>NC_012873.2:61736944-62988444 GCF_000003195.3 Sorghum bicolor
CCACTAATTTTGTTGAATGAAAGCAATGATTTACTACTAATACACTTTTTCAAGATTTGACTCCTGAACTGAATATGAATATACAGTTTGCATATATGGTTTCTTCCATGAAACTGCCATGTATGTCTGTATGATGTGTTCTTGTTATTGGTCTCTAAGTACTATATTTTCCATCTTATATTTGATTTTCTTGTCTTTTACCTAACAAAATATCTTGTCCTTTGTATTTTTTTTTAGGAAATTTTCCTTTGTATTAAAAATAACCTTTCTACACTTATGAGCTCTATTACTCAAATCCATGCTTTAATGCAGGGAGCGACTATTGAACATATGGCTGTCATCATCACACCAGCCACCGATTACAAGCTACCTGCGTCCGTTTTAGCTGATCTAGAGGTAGTAGAACCATGTCATATTCAAATCTCCCATTAGCAAAATTGCTTTCAACAAGCTAAGACTCCTAATACCACCAATTGCATTACCAGTCAAAAAATACCGGTGGCATGGAATTCGCTCTTCAGAAGGCTGAGGATATCGTAAGTTCTATGCTAGCCAAAGGGTTTGTTCTTGGCATGGATGCCGTTGAAAAAGCAAAGACTTTTGATGAAAAGCATCAGCTTACATCAACTGCAACTGCCAAAGTCGCTTCCCTTGACAAGACAATGGGACTAAGCCAGAAGTTCAACACCGGGACCTTAGTGGTGAATGAGAAAATGAAGGAAATGGATGAGAAATACCAGGTTGCAGAGAAGACCAAGTCAGCATTAGCTGCGGCTGAACAGACTGTCTCTACTGCTAGTTCTGCCATCATGAGTAACAGATATATCCTTACAGGTGCAGCATGGGTAACTGATGCCTACAACAAGGTTGCAACCACTACGACCGATGTTAGCACGAAGACAAAGGAAAGGGTGATGGCTGAGTGGGAGGGAGCCAATCATAGCGGTGAAACCGCAAAGGTTGATTCGCTTGAAAGCTCCGAAGCGGATGAGGAAGAGTGCAAGCGTCATGAAGATGATTCTACAAACAACTTCATTGTAGATAGTCCTGAAATGACTTGTCAGGAGAATGAGCATCAAGTGGGTGAACGTCAAATGACTAATGTAGAGGAGAATAAAAATCACGAGGGTGAAATTGCAGTAGCCCACATGCAAGAAAACACTGAGACAGCTGAGAATCCTAGCTGCCACGAGAGTGAAGTATCCAAGGCCAATGCTCATGATAGCATTCTAATGACTGAACAAAGTGAGCGAGAGCATAAGCAACCCGAAGATGAATTTGCAAAGACCCATGTCCCAGGAAGCCCTGTCACTATTCCGGTCACCATGTCCACTATTGACAGGAACTCTAGCAACAGTCCCAATAAGCCTGATTCTGCTGAGGGTTTTCTATGATATGTTATTGTAAATATAGATTGGGGTGATGATGATAGTTTATTTCATCTCTTTCTATTGAATTTTTCATCCTTCTTGCTTAATTGTTCATAGGCAATGATAGTTTTGTTCAGCTCTTGCAGCTAATTTTCCACACTTTAGTGTTGTTTTCAGGCAATGATAGTTTCATTCAGCTCTTGTTGTTGAAAATTGACATCCTTCAATGTCGTTTTCGAGCATAATAGAGGTTATAAAATTGTAGTAGCAACAATTTATTGTTCTTTGAATATTATTTTCATGGAGCTGCAACTTGAGTTGTCTTTTATATTTCTTTTCTTTTGTGATGAATTGCTTTACCATCTGTGTTGGAAGTATCATGTTAGTTGCCTATTTTCAACCTTGCTCCTGTCTTTTTTAGGGAAAAAGGAGTATGTAGATTGTAGAGGAACCTTGTTCATGTCATTGTGAAGTGTATTATCCATGAGTTGTCCATTTATCCCCTTTCTACTTTTGTTAGGGCCTGCAAATGAGTAGTTTTGTCCTCACCCCATTTGTTATTGGTGAATATCGTTTTTCTAGAACACGACTTCATGTGTATTTCATTAAGCAAAGGGGACGCTGAAAGAACGACGAATAGGTAAAGTACATAGGATTCGCACGTAATCCATGGATTATCAGCGAATATCCACAACACAAACGAAAGCAAGAAAAATGAGGGGTGGGGGATCCTCCACCGCAGAGCCCCAACCAATTGAACCTAACACAAAAGAACTCAACACAATCATTAAGGTTACCTCTGCATCCGAGTTGCATGTAGACAATGAGCTCCCATTCTATTGTATCTAGGACATGATTATCATTCAGTAGGAATTGACACAAAACACGCACAATAGACCTCTAAGAATGAGGAATACAGACTGTAAATGTGTTGATGTGTCCGACAGTTGTGGGCCCATGAAAGAAAGCATGTATGAAGACAACATATTGGGACACATTGGCGTCTTTTTTTTTCAAAGGCAAGTGATAGGATCATAGGACCATGAACTTGCCAATCTAAGCTCTGACCAATTGGCAATTGCTACATGAAGACTAATCTGTCTGCATGGGCCAAATTGTGAAGCATGTCACACGGCCCTGCACAAATGCAACCTGTTTGGCTTACATGATTTTTATCATACTACAAAACCGCTTCTCTGAACAATGTGGACTTCATCGAGAAAATCAGAGGACCAAGTTGCGACATGCGGTGGAATGCTCGCGTGTGTGGGCAGGGAGGCTCGCGTGGGCGACACCCCGGCTCCGCTCCGCTTCCCACCATCGTGCTCTCCACGGCCGCCGTCGCCGTTCTCCTGGCTTACGGCGGCGGCGGCCAGCACAACCGGCCCCCGTCGCGGTACCTCACCTTCTTCCTCCTCTCCACCTTCTCTCCTCCATCTCCCTTCCTCTAACTCTGGTTCTCCGGCGAGCTGGCTGGCTGGCGGGGCAAATCTGGCCCCCTTGGGCTAGATCTGGCCTCCACCTCCTTGGATCTGCGACGAACAGCGGGTGTGGCCATGGCTTCGACATCCCTGTGCCTGGCTATGCTACTTCGGTAGGCTGGCCGGCCGGCAGGGCAGTGTTGGCCGCCTGTACGCTCACTACGGCGGGCCTCGCCGCTGGAGCAACAATGCCATGTCGAGGCCCCCCTCTAGTGGCCGGCCGAATCTGCACCCCTAGGGCCTGATCTGGCTTCTGAGGGTGCCATGCGACGACGGTGGCCAACGGCTCCATCCAGGTGGCCAGAGGCGGCGCCGGTTGCAGTGCCAGCCAAATATGGCTAGCCGACGGCGGGCGCGCTGCGGCTTCCTGTGCGCTACATGGCGATTGGCCCCCCTGCTTTGCTGGGCGGCGTCGTGACTTTGATGCGTGGGTGCGACGTCGCCTCTCTTGGTTCTCGCCCTGACTATGCTTTCCACTACGCGGTGTGGGTTGGGACGTAGACAGTCCAGGTGTGGCACGGGCTAGTCTCATGGCATGCTCGGGCTTCGACGCGGCATCTCCACGAGGCTCCGTGTGCGCCTCGGCCTTGCGCGCACTGGCGAACCCCACAAGCAGGAGGTGTCCTGGGTTTGGGTGGTGCCGTGGTGGTGGCCAGTTCCATGGCAGCGCCCCTTTTGACTTGTGGTGTCGAATTCTGTGCTTGGGTGTCTCTACCTTGCCTGCTTTGCCCCGGGCCGGCGACGATGGCGCGATTTGCATCATGTTTCTTCTTGAAGGCATCGTCAAAGCTTGTCTTCACCATGTGTGTCGCTGGGCAGGTTTTTTGGATGAAAATCCCTTGTGCTTTGCTAACGATGATGGCGTCTGAGGATGTCATCCCCCTCCTTGGAGGCTTCGTTGGAGCACTCTTGCGGTCGTGCCTCTACCCTTGGTTCCTGCTGGTGTGCTAGGCCTTTTTGTGCTTCATGTTTCCTTCACTTTGGTTTGTCTAGTAGTTGAGTGGTGTTACCACAGTTGCTTGCTAGGTAGCGGACGCTTTGCCGCTATCTCTCTTCTTGGACGGATGCTTTGCCGTCATTTACTCGGGTGGATGCTTTGTCGCCGATGTCGTGTTGATCTCCCCCTTTGGCAGATGCTTTACTGCTAAGGGCGTGATGGTCAGGCTACGGTTCGTGGACTGATGCTTTGCCGTCATGGTTCTGTGCCAAGGTTGAATTGGACTCCCCCTATGACAGATGCTTTGCTGCTAAGGGTGTGATGGTCAATTTGCGGTCATTGCGGATGCTTTGCCGCCATGATTTCTTCTCTTGCGGATGCTTTGCTGCTCTTGTTATGCTGGCGCCCTTGGCGGATGCTTTGCCGCTGAGGTTGAGCCTTGTCGTCTCTACGGTTCCACCACAACTACTAGTGACCATTGTGTTGTCCTCTTGTATTAGGCTTAGCTCATTGGAGTTTTAAGGTGGTGGGTACCCCCCCTCATGTTTTTTTGCTTTTGTTTTTTGTTTCGGGTTCTGGCCGGTAATCCTAGGATTATTTGTCAGTCCTTTGTATGCTCTGGCCTTTCTTTTGGCCTCTTCCTCTTAATGAAAAATAGGTAGAAGACCTGATCACAATAAAGTTGCGACATGCCGCTGATAAGGTACTATCCTTCTAAGTAAAATTTTAGAGGTTTTAAATTTTCTTAAAATCACACAAAATATTTTCTAGTTTCTCGATTGGTCTTCATACAAATTTTGAAGCCCCAAAACATGAACAATACTACTCCCGCAATCTCAAATTATAAGTCATTCCAAGAATTTTGGAGAGTCAAAATATTTTAAGTTTAACCAAATTTATATGATAACATAGTAACATTTATGATACCATATAAGTATCATTAGGTTCTTCATTAGTTATATTTTTATAGTAATATCTATTTGATGTCATAAACCTTTTTATTTTGTCTATAATGTTGGTCAAACTTGAAATGCTTTGATTCTCTAAGATTTTTAGAATAACTTATAAATTGAGATGAAGGGAGTACTATACAACTTGCTATCACCCGGCGAACTGCAGTTAACTTTGAGGGTATCCAAATCCAAGTAGAATGTTTTGCATGAGAATACTTCAGCACGTCTACAACCATTGCCTTCAATCTGTGTATCTATTGGGATATGTATCCTTGATCTTCGTCAGGTGAGGCCCTCTCGCTGCAATTTTCAGGGGTGTTCATTACTATCAATGGTGCGACCTGAATGCTCCAAATTAAATTAGCTTTCTATCCTGACCTGCACAAGCTCACAGAACATGCTAGCAGCTGCACATGCATATCCTGGCCATTGTTATTTTTTTGAGGGTTTCCTTGCCATTGTTCTGCACAAAACTTCTTCAGAACACTTATGATCATCTAATATACTTCTTGTAAAATCAGCATCGACAGATCAACATGATGTGACCTGCAGAGCTGTGGAGTCTCTCTGCAGCTGCCCCCTGCTTGTGCAAACCCATTTAGGAATTGCAAGTGGGCTAGCCCGTGTTGTCACAAGCAATCTACAAAATTAAGTCTGTATATGTAGGTTCACAGGCATGCAGCGGCCCAAGGAGCAAAGAGTGGCGACTGGTGGGCTCTCACTTGGTGTCTGGGGCGGATACATATACCTAGAGTTTATAAATATATTACTAACATTTTATCTCTAAATAAATTTATTACAAAAGTATATTTAGCGATTCATCTATCGATATTAATTATATATCATAAATAAAAATATTATATATATATATATATTTGATCAAAATTAAAAATATCTAACTTCTTGAAAAACACATTTTCTGAGACAGAGAGAGTATTGCTTAGACACTTAAATAGTAATACTAAGCATGAAGTTTCCCTACCTCTGCCACTGCTCGGTGCATTCCCTTCCTTATGCTTTGGGGGTCATGGCGAGCACACACGGCCTCTCACATCATCACATCATGTTCTTAACTTTGATCAAATATATATTAAAATAGATTAATATTTATGATACATAATTAGTATTATTGGATAGATCATTAAATCTATTTTCACACTAAACTTATTGGATAGATCGTTCAAACTTAGCATGTGTTTAGTTGCAAGAACCATGAGGATGTAACGAACCCCCTCGATGGCATGGGTAGCGCCTGCTACTAGAGATTCGGCGAAGGTGCAGAAGGTTATTGCTGGACCTTGCAGCACTGGTGCACCATGTAGGATGAGGCGGTCACAATAATCCCATGTGAGTCAACCATCCAACCAAATAAAGAAACTTTTGGAACGCATGAATTGAAAAACTTAGTAATAAAAAATGTAGGAATAAAATAGAGATATGTGTGTAAACAGAGGATTGTAAAATGTAGAAATGTTATGTGAAAGGTTGTTTGATTGGGGGGCATAGAGGGAAAAAAAATAAAGAATTCGTTTTGCAGGAATGTAAGTGTGTGCTTTGCATGTGTTTTCTCTTTTTATTGGGTATAGAACAAGCCATAATGGACCGTTAGTTATTAGTATCAGCATTCAACTCCTTGTATTTTGTCCGTACAACTTTTTCCATGAGTAGATTTCAGAAATCCCACGGAATTAACAACAAAGGAATGAAATCCTATGGAACGATATGGTTTTGTGTAGTTAAACTTATCTGTCGAGTTTGATAGTCATTCAGCAGTATTTTTCTCTCAAAACAAATCAGCGAACAGTACTTTCAATCATGATTTATCAACTAAGTGACACAGAGTGGGCTCTGAACTCTTCTAGTAGTAGTAATCAGTAATCACCTGTAATCTAAAGAGCCCTAAAAATAGCTTATAAAATCAGGATACAAATTTTTTTCTTCAACAGTATTCATCCGAATTTTTTTCCAAAGATCTTCAACAGTATTCATCTAAAGGAGCCCTAAAAATAGCTTATAGAAAACAGAATCGCTCTATTCCACCTCATCTTCAGAACAAGTATATTTTATTAAGATCGAGGATCGAGGTAGTATTATATCGGAAGCAAAGGTGCCAACCATATCCCTCTCTGTCAAAAAAAGCTTCTAAAGCCTTGTTTAGTTCCGAAAAGTGAAAAAATTTCGGTACTGTAGCATTTTCGTTTATTTGTGATAAATATTATCTAATCATGGACTAACTAGGATCAAAAGATTCGTCTCGTGATTTATAGCTAAACTGCGTAATTAGTTTTTATTTTCATCTATATTTAATGTTTCATGCATGTGCCACAAGATTCGATGTGACGGAGAATTTTGAAAACTTTTTGGTTTCTATGGTGAACTAAGAGCCTGTTTAGATTGGGGATGAAAATGTTTTGAGTGTCACATCGGATGTGTCGGAAGGATATCGGAAGGGGTTTTTAAAAACTAATAAAAAAACAAATTACATAGCTCGTCAGGAAACTGCAAGATAAATTTATTAAGCATAATTAATCTGTCATTAGCATATGTGGGTTACTGTAGCACTTAAGGCTAATTATGGAGTAACTAGGCTTAAAAGATTCGTCTCGCGATTCTCAACTAAACTGTGTAATTAGTTTATTTTTTTATCTACATTTAATGTTCCATGCATCAATGCATGTGTCTAAAGATTTGATGGGATGGATGAAAAAATTTTGGATGGGGAACTAAACATGGCGTAAACAAGGCCTAAAACAACAAGGACAAAGCCGCCTTTGGAGGTCCGTGGTGGCCACGGCCTCGCACGTGTGAGGCGTGACGACAAGCGCACCGCGCACAGTCCTAGCGTCCCGTCCCGTTCCCGTCCTGTCCGGCGAGCCGAGGCCCAGTTTCGTTCGTCAGAACCTACGATCGTCTGACAGCAGCAAAGACAAATTAAGGCCTTGTTTAGTTCACCTTGAAATCCAAAAACTTTTCAAGATTCTCCGTCACATCGAATCTTGGGGCACATGCATGAAGCATTAGATATAGATGAAAATAAAAACTAATTACACAGTTTGTCTGTAAATCACGAGATGAATCTTTTGAGCTTAGTTAGTCTATGATTGGATAATATTTACCACAAACAAACGAAAGTGCTATAGTGCCGAAATCCGAAATCTTTTCGGAACTAAACAAGGCCTAAGGTGACGACATCCTCTGTCCAAACGAAAATTGAGAACCCTACCAAATTCCTCAACAACGACTGGTGCTTTGGACTTAACCGAGTGCAGATCCCAGCTAGCTTTTACCTAATTCCGACGAATCGATGATACTAACTGCGGTGGTTGATCATATGGAAAGGGGCAGGGGCTAGTGTTCAAACGCGACAGCTAGCTAGTAACTAGTACGCATCTTGTCGGAGCCTGCTTTTTTTAGGGCCTATTTGGTCATATCAAATGTTTTAACACATGTTGAAATATTAAATATATATTATTTATAAAACTAAAAACATGACTAGAGAGTAATTTGCGAGACGAATCTTTTAAGTCTAATTAGTTTATAATTTAACAATAATTGCTAAATAAAACGAAAATACTATAGTATATGTTAAACTTTAACAATCCAAATCAAACATCTCCTTAGTTTTTTTGAAGCATGTCAGTAAGACGAGCAGTTGATGACATGTGTTGTGGGGAACACTAGCATGTTAACACTAGTTCGTTTATATGGTTTTTGGGGGTCAGTTTTTATTCAAAAAACTGAGCGGTCATTTATATTTTTCTCTTTCTTCTTCCAATAGAAAGTAACAGTTTGGCAGCTTTCTCCTTTTTTTTGGTTCAGAATCCAACTTCTCAGAAAAGCCCCAAGTTCTAAACTTTCAGTGACTTCAGCTTTTGGGTGCAAATTAAACAGCCAAGACATGAATGATGCATATACTACACCAGGCGCCTTCTGCAGAGGTAAATGTCAATAACTGCATAATACTAGGCTATTCCTGGGTTTCTTTGCCTTGCACGGTTACTATATCTTTTTTTCTCTCAAATATATAAAAAAATTATATATTCTTGTATTAAGTAGAAGAGCTTAAATTTGCAGACAACGTGGTTCTATCAAGCGCTGAAGGAGGTCGAAGTAAACAGTCATAGTTGGACTATCCTAACAAACACCTCTAGTTTCGATATTACGTAAATAGAAAACAACCAAAACCGACACAATGGTGCGACCTAGGAGGTGGCCTTGCACCTTTACGGCTGCCTAGATGAGCCTTTTCCATCGTTCCAGAAGAGCGCGTCCAGTGATGCTTCGATGTTGGATGCAGTTAGGTTGCATAGAAGATCTTGTCAAAAGCCTCTAATTCTGATGCAAAAACCCTTAATGTGTAGCCCATACACTGCATGATCAATACCTCACCCTTGCTTGAAATCAAGTGCTCGAGACAGCTGAGCCGCCAACTGCCTGCCCCGCCACGGCAACACTAGCACAGCAGGAGACTGCTTGGGAGACTCACAAATGAGCGGAGACTTGACCTTCTTTAGCACGAGCCCGGTGAAGCTCTTGAGGCGGCGTGCGGTGGAGTTGTCGCTGACGTTGACTGTGCGGTCCTCCCGAAGTGAATGTCTACATCCATTGTGAGCTCGGCTGGACCAAAGCCAGGCGGACCGCCCACATCATCCTACGTAGGCACATCAGCTCCTGAGGTGGTGGTCTACACCACCTAGGGCAAGTGCTCGCAAAGAATGAGCTAGGCTACAACCTTCTCCAGCATTGGAATCCTCTGAAGAGGTGTTTGGTTGAGGGTGTTATTAAAGACTTAAAGTTTAACAGGTACTGTATCATTTTGTCTTACTTAACAATTAGTGTTCAATTATGGACGTCTCGTAAATTACTCTCTAGTTATGTTTTTAGTTTTGTAAATAGTTTATATTTAATACTCTATATATATGTGTTCAAACACTCGATGTGACAAGAGTTAAACTTTATCGAGGCGAACCAAACAGACCCTAAAACTTTGCGCGCAGCATGCGTGGCATCCGGGCATGATGCGAGCAATAACGGGTCGAGGTCAGAGAGATCCCAAATATGGCGTGTCTCGCTGATCGGCTCGACATGACCATCACGAGCAGCACTGTCGGTGGCGACACCGGAGACCTTTGCTGCAGCGGTGCTACTCCCCTTCAGCCATCGACGACGTCGGAGACGTCGGCACCCACCACCGCCGTGCGCAGCCGCACCCGGCACAGCTCCAGCCGAGCTCAGTGTTTTGCCCTGAGTGCGTGAGGGGTCGCGGCGACCCTGGGCAGAGTGTCGAGCATGCGAGCGGGTGCCCGAGGTACGCTCCTGGTTACTTGGTTAGGTTGTCGTGGGCGGCCTTCCGTGGCACCAGATGCACCATATCAGCACATAAATATAAAATAAATAAGCCCTACAAAATAAAATCAAGATACCAAGCTGTAGCGTTTTCACAAAATCAATAACCAAATTCAAAGCTGGGTCAACATTTTCAACATCCACTGGCTAGACTTTTGGTACTTCACGTAGAAGAAAACGGAGCTATAGCTTACGCTGTTCTTTGGGTTTGATTATTCTTCAACAACGAAGAAGAAGTGTAGAACTGTAGTACGGATCAAACATTGCTGTTATGCAAACAGTGGCCAGACGACATAGGAATTTTCATGTGAAATAATCGATGTCCTCATGAGTTTGGAATCATCATATTATTTAGATATAAACTAGCAATTTCGAGTTTTGGACGCTTCCGGGATATTTTTTTTTCATGTCAGGCTATATATAGTAGGCCTATATATGTTAAGTACATTCGTATCAGTGGTCTAGTTTTAATGGCATATGGAATCCATTCTATATAAAGAGTCAATATCCACCGCAAAACTTCGCATAATCGTTCACACTCGCTGGATTACGTTTGACTTTAGGCTAAAAAATGGTACCGGCTATTCAACTTTCTGTTTCAACTTAATCTCTCCATTACATATATAAGATGATTTATTAGTTCAAAGCAAACTAATTAGTTTGTCCTAATATATATTTAAAAACAAATGGAGAATGGAAGCATGTGCCCATTCTTTATATAGCATCTCCAAGAGTCACTCTAAATCATTATTTAAAAAGCTATTTGAATAAAATTCGCTCTTTATATCTTTCCATCCTCCAACGACTCAATATCTTGTGAGTACTCTAGAGAGACCGTCCCACTCTTCATATTTGCCTAGTGAGAAATATAAAAAACATTTGAAGATCTAACTATAAAAATCTAAAGGCAGGATATTTATTTACTAAAATCTCTATTCCTAACAATTAGAAAGGATATAAAGATGATCTTCAAGTTGCTCTTATCAGAAGAGAATGGACAATAATGAGATGGTTTACAAGAGTCTCAAAACTATTGGTTGGTTAATTCTGGACTTGTTTGACTCCACTAGAATGAAAAATAATTAGATGGTTCTAAAAATTATGCACATCTATCATTATAAAAAAAATACTTTAAAGTATTCTCTAAAACTTGATCTAAATTACCAAAAATAACCCCTATTTTTTGACAAAGGTACGCAAATATATTATTATAAAATTACTCACCTTCATTATCATTAAAAATAACCTAATTTGTTTCTTGTGAAATTCTACATTTTCTGTAAAATTCTTGCACTCCAAAGGGGCCCTTAGATTCTACTATTTATAGGCTATGTTTTGTACAACTTCCCTAAGAAGCATTTCTCTAAAAAACTACACAAATGAAGAAAAAAACGCAATTAGGATAATGTAATGCCCCTAGAGTCCAAATGGCTCAGATCCACTCTGCACACTGAGTGACCACACCTATCACTATCCCGCTTACGCTTTCGTCCTTGCTTCGCATAAAAGGATTAACCCGAGGATGGTGGGATGGACTATAGAAGCTTATATGTTGGGTTATCAAGATGGGACTAAACTCTTCACAGTTATCTCATAATATGCACATGGACCACCACGGGCCAAATTCTAAATTGGGCCGGGTGTGACATACAACCCCCTCAAAGGACCTGATGTCCTCGTCGGCCCAACATACCCACAACCGGGCAAACGATGACCAGAAACGTTCTCTCTTAGCACACACGACCGTACATCCAGTGCCGACACATGTGCCACGTCGTGCACCCCGCAGGGCCTACATGCACAATGAACCCCATGTATGTGCCCCTGACCAGCATGCGCCCGTGGCCACGAAGGTCAGTTCTGGTACTTTTGTAACGCCCTCAGAGTCCAAACGGCTCAGATCCACTCTGCATGCTGAGCGAACCACACCTACCATCATCCCACTTATGTTTTCGTCCTCGCTTCGTGTACAAGGATTAACACGAGGATGGTTGGATGGACTCTAGAAACCTTATATGTTGGTCTAACCCACTCTTAAGTCTTAACAACCAAGGTGGGACTAAATCCTTCACAATTATTTCATAATATGCACAATGGCGAAACCACATGTTAACTAGAGGGTGCAAATGCACCCCCCAAAATATAAAAACAATGATTAGGTCCAAAATTTCACCATATATGCACCCCATGGAAGATGTCTATGCACCCACAAACTAAGTGCATCGCCTCTAATTTGCTCTAGCTTCGCCACTGGATATGCACATGGGCCACCACGGGCCAAATTCTAAATTGAACCGGGTGTGATAGATAAGTTGGTCTAACCCAGCTTATGTGTTTTAGTACAAATGACGGCGGTAAGGAAAAACACGGTTAGAGAAAAAAACACATCATTTGGCTTCTTAATTTAGATTATTTTAGTCAAAATCAACTTATGAGTTGTACTAAACACGCACATAGCGGAGTAAATTATACTTTTTTAGTAGTACTTACAACCCAAATATTCGACGATAAGCTTATTATTATTACTTGTAATATCTTTTACTTTGTCATGTCGTTTTATTTGTTTCTATTTGATGACATTTTCCAAATGTACCCTTGCAAATTGACATGTTTTTTGACTTGCGTAGAAATATCCAAAATGTTCTATCAAAGGTAGAGAAAAATCGTCGCCATCGAACATGGGAGGTGGTTCATCACCACCGGATATATCTTTCTCTAGGCGGTGAAGCCTAGCTAATCTAATGAGCATGTGGCTTTAGTACCGATTGAAATGATCAAGATGCCTGAGGGAGGTGAATCGAACTAATCTAAATTTCTCGCAAATTTAAAACCTATCGTTTAATCTATTCGCCCTAGTGCCTAAACAAGTGTTTCTAGTCTAGAGTTTTGCAACCTAGTTTCAACCATGTTGTATCGTGACAAATCTAGGAATGTAAATTTCATAAAAGTAAATACTCAAAGTAATAAAGGATTAGGAGCACACTAATACATCATTAATAATTCAGTATACCCCAGTACTAGACCCTTCAAATTTTGTGGTTGAGCAACAAGAAGGATGCCGATTTGAGAATGAAATTATAATTGCCTAAAACAACTCATTTTACATCGTTGAGAGTTTACAATAGAGTAAACAGTAAAGCAAGCATTGCCACCAATTCAAACTTCAAACATATCGTCTTCAATGCTAATAAAAATTGGATGGCCAAATGTTCAGAATTCTGTTGGAGTAGGATATCTATCCTTGAAATTTTGTCATACAGGCAGAGACTTTGATGCAGGCAAACGAAACCGGTCAAACGAAGAAACGGATCCCTCATAGCTACTCCTACCTCCGTGAAAAGATGCAATTTAAGCTTTATTATTAGCTAGTCTTTTTAAATTTAGGCAAAGATTATAAAAAGTTTTGATATTTTGTGAAAACAATATATTTTATATTACTACACAAAAATATGCATTACTATAAAAGTACATTTTATGAAAAAAACTAATAATAGTTATTTATTAGTATCATAAATATTAATAATTGTATATAAAAAGTAAATAAACTTAAGATTATTTGACTCGTTATTGTGTTAACATTTATTCTTTTGTGGAAAGAGGGCTTATAAATGCATGCAAGTGATTTACCCCATTTGTTCTAAATTATAAGTCATTTTGACTTTTTTAGTATATCCATTTTACTATATATGATGTAGCGGTTTATTATGTTCAAATACATATATATAACAAAAACTAGTATCTTTCTTTTTTTTAGGCATAGGTAAATCCAGCTTTAGAAAAACCTCAAAGATCATGCAATGTAGCGGTTTCAGAAAATGTTCACATGTCCGTGGCCATGAAACATGCCAGCAAGTGCAGAAACAGAAGCGGATACCATATCCAATGCCAATGCCAATGCCTCACTGGAAACGGATACGGTGCGGACTGCGGACAGTATCACAGTACATGGACGGTTTGGCAGCTTGGCTGCTGCCTCCAGAATCTCGAGATGATGCATTGAACCAAGATGCTTCCGCGTACCGGCCGGACGTCCGAGCAGTTGGACTCTAACTATCAGTTGAAACAGATATCCGAGTTTGTGACTATTCTCAGGCCGCCTTGTTTAGTTTATGAAGGAAAAAATTTCGTGATACTGTAGCACTTTCGTTTATTTATGGTAATTATTATCTAACCATAGATTAACTAGACTCAAAAGATTCATCTCGTCAATTTCGATCAAGCTGTGCAATTAGTTTTTATTTTCATCTATATTTAATACTTTATGCATGCATCTAAATATTCGATGTGACGGAAAATCTTGAAAATTTTTGAATTTTTGGGTGGAAGTAAACAAGGCCTCAGTCGTCACCACTCAGCAGCAGCCATTCAATTTGCAGCCAGCTGATACACATCAGGCTCCAGTGCAACTCGACGACTTGAGAAGCTAATAATGATCAGTATGAGTGATTCTCTCACAGCATCCATTTACCAGCAGCATGTTTCTGTTTTCCTCTAGCCCCCCCGCCCCCTTTAAGGCCTTTAGTCTATGATTAGCCTTAAGTGCTACAGTAACTTTCATGTGTTAATGATAGATTAATTAAGTTTAATAAATTTGTCTCGTAATTTTCAGATGAGTTATGCAGTTAGTTTTTTATTAATATCCAAATATCTATATACTACAAAACATCCGATGTAACACCTAAAATTTTTTTATTCCTCAACTAAACAAGATAAAGTCTATCTTTTTTCAAGCTCACGCCCCTCCGGTTCCATCAAAAAACAATTATCAGCAGTAAAATGTGTGTAGCTGATGTAGCCTAGAGGACGACATGACGAGAGGAGCATAGGAGCCATGGGAGACGAAGCCTGAGGCCTTGTTTAGTTTGCGAAAAAATTTATTTTATTTAGTTTAAAATTGATAATTATTATCCAACTATAAACTAACTAGGTTTAAAAAATTTATCTCACAAATTATAGACAAATTGTGTAATTAATTATTTTTATTTATATTTAATACTCTATGTATATATCGTAAGATTTGATGTGATGGAGAATTTTGAAATATTTAATACTCTATGCACCATATATCGTAAGATTCGATATGACAAAAAAATCTTGAAAATTTTTATGGATGCAACGCAGCCCTCTCCGTCTTTTGGAGCAGCAGGACTACCAAGCGCATCCGACAAGAAACAAGTCAATTCACTTGTTTGTGTAGGACGGGATTTGGCGTACAGCGTGCTAGCTACACACTGCGGGCGCAGGGTGGTTGCACCGTCTACAGAACTCAGAAAGGGATATATGTGTGATGTTTCACGTTTACAAGCTCGCTTATATGTATTCACGCATGGGCAGGTGCCGTGCCTCCAATGATCCGTACGCGCGACACTGACTTGTTTGTTGAAGTTTATCAACCGAATCTATTAACTATTTAATAATTTTTTCTTTCAAAAAATCAGCCAACGATACTTTCATATATCAGCGAGCGTTGAATATAATGAGCCATTAGCCCATATTTATATTTGATAATTAATTCAAGGACCTATAATTAATGCTATAATAAAAATGGTTTAGTACCATATTGATGATTGACCATGTGTTAACTCAACTTAAATAGGTGGCCTTTGTTAGCCCCTATGAAGAAGTTGAGGGAGGATGAAGGGGTGCCACACGCGCGCGCCGCCGCCGAGCCGAGGCGTGACTTGACGAGGTCGAGACGAGCGAGCGTGACGTGGCACACGAGGACCAGACCAGACGTGACGTGGCGCATGCTTGGTGAATAAGGAAAGGGAGGAAAAACGGGATCTGACCGTTGTGTAATTAATGGCAATTAATTGCTAATTGATTGACTCGGTTTATGGCAATTAAATGAGATTCATGGTCATCAATCAGATGTTTCCTCCTGAGGCCTATATATACCATACGCACCCGCTCCTTCCATTCCTGTGTCGAGTTGCACTCTGTCCATTCCCGTCCCGAACCTCTGCGCGCACAGAGATCGGGAGAGCAGGCCTCCGGAACCCGACGCCTTGCATCGAGACACCTGCTCGGGTGTTGCGGGCAATCAGGTTTTTGGGGAGCGTCTTCCGCGACTGCTCACCGGCGAGATCGTCTTCTTCCACTCCGGCGGGTCTTCTTCCTGGTGGACGTTCGCGCGGATCGAGATCGACTACTTCGTCTTCTTCCTGGTGGACGTTCGCGGGACTGCACTGCGAACATCTTCCTGCACCGACTGTGGTCCGCTACTTCGAGCAACGCACTATGTCGACTAGTGCGAATGGAGCCGCCGGTGCCTTCGGCACTGGTCCCTCCTCTGGGTACAATCTTAAACGATTGTTTTTTGTTTTCAGTATGTCTGCTGTTGTTGCAGTAGTATTTGCAATGTTTGTCTCTAATCTGAGTAGTGATAAAATTGCACACGTGCACATATATGCCACCACAATATTATGCGTAATTTTCTGGATTAAATCAAACAGTAAAATGTCTAAATTTCTAACAATCCAAAAACCTGATATTAGGCATTTTTCTGTTAGTGGTTTTGTTGCTGCGTTAAAACCAGATGCGTTCGATGGTTCAAACTATAAGCGGTGGCGCGCGAGAATGATATTGTGGTTGACTGCTATGAGTTGCTATGACGTCGCGAAGGGGAAGCCTGAACAGTTTACTCCTGAGGAGGAGAAAACGTTCATGGCTGCTGATAACCTCTTCAGAGGCGCCGTCATAAGTGCGCTCGATAAAAAGTATGTCGACAACTATATTATTTGCTCCACTGCTAAAGAATTATGGGATGCGCTTGAGGCCAAGTTCGGGGTTTCTGATGCTGGTAGCGAGCTGTACCTCATGGAACAATTGTTTGATTACAAGATGGTGGATAGCCGTTCTGTGATTGAACAAGCACATGAGATACAGGCACTAGCTAAGGAACTAGAACAATTTCCTTGTGTGTTGCCTGAAAAGTTTGTGGCCGGCGGTATAATCGCTAAGCTGCCACCTTCTTGGAAGGATTTTGCTACTTCTCTAAAATATCAGAGGAAAGAGTTTGGTCTTGCTGAACTCATGGGAACTCTTGATGTTGAGGAGAAGGCGAGAGCAAAAGATACACATGGGAAAGGCGTTGAGTCTTCTAGTGCCAATGTGGTGCAGAAGAAAAAGCAATTCGCATTCCGTAATAAGAAAAAGAACAAGCAAGAGAACAAGCAAGGAGCAAACCCGAAGCCAAAACAAACTGCAACTTTTAAGAAGAAAAAGGCCGAAGGAGGCTGCTTTGTTTGCGGTAGCGATGACCACTGGGCGAGTGGTTGTCCAGACCGCAAATTTAAACGAGAAGAGAAAAAGTCAGTAAACATGGTCATTGGCGAGGCTGAAGGAGGAACATCTGGGTATGGTAATTATTTACCTACTGTTCTTTCAGTCTGTCATTCACCTGAGTGGTGGATGGATACTGGGGCTAATGTTCATGTGTGTGCTGACATCTCTTTGTTTTCTTCTTATCAGGCCGGCAACACTGGAGCCTTACTGATGGGGAACGGATCTCATGCGCGTGTTCTTGGTGTTGGTACGGTCATTCTGAAGTTCACTTCGGGAACGACGGTGCTGATGAAGAACGTGCAGCATGTCCCCTCCATCAAAAAGAATCTAGTTAGCGGCTCACAGCTTTGTAGAGATGGCTACAAAATAGTCTTTGAGGCCAATAAAGTTATACTTTCAAAGTTTGGAACTTTTATTGGTAAAGGTTATGATTGCGGAGGCTTGTTCCGCTTATCCATGCATGATGTGTGTAATAAAATCGTGAACCATACTGTGATTTCGAATGAGTCGAATATTTGGCATTCGCGATTTTGTCATGTTAATTATAGTTGTTTAACGCGGCTAGCAAATATGAATTTAATCCCAAAATTTAATTTAGTCAAAGGTTCTAAGTGCCATGTATGCGTGCAATCCAAGCAACCTCGCAAGCCTCACAAGGCTGCGGAGGCGAGAAACTTGGCACCATTAGAATTAATCCATTCCGATCTATGCGAGATGAATGGTGAGTTGACTAAAGGTGGTAAACGATACTTCATCACTTTTATAGATGATTGTACTAGATTTTGTCATGTGTACTTGCTTAAAACAAAGGATGAAGCATTACAATATTTTAAAACCTATAAAGCTGAAGTAGAAAATCAACTTGAGAGGAAAATTAAACGCTTAAGGTCCGATCGTGGTGGAGAATATTTTTCAAGTGATTTTCCTGACTTCTGCGTAGAACATGGAATTATTCATGAGAGGACACTACCATACTCACCACAGTCCAATGGGATTGCCGAAAGAAAGAACCGTACTCTAACTGAGATGGTTAACGCCATGTTAGAGACTTCGGGTCTATCTAAGGAATGGTGGGGTGAGGCGATATTGACAGCGAGTCATGTCCTGAATAGAGTTCCTACTAAGAATAAAGAAATCACACCATTTGAGGAATGGGAAAAGAAAAGAGTAAATGTCTCTTATTTGCGTACTTGGGGTTGTTTGGCTAAAGTGAATGTGCCAATAAACAAGAAACGCAAACTCGGACTTAAGACAGTTGACTGTATTTTCCTTGGTTATGCTACTCACAGCATAGGGTATAGGTTCTTAATCATAAACTCTGGAGTACCAGATATGCATGTTGGTACTATAATGGAATCTAGAGATGCAACATTCTTTGAAAGTGAGTTTCCTATGAAAAGTACACCTAATATTTCTAGTCATGAGTCTATAAACTCCCATGAGCAATTTATTCCGATAGAACAATCTGAGGAACCCCATGTTCACTATCCTGAGGAGGATGATAATGTAGTCACTCGAACGAGCAAAAGACAAAGAAAAGTGAAGTCTTTTGGAGATGACTATATTGTGTACCTCGTGGATGATACCCCAACAACCATTAAAGAAGCATTTTCCTCTCCTGATGCTGACTTGTGGAAGGAAGCAATAAGGAATGAGATGGATTCTATAATGTCTAATGGAACTTGGGAAGTGGTTGAACGACCTTATGGGTGCAAACCTATAGGGTGCAAATGGGTGTTTAAGAAAAAGCTTAGGCCTGATGGTACAATTGAGAGGTACAAGGCTAGGCTTGTGGCTAAGGGTTATACCCAAAGAGAAGGGGAAGATTTCTTTGATACTTATTCACCTGTTGCCCGTTTGACCACAATTCGAGTGTTATTGTCTTTGGCTGCCTCTCATGGTCTTCTCATTCATCAGATGGATGTGAAGACAGTTTTTCTAAATGGAGAGTTAGAGGAAGAGATCTATATGGATCAGCCTGATGGATTTGTAACAAGTGGTGAAAAGGGCAAGGTGTGTAAGTTATTAAAATCCCTTTATGGCCTAAAACAAGTTCCAAAACAATGGCATGAGAAGTTTGACAGAACCTTAACTTCTGCCGGCTTTGCTGTTAATGAAGCTGACAGATGTGTGTATTATCGGTTTGGTGGGGGTGAAGGTGTGATCCTTTGTCTGTACGTGGATGACATACTGATCTTTGGGACAAGCCTTGTTGTGATCAAGGAAGTTAAAGACTTTTTGTCTAATAACTTTGAGATGAAAGATTTGGGAGAAGCTGATGTTATTCTAAACATTAAGTTTTCAAGAGAAGGCAATGGTGGGATAACACTTGTGCAGTCCCACTATGTGGAAAAGATTTTAAGTCGCTTTGGGTACAGTGACTGTCAATCTGCTCCTACGCCTTATGATCCTAGTGTGCTATTGAGGAAAAATCGAAGAATAGCAAGGGATCAACTAAGATTCTCCCAAATTATAGGCTCATTGATGTACGTTGCTAGTGCCACGAGGCCTGATATCTCGTTTGCAGTGAGCAAACTTAGCCGGTTTGTGTCAAATTCGGGAGATATTCATTGGCAAGCTCTTGAGAGAGTGATGCGCTATTTGAAAGGTACTGTGAGCTATGGCATTCACTATACCGGATACCCGAAGGTATTAGAGGGTTATTGTGATGCAAACTGGATATCTGATGCTGATGTGTTAAAGGCCACAAGTGGATATGTGTTTCTACTTGGAGGTGGCGCTGTTTCATGGAAGTCTTGCAAGCAGACTATCTTAACGAAGTCAACCATGGAAGCAGAACTCACAGCATTAGACACCGCCGGTGCTGAGGCCGAGTGGCTTCGTGAACTCCTGATGGATCTACCGGTGGTTAAAAAACCTGTGCCGGCTATTTCCATGAACTGTGACAATCAAACAGTGATCACTAAAGTCAACAGTTCTAAGGACAACATGAAGTCTACTAGGCATGTCAAACGGCGTTTGAAGACTGTCAGAAAGTTGAGAAACTCCGGAGTTATAGCATTGGACTATGTTCATACGTCCAAAAATCTGGCAGATCAATTTACAAAGGGACTATCACGTAATGTGATAGATAGTGCATCGAGTGAGATGGGTTTGAGACCCACGTGAGGTCTACCATGGTGGCAACCTGTTCTATGTGATCGGAGATCCCGTGAAGTAGAATGGTGAAACAAGCCAGAAGTAGATTGTGAGGAAAGACCCTTTACTTAACTCATCTCAATTGCACTTCTTTCCTAAGTCTGTAAGGAAGGCTGGTTATATACCTTAATGTATTCCAAAGCGGCTTGTGAAGCGATAGATGTTGTCCTACAGAACATCTTTAAGGAATACACCTATATGAGTTTGACTGCTAGTCACAGTCTATGAGATTTTGGGTGATCTCTAGATACTCATGAATGGGCCAGAAGTATGACTTATATGCTTCAACCAGAGGGGATGTTCATGCAACCCGGTATCAGTTATGAGTATAGATGAAACTTATATCACACAAAACTTGCAATTCAAGGCATAGTCCATTGTTCAAGTTGTGGCTAAGTGTAGTCTGTACTCTAGGTGGAAGTTCAACTTAACAGTCTCCACTGAAACGACTGGTATATGAAACGACATGGAAACTCGAGAGTTTTTCTTATGTGCCCTAGAAATAGGTGGGGATTGTTGAATATAATGGGCCATTAGCCCATATTTATATTTGATGATTAATTCAAGGGCCCATAATTAATGCTATAATGAAAATGGTTTAGTACCATATTGATGATTGACCATGTGTTAACTCAACTTAAATAGGTGGCCTTTGTTAGCCCCTATGGAGAAGTTGAGGGAGGATGAAGGGGTGCCACGCGCGCGGCGCCGCCGCCGAGCCGAGGCGTGGCGTGACTTGTCTTGTCTTGTCGAGACGAGACGAGCGAGCGTGACGTGGCACACGAGGACCAGACCAGACGTGACGTGACGCATGCTTGGTGAATAAGGAAAGGGAGGAAAAACGGGATCTGACCGTTGTGTAATTAATGGCAATTAATTGCTAATTGATTGACTCGGTTTATGGCAATTAAATGAGATTAATGGTCATCAATCAGATGTTTCCTCCTGAGGCCTATATATACCATACGCACCCACTCCTTCCATTCCTGCGAGAACACACTCAGTCTTCTCTCTTCCTGTCGAGTTGCACTCTGTCCATTCCCGTCCCGAACCTCTGCGCGCACAGAGATCGGGAGAGCAGGCCTCCGGAACCCGACGCCTTGCATCGAGACACCTGCTCGGGTGTTGCGGGCAATCAGGTTTTTGGAGAGCGTCTTCCGCGACTGCTCACCGGCGAGATCGTCTTCTTCCACTCCGGCGGGTCTTCTTCCTGGTGGACGTTCGCGCGGATCGAGATCGACTACTTCGTCTTCTTCCTGGTGGACGTTCGCGGGACTGCACTGCGAACATCTTCCTGCACCGACTGTGGTCCGCTACTTCGAGCAACGCACTATGTCGACTAGTGCGAATGGAGCCGCCGGTGCCTTCGGCACTGGTCCCTCCTCTGGGTACAATCTTAAACGATTGTTTTTTGTTTTCAGTATGTCTGCTGTTGTTGCAGTAGTATTTGCAATGTTTGTCTCTAATCTGAGTAGTGATAAAATTGCACACGTGCACATATATGCCACCACAATATTATGCGTAATTTTCTGGATTAAATCAAACAGTAAAATGTCTAAATTTGTAACAGCGAGACGAACAACTAGCGACACGTCGAGTTCCGACGCCCTGGCATTTGTCGACCACCCACTCGATCCATCTTCGTGCAAGCTAGAGGAAAAAAGGCAAAGTGAAACAGATAAGTGATTATTTATGATGCGAGTGGACAAGCCCCTAGTGCTAATATCTCTCTGTGTACAGTACACATTGGTCGACATGCATGATTATTCGAGGTTAGTTCGGCATCGTATATCTCCGGCCGCCTGTCACATGAACAGCTGGACGGTGAACCTACTCAGGTCTTTTCGGGTCTTTTATACGATCATCGGTCGTTCCAACTTTCCGAGGCCGTCTTCAAAATGAAACGCATCGCAGTCTGTATAGGTTATGAACGAATTGACTTTACGTTGAACTGCAAATTATATTAAAGGAGCATATATCTTTGGGCATCAGTCCTCAGTGCAGTACAACGTACAAAGTTGCGTCGTAGCGATGCAAAATTGTCTCGCGTCCTCCTTGTCCGTTCACATGTACATATGGCTAATACTACCTCAACTGGAATAGCTTGACGTACGCTTCCAAACAGCAACAGCTTAACTGATCTGCAATTAGACAGACCGTATATCTTAATTGCTTTTAGTATTGGAATCATTTGAACAACCTCTATCAGACACAGACAGGTTATATATGTCGTCGTTGCCTGTTGATCTTTATATGTGCACACTAGAAATACTAATACCAAGGCTGACAGACCACCAGTTCTCTTTATGCATGTCTTTTTCCTTCATATTACCTCCCAAATAAAACTGATCATTTACTATTTGGGATTTAGATACCGACACATACACTAAGTTTACTTGACATACGCCAATTTTGTGCCTGGGGCTGGGACGACGACGTCTCTTTCGTTGCTACGATCGAGATCAGCAATCGCAACCAGCAGGCCTGGCCTGTTCAGATAAGGCGTACAATGAGGTTAGGTAGAACGTCAATTAGCTGGTATATAGGTAGGGGGACCTGAACCAAAACTTACCAAGGATACTTCAGTTAAAGGCAGCTTCTGATTTGTGCCCTTGACCTCTGCCACTGTGCAAAAGTTTATGAGCGCACAGTGACCTATGGCACCTATGGCGTCCCCTAATTTGGCGCATGGCGAATTCCTAGAGGTGCCAAATCAATTGGAAACATGTCAAGGATTAGGTGCGAGAAGGTAAAACAGCAACAGGTACTAGTCGAGTATTGGTCACCCTAAACTCAAAGACTTGAGAGCTTCTGCGGTTGTGGCTTCGAAAGGGACAGGTGCTTGCTTCAGACTTCAGACCATATATACTGACCAGTGTACACCATGACTACTATGCAGCGAAGTCCATAGGTGTGAAAGGATAGTCACACCATGTGTATCGCGATGTCTACTGAGAAATTACAGTGACGGTAAACGTGGAATCTTTGCTTCATGCCCGCTGCTAATTTGCTGGGCATGCTCTTGGTCTTTACCACTGTTGTCGGATTTGCTACAGCCTATATGAATCAGGTCCAATTGGTACGTCCTCTTTCTTTTGAAATGTGATTTGAAAATGTGGGGCTTGTGACCTAAAGCTTTGGGCTTAACAATCAACTGGACTAGAGTAATAAAACAGGTGTATTCTCGCCAAAACAATGGTATTTGAATAGTTGTCGTGCCATGCCTAACAGCATAGCTATTGACCATTGAAGAAGCAGTTAAATATTTTTGATTACTTATTAGTTGCTTATGTTGACTTAATAACATGAGTAGGTAGTTTGTTTTCTTCCACTTGTTTGCTTACATTGACTTAATATCGATCATTAGCTATTACTTGGAAGTAGGTTAACAATATATAGAAACGAGATACGATCTTAAGCCCCTTTGGCAGGGCTCGTTATATACTTGGGAAACGGACAGAGCCGATGTCTGATTATGGGTTGTGTCACATATAGCAGATCTAGAGGATACCACATAGGACAGAGATTTATATATACTGGTTTAGGTGAAGTATATCCTACATCTAGTCTATGATAGAATTTGTATGCTCACAAATACGAGCGCATACTCACTCCTATGAACGTACACACACATGCCCTACCCCTATGAGTACCTCCGAAGAACCGAGTTGGACCGGCAAATCTCGAGATTGTCAAAGTCACCAAAAGCGCCTCGTTGTCAATGGACACATCGTCTACCACTGAAAGCATAGCGCTGTTAAATCTTAAAATAAATACAGGAAAATACGAGCACCCGTGTCAAGTCAAGGACTTGAATCTAGATAGCCAGGTTCACCATAAGAAATCCAACCAGTTGATCTATAATCAGTTCGCAGAGAGGTCCTATCTTGATCGGCTTATAGATATATATGTTTCCTGGTAGGTTACAAAGAATCCCAAATGCCTTTCATATCAAGTAAATAAGATACCGTCAGGTAATTTTCACCTTCGACCAATCAGCATGGTGTACTCCTATCTAGGGGGCGGTTTTGTCCTTAGTGTCCATGGGCTGTGTACTCATTAGTACCCCACGAGTTCTTCATGAGCAAGCCTGCAACAACCCTGATGATATCTTGACCTCAGCCTGGTGCTTTTAGCCTATTCATGCATAAGTTTTATTTTAAACAAATGACGTTAAGTGAAGGCCAACCAGCATGTAAAAACCCATAAGAAGCAACTCAAGTAAATAGTAGGTATGAAATGCATAGTCTGCAGGCAAATCCATAATTAAATTAAATTTAAATAATTATGATTTAAGATGGTGTGCCCTTATTTTCATCGGATGTGCACATCACTGACAATGTTCGAAAAAGTTTTAAAAACTTCACAATTTTGTCACTAGGGTTTTTGAGTGGAATGTTACAGGTGCATGTCTCCCAAATGCTCCAACTCATAAGAATGATTATCATCATAAAGGGGGGGGGGGCTCTCAAATACCATTCTAAGCTTTCAAGGATCTCAAATGGGAGACTTGGTGAGCTATGAATAGATTGAGAAGCACCCAGCAGTCTTGTGCATGATTGCGCTACTAAAAAGTGATGATTGAGATTTTCCTCCAAAGAAGTTGTGTAGAAACACAAAGATGTACCGTGTATAACTACAATTCCATGTTTTTCCATCTTAGAAGCTCTCAAGTACTTAGACTATCCTTGAGTAATATCCAAAAGAACATCTTGTATTTGTGCTAGCACGAAGAATTCCAAAACAATAAGCATGAGGAACCTCAACCATGGCCAATATAAAGATCAATGGTCATCTAATAAAGGAATAACAAGTTCAGAAAACTAGTGGTATTAAGATCACTTCTCTTGTATATCAAGTGCCTATTTTTTGTTATTATTCAGACAACATACAATTTTATCGATGTTTGTCTATAGAAAAACAGTTCATTGTCTCTTGTGAGTTGTCTTTTTAATTTTACTAGGAGAATACCCCGCGTGTTGCTGCTGGAATACGGAGGATTACGTGGCATGATGTCATGGATAAACAAAATACTTATGTGTCTTGCTGACGTGGACATTACAATTATATAGCTAGTGGATTTTAGTTGTGTGTGATAGTGCATTGTTTAGTTGGACAAGCCTATATGTTGAGAAAAATATAGTGACTTGTTGACATGGACAATATAATTGTATGGGCTAATGGATTTTTAATTATGTGCAATAGTGGCTTGTTTAGTTGGACAACTTGCATGTTGAGAAAAATAGGTATTGGGGTTTAGCTTTATAGGAGTATAAGATTAGTTGTCTCTTATGACTTATTGCCTAAAAAGTAAAAAAAAATCAGGCACCTAGAATATAGCAACTCCTATTAAGATAGTCCTCTAAAGGAAGAACAGTAGTACTTATTCACCATAAGAAGAAGAAGAAGAAGAAGAAGAATAGCACCTAATCGATATATTTTTCATGAAAACTTATGAGACCTAGCTTCTTAAGTAACTAGGTGAATTCCCCGCGCGTTGCTGTGAGATTTTTTAAATTAAATTATTATATACATAGCATTACTATATGGTATATATATAGACTTGCATGTATTTTATTGTATCATATCTAGTAAAAATTGCTAAACTAACAGAAAAACTAATATTTGATTACATTATAGAGGAATAGGTGATGAAACAAATAGTGTGTGTATGACTTGTGTGTTAAGAGATTAAAGATTTAAAGTATTTCACATGAGATAAGTGACATAGACATTTTTTTGTAATTAATATGGGATGATATGGACTTAGTGGGGAATGATGTAGACACCTTGCATGAAGAGATAGAATATTTAGTGGGTCACTTAGAGGGAAATAATATGGACACCTTGCATGAAGAGAGAAATCATCTAGTGGGATTTAGCTTTATAAGAGTACTAGGAGGATTTCCCGCATGTTGCAGCGGGTACGAAGAAGAAATATAAGTAGGTTAGAGTGTTAATCATTAAGAATCGGAGATGTATATATATATATGGTATTGGTAATGCAACAATATATGTTGATAAATGATGTGGTTTGCTAATATGAATAGCTTGAATGAAGACATAATGATATGTGTTAGTTGGATGTGTTAGTGGATGCTGATATGGACACTTTGCATGCGCGAGATTGTGGAATATGCTATGTGCTAGTGGGATGTTTTAATGGATGTTGATGTGGACACTTTGCATGGCAAGAGAAATAGTTAGTGAGAATTTATCTTTATAAGAGATATAGATATGATGTTTAAGAGAAACAGTTCTCTTTAAAATTATTTTCTTTTAAAGCTTTTAAATGGAACAGATTTAGATCTGATGTAATTATTAAAATTACATTGCAAGCAAAATAAACCATTCACATTCCTAAAGGAAGCCCTGAAGAAAATCCTGTGGCACCTAGACATGGTATGGCGCATTAAAGGTTCTACTCAAATGCACGTTAGAGACCCAACTGTTCGAAAAAGAATACAGAAGAAGATTCGACTCAATAACATGAGGACAGTTGATTCTACTTGTTACTACCTCCATATCTACTTATAAGATGTTTTGGTTTTTTCTAGTGTATATAAGTGCATCGTAAGCTATGTCTCTTCAAAGTAAGAAGTAGTTGTTAGAGCATCTCTAGCAGTACTACATAAAAGCTACCTAAATATCTATTTAGATAGCCAACTATTTTTCTATTACCTAAATTTTGCTTCTGACTCCAGCAGTACTACCTAGAAGAGACTACTTAAAACCATCCTCGTAGAGAATGATAGGCGGGTCCCATGTGTCATTCTCTTTTCCATCTTCTTCTCAGTAGATAAAGTTGTCACTGGACCGATGAAGACCTAGCCGCCATTGTGGAGGCTGGATCTGCCATGGTTAGTCCGGAGGTCGCGGTGAGGGAAAGGGGAGGGTAGCGTGAGGCGAGGAGGATGCACGACGAAGGAGGGAGTGCCGCCGCACTGGGGAGCAGGCCCGCCGCGCTGACGAGCAGGGCTACTTGCACCATGGACCATGCAGGGGTAAGGTTACCGGAGATAACAACACGATGGGAAGGAAAGCCGCTAGGGCCAGCGGTGCGACAAGGAGGAAAGCCGCCAAGGAGGACGGCAGCCGAGGAGGGAAGCCCGCGGGCGCGGAGTTAGGCGGTTCCCAACACGTTGTGAGAAAGAGACAAAGAAACAATAGGTAGCCTGATTTGTTGACCCAACCCAACAGATATAAATAGTGAGAGGAGAAATTTGTTGGATCAACAAAAGTAGTTAGCCTGATAAGTAGCATGTTAGAAGGTTGTTTTTTTTTTGACGAAAGAAGAATTATATTAGATAATAGCTGGGTACATGAATATGTTACAAGCACTCTGAATTACATAATTAAATTTTTAGAAAAATCATCTAAATTATACCCAAACTTTGAATAGCTCCAAATCTCAAAACTAAACCTATACGACGCTTTGCAGAATGGATGGCCGTCCAGGCAAACATTTGGTAAAAAGCATGAGAACAGATGCCCAACAAACGACGACCAACATTCATGTAGGCGGAGTTGAGAAACTTCTTCTTTCTTATGTCTTTCTTCTTCTTCTTTCCGCCACCAAAGAATATGAGAAAGACTAATCTGAAATTTATTCTCCTAGTCCTCTGTTAGAAGGCTGCTGGAGGGTGTTTTCTAGTCTCCACTACCTAAAATTAGGATATGTAATGGGTTTAGTTATCCTGCTGTAAGTGCTCTTACAGACCTCACCATTCCATGAACTAACCATTCTATTTTTCTTATATAAGTTCGATTTCCGCTCACAAAAAATTTCAATTCCGCTAAAAAGAAGATTATCAGCTCAGGTTCACATTTACCTGGTACATGTAATCCGAATCAGATATTATATACAAGTCAGAGTTTATTTTTGAAGTAATAAAAAAGTTACTGGACTACAAACGCACATTATCATTTGATAGAATTCCAAATACAATAGTAGAGGATATGCTTGAATATACACGCTGCAATCGAATACTGAAGAAAGGCTAACTTTTTTTTTCTCAACTACTCCAAAAAGTTGGCACGCTAATTTGTTTACAAGCATTAGCATCTTAAGATTTGCCCTTAGCTCGTACACGTGTAAGATCACCAGGCCTACTAACTCCAAAATGAGGGCATGTCCTGATTAACAACAGTCCCTGTAGGCTGTAGGCCCTCGCTGAGTAATCAGAGCCACGAACGGCCTTCCTTCCGAGCTTTCCTGAGACAGGGGTTTGGTGAGCGCAATAGTCTCGAAGGTAAGAGATTGTCACCTCAGTACCTCACCTCACCTGTCGTCTCCGCCTGCACGGCGTCTCCCCTGTCTTCGTCTCCGCCCTCAGTGCCTGCACATATATACCCCCTGCTGAGCCGTGCTCTGCATCATCCAACCAGAACCCGGGAGCGGTGACAGGCTGAGAGCTTAGGCGAACCAAGAACACGCAGGGGCACGGACAGCCGGACAGGGAGAGGCATGGGGCGAGGGCGAGCGCCGTGCTGCGCCAAGGTGGGGCTCAACAGGGGCTCCTGGACGCCGCAGGAGGACATGCGCCTCATCGCCTACATCCAGAAGCACGGCCACGCCAACTGGCGGGCGCTGCCCAAGCAAGCAGGTTTGCTGCGGTGTGGGAAGAGCTGCAGGCTGCGGTGGATCAACTACCTGCGGCCGGACCTCAAGCGCGGCAACTTCACCGCCGACGAGGAGGAGACCATCATAAGGCTGCACGGCTTGCTCGGGAACAAGTAAGCGTTAAGCCGCCGTCGATCGTTGCTTTATAGCGAATTTCGACTCGATCCTTGCTGCTGATATCTGGGCCATCTGAGGTTCTTGCGTAGCGGTAAAAGAGAGACTGATGTTTCGAACAAATTTGATCTTTTTCATCAGATGGTCTAAGATCGCTGCCTGCCTGCCGGGGAGGACGGACAACGAGATCAAGAACGTGTGGAACACGCACCTGAAGAAGAAGAAGCAGGTGGCGCCGCGGGAGGAGCAGAAGGCTGGCGCGGCGGCGGACAAGAACGACGACGACGGCGCGGCGAGCGGCGAAGCCGGCACGCCTGCCACTGCCGCCTCCTCCTCGGCGTCCTCCTCGACGACGACGACGACGACCAACAACAGTTCCGCGGGCAGCGACAACTCCGGCGACCAGTGCGGCACGAGCAGGGAGCCTGACGTGATCGACGCATCCCTCCTCCAACTAGAAGACATCGACGTCTCGGACATGCTGGTGGACGCGCCCCCGGCGGCGGCGCAGCCATGCCAGGCGCCAATGCTGTCGTCGCCGTGCTCCTCGTCCTCCCTGACGACGACGTGCGTCGGCGGCGGCGTGGAGGAACTGATCGAGCTTCCCGTGATCGAGATCGAGCCGGAGATCTGGAGCATCATCGACGGCGAGAGCGCTACTGACGCGCCGGACGCCTCAGGTGGAGGCACAGCGCCATGTACGGGCACCGCGGCCGTCGTCAGCACCAGCGAAGCAGAGGAAGCGGCGGCGGCCAACGATTGGTGGTTGGAGAATTTGGAGAAGGAGCTGGGCCTGTGGGGCCCAGCGGAGGATACTCAGGCGGCCCACCCTGACCTACTGGACCACATAGCAGCAGGCTTCAGCCCACTCGGCGCCTTGGAGTTGGAGAGGGACCCAGTGTCCACCTACTTCCAGACCGCGCCCGCCGTTGGGGAACCTGAACTGATGGTGGCCGAACCATCTGCCGTTCTGCTACGAGTCATCAATGAGCAACAGGAAGGAACGGATCCCTTCCGTCCCGTTGAGATCGAAGGCTGAGGTTTAAGAACGGTCTGATCGGACGGACGGGGTTAATTGTTATACTACCTTTAGTCAGCACTCAGCAATGGGCAACTAGCCTACTATATACAAAGAGGATAGAGCAACGAACATCTTGGTTCCTGGAGATGTTTGATGCATCAAATTCAAGTAGTTTGCTTGATGCAGTGGCAAGTTCGTATGTCTAGGTCAATTAGGATGCACTTACAGAACCGTCCCATGTAGAGTGAAAACACTAAGTACTCTTCTTAACAGCGTTTAACAGGGGTTTGATTGGTATGGAACACTGCACTCCAGTCTGATTGTCTGAAGATGGAGGCAACGAGGGATTGCAGTCCACCGTCATGTTACTTGGTTTGTTGTGGCTTTTGTGCAGTGTGTGCATATATAGAACATGACGTCATCGCGACGTAGGCGCTTGGTCATCCGAGAGAGTCCTACTACCACTACCGACCCATATATGATGTGTCCTTTTGTGAATCATCATCACCTGGCTCTGATTATGCTTTGGAACCCTTTTGCTTTTGATAATGCGATGTAACCTTTTTTTTTTATTTTCCTCCTCGCTTTTCATTTGCCATTCTTTCTTTCATCTCCTTTTCGTTGTTTGTTTGTTTTCTTCTTTATGTAAATTTGCCTGTCTTCTTTTTCCTTCTTTTGCAGTGTTACGTTTAGCTAGGGCCGTAAAAAGAAACCACATGTTACTCGATGACAGTGAAGTGCCGAAGTTAAGTTACCTAATCAAGAACTGGAAGCATATGGTTTCGTATATTTACATCAGACTTATTGAAAATTAAGAGGTGTGCTAAGCTCCACGCCAGTCAATGATGACTGATGAGCTAGTGTGCACGTTCACTCAGATGTTACAATTTATTTATTTTTTTGCAAATAACGCTCAGATGTTACATGATGCCTGCACAAGACACGATATGATATATACTACATCAAATTGCTAGGTTCGTGCTACTTTTAACCTCTGAGCCCAGCGAGCCTGACATTTTGTTCTGTTGGGTTGGCTACAGCTGACAGGAGAAAAAAAAGGTTTATATTACCCCTTTTAACTTAAAAGTCTGTTTTTCCTCCCTATACACTAAAACCGAATAAACCACATTCCTAAACTTTTAAAACCATTCGTTTTAGCTCTCTAACCGGTTATAAGCGGTTTTTAAAGTCGGTTTTATCTTTTTATTTATTTCAGATGAATCTTTACAAAATCATAGTAATCACAGAAAATCATAAAAGGGGAAAATCCAACTCTGTTGGACTCCATGTGATTAGATATACGCAATGAACATATAATATGGTAGGTTTTAGCACATTTTTTGTTGTAGTTTTAGATATATGTTTTTCTATAATTAATTTATAGCTACAATTTCTATGATCTAATTATGGTGAAATTTGTGTGATGGGATTTATTGTATTTTTGAACTGTAGTAAAAACTTCATACTCATTGGATCATATATAGCTTAGTTTTAGATTTATAAATACTTTTTAACAAGCATACACCTAAATAAATCTATAAATAAGTTATACCTAATCCAATGATTATAAAATTTTTACTATAGTTCAAGCATACAATAATTAGTCCACCATAAAAATTTCACCACAATTGGACTATAGAAACTACAATTATGAATTAATTATAGAAAAATATAGATCTAAAGCTACAACAAAAAAGTTATGCTAAAGCATACCTTATTATATATTTATTGTGTAGATCATGTAGAGTCCAAAAAAATTAGATTTTTCATTTTATGATTTTTTTGTGATTTCTTGTGTTTTTTCAAAGATTCGGACAAAATAAATAAAAAAAGAAAATGACAAAACCGCCTTTGGAAACTGCTTATAACTTGTTAGGGGGGTAAAAACAGACAATTTTAAAAGTCCAAGGAGATGGTTTATCCAGTTTTAGAGTTTATAAGAAGGAAAAATAGATTTTCATAAAAGTTGAGAGATAATGTGGACTTCTTCCATGAAATCATGAGCTCAGTTGGACAAGCTTTTGTGGGCCTAATATTCGAGAAGTCCAGAAGGGCGTTTTGGGCCTTATTTGCAAAATTTGCTAGGCCGAACGACCTCTAAATGGATTACTCCTTCGGGCCCTGGCTTGCCTGTAAATAAACAAACGAAACGATTAAGACATTCAGTAAGACTTCTAACCATTTTTCAAATAATCATTTTCCCATTTTTGAAACCCAAATCATTCTTATGCATACAATCCAATTACTTAAGAAAAATGGCACTAGAGAACAATCTCTCCGTTCTAAATTATAAGATATTTTGATATTTTTAGACACATTGCTTTTGTTATACATATAGACATTGGTGTATATATAAGTGAATAACAAAATATATTATATTAAAAAAATCTAAAAATTTCTAATAATTTGAAACAAAGGGAGTATAAAAAATAAATATTAATCGCTCATGGCAGTGAGGATACCTAGACTATCGATCAACCTGGACACCTGGTTATATATTTCATCCTCGGATCATCTCATGATATATGTATAGCTCGAATCTCCATGTGGACTAATCTTCCTTCATATCTCAAATGAAAGTATTACTTCTCAAAATGTTGTCGTTAATTACTAAAAACTTGAATTGGGAACCAATATGGTTTCAGATTACTACGCATGCATACGTCGTGTAGACTCGTGGCACGAAAACGAAAGAGAAATGGGAAGGAAAAAAAACTCTGCCATTCTCCAATTGATGTCTAAACGCACACCTCTACACCGCGTACCCATCGACCATATCAAAAATAAAGTTCAAGACCTGACACGTGCTTTGTTCAAAGATCGCGAGCTCCCATTACGCAAATGGTTGCTCCAAAAGTTTGAGCAAATTTAAGGTGGATGGTGACATTTCCTCATGTACAGCGTATATTGTCCGCCCCCTCTCTTACCAGTTCGTCGCTTAAGAACAAAACACAGTTATTATATAAATCCATCCCTTTCCACTCTGACGATTTTCGTTATAGATTAATACGCACGCACCAAACTGATTAGTGTTAATATAAAATCCGATCCATGATCGAAGAATGTTCGATCAAGCACCGTTCGTTGCTCCTCAAGATCTGAAGAAGTACAGCGGGGAAAAAATGTTGATGTGGAGTGTGGACCAATGCAAGTCGACGAGGTCTATGCATGCGTAGTTTTGAGCACGCGATTGGATGACTACAAATTGGAGGCCAACTAGCCACTGCTTTGGATTTGGTCTCTCTTAGACTCGGCACGGTATGTAATTTCCCAACTGACACTTGCTAACACCAATTATTAGTCGCGACGTTTAGAGATGCACATGTATAAATAGAAACTCAACTGGTCATCAGCCCATCACCACTACTCGCTCGTTCTCTCCTGTTTCAGCTCAGCTCAGCTCTCAGATAGTTGCAGTGTTGGAAGCTAGTTGCACTGATCAACCGAGCTTTGCTGTCGGAAATAGGGTTTAATCGAGTGATCATCGCTTTTATCGGTTGGTGGCAAATGAACATGATGAATCAGTGGCTAGTGTTTGCATGTGCCTTGCTGGCGGCCTCCTCCTCGGCGGCGCTCGCGTCCGCGTCCTCGCCGCTGCAGGTCGGGTTCTACAAGCACTCGTGCCCGCAGGCCGAGGACATGGTGCGCAACGCCGTCCGCCGCGCCGTCGCCAGGGACCCCGGCGTCGCCGCGGGCCTCATCCGGATGCACTTCCACGACTGCTTCGTCCGGGGGTGCGACGCCTCCATCCTGCTCGACTCCACGCCGGGGCAGCCGCAGCAGGAGGCCGAGAAGCACTCGCCGGCCAACTTCCCGAGCCTGCGCGGGTTCGAGGTCATCGATGAGGCCAAGGCCATCGTGGAGGCGCACTGCCCGCGCACGGTCTCCTGCGCCGACATCGTCGCCTTCGCCGCGCGCGACGGGGCCTACCTCGCCGGCGGCATCGACTACCGCGTCCCCGCCGGCCGCCGCGACGGCCGCGTGTCCGTCAAGGACGAGGTGCTCAAGGACAACCTGCCGTTCCCGGACTCCACCGTGGCGAAGCTCATCGAGAGCTTCAGGCGCAAGGGCCTCTCCGCGGACGACATGGTCACGCTCTCCGGCGCGCACTCCATCGGCCGCTCGCACTGCTCGTCGGTCACGGCCCGGCTGTACAGCTTCCTGGGCGAGACGGGGCGGACGGACCCGGCCCTCAACCCGGCGTACGCGGCGGACCTGAAGCGGCGGTGCCCGCCATCCACGGAGGACCGCACCACGGTGCCGCTCGACATGGTGACGCCCAACACCTTCGACAACCAGTACTTTAAGAACGTGCTGGCGCACAAGGTGCCCTTCACCTCCGACCAGACGCTGCTCGACAGCCCCTGGACCGCGGGGCTCGTCGCGTTCCACGCCGCCGTCGGCCAGGCGTGGGAGGCCAAGTTCGCCAAGGCGATGGTCAAGATGGGCGCCATCGAGGTACTCACCGGCCATGAGGGCGAGATCAGGCAAAAGTGCTCCATGGTGAACTACTACTAGTTGGTTCGAAGAGAGAGATTCTCGCCGCCGGCTCCTTTACCCTATTTTGGACAATTTGTACATTTGGCATGGACATAAATATGATAATATTTTATTTGAGTTACGAAAAAAACTAATTTCCACGCTATCGCCACAACGGAAATTATCTCCAAGACTGGTGAATCAGAAAAGTTTTAGAGAACTCACTCATAACCGAGCGGCGTCGGCTGGCGAGCATGCTAATTGAAAAGTGCATATAGGCGTTCAGTTCTACTTTTTGTATGCACTAGAATTGAAAAGTGCATGAACAGGCGTTGATAAAATCGTAGTACAAGATTGTGTGATGGTACTCCCTCCGTTTATGACGTGCATTAAAAACGGAAGGAATATATTTCTAAAACTGAGATCTGTCAATGACAGTATGACACCGCAAACAACCATTGGAGGCTTGGAGCTCAACATTGGCCGGAATAGCCAAAGCCAAGCCATTATTCCCTCGAGCAGCTCGCAGCTAGCATTCATGACGATTCGCCCAAATCTGCTTGCAAACCACTGCGTGTTTACCAGACACCACGGATCATGAAGCTGGTCGTTTTTTGCCTCACAAAGCAACTGCAGCCTGCAGCTAATCACCAGCTCTACCGTGGGAGTTGTCAGACACCTCTGAATTATGCTCCCAAACCTGATCAAGTTCGCTTGGCCGGCCTCATGTTCAGTTGGATTTGCATCTTCCTTCACGAGGCCGTTGATCACCATTAGGACTTTATTTTCGTCATTGCCACGTTCGTTGAGTTCTGTATTAGCTTATTAGGTGTGTTCTTTGCGTTCGACTGTCATCAGTTCGTCATCGAAGTTGGTGAGCCACTCGTTGGTGGTGGTGGTGGCGCAACATGGTGGCACCCCCGCGACGAAGGGGTGACCGAGAAGTTCGTCCACTGTGGCCCTTCTCCGCCAGTCTTTCTCCAGGCACCGCCGCACGAAGCCCCTGAACTCCGACGATGCCGTCACAGGCACCTCCGGCGCGCTCCCGAAGCACACGGTCACCACCAGAGCCGCCCACTCCGGCCTCTCCCCAACCGCCACCAGCGGGAACCTACCCATGTGGCATTCTAAGAGGACCACTCCAAGGGACCACACGTCGCTGGAGAGGTCGGCGGCGCCCGACGGCGAGGCCGCGCCGAAACTTTCCGGGTCCAGCCTCTCCGGGCTCATGTACGCGCACGTCCCCTCGGCCCCGGCCAGTCGGTGCGCACCGCCGGCGCTGGGGACGTGGCGGCTGGCACCGAAGTCGGCGATCTTGACCTCGCCCTGGCGGCCGACGAGGAGGTTCGACGGCTTGACGTCGCCGTGGACGATGCCGAGGCGGTGCAGGTGGCGCAGGCCGCAGAGCACGTGCCGCGCCACGCCCGCGATGGCGTCCTCCGGGAGGCGGCCGCACCGCCGGAGCACGTCGCCGAGCGAGCCGCCAGGAACGTACTCGAGGACCAGGCGCAGGAGCGGCTGATCGCTGCAGGAGGCCGGGTTCCCGGGGAAGACCCCGTGGAGGCGGACGACGTGCGGGTGGTCGGGCGCCGCGGCGGCCACGCGGAGGTGCACGTCGGCTTCCCGGAGCGCGGCGCCGCCGTCGGCGCGCACGCGCAGCGACTTGACCACGAGCTCCGCGCCCGAGCGGCGGTGCCGCGCCTTGTAGACCGTACCGTCCGCGCCGTGGCCGAGGACGCCCACCCTCTCGAGCTCCGCGAGGCTGTCGACGACGGGGTCGGGCGAGCCGGGCGGCCAGGACGGCAGGCCGCCGAACGGGTGCTCCTGGTACATGAACGGCGGTGGAAACGCCGGCGGCAGCACGGACAGCCGGAGCTGCGTGCGCTGTCTCAGCTTCGTCGTTGCCATTGCCAATGGCATGGTGAGTTGTTGTGCCCTGGAGAGCCGCAAGTCACAATGGATTGGATGAGATGAGAGGGAGACGAGACCGAGAGTGTAGCTGCTGGTTTGCGTTTACCCGGAGTCCTCTGAGTGGCGGTGAGAGAGGGAGTTGCAATATTAGGCGAGCGGTGTAACGGACTACCTACCACTCGCCCGTAATGCAGGGGAGCTTCTCTCCTCTGAGGCTCTGAAGCGTAACGGAAATTGCTGGAATTACGGTACGGGCTGTCAGTTCTGAGGCTCCGAGGCTGTCAGCTCCACGGCAGCTCAGAATAGATTTCCACTACTATCACTATTGCTTTATTTTTTAAAAAAAACAAACAAACAATAAATGCTTAGTTCTAAAAAAATGCTTATATAAACTGAAAATGTGTGGCAAATCTGAAACGAAAATTAGACACAAAGCCGAACATTAGATTACTCGTTTGTTCCCCTAAAATTTGGAAGGCTTCTTACCACATTTTCTTGTTCTTTTTTAATGCAAAAACACTCATGATCGTATATTGATAGAATAGTAGGGAGGAAAACAAACACAAAGTTCTACGAAAAATAGAAAATAGAAAAGTGCCCAAGAAAAATAGTATCCCGAACAAGAATACTTCTCACTTCGTAGGAAGACAACCAATTTAAATTTAACAAAATCTATATAAAATACTATATTTATAATATCTAATAAATTTATTAAATTATTTATAAAAATATATTTTTATAGTGCTCGATTAGGCTAAAATACTATTTATAAAATACATTTGTATATTGGTCGTTTAAATAAAATACTATTAAAATTTTTAAATATATAAATATTAATATTATTTTCACAAACTTAATCAAACTTTAAACTAGGGCTTCTAGCAAAACTAAAAGTGCACTTTTTTTACGGAGGGGATAACTCATTTCAGGGGGCAAACAACAGAAACGCAGTCTGTGGCTGAGATGACTTCTAATGCCTATCGCAAAACCAGTGTCAGTCCATCAGCTACGATGCTGAAAGCTCTGCCTGTGCGGTTCCTCGCCTCGCCGGAGCCCGGTGGGTTGAGCCGGCGACTACCACGACGGTCGCTGCGGTTGATTTCGGCAGCGCTCATGACCAACCCCGCTTACTTCGAGGTGGGCAGATTCTTGGGTGCCTATGGCTTCATGAACATCACAAGGTCAGCTTTTCCTGAAAATTGCTTGAATCCTTTTCCATTTTGGTTTTATCCGAGAAATAGTTGCGGGCGGTGCGGTTACATTCTGATTTTGTTCAGAAGTTGGAGTCAGCTGTGGAGCTGTCTTGTGTGTAGGATTGGTTCCAACATTTGCAGTTTTCTAGTTGCTCATGCTGAATCCCTTCGACATGAACAGCGTGGAGGTGAAGAGGGGATCTTGGAGTTAGTCAGCCCAATCCTGAGAAATGTTTGGGACATGATTAAGGCAAATTAGGATATAGGGGACTCTTTTGAAGACCATTACCTTCTCTTGCAATATATATTTCGATTGTCTATGAAACCAAATCTTATCCAAAGAAGACATTTGAAATACAAATCTGTTGATACATTTTTTTTCCACATATTTTAGTGCATGATGTAGCGATAGTGATATTGCATCTAATGCTACAATTTCAATCTTCGAAGAGCTGTTAAAAGAGCCATCAGATGTTTTGTGGCCTTACTTCATATCATTGTGGATTGCCATTACGCTGCAGTAGTATAAATAAAGGAACCCTGCTCCTTCTCATTAAAAAAATGCAAATTGTGTCTTCAATATCCACAGACCTTTTCCTTTTATTTGTGTAGTACTGATTACTGAACATTTCTTGAATAATCACCTTTTCTGACTTCCTGTCATGTGAATCAGTTACTCATCATCTCAATTTGGAGAGCCTTCAAATGTTGCTGGTATTCAAGACCTTGGTCTTGGATATTCACCAGAAGAGATTGATCAGTTAAGGATCCAAGATATCGGAGAAGGAGAAGTCACGATTAGGTTATTTCCTTCTGACTGATACTGACTTTTTACTATAGTAAAGTAAAGGCATACCAATATGCATTGATCATCCTTTTTTCCAGACTTTACGAGGGAAGAGTTGTTCAAGGTCCATTGAGGGGCACACAGGCTGTATTTAAGGTATGCGTAGATTTGTTACTTTGCTAAGTTTAATTGCATAGAGTCCTTTAGTAGTCAGCAGAATGCCATGCCTTGAAAATTGGTTTTACAGTGCCTTGAAAATATTATTTGTACTAGGACATACACTTTCGACCTTTCAAATTGTCTTCGTTTTATTATGGTACCTTTCTCTGCCATAGGTATACGAATATATTGACTATCTTAATATGCTAAGACATAGGATTTGAAACAAAGGTATACCCTGGAAGCCGTGCTGGTGCTTCTGAAGCTGATTTGATGGCACTGAATGAGTTAAGGACTCATGCTTTTCTTCAGGTTACGTAAATCATAAACTGCTAACAGAAACTGCAAGCATGCATTATCATATTACACATGACATTTACACAGACAAAACTATTCCCTTGTCCTCTATTTACAGAGTGATGCTAGTGACATCTGCGCGAACATTCAGTTTCTTTTAGGGGCCTTTGAGACAGCAACTGGAGAACAGGTATATTACTACATAACTATGTGGTTCCCAGGCTCCTCACAGAATGCATGCAAGACTGACATAGCTTTACGCCTTTACCCCAGTGGCTTGCCTTCCGCGATGATGGGAGATATAGTGCTGCAGACTATGCGAAAGTAGCTAGCGCAAGGCAATTGAAGGAGCAATCTGGGGGGATGCCATTTTGGAACCCTTTCGATCGAGCATACAAATTGGAGTTAAGGAGATATTTTGTTCTTAAGTTGCTTAATGGTGCCATGAGTGGCCTTGTCCACATGCACAATCATGATAGACTGCATCAAAGCCTTGGACCTTCTTCTGTTATTCTCAAGTATGCTGAGTATTTTCTTTAGCTTCCTTTCTCCACTGTATTCCCTATGTTCAACTAACTACTGATTAGTGTAACTTTCCGATCTCTAGCACGGCATTGGAGAAGGAGGGACGCTACTTAGTTCCAAGGCTGCGAGATTTGGCATTTTCGGTAGATATTGGGTAGTATCTCCATCCCCTTACTACCTTTATTATGCAGCAGTACAGAATCATCTCTAAAAACCTTTTGGCAATGATAGTTATTCATCTATTGGGGCTGGAGTGCTGTCGGATGGACTATGGCGTCGAGCCTCTGCTGCTGGGGCATCGACTCCTTTGGAGAAGCGAGCCTTTGGGATAGCTGATGACATGCAAGTATTCTTGTTCTTTTTTCTTCAACAAAAATGAACACCAAAGTTTACATGCACTTTACTAAACAGCTATGGAGCTGGGCTGCTTATTGCATACATGGCATTTATTCCATTTTGCGAAGCAGGCATTATGGATGGTATTTCCTTGCAGGTGATTGAGGATATTTTGACTTCATCTTCATGTAAGAGGAATATTGTTTTCCAATTTTCCACTCAGACACTTAACATTCTCTTGATCGATTGTGCAGAGACTTTTGGAGAACACCTTCCGGTTCGACATTTATGCTGCAAGAGAGTATGAGTCGCTAACACAAAATAAACTTCTTGTTACTTAGTCGTAGAAGTTTTTTTCCTTTTTGTTAGGTTAAAAAAGTTCAGTTCAGTGGATAAGCTCATTGGTGCTGATTTCTCTATCTGATGACCAGTCATGATATTCAGACACACAAGCTTATCAGCTTTCAAAATTCGTATAGGTACTGTCTGGCAGATGACCGGTTGTCAGACGCAGTAAGTTTTCTAGATTTAGGGGATGGAGCTGGCTGGGAGTTATTGCAGGTTTTGCCTCTTTTATACTAACTGCTATGTCTAACCTTATCTGTTCACTAAACTATCACAATTATACTGCTGCACATCATGCACACTACTGCACTGGCCAACTAGAGAACTTTCTGAATCAGTGGTCTGCTTTGGTCCGGGATACCGGATATATATCTTCATCCAAGATACTAACTATGACTTATGTTTCGACAGGCAATGCTTAATCCGGATTACCGCAAGCGACCAATCGCCGAGGCTGTACTGAACCACAGGTTTATAACTGGAGCTGTTTTACGAAGCTACTAATCAGCATTTTTATGTATGTATAAAACTGCTACGTGGAAACTGTAAATGTACAATAATTTGAGTGGGTGAAGAGCTGATACATTTCTCGGATGAACAATGCATGTAGTGCTGGCAACCTGCCGACGAGAACAATAGCGTACCCACTCTCAGGCTTTCAGCTTCGCTGCTGGCAATCACCCGAGGGCCCGTAGTGCTGGGAGGCCACAGCGCGCAGTACCGTGTCTGGCACGCCCAGCACAAGAACGTTTATTTATCGAATATGACAGACACTCAGCAGTGTTTTTTTCTCACAACAATTCAGCGGACAGTGCTTTTAGCTATGATTTTTCTGTCAAGTGAATAGACTCGTTGTTGTTACCTGTCTGTTACTGTTGATCCAAATCAAAGTCAACTGATAGCTTGCAGGCGTGTGCAACAACCGGCACACGGCAAAGCACATCTCGTGCTAGTAACCGGTAAGATAGATGGCATCGCGCACGTGTCCTACCACCGCGCGTTATCAACGAGCAATTTTTTGAACAAGATATTCTCCTATGATCCAAGTGGAGCAAAAAAATCGAGCATCTCCATTCACTCTATAAATTATCATCTAGAGAGCCATGTAAATAAAAATTGATTGCTTCTCTATCTATGCACTCTAGAAAGCTAAATTCACTATCCATATTTGATTAGCGAGAAATTTATAATAGCTATATTTAGAGATCTAATAAGTTGTTGAAGATTATTTTCCTAAAGAAAGGAGTTTGTTTTAAAGCCTTGTTTGGCTATACTCATATTCAAATGATCCGCGTGTTGAAGTGGACTAAGGTAAAAATAAGTTAATGTTTCATCCTAATTCACCCAATACATGTGGATTAAAGTAGATACAAATATAGTCAAATAAGGATAAACAAACTTACAGTTGCCTTGCGTTACTTACGAGTTATTACTCCCTCAATCTCAAGAACGTGCATTTCTTTCTCTCTTTTTTTGGTAAGTTAATTAAGTTAAGTTTGAATATATTTGTATCTCTAAATATGTTTACTATAAAATATAATATAAAAATAATATAATAATACTTATTTGGTATTATAAATATTATTAGTACTTTAGTAAGATTGGACGAGAGAGTAAGACAGTATTCAAGCTCCTGAGTCCAGGATAAAATGGCTGTCCGTTCTAGTTCAGAACCTGCTGCAGGCTATCGGTGCTCAACATATATCAAATAAATACAGAGTGCAAGAAAACCCAAATCAAAATTTCGGGGTTCAGACTCAAATACGGAGTAGTCGCCATCATAAGTGAACTGAATCCTCAATCTGCAGAGTCATTTTCAATAAAATGCCCTGTTCATTACATGGCGAGCCATCTGTTCTTGACGTCAACGATCCTAGCTAAATGCAATGGACCCTTCCAATTGCAAATTCACATTGACCCTACCACGAGAAGCCTCTCATTTTGGGAAACAACTCAACAAGTCGATGCCAACTCTGGAAGTGGCAAAATGTTATGTATAAAGCAGATTCTGTACTGTACAACAAGATTTGGAATCACTTTTGGTATCACTAGGGATCCGTGTGTTGTTGGCAACCTCTTGGTCCATAGTGTTCCGAGCTTTTTGTAACCCTCTTCCGGCATAACGCGCAATAGTGGCCTCGGCAACCCATGCACAATATATGATTGTTTGTGCCAAACTGTCAATAATGCAACATTGCATTGAGATTGTTAGTAGATTGTATGCTGCTTCATTCTGTGAGGAATATATGCCTTTACAATGCACTTATAAGTTTACATGCTTCATAAGTGACTAGAGCAAGTATATGCAGCAGAATTATTCATTCAACCCTTTTACAAGGAAAAGGCACTTCCAGAGACCACCTGCGCATGTATGGTGATCATATGAAGACTAGATTGAAAAATAGATACAGGAATAATGAAAACATCAATGGGCGTGATAGGAAACTCACACTTAACTTTATACATACGAGGTACACAGATATTGGTTTACTAGCGCAGGATTGACTCATGCATAAATACTCCTAGTGTTTGGAGAGTCTAAGCAGATATTATGGAAGTATCATGCTCTAGATGCAAGGAGAAAATATACTGCCGCTAACCTTTTCATTCCGCCGGCCACACATTGGACATGGATGACCCCATACCATTTCAGGCTCTGGCTCTGGCTCTGGCTCCTCTAGATCTTCATCATCAGAACCTTCATCGTCATCCAATTCCTCAAACAGTCCATATCTTCTTCCCACTTGATTGTGATGTTCAAACAGCACACAATTTCCATCCCTTCAGTGGCAAAAACCTTTTTAGCTTCTGGATCAGTGCAAACAAAATTGAACACGAAATTTTTGCACATGAATCGACATTACCAAAAATGTTCATATCCATGAATTGCCTGGTTACAACGATAACAGAAGAATTTCCCACAGTTCCTACAGGTCATCTTGTTGCAACCTTCAGTTTTCGAGATAGCCATTTTACATCTGGGACATTGCTTAGAATCGCGAAGCGCTTCACAGACATTTACTAATTCATCTATTTCCCTCTGTTCTCTCAACAATTGTTTTTCTGGGAGGGAGTATTTCTGGTGTTTTTCCTGTTAAAAAGGAGAATGTGTCATGGCATTGTGAATGGATAGTAGGAAAGAACAACATACAGAACCTCAAATACGTCATGCATATACAAATAAAGCACTGCAAATATCATATCATTCTCAAGTTTTTGAATTGTCATGTAAGCACATAGATGTTGAAGAATTAGATATGTAGATACAAAGCTAAGTCTCCAGTCACAAACAAGTGATGTTATGGACAACAACAGTCACCAAAGATGGTGACAGTAATTTCTACTGTCCTGGTATTCATCCATCTTCTCTCACACCAAAAGGACACTTAATTTTATATAGAGAGAGAGTATTAAGATCTTATACTACATATAGTGTGTGGATAAACTCTAGGCCAGGAACTTTTGCCTAAGGGCACTGATCAAGCAAAGAATACCTCTAAAAGTTCAATCATTAAGAGATTATGAAACCCTCATCCCTCTCTGACCTTCCCCAAAAAAACTCGGCCAGGAAAGCAGAATACCTCGAACTTCACTCAAACCAGGTCACACTGGAATCTTGGAACCAGATACTACAATTACGTCAATCAAACATGCGTTCATACCAATAATTAAATTTCAAATTAAGTACCATAACAAAATCTCAAAATGCTGACTGTACACATCATTAATTTCATAAAAAAGAAAGTTCAATCATTAAGAGATTATGAAACCCTCATCCCTCTCTGACCTTCCCCAAAAAAACTCGGCCAGGAAAGCAGAATACCTCGAACTTCACTCAAACCAGGTCACACTGGAATCTTGGAACCAGATACTACAATTACGTCAATCAAACATGCGTTCATACCAACAATTAAATTTCATATTAAGAACCATAACAATATCTCAAAATGCTGACTGTACACATCATTAATGTCATAAAAAAGAAAGTTCAGTCATTAAGAGATTATGAATTTTACCCTCAAAATCCTAATCTTTTCTTCTGGAGTAACACAATGCTCCCCCACATGCCGGCGTTCTTTGCACAAAGAGCAGAAGGTGAAAAAACATTCAGGGCATTGAGCATCATTGTCAACCTCCAAGCAGGCAGCATCACACCTTGGACAATATACCAGATCAGGCATTGTATCTAAGAGTTTCTGTAATGTGAACGATTCCCATCGCTTATAGCAATCATCTCCCAGAAGGATTTTCAAAACTGATGGTGGGAGTGGGCTGCGGCAAGTTGTATCAGGGCATGTCAGCTGGGTTAAATTCCCTTCTGTTACGTGAATTCTGCAGTGAGACTTCATACATGTCAAGCAAAACAAATGGTGGCATGGGAGCTTGATGAAATTTCTGCCTGAGGGTCAAGAAATGAAGAGGGGCAAAGAGTCAAAACCTACTAGATAGGATTCAAGTATCAAAATTACTGAAAAGTGAAAAGGCGCTATATTGAGCATGTTTCCTACTTTGTAGAGAATAAAAGGGAAGGCAGCTAAGTTACTACAGAAACCATCTGAGTAGTTGTACTACAGATCCTGAAACTGTTGTTTTATGTGATTTTTTTTTTCTTATTTGATTTCCTAATTTTATTTCTAAAAAATTACTAGGGGACTGAAGTAATTATATTTCTTGCATTGTTGAGCTTATTGCCGTACATCATGTACAAAATAGACCAAAAGGCAGTGATAGCAACTTGAAGAAACAGGTAAATAAGTCAGCAAAATCAAACACAGCATCCTAATCAGATAACGTATAAGAAAATTACCAGTATTTTCACTAAGACAAATTCCACACTCATGAAAGCTTTTCAGAAATATTTCATGAGACCTCCTCTCATTGTAACTTTGCATCAGAGGAATAGTAGAATCAACTAGAAGCCTTCTTGCAATAGCACGTTCATCTCCAACATCTGAAGTTTTATCTGGGACTAGTATTATGTTGTCATTCAAAGAAATGCAAGGCCATGAAGAGCTATTCAGCCAGTCCAGCCATCTATACACTACTTCTTGTCCTGGCAGGTCAGTCCAAATCTCATCAAGCATGGCACAGAGGTGTGAAACTTTGGGTTCATCCAACCACTTGGCTGAGATAGTAAAATAAGGAGCACTTGTACTGGGATATGAACATGGCAGCAAACAAGTTAACACCACAGGTGGCAAATGCTTTAAGCTGCAAGCATAAAAGAGTTCACTACCATCTTGGCTCCCATCATTATCAGTTCCAACCATAGTTCCATTTGGATGAAGATTCAAGAACACCTTAGTGCCATTAGGAATTGGATACCGAACAAAAAGCTGAGGAAGAAGACATGAACATTACACTTTTGAAGAATGAGAGAGTTCGGATTAAGGAGGACAAAGCTCTGGAACGAACCTGAAAAGAACGTAGACATGCCTTATCCTCCAAGATCACCATGTCATCCCCATAAATGGCTTGCAGTGCCAGCACCTGAACATAATATTATAACTATGACATATTAGCGACAACAGCAGTTCAAATAGCTGTCATGTCAAAACAATAGCTTAAAATTGACCAAACTAATTCTCCAGTCATAACTTAACTCTATCTTTCTTAGGTGGTAGACGCACAAATTCGCCATCCTAAATCTCCAGTTCAACTAAACGCGACACTTCGTAAATCTACAGTTTAACAGCAGCAAATGGCAATATCCCAATGTTACATAATAGTAGCTCCATTGCAGACTCAGGCATATATGAATTCCAGTTTCAGACCAGTTGGTACAACAATCACAGTATAGCGCGTCGTCACAAGTTAATCTCTGCAACTGCAGATATTTTTCACCCTAATCAGGATCCCACATGCCATCCACCGATTTCCGGCGCACACTGTGACGCACATCAGGGTTATTAAAACTACCTCGAGTTTGCTCGCACTAGAACATCCAGGCATCTGTGGCTCCTCCGCATGCCCACACGTGACCTCAGGTGTTTTGTAGAAAAGCGTTTTTAGTTTTATATAATCAACCTGCAGTCCATCCATCAGGGAATGTACAGTACACATGTTCAGATATTTTACGTTTATGTCCATGATCTAAATTTTATTTTGATGCGAAGAAGAGAAAATTTGATATATCATTGTTTTTCGTAAAACACCCCACAAACCACTTTGTCGAGAACCCCTTTCTCTCTCTTCTTCCCCACCCACTGATGCCGCCGACGCACCTCGCACCTCGCCCTGCCGGCATTCCTTGTCTCCGTTGCCTCACTCACAAGGGCGGTGGGTCATGGCACCGCCGTTCCTCGAAAACCTCCACAGGCATCTTCAAGCTTCCTACTGCCGAAGACGCGCTGTAGAGCAGCAGCAACGTCTCGTCGCCGCACAAGCCCGACCCCTTGTTCGCTCCATCCCGATGTCTCCCCACTCCCCAAAGCCTAGTGTCTCCCAGATCGCACACAGAACTCTGTTCTGGTACAATCCGACTGGCCCAGGTTTTCTTTTTTTTTTCCACGAACATTTGTCGGGATTTTCTGCTGATTTTTTTCGGTGGTGGTGCATGGGTGCAGGCAGGTGAGGGAGGCGACGATGTTCTTCTTGGTTGACCCGTCGGCGCGGTGGCGAGCCGACCTTGGCGGGCTGAGCAGCAAGGAGCTCTTCTCGAGAAGGCGTGCAAGGAGCGGTGCCGACGCCAGGGCCTCCGCCTCCAGAGCACCTCCGCCACGAAGATCTAGGTCTGTTCACGACTTGCGCCGGGTGCCTGCGGTGTGGCTCAGAGTAGGCGCTGGGGCACTGTGATTGGGCAGGGGTTTAGCTTTCTCTGCTATGTACTGTGATGAGCTCTGAGATTCAACTGTTGGCTTTTGAGCAGTTGTGAATGGTCATGGTTCAGGTGGTTTCTGCTGAAGACAGGTTCTGTGTTAGGATATAATTGTAGACTTCTTAGCACTAAGATGGACCATATCAGTTCTGGAAATGCAGTTTATGTTAGCAAAATTAGCCATACAGGTCGAGTGGCAGGCTTTTATCATTGCTGATTCCTAATTACAAAATGCCATAAAGGATATGCCTCTGTTTAGGAGAAAATGGTAGGTAAGTATTACTGTCAGGAGCTGAAGTCACTTTGATTTATTGTACTTCACATGACTCTGGGGGGCTGTCAGAGACTTACTACATAAGTGAGGTTTTTATTGGATCTATGATTTTTACCTATCTGTGCCTGGTGGTTAACATGCATTTTTTTTTGGCTTACCTGCTTTATTAGGTAATTACTCATTAGCAAAGAACACTACAGGAAAGGATTGGTTGTCTTTGGCCACTGCTCTGAGCTAACTGTCCAGTATTTCACAAGTTGTTTTTGCCACTACTAGATCCATCTTCTGGTTATTTATGCATTCTAAAGAAATCTTCTATTTGTGTATACACACTGAACTCAGATTGCTAAGAAGGGACTTAAAGTTTACTTCACATGTATGAGATTCTTTTTGTTTGTATTAATAATATTTATAAAGTCTTTCTGTTACAGCACTTCGATACCAGAGACTCAACTATCACCTTTGCTCTAATTAGAAGATTATTACTTTAATATATGGGCAATAATCATCTATTACGCCAGGATTCCAGGTGCCCAGGTTTAGCGTCGTCGGTCCCTTAGCCAGGTCTTCGTTGGGCCATTCACCAGCAACAAGCACCCACCCATGTCCTTTACTGGGTCCGCCCCTGATCCTACCCTATTGATGTATTGCGAGAGTTGGCCATGGCTACCAAGGGGTGTAGAATTCAATCTCAGTGATAGCGATATTCTGTGGCATCTAGCAGCAGAAGTTGGGAATAGTCTACCTGAGGGCCATCCATTTATCAACCACTTTATTAAATATGTCGATGATGGAGGGTTTAGTTGCACTCGCCCTCAAGATATACCGGGTGTTAGGCACGATGGCCGTGCATCATACTTTCTCCATACAAAATTTGAGCCGTACAACAATGAGAATGATGCAAATAACAACCGGAAGAAAATTGGAACCCCTAGATCATTCCTGGATGCAACACTGTGAGGTTGCAAGGAGGTGTTTGCCCTGTATGCAAACATTGCGAGTGATAAAACCTCTAAGAAACTAATTGTTGACTACATCAGTATCATTTACAAAACACAGTGAAGGCAGAGGCAGAGATAGTGGTGTTGAAAATATTTATTGCACCACGGAACAGTCTGTGTGAATTGGCTGAGGAAGCTCATATTGAATCCAAATGGGATGTTTTCACACATAAAGATTCAAGCGAGGAATGTGCCAAAGGTTTTAACCCTTGAAATCTGTACTGAGAGTCTGAGACTGATGAACTCAGTGACGGAGCTTGAGTACAAATATTGAGGGGGGCAAAAAGAAAATATATGATTTAGGGAGTGTTGGGGTCATGGGGTGGCCGTTATAAAACTTCATTAGCAAAATATACATATATCTATAGGATCCCATGTAAAATTGGAAAAATGAGGGGGCCATGGCTCACTATATGGCCCCAATGAAGCTGCGCCTATGGATGAGCTTGATCATATATCTCTGAAAGAGCGCTACAGGATCCTTCTAGTAGTAGACAAAAGTTTGGGGCTGCTACAGCATCACCTAGGAAGTCTATAATGTGTGTGGAAACTAGCAGAGCATGTCCCAAAAGAAATCATGAGGGAAACACAACGAAGATATATGCAGCATGTTGCAGGAAATTTCTTCTGCACCTCCTTTTATAGAGAGTAATCCCATGGATGATAACAGCAACAGGAGGTTACTTGGTGAAGATCTTCCAGTGGAGGGTTCCAAATACCAGATAGGTGGCACTGCAACTTGTATGAGTGAAAACAGCAAGCTGGTTGCAAGAAAACAAGGGGCTCATCTGGCTGATATAAAACTGGAGCCTGCATAGAAGGTCATGAGATTGGCCCTTCTGAATCTGAAGCAAATTCTACTCATGCTGAAGGCTCAGTACAATCTTTAGGAGTAAAAGATGAACCGACAGTGAGTTAACTGGGTTATGTGAGAATGTTTCTTTCAACTCCATCTGTAACTATATGCCCGCTTTAATCAATGCGTCACTTGATGCAAAATCTTCAAAGTGTCTTATGAAGTTCGTGTTCTTTGGTTTTAATTTGTTTTAGATTGCGCAAGAATCTTACTGTTTTCGCGCTAAAAAAATGTTTAGTTTCATAGCTTTATGAAGCAAGAAAATCACTGATATAACTTTAGTCAAATAGTTTTGTTGTTATAAGTTAGCCTAAATCAAGGCAAGGCGCCCGCAAGGGCGCCTAATCTTCTAGTAAACTCAAAAGTAGGTAAGGCGGGCGATAGGTTTACCTCGTCCTCCTGGAGCCGGTTGTTGGTCTCCAACTGCTCCGCCGAGAGCTCGTCCTCCCCACGAGCCCTCGCGGCCATCGCCTCCAGCCGCGCCGCCGCTTCCTCCCGCGCCTCCCAGTATCCGTCCCCAGACTCTGCCGGCGGCGGCGAGGACGATGACGAGGCTCCGCTCGACATTAGAGTATCCGGCGAATAGATTGGCCCCTCGCCGCCTGGACCCGTTCCGGGGAGAGAGAATTCGACGCTTTTCCCTTGATGACGGGCGTTGCTAAGATGAAACAAAAAAATAGGGAGTAATTATTTCTTCTTGATGTCCTGGTCTGTTTAGTCCCGTGGACTAGTATATTCGACAGTACTAATTTATAGTTTTAAATATTAAATATATATACTAATTATAGTAAAATTATTGTACATATTAATTGGGGAGACAAATTTATTAAGTCTAACTAATCTATAATTTAATAGTGTGGTGCTACAGTAAATACTCCCTCCATATCCATAAATAAAATCGTTTAGGACAATGATACCGTCTCCAAAGTCTAATGTTGACTCTTTATTTTTATAAAAATATTCATCAAAAAGTGGTATATGTATACTTTTATAAAAGTATTTTTCAAGACAAATATATTCATATAGCTTTCATATTTCCAAATTCAACAACTTAAAAGTTATTTATAATTTATATTCTCAATATTTGACCCAAACCTTATCCAAAACTTCTTTCTTTATGGGTATGGAAGGAGTATGTGTTACTGATAGATTAATTAGATTTGCAAATAGTTTTATATTTAGCTTATGTTTAGTTCTTCTAATTAGTTTCCGAAATCCATAGCCCCTTGATCTTTTTTTAGTTCAGTTTAGCTCTCATGGCCTTTCATTAACAAACGTAAACTCGAGAAAATCGCGAACTGCAAGATTATTTATAAATTCCGGGAGGGGATCATCTCACACTAAAAATTGACATGGGTCCTAACTTAAAGCTATCTTAGCAATCTCACCCGTAGGACTATCTGATTCTATTTTCTTGGCTGCCGGTCCACTAAAAAATGCCTTAGTTTGTAGTCCCTGTAAAAAAGCTCTAATAATAATAATATAGTACTTCCTCAACTTTAAACTATATAAGACTTTTTGGCTTTTCTACTACAATATATATATTAATATGCATATAGATATACCATATTGTAGATCTCACTAAGAACTAAAACTTTATAGTTGATGGTTGTTTTATTTGAAACCATTTACGGCCCATACATTCTGTTTAAAATTCTTATATTTCAAAATTTAAAATTTTCAAATCATTCAAATTAACACAAATGAAGAAATTATCAAAACTAATGTTATACCAATTTCATATTCTTCTAAATTGAAAAAAAAAATTTATGGATTATAGCGACTTATCTATCAAAAACACATACATGATCAAAACTACCTTTGACACCGAAACTAATATCTTCCTTATTTCATAACCATTCATGCTTTCCTTATTTGACACCACAAATAAACATACATGATTTATTTGTTTGACAACATAGTTCTAACATAGAGAGGTGCGTAGGAGAGTTATTTTGGTGGCCGCTTAAGTGAAGGAAATGGATGACGGTGCCCAATAGAGAAGCAATTTTTCAACTCGGTGCTAGATATGCTAGATAATAAACTTCCATGTCAGGAGTGCCTTAGAAGGAAGATTGGTTTTTTATGCTAAATAGATAATTCTTAACTTTTATTATAGTTGCAAAGCAAGATAAAGAAGTTTGATCAATTGGAATCCCAAGAATATATTGTATTTGGAACATTGTTACTAGGATCGGCCGAAATATTGAACCGCATAAAGTTTTAATTCACGGTTTGATTGGCCTAACCAATTGAACTACTAACTCAATAAGATTCAAATATAATAAGTCGTGCAATGGAAAACACAACATGATACAAATCATAAATCAGAGGCCAAGGTTTGAATCTTTGTGCTACATATTTTTAAACTAATTTTTCTTGGTTTTCCTCTTGTTCTCTCCTTCACATTCGCAATAATGCTAGTCGCTCGGTTTGTTTTGGTTCAAATCCTGGTTTTAGGTCCAATTCGGTCCTAATAATTATGATTTGGAAGTGGAGGACTTGCATCCTTGGTCCATAATATCTCGTTTTATCTTAAAATCAAGTTTTTTTTCTATCCTTTCTTTTGTAGTTCCTTGTCCTATTTCAGTGGTGAACCAGGTCCGAGCTTCCACCCCAAGCATGGTGTGAGGCAAGGTTGTCCTCTCTCTCTCTCCTTATCTCTTCATCCTTGGTGTTAATGAACTTGCAATCTACCTTCAGCATAACTCTACTAGTCATAACATCCAAGGTATCACACTTGGCCCTAATTGTCCCTGTATTCATGCCCTCATCATTTGCGGTCAAGCCAACACTGATGAGGCCTCCAATATTAATGCCACCCTTCTTAACTTTTGTGTTGCCTCGGGTCAGACCCCTAACATGAGCAAGTCCTCTATCATTTTCAACAGAAATGTTGATAGCCAGAGCAAAAAAGATGTTAAGGCCATTTTTCCCGTTAATGATCTTTATCCTAATACCATTTATTTGGGTCACCCTTTGATTTTTAATCATTCTGACCGCACAAAGGCTTGTAGTTTCATTCTAAATAAGTTGAGAGCAAAGCTTTCCAAACTTAAAGCCAACAAGTTGAATCATGTTGGTAGGCTTACCTATATTAATTCTATTTTGGCTTACATCCCTATTTACTATATGACTACCATTCTATTTTATAAAAGCATTATCTCCAAAATCACATATATTATTAGAAAATTCTAGTGGTCTAGCATTGAATGAGTCCTCAGGTTTCCACTTTAGAACTTAGAAGGACAATGCAGGCCGAATAGAGAGCGAGGATTTACGAGATCTCTTCACGGTCAACAAAAGTCTCCTACTAAATACGACCTAGAAAATCGTCATAGGTAAAAATCAGTTGCTCTCCGACATTCTTAAGGCTAAATACTACCCCAATACCAGTTTTTGGTTGGCAGGATCACATACCACTAAATTTGCTTTATGGGTTTCCATTTCTAGCATTAAAAACATCCTCGTTAATAGCTGCATAATTCAGGTCCATAGAGATAATTCTAGCATCTGGTCCACTTCCGGTGTGATATTTGGCATGAAATCTACAACAATCTAAACCTACCTGTTAATGTTAACAATCTCCCAAGCCCCATCTTTGATCTTTGGGACACTCATAACTCAGCTTGGAATAATGATATTATCAATTTGGTCTTTGATATACAAGCTGCTACTTCAATAAATAAGATCAAAAAAATGATAAAATTATTTGGATACCTGCAAATAATGGTGAATGCTCTACTAAGAACTTCTCCAAGTACCTTAAAAATCAGTTGCAGGTTCAACTTCCCTCCCAAGGAGCCAGAAGCATCACGCAAGAGGCCAAGAACATTTTAAACCATGTTTGGAAGTGTAAGAATATCTCCCCAGTTATCAAAACCTTCTTTTGGAGATTAGTCAGCAGGGCCATTGCTTCGCGTGAATGGGCAGGAACTCTCACTGACAAGATTGACAAAACTTGAGCCCTCTACGGGGCAGTTGAGAATGATGCTCACCTATTTTTTTTATTGTGAATTTTCTAGGACAGTCTGGTTCTCTGCCAAAACCCCACTTCTTTCTTCTCTTCTCCTGCAGGAACATGATGGAGTGCAACAATCTTTGGCGCAAATCATAACTCGTGGAGGAAACTTTAACGCAGGTAGTTACCTACTTATAGTTCATCTAGAAAGCTAGGATAGAAATGATCTTCGCTTTTGGAAACGTAATTGGCCTATTTTGCAGGTTCATTCGGCGATCCTGGCACATATTCAGACGATCACTAAAATGCTCTTAAAAGAGTAAAAACAAACTTTGCAGGTACCGAAGCCTCCTGAAAGGACACGACTAGAGACCCCCACTAAACACATCTCCAGTGGGTCACAAAATTATAGGTTGGACATGTCTAGCAACCAAACTCTTTGCAGGTTTCTAGAAGCACTAAGTGGTGCAAGGTGTTACACAGATGCATCTACTACTTCAGATATGCTGAACCGCAATTCAAGGAGAGTAGGGCTAGGAATCTTTATTCTAAATCCAAGGAACAACTCCCACTACTACATCAAGCTACAATTTGGCAAAATCACCTTTGTCGTCATGGCGGAGGCAGTTGCCCTTGCTTTTGCAGCAGCAATTTCATCTGCGCTCCAAATTGATGAAATCCCATTCCTCACCGACTGCCAGCTCCTGGTTAACTTCTTCAATGGTGCAGACCTCAAAAGTCCACCTTACTGGGAAGCCAAACCTTTCACTCAGAGTTTCCTAAACTCTGTAGCCAGCAGAAGAGCCTGAGTACTCAAGATTCATAGAAGCAGAAATGTCACGACCCACTCTTTAGCAAACCAAGCATTAGGACATTTTAGGATTGATTGTAGTCCATGAGACATGTACCAATAACAATCACGAAAGCAACCGCCCCCTCCGCTTGGCATTGCAAAATGTATCCTAGGAGACGATCTCCTTTCTTGCAGCTTCCTGTTGCTAATAATAAAGATTGCCTCTTGTCAGAAAAAGGTAAATAAGAATTTTAATACCCAACTTGAAAGAAGAAAGTTATACCCTTTGAATTTCCACTAAAATATATTAGAAATTAGAATAGATGACATAAGTTACACTTTTCGTCGTAACATATGGACATATCTGCTAATATAAATAAATGATTGAGACATAATAATAAGATAAGGGAGCCATTGAACTAGGACTTGCCATTTTTTTAAAAAAATAGCAAAAATATCAATTTATTATTTCAATTATATCGTCCTACTACTTATAAATCATAGTAGGTCACTATTGAGTTGAATAAATAAATATTCATCATCATTATATCAGGCGAAATCAAAGGGAAACATGTGATATGAAATCAAATTTAGAATGCAAGAGAGAAATCACAAGAGGAAAGAACCAAGTGATAGCTTAAGTGTGCAAGTGTTAGAAAAATTTGCTCGCTAAAAATGGAACCTTAGTAAAGCTGATTGCTGACCAAAGAATAGAAAACACATTAACCTCTTGTTTGGATGATTATTACGACGAGGACCCTAATGACACTCAAATCATGCGGTTAGCCTCCTCACCTTCCTTAATCCTTCCTTCCTTCCTTCCTGGGTTTTCTTCCTGTCCGCGTCAAGGTCGCCGCCGCTCGCCATCACCAGCTCCCCTGATCCCCTCCTTCCCATCCACCCTTGCGATCCTGGCCGCTGGTCCTTCCTCCCTTTCTCCCTATCCCACACGCCGACCGGGGCGCCGCGCCGTCGACTTCTTCCCTCTCGCCCTTTCCTCGCGGCGGCGGCGCCACCACCGAGCCGGCTGCAATTCGCCGTGGCGCGCCTGACTCGCGGGGACGCAGTCACACGCCTTGCTCGAAGAGGGGAGACCCCCTCTCACTCACGCGAAGGTTCCCGGACATCCCGGCTAAGAACCTGGTCGGTCATCGCTGCTGCTGGAGCTGCTCATGTTGGATCCGAGATCCGAAATCTATCCCACCATAGAGTATCGCCCTATCCAGCCCTCCGACCTAGAAGCTCTTGAGAAGATTCATCTTGCTCTCTTTCCAATAAGGTAGCTACTGGAAACGGATGCTACTTTTTTTTCTAGCTTGTTACTCGCTTTACCGTTATATAATGCATCGCTTACTTACTCTTACAGTCTTACCGTTCATTCGATGCTATAATTCTTCTTCATTTTGTTCAGGTACGAGAGAGAGTTCTTCTTGAACGTTGTCAGCGGCAATGGGATTGTTTCCTGGGGCGCTGTGGACACCAGCAGATCAGATGACCGCAGGGATGAGATAATAGGTTTTGTAACCACGAGGATGATTGCGGCAAAAGATAGCGAGGTATTACCAATTACCATACAAGAGGTCCTGATTATGGTATATCTAAATGGTCAGCTTGATGGAGCTAATGGTTTCGATATGCAGATTGAGGACCTGTTCAGGTATAACAGTTCACGCAAAGATCTAACACTTCTGTATATATTGACGCTGGGTGTGGTGGATAGGTACAGAAACCTTGGGATAGGTTAGTTGCATTATATTGTTGTCTTACTTTTAAGGTTTGCCTTGTGAATTGATGTGGTTGATCCTTCTGATAATTCTAACTTGCAGCATCATCACTGGTCCGAGAAGTGGTTAAATATGCAGCAAGCATATCAAATTGCAGAGGTGTTTATTTACATGTCATTTCATACAACCAGCCTGCTATCAGCTTCTATAAGAAGATGCTATTTAAGCTAGTCAGAAGGCTTCCAATGTTTTACTACATAAGAGGACAACATTATGACTCATACTTGTTTGTGTACTATGTGAACGGTGGTCGTTCGCCTTGCTCACCTCTGTAAGTATTTCCTTTTGGCTTGTCCGAGGATCATACAGTTCCATATTCAGTAATTGTCCAATGTTTCAGGATAATATGTGAACTCACCCACATATTTTCTGCAGTCAATTGCTTGAACCCTCTAGTGTGCTTGATTTTCTAGTTAGGTTTAGGACCGTTAATGTTTTGATCTGATCTTGGCAATCATCTACAAACCCGAACCTGCCATATGGATGTTCACCTCTTCTAAGGATTTGTCTTTGTGAGATCAAATGTATTAGGCCCTTCTGTTTGACATGTTGCCCATGCTTCATATATATACTCTCTGTCCCAAAATAAATCAACTTCTAAAGTTGTCCTAAGTCAAACATTAGGTTTGAGTGAATTTATTAAAAGGAGCACTAGTGTTTATGGCACCAAATTTGTATTATTAGATACATCATGAAATATATTTTCATAATATACTTGTTTGATGTCATACATGTTAGTGTTCTTTTCTATAAAGTTGGTCAAACTTAAAATAGTTTGACTCAGGACAGCTCTATAAGTTGATTTATTTCAGGATGGAGGGAGTATTAGGTCCTTTCATTTCTCAGTTGCATTTCTAGCTTACTCTGCACATTTTTTCTGAAAGGGGCTACTGTAATGCTGAATTTAGAAGGACTCAACTTTTGATCGTGTAGACAAATGAAATTCATCAATCTCTTTGCCCATAGAAAGCTAAATCTAATCTGTATAGCACAAATATATAAATCTTGAACCCTGATGTATCAATCAAGTTCCAACCTATAAGCTAAGGAAGCCTTCTTTGCTTATATTGTCGATGATTACCTCCTTATGCATCATTTGCGGTCTTGGGTGTGCCTTTATTTATTGAAAGGGCAAGCAGTCTTGGACTCTTGGTAACCTTCCGTTAGTACTTCCACTAAATCATCTTAAATGGACAACAAGAGCATGAACTAGGTTTCAATAAAGTGTTACATGACATGCAGGATTACAGCTCAAACTATTTTACTATGATGTTAATACAAATGCCAAGATGCTTCCAGTTCCCTCTCAAATTGTAGCAAGTTATGCCTTATAATACGATAATTGTGCTCAGCTCCCTTTCAAAAGAATAATTGTGCTTACCGACTGTTGTCTGTTGTGAACTGACAACACTGTGCGGTACTTGATTGCTCAAAGAGGCATCACACCATCACCTTTGATGTCACGGTGTGAGCATAACGTACTTAAGTTCTCATCATTCAGACTGGGGATAACTAATTGTTCATAAAACAAATTCATCAGCTGGCAGGTATTTATCAAAAATACTTATGAGAAAGATCAAGTAAGGCTTCATTAGGTGTGCAGCAATTCTCTTTGATGTTGTGTGTTTTAGGCTTGCAAAGTTTTGTTGTCTGGACATGAATTACTAATTTACAGGTTCACTTCATGAAAGAAGAACATTGATTTGAGCAACTTCAATGAAGAACATTGATTTGAGCAACTTCAATAATCTCTTTATATCCTTTGCTATTGGTAGAAAGAGATTTTTGTTGAAAAATGCCCTCCAACAGCTTTTAAGAGCAACTCTGAGAGACTCTCTATATCCTTCCTAATTGCTAGTAATAGAGATTTTGGTAGAAAAAGCAGCCTCCAATAGCTTCTTCAGTTGGCTATCCAAATATAGCCATCCTCTATTCTGGATTTCTCACTAGCCAAAGATAGTGAGAATAACTATCTGGAGTATACAGAAAATATAGAAAAACTGTTGGAGAGTGAGAAGATACAGAAAGCATTTTTGTGCAAATGGCGCTCTTAATGATGATTTAGAGAGAGAATATTAGAAAAACTCTTGGAGGTGCTCTAATTAGATATTCAACTATTGCCATCCTCTATTCCCTCACAAGATATAGAGAAGCTGTTGGAGGGTGGATAGATATAGAACAATTTTTATTCAAATGGCTCTCCAAATGTGGACTTAGAGGGTGAGTTTAAGAGCAACTCTAAGAGACTCTCCATATCCTTCCTAATTGCTAGGAATAGAGATTTTGGTGAAAAAATACCCTCCAACAGCTTCTTTATTTGGTTATCCAAATATAGCCATCTTGTCAGATTTGTCGCTAGCCAAAGATAGAAAACGGGAATGACTCTCTAGAGTGCAAATAAGATATAAAAAACTGTTGGATAGCGAAAAGATATAGAAAGCAATTTTTATGCAAATGGCTCTCTAAATGATGATTTAAAGAGTGGGAGCATCTCCAAGAGACCCTTTATATCTTTCCTAATTTACAGGAATAGAGATTTTGGTGCAAAAAAACCCCCTCCAACAGCCTCTTCAATTGTATATCCAAATATAGATATCCTCTATTCCGGATTTCTCGTTAGTCAAAGATAGAGAGTGAGGACTGCGCACAAGATATAGAAAAAGCTGTTGGGGAATACAAAGATACAAAAAAGGATTTTTACTCAGATGACTCTTGAATGATGATTTAGAGAGTAGATTTTTAGAAAGGCTCTTGGAGATGCTCAATCTCCTACTTTACTTGCCATCTGGTTTAGTAACACCAACTGTATACGACTTGCCATAATAGACATTCTAGAATTTGTGATCGGAACGGCTAAGCTCTAAATCTAGATCCAAATGGTATGAATTTATATTTCTAGGTTCCATTATTGTGAAACCATCTCATGTTCCTAGGAAGATTATTGTGGTGTTAAATGATAATGCTGCGAGTAACACATGGCAATCTTGTGCAGGGAGATTGTAACTTCATTTGTTGTTGACTTCAGGGCTTTCGTGAAGATGCTGGTTGCCAAGTTCTGGAACAAGGAGGACCATTGCAATCCGAGATGGGCCAGATGTCAGGAATCCAACATCCTCTTGGCAACACAAAGTAATAAACGGATGATCAGCGGTGATAATACCAGATGTCATGTCTAATTTTAGTTGTGATGACATTTTCTCGTGTTTTTCTTTTCCTCTGGGAGTTTATTGAAACAATCGCTGCTGTTGTACACTTCTGGTACGGGTACATAAGTTCTCAAATAGTTAGTCACATTCATTGTAAAGAAGAGGGGAAAAGGAGAAATTAAACTGCAACCAGCTTCTGGTAACGTTGGGGGTACTATTGTTGAATGAACTGAAGCGAATTATTTTGGCTTGTACAAAGGCAGCAGCACGTGTTATAACTACTAGGGCCTTGTTTAGTTGTGAAAACTTTTTTTGGATTTCGCTATTGTAGCACTTTTGTTTGTATTTGACAAATATTGTTCTATTATGTAGTAACTAAGTTTTAAAAAATCGTCTCACGGTTTATAGGTAAATTGTGTAATTAGTTATTTTTTCATCTATATTTAGTGCTTCGTGTATGTGCCATAAGATTTGATGTGACAGGGAAATTTAAAACCTTTTTGGATTTTGGTGGGAACCAAACAAGGCCTAGGTGGAGCTATCAGTTATGGCATAGTGTTTTTTCTCGTTTGACTTTCAGCCAAAATTGAGGGGCTGTTTAGTTGGTGATTTTTTTTTTGTTTTGGCTACTGTAACCTTTTTTATTGTATTTGACAATTATTGTCTAATTATAGACTAATTCGCTTAAAAGATTCATCTCACAAATTATAGGTGAACTATGTAAATAGTTATTTTTTTATCTATATTTAATGCTCTATGTATGTGTTGCAAGATTCGATTTGACAGAAAATTTTGAAAACTTTGTAAAAAATTTTAGGAACTAAACAGGCGCTGAAGAAAAATATCTATAACCTGTTGAACTGGACATTGCGTCCAAAGATTCGATGAGACAGCCGTTAAAAAATTTGGAAACTAAACAGAGTCTTGTTTAAATTTAAAGTTTCACTTATCAAGAAACAAGAATTTTATTTTCTTGGGACGGATAAATTGAAAGATACGAATGTTACCCCGGCCCCTTGAGGCCGAATGCCGAAGTAGAAGTACCGTAGTAGTAGCAGCAGCGGACCAGCAGTAGTAATAGAGAGAAATCCAAGTGTAACTCTGTATATAAGAGCAACTCCAACAGATATGCTATCTATGTTATCTATGTTATTTTTATATTTTCAAAGCAAAAATTAAAGTCCAACATGTGTGCTATCTAGTTTGCTAAAATAACAAGTTTGTTATTCCTAAACTTTCGCTTATCATATATATAGCATGTCGTCCTCACTAGGTATCCTATACAAAGGTTGTTGTGGAATTCTATGCTTTGAGTGCGTTTTTTATTTTATACAATAGTTAAATCTTGTAGTTTAGAATATAATTTTATAGTCTTTCGAAGATGCTATAATAACCACCCAAAGTTGCATATATTGGCGATCCGTCTGGTACGGCCAAACCAAACCCAAAACCTTGGAAACCGACGCGGCCAGCCGAAATTCGGCTGCTCAACTGACCGCTAGGCGCGGCCGCGATCGTGTGTGCCTGCCATCGTGCACGCGGAACTAAAACCCCGCACGGGGCGCATCACGAAAAAACAGCCGAAAACCTAGCGATTCGTGAAGCGCCGACGCGGCTGCGGCTGCGGCTGCGGAGCACCGTCTGCCATCTATCCGTCGTGCGGCGCGGCTGCGGCGTCTCCTCCCCCCGTCAACCCGTCCGCAACCGCAAGGCAGGCCCTGCCCACAGCATCGCGTTGCGTGCGGTGCCGGGTGCCGCCTCCCAAGCGAACGAATCGCACCGCGGAAAGGGAGTCCCTCCCAGCGGGCTCGCCATAAAGCGCGCAGGGCGCGGGCGGCTTCGTTTCCGCTGCTTGCGCCGTAGTTTTCCAGTTCCGGTTCCGGAAGAGTTGGTTCTCGGATCGAGGCGCGGGGAGCCAGCCATGCGCACCAAGCACCTCATCCCTAACAACGCCGCCGGACTCACCTACGCGGCGCGCGACTACTCCGCCCGCGAGGATTACGGCGGGGGGGGACGGAGCCGGCGGCGGCGGCGGCGGCGGCACCGACCCGTTCGAGGGGTTTCCCGACGCGGTGCTGGGGCTGATCGTGTCCAAGCTGCCCTTCCGGTCCGCGGTCGCGGCGTCGGCCATCTCGCGCCGGTGGCGCGGCGCTGTCGCCGCTGCGCCCGCGCTGGACCTCGACTTCGCCGCGGCGTTCCCCGCCGCGCCGCGCCGCAGGGCGGCGTTCGCGGCCGCCGTCACCGCCGCGCTCGGGCCGTGCTCCGCTCCGCCGCACCCGCTCCACCGCCTCCGCCTCGCGCTCGAGGGCCTCTTCGACCAGGCGTTCGCCGCCTCCGCGGCCGACCACCTCGCCTCGTGGCTCGCCGCGGCGGCGGCGCGCGGCGTCGAGCGGTTAGAGCTCCGCCTCCCGCGCTCTCGCCTCGCCGTCCTCCCGCCCTCCCTCCTGGCCTGCACCAGCCTAACGTCGCTGACACTTCGCCTCGACCACTACGCACTTCCGCTCCCTTCGTTCACCACATTCGCCCGCCTATCCCGCCTCCACCTCGCTTGTGCTTCCCTCAATGCCGACGATGACTTCTTCGGCGACCTCTTCTCGCACTGCGCGGAGCTCCGGTATCTTATCCTTGAACAATGCCGCATCGGTGCTCTCCGCCTTACCGGTCCGTCGCGGCTTTGCTCGCTCGCGATCACGGACTGTTCTTGGACGCAGGAGTCGGCTCTTGCTGTTTTTGAGATGCCGGAGCTGCGCATACTCCACTACTCCGGTGCAATAGCATCTAGGCACATTATTGATGGTGACGTTTCTTTGGACGACGTCCTCCTTGCCATCGAGAAGCCATTGGTCAAGCCCCGGGAGGCTGCTCTCAGAGAGCTTCTCACTTTGGTGGGCAATGCACGAAGACTTGTTCTGTCACCCTGGTGCATTGAGGTATATATCTATCTCAAATTCTCTTTGATAGGTAGAGTGTTTAGTGATCGATGAATCTAATTACCAAACTGAAAAAAAAAAACTCGAAGCAATTTGCACGTCCAGAGGAATGGTCGAAGTTGCAGTTAGACAAGGTAAGGCGGTTGGCATGCATAATTGAAAGGAGGGAAGAAGGTGCATTATCCATTGCACCATTGCTATCAAGTTGCCGAAATGTGGAAGAGCTCTGCGTGTCCGTTGTGGTGAGATGAGCTTCCTTGTTTTGTTAGTTCAGTGCTATGTTATTTCTGCTAGATTGTAATGATAATAAACCGATGATGTTCGTTGCTGCAGCCATCGCAGGGCAAATGGAGGCGGAATAGTGACGATGGAGAATGTCATGGTGTGCTGGGTGGTAAGAGGGTGTCGGTGAAGCATCTAAAGGTTGTTAGGATGAAGTACATTGATGAAAGCAAAAGTGGATTTGAACTGGTAAAGGTCCTGCTCAAGAACGCCCCTGCACTGGAGACGATGACAATTGTTCCTTCCATGGATGGCCTTGAGCAGGCCAAGTTTAGGCGTAGGGTGTTGAAGCTGAGGAAGTCCTCTCAAAATGCTAGCATCCAGTTTCGCGCATCTGAATGATACGATGTTTATGAATTATGAGTAGGTCCATTAGCAAAGCTCAATGTTCCAGTCCAGGAGTAAGAACTGTCCATGAGGGTCTTCCTTTTTCGTCCAGTTACTTTTTAGCCTGTATGTACTCCATTCATTCTAAATTATAAGATGCTTTGGCATTTATAGATGTATTACTTTTACTATGTATCTAGACATGTGTATCTGGATGCATAACAAAAACTATATATATATCTAAAAAAGTCAAAACGTCTAATAATTTGGAATGGAATGAGTGGAATGGAATGAGTGGAATGAATTGAGGTCCTCTTAGATATAGAGCAGTATGATGGTTGAAAGTGGCTTACAACCTCATTTGGCCAGGGCCTGGGATATCGAGCAAGGCCCATTATGAGGACAAGCTAGATAAACAGGTCTCACAAGGTCCCAACCGCAATCAAGGAGGAACCAAGTGTCCTTTGCAATGTACAAGGGTTGTTTAGTTGCCTGCATTAGTCTATATTTAGGTTTATACAATTGCAGTTTGTCCATGTTTAGTTGTGTCTACAGTGCTCAAAACAGGTCCAGGTTTAGGCATATTAGGCAACACAAATTTGCACAAGCCGATAGGGGCACATAAAACTGAACATTCTCACACGCCCTATCTCTGCTAGAAACATGTAAGTTATACTAGAATATTGAACTGACTATATGAAATACAATGAAAGCTATCAAATACAATTTTATCGAACTTTGCTTATAGGTGCAGAACCAACAAACACTTTGCATACACCTAGGTTGATTTGGATCGTCCTGCATAAAGTGTAATTCACATTAAAGTTAATGAAAGCAACCAACAATCACTCAGGAGCAAAAAAAAAAAAAAAAAAAATCCTACTACTGGCAGAACCATCTGTAATATTGAATGAATAAGAAAAATATGGATTAAAGGCCATCCACAAAATGGGGATAAAAAAATTATAAGCATTTCTTATTTTCCTTAGGTTCAGGTCTAACAATAGTAATATTATACTACTAGGAACTCATTTATTTTCAAAATGGTCCATTTATTAAACACAATTTTCTTTTGCCCTGCATCAAGCCAACTACTTAAACTTAGGTGGACTAGTACCAACACAAGAAAGCACCTAGTTGAACTATAATGATATTTTATTTACTAGTCTTGTATATCAGTAGTCAAAATGTTTTGTAATTCTTCGTGAATAGAATGATGCAATAGAATTTTGAATTAGTGTTTTGATCTTTGATTATCTTTAGGGTTTATAGGGTTGATTGTGCACGCGTGTTGTAGGCGTCTATGTTGTAATGTGTAGTTCTTAAAAAAAAAGAATAGTAATAATAGAATTTTGATTCAGCATTTCCATCTTTGGTTATCATGTTCAGTTGGTAAAAAAGTGGCCCCGCGTGGCAATAGCCCATTGTTTCCATGCTGAAAAATAAAAAAGTAAAAAAACTAAAGCCTACTATTACATTATTTTTTTTATCTTGTTTGGATACACTCATATCTATCTCAATCCATATATATTAAGATGGACTAAGATGAAAATTAACTAATTTCTACTCTAATTGAGCTTAATGTATACGAGTATACCAAACAAAGCCTTTGGTGTAGTGTTTTCTCTGCCTTTGTGACCCTGAGTCCGGGAAAAAAAAAATGAACCCCACAGTCATAAGTCCTGACAAACAGAATCGTTGTCATGTAAAGCGTGAGTTCTGAAATCAACTTCCCATTCCCATATAACAGAGAAACATAGTACTAGTTCATAACAACGTGAATGTGGTCGCGTTGATAAGCTATCTTATATTTTGATAAGAAACGGAAAATCGTGATGTTCACGCGAGGCAGTATCATTGTCCTACTACGACAAGTTGTCTTGTGCTCGAGTTAAGCCTTCTGTTTTCTTCTTCCGTTCTCTTCGTCCTGTTGAACAACAGTGCGTGTAGGTGGATGCTGTCGCAACCGAAAAAGCGAAAAAGTTATTGCATTGCCATGAGTTACGACATCACATCACCCTGCAAATTCCTTTAGCAGAACAAACGTTTATCAGAAATTCAGAAGAAACCAAACATCGAGGACATACGAGGTCTATCCCAAAATATTTATCAATTTTGGTTTCCATATCAAAAGTTTAATTTAATTTATAGAAAATACTTATTACAATATTTATATCACCAAATAAGTTTATAAAAAACTAAATTCAAAAATCTTTCTAAGAATACCAATTATGTGCCCTGCATCAAAGTTGTTTCTCGATAAACAAAAATAATATATATTTTGAGGCGGAGTGAGTACATGCCACGTGTGACAATCTGAATATACTGTCTACGTATATATTACCTGGCATCATTGTTTTTGCTGTTTTCATTCTTCCAAACTTGCGTGCTCTTCTCACGAACGGAGCACGTATTTCCAACTTTGCGTACGTGTGTTTCATGTCTGTTTGTTTGCGCTGATATTCAATGCCTCAACTGCTAGCAAGATCAGATAAGACTGTGTACCTTCCCATCTCACTGGCATGCTCCTCATTGCATTTTTTTTGAAAAAAAAAAACAAAACAAATCATCAATTCATATATTGCGTCGCGTATCCTACAGCCATTTCTTGTTGGCGATGGCCCCCTTGTGCCAGCGAAACTCATGTGGAGGACGTTGATGTCTCGATACCCAACTTATGAGCCCGTGTTGCTGCGTTGCCGACTCAGTTCAGATCCTCCACCGTCCGTTTGTTTTTTCCGGCACAAACTGCCGTGGCTTTGCTTTTCCAGTCGTGACTGAACCTGTACCATCCACGTCGAGCTCGAGCCCATGTTGCCGATGGATTGCACTCGAACAACCCGCGCGACTGATCGAGAAGTCGGTGATTTGGACTGAAACCGTCGCCGTCAGTTTCCTAATTGGGTCATGGCGTCTAGTTGAAAGCAATTGTGCCCCAACTGCCCCCATGCCAGCAAAGCGAACACATGCATGCCGTAGAATTAAACCGGAGCAGCAACTGTCGAGAGAGAGAATCCTATCCGGGCAGTTTTGTGGCCGATTTGTCTGACTGCCCTGAGGCCTCCCTCTTTGTTCCCATGCACAAGCCGACTGTGAGAGAAAGCGACCACGTCATGGGAGATTGGGACTTTGGGAGGGAGGAGGAGGACGTCACCGCGCGCTCCAGCCGGGCATTGTTTAGGCTGTGTTTAGTTTCGGAAGGAAAAAATTTCGCGATACTATAACACTTTTGTTTGTTTGTGTTAATTATTGTCTAACCATGTACTAACTAGACTCAAAAAATTCGTCTCGTCAATTTCGACCAAACTGTGCAATTAGTTTTTATTTTCGTCTATATTTAATACTTCATGCATGCGTCTAAAGACTCGATATGACGGAGAATCTTGAAAATTTTTTGGTTTTTTGAGTGGAAGTAAATAAGGCCTTAGTTGACCAAAATCTTTCCTTTATATTTGATAATTATTGTTCGACTATAAACTAACTAGATTTAAAAAATTATCTCGTAAATTACAAATAAATTATACAATTAATTATTTTTAGAAATTTGGTCAAAGTTTAAAAAATTTGACTTAGGACAACTCTAGAAACTGATTCTTTCGTGAACGGATAGAGTAACTAATTATACAGTTTACATATAATTTACGAGATGAATCTTTTGAGCTTAGTTAGAGCATCTCCAACCATTATGCATTTGAAGTTATGTATTTTAGGCAAATTACAAATCCCCAAATGAAAATGGCAAGGCTAAAATCGGGTGATCTCCAACCGTTATGCAAAATGCCAAGTCCATCATCTTTTTTTTTCCCGGAAATTTTGTTTCGCGGCACTCCTTCCTGCGCGGCCAATCGATCCCGCGCCAAACAGCCCGCCGTCGTCTCCCGTTCACCAATTCCCGTGCCAAACAGCCGCGCAGTACCGATCGTGAGCTGCGCAGTTCGTCGTTCCCGTTGGCAGTACCGATCTCCCGTTCCGTTAGTTCCTGTTCACCGTACCAGTTCGTCGCCTGTTGGCCATCAGTTCGTCGTCGTACAGGTTCGCCCCTTGGCTCCGGTACCGATCTCCATCAAGTCTTGTTCCCCATCAGTTTCCGGTCGCCGCCATCAGTTCGTCGTCAAGGCAGGTCGCCGCCATCAGTCAAGCTGTTGCAGCTCGCGAGCAGCAGAATTTCGTGAAGCCAACATGGGATCGAGGGTACCGGAGAATGGATCTAGCCGTATTGCATAGCGCATCGCCAAGGTTTGAACTTCGTAGCCGAATATCTTGATCCAATTCATGTGGTCTTTGTTCGATGTACTGAGCTGCGAAGCTGGCGAAGGAGGACGCGCGATGCTTCTCCTATCGTGCAAAGTGGTGGCGGCGCGAAGGGAAACCGCGCGAAAGGAAGAAAAAAGCCCGCGAGATGGAACCGAGAATCCCGTGATCTCTATTTGCATAGCCGGACTCCTTTGGCATATATGCCAAGTTTCCCCCTCCAAATGCATAGCTATGTAAAATGCAAAGTCCAAATGCATAACGATTGGAGAGGTTTTTTTAGGAGTTTTATGCATTTTGGTAAATGGCAAGTCCATTTGCATAATGGTTGGAGTTGCTCTTAGTCTATATTAAACAATATTTATCAAATACAAACAAAAGTGTTAAAATGTTCATTTTATTTGTTCTCTTTTCTCCCTTCTCTCCTCCACGTCAGCATCCAGCCCACTTCAGCCCCTTATTTTATCTGCAGGCGCAAAGCGTGTTTGGACAAGAGAAAGCAAGCGGTTCCACGGCTTTCCGCGGCAAAGCAATACCAACGGAGACAGGCGTACCCGGAACCGGCAACTTGCGCGTAGTACTCGTACGCCCCAACCATGGGCCTTGTTTATTTTCCAGAAAATTTTGCAAAATATTTCACATTCCTCGTCACATCGAATTTTTAGACGTATGCATGGAGTATTAAATATAGACGAAAATAAAAACTAATTGCACAGTTTGGTCGAAATTGACCAGACGAATCTTTTGAGTCTAGTTAGTACATGATTGGACAATATTTGTCAAATACAAACGAAAATGCTACAGTGTCAATTTCCCAAAATTTTTCGGAACTAAACAAGGCCCAAGCCCCATTTTTCTCGCAGAAAAACGAAGCAGGGGGACCAGAAAGTGGAGGATCGGGACAAATCGTGGCCGCTCCGCTCCGGGGAAGTTGGGCGCGTCGGCGAAGCTTGCCTGTCCTCGCGTCGCCGAGCCCACACCTCGGCGCCTATCTGGCTATCAGCACTGCCCCCTTGTGAGTACAGTGACCTACTGACTTGTGTCACCAATCCGGCCCCCTCAACTGTATTTTCATTCCACATTAAATTCCTCCTTTTCTCCCCTTCTCCATAACGTCAACGAAGTAGGTTTCAAAAGGAAAAAAAAAAGTACTCCATGAACTTTAGCAAAAAGTCGCTCTTGCAATGTCAAATCAGTTTTGCACTGTCCTGCTTTGCGGATAATCCTTTCGTCCAGTAATACTAGGGCCTCGTTGTTCTGAAAAGATTTCAGATTTCGTACGTATTTTTGTTTTTATTTGACAAATACTGTATTATCTAATTATGGACTAATTAGACTCAAAAGATTCATCTCGTGATTTACAACCAAACTGTGCAATTAGTTTTTGTTTTCGTCTATATCTAATGCTTTATGCATATGCCTCAAGATTTGATGTGACGGAGAATCTTGAAAAGTTTTTTATTTTTTGGGTGAACTAAACAAGGCCTAGATAACTCTGTGCTTGAGTTTATTTGTCAAATCTACCAACTATTTTAGAAGTGTTTTTCTTTCATAACAAATCAGCGAAAAGTACTTTCAGCCGGCAAATTATTGGTGAAATAAATGATAACCTTGTGCTTATCATATTTTGCACATGTTAATAGATACAATGGCAGTTATGTATGTAGTTGGTGTTTTGAAGGAGTTAATTCATTTAGAATTTAGAATACCTTATAATTTAAGATAAAATTTGGATGTTTTGATACGTTATATTTTAGGACAGATAGAGTATAATTCTACCTTTATGTTAAGTCCAGTTTTCTAAGGTTATAAGTATCAGTATTGATAGCAAACTAATATTCATGATGAATTGAATAACACTTAAATATTGATCTTTTTATAAATGAATTAAATGTAAAATATTTGACTAGATGCTATGCTAGACTGCATTCTTTTTAGGAGGGGGGAATACAAAATGAATGTTTCACTGAATTCTCGTCTATAAAGTCTGGAATTCTAGCACAATATTAAGTATAAAGATATCAATATTTATAGTACCAACTAAATATCACAAGATTTGTCATGAATATATTTTATAGTATATTTATATTTAGCATCATAACTGTTAATATTTTTACCTAAATATATTTGTTAAATGTTAGATATTCTTGACATATGTAGTAGATTATAGATAGGTTCACATCCTGCCTCTGGGTCTGCCTTCATAACTCAGTTAATTCTGTACTTTTTCGCTAATTCTACAAGTAATTGGAAAGTTGAAGTTTGTAGGTTGGACGACCGTACAACTGCACCAATCGGCTACTGTGGGATACGAGCACTTATATAACTACAGTAGTGTGCAGTGCATACTTTATTGCATGACTGTACGTGGATGTGCTTCAAGCCTCATCAAGGAGACACAAAAAAATGGCAAAATGGTAGAACGTTCAAGCGTCTACCATTCTTGACCAAAATTGAGGCCTTGTTAGTTTAAAAAAAATTCAGACCGTCACAACAAATCTTACTGTACATATATGGAACACTAAATATAAATTAAAAAAATAACTAATTATATAGTTTATCTATAATTTACTAGACAAATCTTTTGACCCTAGTTAGTTCATAATTGGACAATAGTAACAAATACCGGATCACGTATTATCAACCAATTTTCCGGTGTGTTTATAAGCTCACAACAAATCATTAATTTGACATCGTGCAGCCTTTTTATTTATTTAAGAAAAGAAAAGAAAAACTAAAGGGTTAAGTTGTCAATGAACAGTAGAGTAGGCAAACATTTATCTGTCCGTTCCAGCAGCATTAATCAAAATTCAGACAAATCCATGTCATTCTTGCATTGTTGCCCTGGCCCCCAGTCACTACGCTTCAAAGCAGCAGCAGCAGGCCAGCAGCTGACGCCCTGACCCTACACCCAGTCAAACCGATCGCCTCCTCCGATCGCCATTAACGAGTCAGTTGCTCTGCGCTACCACGCGGCCGAGATGCTGCTGGCGCAGCAAGCTCACCGCCCCTAGAGCCTACAGCGAGCGAGCACGCACGGCAGCTACTAGAAGGCTAGCTAGCGCATACCAAACCAAACAAACTCCTTTAAAGCCCCACCAGCGGGGGCAGCGCAGGCACCGTCGTCACTGCCAGGCTCGAGGGCAGAGCTAGGGGACCTCACCGCCGCGATCTCCGGCGTGTCGAGCAGGGGCGTGGCGCGGCGGCCAGGGACGAGCGAGCTAGGGCGCCATGAGCTCGTCGTCGGACAATGGCGCCGGCCCGGAGGCCGGCGGGAAGAAGAAGAAGAAGAAGGCGGCGGAGGAGGAGGCGGCGGCGGCCAAGGTGCCGTTCCTGAAGCTGTTCTCGTTCGCGGACCGGTGGGACTGCGTGCTGATGGCTGTGGGCTCGCTGGGCGCGTGCGCGCACGGCGCCTCCGTCCCGGTCTTCTTCATCTTCTTCGGCAAGCTCATCAACATCATCGGCCTCGCCTACCTCTTCCCCACCACCGTCTCCGGCCGCGTCGCCAAGGTAACGGCGCCGGCGCGCGCATGGCGCATCTAGCTCGCCGGCCGTTTTGTAGAGATCTCGGCGCGCTCGCTCACCTAATTGCTTGGTGCAACGACGACATGGGCTGATTTTTTTTTTTTCGCTTGGCGTGCACACAGTACTCGCTGGACTTCGTGTACCTCGGCGTCGTCATACTCTTCTCGTCCTGGACCGGTGCGTGCGTGCGTGCGTGCAACAAGACACTGCTGCTTCTAGTATGCAATGCGGGCCGCGCGAGCAGCGTGCGTGCAGATAAAAAAAGATGACTTGCGCGTCGTCGTGTGTGTGGTGCAGAGGTGGCGTGCTGGATGCACACGGGGGAGCGGCAGGCGGCGAAGATGCGGCAGGCGTACCTGCGCGCGATGCTGGACCAGGACATCGCCGTCTTCGACACGGAGGCGTCCACCGGCGAGGTCATCAACGCCATCACCAGCGACATCCTCGTCGTCCAGGACGCCATCTCCGAGAAGGTACGTACGAGTGTACGACCACGTGACCCGGTGACCGTGCCTTGCCTTGCCTTGCCTACCTGCTGCGCGTTGCCATTCTCGCTGTGGCGCGCCGCGCTGCCGACCGCCGGGGGCAGCAGCTCAGGCGAGGCGGAAGGGGGAAAGGACGAGAGGAATTAACGCCGGGGCGGCTAGCTGGTGCGCTGATCTGATCGGGGCCGGCGCGCAGTTACTAGGGGCCGGGGTTGGTGAGGGGCATTGAAGGCGTGCGCGGGCGCGGGCGCGGGCGCGGCATATAGGAGTTGTACGCAAAGTACCTCGCCGATTTATTGGGAAGTAGAATAGCTACATGCCGCTTCTCTGTATGGGATTTGAATCAACCAGTGGCGTTCATGTTCACCCCCAAGAATTGTAGCCGTGGTACCTCAGCGTATGTTTATCGGTTCGTACGAGTTCACAAGCTAAGACGTGGCAATCGGGGATAGGTGGATCCTGTAAAGTCGCCAGCATAAAACCTGTTCACTAGTCTGAAAAACTATAAAAACTATAATTAAAAATACTATTCGCTGATTTATTATGAGAGAAAAACACTGTTACTGGCAAAAAAAAAAAAGACTTATAATGTTTTTACAAGTACTATTACACTACTACTTTTTTTTCACGACTGTACCTAAGCATATGTTTTTGGTAAGAGGAAACAACGTTACAATGTGAAAAGATTGAAAGAGAGAGTTTTAAAGACATCATCATCTAAAAACGTACAAAAAGTTAATTACTTCCTTCATTCCAAATTAGAAGTCTTTTTTATTTTTTTACATCTATTTTGTTATGTATCTAGATAAATAATATTTAGATACATAGCAAAATGGCTAAACTAAAAAAAATCAAAACGACTTTAGTTTGCAAGGGAGTGAGTACATGACTAGTGGAAGTGTTTGTTTTTTCCCAATAGTTCATTTGCGTTAAAAAAACAGCATACGCTTCCATGACTCGTGGAAAATGTTTCAATAGCAAATGAGCATTAATGGCCTCATCTCAAGATTGACATGAAGCACAATCAATGGCTTAGCATGATGCACCGTCTGTCTAGATGGATCGTACGTACCTTGCCATATGTTCCAACTGTCCTCCACAATATTCTTGGTCCACCGAATTGAGTATCTCGCTGAGTGCTTTTCTATTTCACATGGAAGTCACCTATGGTCGTTTAGATAAAATTATTCGTACCCAACGTGTATAGATTGGAGTCGAAAGTCAATTGAATTACTCCTCTGTCTTAAATTCAACTCCTAAAGTTATTTTAGGTCAAATCAAACTATTCTACGTTTGAATAAATTTATAGAAAAAACTTCAGTATTTATGGCATGAAATTAGTATCACTGGTTTCACTATGAAATATATTTTCACAATCTATTTATTTGGTACGTAAATATTGTTGTTTTTCACTATGAAGTTGGTCAAACTCAACACAATTTGACTTAGAGTGATTCTAGAAGTTTTGTTTTCGGAGAGAGGATATTAAATGAACACATTGAAGAAGTTAAAGAAGCATCGTCGAGTCACGAGTGCGGAAAATTATCATAGCTAGTTGGGCCGCAGAGATTGGATAGTTGGACTCTATCGCCGCATCATTTTGCGCCTCGGCCCTCAAATCAGGCCCACATAACTTCCTCCGTCCCACTCCCACTAGGCCCTTGCTGGTCAAACAGTCAAAGAAAAATCGAGCGACGAGCTCATCGCAGATAGCGTGACTGTGCCTGTTACTGTTATGTGCATGTTCTGACAAGTGACAACCTGATGGATGGTGTTTCCGTGGCTCTCTGCAGGTGGGCAACTTCATGCACTACATCAGCCGGTTCCTGGCCGGCTTCGCCATCGGCTTCTCGCAGGTGTGGCAGATCAGCCTCGTCACCCTCGCCATCGTCCCCCTCATCGCCATTGCCGGCGGCACCTACGCCTACGTCACCATCGGCCTCATGGCCCGCGTCCGCAAGTCCTACGTCAAGGCCGGCGAGATCGCCGAGGAGGTCGACCGCTGCTGCCTCAAATTCTCTCCTTGTGTGCTTGTATATAATCGGTCACGGACGCGCGTACGTGTACTGACGCTGCTGTAGGTTCGTGCCCCCGCACGCAGGTGATCGGCAACGTGCGGACGGTGCAGGCGTTCGTCGGCGAGGAGAAGGCCGTGAGGTCGTACCGGGAGGCGCTTCTGAGGACGTACAAGTACGGCAAGAGGGGCGGCCTCGCCAAGGGCCTCGGCCTCGGCTCCATGCACTCTGTGCTTTTCCTCTCCTGGGCACTGCTCATCTGGTTCACCAGCGTCGTCGTCCACAAGCGGATTTCCAACGGCGGCGAGTCCTTCACCACCATGCTCAACGTCGTCATTGCTGGCCTGTGAGTGCACAGAGTTTACCGGTCTGCGTCGCCGAGCAATCGATTGGAAAATTCTTATGCGCGTGCGGCTGGCAGGTCGCTCGGCCAGGCGGCGCCGAACATCTCGACGTTCCTGCGGGCGAGGACGGCGGCGTTCCCCATCTTCCAGATGATCGAGAGGAGCACCGTGAACAAGGCGAGCTCCAAGACCGGCCGCACGCTGCCCGCGGTCGACGGGCACATCCAGTTCCGCAACGTCCACTTCAGCTACCCCTCACGGCCGGACGTTGTCATCCTCGATAGGTTCAGCCTGGACTTTCCGGCCGGGAAGATCGTCGCTCTCGTCGGTGGGAGCGGGTCCGGCAAGAGCACCGTCGTCTCGCTCATTGAGCGCTTCTATGAGCCGCTGTCCGGCTCCATTCTGCTTGATGGGCACGACATCAAGGAGCTCGACGTCAAGTGGCTGCGCCGGCAGATCGGGCTGGTTAATCAGGAGCCGGCCCTGTTCGCGACGAGCATCCGCGAGAACATACTCTACGGCAAAGGCGACGCCACCATGGAGGAGATCAACCACGCCGCGAAGCTGTCAGAGGCGATCACGTTCATCAACCACCTCCCTGATCGGTACGAGACGCAGGTCGGCGAGCGCGGGATACAGCTCTCCGGCGGCCAGAAGCAGCGCATCGCGATCTCGAGAGCGATACTGAAGAACCCGTCGATACTGCTCCTCGATGAGGCGACGAGCGCACTGGACGCCGAGTCCGAGAAGAGCGTGCAGGAGGCGCTTGACCGCGTCATGGTCGGCCGCACCACCGTGGTGATCGCGCACCGCCTGTCGACTATCCGGAACGCCGACACAATCGCAGTCGTCGACGGTGGCAGGATCGTCGAAACAGGCACGCACGAGCAGCTCATGGCGAACCCGTGCAGTGCCTACTCCTCGCTGATCCAACTTCAAGAGGCCGCCCAGCTTCAGCACAAACCTTCTTTGTCTGACAGTGCAAGCATCACCAGGCCACTAAGGTATTCTCTACTTGGCACTGTAAAAGAAGGCCAAATGTGTCATTCTGATCTGATAAACTTAATTCATTCCCTTGCAGTTTCAAGTATTCGAGGGAGTTGTCCGGGAGGACGAGCATGGGCGCCAGCTTCCGCTCTGACAAGGACTCAATCAGCCGGTACGGTGCTGGTGAGGCGCATGACGAAGTGCGCAAGGGGAAGCCCGTGTCCATGAAGAAGCTCTACTCCATGGTGCGGCCGGATTGGTTCTTCGGCGTGTCGGGCACCATCAGCGCCTTTGTGGCCGGCTCCCAGATGCCGCTCTTCGCGCTTGGCGTCACGCAGGCGCTGGTGTCCTACTACATGGGGTGGGAGACCACGAAGCTGGAGGTGCGCAAGATCGCCGTGCTCTTCTGCTGTGGCGCCGTGCTGACAGTCGTGTTCCACGTGATCGAGCACCTCAGCTTCGGCATCATGGGTGAGCGGCTCACCCTGCGGGTCCGGGAGAAGATGTTCTCGGCGATACTGCGGAACGAGATCGGGTGGTTCGACGACACCAGCAACACGAGCGCCATGCTATCGTCGCGGCTCGAGGCTGATGCGACGCTTGTGCGCACCATCGTTGTCGACCGCTCCACCATCTTGCTCCAGAACATCGGTATGATCGTGACGTCGCTCATCATTGCCTTCATACTTAACTGGAGGATCACGCTGGTCGTCCTTGCCACCTATCCCCTCATGGTCAGCGGCCACATCAGCGAGGTGCATACTAAACACATGGTCTTTGCGTGCTTAATCGGTCCAATCAACTAAGAATCCTGTATGATCTATGGAACAGAAAATGTTCATGAAAGGCTACGGAGGCAACCTCAGCAAGTCCTATCTGAAGGCCAACATGCTCGCCGCGGAGGCAGTGAGCAACATCCGGACGGTGGCCGCCTTCTGCTCGGAGGAGAAGGTGATAAAACTCTACGCGGACGAGCTGAAGGAGCCTTCTAAGAGGTCCTTCCGGCGAGGCCAGGGCGCCGGCCTCTTCTATGGAGTCTCCCAGTTCTTCCTCTTCTCCTCTTACGCACTGGCGTTATGGTAAAGCGTATATTGGATGGAACACAATGAAATCTAGTTTTTGGTCTCCATCGAAACGTAAAATTGTTCCAAAATTCAGGTATGGTTCAGTGCTGATGAGCAAGGAATTGGCCAGCTTCAAGTCCGTGATGAAGTCCTTCATGGTGCTCATAGTGACAGCACTGGCAATGGGGGAGACGCTAGCAATGGCACCTGATATCATCAAAGGGAACCAGATGGCGTCCTCGGTGTTCGAGATCCTGGACCGCAAGACTGACGTCCGGATCGACACAGGTGAGGACATCAAGAAGGTAGAGGGGCTGATCGAGCTGCGCGGCGTCGAGTTCCGGTACCCAGCTAGGCCCGACGTGACCGTGTTCAAGGGCCTTGACCTGCTGATGAAGGCCGGCAAGAGCATGGCGCTTGTCGGGATGAGCGGCTCCGGCAAGAGCACCGTGCTGTCGCTCATCCTCCGGTTCTACGACCCGATCGCTGGAAGAGTCTTGATCGATGGTACCTCTTGTTCAAAGATATAGCTCCGATCAAAATCTTCTGCCTAGCCTAATTGCGTTGATGCAATGTGCAGGGAAGGACGTCAAGAAGCTTAAGCTGAAGTCTCTGAGGAAACATATTGGGCTGGTCCAGCAAGAGCCGGCGCTGTTCGCGACGACGATCTACGACAACATCCTGTACGGCAAGGACGGGGCCACGGAGGCCGAGGTCGTCGAGGCGGCCAAGCTGGCGAACGCGCACTCGTTCATCAGCTCGCTGCCGGAGGGGTACAAGACCAAGGTCGGGGAGCGCGGCGTGCAGCTGTCGGGCGGGCAGAAGCAGCGGATCGCGATCGCGCGCGCCATCGTGAAGGACCCGGCTATCCTGCTGCTGGACGAGGCGACGAGCGCGCTGGACGTGGAGTCGGAGCGCGTCGTGCAGCAGGCGCTGGACCGGGTGATGAAGAACCGGACCACCGTGATGGTGGCGCACCGGCTGTCCACGATCAAGAACGCCGACGTCATCTCGGTGCTGCAGGACGGCAAGATCATCGAGCAGGGGGCGCACCAGCACCTGATCGAGAACAAGAACGGCGCCTACCACAAGCTCGTCAACTTGCAACAGCAGCAACAGATGCAGACGCAGCAGAGCTCATGAGACATGTTGAATAAAAAGCGTGTGTTTCTATCTTGCTGTGGCGTTGTCTTTCTTGGGCTTTTGTAAAAGATCTGTGCTGGTAATCTTTTCAATGAAATGTTTCAAAAAAAAAACTTTTCAGTGAAAGGGAGTGTTCAGAATTACAGGATAAAGCGTTATTGGATTGTTATTTCTTTGTATGTACTAGATTATTACAGCTGAATTTTAGTAGTGTGATACATCTGTATCTCTGACCTCCGTGATTAAAAAACTGTACATACACTTGCAATGTTATTCTGCTGCATGGATCTCAATATTTAGTGCTTACTCCCCTCGTTTTAAAAATAGTATCGTTTTAGAATTTAAAACATCTTATTTGATTATTTGCCTTATTTATTTTTTTCATAAATATTATATATTTTCTTAAGACTTATTTTTATTATTAAAGATACTTTATTAATAATTTATTTATTTTATAATTTACAAAAAATAAAATAAATAGTCAAATATGATATCTAAAAGTCAAATTGTCGCTCTTTTTGATATGTTGGGATTACATTGCTAGATGAAAGTCCACAAGAGCCGTCTAGGTGACGGCAATTATCAAAAAAAAAATAACAAATCCCGTTTCTCAATTTCATCTAATGCCACGTTCCAATAGCATCAGCATCCTCACCGCAACGAAGGCCCAACCGATCGCTTGGGCCCATAACAAGCAGCAGTTCGACTCGCGCTGGCCTCCACCAGGCACCAATGTTTTGGGTCTGCATGGGCCTCAACGGACAGACGGCATGTAGCACCAGCGGACGCGACATGCTTATTTCGTATTATAAATATTAATATTTTTATTATATAAATTTAGTTAAAATTAATATATTTTGATTTTTCAAGAAAATTAGGATCTTTAATTTGGTCAGTAGATATATTTATATCTTGCTGCTGTTGGGTAATTTATTCTGCGTGTCACTATCAAATTATTGGGACTTTGGCTGTTACTTGCATTGTGCATAGTAAGGGGGTGTTTGGAACTGCTCCACAAACTCCACCATGGAGCAGCTCTACAAAAAACTGGAGTTTGTGGAGTACCTCTTTAGGTGCTCTCACAACTCCACCCTTTTTTTCTCGAACTGAGTGCGTGGAGCTAAGGCCTTGTTTAGTTCCAAAATTTTTGGCAAAATGAGCACTGTAGCAATTTCGTTTGTATTTGACAAATATTGTCCAATCATGGACTAACTAGGCTCAAAAGATTCGTCTCGTCAATTTCGACCAAACTGTGCAATTAGTTTTTATTTTTATCTATATTTAATACTTCATGCATACATCTAAAGATTCGATGTGACGAGGAATCTAAAAAATTTTGCAAAATTTTTGGAGAACTAAACAAGGCCTAAAACCGTTTGGCTAAAAAACATGGAGCGGAGCTGAAAAACGTGGAGCAGAGCAGTCCCAAACACCCCTAAGTATTTGCTCGCTATATCAACATGAGGCGAACTTGTCCTTTTTATTTATACTATGCACTAAAATGCAAGTGAAAATCAAGTTTGCTTAATTCAAACAAAAACTTGCTTATCCCTCCCACTATGCTTATGCTTATGTTAAAATGCTATGAGAGAAAAATAGTATTTGTTGACTGAAAAATAGTGCTGAAGTAATGCAACACTCCTCGAGATGCATGAAAGATCATCGGTGTCTCTATCTCCTAGTTCGTTCTGTTAGTGGATCAGATTCCGTGTGCATATATATCTGCTAGCTGCGTAACGTATATCGTGATTCATTGATTTCTTTTATTATTATTATTTTTGAGGAAGTTTATTTTTTTTATATTGTTTTTGTGCAGATGTTTTTTGTGATTTTGACGGTGTATTTGGTTGTGTATTTCTCATTGATTACTTTGACCGTTTTTAATGTTGAGAGAATTTTTTTCATTGTCATCAAAACTTATATTCATCCCTTCATTACCATAAAAAATTATAAATTCCCTTCATTGCCATCTGTTTCTAGTTCTTTAATCCTCTATCCGCCATCATTGTTGCTTGGACATCTATTGCTTCCTTCATTGCCATCCAATCACAATACCATTGTGACTTTGTGCGTATACAGATAAAAGTTTCAAATGCCAATTTTGCTCCTAGTTTGCCTTCATGAAGATTTAAGTATTTATATTATACTAGTAGCGTGTCTGTGCTAACGCCACGGCAACATTCAGGTTGTAATTTAAAATCACCAAAAGATATCACAATTGATACTCTCTAATTACATGCTTTTCTTTATAAATAATTAACTGATCACTCTGTATAATCAAAATAGTTAACTGATCACTCTACAAAATAGCTAACAAAAAAATGTTTAAAGGTCACATATAATATCTTAGATTCAAAACTTGCATAAATGAAAATTATATTGTTCTTCATTCCTGAACTTCCTGACAATAAAAAGGACAAGCAGATGTGAGGCAGGGCCTCTCAGTTAACTGATAAGCTAAATAGACATGTATAATAAAAAATAGTTAACTGATCACTCTACAAAATAGTTAACAAAAAAATAGACACATGTATATTGTTCTTCGTTCCATAACTTTTTGACAACAAAAAGACAAGTAGGTAATGACAGATATCAAAATAGTTATCTGATCACTCTACAAAATAGTTAACAAAAAAAATAGACACATCTCTACTGTTCTTCATTCCTGAACTTCTTGACAACAAAAATAAATAGATAATGACAGATAGGGCAATCCTACGACCCCCTCCCCCCCCTACTTATTAGGAGGAAATAACGTAAACAAATCTAAGTCATTGATTTTTTTTAGGTTAATTAATCAATTTATTAAATAGTAAAAATAAAAATAATATACCAAATCCCTTCATCACGGCGACAAGGAAGCAAGCGAGGATTCCCTTCCTTTTCTGTGCACATCCTTTATTTTCCAGTTTTCCGTGTGTTCAAGCGACCGAATGTTTTAATTAGTTCATTACGTATACATGCACAAACGGATATTTTTGTCTTATAAAAAAAGTAGTCAAAGATACTCAGCCACATAAAAGTTGTACGCTATTTATTACTTATATTATATTACATATGCTCAATTAAAAAAATATATTATATATATGAAAAATATCAAAGGTTCATATATTAATTGAGCCGTGAACTTTTGGCGATCTAAAATATGTAACACGCTAACATGCATGTTACACGCTAACATATATGTTAGACACGTTTATTGCCACGTAGACGAGTAAGTACACGTTTGTTTAGAGCATCTCCAAGAGACTTTATATATTCTTACTAAATGTTAGGAATAATAATTTTGGTGAAAAACTACTCTTCAACAGCTTCTCTAGGCCTTGTTTACTTCCACCCAAAATCCCAAATTTTTTCAAGATTCCCCGTCACATCGAATCTTTAAACATATGCATGAAGTATTAATTATAGATAAAAATAAAAACTAATTGCACAGTTTGGTCGAAATTGACGAGACGAATCTTTTGAGCCTGGTTAATCCATGATTGGACAATAATTACCACAACCAAACGAAAGTGCTACAGTGTCACGAAACTTTTTCGTTCAGGAACTAAACAAGGCCTAAATGGTCATCCAAATATAGCCATTGTTCATTCCGGATTTTCGCTAGCCAAATATAGAAGACGAAAATGACTTTCTAGAGTGCGCATGAGATTTAGCAAAACTGTTAGAGCATCTCCAAGAGACTAGCCAAATCATTTTCTAAAGGTATATTCGGCTATTATTGAAGGAAAAACGTCTCCAACAGACTCTGTAAATTACTCTTCAAATTTAGTAGCTCTTCATCCCACCATATTTGCTCTCTACTTTTGGATAGCATACCTCACTAGCCATCATTTTGCAGAGTATGTTGGAGTACTCTAATATTTTTTTTTGTCAAATCTATTTTAGAGGGTAGCTAAATCAGTAAATTTGGCTGGTATTTTTGGCTAATCTCTTGGAGATGCTCTTAGAAAGCAAAAAAACGATTTTTATTCAAATGGCTCTCCAAATGATGATTTAGAGAGTGAGATTTAGAATGGCTTTTGAGATGCTCTTAGACAGTAACAAGTTCATTGCCGCTTACTTAAAGTTTCTTCATGATAGCACGGGTTACATGGAAAAAACTAGATAATTTATGTTAATTAAAATTTTTCATATCTGAAGTTCCAAAGAAAGGAGGGATATAATTGTCCTTTTGCATTACTATTGTGGCTATAAAGGCAAAATGGCAGATAAGGGACGTAGAAATAAGAAATCAATGGAAATTAAGGGAATGCTTTTTTCAAATGGCAATGAAGAAAATTGTTATAATTTTTAATGACAGTGAAAGAATTATGCCTCTAGTCTAGTCTAGGCAGTAGGCACACTTTTGATTTGAATATAAAAAATAAAATTAGAAATTATGTCAAACAAGACTATAAAAAGAAAAGAAAAAAAAGAAAAACATAGAGCGGCTAGAACTGGACGAAGAACTTTAATTTCCAAAAGAAGAATTAATACTTAAAAAAAGGTTTTTAAAAATCGAGATAAATCATGACTCATCAAATCAAACAGCTATAAAACACACATAGGAAACCCAACCGTGCAAACCAACCAAATTCTGCGCCAAAAAAAAACAGCGGAGAACTGTTTGTCTAGAAATCGTAGCAAAACAAGAGGATGGAATATTCCAAAAATCTCTCCATTTCCTCAAATCGACCAGACAGGAAAGAGGAGAAGCGTAGCCGAAGTCCAATATAGACTACGGCGGTCTCCATTTTTCTTGTCCCCTCCCCTCTTCTTTTCCCCCACTCTCCCTCTCCTGTCCGTCCTCTAGCCTCCTAGCTCGTTCGCCCCCGCAAGCTCGCGACCTCGCCCAGCGGCCAAACCACGCTAGAGTTTGCCGTTGGAAGAGGGGAGGAGGACGAGATGGCGAGGGAGGACGGGTTCCCGGTGTGGGAGGCGGCGCTGCTCGCCGCCGTGGCCGCCGTCTTCGCTGCGGGGCTGGCCGGCGTCTACGTCTCCATGCCTCGCTCCGACTACAGCTTCCTCAAGCTGCCCCGCAACCTCCAGGAGCTCCAAGTCCTCACGTAATCCAACCCGCTTCGTTCGTAGTTGCTCTAATTTGGTACCCCCAAGGCCCAAGCCAAATTTCACATTTGTTTTATTTTTTTCAGAATTGTTTTGTTTTTGCTCTTTTTTTGTGATTCAAAGCTTAACAGATGGCGTAAATCCGACTTCGATCGTTCTAATTAACCCGTGATTGTCTAGCAAGACAAACAGATATACGATCTTCAAGCTGTTCTTTGTTGGGTTGCATTGGTAGATTTGGTAGTGTAGGCGTATCTTGTAGCAAAAGAAGGATCTGCTGTGCTCCTTGTCATGTTTGATATGGCCAAATTATATTATTCGGCAATACAATATAGGTAGAATGTGAATTTATAACATGGACCTTGTTTAGTTGCAAAAATTTTTATAAAATGAACATTGTACCATTTTCTTTTGTATTTGATAAATATTATTCAATCATGGACTAGCTAGGCTTAAAAAATTTGTCTTACAAAATACAGATAAACTGTATAATTAATAATTTTTTAATATATATTTAATACTCTCTGCATGAGCCACAAGATTCGATGGGACAGAAAATCTGAAAAAAGTTACAAAATTTATGAGGAACTAAACAAGGCCAAGGTTATCCAGAATCCAAGTAGGTTCATGCACTTTGCATGTGGTCCCCTTGATTCATTGAAGAAAATAATAAATTCCGTAGTTTTCGGAGTCGGTGGAGTTTCTAATCCTTTCTTTTCGATATTTGGTTTCTGACCAGCTGTAACTGTCGTATGTTTGAACCTGTTCACAGCGTGTTTTGTGATGTGTGCCTCTCTGTTCAGTTTATCACTGTTAGCTCACAAAGCACGCTGTAATCTTGTGTACACACGTGAACACATCATCCTTGTCATCATTTGTAAGTTAACAAATGCTGAAGTCGCTGATATTTGTAAGGTCAGGTCAAAACTCACCAGTAAATGTAGAGTACATGACTACAGCTTTTCTTCCTTTTTGTCAGTTCAGCAGTAAAGTTACGGTACAACTTTGTTTCATGCTGAAGGTTTTTGTTTCATGCTGAAGTTATCATCTGGTAGTGCAATTCAGTATTTGTTACGTTTGGCTTCAGAGTGCTGTCGATATGTTGCTGTAGAATTACGTATGTTTCAGTTCAAAACTTCCAATGTCTCTTAACTTTGGAAAGTGGATCGCCTGCCTTGCAGTGTCCATCTGGAGGGCTACACCAGTGATTACACCATCCAGGTGCTGGTGGGATACTGTGCCGTGTACATCTTCATGCAGACGTTCATGATCCCAGGGACCATTTTCATGTCCCTGCTTGCTGGGGCCCTCTTTGGGCAGCTCGGTGGTCTAGCCCTGGTGATCTTTGCTGCCACTGCCGGTGCTTCTTCCTGTTATTTCCTGTCCAAGCTGGTAGGGAAACCACTGGTCTTCTCGTTGTGGCCAGACAAGCTCATGTTCTTCCAAAAGCAGGTAACAGCAGGACGTGCATTGTTAGTTGACATGCTGTTATGATAATGCGCAAACATGGAATGATGTCTTCTGCTCAGTTTACTGCCGATGTGGCATGGCTACTTCGTTGATTTGATGTTCTTATATAGGAGTCTTTAGCCGCTTCATGTTTATATTAAGTCACTGCTGAATTTACAATGTCAGTGCCCACAACTGAAAAGAGTAAGTAAACAATGCTCTTTTTTTTTTCAGGTTGCAAAAAGAAGAGAGAAGCTGCTGAATTACATGCTTTTCCTGAGAGTCACCCCGACACTGCCCAATACTTTCATCAATTTTTCTTCACCTATAGTGGGTGTGCCATACCATACTTTCTTCTTGGCGACAGCCATTGGCCTCATCCCAGCAGCCTATGTGACTGTCAGGGTATTCCTTCTTCTACTGTACTCGTTCCCTCAGGTGCATTCTTCTTGTGCGCGCTAATTGGTTGTCCTAACTTTCACTTCTGATTTCTAGGCTGGAATTGCTTTGAGCGACCTGAGATCGTTGAATGACCTGTACGATCCACAGTCGATAGCAGTGCTGTTCCTGATCGGGCTTGTTTCGGTGATGCCGACATTGCTGGGCAAGAACGAGACGCCAAGCAGAGCACCAGACATGGCAGCTAGCACCAACTGATCACTTACACGCCACCCCAGTTCTCCTCTCCTGTATGTACATACAAAAGTCCAGCGTTTGGTGGTGGCTCCGAGACTGTGGATCAAGTAGAACCTGTTGCCGACCACGAAAATGGCGAGGGCCCCCAGTCTGTCTCCACTTTTGTGCTGATTTCGTTGAAGGGACCGGATATCTCTCATGAGCACCTGTCATCGTAAATCTTGCTGGCAAAACGGGCTGGGAACAGACCTCTTTCTGTTGCTGTATTTTAGCTTCACATTGTTTAGATGTAAGGTTTCACTGATTGTATGTATCTTGCACACGTTAACCAGATTCAATCAATAAAGCCGATTCAGTGATTCATTCATCAACGTTTTCTGTGCTGTCGTATACCTGTGAAATGTTTCGTCAGGTTTTTTAGTGCATCCGGTGCGTTTGCGTGTGGTCCGTGGAGATTTTGCGTTTGTTCGGACGCGATACGGGATGCAAATAAATGGCCCGTCATTCTCTATCTTGCTTTTATTTCATAATATATATGTGTGTGTGATCAGTGACCATTCGTAGCTGTTCAGAGGCGGCATTCTTTGTATCTTGACGATATAGTGCGTTGGTTGGTAACGCATACTCGTATGGTCGCCCACCTCTTTGTTGGGAGCTGGGACTTCGAAAGCCGCTGGCTGCTGACGAGGCATCCATGCGATGCGACCATGCTCCAATCCTAGCCACGAGCCAGCACAGCCAGTAGTAGCCACAGGTGTGGTGCACGGTTTATGTGTGTGTGTGCACGGTTTACACGTAGACGTGTCGGCTAGCTTAGCTGTCGTGATCGGGCCTCCTCGGTCCTCACGAATAGTATCAGCAGCATCCTTTTTTGATTTTTTTTTAGAAGAAAAACAGCGTCCCTTTTTTGATGGGATGTCAGCAGCATCCTCACCCTTACGAAGAGCCAACAGAACGCTTGGGCCTGTGAGAAGCAGGAGGAGTTCGACTCGCCCCGGCCTCCTCCACCAACTAGCCCAGTACTTTATTTTGGGCCTCCATGGGCCGAACCGAAAACACGACATGCAGCACCAGCGGGCGCGCGACGGCGCCGCCTGTTTCGGCGTTTAAAGCCATGAGCACGGCGGAGACGGGGCAGGAATCGCGGCCAGTGTGGGCACGGACGATCCCCACGCGGCGGGTGGCCGCTTTCTCCCGTGCGGGGATGCCGCTGGAACGTGCAGTGCAGCGGCCGTCCGCCCGGTGCGCGCACGGCGCAAGCCTCGCCTCCTGCACGAGCACGCTGCACGTCGGTGCGCGAGCTGTCACTCCAGGCCAGGCGGCCACCTGCCGCTTCCTTGCGGGGAAGGTGATTCTTGTCCTGGGTCGCAGTTACAGGCTACAGCATGTGACACAATCCTCGCCTCGCGTACGTATACAGTACTGATTGATGAGCAATGGGTATTCACCGGCCGCTTGGCTTGGCCTGCCCAATCCTTTACCCTCACACGTGCGTACGCAATCCTCCTTCGCTTCACGGCTTTCTCGTTCATGGTAGTAGCCAGTAATACCTGTCTCTGTCCAATGCTGATTCTCTGCCCATGTGCGTAATGTCCCTGCACCTTGCTCTGTCTCGGTAGATTCAGCTGGAAGAACGTGATAACCCCCGGGATTTCAGGACTGTCCCAAAATTCACATGTCATATCATATCTCAGTATTCTATGCAAGCGGATAGCAGGGCACGGAACGGAAGTGATCGAGGCATTTTGACAGTGGCACATACTATCTGCAGATTGTGTGGGCAAATGCAGTGTTTTCTTCCCGACATTGTCCAGAGGGAGAGTGGTCCTGGCATCATGGGTAATAATGTCGTCGCAACACACGTCGTGGGTAATGGGGACTCTAGTTAGGGTCGGAGTGTTTTCTTAAGACGCTGTGCTCGGCAAGAACGCAAATCTGAGTGAGACATGCCACGCGTAAGCTCTGAGCTTTGAACCCTACAACAACTGCTGCTTGATTCCGTGCACAGCTGTCAGACACTGCCATGTTTCCACTGAAAATAGAGGCCCCGCCTGCACATGTCTTCCACCCTCTCTCAGCCGTGTCGATCGTCCGTGCCTCTGCGATGCGGTTTAGGGAAGGTCAGACAACTAGCGCATGGCCAAAGAAACTGGAGTTCTTCGATGCGCAGCACAGACCAACTGGAGTTCATCATAAGCCAGCCAGCCAGCAGTGCGGTTCAGGACAGAAAACTTGCTGCCAAGAAACCCCAAACGTCCAAACGGCATATGAATTTCATTGCCGTGTGCATGCAGACATGTGAGGCGCAGGACTGTCATTTATGCGTATGCAGTGATGCCGGATTGCCGCCGGACTGCAGGTTGTACTGACCTTCCATTCAGGAGGTCGGAGAGATACGCAGACACAATAAATAGCTCAAGTACATTGACATGCACTGTTCACAGACCTTCACACTGGACTCAACTCAAGTCATCAAGACAGAGGAAGTGCAGCTCCATCTTGGTTCTCTGCTACAAATATTTTACACTCACAAATGCTGTGAAGTATATACGGGAACAAATGAATCGAAATCCCAATTCCCTTTACATTAACATTACCCCAGCAGGCGAAGAAATACATGGACTAGAGTATCAATGCTCCTCAAAACATGCACAATATAAGAAATTAAACAGAAAAAGGGAAGCAAATACATCACCCTTCTGTTCTCTTCTGAAACTTCTTATACTATTATCTTTACGGCGAACCCTGCAGTTCTGCTGAACCAAAGTGAAGGTGAAGCTAGAGAAATAGTCATCCATGGCATACATCGATATACTTTTTTTTTTCTTTGAGATGGTTCGATTTATTCTAATGCTGGCTTTTCTTCTTCAACAAACCACCAAATTTCTTCATGAGAGGCTTCTTCGGTTGCTGCTGCTTGATTGCCAGCTTCGTGTTGTTGTTCGTCCTGTTGTCTATGGACAGCCTGTGGCCGTCAGAGGCAGCGTCTCCCTTGTTGGACTCCAGATCAAATTCTGATTCACCATCTTTCTCTTTCTCTGTAGATAGATCGTAGTCAGTGACCTTGCTGTTCTCCCACATCTTTGTAGAGATCACTACATGATCATCATCCTTCGTATTTCCCTTGTCATTCTCATCTTTTGGACCTGTTCCATTTAGCACTTTAGCATTGCCAAGCACGGAAGATAGCTCCTTCAGCTTCTCTGAAGCATTCGACTCTTTGACCTGTAGCTCATCATTCTCCTGTTTTATGTTCTGCAATTCATTCTCTTTGTCTAGCAGCTTTTCTTTCCAGCTCAAAGCTTCAGCTTTGGCTTCATCCTTGGCTCTGTTTGCTTCCTCTACCTGAGCTTCCAGCTCCTTCAGCTTCTCCTCCAGCTCAGCATTTCTATTTTCGCAGTCTTGCACCTTCTCTACCACCTTATCCATCTCAACCCTCATTGTACCTATTTCTTCTTCTGACTTTTTGATGGAGCTCACAAAGCTGACCTCTTTGGATTGCCACTCCTCAGATGTATTCTTCGCCTCTGCCTCCATTCGCTCCACCGTCTTCTTCAAGCAGACTCTCTCATAGTTTGCTTCATCAAGCATCACTTCATAGTTCTCCTGGGTGTTCTTGAGATTCATGTTGAGCTCCTCGATTTGTGCTTTGGCACGCTCAATCTCTTCTTGTTTGTTCAGATACCTCTCCCGTGCCTCTCTTGCCTCACCGGACATTTCATGCAACGCTGAGGCTAGATCTTCCATGGCCTTCTTAACTTTCTCATACTCATCTTTGCTAGTTTCTAGTTCCTTAGCCAGCCTCTCTTTCTCTTCACATATTGACTCAATTTGTGAACTTGCATTGTTCTCATTGTTAATAGCATCCATCTTCTCTTCTTCCAGTGCTTGGAGCTTTGACTGAAGCTCATTGATCTCTTCCCTCAGTTCAAACGCCTCTTTCTCAGCAACATCAAGACGCTCATTAGATGCAATAATATCTTCATTCTGCCTAGCTACCTCATCTTCCAAGGCCTGCAACTTGTTCTGAAGGTCAGAAAGTTCAGACTCTTTCTCTGAAAGCAAGGTGCTTGCTGCATCCAATTCTTTCATCACTGAGTTCAAGGAATCAACCTTCAACATGTAAGACTGGTTGGCTGCCTCCAATTTAATTTCCAGAATTTCAGCCTTTTGCTTCCATTCATCAGCTAGCTCCTCTGCCTCTGCTCTGGCCTTCATAGCATTGGCAGCATCAACTCTCAGCCCTTCGATCACATCCCCCAATTCAGCTACCTTCTCTTCAGCATCCTTTGCCTTCTGGAGCTCACTCTTCAGTGCAGAGACCTCCGCCTCGAGCCTCATGATTTGCTCAGCGCCTTCTCTCTCTTTGCTATCCAGCTCAGTGTCAAGCAATTCTTTCAGGCGAGCAACCTCTGTGTTGAGAACGTCCACCTTATGAGCATTCACTTCATTGAGCCGGATAGCATCATCCACCTGATTGAGCGCCAAGTTCTTGGCATCGATCGCATCAGCCAGCTCATACCTAGCCTTCTCGAGCTGCTCCACTGTGGACCGCAGGGCGGCAGCATCTGACTCCTGCTGGCTCCGCATGCTCTCCAGCTTCCTCTGCAGCTCCTCCTCCTTCCTCTGCATGGACTCGATGCTCGTCTGCTCCAGCTCGACCGCGCGGAACATCTCGGTCTCGGAGGCCTCCTCCGCCTTCTTCCGCGCTGCGAGCGCGACCAGCAGGTTCGCATTGGCCTCGTCGGCCAGCCGCTTGGCATCCTCCAGCTCTTCAAGGACTTGGCCCTTCTCCTTCTCCTTCTCCACCAGCTGCTCCTTTGCCCTCTTCAGCTCCTCCTGAACCGCGGCGAGCTGCGCCTGCAGTTCGTGAGACTGCTTCACGGCGCTGCTTTGCTTCTGCAGCCATTCCAACGGAATCAGTCACAGCCCAAGGGACACCCCAAACGAGACCACGCAAGATCAAGCGACACACTGATGACGAATCAAAAGAGACCCGTACCTCTGCAGGCGGCGTGCTGAGGCGGGCGAAGACCTTGGGCGTGCGGCGGTCGCCAGACGGCGGCTTGTCCGCCGAACCAGGGGACCTATCTGCGGCGCGCGGCGCCTGCGGCGGAGTGCCATTGGCCGGCTTGGCGGGGCCCGGCTTGCTCGGCCTGCCGCCCCCACCCTTGGGCGTCGGCGGCGTGGTCTTGCCGCTCTTGCTCTCTGCCGCCGCAGATCTGCGTTGCAAGAACCAAATTTTTTTTTCTCAGATCAAGAATCGAACCGCACAACCTACCAGGATCTGCAGCCGGAAAAAAGAAAAGAACTGTCGCGCAGAGCCAGAGAGATCGATGCTTACTTCGGTCTGGCTCCCAGCATTGCTCCGGCTGTCGCAGGCGGTCTCTGCAGCTCCGAACCGGGACGGTGGGTGGTGGCCTCAGCACAGGGTAGAGATTGGGAGGGAGGGAAGAAGCAGTCGGTGTGTCGGTGTTGGTCGCTGTGAGCAACAGCAGAGCACAGCGCAGCCGTGGTGGTAGCTAGGGGAGAGGGGAGGAATAGAATCTGATCACCAGCATTTGCGTCATGAACAGCTAAGCTCAGTGTATGTATGTGTGATTCGTATACGGATCTCACATCATTAGGCTGGAGGCTGGAGAGAGAGAGAGAGAGAGAGAGAGAGAGAGAGAGGAGAGAGTGAGACAGTGATTGAGAGGTGAATGAACAATGAAGTGTATAAAGCCAAGAGAAAGGCAGGGCTTGGAGCCTGTTTAAAAGCTCTAAACTAATAGTGGTAAATAGTGAGCACGCTTTGCTTGAGCCTGCAGCTGTTGCCCCCTCTAACCACCGAGCAAGCAGACAGAGGGTGGTGACCGTGGAAAAAGACGTCACCTGCTTGCTTCTTTTCCACTCTTTTTCTTTCTCCGTCACCCCCTCCTCCAGCTCTGGGGTGCTCGCTTTTACAGAGTTGTACGCCGGTGTCTCTTGTGAACAGCGCAGCGGCGAGTGAAAAAGGCCAAAAGCGCCAGGTTCCAGGTGATTTTTTCACAAGAAAACCCTCAAACATTTCGCCACTTCCCAGAGAGTCTCTGGTAACCAAGTTTTTAGGTCCAGCTGCACGGTGAATTCAAAAGGAGTTTCGAACAACAGTAAAGAAGATTCAATTATGCATGCATTTTTTTTAAAAAAAACGAGGCTTTATACCAGAATTCCACGGAAAATCATAACAGGTGCTGGATTTGACTGAAGATTGAATTGGAGAGGCAAGGAGATGTTTTTTTTTATTATATCAGAGAGTATGTCTACACGAGAATAAAAAATAGAACGAGTTGTGATAGATAGAGATGATATATGAGATAGGTGGTAAATGATTAGAGAATAATTTTATTTATACAAACTATTAATTGAGATATAGTTACAATTTTTATAAATAATATATGTATTAATTACTGAATATGAAAATTATTCTATAATTCTACGGTTTGGACTGTCCTTAGCCCTGAACATGGCCACATAAACACGGTCGTTTCCATCTGGGCAACAACGTGCTCCGGCCATAACATGCGCCGACGCCGTCCATCTCTGTCTCCGGAGAACCCAGCTGTGCACACCAGACGAGCCGGAATTCCTGGCTAATTGCTGATTATAGTGCCGTTAGTACATTAGTTGATTTGAGATCCTGGAAGTGCAATAAGGGGTTGTTTTGTTGTGGTCGTCTTATTTGATAATTAATACTCAATCGTGGTATAATTAGTCTTAAAAGATTTGTATTTCAAATTACTCTTCAACTGTATTTTTAGTTTTATAAATAATCTATATTCAATACTCTATGCATGTGTCCAAATATTCCATGTGACGCGCAGTAAACTTTAATAAGGCAAACCAAACGGGTCTTACTGGCCTTGTTTAGTTCCAAATTTTTTTGTAAAATAAACACTGTAACACTTTCATTTGTATTTGACAAATATTATTCAATCATTTACTAACTAGGTTCAAAATATTTGTCTCACAAATTATAATTAAATTATGCAATTAGTTTTTACTTTTATCTATATTTAATATTTCATACATGTGTCGCAAGATTTAATGTAACAAAAATATTAAATAAAAATTGTAAAAAAAATTGAACTAAACAAGGCCGAAGAACGTGCACGGTGATCTGGCATCGGAATCCGGAGGTAAAACCGTACTAGGCCGTATCCTATTCCTGTCGCGGTGAGAGGAGAGTACGGTGCCGGCGTGCCGCACGCAGCACGCACCACGCAGTGATGCTGTCCAGGAGACCGGAAACCCAAGTGGTCAAGAGAACAGTACAAGGACATGCGAGTCAATGCCGTCCTGGAACTCCGTTAATTACTCTAGGGGACTATTGCGCCGACAGGGAAAAATGGTAGAATTCGTGGCCACCGTGCACGCACTAGCACTAGAAGCCTACTGGAACAGCATCAGAGAAAAATAATAGCCCTACGCCCCTACGAAAGAGCATACTGCTGCTCCATTATGGGGTTTTTTATTTTTATAGGACGGTACTAATCGATTATATAATGAGTGGAAGAAAAGGCTTGTGTATCTTTTGAATGCCTGAATGGTAGGAGTATTGACTACTACTCACCGACAGCTATCCATATTTTTTACTGTGTATATGTAGATCAGAATAATGAATTCTGCCATGTTTTTCATGTGTGATCTATTTGGGGAAAATGATAAATTCTGCACTAATTTGATTAGACATGGTTCATGTTTTTATGATTATTTTCATAGACTGAGAGCTCATGCTGCCATATCCCACCAGATAATAAAAGGTATGAAAATGGTTACTTAAAATTCTCTAATGTACAATTTTTAATGGGCTATTGTGTCATTTACTTTATTTTTGTTTTTCTAGATACATACTATGACACATGCAGTATATCTATATGCATAATAAAAACTATAGGCCTACTTGGTTACAAGCTAATCTTTGCCAAACTAAAAAATGGATAAGTTCAAATGATTTAACACGCAATTAGTTTGGTGCCATTTGGACAAAAAAAATTTGGCAAGGCAACATTTTTCTATCTTTTGGTAGCAAACCAAATACCAATCTTCATTACCTACCAAAATATAAACTTATCCTTGTATATTTTTTTAGAATTACACGGTATAACGCAGACGTTCAAACACCCACATACACTCGGTGTATTCATATATTTGGCTTGCTCTAAAATTAGCTTGGCAAGAATTGGCTTGCAACCAAATGGACCTTGTATATACTTAAAAACCCAAACTGAGCTATAATTTAGAAGCGAAGTAGCGAACAGAAGATTTCTTTTTATAACAGCAATTTCTTTCGTGCACGACTGGTGGAAAAGAGAATGGCCTGAAGGCTGAAGCAGCAAATAATAATAATTTCTTACGAAAATATCCCCTGACGCAGTTGAATCCCAACTGCCATTTCACTATCGTAGATAGATTGTCGCGGAGCTAATGGGCTCCTGAATCGTCGTGGCTTTTGTCGATGCGCCGGTGTAGATGAGACGTCACTGTACGCGCAAATTCCTTTCACCGACGCGTGGGGAAAAACTAAGAAAAAGATGGCAGCGCAGCACACTACAGAAAAAGCGGCGAGAAGAGACGATACTTGCTTTCATCTTTGCCTCTGAAAAATACAGTATATTATGCTACAAAAACGCGCCCCCGTCAGCTCTACGACAAACAGATAAAGCAAGCGGAGAAACCTAAGTGCATGGACAAAAAATACACGCGCCTTAATACAAACAACCTACTCCTCGTCGAGTCATCATATCAGAGAGCCAAAATTAAGAACGCTGATTACAGAGGTGGGCCCTACTCGCGCATACTATACTCGTCCACGGATCAACATGATCCACGCCACGAATGGGCATCCGTCCGCCGCAACCTTTTTTTTTAACAAAAAAACAAACAAACACTGCCTTGTCCTCGAAAATTAAAAAAAATAAAAGATACAAAAAAAAACACACCCTCAGATCTCGACCCAAATAGTCTCGGGCACCGGCAGGATACTTTTTTTGTGTTTTTTCTCCCGGAAAATGAACTGGATCTTAGTTGGCATGGAAAGGCACGGCCAGGGGCCAGTGGCCATGAGGAATGATTTGTTGTTGCTACAGCCCCGGACACGACGATTGATGCCACTGACCGATCAAAACAGCGCGATCTTCTCCCACCGGCACCGGCACCGTCGCGCCGGGCAGTGCAGTCCCCACATCGGCCGGTGATCACCACCCTCACCCTGCCTATGTGTGTGCTATGGTCGTATGGACTACAGAGGCTAGAACCCAATCAGAACACTGCTGCCTGCAATGGTTGCCATGGTGTGTGCCGGGGTCGGGTCATGACGATCCGCCTCGTTCGTTTGGGGGAGCCCTGGCTAGGCTAGCGACCGTCCACGATTGCCTCGACATGATGCGTAATCTGGTGCGTGCTGAGTCTGACTGCTGAGTGAGTCCGGTATCCTGTGCCTCGTTGCTACAGAGTCAGTGCGTGCTGCGTCCGGCGGCCCTCCTCCGTTGGTAGTGTAGGCGTAGGGATGGGATGGGAAGTAGGCTAGTGGTGCTGACGCAGGACGAGAGCGTGCAGTGCAGCGTGGTTTCGTGGATGCCCGCGGAGAAAAAGGAAAAGGAAAAAATGGGGTGAGAGAGGTTCGAACTCTCGACCTCAGGATAACTCAGATTAGCTATGAGACCTACGCGCTAGCCAACTGCGCCACCACCCCTTTGATGCATTGCGAACCCATTTCTCTTTACTTACTCGGGTAAACCATTTCCCAGCATTCGAGTGCTACAGCTGCCGGCTGCCGCACAAGCGGTCAGCGCCACTGCTTTAGCAAAACCCACCGAAAAGCTAACAAACATGGCCAGACAATACGGCCCGCTTGGTTGCTCCCATATGGGTCAGCCTGGCTGCTTAGATGTCTGTATGTCGACTTTGAGTCAGAAGAATGAGCTCACTCAACAATCTTCCATTGGTCTGGCTCCGTAGAAACGAGATTGAAATTCGCTTCTGGCAGTTCAGATTGGCGTGACGCAACTTGATTGCTTTTGACGTATGCTTCGTCTCTAAATGGGTTAGGTCAAGTAACCCATGCAACCAAGCAAAGAGGTTTTACATTGTCTCAGTCTAGCGAGTGGATGCTCTGCAGGCAGATGCCAAACAAGCCCCACCTGGATCGTCTCTTTGAACTTTTAAGCATGAAGCCGGTCTTCAACGAGTCAATCCATTTGCCAGACTTGATAGCATCTTCAAAACGTTGAAGCGATCAACGTGCATCTATCATTTTTTCAACAAAACAGGACTGCAGGAGATGTCCAATACCTCAGGACTGGCAAATAAAAAAGAAACATATCTATGCTTTCATCTATTCATGTCACCGAGCATATCAGCACCGCTTGGTCTTCTTTGTTAAGATCCCTCATTAATCACCTGTGTTGCTCTTCAGGTCTTCGCCTCGCCCCGTGGTGGCGCTTGTGTCAGGGGACTGAGCAGTGAGCACGCGTTGCATCCTCCTGTCTCCGGCACTCCTACCTAAAACTCCCTGCTTGCTTCCCCGTGTTCTGGCTCACTGGCTAAAGCCCTCGGCACGCCACGCGGCTGAGCAGCACCATGGACTTGCCGTAGAGCGTCAATCTCACCAGGACCCTCGTCGTGGCAAATGCCACCAGGAAGTGATCTTGGTAGAGGCTGATTGGCTGAAGCTCTTCTTCAGGAGCCAAATGATGGATCCCTCTTCGTCTTTTTCTCGGCAGAGGTTTCTGTTCTGTCCAAACGCCATGACGCGGTTCTGCTATGCCATTGTCAACTCTGGCTGCCAATTGACATACCATGAGTTATCGAGCGAGACCTCTAGACGAGCGGTAGCAAGCTGTAACCCACAGGGAAAACACAGCGGTGAAGACGGCAGATGTTTGGAATGCAGGAATCTTTTCTAAACACTGTTTTTCCTGAGAAATTCCATATAAGAAAATTGTCTGTTTTGTTACAGCACTGATATTTTTCACTAGCTATGATACAGGATAAGCTCTGTCCTGTCCTAGTAGTGCTACCTACTACACAAAACGGGCAGTTGTTACAGGTGCCAATCACATAACATAGCCACATAGGCATGTGACAAAACATCAGGATGCAGAAATATTAAAAGATTGATTAACTAATAACTCTGAAACTCTCATATACCCTGCAAGGCGGCAACCAATCTAGCCAGCCATGAAGACTATGACAGCAAAATTAGATTAGGGGGCAGCTGATGACCGCAGGGATGCTAAACCAAGATATACAGAGAAAGAGTAGCAAAAGAAAAAAGAAAGGATATACAGTAGTACAAGATTTTGGCATCCAACTTAGTAATACCTAGTACTGAAGAACCACCTTTCTTTTCTTTTTGTCCAGAGGGTCACTTGCAGGGCATCTGCGAGACTCGTGCTTTGCATTTTGCTGTTTTATGCACTCCATTAGATCTTTTCTTCGTGTGGATGTCATGCCCCTCATCAAATGTAATGCATTCTGATCAATACACGGACCCTTCACAGCTTTAGATGCAGATGCAGCCTTAGCTTTCTTCACCTTCGGTTGCAATTTCATGTTTGGATGTAAAGTCTCCACTTCCTCATCTATAAATGAGACAAGGAGAAACATGAGCCCTTAAAAAAGTGAATGAACAGCGTTTTACAACATGTAACATTTAACTGCGTTGAGAAACAATTAAATAGATCCAAGATAATTAGCACGACAGTGCAAGTCTGATGTTTAGATCTGAAAGGGTGAGGTGATTAGAATCACATTGAAGGATTAGGCCAGTAATCAATCACATAGTAGTAGTGTTGTCAACTGCACTATAAATTGAGTGGGAATTCATATTGAATAAATTGAGTGGGAAGTTATATCAAGGAAAATAAGATAGATGCATTACAAAAATAAAACCAGAAACTCATAACTATAGTTAAAAATGCATACTTACCAAAGTCCTCAAACTCAAACACGCTAGACTCATTATCAGAGGACAGTGCCAGTCGTTTGGAGCACCGTGGAGTAGAGGGCTTATCCAGATTGGTAGTTTCTAGACTGCGGAGACATCTAGCCGCATCATTTTGGAGAGAAGCCCTGGATGGCTTATTTTCATCTATTTTATTATTGCTGTTGGAAGCACCAAGTGGACTTCTCTTAGATGGTTTCTCAGGAAGGAATGGTGTTTTGTACCGACTCATTTCATCTTTCTCTGTCTCCTCTAATTGGCTGGCTTCATTTTTCTCCAACTTGTCACCAGAACTACTGCTACTGCCTCCTCCAGAAGAATTTGAACAGTTTGCATCTATATTTTCCAAAACTGACACAGGAGATGTGCCACGGGTATTCTCAACTTGTAGGGCATCCTTGCCTTCTAACAAACTCGAGAACCATGGAAATTTGCCCTGCCTAACATAGAATAGAATATATGCTTCTTGGTTTAGTGCACTTGAATCAGTAATAGAATCAACCTGCAAAATGTCTTGCCTATTACAATGGTGAAAAGGTTCATATCATCAAAAGCATAGCAACTGTGGCTGGTGGCACATACATTTGAGTCATTCATCAAGTACCATGTGCTTGGTGAAGAACGAATGGCACAGACATAATGGCCATAGTTGGGTAATCCAGAATGCTCAACAACACCATAAAGATCATATTTCAGCTCCCCCTGCATGTGGAAGTATAATAGAACATTAATATCTACCTAAGTGGAAATAATTCTGTTTGTGTAGAGGGACTAGAATCCAAATCCTCAGTCTAGATATTCCTATAGCACAGCAGCATGTCTTCCAAACATTCATCAAGTAACTTACTATAGGGAAAACTCACCGCAGCATCTGGGTTGCTGTAGAACGGCTTCAAATCAACCTCCAGAGGGTACACCACATGTTTGTCAATCTTCTCAACGGAATTGTCAAGGGTTGTAAAACGCTTGAGATGAAATGCAATAACATCCGGTGCTCTATGAAGTGTAAGCTGCTTGTTCTTACAAACTTGAGCATTGCAACTTTCACAAGTGAGCTTGTTTTCAGAGTCCCCAATATGCTCTACCTTGGTAAAAGATTGCAAAGCATCTACCAGGTGATCGACCTGATCAATCTCCAAGCTTAGATCCAGGAAGGGCTCAAATGTCTCTGAGCTGTGACCACACTCGCAGCAAGATAACTATAGATATAAAGAGTAGCATTAGTTGCGATGCTAGTACCAAGAGAACAAATAGGCGATGAAGAAACTAAATATTACATGGCTTCTTAGTTGTCCTCCAAAAATCTCCTTAACTATACTTTCTTCGTCAAAGGATGAGTCCTTGCCCTTTGACTTGGGATCAAGAGTACACTTATGCAAGTTATCAAGCAAGCAACGTAGGAATTCGTGTGCATCTTCTTGCTGTCCTGGTCTAAAATCCGAAGATAACTCTAGAAAATATTGTTAAGAAATCTCATATCACATAACTTCACATGGAAGGACTATAGCAAGCTGGCAACAATTGAAAGGATGCAGTAACGCAATACTTAAGAAGAGAAATAAGGTGAACTGAATGCTGAAAGGAAATGGAAGGACATGAACTAACAGGAAAAAAACATATATGCAAACAGCAGTTGTAGTAGGGAAAATTGAACAGACTCAGCAAAAGTTCAAGAGGAAAGGATACTTCTTAAACTATCTCTGAACTTTGTTGGCGCTATAACAGATCCAGACCTTCGAATTGATTCATCAGCATGTTCTTTAAGGGCACAGAAAGAACAGAACCCATCCTTATTATCTGCAGGTTAACAGCAGTTCAGAACATCCAAACTAAATTAAAACAGAATGTATAAAAAAACATATTTCAAACAATAATTAGTTGTATGAAATTATCCATACATGAGCATGGAGTGAAATGATCAGTTGAGTGAAGCTTGCGAAAAAGCGGTACAGTGTGAGTGATACACTGAAGAGTTGCATTTAGGAAGCATGTGTTCCCCATATTGCTAAGACCAGCTCCCTGCATATGGGAAAATTTTGCAACACAATAAAATTGTGACAAGTCCTTAAGGATGTTTATAAAGTATAGAACTTAGCACAGAAGATATTACATACCACAGATTTAGGTTGCCTTCTATAAGAAACGGACAAAGGAATATGCATATCTTCAGCATCACAAGTTTCACCAATCTATTGAACAAAGCCCAGCAATACAAATGACTTGATGTAAGGATGAAACAATAAAAATGCCAGAAAAGATGTGATTAAGACAATAAAAGGCTTACATTAGAGTTCCATTGCTTGCTGTTAAGGGGCAACACTTGCTGATTATCTTGGGCACCCCATATGTCTATTTCATCCTACAGCAGCACTCAAAAATAATGTTAAGGGACTTTTCAGAGGGCTAAGGTAGCATTAAATATCATAAGGGTGTGCTGAGGAGGCTTACAAATGAATCAGGCTGCTCTGTGGCAAGGGGCTCTGGCTGCTCACTTGTTCCTCCATGTGGCACATCAACTCCATCCTACAATATAGGAATAAGTTAAAAGTTAAAACCCAAAAGGACAAGGATCTTCTAGGCACAGAATTCTGTGTTAATGTTATATACAACAACAATGTCTTTCATGTCCCAAGCTAATCAGAGGCAATATAGATATGAAAGTCAACAAAAGCCATACAAAAGTGGGTAGACAGGGAAGAAAGAAAATGATATAGGTAGAAACAACAATAGTACCGGACACTAATGTCATAGGACAAGGTTCAACCACATGGATTACTATAGGAATGCCATGCATGTAATTATAATTGCAGATCAGCTGCATGTATCATGAACTGTACATAGTCATTTAAGTTTCAAATTTATGCAGAGTTCTACATCATTATTCCACTATTAATCTCTCAAAGAAAACCTTAATTTAGCTTAGCCGGCAACCTTAATTAGTTAGTTGAATGCTTCGTACTAGTGGCTGTGTGAGGATTGTGCACCCTTTTCATTTTTATAAAACTATAAGAGAACATAACAGGTATATATATATGAAGTTCCTGAGATGATTTTGCAGATAAAAAGTGGCAGGCTGAATGCTTTGTACCATTGATTGTTCCATTTCCATGACATCTTGCACCAAACTGACTTCCTTATTAATTGAATGTGGTGAACATGAATTGTCTTCCCTGTACGATGTACCAGATATGCCCTGAACAACAATCCATGAACCAGTAAGGAAATATTACTATCAGAAGAGCCCAGACAAATTCACTAGAGACATAAATTTTTAAAATAAGGGTTGGTGGAAAGGACACACCTCAGATTGAGGTTGCTTGCTTCCAAGGGGAGTAGATGCAGTTATGGTGTGTTCATCCGCCATTGAGTTCAAGCCACTCTATATCAGAGAACAGGTATACCCAAATGATTAGTTGATTACAAACTACAAATTATCAAAACATCACATAAATCTTAAGATAAAAGGCTCACAGTGTGGTTATTTTCATTAGCAGCAGGAGCACAAACCCCATCCCACGAATTCGAGTAGCTCTGTAAGCATAAGCAGGGAAAACATACAGACAAGTTATGACTTAAGCATAATAACAAATTCACACTGCCAATTCTGGATAGAAGCATGGGTTTTGGGCTTACAACAGTGCGAAGTGGCTGGCACATCGAGAAAAATGGCTGATGCTGCTTAGTATTCTGATCCCCATTTTCAGCAGCACCACCCTAACAGAAGTGATGATGTTAATATATTTTCACCATGGTACAAAAATTACAGCTATTAATTTCTACGATACCCATTCCCCGCTCACAGCAAATCGTGCAAAGCAGATGGTTCCGAACGAACACAGATCAGAACTACGACCATTCTAATTTTGTTTTGACATGGGTTGACCGTTGCATTTAATAGAAACGATTTGAACAAAGAAAACGACAACCGCACCACTGCCCCTTTCTGTATTAGAGGTTTTAGTAGCGATCACTCCTGGCAACAGCTGAGGCGCCGGTCCCGAATTATTGGGTTGGGGATATCCAACCGCAGCATCTCCTCAGGGCCCGAATTAACGAGATCCGAGCTAAAACCGCCGCAATAACCCAGACGGAGAACGCAATAAAGACGCCAAAGCCCTGGCGCAAGCATCACACTGCAAGCCAATCGCCCCCGGAAAAACCACACCCTTAGTCGATAAAGCCTGAGGCTCCAAGCCTCCAAGCCCAAGCGTACCTCGCAAGCTTCCGCCTCCAGCGGGACCTGGAACTCGGAGAGTCCAAACCAACCCAAGCAAAAGGCAACGAATCTTACCGGAACGGAGTCGGGCGGGCTCTGCCCCGCGGCGCCGTCCTGCTCCGCCATGGAGAGGGAGGCGGGCGCCGAGTAGGGTTTCGCGCCCACGGAGTAGGTGGCCGGCCGGTTGGTGCGGGCGGGGAGTCCTGGCCTCCAGGGATTCCGGGAGAGAGGAAGGTTGGTTTGGTTGGGGGGGATTGGCGAGGCTAGTCGAGGCAGCAGAGAAGCAAAATGGAAGGCGATTTGTTGGTTGGGCGGAGGCAGAAGGCGAGGGAAATTTTTTGGGGACGACGGAAAATTTCGGGTTTGAAACGGAGGCGGGCGCGGCGCGTTTTGGTTAAAAATGGTGAGTGATGACGCTGCTTCGGCGCGGCGGAGGGAGATGTGTTGTGTTGTGTTGTATGTATGTATTGTGTCGACCGTCGATTAGGAAAATGATGAGATGAGACGAAGGCGGCAACAAAGCGTAGTGGATTTCGCGTTTCCCGCTCGCGGTGCGTGGGGTCGTGGTTTGTGGCAACTGGGGGCTACTGGCAGCGCGGGATTTTTTCTGCCACGGGCGCGCAATGGCGGCGCTGCCCGCGTGGAACGGATTTGTGAGTCAAAGTCAGACCCCTGCTGCCCCGGTGGTGTGTGGACTGTGGACGGTGGACGTGACCTCGTGACCCGCCATGCGTTTTGTTGTTCCCTGATTTCCGTTTCTAGGCCTCGTTTAGATCCGAAAACTTCAGTTTTCGGAACTGTAGCACTTTTATTTCTTTGTAGTAAATATTGTCCAATCATAGACTAACTAGAGTCAAAAGATTCGTCTCGTGATTTACAGTCAAAAAAGTTTTCAAGATTCACTGTCACATCGAATTTTTCGGCACATGTATAAAGCATTAAATATAGACAAAAATAAAAAATAACAGTTTTAATGTAAATCGCGAGACAAATCTTTTGATCCTAGTTAGTCCATGATTGGACAATATTTGTCACAAACAAACGAAAGTGCTGCAGTAGTGAAATCCAAAATCTTTTCGCGTCTAAACAATTTTTGGAGTGAACTAGGCCTTGTTTAGTTCCTAAAATTTTTCAAGATTCCCGGTCACATTGAATCTTGCGGCACATGCATGGTGCATTAAATACACATGAAAACAAAAACTAGTTGCACAGTTCATCTGTAAATCGCGAAACGAATCTTTTAAGCCTAATTACTCCATGATTGAACAATGTTTGTCAAATAAAAACGAAAGTGCTACAGTATCGAAAATCAAAAAATACAAGGCCAAGGCCTCGGTTCATGACAAGAAATTTCGACCCAAATCCAATTTAATGGGGCTTGCTTGGCTATTTTTACTAGGTGGTTGTCTTTCATAAATGGATATCTACTAAGCTGTCATCTTTAACAAATTGTTTTTGAAACCCTTGGATTTCTTTTCTTCTTATTTTTTCTCAAAAAAATAAAGAGTTGTTTTAAGAACCTTTTGAAGATACTCTATCTTTAAACAAAACAAGTATTTTCAAAGATAAAAAAAACTATTTTACCTCTTGAGGTATTCTCAAAGTTTAGTTTTCCTTCATAAACTTTAAAAATTGGGTAAACTATTTATCTCAACTTTTAATTTTTTTTATTTTTACCTTCCTAACCCGGTTTATAGGTGGTTTCAAAAGCGGTTTTATTTTTAAAATTTTATTTTTGGTTGAATATTTTTAAATCATAGAAACTCTAAAATATAAACTCCAATGAGTAGATCTACACATGAAACATATAATACGATACGCTTTAGTATAAAGTTTTTGTTCTACCTTTTGATCTATGTTTTTGTATTGTCCAATTATAGTAAAAATTATATGGTGGTCCAATTGTTGTATGCTTTGACTGTAGCAAAAAAAAATCATATTTGTTTCTTTATACACTTTTAGCTATTTTAAAACTATTTAACAAGCATAAAACTAAATAAATCATAAACTTAGTTATACATGACCCAAAGAGCATGAAATTTTACCATAGTTCAATCATATAGTAATTATCCCACCATAAAATATTTCATCACAATTGGGCCATAGAAACCGTAGCTTTTAATTACAGAAAAGCATAAAACTAAAACTATAGCAAACAAAAACTTTGTGCTAAAGTATACCCTATTATATACTCCCTTCATACTCGCAAATAAAGTTGTTTTGGATAAGGTTTGGGAATATAAAATCATGAATGAATTTTAAATTGTTGAGTTTGGAAATGTAAAAATCATATGAATAGATTTCTCTTGAAATACTTTCATAAAAATATATATGTACCACTTTTTTATAAATATTTTTATAAAAATAAAGAGTCAAAGTTAGGCTTTGGATGACATGTTGTTGTCCTAAATGATTTTGTTTACGGGTATGGAGGGAGTACTCACTACGTAGATATACCCATGTGGAGTCGAAGAAAATTAAATTTTCTAATTTGTGATTTTTATGTGATTGAAAATTTAGACGAAATAAATAGCAAAGAAAAAAACAAAATCACATTTCATACCCACTGATAACTGGGCCAGGGAGGTCAAATAAATAGTTTCAATGTTGAGGGAGATGATTTATGTAGCTTTAAAGTTCAGAAAGGAAAACTAGACTTCGGGGATGGTTGAGTGAGGTAAAAAGAACTTTTTTCCAAAATAAAAACAAAAACAAAACAAAGGAGAAAAAGGGTAAAGTTGTCAATATTAGATATATATCAGCCCAGCTAGGCCGGCCCATTAATCAAGCCCTCGCGGCCTCATGAGCGAGAGGAACGGGACACAAAAAGAACAGATGTCTGGCTCGCCACGTCATCACCTAACCCTGTTATCCATGTCCATCACGCAAAATAAATAATAAATAAAAAATATAAACAAAAGAAAACGGAAAAGTGGGGAAGTCGTCAAGAACTCCTCCGATCCCACCTGTCCATCGATCGATCGACTTCCGTTCCCCTCGGAATCGAGGCGGCCCCGAGAATCCCAACGCACGAGAAGAGGAACAAGGGAACCAGGCGGAGCGAAGAGAGCCCGGGGTGATGAATTGTTACGGTTTATGGACGGAGCAAGCAAGGAGCCTCTCCGCAAGGTAAACACCAACACGCGATTCCTCGTCAATCCCGGTTGTTTCCCGAGATCTGGTGTTATAATCCTTTTAGCTTCGACTCGTGGACTTTTAGCTTCATTCGACCATGAGGGGCAACACCGGATTCGGAAATTTTTGGCTGAAAGCTGTTCCTTGTGTTATTGAGGTGCTGGAGGGGAGTGGTTAATTGTGGTGTAGTACTATAGACTCAAAAGGCGGATAGAGTCCGTGCCATTTTCTTATTGATTTATTTATTTTCGAGCTGCTTTTAGCGTGCGCATGATTGGCACAACCTCTACTGTAGTATCGCTTTGTTGTGGTCTCTCTAGTGGAGTGCACAGGGCTGTGTGGTTGCTTTAGAAGTGGCTAAAATTAGTCTTGCTCAACCGGGGCAGGTGACTTATTTAGCCTGCTGAATTGTAGGTAGTATTCCAGTTTGTGGCGGTAGTGGGCTTTGGCTTTCAGTTCAACCATCTTTACAGTATTTGTAAATTACTTTAAAATTCAGCTGATAATAGATGCAGCAAAATGGTTCCTATTCACAGCTGGTTTTGTCATTACTCATAATCAGAGTATCAGACAATGGCTGGCATATTGTTATGAACTATGAAAACACACTTAGCTTGCATGTCTGAATTTGGTATCCTCTTGATGAACCAAATACTTTCGTATTTTCTGAATTATGTATGGCTTAATTGTCTGAGTCTTGACCTGTTTGTGGTTCTGTTGTCTCTCCTTTCCTATCCTTCACTGCGGAGGATAGCCAGTTTAGCTCTTACAAAGTAAGAATCCTTGGCCTTGAACAAATCAAAGCTTCCATGCTTGATGGAACCAAACATGTCCACTTTAGTAACATACATTTGTTGAAACAAATACTTTCATCACTCCAGGTACAGTGTTCAGCTTAACCTCATTTTTGAGTAAACAGGAGTTCAGCTTAACCTCATGATTTCTTACTACAGTAGGTCGTCCATTTACATTGATTATCTGCCGAGCTTAACCTCATGATTTTTTTAGATTAAGGAATATAATTTTGCGGTCTGCATCATTCACAAGTGAATGAGCATAGCCAATTACAACACACCCATAGTACTTAGACTACGATCCACCACATAGGGGTACAAAACACGGAACAAAGAAATGATGACTCAAGTCCTATTCCTATTCCTATTCCTATTTCTATCCGAAGAACTTAATGTGGTCGGAAAACTGAACTCATTGTTCTTTAGTTAGATTCTGAACCTAAACTTGACCTGCTTGCATTAGAAGCTCATTGGTGGTGTTTGCTTTTCCGAAATGAATTTGTCTAGCTACCTCAAAGCCACAATTTATGGTGAGTTGTGGCTTTCAGAAATTGAAAAGAAACTAAGAGGTTTCTTGGCAAGTGTGACACTTAAATTGAATTTATTTCTAGCAAATGCTATTCTACTATTCAACTAAGTATTTTAAATGTTATGTGATGGTTTGCTGGTGGTCAATATGGTGTGGAAGCCATGAAAATACTTGACACTTTCTGATATTCTCATGTAAAATGCTCAGGATTTATCCCATATAACCTGACCTTCGATTTATAATTAAAGGCCATATGTACAGTCATATAGTCATCCTTTATCCTGATAAAGCATTCTTATACATATTTGTTTTTTATTATGTGTTTCTGAGATATTTCTTGATACTCCCGTATGCCGAGTTTTAAGTCTCTTTGTTTTTGTCCTGAGCCAAACTTCTCCAAGTTTGACAAATTCTGTAGAAAAAATGTACCGACATTTACAATACCATATTAGTTTCATTCAATCCATCATGCAGTATGTCTTAATAGTGCGCTTATTTGTATTATAGATGTCGATATATATTCCCATAAACTTGGTCACAGGTAGAGAAATCTGACTTAGTACACAACCCTAGTTTTTTTCTTGAACTACGCAGGAGAGCTACTGGTCATTTCATTAAGAAGAAAAAAGATACAAAAGAGAGGGAAGTAAGAAACGCCCTCCCAGACACTCCTCATGGGGTTTATTCGAAATAACATACTTAGGAAATAAACTAGGAAAAACATGAACCAGCTACCACATAACGACCAAGGGCCTAGTGATCCAAGACCAACGACCTTGCAAGGAACTCATTTAAGGCAGAACTCCCGCTATACACCATAAATTACTCTCGTTGGCCACAGATTGAAGCAGCACCTCTGTGCTAGGCCTAGCACCTTAAAAAACACAACCATTTCGGTGCTTCCATAATTCCCAAGCAACTAAGATGATCAGACTATTGAGGCTTTTACACGATCCTCTTGGAAAGCCTTTGATGGTGCCACACCACCCACCAGAGAAGCGAATACTGGATTGTTGAGGAGCAAAAGACAGCAGTCCCAGCTTTTTGAAAATCAGGGTCCAAATCTGTCTGGCGAACACGCATGAGATGAGGATATGTTGAATATTTTCCTCAGCTGATCACAAAGCGGGCATGCTGGTGGGTGAGGAAGCCCACACTTGGCAAGGCGATCAGCTGTCCAACACAAGTTAATGGCCAACCAAACAAAAACTTTACACCGCAAGGTTGCCCAGCTTCTCCAAATACGCTTCCAAGGCGCAAACCTGATGCTTCCAAAGAAAAAGGCATTACATGCAGACCTGCTGCTGTATTTTCCAGAAATACTTAGCTTCCATTTATGCTGATCAGGAACTGTTGGCTGTAAAACCAGGTCATCAACCACCCCCCAAATAAGCAGATACTCTCTTAGCACTTGTACAGTCAAAGCCCCTCTAATATCTGCCACCCAACGCCTACTGTCCACGGCCTGGGCCACCATGCGTTGCTTTACAACTATTTGGTAGATCAAGCTGAATAGATTGAGTGCGAGTTCAGAGATTGTCCTGCCTCGCAACCATCTATCTGACCAGAATTTAGTTGACTCCCCATTACCAATTGAAGTTTCAACAGCAACATTGAAGAGGGCTAAGGCATTTTGTGGCACCTGGATTGGCAATCCTGCGCAAGATCGAGATGCATCAGTTTTTTGTGCCCTGCCGAACCAAGAGTTTCTAAGTTGTGAATTCCAAGACCACCATACTGCAGAGGGCGCAACACTTTTTCCCAAGCAACTAGACAGTTCCCACCATTTGCTTGCTCTTGGCCTTTCCAAAGGAAGCCTCTGTGCTGCTTATCAATTCCCCTGATAACCCACTTAGGCAAGTCCATAGCAATCATGAGGTAGATGGGGACTGCAGTTAAAACCACTCTCACCATGATCAACCGACCAAATCCGCTCATTAAGGAAGCCTTCCAACAAGGGAGGTAATCAGCCACCTTGTCAATCAATGGGAGGTCATTTTTGGTCGGTTTGTGAATTGTGAGAGGTAGGCTAAGATAAGTGCAAGGAAAATCTTTTAAGGCACATGACAATATATCAGAAGCATCCCTCATATGATCCTCGAGCAATGGATCCAGTTACTCAACTTTTGGTCAAATTGGTCTTAAGCCCTGATGCATGACCAAAGGATTCCAGAAGCAGCTTCACAACATGAAGATCATTCCTAAAAGGGTGGATGAACAGCACTACATCATCAGCATAAAAAGAAATTCTGAGCTTTGCATGTTGGATGGCCAGCAGATGCAGCATGTTGTCATTAGTGGCCTGCACTACCAGGGAGCTCAGGACCTCCATGACCAAGACAAATGGCATAGGAGATAGCGGGTCCTCTTGTCGCAAACCTCGGAGATGAGAGATCAGATCACCGAGTTCACCATTAACTAGTATCCTGGTAGAGGAGGTGGACAGCAAAAGCCATAAAAGGTTACACCATTTTCTACCAAAACCCATGTGCTGCAAGATCAAGAAGGGAAGGTCAGGGGACAGAATCAAAAGCTAGTAACTTATAATTTGGAGCGGGTGTAGTATGTTATAACATGGTTTACTTACCGCGGTATCTGCAATTCTCCTATGCTTTTTTTTACCGCAAAATACTGTCGGGGAGATCCCCACGGTGAGGACTTGAATTCTCCTATGCTTTGGACTAAATGCCATCTATATTTAGAAGATTATCATACGGTTCATTGCGATATGTCATATCAGATTATCATACAGTTAATTCATCAGTTTATTCGTTGTCTTGTATACTATATTTGTTTCATGAACTTAATTATGCTTACAGGACTACTACAAAGTTCTGGAGGTTGATTATGACGCTTCTGATGACACCATCAAGTTGAGTTATAGAAGATTAGCTTTGGTAAGATTCTGTCCAACCTCTGCTCGTCAAGCTAGTATTATGTATTAGCATGCAAAGATGTCTGTAGATTGACTCAGTGTAACCCATCCTTCCTCTAGATGTGGCATCCAGACAAGCATAAGGGTGATAATGATGTCACAGCTAAATTTCAGGAGATTAATGAAGCATACAAGGGTATTCTTCCAGCCTTTATTACTTAGACGCCAATACTCTTTACAATCATCAATACTCCCCAGAAGAAGAAGAAAAAGAATGGATGATCCCACAGCTGCACACTTTTATGAACCGTTCTTACAACCTTAACTAATTATATCTCATTGGTTTCTCTTCTTTTTCAGTTTTAAGTGACCCAGCTAAGCGACTAGAATACGATGTTTCTGGTTGTTATGAGATTGATCAATATACTTTGCGTGTAAGATTTCTTAGTCATTAGTCAGACAGTAGACGCATGAGACGGTCCTTTCTGCACTCATCTAATCTCTGTCCTCTTGTATTTCAGGAGTACCTTGCAAAATTTAAGGGTATGATACTTACCTGTAATGGCCTTGGCATAGATCATCCTTCTAGTAAATGGTAAAGACGATTCAGTTGAACTGTCACCTATTTATTTATTTCAAAATAATGTTATGTTTCCTACTCTCGATTATTGATGGCAGCACACATGTTTGGAGGCAATGTACACAACTCTGACTATATATCGTATTTGTCGTTTCCAGGGCCCGACATTTGAGGGAACTGAAGCCCCATTGATCGACGGGTACGGATTGTAACATTGTTGATGCTGATCGGATTTACTGTTCCATGTAAGACACAATTGGGTTGTATCACAGACAATGATCCCTTGCCACTTTCTGCGCAAAAGATGCATGTATAGTAAGGGTCTATTTGGTTACGGGCGCATGAAGTACTAAATATAAACTATTTATGAAACTAAAAACATGGCTACAGACTAATTTGCGAGACGAATCGAGTTTAATTAGTTTATGATTGGACACTAATTATTAAATAAAATGAATTAAATTTTAATTTCTCAAAAATGAATTAAATTTTAACAATCACAACCAAACACCCTCTATTTCCGGATGGAGACTGGTCACGGATGCAAAATTGGCTCCTTTCTCACGATTGATAGCACGCCCCCAACCTGCATGAACGTGTTTTTTCAAGTAAAGCATATCTATGGTTAAACGCTCGGCACCAACATAAAAATCAAGCATGATTATACACATTATTATATATAAAATAGTGAAAATGTAGATGGATATGAAAAAAGGGCTTGTTTGACCGAATTGGGCCAATTCACGCGAACATATTCAAGATATATTGTTAGCAATAACTGGGGCTAAATCATCGGCACAGTACATGGGCAGTTTGGAATACTGTTAAACACAGGATCAGTACCCGGACTCAAATTGCACCCCATTGTAGCAAGGCCATGAGACACTGCATTACAAGATCATGGATTATTAATTACTGAACAAAATTATATTTTTTCTATTTTATGATTTACTATGATTTTTTAAAGATTCACCAAAAATAAATAAAAAAACACGAAACCACCGTCACTATTAAACCACCGTCCAAAACCGCTTGAGGGGTTATTTAACTGGTTTGAGAAAGTTCAGAGGGTAGAAAATCCAGTTTTATAATTTATGGGGTAAAGCAGTCCACCATGTATAATTGAGGAGGTTATGTATATTTTTTTCTATTGAAAAAGATATAAATACATACTCCCTCCATCTCAAATTATATGTCATTCCAAAAATCTTGGAGAGTCAAAGCATCTCAAGTTTAACCAAATTTATATAGTAGGATAATAATATTTATGATATCAACTAAGTATCATTAGATTCTTCATTAATTATATTTTCATAGTATATCTATTTGATGCCACAAAACTTTATAATTTTTTCTATAATTCTGGTCAAACTTAAAATATTTTGATTTTCTAAGATTCTCGGAATGACTTACAATTTAGAATGGAGGGAGTAGATTTGATGCATAGTTATCATACTTATGAGATGCTATCATGTTTGTTGGCCTCCCTTATTAATAAAAATTCGTGGTTCCGCTACTCCTGAGAAGCTTTGGGGAAACATACACGGGATGTTCTTTGGAGAAAATTTCTTTAAGTTGAATTGAGTATATATTTGAATAGAAATCTGAATTTGAGATAACCGTTTCGCATTGGTATTGAAAAAAATATCGGCGTCTATATTTGTATTGGAATTAAAATATGGTAAAATGATATCCGGACACGATTTGTTCCGTCTCAGAGCGTGGATGCTGGTTCAATCAAGCAATAGCGTTGCCGTAGCGACACTGTTCCATGTAGGCTAGGCTAGCGGCTAGCCCGTGGATGGATTTGATTCCAGATCTCGAGTTGGCAAGCAACCGTACCCTATCACGGCCCATGGTTTCCGTAGGGCAAACGGACGTGCGATAGGATGAGACGGCGCCGTGGGCTCACGCCGTACGACAGGCTTGATGAGCAAGGCAATATCGGTGTCAGACGGGACGGGACTGTCCCTCTCACCCTCCGGCACCCTTTTCTCTCTCCTCGGCCTCGGCCCTCGGGCCTAGTTATTTGTAAAATTTTTAGATTCTTCGGCCTTATTTACTTCCGTTCAAAAATCAAAATTTTTTCAAAATTTCACTGTCACATTGAATCTTTAAACGCATACCTAGAGTATTAAATATAAACGAAAATAAAAAATAATTGCACAATTGGATCGAAATTGACGAGACAAATCTTTTGAGCCTAGTTAGTCTAATTACCACAAACAAACAAAAATGTTACGGTATCGTAAAATTTTTCCCTTCACGAACTAAACAAAGACTTCGTTATATAAAATCTTTGGCACATGTATAAAATATTAAATATACATAAAAATAATTAATTATATATTTTATCTGTAATTTGTGACGAATTTTTAAGTCTAGTTAGTCTATGGTTAGACAATATTTACTAAATATAAACGAAAGTGTTATATTTTTCATTTTGTAAATTTTTTATTTGAAACAGGCTTCGGGCGGTGTTCGCGGTGGTGATGACTGGTGACGTGTAGGAGTAGCTGTAGGAAAGTTGAATGTTCTCCCGACACGGCGGACAAAAGCTGCGCCGGTCCAATTCGGGCCATCCAGAAGCGCAGCCAGGCGACTGGCAGGCTGAGGCCTGAGGTCAGCGGTCACTCCATGCGTCTACCCTCTACCGCGGGCTGGGCAGCCCCCCTCGCATAGGCAGCAGGTCGCGTGTTACATTTTCTCGGTTTCCCATCGTGTTGCTGCTGACAAATTCACATTTCATGTTTGAGGACGATTTTTTCGGGTCGGGCCGGTGACGCCGGGTGTAGTAGTCTGTACAGTACTCTGTAGTTTGGACGCTCTCGAGCGGCGGACGGGGTGTTAACCTCGCCGGACTGTGATTCATCAGTGAAACACTCTGTGTGCCCGGTGAGATGACCGGGAAAGCAACGGGACGTGAGGCTCCCCGCTCGGAGACGAGAAGGGCGCTGTTCGGGGTGATGGGAGACTGGCCGTCGGAGTCGGAGAGGATCCCAGCTCGGTGCCGTGCCGTGCCGACCCGACTCGGCTCATCACCATATATTCTTTCGAGGGGGGGGGGGGCACGGTCGCACCCGCGTGCTCCTAGGAGAAATCCGAAGATTTCTCGTCACATCGAATCTTTCGGCACATGCATAAAATATTAAATATAGAAAAAAAGAATAACTGATTGCACACTTTATCTGTAAATCACGAGACGAATCTTTTAAATCTAGTTACTCTATAACTAGACAATGTTTGTCAAATAAAAACAAAAATACTACCGTGTTAAAATTCCAAAACTTTTTATATCCAAACAAGTCCCGAGACGGGGGCGACGAGGACGGGGCGCCTACCGCGCCGGCGCAGCAGCGGGCAGCGGCCCCCCACCACCCCACCCCGGACGACCCGAGCGCCGGACACGACCTCGGATCTCGGCTTCCAGAGTGTTCCGAGCCGGACGCTTGTACGTTCCCCTGAGCCTGTGGCCATATCTTTCCCAGCGGATCTTGGGCCGGGGCATGCTTGTACCACAAGCTACCGGTTCATCATGAGATCGTGGAGTGACCCGTCTCGCCAAGGATTCGAAGCGAAAGCCTGGGCAGTGGTGGATTGGACGAATACGGCACCGAGCCAGCGCGAACAGTGACCGCGATCAACAAGCAATGAAGCTGCGGCGACTCCATTGGCTGCTCTGCTCATCGCTGCGTGACCTGCCGCTGCGTCTGCTGTGGAGGCAGACGGAGCGGCGGGAGACAGGGCAAGCAGCGCGGCGCTCCACAGCCTACAGAGCAGGCAGGCAGGCGTAGCCGCGTCGAGGCATCGAGAGTACTGTACTGAACGCTGCATTGGCAATGTGGACCCTTCTTGTCGGTGGCAAAAGGCCTGGTGCCGTTAGTAATCAATTGTAACACTTTAATTTGTATTTAATAAATATTATTAAATCATAGACTAACTAAGGCCTTGTTTAGTTCACCCTAAAATCCAAAGACTTTTTAAGATTCTAAGTCACATCGAATCTTGCGTTACATGCAAGAAACATTAAATATATTCAAAAAACAAAAATTAATTATATAGTTTTTCCTGTAAATCACAAGATGAATTCTTTAAACCTAGTTAGTCAATGATTGGATAATATTTGTTATAAACAAATAAAAAGTGCTACAGTAGCCCAAATTTTTTCATTTCGGCAACTAAACAAGGTCTAAGCTCAGAAAATTTATCTCGCAAATTACAGATTAACTATATAGTTAGTTTTTTCCTTTTATTTAATGTTTAACGCATTATGCATATGTCATACGATTCGATACGATGGGAATATGAAAAATTTTGTAATTTTTTAAAACTAAACAAGGCCCAAATCCTACGGGGCTCCGTCCAGAGCAGGACGAGCACGTCCTGTACTGTACTCTCCAATATGTGATTGAGCGACTGCACTTAATTGATCCTACGCTTCCTTTTTTTGAGCGGTAATGATGTTTTTCCCCCTTTGAAGCAAAATAATGCACGACGCAACTGCAATGTAGTAGTACAATAAACGATGCAATTGCTGTTAACTGACAAGGCACGCACGGTCGATTTGTCAGCCGAGCGAGCGCTTCTGCATTGCTACAATGAGATCGTGCCTGACAGAACGGCAACAGATGGGGTGAACGTAACTGAAGATAGATCGAATTGGAGAGCTTAAAATATCCAATTTTGGTGTTACAAAGTGGAGTACGAGCACGCTACAAAAGCGAAGAACCCATGGGGAGATCACCCACTAGCATATGTAGTATGCACACATTGCGCCCAGATCACAGGCTTTCACGTTTCCGTCTAACTTAATCATGAAATTAGCGGCACGCGGCGCGACCACAAAAAGGGAAATGAACGCTCACGCTCCTCCTCTAATCCACCGCCTTATGTAGTTAATTAACTGCTACTAATTAATAAAGTAAAATGATCCCGCGCACATGACCCCCACTAATCACTTTCCGGCCATCTTTCTGGAGGCAAGGTACCTCGCTCACGGCCGCCCCGCCACGCTCGCCGACGACCTGCGGTGCCGGAACGCCTTGAGTGGGCTCGGGAAGTGCCACCCCCACCGCGCCCGCGCGGCCCTAGCCGCGGCCGCGGTCTTCGCCTCCACCGCCGTGGCGGACACGGAGCTGGAGCGCGGCAGCCCCAGCCCCTCGTCCTCGTCCTCCACCTCCAGCTCCAGCTCCGCGCCCCCCTCCCGCGCCGCGGGCTTCCAGAACGGCGGCCAACCCCAGACCCGGGCCTTCCGCCTGCCCGAGGCCACAGCGGAGGGCGCGGCGACCGCGGCGGCGAAGACGGCGGAGGAGCCCGTGGCCACGGACCTGGAGCGCGCGATCCGGTGCTCCCGCTCGATGAGGCTGTGGACGCGGCCGACCGCGTCGCCGGAGGCCGAGGTGGAGGACGACGACGGGGACGCGGCGCAGGCGCAGGGCCGCACGTGCGCGCAGTTGGGGCAGAGCCGGAGGAGGCGGTCCCGCAGGCAGTACGGGCACACCCCGCCGCCGGATCTCGCGGCAGGGTGCTTCCGGCACCTCCATTCGTCGCCGCCGGCGCCGGCCGGGGCCACCGCTGCCTTCTCCGCCTTCATCGATGCGGTTGTGAGGTCCCGCAGGCAGTAGGCTGCTTTGCTTTGCCTCTTTCTTTGCTCTCTGTGCGCGCGCGGGTGTGAGGAGGGGACGGGCGTTGCGTTACCAGCGTCGCTGTTGAAAAAGAGTGGGGGCAACGGCACGGAGTCTATAATAAGGGGGGCTAACGGCGTGTTGTTTCGGAGCGGGGAAAGTGGGCCTCAACTTACAGGTTATCTACGGAAGTGCCATTGCCAAAGCTGGCGAGCAGTTGCGCGGTGATCTTCTGTGGCTGAAGAGCAACTCCATAAACCGTCCTCGTACAATGGTTTTAACCTTTGTTTTTTAGGGAACTATTGTTTAACTTCGTTTGCGTGCGTGCGTGCAACAAATTGAGCCTGAGATCCACGGACAGGGCACAGGAGGCAGCTGCAGGCGTGCTCACAGTTGGGAACGGGGTCACCACGTCGTTAGGGTCACAGCACAGAGGATCCCGGCTCGGGGTCGACAGATAAGGCTGCCGCCGCACGTGCGGGGCGGGAATGAGCCGTGTGGGGGACAGCAACGAGGGGTCCGCATGTCGGTCTTGACGTCGTGACCCAGACGCCTGGCCTGGTCCTTTTTTCCATTCTTTTTATGCTTTGCTGCCCCCGTGTAGCTGCAGACTGTGAGCTGCTGGCGTACAGACTACAGCGCCTAGACGGCTCGCTGGTTTCCTCTCACAAGTGCCGTGTCTACTGCCACACACGCACGCGAGAGCACGGTGCGGCCGCGATGTCAACGGATGTACCGCACGTGTGCTTGACAATTCTCAGACGCGCGAGCCCTTGCCTCGGCGTCTCTCTCGCCAAGTCATGGTCTCGTTTAGTTTCGAAAAAATTTCGAATTTCGCTACAGTAGTATTTTCGTTTTTATTTGATACATATTGTCCAATCATAAACCAACTAGGATCAAAAGATTCGTCTCGCGATTTACAGATAAACTGTGTAATTAGTTTTTATTTTTGTCTATATTTAATGCTTCATGTATGTGCCGTAAGATTTGATGTGATGTGGAATCTTCAAAACTTTTTAGATTTCGGCGTGAACTAAACAAGACCCAAGTCAAAATTGAAAAATTCGACTCCAATTTTACCTGGGAACTGGGATTAGTTCTTGCTCCTTTTAACCGTAACATAAACTTGCCAATTGAAATGCAGTTCTGCCTGTTCGATGGCGTCACGATATGACAACACCAGTGTTTCTTTCGGCGGCCGCACGCGGCATGCGTGCACGCACGTCCGTGCAAATCCGTGCACACGTCCGTAGGGACGAGTACAAGTAGTAAACTTCATTTTGGAAAAGAGATTTTTTTTTTTGCCCGGTGTCTGGAAAAACGCCACGATAATCGATTATCCGGGGCTCTAAGCGCATCTCCAAAGATTCGCTCTTCAATTAAATTGGATATTTAGAGATTTATTTAAATAAAAAAAATTATGTCTTTGTACCAACAAATAGTTTTCTAATCTTCTCCACGTTTTAGAGAGCTATATATCTCGCTTTCAATATTTAGCTCACGAATAAATTATGCCTATTCCCTCCGTCCCAAAGTCGTTGTAGGATCCAAAAGTTGACTCACAAGATTAAAAAGCAAAAAAAAAGGTGTATTGATGGCCTCTGCAGTGCATAGAATGAAATAAAAAAGTATTTAGGCCTTGTTTAGTTCCGAAAAAATTTCGGATTTCGTTACTGTAGCACTTTCGTTTTATTTGACAAATATTGTCTAATCATAAACTAACTAGGATCAAAAGATTCGTCTCGTGATTTACAGACAAACTGTGTAATTAGTTTTTGTTTTCGTCTATATTTAATGCTTCATGCATGTGCCGTAAGATTCGATATGACGGGGAATCTTGAAAACTTTTTGAATTTCGGGGTGAACTAAACAAGGCCTTATTATCCGGAGCGTTGCTCTCGAGCGTCATTCTGCAATATATCACCGTCACCTGTGAGATGGGTTCTTGCTTGGACACTGGTCTCTAAGAAGTTCTACAACATCCTTTAATATGGGACAGATGGAGTATATTTGAAGGTCTAGTTAAAAAGATTGTTTAAGTTTTCTTTTACCAAAATTTTTATTACTATGGATTACTCTAAATAGGAAGTATTTAAGAGTTGCTCTAAGTGACATTGGTATTGCTTAGACAACCTATAACCGATTCCGTGGTGCGTGTTGCGGAACAATTAGCAAATCATCATCGAGATTTCAAGGGGAGCTCTACTCCAGTGTCCAGCAAAGCAAATCCACGTGCAGACATGTCTTTCGAGTCACGCAAAATCTTTTTTGTGGGTCTAGCCGTCTAGGAGGCGTGGAGGAAATCACGTTGTCGAATGAATTATCAGCGTGCTCGTCATGATTGGATCCTGCCTCCAACGAAATTATCCAATTTGTTCTTCAAAGAGACCAGTGCAAAGCCTCCCTCCAATTCGTTCATTCCTAACTGCCCGCGGTGCGTACCGTAGCTCAAAAAGAAGAAGACGGCACAAAACGACAGGCACATCAGCACAGTATCACTCGCAGATCGAGTCGCAGGCGCGCGCGGCGCAACCACCATGCGCAGACAAATGGCACAACGCGGACACGGTGGCGGCGGCGGCGGCGCAGGCGAGACGCATCGACGAGTCTAGTACCCGGTGCGCGGCGGGCGGCGACAGGCACACGGGCACCGCCGGGCCACGTACGACTACGGGTCTCGATCGCGTCCTCCACGTACGTCCCCCGGTAGGTGCCGCGCCCGCGCCCGCGCCGCGCGGCACATGGGCGACGGCCGGCCCGGGCACTCGGCCCCAATCGCGAGACGGCGCAACCGCAACGCGCAGGATCGGAGCTGGCGGTCGGCGTCAAGCAGTAGCGGCGCCGACGGCCGACGGCGACGGGGATCAATTAGTCTAGTCTAATCTAATCCCGGCTCCCCTCGACGGCCAGTACTTTAGTGGGGGTCTTAGTCTCGCTGTCACGTTGCCCCGCGTTAATCAATTGAGGTCTCGTGGAGGAACTAGGTAGGTTAGCGGCTTTATTAACGAACTAACTGCACTGCACTTGATGATTACTTCCGTGGAAACGTGGAGACAGCAGAGCTTCGAAGCACTATGGGCCTGTTTGGTTGGTTGGCTATCCCCCAACCAGGTTCCAGATAGCCATCTTTGGGTTGTTTGGTTGTCTGTTTAAGGCCCAAAACCAGGCTCCAGATAGCCACCGACCATCTCTTGGCCTGGCTCCAGAAAAACGCATGGGGTGGGCGTTTTCTGGGAGCCAGGCTTGGCCAGCGCCCTGTCTCCCATCTGGTCACCTCCGAGAAGACACGCGAGCCCCTGCTCACCGCTCGTCGGAGGTCCCCTGCTCGTCCTCCCCGTCGGAGCCGCGCGCCGGAGGTCCCCTGCTCGTGCTCCCCATCGGAGCACGTGGCCACCACCCGCCGCCAGAGGTCCCCCTGCTCATCCTCCCCGCCGGAGCACTTGGCCACCACCCCACGGAGCAGATCCTCAGCGACGGCGAGGCACTCGCCCACCGTGTCGCTGCGGCACTCCCTCCGGCCCACGGAGGAGAGGAAGAAGTCTAGGTCTACGGCAATGGCCATGTCGGGCTTCATCGCCGCCGCCTGCTCCGGCGCCGCCGTCAGCACCCGGGGTTCGTCGACCACGCCGCAGCTTGCCCTGCTTCCCTCGTGCGCCGTGGTAGGTGCCACCTCGCTGACCCCGCTCTGCCTCCCCGGGGTGGAGAAGGCTGTCCGCGTGCCCTTCCTCGGCGGCATCCGCGTCGCCGCCTCCAACATCACGCTCTTCCACCTAGACGTCGGTGACAACTCCACTATCTTCCCCGGGGACTCGGGCCTTCTCGTCGTCGCCTCCGGCATCACCGCCAACATCAGTATGATTTTGCGCCGATGTGCATCTCCTGCGAGTCTGCGACTGCTACTGCTATCGTGCTCATCCTACTACCCTGCGCACCACATGTTCGATCAAATGCCCCAATGGGGGTAAACTTATCAGCACAAAGAAGAGGTGATCCTAACAAAACAAACCAGACAACCAAACACATCATATGCTAGCCAGGCTAACCAAACAACTAGCTATTAGCTTAGTAAAGATAGGCTAAAGTTACCCAGGCCAGAATTCTAGCCAGGCTAGAAATAGACCACCCAACCAAACAGACCTTATATAATCGCTTCGCTTTTGATATATGTACAACATTTTTAAAAGGTTGGTACATCATGTAGGCTGTAGCTGTTGAGCATGGGGTGCGAATTCAGCTGGACCCTGTGGCTCTTTGCTCCTGCATATATGAAGCATAAACGTGGTGGGTACAGCTTCTGCAGATCAGAGGCAGTAACCTTGCTCCGATGAGAAACGATCATGGATGCTTGATCAGACAAAAATCACCAGAGAGGAGGACTACACTACTCCTTGCCTCTGCTGTCGACATCAGGGGAGAAAAGTTAATGACCGCAAGCTCCGAGCAGAGACAAAACCACAACTGGAGCGTAAACTGACTTCATAGCCCAGATGACTGTGCAAAGGTGGGTGGAACACCGGCTCGGGACATTCCATTCCGTCTGCCGCTGAGAGGCAAGCAGACGCAAACAAGAAACGTGCAGTTGGAAATCATTACGTACTGCACCCGGAAATGGACATCTAACAGCTGCACTGGACATTAAAAGGTTTTGGGTGTAGAACTAAAAACAAGGAGACGATGGAACCACAACGGGATTGGCGAGGCACGGATGATGCAAACTGTTATAAAAACTTGACTCTTAGGCACATCCCCTCACCGAAATACTTTATCCTAAATTATAAAACGTGTAATTTTTTTAACCTCAAATTTGACGACTCGTCTTATTTAAAAAATTAGTGCAGACATAGTCAAATTCAAGTCATTGTTGAAGAACTTTTACTAATAAACCAAGTTATAACAAAAAAATGATATTTTTCACTAATTTTTTAATAAGATGAGTGTTAAAAAAGTCAAATGTCTTATAAGGCCATGTTTAGTTTCCAAAATATTTTGCAAAAAATTTTAGGTTTTCCGTCACATCAAATCTTACGGCATATACATGGAGCATTAAATATAGATTAAAAAAATAATTAATTATAACGTTTAACTGTAATTTGCGAGACAAATATTTTAAATCTAGTTAGTCCATGATTAAACAATATTTATCAAATACAAACGAAAGTGCTACAGTGGCCATTTTGCAAAAAAAATTGGAACTAAACAAGGACTAATTTGAGATGGATTGAGTATTTCATTAAAGACCTTTCTAAAACGTAGGAATTTAATATAAATTAATATAAATCAGTTTATATTTCACAAAAGAGCAGAAAAACATAAATGTTTCTCCATTCTAAACGGAGCTTAAAAGGAAATCTGGACCACAGGTTAAAAAATTATCATGGATCCTAATCCTAACCATTAAGTATCATAACGAGTGGTATTTCTTTCTTTTATATAATAAGAAGTTGAACTCCTGTCCTGTAGCTTGCACCATAGCGGCCATGTTCCTATCTTCGTTCTCGGGACAAAAATGGAACGAAAACTTAGGGTATTATTTTATAACATAAAAATAAAAATACTCATGTTTTAGAACATAAACATTTTCAAAACATGAAGAAAGAAAACAAGAACGTGGATCATGTTTCTGCTGCCAGGGCTGCTAGGCTCGCACAATACCTCTCCTACTAGAGTACTCCTAGGCCTTATTTGGTATCTCTTGTTAAATTTTAGTCAGCTAAAATTATTTTAGCTACTATTGAGTGACTAGTGAGACTAAACTATTTTAGCTCATTTTTAACCGATATGTTTGAAATTTTAGTAACTAAAATAACTAAATTTTAGTTAGCTAAAATTTAGCGAGGAAGGACCCTAGTGTGCTACGCGCACGGGCTCGGATGATGCGATGCAAACTGTGGCCAGCTTTGTCGGAAATCTTTCCGTCCGAGCGTTTGAACGGGCTGCGCGCGTCGAGCGGTAACTGCAGATGCTGCATCAGCAAGCACGGCCCATGACACGGCCCACGGCGATGCTTTGCGTTTTCTAGGCAGGTCGTGGACACGTGGTCCAGTTCTCTTTTTTTTCTTGTTTCGTTTCTTCTTCTTTTATTTTTTCTTTGGTGATTTTTCTTATCTTTATTTTATTTATATTTTAATATTTTATGTATTTCTTTTTAATTTAATCTATTATTATGTTCTTTATTTTTTTTCTTCTATTTTTATTTATTTTCCCTTTGCTTTTTTGTTTTCTTGCTTTTGTTTCTTTTATTTTAGATTTGCTGCATGAACTACTTTTAAATTTTGTTTTCAAATTTCCTTCATTCCATATGTTACATAAGTTGCAACAGATATCAGTAAGACTAGGCTTGTAGTGAGATTTAGTAATGTTGTTGAATTACTTGAGATCTAGTAAGGCCTTGTTTAGTTCCCAAAAAGTTTTTAAGATTTCTCATCATATCGAATCTTTGGATGCATGTATAGAACATTAAATATAGATTAGAAAAATAACTAATTACACAATTTATCTGTATTTTGCAAGTCAATTCTTTATGACTGTACAATAATTACCAAATACAAACGAAAATACTACAATAATCGAATAAAAAACTTTGGCGAAGTAAGGGTCTATTTAGATCTCTTCAAAATTCCAAGTTTACAAGATTTGCTGTCACATCGAATCTTTCGGCGCATGCATAAAGTATTAAATATAGATTAAAAAGATAATTAATTGTACAGTTTATCTGTAAATCGTGAGATGAATATTTTGAGCCTAGTTAGTCTATTATTGAACATTGTTTCATAAATACAAATAAAATTGCTACAATATTAAATTTTTTAAAAAAATTGTATCTAAACAAGGCCTAGACAAGAGGTAAAAACAAACGCGGCAGGCGGCATTGGGACTGGAGAGGCGACTCGTGAGGCCGCATGTGCATCGGCTCGCCGAAGATACCCTTGCCGTTGTAAAGGCTAGCAGTTGATATATGGAATTTTACGGTATATGTATAAAATATTAAATATAAATTAAAATAAAAATTAATTGTATAATTTATCTTTAAATCATGAGACAAATCTTTTAAACCTAATTATTTTAATATATTATCAAATTTTAAAAATTTTTTGAATCTAAATAAGGCCGCAGTCGCGAGACTGAGCAGTGATGACGCGAGCTAAAAATAAAGGTTTAGGCCTTGTTTAGATGTGAAAAAATTTTGGATTTCGATATTGTAGCATTTTCGTTTGTTTGTGGTAAATATTGTCCAATCATAAACTAACTAGGGTCAAAAGATTCGTCTCGCGATTTATAGTCAAACTGTGTGATTAGTTTTTATTTTCGTCTATGTTTAATACTTCATGCATGTGCCGCAAGATTTGATGTTACGGAAAATCTTGAAAACTTTTTGGATTTCGGGGTGAAACCCACCGCTGGACTGCTAGAGCATCAGCATCACAAATCACAACGTTGAGATGCCATGCTACTGCTAGTGCTGAGCGGTGGGTACTAGACCGTACTGTTATCGGTATCCTCAGAATGGCAAGCATCAAAATGACAGCAGATCGGCAAAGGAAATGGCCAGACGACTACAATAAAGTATGATTGAAAATATTATTTGTTAATTTGTTGTAAAAAAATACTACAAAATGACTTATAGATTTGATATATAAGCTCTAGCGAATAGACACACTCCAAAGCCCACGTCTTTAACGCCGCCGTCCGTGTCAACCTCCAGAGTCCGCCACGAACACGTTCTTGTTCCTCCACACCCCTAATTTAAGAAACCCCAAACGGAGCGAGCTGGAAAGGGATCGCGAGGGTACGTACTCACCCCAAGGCAGCATCAGCACCAACACACAGCCGGAAACGTGTCAGGCTACGACCGAGGTCTTGTTTAGTTCCCTAAAAATTTTGCAAAACTTTTCAGATTTCCCGTCACATCGAATCTTTAGACGTATGCATGGAGTATATAATATAGATGAAAATAAAAACTAATTACACAGTTTGGTCGGAATTGACGAGATGAATCTTTTGAGCCTAGTTAGTCTATAATTAGACAATATTTGTCAAATACAAACGAAAATGCTACTATTCATATTTTGCAAAAAATTTTGGAAGTAAACAAGGCCCGAACCGATATGATCAGAATAGCTATTTCCTTCCCGATCAATCATGCTCTCATCCGTGGCGTCACCTTGGCTTGGCTGCTCTCTGCTTGTCTTCGCGTCAGTCTCAGCCATCCACAGCACAGCCAGCCACCAGCGGCAGTAAAGAATTGCTTCAGGCAGGCTCCATCTCTGAATTCTTAGTGGAAAGCTATCGCAATCACGTTCCGCGCAATGTGACCGGCACTAGGATTGAATTCGCATAGCGCTAGTTAAATAGAAGTAATACTCCAACAGTCTGAGCTGCTTAAACAACGCGGCGATCTTTTGTCGCCCGTGAGCGACCGGTTCCGCGTTGCGCGGCAGCCGCCATGGAAAGCAGCCGCACGCAACGCCTACAGAATCTATGGCTGTTGCTATTGCTATTGGGCCTTGTTTAGTTGCCAAAAAATTTTCCAAAATTTTTGAGATTTCCCGTCACATCGAATCTTTAGACGCATGCATAAAGTACTCCCTCCATATCTAAATAGCTGACGTTCTAGGCAATGGTGCTGTTTTTCCAATAGCTGACGTTCTGGACCGCAGAGAAACGTATATACCACGACTGCCCCTGTCAATTCCATCCGTTGCCGCGCTTGACTCTTCCGCTGCCGCGCATTCAAGGCGTGTGTGCTCTCCTCGGCTCGCGCCCGCATTCATCGGCCTCCGCGCACGCCTCCGCGTGCAGGCTCGTCGCATGCTCCCAGCTCGCCACGCTCTCGCCGCTCACTCGCCTGCACGCTCGTTGCAGGACGCCGCGGTCTCATCGAGTCCGTTGCGGCGCTGGAGGCATTTCAGCAAGCAAGCAGGCTAGGGAGCAAATGGCGTGGAGAAGAGAGAAAGCAAGTTGACACATAAAAAAAGTCAGTGGCATGGAGTACAGGCAGCTCTATCATCGTTCTTCTTATTTCAGATGAGTGCGCAGGCACCAAAGAAAATAAAACTACTTCAAACGTGCGCGAATGCAAAACTAAGCATGCAGAATCGTGTGAAGCGAAAATGCCGGCGCTAAAGATGCAAAACTGCCATCGGCAAGCCTGGCCATGCAAAATGAAAAAAGTGGGCATGTGGAGGGTTCGAACCAGAGACGTGCCATTGGAACAACCGCCTGCTAACCAATAGAACTACTCAGCTTTCTTATATAGAGAGCAGATGCAAACCTATTTATTAGGGGTAAAGAAGGAAAACTTACCCCCCATTAATCACTCCTTGGTTACCACAATCATGTCCTAAACGTCAGCTATTTAGATATGGAGGGAGTATTAAATATAGACGAAAATAAAAACTAATTGCACAGTTTGATCGGAATTGACGAGACGAATCTTTTAAGCCTAGTTAGTCCATGATTGGACATTATTTATCAAATACAAACGAAAATGCTACAGTACCCATTTTGCAAATTTTTTTTCAACTAAACAAGGCCTAAGTAGTATATTTTTAGAGATGATCTAGGGGCAGGGCAGCATTCTGATTTCGTGAACCAAACAGCCAATGGAGGCGTAGGCCGTTTAATAGAGACGAAGATTTCTGACGAAAAATGCATGTTTCGTGTCTAGGTTCCTCTTAAAACCGTTTTTCTGCTGAAACAAAATCACATGCTCAATTCGTTTCTGGCTACATTGTTTCTGGATTGAAATAGAATCAGTGTGAAACACCATTTTTAAATGATTTTTCTTCCTATCTTACTGTTAGGGGGGGGGGGGGGGATGTTTTTAGAAGATCCAGGATGAAATGTTTCTGAATTTTTAATGTTTGATAGAGATCCAGGATGAAATGTTGCATCCATCTAAACTGGCTCTATGAAATGGCGTTGGCCCAACATGATAACATATACTGATGCGTCATCACCGTGTGTCTGAAACTCAGAAGAGCCCTGAAAGCCCCACGGATACTGGGGTCACAAAGGGTGAAGTAGATGCAGCAGATGCTCCACCTCTGGCGGCTCTATGGTTGCGGAATGACTTAGCGCTGGAGGAACAAGGAACTGCGAGTGCCACCACAGTGTGCTCGGCGAGGCGAGGCGATGCGATACCTACGGCTTTTGAGGTGTCCCCGGATGCGGAGATGCCAATGCGGCACCCCACTGGAATCAGATAGCGGCAGTGGACCGTGGACGGCCGCACTGCACAGCACTGCACTATTCTGCCCACTAGCTACATGACAAGCAGAGCTTCAGAAAATTGGATCGCATGCATATTCAACAGCCAGGAAAATTAGAGATCGCCAACAGTTCGTGGTCGTGCGCACCGTTTTTGTCAAAACCCGGACCCAGATTATCGGAACCTCGGGCCTGACTCGGCGCGATTTCTTGATTCCAAGTTAAGGCACACACTTTCGCCGCCCGCATGTGCCGTGATTCTCCAAGCAGCAACAACGCCGACGGCGGCATCTCAATCTCAAATACTATACATTTATAACGCGTCGCACTCAGCTGCACTACTGTACAGGGCGAGCGAATACACCCAGCTTCATGTCAACGATTGCTTGCTCGCTTCTGCAACCGGTGGGCCCCGCTAGTTGTATCAGCATCCCGTCCGCTCACGGTCAGTGAATGCTGTAAAACAGGTGGTGGTCGCTGTCGTCCAGGACCAAGAAGCGACTTACGGCCGGTTACATTACATCCACGGCGACGATGCCGACGTATAACCGCTGCAGGACTAACCTATACGGCACTATCTGACTTTCACGTCCATACTACCTGTCCAGTTTACATTGATTCGTCAGGCACATGATTTTACAACCGGATGTGCGGTGAAGCTGAAAGAAACGACTGCACGCACATCACATGAAAAGCGCAACCCAAAAACGTGTCGTCTGCCCCGGCAACCCAAAAACGTGTCATTTGCCTCGCCCGAACAGAGGGAATCGCAGCTGTGCGCGGCAGGAGCAGCAGCAAGATGGTTACAGGGGTGGGTGGCCGAACGAGCCGCCCCACCAGTTCACGTACGAGCGCAGCGGATCAAGATCAGGTTAGGCGCAGCTGCAGGACAGCGAGGAAACGGAATTGCCGAGGACGACAGGACAAAGGTGGTCGGGTCGTGAGTCACGCACGGTTCACGGCCAGGAAAACGAGCTCGGCCACTACCGAAAAGGGGCCCTGGCTTTGCTTGTGCTTGTGCTTGTGCTTCCACAACGTGTGGCATCTTCCCTCTCGTCCAAAAGGTTTTTGGTGCGCTAGTTTTGGTATAGTGTGTGGATGCACGGCTAAGGACGCATCTGATCCCATTTTTGATCCACTGGGGGAGGCTAATGGTAATGGGTGCCAAAGGTGACGCACATTACCGCGGTAATGCCGTGTTAGTGGCACCTTTTTTCTGGCCTTTTCTGTTGGCCTTTTTTTTTTCACTTTTCTGAGAAGAAAACGTGGGGGTTTACTGTGTGCGTCGCTGTTTTTTTTTTTTTTTTTTTTTTTTTTTTTTTTTTTTTTTGCGGGGAGCCAAAACATATGCGTGTGTGCAGTTGCGATGGGATCTCCTAGATGAGAATTCGTGTGATGGAGAGTTCGCGTACCTTCCTATTCAACAACGCAGAGCACTAGGAATAAACTAAACAGTTTTTTTGGTAATAATAAACTAAACAGGTTGTGAGGCGAACAAACAACAAGTGGAGAGTGTGCGAGTAAGACGTATACTACGCGGATATTTTGTTTCTCTGTTACAACTAGAAAAAGAGGATATTTCGTGTCGTGGATATTTGGATTTGGAACCGTAACCCGATTATTGTTAGAACTCGATATCAGATATGAACTGTGCCTGTGATCACACATGATATACATCCCAGTTTCAAAAGAAATCAACTGATGACGTGTAGAAAGCTTACTACATGACAAAGACAAGGCAGTACGAGACAATTTGAACTGTGCTGGAGTAGGTTTTTAAGTCCATCATCATATTCAATCATTCATATGTTACACATGTACTGTACCACGCTTATCGGGTGGGTTCTCAGGCCTTGAGCGACAAACAGCCCGGATGCGCACCGAGGCGATAAGAACGAACCAGAGCTCTCTATCAAGCGCCAGCATCAAGCACCACCCCCAAGTCTCCCCTCCTCTAGTATTTTAGTTGGCCCGATGCCTGTGTTCCAAAACCTTTCTTCGTCTTTTCCCCCGTCTACAAAGACTTGACACTCGCAGCCGCAGCCGCCGGCAGACTCCTTCCCCGCGAAGGCTTCTCCTCTCCTCTCCCCTCTCCCTTCCACTCGCACGCATTCTCCTCGGTTCCGCGGCGACGAGATGGCAATAGATCACGCGACGCCTCTCGGACTCAAGAGCAGAGGCGCCATGGTAATTGATTGATTTCCCCTCTTTCTTGTGTCGCTCTGTTCCTCGGTTGGTTCTTGATTGATTTCAGTTTCGACGTTCGATTGAATGTGTGTGTGTGTGTGTGTGTGCGTGCACGGTGTGTGGTTGCAGGGAGGCGGTGAGTGCGACTACGACGACGCCGAGAACCAGCGGTGGCCGCCGTGGCTGAAGCCGCTGCTGTCCACGAGCTTCTTCGTCCAATGCAGGATCCACGCGGACGCGCACAAGAGCGAGTGCAACATGTACTGCCTCGACTGCATGAACGGCGCGCTCTGCTCCCTCTGCCTAGCGCACCATCGCGACCACCACTCCATCCAGGTCAGTAGAGCACCAGAGCTAGCAGCCTAGTAGCAGTGATGCAGCTCTGCCGGCTGCGTTCCCTTGCCCCCAATGCCTCCTGCTGCACATTCCCTCCCTTCTTCCCTGTTCCATCGATCTCTTTGGGGGTTCGTGTCTTTGTTTTTTTCTCTTGGCAACTGACATGAACTGACTGACTCACGGGCATGCGCTCCCGTCACGGGTTGGTTGGTTTGAATCAGATACGGAGGTCCTCCTACCACGACGTGATCCGGGTGTCGGAGATACAGAAGGTGCTGGACATCGCCGGCGTGCAGACGTACATCATCAACAGCGCGCGCGTGGTGTTCCTCAACGAGCGGCCGCAGCCACGCCCGGGCAAGGGCGTCACCAACACCTGCGAGGTCTGCGAGCGCAGCCTCCTCGACTGCTTCCGCTTCTGCTCCCTCGGCTGCAAGGTACGAGCCTACGAGCTGCGTGTGCACAGACTCTGTCGCATTGCGTGTTTCTATACGCCACCTAACGCCGCCGCCGCCTCCTCCTCCTTGTCCCTTTTTTTTCTTTTGGGACTTGTTTAGTTACCCTTGAAAACCAAAAAGTTTTTAAGATTCTCAGTCACATCGAATCTTGTGTCACATGCATGAAACATTAAATATAGACGAAAATAAAAACTAATTACACAGTTTAGCTGAAAATCACGAGACGTTATCACAAACAAACGAAAGTGCTACAGTAAACTTTTCGGAACTAAACAAGGCCTTGGTACCGCGCAGATAGTGGGCACAGCCCGTGGCTACCGTCCCAAGAAGAAGCACGGCATCGGCGGCGGCGGTCACAAGAAGAAGAGGGCGGCGCTTAAGGTCAAGGACGTGCGCTCTGACTCGGAGGATTCGTGCACCAGCACCAGCGGCGCCAGCAGCGACAAGAGCAGCGTGGTGCAGAGCTTCTCGCCGTCGACCCCGCCGCCGACGTCTGCCAGCCACCGCCGCCCAGGGAACAAGCGCCGGAAGGGCGTCCCGCACCGGTCGCCCTTCGGCAGCCTCATCGTCGAGTTCTGAGGACTCTCTGTGTCAGCGCCTAGGCAATGCAACTCTGTACTCTGCGTAGTACTGCATGACATAGCCCAGAAGAGAAGGGAATAACAGCCGGCGGCGCAAATGCCAGCGAAGGGCCGAGAGCGGTAAGAACACACCAGTGGTGCTTCTATAGTTTGCTTCTTTCTTACAGTTACAGTTGCTAGTCACTAGCAGTGCTACCAGTAAGATAGCTGCTACTTACAGCCTCCGTAACCGCGACTAAGTTTTGCAGCCTTGTACATTGTAATACTCCTATACTATAGACCAGCACTCTCCAAAGTTAGATGTATATATACATATATATACTTTTGTAGTATCAGAATGTATGGGTTAGCAGTAGGCAGCGAGGTGTTCGTCAGTTCGTGTGTGTGCATCATCAGCTGTGTAATAAAAATAAGAAATGCTGCTCTAAATCATGCCGGAATTGGCTGCTGCTGGACTGCTGCTATTGCAGGATAAGATTGGCACATCATTCAGTGCAGTGTCCGTTTCCGGTGTCCTCGCCTAGCAGCAGCACCTGACATCCTGTGGTGAACCCCCAATCCAGATGCCGCCGCGGCATTGCCCTCCGTGTTCCAGATGCCGCCGCGGCATTGCCCCTGCGTGTCCGCTGGTACGGAGAGCCCATGGACACTCCTCCAACCGCACGTCCAAAGCGGTTCGGCGAGAGCGCGCGCGCGCACATGCGTCGTCGGGGTCGCGCCATGCCGGCGCGTCTGGAGCCCCGGCCGCGCGCCAGAGGATGGGAATCGGGAGGGATCGGCGGCCGTGGCCCGTGGGGGGGCACGTGTGTGGACGCCCCCGCGCGCGGTCGGTGTCTTCTGGACGCAGCCATGAGTCACGCGGCGCTGGGCGGCCCCGGCTCCGTCCACCCGGCGTGGACTGGGCGCCGGCACGAGCCGTGCCGTGCCGTGCCGTGCGACGCCGCCTAACTTGCTTGACCCGCCATTTGTTTGTCCGGCCCCGAAAGCGGCGGGCCCGACGTGGACGCCGCCGCCCGCCCGCCGTCGACCACCTCGAATACATATATTTTTCTTTTCTCTACCGTGAAGCCGTTCCCGTCCGTCCAGAAGCAGGCCGTGCCCGCGATCGACGTCGCGCATTTATCGGCGCAGCAGGAAGCCGAATTCCCACGGCTCTGCCGTGCTCTGCTCTCCACCAGCGGCTCCGGCGAAAGCCCTATTTACTTCTGCTGCTGGCGAGTGGGACAAAGCGCCACGACGACGAGCAATTTGCTGGTGCGGCCTCGACTGCCCGCTTTATGGAAGACGTCTGTTGTCTTCAATGCCCGTTCGTCAACGTGCAGGCGCAGTGCCTGCCCGCCTCCATGGAGGCATCATCAGGCATGGACGACAGAATTTCGTGCGCACGCCGGCACCATTATTCCGGGCCGGGACCAGCTTGATTAGCAGCTGATGAAGGCCGGGACTGGACTGAACCGCCTCCACCAGCACGCCACCGCCATGACATGTTTGACGTTGCCACCCACCCACTACCCAACGCCCCCCCCCCCCCCCCCCCCCCTCTCTCCTCTCTCCCCGGCCTATGCTATGCTATGCTCTACGCTGCCGTCCACCATCCCAACGCCCGGAGAAATTCGTTGATGTCCCTTTCCCGGGCCCGCGCGAGCTTTGGCCGATCTCGATCGGTCGCCGCCGTGACGTAGACCGGCCGGGGTAGACCGACCTCGCCGTCCCGTGTGCCGGTGTCCCACCTCCCACCTCGTGTGGGCCAGGACCACTCGGGAGTCAGTCGCGACGCGTCGTGCACGCGGGGGGCGTGGGTCGGTTGCTCGCTTCATCACATCGGGACGACGGCCGGGCTTCTCGATTGGCTACCTTTCCCGATCCACCGTTGGAGGTTTGGTTCTTCGTTTCGTTTCGCGAGCGCGAGTGCGAGTGCGAGTGCGTGCGGTGACTATGCATTGCATTGGACGCGTCGGCCATTCGCTGGCCCCCGGCTCCGGCTGCCCATGCTTGATTTGGATCGATCGCCGGCGTGGAGTCGGCCCCGCTCTCGCTTTGGATAAGGAAAGCGACCGGGATTCAGTGTACTTGCGCACCCCGTCGCGAGACAATGGGAGGAGGAGGGGTTCATGCATGGTACAGCATCATCATGTGGTGCGGCTCGTTTTCGGGAATTGGAATTAACGGATTCTGATCACGGCTGCAGTATACTACGTCATGCGGATAGGCATGAGTAATAGGAGCCGGCCAATACATATACTCCACGTCGTTGTCTGATGTCTTGTGGGGTAGTACGTACGTAAGTTGCTTGTTTCATCAGCAGGTACGTATGTACATTTGAAAACGACGATGGCGGCATACTTTAATCGCGAGATATACGTCTCCGTACAGAATTATGGGAGATACACGAAATTGATCCTTGGCAACAAATTCGGACGGAGTTTTTCAGGACCATCGAGCACCCTCCGACGAGGGATATATACCCGAAGAAAATGACCTGTTTTGTTGTCTAGCACGGAAACGTTGCGAAAACCTGACACTAAGCGTGCTCGCGATCGCAACTGTGAAGACTTGAGGTGTTTCCTCCAGTTTGGATCTTCTGATACAAGAAAAGATCAGTAGAGCACGATATAGGAAGCCCAACTTAGATCCCACCACGATGCAACCCGCAGATGTTCACAGTGCTAAGGTTGTGTCCACGAGATTAGGCCGTAAACCGGAGAAGAGAGTTTGGGAAGTTCTGCACCTATACTAAGTTAACTTCGCAAACTGTCAAGCCGTGTGTTGGAGTGTATTAGCTATTTTACAAGATTATATATATATATATATATATATATATATATATATATATATATATATATATATATATTATAGATAGATAGATAGATAGATAGATAGATAGATAGATAGATAGATAGATAGATAGATAGATAGATAGATAGAGCAAATAATGAGTCTTTATGTGCTGGGGATGACGGAGTGTGGACTGATTTCAGTGACTTATCCGTGACGGCGCGGCCCATGCGCATCACGCACATTGGGCCTGAACACAGTTGGGTTGCTTTGTCAAGCAAAATATCTCTGGCCCAACGCGTATTGTTTAGAGAGCCGCTTGCGAGTAGGACAGGCGCGCAGGCGAGGATTAACGGCAGCGGGAAACCCGCTCTCAATTCCATCGCCTCTAGCCCGACGCCGCGCCCAAATCCACTTATACGGTCGTTCAGCACATTCATTCCGAGCGAACGATCTAACAACAAACGATAAGGCTTAACCCCCTCCCGTGCGTTGAAGTCATTGATGATGTCAGGTTGAAAAAAGCAAAACATTTATTTCAAAATGTTATAACTTCTGAATAGTATATCTATTTTTATTTTCGTCTTCATCACTGTGTTCTATGTGACGAGACGAACAAAACTAGACCCCACTTACATATGTTTCGAAAAATTTTATTTTATTAGTAATTTATCTATATCATAGAATAATATATAATTTATAGGCTATAACTTATAAGAATAACTTATAACATATAACTTAGCATATTTCTACTAATTTGTATATTTAAGTTTTGAATATAACTTATACACCTAACTTTACATCTAAACCATTCATTAAGTTATATAACTTATAAGTTTTAAATATAACTTATATGTCTAACTTTACATAAGTTGTGTTTTATAATTTTTGTATTTCTAAATTTTGGTTTATTCATTTGTCTGTTAATGACTTTTGTGTTTGTAGTTTTGGCACAAGTTAGTTAATTCGTTTCTTTGTGTTTAATAACTTTTATACATAAAAGGTGTTTTATAGCTCTTAAGATTTTAAGTTTTTCGCATAAGTTATAATTTATAACTTTCATGGCATAAGTTATATGATGTAAGTTAATATACATAAATTGGTAGCAGGAAAAATAAATCTTTGAAACATGTGCAAGTGGGATCTAGTTTTGTTCGTCTCGTCGCGTAGAACACATCAGTGCAGACGAAATTAAAAAAAGATACACCGTTCAGAAGTTATAGTATTTTGAAATAAATATTTCTCTTTTTTAATGACGTCGAATATAGAGGCGCTGTGGGGAAGAAGCGTTGTGCATGCACAGTGAGCTTTGCTGACCGGTTACCAAAAAGAGAAATGAGTGAGATTTTTTTTCTAAATAAGGTATGTCTGAAATTAACCGTTTGTTTTGTTATGAGTGAACGTTCGTAATTTAGTGGGTCCGGACACCGCGTCATGTCATCAAGCGCCGATGGTGATTGAGGTGAGAGGCCAAACCCTATCCCGTCTAGATAATAGCGTGTATTTTGTACTGTACGGTGAGGGCGTAAGCTGAACGTGTAGCGGCTGCGGCTTCACGAATTGGGTGGCCGTGCCCCATTGTTCTGTTGCTCGCAGTTGGAATGTGGGATGGGTGCGCGTCCCGAATTGATGAAGAAAAACGCTCTGAGAATCTGGCATTTACTGCTTTAAGCTAAACATAGTTACAGCTTACAGCATCCATTGGCGGTGTTTTGCTGTCCTATTAAGGGCATCCGAATGATGCTTTCGACCATGGCGGTTAGCAACTTAGCCTGATCGTTCAGAACTCAGGATTTTACAATACTTCCCTTACTAACACGCGGTGCATGCATTTAGACTGCTTGCTGCAAGTTCACAACTGACAAAACACACACACACACACATAATATCTGCACTTTCGTCGGCCATCTTTAGTATACACCTTTAATTAATTCCAAAGGAAATGTCCTCCACTCCACACTATGTCTTGGCAAACTTGAATCCAAAAACTAAGAAAGGCGGTGGAAAGCTATAGACAAATGGTAGCCGCATCGCGTATATGCCTCAGCTTTAATGGAAGCATAACTTTCGCGTGGCTTGATCATGCTCAATATAGCTGAAGAATTGATTCTAGCCAGCTTTTGTTCCCAGCCAGCAACTTTAAGCTTACGGTAGCCGAGGTGACAACTTCCTCTGCTTTGCTGAAGCAGTTTTTTGACGTGGCTTGATAATGTTGGATAGCTGAAGGGCAGATTCTTTTTGTTATCCGCTTGTCAACAAATTTATGCTCTTATGTGGCTGTCTGGAACGGCCACTCTATTGTAGCAATATCTAATATAAAATAAAAGGTCTGGTGCGCATTCAGAATGATGTTTCTTGCAATATGCAGATGATGCTTCCAGTTTGAATTTCAGAAACCGATGTCTTGATCAGTAAGCTCAAGAAAGGCTGGAAGTTCCCATATGTAGGAAAGCCCAGATCAAGTGCGTACATTGCAGCTTTACCTTTAGATCAAATCCAGTCGTAGTGCCCAGTTAATTTTCACTAGTTACTACCAACTTGCTGTAATTATTGTACCTTTGCTTCTAACATACTGCCATAGTGCAATGTTTGCTTTCTGCTGAAATTATGCATGCTATTCTTTGAACCACACCCTGTAACTTACTTGTCACTGGCAGACTCACCACTACTCTCGTATTATCTGTGTTATCGTGTTTTGCTCGAAAACGGCTAGAAGAGCCGAATAATTGTTGTTGCTGAATCGGGTTGGCATGTGCCGCTACGACATAGCTCCAGATTTTCTCTTTCCGTAGTGCCAACTTTATTTATTGTGTAAAGTAAGGGCCAGCAAGTGGGATCTGCCCTTTTCCACCTCATGGCATCAAAACTATGGAAAGCTTGAACTTGGTAGCCCTTGTCCTTCCTTTTCCAGCTAAGCAATGATTTAACCCATGGATCTGGGTTCTTTCCATCCTTACATACAGTACCATGATGCTATTGATTTATCCCCTGTGCCCTATATACTATCAAGATTGTTCCACATTTCTGCCTAGGTGAAATTTATTGGCTCTGACATGGCTGACATTATTTTTGGCGTTTTCGACTAGATTTTTGTATCTCAATTGATGAGTATATGCTACACCTCCAAGGTCCTATTGAGTTGTGCCAGTTATGTTTGATTTCATTTTTTTTTTCGAGAACATGCGCTGCATGTATTTCATTAAGCAAAGTATAAGAGTTTTATAACAAAAGCCCAACCCAGTAATCCAGAGATTACTGGAAGAAATTACAGCAACACCAAAACAGGCTAAACAGCAACTACTGAATTACTGGCCAGAGGCCAGCACTTCCCCAAGCGCCCTGAATCCAGCAGCCACCCAGAGCGCCGCTTCATCAAGGACAGCTCGCAGAAGATCAGCCGGCTGCCGAGAAGATCTGTCAAAGGTTCTCGCATTGCGCTCCTTCTAGAGGTTCCATCCGACAATGAAGAAGAGAGAGTCAAAGCCTAGACGGATTTGCTTCGGAAGCCAGTTATGTTTGATTTCATATGGAACCTATAAGAAATTTATCATGTATGGATTTGTTTTCTTTTGTTGGGGCTCTTTGACCCCCTTTTCTATCTTCTTAATATAATGATACACAGTTCTCTCGTGTGTTCGGGAAAAAAAATATATTGTGATCTGTGCAGAAAAAAATACGGAAAAAAAACACTTCACGTAAAGCAACGTTATGCATAAATCGGCTATTTGTCGCACACATGAATTCACTCTAACCATAATGTTTTCCATGTTGTCAGCTCTTAAGAAGGGTATTGAGGAATGCAGGAGTGGAGGCCATCTCTAACTCATTCAAAGAGTATACCAACTACTTTTCCAGACTTCAAAGAGCAAGATTGGGTCAGATTGATCTGAAACAAACCTGAAATCTACAGTACAAAGATGAACTGATGAGGTTAGTTTACTTTGTAGATGCCGAGGATAGTTTGCTTTTTCTTAACATGACAGCACAAAATCGTGAATGATCTGATCCTTATTAATGTGACTAGTGCTTTTGGAAAAGAAGACAGGAAACTGATCCTTTGCCTCATGTTCTTGTTGCCGCCCAATCTCTGTGATATCTTTCTACTCCAACCAATCTTCCATTAACATAGTTGATTTCGTGTGTCAACATGATATGACATAACAAAATAAAACAAAACTAATAATTGTCATCTGTGTAGGAACTCCTGATTTCATTCTGTCGGTGTGGTGTGCTACATCTAGTTGACACTAGTTGGTTATGTTTTCTGTGTGAACTCTGAAAAAAATGAATTTTCAGCACTTGACTCGGGGCACACCTTTTTTCGTTTTGAGAAATATAAACTATAGTCAGAGTTGCATTCCTGATAAGATCTTTGTGCGAAGAAAAGAACAAAGGACAAAATGGTATGGATGGAATAATAAAAAATAGATGACAGGTTACAAAGATGTCTGCATGCTGTCACAGGCTGATGCATTCGATATCACCTGCCTGGATGCATTAGATATTACCAGAGTGCAATTACCTTTTCTGAAATTGTTCATGTGTTTTTTAAAGGTTGTCCATATGTTTGTTATGTCTTCAGAGAGAGTAGTTCCATTCAGTTCATTTTCTTTGGCACACTGACAGCCTTCTCTTTTCCACTCTGTTTGCTCGGCATTGCTCACCAGAATCTTTGATGCAGCTTCTTCAAAAAAAAAAAAAGAATCTTTGATGCAATGCACACTGAGGCTTAGTTGACTTTTTTTTTTTGAAAAGATGGTTTAGTTGACTTCCGTGGTGGTTACATAAGTATGCAAAAAAAACATTGAGCATCATCTGACAGTATTCTGCTGGTAACCTTCCAAAATCAAAAGCACCCAAAATTAGGTGGCCTTAATCTTTCAAATGAATGGAACTGCATACCTCCCTTGGTCCGCATGTCCCCAGTTTATTTCTGTCATCATCTTCACTTCTTGTTGCTGTGGCACTGCTGACCCCACTGATGACAATGATTTCTTCATGCCATCCAAAAGCAAATAAATACACTGCCCATTAAATCAGTTGGGCCTTGACGATCTGGTCGTCTGGTCCATTTTACATTGAATTAACTTGTGGCCTAGTTGCCTAGTTCTATACTCCAAGAGTGTTTCTATCCTGCCTGCCGGAGATAATTTAGGCCCTACCATGAGTTGCTTTTCTATTTTTAGATAATCGAGGTAATCACTGATTCGTGTGCCAACTAAGAATGTGCAGAGTCCTCGGGCGTGACTTTGTACATGCAGTGCAGTCTAGTGATATACTTGCGTCCTGATCTGTGTTAGACATGGTTAACTTCATTCTCAAATGAAGTTGAGTTAGGTGAGCAGGCTCTCATGTGGTTGCACCAATACAAGAGCGATTAGTGATTCGTCTTGTCAGGCCTCAGGAGTATGGAAAGGTGTTGGAGAAGTAAATATAAAGGAAGCAGCCGGTGTGGCGGACTGGCCGCTATTGTCTAAGTTTACTTGAAGCGAGAAGAAAACTAGTCCTAGATTAATATGAGAGCGATTTCAAGATCCTCAGTCGCTATACCTGTGTAGCCATTGATGATTGAAAGAAATGGACATCGTATGATCTTTTGCATCTTTGGCTTTGGTGAAAGTTAGTCCTGTGATAGACAGTATTCTTTTTAATTAACCGTATGAGTTTCAATCTTTTGTTCTCGTGAATGCTGAATGACTGAATATGTCACGATAAAACTTTCCTTTTCCCATTGATTTTGACCGACTAAAGCGCAGTCTCTAAACAAAGAACCAAAGTACCTTGTACAATTGATCAAGATATTTGGTCTGGTTTCCCTCAAAAAAAGATATTTGGTCTGGTACAGTCTTAGTCAGGGCACCACGTTATTCAAACCATTTTTGACTGCCTGCCAACTTGAAGGAAGGAAAGGTGCCATGTTTGGAGGTTTGGTTTTAGTCACCCCCTGCCAATTGACAAAATTTGAATTACTCTTTTTTTTTTTGCGAACAAAAAATTTGAATGACTCTGTTTGCTCCATACATCCATGTAAGTTAGGATGAGGAATAAATTGCATTGTCACACAGCTGTATTATTTCATTTTAGGGAGGTATAAGCATATGAATTCTTTCTACTTCTGTCGTCCTTTCATCCAAGCAGTCCCTTTCTCCTGTCCGCCAAAGGAGACAAACAAGGTAAAGGGAAGGCCATGAACGGCAGCTGCAGAGACCAGAGAGAGAGAGAGGAAAAGAAAATGAAAGCAGAGCGGCAGCGTCGGGCCCAGCCCCCAACCACCACCATCTTCTCCTTCCCCCTCCCCGTCAGCTTCTACCACTCGCGAAATACTTTGCTTTACAAGCAAGAACATTCTGGTTTGGTTTGGCCCTCATTCCTCTCACTGATCTGCACTCCGTAGCAGCAATTCCTCGGAGGCTCATGCCTCACACTGGCAGCATCTCGTGATCTGTCTCCTCCATCTCCGCTCAACATTTCCCAGCTCCTGTAAAGCTCAGCTGCATAGATACGAGCACAGAGGCACCTACCTCTCTTGCTTCCATCATATGGCCACAATTATTTGGATTTTGGAGCAGAAATTCATGAAGATGCCATGCTCCAGTGCGCTGCTAGAACTTGGCAGTCTCAGGAAGATTGTCTGAGATCAAGGTAGCTGAGATTTACCCTGCGTTGGGGCTCAGTTTCTCTATCCTTTCCTCGCCTTTCAACCCACCGGGGTTGGTGGTTGTTGTCACTGTGCTTCCGTCTTCCAAGTTCCATCCATGGCGGCAGTGGCGTCGTCTTCTCCTCCTGCAACAATTGCTGGGCCGCAGCCGACGTGGGTGCCCTATGAGCCAACCAGGGACTGCTCCCAGGGCCTCTGCAGCATGTACTGCCCGCAGTGGTGCTACTTCATCTTCCCGCCCCCGCCGCCGGCCTTCGACATCGCCGGACCCGGGAGCGGCGACGACTCCTCCGGCCCCACCTTCTCGCCCCTCGTCATCGCCATCATCGGCGTGCTCGCCAGCGCCTTCCTCCTCGTCAGCTACTACACCATCATCTCCAAGTACTGCGGCACCTTCAGCTCCCTGCGGAACATGCTCTTCGGTCCCCGCAGGGGCCGCGGCGGCGTCGGCGGCGGCGATTCGCGGAGTCTGGAGCCGTGGGGCGCCGTGCCGTCGGACGGGCTGGACGAGACCCTGATCAACAAGATCACGGTGTGCAAGTACAAGCGCGGCGACGGGTTCGTGGACAGCACCGACTGCTCCGTCTGCCTCGGCGAGTTCCGGGACGGCGAGAGCCTCCGGCTGCTGCCCAAGTGCAGCCACGCCTTCCACCTGCCTTGCATCGACACGTGGCTCAAGTCGCACTCCAACTGCCCGCTCTGCCGCTGTAACATCGCCTTCGTCGCCGTCGGGGTGGTGTCACCGGAGCCGGAGCGCCGCGGCGCCACGCGGGAGGACCGCGACTGGAGAGACAACAACCACCCCGAGCTGATCCTGACGGTCGACGAGTCCTCGGAGCCCGCGCGTGGCGTGCCGCAGAGTCAGAGTCAGAATCAGAATGTGGTCAGCGGCAACGGCGGTGACGGCCTGGCGCCGAAGGAATTTCCGGGGAGATCAGAGGAGGCCAGCGGCATTGCCGAGATAAAGGAGGACTGCGCGCTGCCGGTGCGGGCGTCGTCGTCGCTGTCCGACACGCACCGCGAAGGCCCAATGTCCATCGCCGACGTGCTGCAGGCCAGCATGGAGGACGAGCTGATGATGGCCCGGGAGAGCGGCCTCCTGGCAGGCTCGTCGGGACGGTGCCACGGGGAGCACAGCAAGGACGGCAGCGGCCGCAGCGGCCGTGCAATGCCGGATGCAGCGAAGCGATTGCCGTCTGTTGGAAGATCGTGCTTCAGCAGCAGGAATGGCAGGGGAAAGGATTCGATTCTTCCAATGTGAGGTTCTTCTTCGTCTGACTAGGGATACATGACATGGATACTTCTTTTTTTGTGCGCGTGTGATTCCGGTGAAGATCAAGGTGCCAGTACCAAAGTCTGCAGATCTCATGCATCCTGTTTCCATCAGTTCCTATGAATTGAATTGTGGTAACACTGTGGCTGCAGACAGAAACCCATCGTCTGCAACTACAACGTTTGGTGACTGGTGAGATCTCCTACACTGCACCTGCTTGGTGTTTCTACTGGATAAAATTGTATAGGGCTTGGAACACTTCTTTTTACCTCTTTCTTCCGTCTCAACAAGATTGGATTCAAGTTCAGAGAATTCTCCCTGCATTAGTGAGTTAAGTCTCTTAGACCATAGGTTTTTTCTCTGGGTGAGAAGTCAGTCAGTCAGTCTCCGCACTGGCTTCTTCTAATAGTTGTCAACTTAGAAGTTAGAACAATCATTTGCTGATGTGTGTGTTGAACTTGAAAAGGGAAGTGTGACCAATTCAGCACGATTATGTGCTCGTGTCTGCCTGAATTATAGTATGATCTGATTACGCTCTGGAGATGTTTGGTCTCGTTAGGTGACCAGTGCCTTGCTGCTCAATAATGCTGCCAAGTGACACACCATTTCATTCAAGCTTCTGTTATATGTAGCACAACAATTTGGGTGGCGATCCAGCGTCCTGCAGTGGCCATATAAACTTGCGTTTTTTTCCGTACGCCAATTTGTGGTTGGGGTTAGGTTGATGTCGAGGCTGGATCGATCGACAACTGCTTATCATATGAAACTTGCACTCGACCCAGTAAGCCTGGTATATCCAGGTCTCTTTCAGGTCGTAACTTGACTTGCAGATGTTGCTGGAAAGAAACATATTCTTGTGTCCTTGGGCCGTTAGTTTGGTGTTAGTTGTCATCTACTAGCATCTTGTTAAGCTTACTGTCAGTACTGATGCTTTGCCGAGTTGGGTTAGAGCTGGACGTCAAGCTAGTCCCCATATGCCTCGGGAGTACTGATGTGCGATTCACGCAACGTTTTGGGCCTCTGGCCTCTGCTTTTCTGGGACGTCGGTGGAGGGGATCCTCGTCATTGAAAGGCGGTAGGTGCGGTGTGATGCGAGTTTGCACAACTAATCGTGGCCTGCCTCTGCCTGCTTAGTGCGACTTTTCCTTCCACCATATGCACTTGATCTGTCCGAATATTGCGAGTTTGGAGCCTTGTAGAATGACAAAAAGTCCCGCAATGTTTGATGAGTACTCTAGATGAGAATCTGTGCCCGGGGAGGTGATTACTGATTACTACTACTACTAGAAGAGTTCAGAGCCCTCAGCCCTGCGTTGTGTTGTGGCTGCACGGTGTCAGGGGATTAGAACACGCGCGACATGAGTGACTCCGAAGCATAGAGGTGATTGGCCGGGCGGCCAGGGAAGTCAGACCAGCACATGTCGTCTGGGCAAGCAGACATAAAAGAGGTCGTGTGTGTGTGTGTTCCTGCTCGATCTCGCCAGAGATGTCCGGAGGATAGGAGTGATCGAATTCTATATTTCTACTTTCTACTTATCTATATTTAATATTATGTATATATATATCGTAAAATTTGATGTAACGAGAAATCTTAAAAAGTTCGTGATTTTTAGATGAACTAATCAAGCCCCTAGGCGAAAGTTTGGGACCGTTAACGGCTGGACCTGTTGGACGAGAGCTTGCGTAGGCGTGAATGCCTGATTGGGAGATAACGTTTTCCTTCTTTCTTGGTTACAAATTGCCTTCAAGAATTATGGGCCCGTGTGTATCCCGACTAATCGTTAGCTGCTAGCTTAAGAGAGCAAGCTTAAGAAAAACTCTGAGAGTCTCTATTTATATTTCCTTATTTATAAAAATATGTAATTTGGTGGAAAATAACCTTCAACAACTTCTTTAATTAGATCTCCAAATCCTCTACTTCCAATTTCTCATTAGCCAGAAATGGATACAGGGATTGGCTCCTTAGAGTGTGTATAAGATATAGAGAATCATTTTTATTAAATAGTGTTCAAAGAATGATTTAAAGAGCGAGTTTAAAAAGACTCTTGAAGATACTTTAATAGCATTTTACTCTATTATTAGCTGACCTATTAGTTGAACCTGCTGTGGATCCTCTAGCTAATAGTTAGCCAGATAATATTTTTTATTATCTAAATGGATCATTTTATAAGCTATTAGTTGGGTTATTAGTTGGCGATGTTTAAATTACTTAGTGCTAGTTTTTGTAGCTAACTATTAACTCATACTAGGATCTAAACGGGTCGTCTTGATAGTAAACTTATGTTTTTTTTAATAATAATTCATATAGACGCAGAAGGTGACCGTTCCATCCTAGCAGTACTTGCGTAACAAATTATTGAAAGCTGCTGTCGGTCCAGCAGCTGTTTTGGCCCAAACTGGTTTGAGGCTGTTCACGGGTCAGTCTGCGACTTAGCAGGCCTCAGAGGGGAGAGAAAATGAGCCCACGATAGCTTTTCAGACCGATAACATCTTACTGACCTAATTTTTTACTTTTTGGTCATTTTTTTGAAAAAATTTCACATTTAGCCTTCTCTGAAACTTAAACTCATGTTTGGACCCAATAGATCGGCGCTAGGACTCGTGGCTCCGAGGTCACACATCTCGGCGCCACAGATCTTGGCTCCGAGGTGGTTACTCACGAACAAAGTGGCAGCATACGTGGCGATAACGTGGCTGGTACCTCGGAGCCACAGATCTTGGCGCCGAGCTCGGAGCCAAGATCTGTGGCTCCGAGCTCTCAGCTTCCCTGTCCGACCTAATTTTTTACTTTTTGGTCATTTTTTTGAAAAAAAATTCACATTTAGCCTTCTCTGGAACTTAAACTCATGTTTGGACCCAATAGATCGGCGCTAGAACTCGTGGCTCCGAGGTCACACATCTCGGCGCCACAGATCTTGGCTCCGAGGTGGTTACTCACGAACAAAGTGGCAGCATACGTGGCGATAATGAGGTTGGTACCTCGGAGCCACAGATCTTGGCGCCGAGCTCGAAGCCAAGATCTGTGGCTCCGAGCTCTCAGCTTCCCTGTCCGACCGTGGTCTTATTGTTATACCTCCTTGGGTTCTTGCTCTCCTCTACCCACCCAATCTCTACTAATCCACAAATTTAGTGTTAAAACTTGGATTTGATCCGTAGATCTTTGCTAGCAAGGTAATCTCAGTTTCCTCTTTATTTTTTACGTATTGATTTGGTATATATTACTTGTATTTTGCAACTCTAAATATATTTAGTCTTGACAGTGGTTATTTATTTTTGTATTATATAACGGTAGAATGCTAAAGCGTGGGAAAGCTAGTAACGTAATAAAAAATAAATAACCATTGTCAAGACTAAATATATTTAGGGTTGTAAAATACAAGTAAAATATACCAAATCAATGCGTAAAAAATAAGGAGGGAACTGAGATTACCTTGCTAGCAAAGATCTACGGATCAAATCTAAGTTTTTAAGCCTAAATTTATGGATTAGTAGAGATTGGGCGGGTAGAGGAGAACAAGAACCCGAGAAGGAGGTATAACAATAAGATCATGGTCGGGCAGGGAAGCTGAGGGGTGATTCTTAAATCAGAGCTCGGAGCCAAGATGTGTGGCTCCGAGGTACCAGCCACGTCATCGCCACATATGCTGCCATTTTGTACGCGAGTAACCACCTCGGAGCCAAAATCTGTGGCGCCGAGATGTCTAACCTCGGAGCCACGAATCCTGGCGCCGACCCACTGGATCCAAACATGAGTTTAAGTTTTAGAGAGGGCTAAATATGAAATTTTATCAAAACAAAGGCTAAAAAGTAAAAAATTGGACCTCTTACTGACGGGACTGTTTAATAGCCCAACATGAATAAATGAAATTCGTCGCAATGCGAACAAGCCGGGGCTCTTATTCAGTCCTTGCTAAGGCTGTCTGCGAATAAAATCGTTTGTCCATGTAAAAAATTAATTAAGGTCGTGTTTAGATATAATCGGATTTGCATCAATCTATATATATTGAGATGGATTAGAGTAAAATTTCAACTAAATTCCACCCCGCCATACCACAACTAACACATGTGGATTGAGGTGAATCCGACAATATATACAAACAAGGCCTAACAGTTTCATATTCATTACAGAACAAGCGCCTCAAATCAGCCAACTTCCTCCTTTTACTCAAATTGACAAGTGCTCATCGTGCACTGTGTAGCAGGTAGATCCGGCAACTCGAGCTAGTCATCCTCAGCATGGCTATCTCTTTCTGCTGGACTCATTTCGCTCGTTCTAGTTTGTGTAATCTTGTTATTGTACTCACATGTAACTATTTGTCTATCCATGCCCAGTGGCGGAGCTAGAGTAAGGGTGTGTTTGGTTGGGCTGTAACTTTTAGAAAAGCTACTGTGAGCTTTGAGCTTTTGAAAATCTGCTGTGGAATGTGGGCTTTGAGAAATCCAAAAGTCATTTGGTTGGTCACTTGTGGCTTTTGGAAAAAAACTGAACGGATCCCAAAAGTCAGTGAAAGCAGGGGGTGAGGTGCTTTTGGATTTGTACTACGAGAAAAGCAGCTTTTGGGCAAAAGCACTTGTGGCTTTTGGGCCATTTGGTTGGCTTTTGGCTTTTACAAAAGCAAAAGCAGGTTCAAAAGCCCAACCAAAGGGACCCTAAATCTGACAGGGGTGCGTCTGCCTTTATGGGTGCATGAGTTTACAATATGTGGGTGCATATATGGTTAAAATTTAGATCTTATCACTGTTTTTTGAAAATTTTGTGGGTGCGGCCGCACCCACTGAGTACACTGTAGCTCCACCCCTGTCCGTGCCCGTGTAGGGGGCGCTCAAGCCCCCTGCTGTTGTTTATCCTTTAAGGAGAGGCTGGGCGTCGAAAATGACGACTTCAGTCCCCTATATTTTCATCCTAGATCTGCAATTTAGATCCACAATAGTGTAGGAGTGCTGGTGGCGGCGGCTGGTGCCTGCTGGTCATTTGCTGTGGGCTAACTAGGATCCACCGTCGCGTGCATCCTTGACGAGCCAGGTAGGCAAAAGTGTCAATTGTGTAGTGTATTTCTCTTTACAACCGTAAATATGTAAGCGCAATTATAAGAGTGATATATAGAGAGGTATAATGGCAAAAAGTTAAATATCCCGCTAGATTCAGCTACTGATTTTGCTTGTGAAACCAGCTGTGTTTTATCATCGAATGAAATCAGGTACCTGTTGTAGATTTAAAATTCTCGACTTTTTCGGACAAAAACTTCGTCCAATCTCGAAGACACATTCAAAAAGGTTTGACCAATTTTTGCAATGATTTTTTTTTCGAAAATCGCTGAAAATGGCGAAATATATTTCTACCACTGAGGTCCTGTAAATTTTCACCAAACGGTACGGTAACCTGGACTGTGCCCTCGCCCCGCTCCGTCTTGAACAACACTGAGGGAATGGACAGCACAGCTGAAGAGCTAATCATCACAGATCGAACGCTAAACGGAACATCGCGACAACATGCCGAAAACACGCTTACACATCTACTAGGGGGAAAAAACGAAAAAAAGAAAAGAGATCAAACTACACAATTACACGGAGACGACGTTTCACCGGACCCTTCAATTTTCGCATATGATGCTTGTAGTACATGACTTTGAGTCACGTCGCATCTACGCTCGTCTCCTCGATCGCCGGGGACGTCGGTCGGTCGGCTCGCGGGCGGCCCTATTGCGGTTGCGGCCCCGCTGCAGCGAGCAGCTGCTGCTCGGTGGCCTCGGCGTCGATGATGCAAAGCACGTGGTGCACGGCGGCGGCGATGTCGTCCGCCGTCGCCAGGCCACACCCTTCCTCCACCTGCAGCAAGCAAAGCACGCCATGGTTAGCACCTGCACGGACGAGGCGAATGAACATGTGCAATGACCCATATGCCGGAGCCCGGACTCTCTGATGAATGCTGCTGCTGCATCAGGATCAGGAACAAGGAGGGGTGGGAATCTGCGGGTACAACTTGACTCCACCACCACCACCACTGGCCCTGCCCGTGGTCATAAACTACGGCACAGTGTCGTACTGCCGTGGCCAAAAATAAACACGATGCAACATGTACGCTGTCGGTCCCTCCCTGCTGCCTAGCCGTAGCCTTTTTCAGCCCATTTCTCGATGCCAATCTCTCAAGCTCGAGCAGCGCCAGCAGTTCAGCGAAAAGATTCGCCCTGCAAGTGCCTTTCTTTCTCTTCCTACTGTACTACATATTCATCTCCATGAAGCTGGCCTTGCCGGAGTGTCTACCCCAACAACTACTAGACTCAGCGCACAGCCATAGCCATGGCCATGGACAGGCGCCGACATGAGCACATGACTACTGTAGTACTCCTACTACTCATCTCTATTGACAAGCCAGAGCATGGCGTACGTAGCGGTGCATCGCAATGCGATGCGAGCTCAGAGCTCACAGCTCACCAAAAGGCAAGACATGGCAGCTGTGGTGGCATTGGCACGGCAGGCAGGCCCCGGCGCCTCGCTGAGATCTCCGGTCAAAAGCAAGCACCAACGCCGCATGCGGCAGTCGTACTACTACCACCGGCGGGGAGCAAGAAAAGACCCAGGTGTCCAGTGTTCGTGTCAGGTCCATCGGATCCTCACCAGAGCCAGATTCGGGGGAGAAAAATAGTATATCGATTCGGGGGAGAACAATAATGCATGCACTGGTTCGAGTCGAGCTAGCTTTGGGTGCAGGAAAGGACCTCTGCCTGCCGGACCGCAGCGATGTGATCACTCATGACTGGTCTACACATCCAACAGCAGGAGAATATCTGACACGCTTTACGTTCAGGCCTACTGCTGCTAAGGCCTTTGTTTAGTTGTAAAAAGTGAAAAGTTTTCGGTACGGTAGCACCTTCGTTTGTTTGTGACAAATATTATTAAATCATGGACTAACTAGGATTAAAAGATTTGTCTCGTAATTTACAGCTAAACTGTGTAATTAGTTTTTATTTTCGTCTATATTTAACGTTTTATTCATGTGTCACAAGATTCGATGTGACGGGAAATTTTGAAAACTTTTTGGTTTGCATGTTGAACTAAACAAGGCCTAAAGATGGATGCCACCGAATCAATGGACATGGAGAGCTCAGCCTTCTGAGAGCCGGGGTGTGGCTGATCGATTTTAATATTGATTTTTGGTTCGTGCAGAGTGACCCTCAATGATTCCTAAATGATGTCTGTAGAATCGCTCGATTCGTGAGCCTGTAGTTTTCGAGTTTGCATCGGTTTGTGTTCAATGCAAATCTTTGTCCTACTCCGTCAACAAAACTCAGGAACGAATCAAAACTTAAGTAATAAATGAGATAAACTTAAAAGCCAGAGGCAAATGCGCGCACGCATAACATAAGTATGTACTACAGTACCTTGACGCTGATGGAGTGGAGGACCAGGGCGTCCAGCGTGGTGACGCTGAGGTGGAGCACGGCGAGGCGGAGCGCCTGCAGCCCGGTGACCAAGCTGAGGAGCTGCCCGGGCCGCCGCGTCGTCATCACGCGCACGCTGGCGTGCGTCTCCACCAGGGTCACCTCGACGTCGGCCACCCCCGACCGCCGGCCGTCCTCCTCCCCCTCAGCCGCCGCGGGGTTCCGCGCCGAGTGGCACCACACGTACTGCGGGTACGTGAAGAACTGCGCGAATGGGGGCGGCGGCGCGTGCGCGTGCTCCGCCGCGTCCTCCGTCACGCTGCTGCTGCAGTTGCTCGTCGTCGCCGCCGTCGCGGAATCCGCGCAGCAGGTCCTGGTGCTGCCGCTGCCGCTGCTTGCGTGCATTGGCGTCGCGTCAGGCCTCGCCGCCGCCAGTAGCTTGCGCTTCTGCGCCTCGAGGCACTGCAGCTGCTGCTCCAGCTCCTTCACGAACTCGATTGCCCCTCCGACGATGGAAGCTTGGTCACCCTGCCAAAGTTTACCAAACCGTTAGTTTTGTCAGGAATGAGGAGTTACTGCTACACCAAGGAGCATTGAATTAACTCTCTGCAAGAACTAGCTAGAGCGAAGTTAATGACAGAAGAGGGGGACACATTAATGCATGGTTTGTTGGTGCCCGGCCAAGAAATCCAACAGTGAAGGGAATTAAAGGCTCAAAAGCTAGTGAATGGCAGGCGTGAAATAGTCGCGGTTGACCTAGAAAAAGGGAAGGCATTGCATGAACTGCTCGCTCGATACTCGGAAGTTCAGTGAGGGTCTCTTTCGGCAGAAGAAACATTCCTCCGCCATGGTTGCTCCGCCATCGCTTTCTTCCTTTGACGAACACACGCTATACTATAGAAGAAGAAAGGAACACGCTTGACACGAAGCGGTGTCCGTTTGCTATACTTTGGAGTCAAGCGCGCGTACCCTCTGGACGTAGGTCTCCGGCATGATGGAGCGGAGCGCGGTGAGGTACTCGTTCATCTGGCGGCGGCGGTTGCGCTCGACGGCGATGTGCGTCATCCGCTGGGTCTCCGTCTCCTCCCTCGACTTGCAGCTCCGCGCCCGCCGCCGCCGCTTCCTGACCCTAGTCGTCGTCGACGTCGTCGTCGCTGCCTGCGCCTCCCCCGCCGGCGCCTCCTCCACGGCCGCCTGCTGCTGCTGCTGATGCGCGGACGCCGGGGCGACGACAATGCCGGCGCCGTCACAGAACGCGGCGGTGTCGAAGAGGAAGCTGGCGGCGTTGAAGGTGTCGTAGACGAGCGCGGCGGCGTCGCTGGGCGGCGGCGCGGCGCACAGCGCGTCCACTAACGCTGACATGGCGGGTGGGTGGCCGCCGATCGACGGTCGCTCTCGCGCGCGCTCTAGCTAGCTAGCTCCCCGCGCGTGCGTGGCTGCTTCTCGGTGTCGGTAAGCTCTTGGCGACGCGCGGTATCGTTTACTTGCGGTGCTGCTGCGTGCGCTGCGGGGTGCCTACTAGTAGTGTAGTACGAGCACGCTGCTGCACTGCACGCCGCACCGCCCACCGTCGTCTACTACTACTTATCGCTCTTGGCCGCTGCGTCGGCTGCTGCTGCCAACTGATGCGTATCTGAGGTTCTGAGCTCCTTGCGTTGGTGGCATGCATATGTTTCTTTCTCCCTAGTGGTGGGCTGAGTGTATGCGCGGGGGGGGGGGGGGGGGGGGGGGGGGGGGGAAGGATAAGGTTTTTCAGTGGATGCATGAAGGAGCTAGCCGTGGTTTCGGCAAATCGGCAGCGCCACAGTAGTGACTCAGGGCGATCAAATGTGACCAAAAGCTGCGTTCTTTTTATGTAGGAGTACTACGCCGCGCTGTGTTGGTTTGGGTAGCACCGTAGCAGAGCTCAGAAAGAACCGCGGTGGAGTGGAGCTGCAAGAAAAGTCAGAGAAGAGAAGAGGTAGTGCGGACTGCGGAGTAGCATAGCATGGAATATGGTAGCTGGGATTAATGGCGACTAGGACAATTAGCACCTGAGTTAATGAGGTGCCTGCACGTACGTGGTACAAGGAAGAGCTTAGCTTGTTTCTCCAAATGCCTCTTGAGAACCAGACCAGTTATGCCCGTGAAGAGGATTATATTAGCTATAGAGGACCAATCCATCCATCACACGGGATGCGGTTGGAGACAGTGGTAAGTACCAACAAGGCCACATGGATTAACAGTGGAGGGAGTAGCAACGAGACAATATTGCAAGCAGCAGGTCACATGAGTAACGTGGGCTAGCACTACTTCTGTGCTGGTATAAGCGAGGAGGGTTAACGTAAGTCCTAGAGCGGTCAATCATCGACCACACCAGCGCAGTCAGTCACCAACCCAGGAATTCAGGGCTCCGGCTAAACTTCTGGGACACTTCTGGCTGTTTGTCGACATTGATTCACGCCGTACTCGCCCTGATTTTTACCATAGTACCTACGGAGAGGAGATGTCCTTGTCCAAGCTACGGGGACACCGGGATGTCCGGACAATATATTCATGCGTTTGTAGGCTGCAGAAACCGGTGCAGCACGTTTCAAGGAGTTGATTAGTGGGTGAGCAGCCTCTGATTCCATGTACTCCGTACACTACTACTCCAAGAAACGTCATGTGGAAAGCTACCACGGATCAGTAGCTGCCACTGCCATGACAGAAGAGATGTTTGTTACGGAAGTGATTCCTTTGTTTACCACTCACGATGCGTGTGTAACGGATTCGAGACAGTACATGCAAACACACATGGCAAAAAGGTGCAGCTAGCAGCTAGAGGACACGGGTGTGCAGAACCCCAAATGACAGTATCAGATCGATTAGTATAATGTCCTGCGAGAATCTCAGCAGCTTTTCATCAGCTAATCTTGGAGTCTGTAGGAGTATAGCCAAACATGGCAGCGAACAATCCGTCAAACCGGCTAGTGCAATCCAGTTAACCTTTGAAGCTTAAGTGTACGAATCATATTGTTTCTTGGAAACCTTGCTCTGAAGATTAGCGTTAAACACTAAGACGCAGGTGCCGGGTGCGCCTCATTGTTTTCAAGAAACTGTTTTTCTCCTAGGGGGCGCAACATACTGATTCAAATTCATCTGGGTTTTATGTGGTTTGTTTCCTTTCTTTTCATCAATTGTTCGCATCTTCAACAGAGTATCACCTAGAGTATCATAACGAGTAGCTGGAACAAATCAGATCGACGATGGTACATACCTGGTAGCATTCAACATCGCTGGAGTCACACGACATATGAACAAAGATGGACTTCCTCCGATTGTGGTAGATGATTGTTCTCCTCTCAAGATTAAAGATTTTGCTATGGTTTTTCAAAAATGGAGTGATGTTAACAAAGGATTGTCTAATGAGGACGAACTAGAATGGTAGTAAATATTGTTGTTTTGCAGTAGTTTACAAACCATACAACATCTCTTTTTTGAATGTCTCTATGCTAAATTCATATGGCGTGCTTTGCATATTATGTTTGGTATTTTCCCACCTCAAAGCGTGGATCATTTATTTGATAGTTGGTATAAACAATGGACAAGAAAAATAATATTGCATTTCTAACATGATGACCACTTGCTTTGTGGTCTCTCAAGAAATGATTTTTTTAACAAGCGCACACCTAAAACGTATTTGCAGTGTTCAGGTTGTGGGCACGATTACAGCTTAGCGATGACAAGAAGGAACATCTTATTAAAGCTTGTTGTGTGCGGCGCGCGGAGGTTGTGGCTATGCCTCTTTTTCTTCTTCCCATGGATGGTCTTTTGTGTTTAGGATAAATGGTTAATTTTGTGTGTGAGGCTGCGAGTTTTGTTTTACTTGTTTAGGTGTAAAGAAAGTTTAAGTGTGGAGAAACTTGTAAAAAAAAACTAGCCAGATTTCTCTAATGGGAAGATGAAGCATATTTTATTTCTTCTCATTACCTAAATGAACTAAATTTTGAATTGAAGTTGACCAATATTTTCTTACTAAACTTGTTGAGTAATTTTTCTAACTAATTTATCTCTATTTTTCATTATTATACATTCATCTAGGGCTCATAAGCACACCACCCATATTTTTTTATTCTCTCCATGTTAGTTGGACCAAGGGAAATGACTGCATCCATAAAATCTAGATTTCATTGTCATGATGCATCAATATGACATTCATTTTTTTAGGAAACCCTACCTAAATTTAAGGATCCCACAAGCTAGTTCTAAACTAGAGTTGTGGAAAAAAAATTAAATGCTAGATGCATTCTTTCCTCTCTATGCATGGAGAGAATATGAGCGATAGTAACAGGTTGCGGTATGTAGTAGGATGCTCTTGTTCAAGTGCCTCACCATGGACCATTCCTCCAAGACCTTTTAGAAGGGACTTACTCGCTTTGGGATAAGATTCTACATGTGACTATGTGAGCCTTCCCGACTCCTTCGAGTAGTAGCGGCTTTGCACTTGAGGTACAAAAGAATGCTCATGAAGTAGGGAGTCCGGGCGTTGCTGGTAGTGTTCTTGTGCTTTTGTTGTTGCATAGGTTGCCTGATTAGTTTGGGGTTTCCCAAGAATTTTCTATGGCTTTGTTCACTGATTCTTCTAATGCCCAATTCCTTCCCTTTGAGAAGATTGAGGGAGGAGTATATCGAGTCCCTATCTGGTTGTCCCAACTCAAAATTTTAGTTGTCCTAAGTGTAGCTATTATATTTCAAGTTTTACTAAATTTATAGAAAAACACCAATACTTTTTACATTTAATTAGTGTCACTTGATACATCATGAAATATACTTTTATATAATGTACTCTCTCTCTCTCTCTCCATTCCAAATTACAGGTTGTTTTAGCATTTCTAGGTACATAGCTTTGGCTATGTATCTAGACTTAATGTAACTAACTGCATAATAAAAGTTATGTATTTAGAAATACCAAAACGACTTATAATTTGAAATGGAGGAAGTATTTATTTGGTGTCATAGGTGTTGCTAATCTTTTCTATAAAGTTAGTTAAACTTAACATTGGTTGACTTAAGGTGATTTTAGGAATTGATTTTATTTATAGGATGAAGGCAGTATATATCAAAATCTTTACAATAATCAAAAGTAAAATGGCTTGGAACTCATGCAGTCAATGCATGCCCAAACTTCACTTCTAAATGCCAAAATTTCTATAAATGTTTGGATCAGACCTAAAAGACATTGACGGTAAAAAAAATGTCACAGTAGAAATTAGAATAGAAATTGCACCGGTGTGCCGTGTGCACTTCCACACTTGTGTTGTTCTGAGACTACTAGGACTCCAAATGGCTCGTTTGAAATTTGAAGCGGCGTAGCTCCTGGACATGTATATCTTGGAGAACTGTGAATGGACCCGTGGCAATACGGGTATATATATTGTCATGGAACGTTCTTCCTCGGAAAAAAAAATACCATACCAGCAGTAGAAAGTTTGGTGAGACAGAGCTGTCCCAAAAGGCGACTGCTAGGTATGGCACAGTTGCAGTCTATGATTTGGCAGTTTACACTCGACTGGTTGTTTGTTCGTCTCGTACGCCGGCCGAGCAGACCGGGATTTGTAACGATCGCTGCCACGCTGCGACGCGATTTTCGAGGAGATTGATCGTTCCTCATCACATGGATTGCCCTGACAACTTGGAGTGTTGGTGGTTCAACAAGGCAACAAGGCTCAAACGGACATACACTGCCAGTAGAGAGAAACCTAACCTACACCGTGACTGTGCAATCGGGATGGCCCTACGATCCCTAGGATCCGGCCCACAGCAGCAGTTACGGGTACTCTACATGTTTCACCATGGTCACACAAAGGAACGTACCTGATGCATCCCAGAAGGGCCAGAACCGCCCATTTCTGTGTTGCGGACTTGCAGCCATGCACATGCTAATGCTAGCTACATGCATGGATGCGATTGTTATATTAATTATGTGTACTCGGCGTACGTCGTGCTCCTGATCGATCGATGTACTCCTCTCTCTCTCTATATATGCATCGACACACCACACGGTACAGGGTAGCATGAATGTCCTAAACGTGGCCGTCACTGCACAGTGAGCTCCAGACCCTCTCCGCTAGCTCTCTCGGCTCACGCCCGCTGCCTTCACGGGCTTTTGGTTTCCCGGCCGCCGTGCAGTGCAGACATCATGTGTGTGTACAGTGTACGTGATGGCCCCTGTTGCCAGCTTCTGCGAGCTCACGCGCCCGCGCAGGCCGGCCGCCAGGCACGGTGGCATGTGCCGCTGCGCGCCGTGCCGGCCGCTTCTGGAGGGAACGCTGCAGGAAGCCGACGCCCCCCCGCGCGGCCGAGCCAGCGGAGCGGGCTCACCACCGGCAGGCCGGCGGGGCCGCGCGGTGCGCGACGACGGGGCGCGCGCGGATCGGAATCAATAATGCGGTTTGGTGCGACGCGGATGGCCGCATGCGCGCGCGTGGGGGAGGGGGAGACCGACCGCCGGCTGCGGCTGGTAAGCGCGCGAGACGCCGGGCGCGGCCCATGACGGCCTGCGGCGGCGGTTAATGCCGTTTGGTGCCATGCGGCACGCCAGAGCTGCATATTGCTCGGGTTGGCATGCATGCGCGCTCAGCTGGCTGCCCTCCATGCACCGGCCGCGCTTTGACCGCAACGTGCCAACCGTCATCAGTGGGCGGGGTGCATGGAATGGATGGATGGATGGATGGGCGCGCGCGTACGTGGAGAGAGTCGCGCGACACGCACTCGTGGCCTGGCCTTTCGATGCTATCCAACTTCCGTTTTTTGGCCGTTTTCCCCTGCTGTGTGCCGCGACGTGAGTGGTGGTCGTGACGTGCCGTTTTCCGGCGAGATGTTGAAAGGGAAGCCGGCCGGCCGGTTCCGTGCTAGTGTCACGTCTCGTTTAATTCCATGTCGGAAACTGCGCCTTCAGTTCCTGCCTAGCTTGTTCCATGTGTCCATCACATGGTGGTCCAGTATTTAGGATGACGGCAATGTCCTTATAGTACGTAGAAGACGTTTTGCATGTACGCATGGAGTCAGTGAGTGAGTGTAAGCCGTACTAGTATAGGTATGGCCGTATGTGGATCAATGGCAGCAAAAGTTAGGAGGTGATTCACCATATGGTACTGAAAAGATGATGAAAATGCTGTAGAATCCTTTTTGTTTAACGATGGCATTAGAATGCTCTATGGTGCACCTATCGCGTCAAAGTTAATAATGATGAGCTAAGTTTACCCTCCAAAGTGGTCTCAGACAAGGGATCCCCTTTCTGTACCGTTTCCTGTTGTGTGTTGATGCTTTCTCATGCCTGCCTCATGAAGCAAAAGATAGAGAGGGATTATAAGGTGTATACATCATCTGAATCTGATGAATAGTAGAGGACACATCATCTGCAAAATATTCTTTCATCGTATCAAGGTTGCTCTTTGGGCAAACAATAAAGAAGCTAAGGAGAAATCTTCAGTTATGTTTAGTATGAATAATAAAAGCACAAGAATAATTACTTGATGACAGTCTTGGGACATTAGAAGCATGAAATGAGAAGTATTAGGGAATGTTGTGGTAAAAATGAACATTTAAATATTTGAAGGAAAAAGTTTGGAAACAAATACAAGAGTGGAAGGAGAAGCTTTTATCCAAGGGTGACAAGAGAGTTCTTATTAAGGCTATGGTACAAGCCATCCTAAGCTATGTAATATCATGTTTTGATCTGACAAAAACGTTTTTGTGACAAGATTAGTAACATAGTAATAAGTAGATTCTGAGGGGCTTATTAGGACAAGAAAACATATAAAATGCATTGGTTATTGTGATGTACAAAGGATAAGGGTGGTTGGGATTTAGAGACAATGGTGCAAGACTTCTACTTTGAGTCTCTATGTGCCAAGTTATAAGATCTAAATATTCTCCTGATGATAATCTCTTGTCAGTAGTGCAGCTAAGCCTAGTAGTTTTTTATTATGGAGAAATGTTGTTCCGGGCCCTAGAGGAAAAATTACAGCCTAATTGTTGGGGAGCATCGTCCGATATAGAGGATTGGTTCCATGTCATGATCATAGGGGGGAACAAGGATACACACTCGATCTCCATTCTGACACTATGGCACATTTGGAAGGAGAGAAATGCGAGAGTTTTCAACAGGACAAGAAACTCGGAGCAGGTGGTGCTCACAAGAATTAAGGATGAATTCGCTAATTGGGTCTCAGCTCGGAGGGGTAATCACCCATGGATCGATATAGCTAGTATGAGTAATTAACTTTAGAACCCCTGTAAAACCCATGTGGTGGTCTACCATATGAGTTAGCGCCTCTCGCGCATGTAAAGATGCAACTCTACTTCTTGCTTATCAATATAATGTCGGGTAAAATCGGATCTTAAAAAAAAAACAGCCCCTAGAGTAGATAGTTAGTGATTCTGTATCATATGTAGCTAATCATTCGTGGGGAGACAAATGGGCTCATCTCTCACATCTCCAAAATGTGGTGGATTCCTAAATACTCATGCAAAGTTAGTTTCATCAGTGCGTGACTCGTGACTCGCAACAGCGTGGGTAGCTCACAATGCCAGAGGGACGGCCTCTAGCTAGGTCTAGATTTAATTATTTTACTAGCTATTCAGCATCCACATGTTCATTTTTCGATAATTGTGGGTAGCTCATAGTATGCCTTTTGGGTCTAGGATTTTTTTTCTTTTATTTATTTGATATTCGATGTGTAGATGTTGTTTTTTTGGGTGGAAAACTCTATCCTAGAGACCTGCATGCATGTATAGTAAATAGTAGTATGCTAGCTATGACGGCTAACTATTGGTGGACAAATGGGCTCATCTATCTCTCATAAGACAAATGGGCTCATCTCTCACATCTCCAAAAAATGAGAAAGATGAGAGGCTAAGAATATCGTACGTTGGGTGATCGATGATCCTTTTTGTGCAGTTATAATTTGATGAAATCGGAATAATAAATCGCATGCGCATGCATCTGAGCGTGTATCTCTGCTTTCATTTCAGTCGTTTGCAATCGTTTGGTAGAAATCAACAAGCAGGTGAAGGTGGGGCTTCTCGTTGTAGAAATATATTAGTACATGCCTACTAGTTCGTCAGGTGGCCGATGGATTTACAAAACCACTGACAATGAACAGACTGAATGAATGTCGAAACAAACTCAAAGTCGTGATTGAATGGGACTAGTTTGTAATCGGTCATGAACCGATATGTCTGTACCAGCACTATAAATATATATCAATACATCGATCGACAGCCTAAAGGTTAAGCCGCGCCATTGCTATTACTTTTTCACTCATGAAAGAAAACCAAGTGACTATACTGCATAGGCAATAGGGAACGAGCTAGAGGGGGAGCACTAGCTAGAACTATTCATGCAGTCATACTAGCAAACAGAGGTGACACCAGCAATAACGTACTACGCAGGAGCCACAGCGGCAACACAGCATTATTAAGTCATTATTATTACCACAGCATCTGTATTATATGCATCCAGCAGTAGTGATGGAAGAGCATTAAATTGTCAATAGTGTGTGTCTGAAACGATAAGCAGACAATCAACAGAGATTGCATCGATGGTGTCGTCGTCGCTACACACGCTTGCCGCAACGTGCGCACAGAATTAACCACAAGATGCATATGGTCTGCCGGCCGGCACACACGGTGTCTCATGCATTTCGTACGCTGGAAGGACACGCACGCGCAGGTGTGTGGGTGTGGCGCTCCGGCGCGCACTGGTCGACACACGGTCTATGGCTCCACGCTGCCCCTCGCGCGGGCGCCATCATCTCCGGCCGGTTCAAACCGTGTACCCGTTGTGGACTCGTCGTGTATTTGCGAGTACCAGCCATGCATATACCATCCGAGTGCATGCTGGCAGGCCGGCTGGCAGGACGTACGCGCACGGATTGCATGATGCATTGTCCCTCGGCCGGCAACTGCAGATCAGATCGCCGTACGGAGACGCCACTGCACACTGCCCGTGGTTCGAGGGCGTCCTCTACCCCTACATGTACATGCCATGCTGCGGGGGCATGCATATAGTATTGCATTGCATGCGTGCGCCTCGACTAGTTCTACTGCTCTACACTAGCCACAGATCTCCCGCACTGACAGAGCGGGCAAGGGCATCATCGTTGGCCAACTTTTGTGGTCGCCATGGCTAGCTGCCAGCAAAAGCTGGCGCCGTCTTCGCTGCATGAAAGACTTGCAGTAGTCTCTGAGTCGGCCTCGGACAAATGAGCAGGCGACTGATCGTATCTTTAGGTGCATTCATCGAGTACGTACCGCGCGGCACCAGTGAGTGAATAATGCGAGACCAATGTATGCAGTTGCAGGCTCTGTAGCTAAGCGCACCCGAGGCGGTGCACATAGCAAAGCTATAGAGCGAGTTGGAGAGGACTGTGCTTGTCCTTTGTGGCTGTGGATGCATAGATAGACTTGTATTATAGAGAAATTTTGGTTATAATCGCTGTTGTGCAATTTTTGAGTTGCATTTGCACCACCCAAGGGACTGAATAGCTTTGCCTTGGATTTCCATGAGATCAATGGACTAGCATGTGACCCATAACTCTGGCCTTGCTCAACCATAGCCTCGCTCGGTGCACATCACGTCCATCCATGCCGGCCTGACCCCATCCATGACCATGTCAGGCCTGGGTTACTTCATTCCAAGACTCATAGGCCCTGTTTGGTTCTTCTAATTAAATTTTAGGTAGCTAAATTTTAGTCACATTAGTGGCTAAAGTTCCAAACATATTGACTAAAAGGAGCTAAAATAGTTTAGTTCTATTAGTCACCTAAGAATAGATAAAATAATTTTAGCTAGCTAAAATTTAATAAGAGGCACCAAATGAGGCCATAATATCAACATTGCCCAACACGATTAGCAGAAGCCACTAAAAACACATACCATATTCGAACCCTATATATTACCGTCAAATTTTTATTAATATCCAAAAAACTCTCTCAATATTATTCTGACATATCTGATGTGATATTTAAAACAAAATCTTTTTGCAAACTAAACAAAGCCTTATAATTAGGATAGAAGAGGTAGTATATAGGTAAGGTGCATCGATCTCATAGGGAACGAAGAGCACGTTGTCGAGTCGAAGCAAAGAAACAAAGCGTGACAGGTCACGGAATGCATGCCGGCAGGACCAGCAGAACGGACCGCTGCTGATGCATGCGGACCGATACAGACACACATGCATCATGGTAGGCTGTTGCGCGCGCGGCCGAGCAGCAGGGGACCGGCCGGCCGGTACGGTGATGGCCAACGAGAGGTGATGAGCTAGCTAGTACGTCCAATGATGGCTGTTGTGCCCATCATCAGTTATATATATGCATTGCATGGCGCGCTCGCTCTCGTCGTGTTAGGCCTTGTTTAGTTCCAAAAAATTTACAAAATTTTTCAGATTCTCCGTCACATCGAATCTTCAGACGCATGCATGAAGTATTAAATATAGATGAAAATAAAAACTAATTACACAATTTGATCGAAATTGACGAGACGAATCTTTTGAACCTAGTTAGTCTATTATTGGATATTTTTTATCAAATACAAATAAAAGTGCTACAGTGTTAATTTTGTAAAAAAAATTTTGAAAGGCCTTAGGGCGTTGCATTTCATTGCACGACGACGCGCGCCTGCTCTTGTCTCCATCTACTGCGCGCGTGCGGGCCCGGCGGCGCGAGTACTGTACTACTGATGCAGGCCCTTTTACTGCTACAAAAGCTGTAGCGTCCCTGTACTTTTTAGGACAACGTGTCGATGTTGATGCGTGCCTGCCTTCAATCAGAGATGCGTCCCTGACTGCGCATCGAAAGGAAGGAAACGGCACGGAACGCTCGTACGGGTGCAGCGTTCGCTGTTACGGTTACATAGGTAGGTTCGCTAAGGTCTTGTTTAGTTCACCCTGAAAACCAAAAAGTTTTCAAGATTCTCCGTCACATCGAATCTTGTGGCACATGTATGAAACATTAAATATAGACGAAAACAAAAACTAATTACACAGTTTAGCTGTAAATCGTTAGTCCATAATTGGATAATATTTGTCACAAACAAACGAAAGTGCTACAGTACCGAAAATTTTTCACTTTTCGGAACTAAACAAGGCCTAAGCCATATTTGAAAGGTAGTATTCGTTGATTTATTATAAAAGAAAAACACTGCTGAATATCTAATAAAATCGGCAGATAAGCTTAGATGAACTGACTCGAGTACAACTTTAACATTGATTTTGTTGTTATTGGACACGGTTAACCATCTCAAATCTAATCCGAAAACTTACGTTAAATTTGAGTATTTGAACTTGTAAACATCTCAAATTAAGAGATTGTAAACTATAAAGATATAATAAATCTATTTAAATCCTACAACTTTGATATATAATTTATCTTGATCTGACATCATATGAAAAAATTATGATTTCTTTTGCACAACAATTATAACCTTCAAGGCACGAACTGGTCTATCTTTATCAGGTCGTGACTTCAATTGACAGTGATATACTGTAATTGTCCGTTGCAAAACAACCAACAGTGACCTCTAAAATCTCATTTATCTTCCCTCCATAACTCCCGCTCCAACGAAACAAATAAAAGATTTCTAAGGGTGTGATTGGTTGGTTGTATTACCCCCAACTACGTGAGATGCAAGTTTATGCATGTTGTTTGGTTGCATGTAATGCCTTCTGGGCCTGGCTTCGTGGGATGTAAAAGAAATCATCTCAGTCTATCTCTGCGGATAAGCAGATTTTGGGCATTTCTAGCAGGGAGCTAAGCTCGTTGTACAGGTGCTTACTCAGCTAATGATGTTATTAGAGATGATTAGTAAATATCAAGTGATAATAATATGTTTTAAAGAAGTTTAAGATATATATAATATAATAAGATAAAACAAGAACTTTAAGAGTATACTTATAAAATAAAAATCATGGTCATAGCCTCATATTATTTTTATCTAATGCAGCACATCTTTATACAGGTAACCAAACATCTATTTTCAATTAGACTAATAAGTACATTTAACCAAACACGATAGTATTGTATGCACTATGCACTAAGTCTATCCCATGGCCCATGGGGTCTGGCTTTCCAATATGGCAATATGAGTGAGGCTTGACCATATTTGAACCAATTACTCCCTAAACTCCTATCTTCAAACTCCTATTCTCATTTTTACTCACCCAAACCAAACGTGCAGTAGATACTAGATACTAGTACTAGAAACAAAAAAATAAACATGAGAATCAGAATCATTCTCTCTAGAAACGTTTCTTCAAGAAACCACATCCATGACAATCAGGGCTTGAACTCCGTTTGTTCCGGCTTTCATGTTGTATTGTAACAATGTCAAAGAGACCGGATTGTTGGATTGTACTCCCTCGATTCTTCTACATTATAGTTCACTACAACTTTATCTTAACTCAAACTTATTTAAATTTAACCAAGTCACTAGGAAAATACGTAGTACATTTATTTGAATCCGTCAATATTTAATGCTTTTTTAACACTTGGTCAAAGTTTCAGAATTTTGATTTAGAACAAAAATTAAAACCAACTGTAATTTGAAACAGGAGTGGCAATTGTCCTTGGGATTGTTTCTATCTGGTCTTTGTTTCAGCCTACAATGGATTTCTATCTGAAAGCTTACAAATGGGAGCCGAAGACACAACACTTCGCGCGCATCCGTGAAGAAGCTCAAGCCCAACTACAAACATTTTAGCGAGGTCCAGGCACACATAATCTCAAGCCCAACTATATTTTAGCGAGGTCCAAGCACACATCACCTCGCATTCACAAAAGGCAACAGTTTGTTTTTGTATACTAGTCCCTCTGTCTACTGTCTCTAAAAAAAGTCATTTTTAGTTTGTTGCAAGTCAAAGCATACTAGGTTTGATCAAATTTATTTAAAGAAGATGGTTACTATGATACCAAATAGAAATACTGCAAATGTATATTTCATGATGATGAACCTAATACTCCCTCCATCCTCCCTTTCCAATTTATAGATCGTTTTGGCTTTTATAGGTACATAATTTTTATTATGTATACATCATATATCTAGATATATATAGAAAAGCCAAAAGACCTATAATTTAGGATGGAGGATTGTAGTACTTATTGATATAAGACATTGATAGTTATTCTAATTTCAATAAAATTTATCATGATTTGACTAGGGAAAAAATAGAATTGACTTTCTTTAGGTCATAGGGACTGGTATAGACATGAAGTCCAAACGCCCACCTCTCTTGCAGCTACCGTAGAGTTGCAGAACAATTGCACAAAGGTGAAATGTCTCCAGTCTCAACGTGAAACAGACGCTCGAAGGCCAACTAATCTTATTGTTAGATGTCCGTGTCGCGGCCTCTTGATAAGAGTTACAAACAGATATCACTGAGCAACGAGTAATTTAAATTGGAGGTATTGGTCTATCCCAGCAAGAAGGCTCAGACCTCTTCTTCCAGTTGTGAAATGATGCTCAGAAACACCTCAAAGCCCTGGGCCATGTCTGAAAACAGGCAGTACTCATTCTTCGCATGGTACGTCTTCAGTAAGCCTGCGTGAAAGCAGTAGCAACATTAGATGGACATGTACAGTAACATTTGATGCAGGTGAAACTAGTAATCATAAAAAAAGAATTAGTTTTCTTGCTTATACAAGCACTCACCATATCCAGCTGTTTGAACATCAAATCCTTCATCCTGTAAAAGTTCGATAACGAATTTGCTTTAGTTAATGGAGATAGGGCTCAGAAAGTAAGTCTGCGCATCAATTCTCAGACCTGTAATTCCCGAATCAGAGGTAGACTCCCGGTGATGGAATATGGCTCCACTTGGCCAACTATTTCCTTGGTTGCTTTGCATAATGCATGATAGCCTCGAGACTCCAGATTGCAAGCCACCCCATTCATCACATCTCCATCAAAAGTGATTTCAAGCCTATAAAAACAAATCACTGGTAACATTAATTACCCCTTCCACCATGATGGTTACAGCTCAAGGGTAACAGAGTAAAAACATCAAATGCTTCACCTTCCTTGTAGATTTTCATCAGGAAGAATATATTTGGACACAGGACCACGAGTATCAAGTATTGTCTCAAATCTCTGATTGATGTCCTCTACATATTCCTTCAACTTCTCTATGACATGAGAAGTGCTGTACGATAATTGCAACTATCAATTCAACAGCATTTCCAGCATAGGACAAGCAGAGCAGAAGAATAGAAATGGGCTTACCTATAGAAAGGAGTCAACCTGTATACACACAAAAAAAAAACATATGGTCAGGAATAACTCCATGTTAGATGCTCAACAATTAAAAAAAAAGAGTGGTGCCATTCTTTTTTCCATCAGATCGGACTTTTAATTTGTTCACTAATAAGCACAACCCTTAAGTAACTACTAAAGTTTGGATCCATGACTAAAGTTTAATCCCTGTCACATTGGACGTTCGGATGCTAACTAGGAGGACTAAACATGAGCTAATTATAAAACTAATTACACAGATGGAGACTAATTTGAGAGATGAATCTATTAAGTCCAATTAATTCATCATTAACTAGGAGGACTAAACATGAGCTAATTGTAAAACTAATTACACAGATGAAGACTAATTTGAGAGATGAATCTATTAAGTCTAATTAATCCATCATTAGCATAGATTTACTGTAGCACCACGTTGTCAAATCACGGATTAATTAGGCTCAATAAATTCGTCTCGCGAATTAGTCTCTATCTGTGTAATTACTTTTCTAATTGGTCTATGTTTAATACTCCAAATTAGTGTCCAAACATATCTTTAGTCATAAACATCCTATATCAAGCACAAGCTCAATTTGTCCATTTGATTTTGACTGCCACTAAAGGATTGTCAAACTAAAACAGGGCAATGATTTTACCTTACATCCCCTGAAATTGTGCATTCCCCGGGAATTTGATTAAGCCCCCCACCTGGATCTGCAAAGCAGTTAGGAGTGTGAGTAGCAGTATATGATTGTTTACTTAAAAATGAACAAAGTACTAAAGAGGTCCAAGTTGTCCTTACAGCTCCATTTAGTTGGCTTCATTGTCGATGGAGTAGCAAACTTATAGAGCTTCTCTTTCTCGTGTGGAGGGAAGTCAGTGTAAAACCGTTTTTGGATTACTTTCAGCGCTTCCATGTTCATCTCCATTGCATTTATGGCCTAGAGGGAAACATACATAAAAATAAGGTACACACTTCAAAGCAATGATGGGGCTGTCTCCAAAAAAATATAATTAAATTAATAAAGCTGATGATAGATATTTTGTAGCTTAACTTTTATTCAAACAATAAATATAAATAATGGGTGACATAAAGGCACCTTCATTTCGAGGCCAAGGTTCAAAATCTTCATCTCGGTTAGATTAGAATGGTGCAGATTAATAATCATATATAGATGTCAGTGTAACAGATAGAATCATACAACTGCTACGCGTATATTTTCAAATATAGCTGAGCAACTCCTGGGAGATGACCAATTCAGCAAAAGTCATAGAAGTATAGAATACATAAAAGAACTGAAGCAGCCTGACAAGTTTGAGTCAAATACCTTATGTGCAAGGCCACTGTGGAACAGCTTCCCTGTTGCCATGAGATGCCATGGAATCATTCCACCAGTGCCGATGCACGGCTGCTTATCAGCTGTATCTATCCAAAACCTTCACAGCACCAACAATGGCCAATTAAAAGCAACACATAATCCACATAAACAACACATTAGGTTTTTAAGGCGCAATGAATACAAGGGTCCTGTCTTGAGCTTGTCAAGCAATCCATCCTTCACGAGGCCATCAACACCAATGCCAGTGACAGATGAGTTCTCCTCGTTGGCAATAAACACAGCGATGACAGAATGCTTCAAGGGTGGCTTGACCTCACCAAGCCGCCGCATTAGCTGAGCCACCAGTGCAACATGTCCAAGACAGTCAGTTGTCCCACGTCCGCAAAGCTTGTCCTTATCCTCGCTATCAAAGGTTAGTGAGAAAGGATCAAAGTCCTGCAGAAATGCGGATAAGAAAAGATCACTGAATAGATCAAGAATGGACTATGACGGGGCGTGAGTGGTTATAAAATCAAGTACAAAGTACTTCACTGGTGAAAAAAGATGACTACGAAAATAACAAAGGACTAAAACGAGACTAAAACGATGAAGATTTTTACAGGCAGCACATATGAATGAATCAGAAAACAAAGCAAATTTAACACTCTACAAAAAGTTACAACCAAAAAAATTCATGCCGTTGAAAAACTGAAAAATAAAAGATTTTTACACCAACAGAGCTAATCACATCTACCAATATATACCACTGTACTGAAACACTTTGACTCATTCTACAGAAACAAATTGATGAAGCAAAGCATGCCAGTATGAAGGATCTCCATAAATAAAAACTTTTACAATAACTCCTATTATTACCAAAACACTCCACAAATGATCACGACGCTGGAAATTTGTGCAAATTTTACATCAGTGGATCCAATCACATTCAACTATATGCTGAATTTAGCAGCTGGCCATGATGAACATAATCCCTAAAGATCACAAAATCGATTAAGCTGGATATAGAACGACGATAGCCAAACAAAATATAACCGGATTAGCAGAAAATTCACGCTGACCTACCCACTCGCTGGCGTTGGCAGGGACGACATCCATGTGCATGCCGACGAAGGAGACAACGCGGCCGGGGACGGTGCCGGGGTACTCGACGATGACGTTGCTCCTGCCCTCGACGTAGCTGATCTTCCGCACGAGGAGAGGGCCGCCCCCGGTGTCCGCGGACACCGGGCGGAGCACGTCGACGACGTGCTGCGCCACGCGCTCCTCCTGAGGCCTGTGGGTCGGCGGGTCGTTCTGCAGGTGCGCGGTCTCGCCGATCAGCTTGGAGAGGAGGCCGACGAAGCCGTCGCGGTCGAGGCTGCCCACGGTGTCCTTAAGCGACGCCGGTGCCGGGGATGCCATCTCAGACGGGAAAGGATCGGGCGGCCGGCGGCGGCGGCGGCGGTGGCAACGGAGTGGCGAAGTGAATCTACTCGAGCAAGAACTTGGTTACTTGAAGCGAAGAAGATATATGGTTGGCGTTCGCTTGTTTTATGTACTTTTTTTTTTGTCCAAGTAGACAGCAGCATTTTTTTTATAATAAATCAGCGAATAGAAACTGTAATTTTTTATACCAACTTATACTTTTAGGCTACTTCTCAAAATTTTTACAAAATTTTTCAAGATTCATTGTCACATCGAATCTTGCGACACATGAATATAGATAAAAATATAACTAATTACACGCTTTGTCTGTAATTTACGAGATAAGCCTAGTTAATCTATGATTGGACAATATTCGTCAAATACAAACAAAAGTGCTATAGTGTCATTTTGCAACTAACCAAGGCCTTAGTTGGTGAAAAATTTTGTAAAGTGGTACGATAGTACTTTCGTATTAGACAAGTATTGTCCAATCATGGACTAAGAGCAACTTTAATGGTTTTGCAATTGAGTTATGTATTCTTGGTTTTTTTTAAAAAAAATCCTAAAAATTACTCTCCAACGGTTTGGCAATTGATTTTGGCAAATAGAGGGTCAAACTGTGCATATATGTAGCAATTGACTTTGGCAAATAGAGGGTCAAACTGTGTATATATGTAAAAGTCCGCGAGGCTTGGCATTAGTAATGTTTTTGCGCGACGGAGAGACTCCTCCCACGCGCGTATCCTTCTCCCACACGCCTACTCCTTCTACCGTGCGCTGCCGTCAGGAGTTCCCGCGCGATTTGCTCCGTGGTGTCGCCATCTTTCATCAGAGTTCCAGTTACCTACTTGGTGGAGTCTCCAACGACATGGAATCCATCGGTATCGTGCCTGCGAGCTATCCTAGATGTGCCTCTCTAGAAGGACTCGCTGGCCGGCTAAATTTATCTTAAACTACAAGCGAATTGTACAATTAATTAATTTTTTTATTTATATTTAATCTCTATACATGTGTTGCAAAATTTAATGTAGCGGGAATTTTGTAAAATTTTTGAGAACTAAACAGCCCTCAGTTTTGCTGAGTGCGTGTCCTGTGCTTGGCGTGACTGGGTGGTAATGATGATATGGCCGACATGGAAATGCGTGCTATACATCCGTACTCCCTCCATTTTTTTCACCTATAAGGCCATGTTTAGTTCACTCTGGGTCTGTTTAGATTGGGAACGAAAATTTTTTGGATGTCACATCGGATGTGTCGGAAGAATGTCGGGAGGGGTTTTTAGAAACTAATAAAAAAACAAATTACATAGCTCGTCAGGAAACTGCAAGACAAATTTATTAAGCATAATTAATCTGTCATTAGCATATGTGGGTTACTGTAGCACTTAAGGCTAATCATGGAGTAACTAGGCTTAAAAGATTCGTCTCGCGATTCTCAACTAAACTGTGTAATTAGTTTATTTTTTATCTATATTTAATGTTCCATGCATGTGTCCAAAGATTCGATGGGATGGATGAAAAATTTTTGGGTGGGAAACTAAACAGGGCCTAAAAAGCAAAAAGTTTTCAAGATTTCCCGTCACATCGAATCTTGCGGCACATGCATGAAGCATTAAATATAGACGAAAGCAAAAACTAATTACACAGTTTAGCTGGAAATCGCGAGACGAATCTTTTGATCCTAGTTAGTCTATAATTGGATAATATTTGTCACAAACAAACGAAAATACTACAGTACCGAAATCCGAAATTTTTTCGGAACTAAACAAGGCCTAAGCTAAGGGCTTATTTGGCAGACCTCATTACGAGTGGTTTCTATAGAGGAGCCAAAGCCGTTTTAGCGGTTCGCCAAAATGGCTCTGACTCCTCTGCTTTTTATAAAAAACGGTTTCTCTAAACGTTTGGCAAAGCTCCTCTAGAAGAGCCAGAGCCAAAGTTAGAGAGGAACCCTACCAAACAGGCCCTAATACTCCATATTCTATTTTATCTAACATAAGTATTTAGATTACACTTTAATCATTTATTTACCTTTTATATTATATTATTTTTATTTATAAACTTAAAATCATTAAATACTATAATTTCTTATAAATTTAATGATATAAAATTTGTATTATAATAGTTAAAAATTATTAGCCTAATTATTAGTTAAAGTTGTTAAAGTTTCAATCTTGGTATATGTGTGCGCCAGATAAAATGGATCGAAGGTATATAATATAAATATTTCTATGTTTATTAACCATCTGTTTAAAATTTTTATGTAAGTTAATAACATAAGATCTATGTTTGAAATTCACTATAAGAAATATTTTCGTAACATATAATTAACATGTTGTGAAATTACATAGATATTTTAAAATTGATGATCAAACATAAAAAAAAATTGGCTTCGGACAAACCTAATACCATATATAGAAAGTTGGAGGAATTGTGCTTTAGTGTTGATCTTATGTTGACGTCCAAATCGATTGCCTAAAAACACTTAGAACAACTCTAACAGAACCATCAAATAAGTTCCTAAACTAAAATTTAAAGACTCAGCCAAAAAATATAGATCAAACGGAGCCTTTATTCAAATCCTCAAATTAGGGAGGCCCTAAAATCTACTTACCAGGTGAGTGGTTGTTTTCTAGCTCCTGCATGTGCCTTCCCTTCTCTTCCCTCTGTGTCACGGTACCCCTAGGCCCTAGACCTCCCACCACGCCCTTGAGCTCCGAGCTCCTTCCTGTCGTGCCCTGAACTCAGGGTCCGCCTAGCATTCTCTCGAAGCGGCGACTCTCGACTGGCTCCGGTGTGGACTAGGGCCTTGTTTAGTTGGAGAAATGAAAAAAAAATCGGTCAATGTAACACTTTTGTTTATTTATAGTAAATATTATTTAATTATAGACTAATTAGTTTTAAAAGATTTATTTCGCAATTTATACGCAAACTGTGTAATTAGTTTTTATTTTTAACTATATTTAAAATATTTCATACATGTGCCGCAAAAATTTGATGTAGCGGAAAATTTTAAAAAGTTTTTGATTTTGGGAATGAACTAAACAAGGCCTAGCTACAACGTTCACTTTGCTGATCCGTTCGCTGATTTGGCTAACAGATATGACACATAAGTTCAAGCGATTATCTATATGAAACTCACTTTACTCACATAAAACTTTGATCCTATCTTTTTATCAATACTTACTCTATTCTAAACTGTAAGTTGTTCTTACATTTCTAAATATATAATTTTTATTTTATATTTAGGCATAATTAATATCTAGGTGCATAATACAATGTTAGCATATTTATTAAGTTAATAGTATATTTAATGTTTATAAAACTTAGTAATTTATTTTTTTATGCTTATGAAACTCGGACACTCCAACGAAACTGACTTAGGTAGGTAAATAAATACTTTTGACAAAGGCGGTAAATACTTTTGACGAGGATATCACAAAACAGACAAATGCGATTTGATCCCGAGGGAGTGCGTCGCGTGTCTGTCCTGGGATAGCCATCCGCTGGCCACGCTGGCTGCTTTTTCGTTAGACGGCCAGAGTCCTCTGTGTCTGTCTCTTTCCGCTCAGCCAGGCAAAATATTTGCAGTCCAAGGCCTTGTTTAGTTCCCACCCAAATCCAAAAAGTTTTCAAGATTTCCCGTCACATCGAATCTTGCGACACATACATGAAGCACTAAATATAGACGAAAACAAAAACTAATTACACAGTTTGCTTATAAATCGTGAGACGAATCTTTTGACCCTAGTTGGTCTATGATTGGACAATATTTGTCACAAACAAACGAAAATGCTAAAGTAACGAAATCCAAAAAGATTTCGCATCTAAACAAGGCCCAACTGAAATTCACATTAACATCTTTGCCGAGGCAGTGCTCAACTCATAAGCGCCAAAGCCTCACAACCATAAACTTTCTATACAGCAATATTCAATGGCACAATGTACCTCCACATCAGACACTACAATTGTCAAACACTACGATTTACCAGATCTTTGGCAGCGAATGTTTGTACACTGTTATGCAAGTGAATCCATTGATCCATTTGAAGGAGAAAACAATACAAACTGAACGGGTGTATTGATCAACAAACAAGGAAAGCTACAGCCAAATATACAGGCAAAAAAAACTCCCTACTACAAACAGGGCATGGAGGGGAGAACAGAGATCCCAGACTACAATGGAAATTAGAAACACAAAGAAAATTGTCTGGTCTGCCCTGCCCCACCCTCTGTTGAAGTACAAAGTTTCAGATATTTGTGTCACAATATACGCGCTTTATGATCATGCATGATGCCACAGAGTGATCTCTGTGGATAGCTGCTCAAAGCAGACCGACAAATATCGGTTGTCACTAATACCTTAATCTTGTATGAATTTGTTGCTAACACCTTATCTCATATGAACCAGCTCTCGTGATGTAGCGAACCCACTCAACAGTGTTGTAACCACTCTTCTCCCAGACCTGGAAAAAATGTATCACACTATGAGATTTTCCATCTCAGATGTTACAGGGGTTTGAACCAACACTTGGTGCACATACCTTAAGGAACCGAACACGTAAACCAGAAGCAGTGAACATTGGAACCTACAGGATCAAGAAACACATCACTACATCATATAGAGCACGGAGGATAATGCTCAGAGAACAGTCAAACAAAGCATAACAGTATGAATTATGATCAACATATTCTATTACAATGACAAAGCATGAGCAGATATTATACGTGACAATACAAGCCAATGCCTTGAAACAAAATTCTGATGCCAAAAACTACAAAACTCAATTTCTTGTAGGTCCAAGCACAGTTCATAAACAAAGAATGTATATTTAAGCTCTCTGCTACTATCCATATCCAGTTCCAAATTGCAATACACAAAATGAAGCACAAAGAATGTGTTCAATTTCAGAAACATGTGTTGTCAATCAAGGGTAGGGTCCATATAAGAGAATTGGACCCCGGGTCCATGCAATTTAACTCCCCTTCAATTGGGGATAAGAGTATTACCTGGAATTCCATCTGGATAGGTGGTCTGTTCCAAGACTTCTTTTCACCCATGGTAGAGATCAACTCCACCTCTGCGCTCATAGTTGCCTCAGTCTGTCCAGGGAATTTCCTGATCCTGTAGTTTTAAAAGTGTGTGTCAGTTAAAATAGGTTTACTACTTGCAATGTGAGTGGAAAAGGTTCTTAAAAGGATAAAAGTAACTCCCAATGGTAACACATACTTCCACACCAGTGAATCAATCGAAGCATTGTATTTTGCTTTGCCTGACGTTGTTTGGAAACTAGTCTTAGCCGTCTGCTTTGGAACCGGAACTTTAACGACGACACCAAGTGCAAACATCTTAGCACCGAAAACACTCTTGACCTATGTCAAAAAAATGAGGTTCATGTTAGCAAAATTCGATTGTGACCCCATGTACCCACTCATGTACATATGCTTACTTTCACATTGATCTCCATGCGTGTTCGGCCCAATTCCTTGATTGTTGGTAGAACACGGAATGGGAGGTTTACACCCTCTGTGATTCGATACCTGCAACAAATTTATCTATCAAAACTGAAAAGCCAGCCAAAGTGCAATTGATAATGTAAGTCCTTAGTGGGGACAAAATTACAAGCATAAAAGAGGAATCAAAAGCTTTACTTCATCAATTCAAATTCACCATCTGGTGGTACAAAACTGACTGTCTTTTCTGAGTTAAATCTTGTTAAGTTGACACACTGGTGGAATGTGACATCATCAAGTTCAATGGTCTTCCCACTGTAGAGCAAGAGAAATATGGCACACAATCAGTAACAAATTAGCAAAAAATGACAAAGACAGTGCCAAAATGTATTAATGAGCAAAACAACCATGATGCATGCAGATTTCCTTTTGAGATTTTTATATGGCAAATTTTGCCACAGGACATCACACATAACGTCGTATTGGCCATTTCATACCCATAAGCGCTGAAATATAGCAGGTACTATTATGGCATTATGAACATGTGGATCTTTGCTGCAGCACACTGCAATGATTATAATAATCATTTATGTCATTCTAGGAAAGAGGAGTGTGAATTGACTTTTTGCCCTTGCCTTCATCTTCCTCCGGTGGCGTGGACACATCCCTCTCTCTCTCTCTCGTCCACCCAAAACTCCGCCTTCTTGCCGCCGAGCAAGAGCACAAAGAACAGGGTCAGCTCAATGTCATAGATCGGGAGGTCGAGTGCATCCAGTGCTGCCACAGGCTGTCAGGACTCAGGAAAGCAGGCTGATCCCGCCTATGTAAATCACAGGAAACAGGATGAACGAGCTGGCAAGTGGCAGTCCACACTCACGACAACCTTCTGGTGCACGATGTTTGACTCGCCCAGTGGTGAGGTTGTTCTAGTGGACGTAGAGGCCGGGCGGGTTGGAATACCAGAACTCATCATTTGCAGGGACAGACTTCCAGAACTACCCGGTAGGTCTTAGGCAGAATGCTCGCAAGCTTGGACCATGAATCCAACGAATTTCTGGATGCGGAACCAGAAGCCGCCGCTGTTGCGCATGCCCTCTGAGATTGTACCATGCCGGCGGTTTTGGTGTTGCCTGATCAGGGTCCACACAGCCGGCGGTGGAAAAGGATCATGCGCCGCCAAGGTAAGCAGGGGGCCATGGAACTCGAGGGACATGCTAACATGGTGCATAGGTCATGGACGAAGTTCTTGAGCATGACAGAAAGCACACTGCCAGGCAGGGACCAAAGCAGCACAGAATAGCATGTGACCCCCTTGCGGTGGTCCAGCGGATGCTGTGGGGGATGGGGTCGGCGATGGCGGTGGCGGTGGTGCGGAGGAGCTTAGCACTGTCGAGCTCGATCCAGACAACCGCGATGCAATCGTACTGAACTACTGATCACGGTGATGGAAGTGAAGGAGAGCACGATGAGGACAAGGGCGCAGAGAACCTGGAGAGCGGCGCGTACACAGACTTGGCAGGGGGGTGCCATAGGCGTTGGCGAAGGACTGAAGGAGTGCGAGATCAATGACACGACATAGACAGGGTCTTGTGCTGCTGCAGCGAGGCAAGATGCGTCCATGCTTCAGATAGACGAGAGGATTGAGAGAGGGATGTGTCCAAAACTCCACGTCACCGGGAGGATGAAGATGAAGGCAAGGGCAAAAAACTCATCACACCCCTTCTCTCTAATAAAATTGCATAAACGAATATTATAATAGTTGCCATGTGCTGCAGCAAAGGTCCACACTTTCATAATGGTACCTGGCATATTTAGAGCTTGCGTGTGAAATGGCAAATACCATGTATGTTTGATGTCATATGGCAACATTTCCTTTTTTATATTCCCTCCAGTCCTGTTTCTTAGGTGCAGCGTCTAGTAAAACGAATGATGTGTCGATGGTTGCGCTCATGCAAACAAGGAGTTACTCCCACCAATGGTTGCAAGGATGCATGCACTGCTGACACCCCTTCATTTTCTCAACGCCAATAGTTTTAATCCAGCTATTTGCATGGATGCATGCAGAGGAAGCACAGCCTCTTCGTTTTCTGTTGGAGACTTAATTTTTCTCAAGATGCCTAATAATACGGACATTTTCTAAAACCCATTAACGCCTAACAAAACGTACTGGAGGGAGTAATAATCAAGAGAGGGTTTACCTCTTTGCTGGTCTGGACTTTAGTTGGGCCTCTTTTTCAAGTCCAATCTTGTCATTTAGTCCCAGCTTCAGATCAGGCATTCCAGAAAGGAAGCATTTCATAAGAATCTTTCCCGTCACATCACATCTTAGAACACTCCCTACAGGAATGACACATTTATACACAAGGAACATCAATTAATACAATAGGGAAAGACAACTGTGAGGTCCAAAATCAGGTTCGCCCATAGAGTACCTTTCGAAGACATAAGAAGGTTTACACTCTCAACTATGTCCAAGAAAACCTGAAAAAAAAGAAGATTACTCCACTAGTGCAACTAGTAGATGAACAAAAGTGCAAAGAATGGGATCAAATAAGACAACAAGTTCACATATATAGTTTAAGCACCTCATTCTTCTTGTACACAAGTCCCTCTCTTCTCCAACCAACAGCACCAGTGACTTGAAGAGTTGCATTTGGAACAGGCTTGTCTGAGGGCTGTAAGTGCATAAATGACAGGATATTCAGATGGTTCACAGAAAAACAAAACTATCATCATACAATTTGATGTAAACTTTTAGCTTTTCAGGTTCAATTTTTCTAACCTTTGAGGAAAATGGTGACCGAACACCTTCTTGAGTTATATACAACTTCAAGATTTCAGGTGACAGATTTTGAGGATAACCAAAATCCATGATCTCTGTACAATTATCAACGGCTGGATGAATGAACAGAAATATCCATGTTGCAGTAGGCAAGTAAAGAATAAGATGCTTAATTACCATCAAGAAGTTCATATATCAAAACAAAATTATTCCTGATAGCGTCTTCATCAAAAGCTCCACCGAAGTAGGACTTGAAGAGAGCCACTGCCTGATAGTTTCAAATAATATTAAGTACTTAAGTCAAAATGATAAAGAATGAGTAGATCACTGTGAGTATGAGTTATTTAGAAAACTACAGGACATTTTCAAGTTCTTTGCAATGAACTAATAGCTAAAATTTTGTTTCTAAATCATGCTAGCTTGTTCAGATCAGAAGGGTTTGGGGTTTCATTCAAAGTTCTAAACAAACCACAGGATTTTTTTAGCAGACTACATCGCAGTAGTCCTATTAGAATATGTTTACAACATTAACAACAATGAAGTGTATCAGCACAAGAAACCATAGGATTTTTTGTGTTCCAGATTACAAACATATCATGAATACCCACCATTAGCAAAAAAGTTCATGGATCCTTTTTTTTAACTCTCTTGAAATATCACAGAACAATGTTTAGCAGGCAACTCATAAAATTTGTACAGCGCATTAAGTGACAAATCGGTTCCTCTTCGAGTCTCACAAATTCCAATTACACATCTACCCTATATTTTCTCTACTCATATGTGCCACATTCTATGTACGGACTTGATTATGATTATGAAAGTAATGGAATGGAATGGAATAGCGAAAAAATTAAGTGGCTAGTTCCTCCTTTTCATTCTGGAAAACTAACATGCAAAACAGGTGGAAGGCAGATAATTTGTTCCACAGAATTCATCAAAACTACCATTTCAAATTTTGTATTTCAAACTCCTAAACCAACAAGACTGTAATATGATTTCATGGGCTATGCAAATTCCGTTTCAAATGTATGCATAACACAGAAAGTGTAGCATACCTCGACAACAAATTTGAAAGCACAAGCAACATTAGCATTGCTGCTAACAACAATCACAATGTAAACATTACTGATCCTCATATAAAGGAAGGAGCAGCCTCCTATCTGGCGAACAGGACACGTGCCAAGTTCTTTTGTTTGCATGATATGCATTCTGAATGCATCAACCATATTTCCCCTGCATAAACATACATGAAAACACTAATCACTAAATTTATGTTGATCAAGTAAGCAAAATATGGGAATAAAGGAACCAAAATGAACCCACAGAATGATTATTGTTGAATAATGTAAAAATGGTAGAAACAACAAGGGTATAGATGGTGGTAGTAAATTAGTGTCGTCAAGAAAGAGTAGTCATTTTCAAAATGGAAATAAAATGACTCTGTTACTGAAGATATGCCTTATAATGTAAATGAAACTGTATTGCTTGGTATGAACGAATTCGAGCTGTTTGGTTGTATCTGTGGTAACGCAAATGCAAACGCAAATGAAACAAAGCTACGGACGTTACCGGTGGGGGATAGATTTGAACTAATTCCATTTACATTTGCGTTACCATGGAAGGAACCAAACAGCACGTACGAGCATAGACCGTTTCAGATTCATGCTGTCAAAATGGGGTCCAATTCATAAATTTTCTCTGCAAATATACCTAGGGCCTTGTTTACTTCCAAAAAATTTTGCAAAATAGGAATAGTAGCACTTTCGTTTGTATTTGACAAATATTGTCCAATTATGGACTAACTAGGCTCAAAAGATTTGTCTCGTCAATTTCGACCAAACTATGCAATTAGTTTTTATTTTCATCTATATTTAATACTTCATGCATACGTTTAAAGATTCGATGTGACGGGGAATCTGAAATATTTTGCAAAATTTTTGGGGAACTAAACAAGGCCCTAATGCCAAAACCCACTATGAATGATCAAGTCAACTATGCAGCAATCGACATTAGTGAGCACTCGCTAGTTCACTACAACAAAGCTTAGTCCCTAAGCAAGTTGGGATAAACAAGTTGTGGATAGTCTGAAATGACAAAAACTAGTAGCCTGGTACACAGCCCTAGGTGAAGCACTCTAGGTAAATCTAACGAATTCTCCGATCAAGTGATTAATAGTCTCTTTCTCCATTCCAGAAAGCAAGTAGCTCCACAATCGCTACCGAGAGCATCCTTTCCAAAATGTAACTCTCAGCGTAACCTTGGCACGACCAGATTTTAGCAGCTGACGAGTCAGATCACCTAGGCCTGCTTCCCATCTCAGCCCCGCCGTGCGGAATTTTCAAGAAGAAAAATAAAATGGATGAAACTCTATAATCGCGATCTACGCAGACGCGAGCTAGAAGCGAACTAATCGGTCCCTCCCAGGGGCCCCTAGATCTAACGCTCCAAGCCCACCACAGCAAGACGTACCCGACATCGTCACGGTAGAGGCGGTTGATGAGGACGTCCCCGCGGAGGTTGAGGAAGTAGATGGCCGACGCTGCCACCGGCATCGTCGCCCGCCTTCCCGCCGCCCGAGCGTCCGGCCGCCGCCCTTATCTCGTGGCCGGTTCCACGGCGCGCCTTCAGGTACCACTCGAGCTCCGGTGGTCTGCTGAGTCCGTAGCTCGCCGGACGGTGAGGAGGGCGCGGGGTTTGGTTAGATCTCGCGGCAGCACGAGCACCAAAGTCGTCTTCCCGTCCGGGATGGGAGCTTTCGGTGTGTTCTTTTTTGCAGAATAGACCTTTCTGGATGGCGTATTTGCTTGGTCGTTTTTGGAACTTCGGTAGGTGACCTGGAATTGGACCCCACTGAGCATCAAACTTTCAATTTCATCTGGTGCTGAATTCAGCACTGGATTTTCCCCCAAAAAATGGGTTTTAAGTAGAAATCATTTGAATTGCTTAATAAATCAAGAGGTACATGAATCAAAGTAGGCAACAAGTTTAGGTACTCCTTTGGCCTCGATAAACCTAACTCCTCTATAAAACATAAATAAATGTTTAACTAGAAGAGACATGTTCAGTCTCCACCTAAAGCTTGTTCTGTCATGCTTATTATTAGTTTTGACTTTAAAACAAGTAGCTTTTTGTTGGATCTAGTTAGAAATTATTAGAAAATTTAGTTACTTTTTATTGAATTGTAGTATAAAACTTTGTAAATGGTTGTTATGGCATTGATACATTTTATACTTATATTATATAAAGAGCATAAAAAATGGAAAAAAAAATCAAAAGTTATGCTCCAAAAACAGTAATAGTAGGGCATCAAAAATTTATTGTGGTCTTCGGTGAATTAATAACAATGCATATAAAGAGCTAATGAGATTTATTAGACGTTCTAGTGTTTGTCTATTATGAAAAGTGCAAATGAAGGATGGATACCTTCTAATTCTTAAGTAAGTAACCAAAACGACGTTAAGCGATATATTTTGAAAAGTTATCTTTCTATGCTTCATTTTCATTTGAGTTTAGAAAATGTGATACTATTAAGGAGATCAAAGTCAAGTATCTTGAAGATGTTCCTGTGCTCATAATAGACTAACAAAACCTTATATATACACCTTATGAAGAAATCCTGGATATACTTGTGTGTTGAATGCTCATAGGGTCATTTTTTATGTTGTCGGAAAGCTCAAGATCTGTTCAGAATTTTCGATCACCATTTTTGGGTGGAATTAATCATGCTAGATCATAATTTTCTAAATGTGATCGATTTTTTTAGATTTGTTACTTTTCATATGTGCTAGTTTTACACTAACTTTCCTAAGTATAAGAATTTCCGATACTCTCCTGTCGAAATATAGTATCAGCTAGTGGGAGAGTTGGGGGGTATTTATACATCCCCTTCCTCTCTACTTATTCCTCTCGCCCAAACTTGTGTTAGACACATTCATTGCTTCTTCTTGTTCTTCTTCTTCTTCTCACTTTTTGCTCACTTTGGGCTTGGATTTGTGGCTTCTTAAGCGAGATTTGAGTTGGGAGATAGAGTTTGAGCTCTTGAGCTAACTTGCGATCTTTGACAACTTGGGGCACTATCACCGCTTTGGTTTCGATTTGTTACTCTTGGATTCTTGGAATCCTAGAGGGTTAGGCATCTCATTTGAAGCACACAATTGATTAAAGAAGTGCTTCCAAAAAGTTTGAATTACCTTTTGTTTCTAGTAAAATCACCGGGCTTGATCTCTGTGGTTGCTTGACAAGATGAAGAGGTGAAAGGGACTCTAGACCTTTATGGTCTCCTAAACCACGAGGATGTAAGCATGCCTTTGTGGTGTGGCTGAATTTTGGTTTAAATCTATGTGTCCTTATGTTGTTGTATTCTTGAGCTTATTCTTGGTTACAGTCTGGTCCACTTTATGTGAAGTTTTACGTTGAGTCCATCTTGTTGAACTCACTCAACATACTCCCCTACACGTGTGGTAAAGATAGATTTAAAATTCCTTGTGAAATTCGTAGATCAAGTAGTTTTTTTTTCCATAGGTTTGGAACTTCATGTTCTAGCTGGAATTTATAATTGAGATTGAAATTCTGAGTAGAACTAGAATTTCGATCATTGACATTTAATCCACTATGAATTTTAAAACTTCACGTTTAGCCTATTCACCCCTCTAGTCAATGTTGACCCTTTCAACTCAGAGCATAGTCCTTGTGATTAGCTCTTAATCATGTGAGAAAAACAATGTTGGAACCAAGTGAATCATTTGGGCTAAGTGATGAGATGATGGACAAGATCAAGGAGATGGCCGAGGACATGGTGGAGAAAGAGATGAATAAAATGAAGGGAGAACTTGAGCAACAATTCCAAGACAAGATCAAGCAATTTCTAAACCTGCCGCTAGCCTTTCCTCACTCATGTAAATTTAAATGCCAAATGTAATTGGCTGGAGTAGAGGAGTCGGAAGAAAATACATCAACTTTAACTCTTTTTCTATACTTGGGGGCTATTCTTTTGTTTACATGAACTTTTCGAGGAGGATGCTTGTAAATAACTTCTGTTCGTGATCACTCAATGTCATTTTAATATGCTGCGAATTTTAAAATTCTAGGTTTAGCCTGTTCACCCCCTCTAGACAATGTTGATCCTTTTAGCTCACAACATAATCTAAGTGATTGCTTAATCGTGTGAGGAAAAAACAATGTTGGAGCCAAGTGGATCATCTGGGCTAAGCGATGAGATGATGGACAAGATCAAGGAGATGCCGAGGACATGGTGGACCAAGAGATGTTTTTTTTCGAAAGATCCGTTACCGCCTTAGCGGCTTTCATTGATAAGAAGTAGGGAATTATGTACAGAGAGTTTAAAGCTTTGTCAGGCTTTTCACACTAATGGGAGAGCCACGACAACCCTATCTACTTTACATTGGAGTATAAGAAGAGGAGAAAAACAACAAAGATCAACAAAACATCGAGCAAAGAAAGGCAAGAGAAAAACTACTAACTAAACCTAAAAACTTGTACCAAAGACTTAGGGGGTCCAGGGAGCCCCAAGCTAGAGTCCGATGTCACCATTGGGACCAACTCAGCCAGCCCCTTGTTTCCTGCTCTGATCCACACCTTCAGACGAAGAAGATGAAGGGAGAACTTGAGAAGCAATTCCAAGACAAGGCTAGCGAGATGTTTAGCAATTCCTAAACCTACATATCATGACACTGTTAATAGAAGTATATAACGGAAGAGGTGTTCCATGTGTGCATGAAGTATATATGTATATTCCTTTCGCATTTCTCTGTATATGTGACAGCAATAAGTCTCCAATACACATTTTTTTTGCCTTTTATTAATTTTCTGCTTATAATTAGTACATACAGTTTGGTTAAGCCAATCAAAGACAAGTCAGTCAAGAAGCCGCAGGTAATCCCTGAGATCAGTAGGGAAACACGGGTACTGCCGCCAGAACACGCCATTGATCCTCATCATCCGCACCGTCTTCTGCTTCGTCGCCGGCGGGCTCTCGACGTGCAGCAAGCCCAGAAGCTTCGCCACTGCGCCGGTCAGCACCATGTCCTCTAGGACCTTCTCCGAGGGCGCCACCACGGAGACGAGCCACAGAACCTTGACGGCCAGCTCGGTGGCGAGCTCCGACACCCGCAGCATCGTCTTCGCTACGGCCGCCACCGACAGGTCGTGTTCCGCGAAGGCCATGCGGCCCTCGGGGCACTTGCACAGGCACTTGAGAAGCAGCAGTATCCGCTCTGCGTCGTGGCGGTCGTCGGCATTCGCGAGGAGCTCGACGAGGACGTGCACCGCGCCGACCTCCACGGCCTTGGTGGGGCCGATCCGGGACCGCTCCACGACGTCCAGGAGCACGTCGAGCGCGCGGGAGCTGAGCCTCGTTGAGATGGAGACCTCGTCGGCCAGGAGCTCGAGGAGGGACTTGAGCACGTCGTCAACCTCGACGCAGGCGGTCCAGTCTCCGGCGCCGGCATTGGAGATCTTGGTAACGATGTCCATGGCGTGCAGCCTCGCCTCGGCGCTGCCGCGCTGGAGCAATGCCATCACCGGCCGCATGCACTCAGGCGCGAGAAGGAGCCCCACCGACGCCGCGTCCGTGAGCGGGAGGACGGCGAGCACCGCGGCGGCCTCCTCGCACGCCGTGAACGCGGAGAAGTCGCCGCCGGCGCCGCTCTCCGCGAGCGCCTGCGCCATGACCCGCGCGACCGCCTGGATCCCGCCCGAGGACACGAACTCGCACTGCATGGCCACGTCGCCGGCCATGCATGCCCGCATGCCCTTGAGCGCCGTCACCTTGAACGGCGTCTCCTCGAGGCCGGCCAGCGCCGAACGCAGCCGCTCCGCCTCCAGGACCCGCGACAGCGGCGTGGCCAGCTCGTGGGCCGGGCTCGACAGTGACGACGTGGACGGCGACGACGACGCCGACGTCGACGTCGACCCGCGGCCGCGGTCGTCGAGCCAGGAGCCGATGACGCGCTTGAGGGTGTGGTTCGGGGTGAGCTCAAGGTTGGCGAGCGGCTGCATGGTGGCCGGACAGGTGGCCCTGCCGCACCCGAAGATCCACCGCTCGATGCTGCGGCGGTCGTAGGTGACCCCCGTGGAGACGGTGACGGGGTCGTCCATGAGCTCCATGGAGATGGGGCACAGGAACAGGTGGGGAGGCTCCTCCATGGCTGGCGCTGGCGCTGGCGCACTGCCACCACCACACAGTCCACAGATCGGGATGCCGATGCAGACCACACCACGCTGCGTGCGCTGGTGATGTGATGAGGGCCTTTATACACGGACGTGATGGACCGGGCTGGCGACGGTGCAACGTGCAACCGTGCAAGTCAATGGTCAGACTCAGACAGGACGGAATCGTAAGGTTCGCTAATAAACTAGATTAAATGCATTCTGCGCACACAATTAAGTTTTGGTGGTGAGGTGATGAGGGAGGTTATGAGCCATGGCAAAATCCAGAAATTGTTAAGACTGATGACCAGGCAAAATCAAAGCGACTTTGAATGATGCTATTTTAATCTCTCAGAAATTAGACAAAAAAAAAATCAGACTAGCTGATGTAAGCTTTATGGAAATTTTGCAGACTGAGGTCCTACATGATGTGAGCTTGCAACTTTTATTTGACTGTTCTCGAAATGTGAAGTGGATACCTTCGGAGTTGTTTGTTTTTCCTGAAATGGCAGAGTTGTTTCAGTGGAGATGGTAGAGAGATTTGGCAAGGACAATAATGTGAGATGAGATCCTGTTCTGAGTGCTGTGAATGCTGAAGTCACTTGGGCCATATTTTGTGCATTGGTTGCGAGCGGTTGGGCGACGATGTTTCGTCCCCTGTTCCCTGTCCCCATTCTGAGGTGCATTCTCAGAGTAAACAAGTGGCAACTGATCTGCCACTTTGCTCTTGGTCAAATGCCAAATGTTGTACTCACCTTCAAACCTAGAGAGTACGGTGTACATTTTCCACTTCGAGTAAGGTTGGGGCTTACAGTGCTGCAAACGCCTGACTTGCCAAGCATTATCGGATTGGGTTACATGAAGGAAAAAGAAGATTACTAGTACAGTACTGAAAGTTAGTGGTAACGCACAACTGAAAGTCAGGCTAACGTGCATCACACACACAAATGACAAGTACAGGCTGCATTGACCCCCACACATCAACACAACTGGCACGCAAAAGAATCATCTTGACACTTAACCGCTCTTAAATGCGAGATAACTACTGTATATGTTCAGCCTCAGCAGCTCCGCGAGAATTCAATCCATGTCACTGTACTGTACAGCTTTCGTGTTCTCCGTTTCCAATCTCCTTTCTCAAAACCACAATCTCCTTTTCGTGAACAACATGCGATTTGACAAAAGCTGCATCAGAGGACGATGAACTCTCTCCACTACTCCCTTTTTTTTATCCTTATTTATTTATTATATATAAGAAAAAGAAAATGGAACTGCTTAGACGCGTCTCACTCTCACGATCACAGCGAATCATCGACAGAGTTGACTAGCCCGTGTAGAATAATCGGGCGGAGAATTATCGCCGGCCGCATGCCATTAGAATATCACATCGGATACTTGGGACTAATCTGCGGCGAGATCGTGCTGCTGGTCGTACGAGTGATTTGCTCTCCGGATTGATTATTTCACGATGAACCAACCATATAGTAAAGCGTATCTCGGTGATTTCGTATTTCCCGTCTCGGGATTCCCTCGCTGCAGAGCCTACTTACGATTTACCTGACCCCGTAGGCCGTAGCACGCGACTTCGAACCTCACCTGGTAATGGAATCCAGTTCTACCTAGTCTTCTTGATTACTGATCGAACGCTTTGTCTGGCAAGTGGAGTGGCGTACCAAGCTGATTAAGGCTGCGTTGGCAGGGAATGGTAACCGGGAACCATTCCTACCTAATTTGTATAATCAATCTTTATCAAGAACTATTTCTGACTAGAAATAGCCATAAACGAACGAGCCCTAACTGAGTGCTTCTATTTCAGCTGAAAATCCAGCAGTTTCTGGCCCTGGCCTATGAAAGTCCTTTTTAGGAAAAATCAAACTAAAAGAATGTAGGAGTAGTATGAAAATCTCATTTCATAATTTCATACTAGCTTTCTTTTTTTTTCTTTTCTGAATTTATTTACCTTACTGCTTGGGTTTATTTTAGTCAGCCCGTGCTTTGCCAACTGCAGAAGCAAAGGGCAGAAAATGGCCGGATGAACGCTCAAACTCCTTGACCGAATCAGCAAAGGGTATTTGCGGATTGAGAACAACCTGGCACGGCGACCCAGGCCTACGGGAGATCGATCCGTATCCGCCCAACACAAAGACGGACCCGTTCCAAACTTTCGTTGCTGTTCTCATGCTGCAAGTGAAGTCTGAATATCCTAATCGATACACGACCACCCAAACAGTTGCTGGTAGGGTACCTGCGGCACATGATACACAGGGTTGCCAGGTTGAGTATAACAAAATCAGTTCTTGCTGCTATGAGATTTACAGCTTGCGTACTCGTTCTATAAAATAAAAACAATAAGGCCAACCTACGAGGGGGGTTTCAATAAAAAGAAAATATGTCCTAATTTCTGAGCACATCCCTCTCCTGTAAGAAGAATATGAACTTAAATGTATGTTTGAGTGCATGACCACACTTTCCACCTTCGCCTATAGAAGGTAAAATGGATGTCCTAAGGTTGTCTCCACCAGAAGACTCATTTGGAAACCCAAACCTAAAATAGGTCTCCAACATAATACCTATAGCCTCCAACAGAGTACTCATACAGAAGATCCATTTTAGGTATCAGGAGAGGCATAACCCAAATTTAGGTATCCTCTCTCCTCGAGACCCATTTGAACAAAGGGTTCGAGACTAAAACCTTCAAAGAAGGATCTATGGGTATGACATGTGGTGGTGATGCGGGAGTTAGAAGGAGAGGGGGAGATGAAGGCGAATGGATGAATGGATCTAGGGTTCAACCACTTCATAGGAGGGGAGAGGGGTGTTTCTCCATTTATCTACTACTCCCTCTATTCCAAATTGTAAGTCATTCCAAGAATCTTAGACAGTTAAAGCATCTTAAGTTTGATCAAAATTGTAGAGAAAATTATAAAGAGTCTAATGATACTTAATTGACATTATAAATGTTATTATCCTATTATATAAATTTGATCAAACCTAAAATATTTTGACTTTTCAAAATTCTTAGAATGATTTATAATTTGGGACGAAGGGAGTACAAATGTAATGTGTCATAGCGGGTCGTTCGTTAATCAAGCTACACTCTCGTTGGCAACTCGTATAGGCTGGGCTATCATAGGCATGACTAAAAACGGGGTGTGTCAAGCCAAAAGGTCCAGGCCTCGGGCCAACTCATGAAGCTTTGGTCCATCTAGCCATCTATACTCCTACCAAACCAGCTAAGTTAGACTCACTTCGGGCTTGCTTAAAGAAGAAGAACAAATACATTGCAAAAACTCCATGCTCTAAACCTCTAGTCATTCCTCCTTTGCCTTAGTAACCAAAATTTCTTCGGCACGTCAGAAAGTTAAATCCGTCGGGATCCACAAACAAATAAATTCATGCACACGAACAATATCGCCAACGACGAATAGATTACCTCCAAAATATTTTCAGCTCATAGCTTTTCTGAAGCCCAAGGAACTTGTCAAGAGTTAGGCCTTGTTTAAGTCCATTTTTTTTTGGATTTTGACGTTGTAACACTTTTATTTTTATTTGACAAACATTGTTCAATCATAGATTAACCATAGATTAACTAGGCTTAAAAGATCCGCCTCGCGGTCTACAAGCAAACTGTGCAACTAGTTTTTATTTTCATCTATATTTAATGCTCCATGTATGTGCCGCAAGATTAGATGTGACGGAAAATCTTTAAAAGTTTTTGGTTTTTAGGGTGAACTAAACAAGGCCTTAAGTAGGCACTAGCTTGTTTTTCCTAGCGGAGGTGAAACGTAAAATTTTCTTTCACGGAGGCCACTAACGGCCCTGGCCATTCTTTTGGAGACCTCAATCTCATATATGCAGAACAATCAAAGCCTCGAAGGAGGGCAAAATGAGGTGCCAATCATCAATTTCTCTACCATGATCAATTCCAGTTTCCAATATAATACAGGCTCATTCCTCACACGAATGAGAAAAACTGCATATACCTAAAGGTTTTCTATCTCCAAGGATAAAAAAGCACCCAACTCTATGACAGCTCAGTGTGAGGTGGAAAAAAAAATTGTCAGCAGTGAGTATGTAACCAAACAAAGCTGTGGTGGCAAACGGAGCAAAATTGGCTCTGCTTTTCCAAGGAATTCCTCCCTACCATGCTGTCATTTCTCTGCAACTTTAATCTGCCCGAGTTAACCCATGAGAATGAGCTGTGCCAAAGCTGATCTGGATCAGCAACGATCTCCAACTGCAGAACTCCACTTTGACAAGTGTATGGACTACATATCTGTATGCCATGCCATACTTTCCCCTCTTGGTGAGCATATATGCAATTGCCTGGGAGTGCTGACCGGCTGAAGTTCATTTCAGCTGAATATTGCATCGGAATAAATACTGACATGGACAGTATATCAGCTGAACATCACACATATGTTCCAGAGGATTTCCATATTCTTCCTTCGAGAGAAATGACCATAATGGTGACATCATCATGGTATTTTCTGCGGTCCCCTTGAGGTATATCTAATAGCTCATAAAAGTCCATGCCTGAAAAGGCAAACTCCAGGTTAGTGCTGGCATATTGCTCATGGAAGAGATTTCTTGGAAGAATCTCTAATTGATCTAGAGATTGAAGCAGAATGACATTACTTATTTTTGTAGGAATAGATAACAATGATGTAGTGTAATCAAGTACAGAGATGTTTCAGATGTGATAGTTGTGTGGCATACAACCAAACTTTTCAACAACAGGCATTATAGCTATACAGTTAAATCTCCAACCATACAGTGGCCTAATATTGGGCAAATTAATCGCTTAGGTGGCACCTAGGCACTAGATGTGACCTCCCACCTATGCAGCTGTCTAGTGCACTGTATACACAGTGTAACAGCAAGGGAAATGATTAAATGGAGCTTAGGGTTCATTACACCCAAAACACATAGGAACAATAAGCTTGTCATTTGAATTGAACATCTTTGTGCTGAAATTTTATATGAAGCATTGCTCTGAACCAATTTGCATGATATAATCCTAGGGAAAAATAGAACTGAAAACTTTAGCTCCAGCCCTCCAAAACAATGCAAAGCTTGTCTTTTCGCACAGATACTTCATGCCATCAAAATGATTCACGGACAAGTGAAACTAATCAAAAGTTCAAAACTAGCCAAAACTTATCTAGGAACAGAACCTCAGGTTGTCACTGTAGCTGTGGTCCTGTAGAGTCTGCTCTAAAAGCTTTGTAACCACCAAAACTACATATGAAACACAATCCATTCTGTTCGAAGATTGAATCTAGACAAAATATCCCCTATAAAATGATAAAAAGGAATAATATCAAAGAATACAAGGTATGATTTTGTCAACTATACTTTCAAACAGAATCTAAAAATAGTGGAACAAGACAATGTGCAATCAAGTGTGGGTAGTAAACTTCGACCAAAAGATTCTCATAAATTAGGAATTGACAGTCTGACATACCACGTGTTAGCTGAGTTTAACCCCTGCCATGTTTGGGTTACTTCTGGTTTTTATGCATATAAATATACTTTTTTTATTCCAGAAAGTAGCATAGTGAGCCACCCAATGCCCCAACATGAACATGTGCAAGCACATAAATGTTTGCACTGTGCACACAAGTATGTGAACCGTAATGCTAAGGGTATAATGAAAAGGTCAACATCCAAAACAATGAAGAAAGAACATTTGCATTCAGCATGGAAGAAGAAGACCACACAATGACCTTACCAGCTTTCTTTGCAGCACGGGAGAGTAGCTCCTCAATTAAACTCTGTGCAGGATCACCCTCTGGAAATCGCTCCATAAAATTCTCAACATGTAGAACTACCTCCTCGTTGCTTAGGTACTGATATAAGCCATCAGATGAAAGAACAAGAAATTGATCCCTGGCGGAGAGCTTATGATGGCAAAGAGAAGGTGTGCATGATATATATGGTGTATCACCTATATACTCATTGCGAAACATCTCTAGCAACCCATCATTCAACTTTGCCTGTAAAGCATACAGACTTCTCATTAAAATTTACTTGTTTCCCCATACCTGGACCTATCATAGCAATCAACCTGTTTACCTGTTTGAGATACCCAGCACCAAATGCACGGGTGACTTTTAGACGACCCTTTACTCTATCATTAACAATACACTGATCATCATCCGGATGTTCGCGTCTGATCCTCTGCACTTCCTGCACGTCAACACGAAAGAACATGAGTTCATATGCAGAAAGAATTCATAGGCTAAAACACCTATGATGCTTCCCATCCACCTATACTATCCTACTACGATATATAAATTCACAACTCCAAAAGAACAATGGTCTGTCGATTATAAAGCCATGCTGTTGAACAGGACAATGCACATACTGCACATGTACTCGCAGAAGCCACTACAAAGTTCACATATAATGGCATAGGTATTGCTGTACCAAAGGACATGTTCAACCAGGATAACAAAAAACAATTGGGTCTGAATATTTATATAGGAATAGGATGCAAGCCCATCTTTTCAGTGAACTCAGCAGATGCACAAATGCATTAGCACTATGCATCAATTCAGCTATGTCTGCAAAAAGGTTACCCCTTCAATGCTCGTGCTATGATCAGTCGACAGCTGCAATGCCTCAAGCCCAATTGCAGAATACCCAGGGATCCTTGACTCGGTCTCCAAGCCCACACCAATGTCCTCCACCCGCATGCTTCCAATCAAGCAGTCGTCGTCGTCTCGTCGCTGCGCCACAATGGCACGGCTATCCCCAAGGTTCATTACATACACGTCGTCGTCCCTTAGCAGGGCCACGAGCAGGCAAGCTCCGGTCACTGCCAGCTCTGGGTGGGATCCCATTGATTGGCTGGTCATGTCCAGGTACGCCGACTCTGTCGTAGCTAGCGCTCGGGCCAGTGCGCTTAGTACCGCCATGTGGTCCCTCACCGCCGGCGCGGCCGTCAACCTCTTAACTCCCCACTCCCTGCCGCTTTGACCATCGCCAACGGCAGCCGCATGGGCCCACAAGGGATGCCGCTGCTCCTTGAGCCTGGCAAGCGATAGCGCAAACCGGCCGGAGCCTGAGAAGTCGAGTTCGCTGTCCTCGTCGTCGCCATCCGCCAGGAACTGCCAGAGTCGCTTGGAGTCCGGGTCGGCCTCTTCGTAGAAGATCCCACGGAGCTCGCGCAGCAGGAAGCGGTAGAGATTAGCGACCAGGAAGTCCGGGGCCTCGGGACCGTTGAAGCCGTCATAGATGCCGACGAAAAGCCAACGCTGGTCCTCGGAGACAACCACGTGAACCCTGTCCTCCCCGGCGCGGCCGTGCGCCCACTGCACGCCGTCCTCCCGGCGGAGCGGCACGACGCATGGGCGGTTCTTCTCCGAGACGCTCCGCCGCAGGCTGCCGAAGGAGGGTTTCCGGAACCTCCTCGAGAACCCTCGCGACGACGACGAGGGAGCGGGCTTGGTGGGCTTGGCGGGGAGCGGGCCGGAGAAGGGCACGGCCTGGTCGAGCGGGCCGGAGAGCTGGGCGCCGCGGTCGATGGGCCCGGAGAGGAAGAGCGGCCCCGAGGAGAGGTTGGAGAGCTGCAGCGGCGCGGAGGAGAAGGACGAGGAAGTGTGGAACGCGGAGGAGTACTGCGGCGGCGGCATGCCGCCGGCGCCGCCGGAGGAGTGGTAGATCGGCACGGGCACGGAGGAGTTGGCGGAGAGCGCGGCGCCGGAGATCGCGTGGCGGAAAGAGGACGAGTGGCCCGCGGCGGCGGCGGAGCTGGCGGCGTAGCAGAAGGAGTGGCCGAGCGCGTCGTCCAGGCACGGCCCGTCGTCCGCGGGCGCCGGCGCCGGCCGCGAGCACGCGCACGCGGTGAGCAGCCGCGACGCGCCGCTGCCCATGGCATCCGACGCTCCGGCTCCGTCTCCGGCGGTGGAAAGCAAGCGATGTGGAGCACTCGCCAAGCTACGCCGAGTGCCCTCTCTTTTTTTTACCAGTACGCCGCACTGCCGAGGAGAGGAGGAGGAGGAGGAGGAGGAGGAGGGCGGCGTGCGGGAGTGCGCCGTGCCCGTGCGCTATGACTAGTAGTTGCAGTTGCAGTAGCCGCGGGGGTCCGTTTCACAAAATCAGTCTTCCTCGACGTCTCCCATGCAAAGTTTTGCATGACACGAGCCGAGCCCCGGAGGACCGCGATGCGAATAGATGATGGAGTTGAGGGGTTGAAGCGCACGGTGCCAGGTGCGAGCTGGTATGGTGGTGGGTGGCCGTTTTGTCCGCACCCGGCCCCTCCTCACGCCGCAGAGCAGGGAAGGGGGGGAGCAGTGACGTGGCGGCGCGGTGTTGACGTGGAGGGATGGGGAGTGGAGAGGAGTCAACGTTTGGGCTTCCAGTCTGCCCACCCGGACTGGGCTTAATTACGGCAGATGGGACTCCACCCAGGGGCATATGCGTAAATCCGCGCGGTGGCGCGGCAGATTGGATGGCTTTGGCGGGCCAGCTAGAGCGTAGGGAACTCGAACGGGCTGGCCGGCTGGCTAGTGGGCTCCTCCTCGGTGGTCTCAAAGATAATGCTAGCCTGCTAGGTGTGACTTGTTTTTTTGGAGCACCTGTTTTACAAAGTGAGCCTGTGTTTGACGAGGATATAGTTTTTTAAAGGAACGTTTTTAAGAGAAATTGATTCTGATGATATGGTGTAACACTCAACCAGATATAAGGGTTTCTTATTCTAACCCATAATCTCGAGATCGCTTGATAGGGATTGTCTCCAAAAATTATTTTTCGTTGGTAAAATCTTTTGTGGAGATAAACGGTTTTGAAGAGTTCTTTTCAAGTGCACATTTAAAGTATTGTAATCGTAACTTTAAAAAAAGCCAATGTGATAATTCTTTAGCACGAGGTGCATGGAGAAAGAATAAAATGGTGAGGAAGTATCTCACGCAAACCAACTCTAAGGGTCTCATTAGTTGTCTACATCTGCCTGTATTTAAATTTGTGCACTGCAGTTTGTTCATATAAGAGCCTGTTTGGCAGAGCTCTGGTTTCTCTGAAACCGTTCTGAAAAACATTTGATAAAATAGTTCTTTCTGACAAAACCCAACAACAAGCCACGCGAAGCTCATTTTTTTGAGGTTTCTCTTGCATGTAAAACTCTTGACCGCAACCCATGCGGAGCCAGGTGTGCCGGAGCTGAAGCCCCTGCAGAGGCTCTTGTTGCCTACAAAAGCTCTTTACGCAAAGTGCTTGAACCAGCTAGTGCAACAAGATTTTTTTGTATTAGACAATGCAAAATGCATAAACCACGGACACAAAAAAAATAAAGTATCATCATAAACAGTACACGGTAAACAGTGAGCAATACAATCATTTAAACAAAATAAACACCTGACTAAATAAAATGACGTATCATCGTGTAGCATTTGAACACAATGTGTAAACAGGCTAGGGGTGTTTGGCAAACAGACCCGAACAAATGGTATTTCCACATTCTCTAATTTTACTAAAAACATGAGACCTCTAATAGATCATATAGGGTGACTACATGCAATAAATGTAAATAAACAAATACAATTTGATCAGACATAGTTTGCCTACGTAGAACAACCAAACACAAAGATGTTTATGTTGGGTTAGCTTATGCTACATAAAATATGCAGGCTAAGCTAGTATAGGAAACCAATAAAACACTAACTAAATAAGGGTTTACCCATACTAAAAACGAAAAGCTCTTGCTTATTCAAAAGAAAACGAGAAACTGTGAAGTAAACCTGAACGGATAATAACGTAGGTTTAAGCTTCAATTGGTATCTGTTGTTATTTACTACTCTCTCCTCTGTTTTAAATTATTTGTCACTTTAATTTTTATCTCAATTAAAAATATCTAAATTTCTATCAACCTTTGGAAAATATATATCAACGTCTAAATGCCTACTAAATGAACCATCAAGACATATTTTATAGTGGGTTTAATATAAAATAATTTGATATTATAGATTTTGGTGTACTTTTCTTTTTAACTTTGTCAAGGTTGAATAAGTTTGATATTGTAGTTTGTTTCATAACGAAATGAGTAGGCTGTATGCTAAGCAGATTTTTCAGTTTTTGAGATTTGAACAGCATATTTCACTTTTCCAAACTCAGTGCGCCACCAAACATAAGGATAAAACATGGGCAAATGGAGGAACAGAAGAGTTCCACAGGGAACAGGGTGTTTCACGTGAGTGTAGCAGGGGGCCGAAAGACAGCGAGAGGAGGGGGGCATTGGATTCTGATTTCTGAGAGCACCTGGCAAGTCAAAATTCAGAGTACTGTGATGGATGCAGTGTGCCGAACTGCGTTCCCGTTGTTTTCTGTCCTGTACTTGTCCCCCGTCCCGCTCTGAAATCTCAGCAGGCAACAGACAAATGTATGAGATCGAAAAGTTGATTGGAAAAAATCAGAGACTCCACCTGTGCCAAGACAGACAAAATAAGTGTTATCAGGGAACACAGCATGTTAACATCAGAGAACTCGTGTAAAAAAACATCAGTAAAATTAGAGGACGGCTTGGTGCCTGGATGCAATGGGTTTGCCCATTTCAATTCGAAAGGAGCTGTGGAATATGATAAACCACCCAACGAAGAAAAAGATGCATTATAAAGATAAAGAACAGGAGTGTTAAAAACTAAGATATTCTATGCGAGCATAACATTTTTGCGCATATATACTTTTTTTTATTACAATCTCTCGCCTTTTGCCCTCCAAGAACATAGCATATTAGCAAAGAGAACAATTTTTAGTTAAATACCATGATTAGTTCAATCCTAGCAAGAATAAACTTAAGTTTGCTTTAAAGGTTTTTAAGATGTAATTCAATCTGCTGCTGGAACAATATGGACCTGATTCACCTCTTTTCCTTTTTCTTTTCTAGGGCAGGGATGGGGTGAAGGAACTGAGGGTTTGTTTAGGGATCCAAAAAGTTTTTGAATTTTGACACTATAGCACTTTTGTTTTTATTTGACAAACATTGTCCAATTATAGAGTAACTAGGCTTAAAAGATTCGTCTCGCGATTTACAGCTGTGCAATTAGTTTTTGTTTTCATTTATATTTAATGCTCCATGCATGTGCCGCAAGATTCGATATAACAGAGAATTTTAAAAAGTTTTAGATTTTTCGGTAAACTAAAGGCCTTAGATCATTGCCTCCAATAAGATCTTAGCCCTAGGTGTCTGAAATTAGACATACGCTACCTGATATGGTTAAGATTTTCGCGCCATCATCCAGACAGGCCCAAGTCTCTCGATCCTTAGAGAACTTTGCCTTGGAGCTTGAAGCCAACCTTGTTTAGGAGGATACCAATTGCCAAGTTCTACCTAGCTATTATCGTTGTTCATTCAGCTCGGTGCTCTGGTTTGAGCAAGGATGTGTGGTGTACGGTGCATGAGAACGAACTAGACCCAGTTTTGTCTTATTTATAAAGCAAGAAAAAAAAAAGATGGGAGGCAGCTGGGCCTAGTTCGCTATCGCACCACTCTCTCACTGTCACATGCAAGAAAGAAGTCTGAAGAGTACGACACCTCTCAAACCAAGAGAAAACAAACTGTCTGCAAGTAACAAGTCAGTAGTTAAAGTTCTTGATAAGTGGGAGCCTAGCAAGTTTAACATAGCTGGGACCCACGATGCAGTACTGGGTCAGATTAGTTGACCGGGCTGACTGACATGGGACCCACTGGGCCACCGAAAGGGAAACACATATACTAAAAATCTGAAAGTACAGAACAACCTCTATCGATACTTCCAATCAAATTCTATGTCTTGCCACGACCTAGTTCTCGAATGCTCAGAACAACTGAAGAAGTGATGAATGGATCAGATCATCCACTGACTCACGATCGAAACAAAGCTCGAGCCAACCAATCAACACTGAGCTAGTGATCTAAGCAATCTCTTGATTGCTCCCATGGCAAGGAATAGACTTTCATGTGCTTCAAAATATGGGCACAATGCAGGTGACTAGAGAATTTTTGGATTAGCAGGATGCAAATTTATATGTATTGGAAAAGTTCTTGCGAGAATTAATTTTGTAGGTGTCAAATGGGAACCTGCTTTGGTTTGTCCGCTTCCCACCAAAAACGTCCAACTCAATTGGGACCATCCATCCATGAGAAAGGAATCTTGGACTTCTGTTAGTCTCCTTGTCCCTGGATTAAGATAACCATAGATTAATTTAGAATAGAGCAACATGGGAGTAGGGGCTAAAAGTTCTGCAGTAGCAATATATTTTTTTCAAGTCCAAGGCAGGCAGATAGAATAATGGTTAGGGCCTAGCCCAGGGCTCATGGCTGTTCTGGAGCACGATGGACTGAAAAATTACAAATGTGTAGAGATATGGGCCCTTTAGAGAACTAGGACATCGATACTGAAGTAAAGAAAGCCCGGTGCACCTTTTGCAGCACAGAACATTGACCTTTTGCTTTGAGACTAGAGATCAAACAAATGTACCATCAAAACAGCATTCTGCCCCTGTTGACGGCCAAAAGCCAGCAGATCTATTGTGGTACCGGCAGCAAAGATGCTTAGCTTCAGGAAACTTGACCCAGGGGACCAAATCCACTATTCTGGGAGTGATTCTGCAGGGTGCCAAAAAATTTTAAAAGAAACTTGGAGGATGGACCCTAGTGAATGAAAAGTTCTATCCCTAAGTAATATAGTTTGTGCTCAGTAACTACAATATCATAGGCTCCTGTGCAATCTACATACAGAGAAATTGTTTCATTGATAGCTTACCAGTTCATCAACAATTTTTTTGTAGTTTGATCCACTCAATGAGCTGAGAAAATTGCCTATTATGAACCATGAAGATTGTAAAGCTTTGGAAGCTGCTGCCAACAGACAGCTGTGCAGCCAAGGTAAAGTGATATCTTATGACAGGTTAGTAAAATTTGCTCAAAATTCAGGATATTCCTACAATGATCAAGTGAAAGAAAACCTTTGTTATCTTTTTTCTTGAACACAATCAAAACAAATAAGAAGTGTTGTGGATGGATCAATAGCTGCGTGACAGATATAAGCCATTTGCAAAAGTAAATATGTCATGATAAAGTAAATTAATTGCCTGGAATTTGGACCGGTCACACTAATAAAGATGATAAGAGTGAAAGATCACCAAGCCTACAGCCTACTGTCTGCACAATGCACAGTGTTTTTTTATTACAACAGTACAAGTTATCCTTTACTCAAAGATATGGAGTATGGCAACAGAATTTGCAACACTTGCCCAGCCCTTATGAACCAGGCATGTGCAGAACATGATGCACCAAGCACACAACGAATTGGCCCAACTGTATGCACAGTAGAAATTTGATCCTAGGGAAAGAGGGCAGATGTCAATTTATCCAACACAAGAGAATCTGTATGTTCAGATGTGTCATGCCATTAAAATGAGCAAAATTTCAAGACTGAAGAATTTAGAAGAACATATAATAAACATAAGGAACCGACAAATGAAAACGTTAATCCAGAGTTGTCAGGTCCCAAGTTCCAGGTGAGGTTATATATATCACAATAACTCAATAAGTATAGAGAAGTCAGAAGCAATAACATTAGAAATGCATTGTCACCTGGAAACGTCTCCCATATAATGTTGCCAATATCTACTTCTATGTTATTCAATCCTCTGATGGTAGACGTTAAGAATGTAGCAGTCAAATAGATCACTAAAATATCCTAGTGGAGAATTTCTGCACCACATGGTTCAGTGCTTATCTACCCATCCTAACAGCTAGATCATGACCATTTACCAATGCAGAAATTGCTTTTGACAATGCAATAGGGGAAGGTTCACATAGAAACCCTGTCAATTTGTTTGTAACTGTCTCAACAGAATCACCACTATTACATGCAATACAGGCTTCTTTGCTGCCATAGCTTCTGAAGGAATAATGCAAAAGTTTATACAATTGTAAGGTATGCAGTTGAAGTAGCACAGCTGAACTCATGGAGAAACTAAACAAATGTCAAATACTATATCTTTGGAATCTCCAAGAAACAGAGGCAGTTAGAAAGAAGTTCATCCCTTTCAGATGTTGAGCACAATGTGACAAAGGTAACATGGTCAGAAACCCCTTCAATTACCACCAACCTTCTAAGTTCCTCAAGATAATCAACACTTACTTTCAGACGCTTGTCATATCCACCTCATGTACCTAATCTGTAGATAAAGATAAGAAGATGGAATTTTTATAATTCGTGACAACAAATTTGGCTTCCAATTGACAGAAAAGGAATATGATCAAAATAGTACCAGCAATTGTCAAAGTTGCCTCATGCAGATAAACACTGGTGAGATGGACACACAACAGAATGAAGCAAACTGAATGCTGGGATGGCGAGATCAAGGTTCCTTTTTCTTTCAAAATGTTTGATTAATAGAAAAAATAGCTTGCATAGTAGTCAACCAATAATAGCATTAGAGAACATGGCATCATAGGTTTATCTAATCGATAAGCCACAAGATTGATTTGCCTGTGGCTTATAGTAGACTAGATTATATCATTATATATGGTGTCACTCTGTGCTATAGAAATAAATATGGCCGTTTGATTACTTGTAAGTTGTAAGCAAGGGGTTCAACAAAGTGCTCGATAAGACTGCTGGATATAGAACAGCAGGTTCAATTCCTCTACCATGAAGACCACGACAAATGTAGATGCTGTGAACATGCTGTTGACTAGAGTTATTTTTTTAATGCAGACTAGAGTTAAATCTGCCATGCTTTGATTTAAAAATCTGTCACCTTTAGCATGAATCACAGATGCCTACAGATATGAACTAGGAATGGAACAGCTGCAATATAGTGCCACTGCCATAGACAAGACAGTGTCGTGGCTTCCTCCATCATACTGATGGGTTTGCGATATAGCTTTAGAAGAATAGAAGTGTGCTTTGTAACCAACAAGTCAAGGAAATGGCAATAAAATACAATCTGAAAAGATGCATGAAGGTAATACCTATTGAGCACTTGAGGTTAAATCAAAGAGAAGCCTTTAGAATATATATATGTTAGTTGGGAAAAACCTTTGGTTTAACCGCAGAAACCTGGTCCACAAATATGATGTCAAATGAAGACCGCAAAAGTAGCACATACCGCAACTAAATAAAATGAAGATGTGCACAGACAGCATGGAAATGCTAGAAAATATCATGAGTCAAGAAAACACCATAAACAGTAACTGGAAATTGACCTGGGCATTTATTAGAAAAGACAGGAGGTTAAGAATTACTTCACCATAGGTTTACTAGAGATAAGAGAAAACTGACAATAACAGACTCGCAGTTGCATAATGCTTATGCATCAGTTACCTGAAACTCTCTAACAATCTGAAAAATAGATTGCCTGAGGATCCGAAAATTTTCTGTGCAAATGGAACCTAAATTGCATGGAAATTAACCTTTACAGAAACAGCTAATACAAATGCATGAAGAGAAAACACTATAGAGCAAAGACTGAATTTTATACATATCACAAAGCGGGGAACTTATCTGGTAAGAACCACCAAGTAGGAGAATAAAACATCAAGCTCAAACATGTACAATCAAGGCTACTTGACTGTTGTCACTAAAAGTTGGAAGGACAGAAGTGTATGTATGTGTGAACTGATTCAGAGATCTCCATACAGATATTGGCTTTTTTTTTTATAAGTCAACGGGAGGGGAGAGAGTCCCCACCTGGATTTCATTTCATTGATTGATTGGCTCTGAAAGCCGATATTGGCATTTAGAATTTGGAGAGTATTCTAAGACATTGAAATCTACTTAACAGTCAAGATTACTATGGAGTACTTCTTGCGAACCTATTTGAAGGGTAGTTGTAGTTCTGTACAGTACATTGGACTGCAGGATAATGTAACGTTAGAGTAATTGAAATAAAAGCAGTTGCTAGCATTCAGAACCTTACCAGACACAGTCTAAACGCACCAAATTTTGTCGTGGTGAGGTGTGAAAACATGAGTATTATGTCTATGGGCAGTGAGCTACTGAGCTGTCATGCCACATCAACTATCAGTCTCTCTGCACCACCTGCAAGAAGGAAGTTGGTCTTCATTTCAATCACACTAAGTTTAATTTGAAGAATTATTTGCACCGGGCATACTGAGGCCTTGTTTAGTTCACCCCAAAAACCAAAAACTTTCAAGATTTCCCGTCACATCGAATCTTGCGGCACATGCATGGAGCATTAAATATAGATGAAAACAAAAACTAATTGCACAGTTTGCATGTAAATCGTGAGATGGATCTTTTGAGCTTGGTTAGTCCATGATTGGACAATATTTACCAAATAGAAATGAAAGTGCTACAATACCTGAAAACAAAAAAATTTGGGAACTAAACAAGGCCTAAAAATACTCCTAGTGCTGGACATGATGAATCTTCTAAACTAATGCACTAAAACCATATAATTGCAAAGTTCAACAATTTGGTCAGTGTATATGGATATATTTGAAACATTCATAAGAATTCTTGTCCACTATTCTGTAATCGCCAGTTTGCAATTCTAATAAAAAAAACAAAAGGAGCATATTTAGGTCAGAGGATCAGTAGATCCCACAACATGAGTCGACTGTATGTTATCATTCAATCCCTGTCTCGGTGCAAAAGTTATGTATGCAAACCCCTATGTGCTTGAATCACACAAAACGAGACTTAGTTGTTCCTAGGGAAGGAAAGCACTACATTGTGGGTAAATTCCACATTTCCACTATCTCTAGACTCAAGATCCAAGCAGATAAAATTCACAAGTCATATGAATGTCAATTTGCATTTGCAAGCGCGCACTGAATCAATGTATCCGCATAGACCGCCATCAGAAACAGAACAGTGCCAAATATCACATGTCCATTCATCCTACTAGATGAAAGCGTTCCAGTCAAAAAAGCCCTTGGAATCCCTGAGGACTTTAAATTCATAAGGCCTTGTTTGGATGTTGTCGGATTCACTTCAATCCATGTGTGTTGGTGTGGATCGGGGTGGAATTTAGTTCAAGTTCCACTCCAATCCACCTCAACACATGTGGATTGATGTGAATCCGACTACATCCAAACAAGACCTAAGTAGTATTCTATAACCTTCCCATTCAGTCACTATCAGGACGATATCAGTGTCCACTTACAAATACTGGTTCATGTAAGTAAACCGACTTCTTCCAAAAAGTAAAATGATATCTAAAGTTAAACCTCAGTCTTTCAGTTTATCAATCCAAAAATGGGTAGTAGTTGCATTACGTCCGTGCAAGTGCAATCACGCTGCAACACAGCAATAACACTTCTCCCTAATTTCGGGCCCTTTTGGTGCGATCCTCTCAAACGCAAAGTAATTTGAACCTAGATACCTAGATGACTCGAGTCCTATACGGGCCATCGTTAACAGCAGGTCCCGCCCATCAGATCGAGCCGAGCGAAAATGCGCAGTAGCGAGGAGTGTGAGACAGAGAGACGTTACCGATTCTGAGGTGGGGATGGACGACTGCGATCCGGAGTTGCTTTTATGCCGATGGCCCGCCGTCACCTCAGACGAGGACGAGTTACTTGCCGCGGCCAGCCGCCAGCGCCACCTTCGTAGTCTCCACCCCCGCTGGCGCCGCGTGGTGTGGGCGGGCTTCGGCATGGTTGGCGTTCGGCAGAACACGAGGGGCCAAAAACTGCCGAGAAACGCAGACGCGCGTCTTGCCCAGTAGCTCGCCCGTTTGGTCCGCGATTTGCACTTGGACCTGTTCCATCGATTTATTGGTAACCTTTATACTACTAGGCTCAACTGGATATATTACCATTGTAATAAATCGGTCACGTGGCTTCCATGTGAATTTCTCTGATGAGCTCACGGCCCCAATGGGCTCGTAGCTCCGACGGGAGCATAAACTTTTAGCAATGGAACACAAAGTCTATCAGAAACTTAACGGGAACAAAGAGGTTTTCCGAGCATGAGTGCATGACAGCATGTTCAGATTAACTTGTTCCTTATCAGCAGTCAGGAAACTTGAACAATATATTTCCACCCGTTTCTCTGAATATTTAACGAAGAAAAACGACTAGTAACACAAGGACGTTCAGTTTAATGCACGACAGCTAAATGTCCAGAGCATCAGCAAGCACTGATACATTATGTCCGCAAGTCGAGCAGGGAATCACACGATCAAGCAGCAACATCCTTGGGAGGGCACTGCGCAGGTTGGGCATCAGAAGACAGGTCTGTGATGGACATCAGCTTTGATCTGAACTTGTCCGCCCCATCGCCCAGCTTCCCGTTTTCTGCACTGGAGATTGGTGTCTTCACCGTCTGGGGTGAAGGTGTCTCCGGAATGGACTGGGAGATTGCGATCAGAGACTGACGAGCTGCTTCCTTACTGAACTCGGTTGGTGAAGGTGAGGCCATCAATCGTAGGCTGCATTTCAAGTGTTGATTGAAAGCCATCAGAACTCAGAGACTCACAACATAACGAACTACTCCTACAAAGGGCATATATAATGAATACAAGGCATGGCAAAAAAGTAAGGCAAGACAGTAATATTTCTGCAGTAGAAGGGTCCCTGAAGGCCAGAGAGAACAATTTGGAATTGGGGAAATCATTATTTGGCGAATAAGTTGTTTGCTGAAGGCCATGGACTTGGTATGATGCATCTGACTAACTGATTCTCGTAGAGAAAGATCCCAGCTGAATAATGTCTCTTTTCACTACTTCCAAGGGAACAAGAAAATGCAGTAGTCCTAAATTAGCTGCACCTAAATCAACCAGTCAACTAAATTAAAACTTCAAATAGCTAAGTAGAAGTGCATCACGGTCAATTGCTGAATTGCGGATTGAAGAAATAAAATGCAAGGTATTAACCAACGATGTACATACTACTTACTACCTCAGCAGTCAGCACATTTGGCAACAATACATCAATGCCTCGGCATAATTTGAATCAACATGAGTTTATTATGTAGGTAATAATTGGAATTGAGGAAATAGTAGAAGGAATCTGTATCTTTCACAAACAACAAAGGTTTTAAGTGAAATTATCGTTGCATTTACTTATGCAGTGCCAATAAAGAAGGAGATGAAAGACTGAAGGCATCATTGGAGTTTTCTAAACTGCAGTTACATCCTTTGCATTTTACTGTGAAATAAGTGAGCCTATATGCAACATGGGCGCTAATTTAAATGTAGAAAATGCCCAAATCTGGTGCCTAAATTTCATTGGGTAACACTCCATCGAGTTCCACTCCTGATCGCTATCATATATGTAACACTGTTGATATGACTTTTTTCCGTGACTGTGCCTAAGCAATGTTTCACTATTCACATAGGTTATATTCTTCTGATCTCAGGACAAAGCAATGTCCTAATAGCTCAAGCATACAAGAGAAGGCAAAGTTTAAGGAAAATCCTAACTACATCATAAGTTTTCAGTTTTCACCTCACATGACTGGAAAGGGGCGAAAAGAAAGGCGGTAAGGCTGCAGGATAAGAATATCTCAATCTTCATGTAACTATACCATTTTTTTTACTAATAATCAAATCAAATAACTATGGATGGCTATTAATGTAGTGATATTCTACCAGGGAAATCCCTATCCGATGAAAATTGAGAACCAACTGCCCATTTTGCTGGGTTCATGAAATTCAAAGGCGTCTAGCAAGGCTAAAGATTTGCATAACAACTTACCCAGAAGAAGTTTGAATTCTTGAAGCAACTATGCTAGAAAACTAGAAATAACGACGACGGTGTTTAGTCCCGGTCTGACCTCCAGAACTAACCTCTAGCCTCGTTAAAGTTTAGTCCCTCGATGAACAATTGATCACCTCCAAGCTAGGGTTTCCCTAAGCTTTATTAATACCACACTGTCATGCTATAATTAACTCGATTAATCATTTAGCTTGGTTCGATCTGTGTTTCCATACCCACCACTCACATGGCAGCCAGCCAGTAATAGCAAAGCTTCGGCCAGCCTGCCTATCCTGCCGTCCGTTGACCTCAATTTGGACCAACTGCACAGCCTAAGAATAGATGGCCTTCTACTGGTAGTCAAAGCTAGTATAAGATAACGAGTTTCACAGCCAATTAAACTCCAATAAACACGTCCTTCCTCCCCTGCTGCGACGGAATCACTTCACATCAAACTGATGGAAAGATCGGAGCATCCACCCAAGGAAGATATGGATCAGATTATTCAGAGACATACAGCAAAAGAAATATGCTATCTATCCTGCACAACTCACAGAATCTTGACTCCTCCAAACAACCAGACCAAGCAAGGTAGGGCTTCCTTACCAGCGACCGAAGAAGTCGGACTATGTCGGCACGGATCTCCACTCCGCCGCAGTCAGTCCCCTATGGAAGAGGAGGAACAGGGCCGCGAGGACGAGTGGTAGAGAACTAGAGAAGATGATCCCTTTGACTTTTGAGGCCGGTGGCGTGCTTCGCTTCGGTTGGGGCTAGGAATGGAGGCACGGGTCTTGCGTGATTCCGTCTGGCAGTCTGTGCAAGGAAGGGGAAGGCAAGGCGAAGCAGAGGTGCGCCAGCGCAAGCAAGTTGAAATGGGTGAACCGGCCGGGGGACAACAGACTAGACCTTCCCAAGGTTGATATCAAATCGCGGATTCTCTGCGCTAAATCAAAGTAAATGTACATTTTTTTTCGGCCACTCAGAATTTACTTGTTAAACTAATCAATTCAGCAAGTTAACAAAAAAACTAGCGACTTTTATTTTTATTCTTCTCCACTAATCTTCTATACCGCATTTAATTATTTTTTTGATTTATTATGTTGTTTATAAAAAAAATGAAAAGAAAATTACATCTTTTGTCGGCACTGCATTGACGCGAGCACCAACTATGTATGGCCAGCAAGACGTGTCTAGCTTCCATGCCTTCCAACCAATGCAAGCGACGAGCATACGTGAAGATAACAAGCTATGCACATATAAAGGCAGCATGTTATGTTTTCGAACAAGTAAATAAACACATGTGGAGGCAAGCACGGGGCGACAATGTTGAGCTACAAGGCGACGACAATGGAGGCTAGTACATACCAGCAGCCGTCAGACCAAAGGGTTGCGCGAGAAGTGTGAGTTGTTTTACCAAACTCCTGGAGATGCTTAACAGTTTTGCATTTGAAGTTTGCATTCTTGTAGTTTGCCAAAAATCGCAAAATGAGGTATCCAACGGTTTTGCATTTGGAGTTTGCATTTTGGGCAACTTGGCAAATGAGAGAGCAAACTTGGCATCATTGCCAAGCCGCGGACGGCTTGGCAAAAGCCCGACCGCGCGCGTCTCCCGGTCCCCCGCGCGATCCGGACTTTTCTTCGCGCCATATATGCTCCATCGATCGCAACAGACCCCCCGGCCCTTCACGCCCTGCCGTCTGCAGCCGATCGATCGAAGTCGCGAGGGACTTCATCCACGCACCACCGTCAGCTGCCGATCGCGACCAACTCCACTGCGCAAAAACTCCCTCCACGCACCGTCGTCCGCTGTCGAACTCGTGAGGGACTCCATCGCGACAGAAAACCGCCGCCTCATGACGATAGAACTGGCGGCGATACAACTCGCGGCGTGGGTACCTAGGTGCGCGAAGAAGTCGACCGCGCGGGAAGGGACCGCAACCGCGCGCCACACAGAATAAAAATCGCATCCGGGTCCACTTTAGGTAAATACTAAGTCAATTATGTAAAACCCTTGGATATGACATATTTTTAGACTTTGCATTATGTTTTGAGAGTTTGCAAACAACAACAAATGTCAAATCAATTATGCAAAACCCTTGAAGATGCTCTAAGATTGATAAACCATTTAAGACATCACCTAAATTAAGGACCGCATACAAAAATATGGACAAGTATAGTTTAATTTGCTTTAATATTCGTATGGTATAAAAATATTTATAAAGTAGATATATACCTGTGCGTTGCAAAGTGTCATAATTTTTTGTCCAATCTAAGTTGATACACATGGCTTTTGGTTTAGATGAATATAGTATGAAATCTATAAATATATTATGATTTATCACCTATATCGTGTACAAAGTTTATAGAAATATAATCAAATTGGTTCTCTTTTTAGCACATTTGTGTGATTTATCTCTGCACCTAAAAATATGAAATGGAATTGAGACCAACTGACATACACAAGAACAATTGCCTGATAAATTTAGGTCTTGTTTAGTCCCCATCCCCCCTCCACACACACACACAAAGTTTATACTTTAATCCATCGAATGTCTGGACATATGCATAAAGTATTAAATATAGACTAAAAAATAACTAATTATACAGATTGCAACTACTTTGCGAGACGAATATTTTAAACCTAATTAGTCTATGATTTGACAAAAAAAGTGCTACAATAACACATGTGCTAATGATGAATTAATTAGGCTTAATAAATTTATCTCGTGGTTTACTGATAGATTATGTAATTTGTTTTTATTAGTATCCGAACATCTCATGCGACATTTCTAGGTGACCCCAATGTGACACCCTGAAACTTTACACCTTGAAATTAAATGAGGCTAAATCAATAATTAGGCAACACAAAGACCAACTGGAACATATAAAAACAGTTGCGTAACAAATTAACACAAACAAAAAGAAAGATTGTAATATGAACTTTATTATATAAAAAAAACTTCAGTGGCCAAATCCTTCTGATGAACAACTTTACAACATCCTATCATATATTGCACCATGCATGTGTCCATACCCACATCCTCTCTCTCTCTCCCTCTCACTTCTCTTACGGTACGAGTTACTCTTTCCTGTCGGTCTAGCCAATCTTAACAAACCAGGTCTGCCCCATCTTACAGATGAGCATGAGCTGGTATGTCAGTATGAAGCTAATTATTAGCAAAGCTGTTTGAACTCTCTAATATGTGATTGGATAATGATGCATATTAACACCTATTTACCGACTAATAAACTAATTGCTTGCTATTTCATTAGTTAATGCTTACTGAAAAATCTTTTTCTAGATCTCAGTATAATACATAATACTCTCTCTGTCCCTAAATAAATTGATTTCTAGTAAGCTTAGGATAGATTAATATGACAGAGAAAATACCATACTACTCTTTATCAACTATAGTAGTTGCACATTGATTGGTGATTGCTCTAAAGGTGTCCTCAATCGTTGCCAAATAGCTAGTCCACGAAATTCTATTCTCCTACAATTAAAAAGAAAAAACTAAGACCGTGAAATGGTATGACAATTGTTTCGCTCCGCCTCGGTCCACCTCTGCGATCCTAGCACCCCATGTACAGAAGAAAGGCGGCGGCAGGTGGGACCTTCTCCCCCACGATCGAGACGTCCTTTGCCTGGCTGTCGATTGCAAAAAAGGAAATCAATTCCAATCAATGATCGGATTCCACTCGGTCGCCCTCGTCGTCGTGCGCCCCTCGCCCGCGGACCACCTCGACGTGCCGAGCTCCTCCTCCTCCAGGAGCCCCACGCCGCCCTCCATGCCGCCAGCGCCGACGCCACCACGGACCATCTCCTAGACGGCCTCCTCGCCCTCGCCGACACACATGGCACGTTCTGGGAGGCGCTGCTTGACCTTAGGTGCCACGTCGCCGAGGTCCAGGCCATACTCCGGCTCTGCAAAATGGCCCTCCTCGACTTCTTGGTCCGCACCCAACGCGACGCCGAGAAGGACATCGCCTGCCTTGCATCCTCCGCGTGCACCGCCGCCAGGCTCTCGCAGGTGACGAACCCATCTACAACCAACTCTAACTACATCGTTCGCACATTTCCCCTACAGCCAACGCCTACTGCATCATCACTTTTCCCCTATGTTGTCCGCATCTGCTCTGTAGTGGCAGACCATGGCCTCCGCTCCACCTACACGACGCCACTAGATGCTTTGTTTTTTTCTTAGCAGTACCTGATTTTTTCCCGTTGGTTTGCTCACACAATAGTCTGTTGTCTTGTGAGATAAGAGCAAACTAAATGATGGACACTCTGTTACAGAAATCAGGTAGAAAGACAGTTTAATTAGATTCAGTGATGACATGTTTAAATGTTACATTCTTGGTGGTCCTAGCTACAACAAGCAGTTTGCTAACAACAACATATGATTCCTTTCTTGAGGTCAAATCTGATTGCAGAATACTACCAGATCTGCATTATTGACTCGCGTATAGAGTATGGTACATGAGAAGGAGTGTTTGATTATGTAGTTGCTTTGGCATTAATATATATGATCAATTAATGATGAATGAAGATTTTCCACAAGTAATAATTAATATATATTTGTCCTATGGAAATCATGTAACAATATGGTTTATATTTGCTATGGAATCCAGAATAAAACAATGTTTAAATATATTTGTTATGGCATGTATATTTGAAGAACTGATCAAAGTCATTGAACCGCTTGGTCACAAATTACACCATGAATTCTCACCTTTATACTGAGACCTATTGTCAATCTGCAATTTCAGGAGTCGGGACTATGTGACACAAGATGACAACTTGAATATGACAGTAAGGGAGACAATCTAATTAATATTTTGCACGTTTCCATCTCCCCAATAAGATGCCAAGGGAGGAGAAGCAGGCCCTGATCGAGGTCACCATTGTTGAGCTGGGGTTGCACGGTTGTGCCAACATATATATAGTCATCTAGAATTGGTACCTGGCACCTATGGGGGATCAGGTGGCAGCGATAAGAGCAGGGCCGGTCAGCATGGCTATGGAGGTACTGATGAAGCCTAGGTTGCTCATCCTAGATGAGCCCACCACTGGTTATGCACTTCTATTTCATCTCTTTTGGAATCTATCATTTGCTATAGTGATTGATTTGCAACAAAAAATATATATATGCAGTGCTTCGACACTGCAGGGGTTGATGAGGGACGCTGGCCGAACAGTCATAGCATCAAGCCATCAGTCAAGATGTGAGTTTCATACTCTTTGACTATCATTATTTTCTTTCATGGGGCAACTCTATCTTTGGAAAGTTCTTTGAGTCTTGTGATGTAACAATATGAGAGAAATTTTTATCTATGTTTTTTCTGTACCAATGAGACATCTGAAATGTCCACTCTATTGTCCATAAGAGCAATTTTTTGCCCAAGCTGATTTCCTCTGCCCAGAGATGCTCGGTGAAAACTCATGTAATGTTAATAATTAGCTACAAATGGAAGTTGTGAACATTAATACTAAGCATTATTTTTTTATGTTCTGACTCAAATAATTGTGGCACTAATTTTTCTGTTACAAGTGCAAGAGGGTTAGTGTGTGACTCATTTCTGTTGCCAGCCTTATCCTATGCGACTGTTGATGCATAGGATTAGACGATTAGTGTATGCTTTCTTACAAGCCTTTGTTTGTACTATGCAAATGGATTTGTTTAATGTGTCATCTTGTGAGATACATTAGTTCTGATCCTCTTACAATCTTTGTTTGTGCTCAGTTTTTTTGAAAGAAATATCTGTGCTTAGTTACCAATTATGTTTTTAATTAAATTATATACCACTTCCGTTCCAAACTATAAATTGATTTGACTTTTTAATACATTGAATTGCTATGTATCTAGATACATTGCAAATTTGATGTACCAGAAAAGGTCAAAGTGATTTATAATTTAGAACAAAGGGAGTATAAAATATCTTTGTTTTAGAAACTCTTTCAGAGATGAACTAACTATATTGGAGAAGGTTCGACACCCTAATGTTCAATTTGTAATCAGATATGTCACATGACATATCTAAGATGATTGTTTTTGAACTCCATAAAGGGGTAATATATAGCACCATACCTTTTTCCAATGAAAAATAAAAAGTTAATGTAATCTTTGGGGACAGACACATAATTTTGAGTATGGCACTATTTATTAGTTTATATGAAAATTGTCCTCTAATGAGTTGACTTTATTTTTTTCTGTGAAACTAAAAAAGACTTATAAGTCTTTATCTAGAAGAAAGCAAAGTTACATGCTCAGAAGGTGCTAAGAAACTGCCTTGATATTTCAGGTACTTCTAGGTTCCAGTCCCAATAAGTGCTGAAAAATCCAAATACACCATATACGAATAGCTCTTTTATAGTTTCAGAAAAATATTACAATGTGCATGCTTGCTAACACTGTTTCTTGTTGTTGTCTTTACCATGTGCAAACCAGACCCCATCATCCCTGGCATGACGACATAACTTATCTCCATCAATGCAAACCAGAGTGATCATCTCTATTGATGGCTAAGTCTACCTGGCGGGCATGGTAGATGTTCAAGCTTCTTGTAGCACCCCATTTGGCATTCAGAAGGTCATAATTTGGTAATACCTGCCAAACTGATGTGATCTTACAGAATAGCTCTTTTATAGTTTCAGAAAAATATTACAATGTGCATGCTTGCTAACACTGTTTCTTGTTGTTGTCTTTACCATGTGCAAACCAGACCCCATCATCCCTGGCATGATGACATAACTTATCTCCACCAATGCAAACCAGAGTGGTCATCTCTATTGATGGCTAAGTCTACCTGGCGGGCATGGTAGATGTCCAAGCTTCTTATAGCACCCCCATTTGGCATTCAGAAGGTCATAATTTGGTAATACCTGCCAAACTGATGTGATCTTACAGTCATATGAATAGTAATAATAAACTGCCTATATTGAAACTATACATTCTTAGGAAATAGGGCAAATACATGTTGAGCCTGATATGAAATTAGTACTCTATTTCAAGTGTATCATGTACTAAATTTTGTTGTAACATATGAATGGATGCTAGATATTTCAATAAATTCAGCGTACAGTTTCTTTTGTTATTCTTTGGCTTAGGCGATCATTACTATTCTCATCACTGCATACAATGTCCACTATATCTTCCTTCTATGCTAGACACATGCCAGATAACTATAAAAAAGAGAGATCAAATAGCTAATCTAGCACAATCTCGCAGAGATAACTCTCTCACACCTCACATAACTCTCCAGTAAAGTGATCCTTTTTTATTAATTCTAAGTCTCATCTAGCTAGCTATTTACAATTTTCCATTGTAGACACCCTAATAGCATACTTGTTATAACATTTACTACACATATCTTGATTCCAAGATGGGAACGGATGGAGGAGACTTCGAGGAAAATAAATAGTAGGCTGGTGGTGGTGGTGAACACCGGATACAAAGAGTAATTATTAAGTTACTCTCTCCGTTCTATAAATAATTGCATTTCTTTGACTAGTAGAATTCATGTTTGACCATTCGTCTTATTTAATTTTTTTTACAAATAATAAAATAAATAAATTATTATAAAAATATATCTAACAATAAAATAAGTCATAAAAAATAATAATATTTATTAATTTTTTGAATAAGACGAACGGTCAAACATGAATCATAGAGATCAAAGAAATCCGTTTATTTGTGGGACGGAGGGAGTAGAAATCTATTTATTTAGTGATAGAAAGAGTAATTCTTCTTTTTAATGAACGGACACAGGATTATACCTATCGTCTAATAATTCTAGTTGCTAATAAGTATTCCCTTATCCATAAAAGAATGTAATTGTCGCTTTTTAATGAGTCAAACAATCTAAACTTTGACTGAATCTCTCACAATTAAAAAGACTAAAGATCAGACAACATTGTGGTGCGACAAAACTTCACCTCACCTCATCAGTTTGCGCTTGCGATCCCTGGTCTCTGTGCGATAAAAATAAGGAAACCGCCATCTCTGCGATCCCCGCCCGCTTTCACCGCGATTCCCCAATGCAATATAAAAAAGAAAAGGAAACAACAATCCCTCTCATGATCTCCTCCTCCTCAGTGACACTGCCTCTGCCTCGTGTGACACCCACTTGTGAGACCTCGTGACGCCGCCGCCTCCTTATGATCTTGTCCTCCTCGCGATCCACCGGCCCAATGACAGCAAGCACACATCGGGATGTATGGGGCGGACAACCTTGTGCCTCTCATTAGTTCCATATTAAGATAGTTTGTAGTTTTTGGATACAACTACAAATTGTTTGGAATGTAAAACGTCGAGAGTAGAGATTAGAGAGCGGAGATGGTACGAACCGTCACTATCTCCGGTGGATCGGGGGCTGGTTCCATGGTGTTTCCCTGATGGAGGGTGTTGAAGAAGCTGTAGCTTTCGTCGGAAGAGGAGAAGAGAAGCATTAAGATTGGGCAGAACCTATAAGTGGGGTGAATTTTGATCTTCCTAGGCAGTGGAAAAGTTGTTATTGGAGGGGAATGTCTGTCCTGATGTCATTGAGCAATTGATGGGATGGATTTGGTGCCGTGTGAAGGAAATTTCTTGCAAAGATCTAGGAGACAATGTTTTCCTAATCTATTTCCACCAGGCGTCGGGTCTAACGAGAGCTCTAGATGATGGGCCATGGATGATATTGGAGGAGCTCGTTGAAAGGACCTTGATGTCGCCTAGGAGGCCTAGAGGGGTGTGAATAGGCCTACAAGAATTCAGCTCAAATAGAAATTAAAACTCAGAGCGAAACTATCTCCCTTTGAGGGTGGCACTTCCTGCAATCATGTGTCCAACATAGCCCAAACTTGGTGAAGATGTACTAGAAATATCTAGTCAAAAATCTACAAAGTTTCAACTCAAAACTCTATCAGATTAGAGGGCGGCACTGCCAGCCTTGGAGGGTGGCATTGACGCCCTACGCAGGAAGAACTTAGTACAATTCAAAATGTAACCAAGGAGATTTGGATTAGGCAAATTTCCTAGCTTCCTGCAAGTAAGTTAGTCACTGCACAATAGTTATACACAGCAGAACAAGTACCACCAAGTAAATCGGCCACAAACCCTATAAGCACCTCAACAACAATAGTAATGCAAGAATGTAAATCAGCACACGATATTTATCCTATGGTTCGGCATTGCCACTAAAGCTGGCCTAAGTCCACGTTGTTGAGGTTCCCACACAAGGGCCGGCTTGCCACCAAGGCTTGCCCTTCCCTCATTCTGCAAACAAGAGTATTACCTCTTGAAGGAGGGGTGATTTCACTAGCTGCAAGAGATGATTACAAATTGTCCCGCTACTCATCACAAGCACGGGAGCTCGCCAGGCGACGTCTAGCCGTCTAGGAGGCTGTTGACGGGAAATAAGACCAAGTTTTATATACTCAAAAGCCTATCAATAGTCCTCGATTTAAGGAAGATAAGCATCACATGAACATATTTATGTTCAATGCAGGGAAGAAGGAAATGAGCCCTATAGGCCCCATAACCTAGGTCGACCGACCGGGGTTTGGGCCCACCAGGGGCTCCCCTCCATGGCATGAGCCACGACATACTCCAAGGAGTCAATCCCAACCCTTGGATCCAAGTGTGCTTGCCCTCAACGATTCAAACACTTAGCACATGGATCCTTGGGCCTACATGGAAGCAAGCAAGTGTGCAACTAGACTCAATTTTGGACAACACTTCACATGACAAGTGGGGACACCACTAGGAGGCCAGAAGTGGGCCAGGGGCTCCAAAGGTCGGTCGGCCGACCGACCAATGGGGTGATGCCACCTGGCCCAACCTCCCACTGACTTAAGGATCTTCCAGAAGGTCAGAGGGACCCATTATCAGCAAAAGGGCAGGTCGGCCGACCGACATGTTGGCCCCATCTGAAGTCGGTTCACTCCCACCGACCTTCCTCATGTGTGGCAATGCTCCAACCATCCATCTAAGGTGGTTGGGAGGTCGGTGCATCCAAGGGTGGAGAAGGAAGGAGCACGCGGATCGCTGACGTGGCACCCCCTCTCTCACCCCTATATAAGGAGGGGTCCTCCACCTCCATCAAGGCATCTCTCACATCTTCCATCTATCATTTCATTTCCTTAGGAGATCAAGTGTAGTGTAGTCTAGTCTAGAGTGGGAGTTAGAGTCGAGTCGAACGAAGCTCGGGTCTCCAGAGCTGTCTTTTGGAGAGTCTAGTATAGCTCTTGTACTTTTTCTCTTGTATTACATTCTTTATATTAATATAGTCTTTCTTTACTTTACTAAATATTACTTCAAGTCTTTACTTTGAGTATTGCTTAGTGCATTACTATACTTGTAGTAGTGTTGTGTCTTAGTCTTATTAGTGTAGTTGCCTTAGTTAGATTAGTGTCTTCAACACCTTGTGTGTGTTCCACTACCATTAGGGGCTTTGGCTATTTACGTGACAGTTGAAGTCATAAGACTAGTGTAAGCGAGGTGTTTAGGCTAGCGCTTATTAGTGGATGCCACCATATCAAACATGTTAGCGGCCGGCGGCGAAGCGTGACAGGCCTCTGCTTCCTAGTAGGTTCTATTCACGTCGGGTACGGTCTGTAGGCGCCCATAAGACAAAGGTCCGCTTGGATAGGAGTTTCGTCCTCCTATTGCAGTCGACTTCCCACCACATAAGACTGTTTGGATACTAGTCTAGTTGAGTCATTTACATTGATTAGGATTAGAACACAGAAGTAGAGTTAGATACATAGGAGTCCTTACTCGTTGTCCTCCCACCTAGCTAGCTCACTACCAGTTATATTTACTTACCTTTATCTAACTTATTTACTATTCTATCTTGCTATTCTTACCCCCCCTATTAGCACTAGTGAACTTAGATTGAGTAGACACAAACCACGGATATCCATCCATATATTTATTAGAGAGTCTTAGTCCGCTTCCCGTGAGCGAACTATAAATTACGACACCACGGATACTCACCCCGGTTGAAATGCTACAGCGGTATCTGTGCGTTTGCAGAGTTACCCTTGGTACGTCTTGCGTCACCGCTAGAGTTTAGCGTTGCTTAGCATTTTTGGGCCGTGCTTAGGGTAGCCTGACACCCTATCCTAGTAACAGCTCAGGCTTGCATTTAAGCAGTGCTGGTTAGGCGCCACCCTTTCTAGATACTTGTCACATCTTACTCTAGCCGGTGTGCGTTAAGATTTGCCAATAAAGGCTTCACCTCCAAGAGTAACAAATGCACAAAGAAGATCGATGAAGCCCAACAAGTGCTCAAGGTTAGATTGCTCTAATCTGCTCTCAAGCTCTTAATCACACAACCCCAACACTTAATTGTGCACTAAGCACTTCACTCTCACAAAGAGAGGGTTAGGGAGAGGCTTTGGAATGTCTGGAGCATCACTAGCACGACCTAGAGCTGTGGGATGAGTATATATACTCATCCATACTCATCCCACTTTAACTAGTCATTAGGATTTAAAAACTAGCCATTGTGACTGTATAGGGGTGGCACTGCCGCCCTCCTAAAAACAGCACAGGTCACCTCACGGAAAAAGTCATAACTTTTTACTTCGAACTCCATTTGCAGTGATCTTGGACTTTTCAGAAAGCTTGTTTCGAGGGCTATACAACCCTATAGAGAACAAGCTTCAAGATCAACTTTTGTAGGTGCAGTGCTAAGTGTTTTCTCTCATGTTAGCACTTGGGTTTAGTTAGTTTGAGCACTTGAGACTTCTCTATCATTTGTATTGCATCCCCCTTGATAGTACAACATACCTATACTTAAGAACAAGAGAATAGAACCAATTTAACTACTTGAGTATTCAATGTCTTCATATGCCATTTCTTCTCAATATTACTCCATAAAGGGTTCCATTTCTTCTCATCCTCTCCATTTACTTACCGCAAAGTAGTGTAATTAGTTTAGTTGCTAGTTTACCTTGTGTACCTTAGTTCACTAGTGTACCTTGTAGTGACGTAGCTATTATGTGCTAGTGATCTTAGTAACTAGAATTGTTGGATATGTGGCTTACAACTCTTATAGAGCTAGAGCAAAATTTATTACGCCTTTTTGTTGTACTAATATTTGCTCTAGTGTTTTGTAGAATTTTTAAATAGACTATTCACCCCCCTCTAGCCATATTAGGACCTTTCACACACTATCGTGGAATATGCTTTTTGTACCAACATTCTCTATTTATTCTGTTATTTTCTAGATAACACCCTGTAGAACACAGATTCGCCAAAATCTCTTGAACTATGTCAGTTAAACACCTATTACTATGTTGTATTTCATTATTTATCCTTTTTCATGGTTGATTGCCGATTTGAAATGGATGGTTGACAACCATCAACAATTACATTGTTGAAAAATCTAGCTATTGATGGCAAAGAAATGAAAAAAAAAATCACCTATTGATATTCTAGGTGCCAAATCTGAACTAAAGAAGATGAGAGTGCCCAAAATCAAGAAAGATTTGCCATTGTCTAATATTGAAATAAATCTGATATGCTCAATCGGTTTACCAAAATGGCAAGAGAAGAAGTTGCAGAAGTTTAGTGTAGAGAAGCTGAAAGGAAAAGGTTTAGCATGGATTCCTAAAGAAAGTATTCAAATTCAGAAGGATGATGCTCAAACAAGTGGTGCAACAAAGGCAAAGGAGAGAAGAAGATTCAAGAAACAATTGTCAAATTGGAGGTTTGCACCAAATCATCAAAATTTGTGGGCATGGCATCATCCATACTCTCTACCAATGCTTATGTGGAATTCATTCCCTGGTATGCGTGGTTATCCCTCAGCTCCTTATTTTGGTCCGTGGTATGGTGGTATGGATCTTTATGTTATGGAGGGTTGCCAAATTATTTTTCTTATCAATGATCAAGAGCCAAATTATTTATTTTGATTATGCATGCTCTTGTGAATGAATTCATATGGCCGATATTTTGATATCACCCTCAGTATAAAATATAGTCGATGAATGTTTGCAACCATCGTACTATTAGAAAGTTCCCATAGAATTCACTTTTGCGGCTTTTAGGTCTCAGGGGCATAATGATATATGTATCTTGATTTAATTCATGGATATGACAATTTGATTAATCGGCTTACTAATAAGGCTAAGATGTTGGCATGATCATTATTTTCTCACAATGGTGTTGTTTAAGACATCAAGCTGATTAAAATTACATTTGCACAAAAAATCAAACCGAACGTGATTTTTTCTTATTTGCTTGGCTAAATTGCAATCCATGAGGTATGACATGTTGAAGCCTGTGGTGATTCTTTACTAGTGGTGCAACAAGTCATTGGTTTGTCTCGATGTTCTAAAGGATCACATTATGCTCATCTTGATATGTGTCTTGATATAATCGTTTCTTTTATTAAATTTCGAATTCAGCATGTTTCAAGGCATGAAAATCAGAAGGCCAAGATGTTAGTTCAATAAGCATCTGGCCTTAACATTGGTAGGCATATTTTTTTTACATCAAAGAAAGGCTAGTGCAAGAAAACTTTATTGTTGTGTGTGTAGGAGTAGCAGAGTCGGCTGATTCCCCAAGTTGGCTAAGTCGACTCTCCTTTGGCTCGCTAAGGAAATACCAAATTGGCCCAACTTGAATTCCAACAATGACATAGTTGATTTGAATGATTGTATAACTTCCATATTGCGGTATTCACATGATCTAAGCACCAAAGTTGATAAATGTTTGATGAAGTGCAATTTTGTTTTGCACCATGAGTTCTATCAAAGAAATGTTGAAGACTTATTATTGAGGTATGTAGGATTTGATCAAGCAAGTATGGTTATGGGAGAAATCTATGGACTTTGGTCAACCTCATGAAGAAGAGAATTGGGATAATCCAAGGAGCTGATCTAAATTTTGGTCTAAAGCTCTATGGGCACATTTCATTTTTATGAATGGTGTTAGGTATGGAAAATTATGCTACCAAGTGGATGATGAGCAATAAGTTTGGCAAAAGGTCACCAAGTTGAGGAAGTCCTTGTGGAGTGATCAAAGTGATCTTTGGCAATTCATATTCACTGGAGACAACGTTGCAAGGAGATAGTCTCCAAGAGCAATCAACGGGAGGTGCATAAAAATATACTTTCCAAGTGTTTGGCAAGAAGCCCAAAGTGTTCTCTAAACAATGGCCGATACATGTATTGCCCTTAAAACAAATATGACCGATGTATACATTGCCCTTAGTCACTGAATAAATGGGCATCATTGCTATTTTATTTTGTTTGCTTAAGTGTTTTCAAGTTTATGTATCATTTACTTGAAAACAGGGGCATATGTTGACAACAAAAATTGTCCATTTTGTAAAGTTGTTAGAATGTAGAACATACTTCACCATTGTGTTTCTCTTATCAAGATGGTCAAAAAAATATATATGGAATGTCTAATTCGGAGTCCAGATGAAGAAGTTATGCCCTCGAGAAGATGCTCCGTTGTCTAGAGTTCTGACCCAAGTCGGAAGCTTCAACATGAGTCATGACTTCTAAAAAACGCCGGGATGTCCGACCCGAGTTGAGAGTTTTGACCTGAGTCGGGAGTTCTGACCCACGTCGGGAGTTCCGACTCGACTTCCGGCAGACCTGTTCGGATCTGGCCTTCGAGACTCCGATCCAAACTGTTCCAAACTCATGGAAAACTTGAAAAATAAGACTTGGAGAGGTTTCCTACCGGAATAAGACTATATATATATATATATATATATATATATATATATATATATATATATATATATAGAGAGAGAGAGAGAGAGAGAGAGAGGATCATGGCCGATTAAGTTTCTATCTATCCAGTCGACATACAAACATATCAATCTACTCCTTTTACCCCTTTTCTCATTTCCTTCAACCTTCATACTGTTCATCCCTTAATCCACAGCCAAGGATGGCGCCTAGGCTCATCGGCTGACCTAGGAGTCTAGGACAACCCGCCAACGTCCTTGCCCTGACAGTGTCCCTCCCGGGCGAGAACTTCAACAGTTTCTTTGCTAGTTTTCTCGAAAACTAGTTGGTTCTTCATCACGCAAATACGTTGTTTATTCTTTGGAGGTTTGCTTGTAAATCTCTCCGTCCTTCATCACGAAAGAGTGAGATCTCACTGTGTTCTTTGGCCGTAGCGGCCTGGGCGTCCAATGCCATTTCTGGTGTGTGATTCAAACCACATCCGATATAAATAGTACCCAATTGCATTTGACCAGGATCATTGTTGTCATGTACTCTATCTGTCTCTGAAAGCTGCAACTTATAAGTTGTAGCTAAACTTTCAAAACTTTGACTAAATTTATAGAAAAAACGCTAAAATCTATAGTACCTTAATACCATTAGATTTATCATAGAATATATATATTGATACTCTTTTCTATAAAGTTAATCAATATTAAAAAAGTTTGACCAACACGCATTTTAGGAGTTGCTTTCGGGCACATTACTGAAACTGTTCTAGCTTATATCTGCCAGTGTAACCTGCGTCCACCGCGATGTGAAATGAGACAACGTTTGGGATATGGTCCGCAATTGAATAGCCTAGAACTATACAAGAGCCCTTTTGGATTCGGAACTATGGCAACAATTGACACTGTGGAAGTATGCTGGTAAGGATCGTGATGACAGCTTTGCTTCAGGGCACGTTTTGTGCACGACAAAAACTACATGACTTTCAGCCATATTGGGCTGTAGAAAAGGATTTAATCTTGCAGCCTATGCTCCCACAGGATACTGAGAATCTCTAGCTGTACTGTTGTCCAGCCCCACGGCACTAAGCACACTTTTTATGTTTGGTATGCTTTGTTAAAGGGCTTGTTTAGATCCTCCAAAAACTAAAAAAAAAATATAAGATTATCTGTCGCATCAAATCTTGTGTCTTATGCATAGAGCATTAAATATAAGTAAAAATAACTAATTACATAGTTTATCTGTAATTTGCGAGACGAATCTTTTGAGGCTAATAGTCCATGATTGGACAAAATTATCAAATAAAAACGAATATGCTGCAGTACCTAAAAACTTTTTATTTCGTCAACTAAATAAGGCCAAAAGCAAACATGGCAACTAATCACTGGGAGGAATTGATTTGAAGTGACAGGTTATAATAACGTTTTATATTTTTGTATTTTATCTGAATTTTGCATATAAATACATGCTCTTTCTGTCAATTTTTATAATAGAAAAAAGGTTATCAGAAAGAAAAAACAGGGAGCATACCTACTTAATATCAGCTAGCTGTTGCTGTCATACACTCATACTCCGGGGATGCATTCCACTAGAGAGTCCAGACCAAAGAATTTGCTGCTAGTCAGCTTTCTTGACTTATCTTCAGCGTGCTTCACCTATTTTTACATGGTGCAGTCACTACCAAAATGGTGAAGTTCTCCTAGTGTTTTTAGTTAGTAATAAAACACTACCACTAGTCAAAATACTAGGGAATCCTCACTAGGAGACATTTACTAGGGAAAGTTTATACTAAATTTTGAGTGCTAAAACACTAGGAGAACCCCACATCACTAGGAGAAATTGAAAAATCTGGTTGTGAGTGAACATGGAAAGTAAGTGGTGGGGAATTTTGGAGGGGGTGATATGATGCTACTATGCATATGTGCTATAGCTGCACTTGACTACTTGCACAATGCATGGACAAATTTTAACCGTCAGCGTTCTCCATACATGTTCAGCAACAGTGTGACGCTGACAACAATAAGCATGTCATTTTCGTTCGGCGCATAGGATCGGAGGGAAGCCATCAGCCATCGGATGATCAGGTAAGCCTAGCCTATAGCACGTACTACCTCCATATGTGTGAAAGAATGCAATAATAAAATACGTGTCAGTCCAAGTAGTTTAAATTTAATCAAATTTATAGTAAATATTATTAACATTTTTTACTCTAAATATTTTTTTTACAAAAACATATTCTATAAATAATCTAATGTAATTTATTTTGCACCATGAATGTTTGTACTATTTTACATAAATTTAGTCAAAGTTTAGTCCATTTGACTTTTTGAAAAATGAGAATTATTTTTTTATGGAATCGCTCGCTTAGGAGGTGAGGAAAAACGGACGAGGCTGAGGAAGAACGAGTCTGTTCGTTTGTCTAAAAAGCAATAATTGAAAATATTGTTTACTGATTTATTATTAGAAAAAAAAATCAAGAAAGCCCAGTAATCAAGAAAAAAAATAGGTTATAAGATAAGCGAACGGATTCTATCTGCTCTGCAGGAGCAAGAGGCTTGTCTCATTCTCTGGATTCTGGAACGCATGGCTGCCACTGAAAGAAAGCCCTCCAAAAATCAAGGCCACGGACCACGGTACTCTAGGACCGTGAGAGCGGTAGCCGCTAGGTTAAGCTACCAACTGGACCAACCGCAGTGAGCTCACTGCTGTACCCAGTAGTCCAGTACTCTTCAGTCCTCGTCACCATCGGCCGAAGCAAGTGACACATCTCAAGCTGTCATGCAGTTGCCATGCCACCGCTCGATCCCTGCTAGCTGCTGCACCCGTCGTCCCCCTGCTCCGTCGTCCGCCCGCGCGCGCGAGCGAACGAGAGAGCCGAGACGGGACAAAGGCGCCGGCGGGGGTGGTGGTCGTAGTGGGGCGCCATCGGAGGGCGACGGCCGGGCTAAAGGAGGGAGACGCGCTTGGCTGCTTGCTGCAAAAATGCAACTGATGGTAACGTCACCTTGGTTTTTCAGGTGAGAGGTGGGTCGGTCGAGTACGTTATGCACCCTGTAACCACCCACCTAAAGTGCCTGGGGCGTAGTATGAGAATTAGGTATGTCACTCAAGTGTCCATGTCCGTTTACATCAAGAAACCGGTATGCCTAGCTAGCAGCAGCATATACTAGCAGTACCAAATCGGCAGCAGGCGGCCGGCCAGCGCTCGTCGTGGAGTCGTGGTGATCAGCTAGCTATGACAGATTGGTGAGGTGGTCTGGAAGATTTTCGAAAGCGTTGCTGATCCATGACGACGACGGCGAGGATTAGGATCGAGCTAGCTAGCTAGTAAAGCGAAATGTTAGGGAGGAAATGCGTCGCGGTTAGAATAGATTGATTGCTCTCCCGGATTGTAAAGTGAACCGCAGCCTATGTCAGAACAATCTAGAATGCACTTAGACAGCTTCTCCTTGGTCATATGATACGGAGTAGCTGCGAGTCATACACGTCTTTGTGCTAAAATAATAGTGCTACCTATATATTCTATGTCCATGCAATTCTCTGTGAGGATGAAAGCAATGATTGGAAAGTACTAGCTCCTGCTAGTTAAACTTAAATCGACCAGAAATCACTATCAGTCAATTAATTTTACTCATCACTCTTTACTCATCTGACCGCACTAAAACAGACTTGATTTATTTTATGTGCCTGTAAAATGCAGACATGTCGTAGAGGTCCGGTACTCATGCCCGGGGATACTCCTCTCTTTTTGCCAAATCGGTAGCGTGCCTGTAATGCATTTGTGAGAAGAGGAAATTAAAGAGAAGACAGTAACGACACCGATTACCTAATTCAAGTACACTTTATCTTTGGTAAAGCACAATACATACTTTATCAATATCAAGTATGTATTTTATCTTAAGTCCGTTCGTTTGTTTGAAAAGTCATGGCTGAAAGTAACGTTCGCTGATTTTTTGTGAGAGAAAAACACTGTTGAATGGTTGCCAGATTCGACAGATAAGCTCAAGAGAACAGGCTTTGAAGGCCTCCAACAGAGTCTTCACGTTGATCCTAGGATACATGCTAGAAAAAAATATAAATTCTAGAAATCTTTACAAATCTTATTCAATAATTGGAGTCCCCTAATAGAGCCTCTATGTTAATCCTCATAAAATAAGTTAAAAATAATTCGTATAAATTCTCAAAAAAAATATTTTTATTTGATCATCCATTCGATACATTCTAATCATTACTGACAATGATAGCCATTATATTTATTTTGTTGATAGAAAAATACCTACACATGCTATTAGAAAAGGCAACATAAAGTTACTAAATTACCTACATATATCATTATGAAACATAACTAAAATAACCCCCTCTATTGGCATCTAAATTATGCATTTTCCACAATGGTAGATAATATACATAACCCTTTAAATTCGGATCTAAACCTTTCACATATGTCTTTATTAAAAATAAACTAACATATCCACTTAAATTTACTTCTAAATTATCAATAATATGCTATAATGAAAAAAAATTAAAATAACTATAAAGTACGCCTATATGTGTTTCTAGATTATCTACTTCTACCACTATTAGTATATAAAAACTAGCTCAAAGTAAACATGTGTGTTATGTGGCAGCATGCACCACCAACACACGGTTCAGCAATCATGAATAAATATTCCCTTAGCAATTCATGTACCAATGTCACTAACAAATACATTTTCAATTCTATTAACTATCCATGCCAAATTAACTAAGCTGTTACTTTAGATAAATTTATATATTTTGACTGAAACATTATAATATTTCCATATTGATGGATAATTCAAAGCTCTCTACTTTCATAGAAAGATAATAATACTCACATAATTCATTGATGGAGGCAACCCAATATCTAAATCCCTAAAATGAAATTTTGTCATTGTAGTAGCTAAAAGCACAATATAGAACCCATAATACATGAGAGTTTTGAATAATAGGTACAAGCAGCACTATAGTTTCAACATAAGGGCCCCCTTGAAACACAAGAATTTCACAGCAGGAAAAACCTTCGTGTTGCAAAGGGGGTCTAAATATGGATTCAAAGATCGCAGCAACTAATAAGATTAAAAAAAACTTGAATGCAAAATCTGGATTCATTGTGTCATTATACATGAGCTACAACAAGAGTTTATATAATTTGAGCTAACATTTTAAGTATAAACATAATGACAAAACAATGTCGTATAATGAAACTGGAGGAAGATGCAAATATGGACGAAAAAGTATAGGTTAATTCATAAATCCAACAAAAAAGTATAGCTAACATCTTATAGTGTTTATATGGATATTTTGCTGGATAATAGAGAGAGCACAAGAATAAGCAATTTTGTGAAGAACAATATAAAATACCCCTATATTTCTAAATTACATGTCTCTATCATTATGAAATATAATGAAAAGTCACCCTTTAAATAATAAACACACTGCTCTTATGATCGATCTAACTACCCTTAAATTTATATCCAAAATTACCCAAAAAACCCACATCTACCATTATTGAAAGTAAATTAAATATTCCCTTAAATCTATATCTAAATAATTATTTTTGTTTAGACTACTTTGGAGTAAACAAGTATTTAAGCTTTAATATTTTTTTAGGTTAGCACAAGTGCTTTTCCTATATCTTGCATCAAGTTCTAAATCCGATCTTGAGCACTATGGAGTATTCTATAGGCTTAAACGAACTAAAAGATGCATTTTTAATTAAATATTAAAGGAATTTATGAATAAAAGATGCGAAAGAGTTTCAACTTAATACACATATATAAAAAATTTGCAGCAAATAAAAACGATAGCATTTGAAAGTCAAAATCTAGAATAATTATGGCATCAAAGCATATGGAGGTGCCGTGCAGTGGACAAAACTATTTTTGCTTTTCAATTTAGAAAATATAGTAACCGTTAAGTTTATCATTGCACAACAAAGCAGACCGAGTCTTGTCATATTGTCCTATATATAGCCTATGTGAAAGCACATGGACTGGTGTTTTATAATTTTGAGAACCTTACTTCGAGTCTTCAACACTCCACGGATATTTGAACACTATTTATAAGAAGTAAATAAATATAAATAAAAGTTCGTTCCTTTTTTTTTTGAGGGCATAGTAAGAGATACAGTAGACCGGGTCGTATATATATTCCACGACATGCATATGCAACACACCTATGACCTATATGCCACCGTACGTGCAGATAAAGTGGTGACGGTGGTGCCGCACATAAAACACGCCTGACAACTGTTATGTGGACTATATACATATTCCCTGTCATCATATCTGACTTGCCGACAAAAACATTTGGGCACATTCAACGGTACGCCCCCACGACCACAAGAAAAGGCCGGGCTGCTCCCGGGAATGACAAGGAACACACTGTCACGCGCTAGCTAGCCGCGCGCGCGCGCTGAGCTAAAGGGACTTGCATGCGCAGAGGAACGGTAGGTCAGGATCTCTTGAACTATGCGAATGTCTACCGGAGCAGGACCGCCAGGAGAAAAAGCTCCAACGAAAGCTGCACATGTCGAGCCAGCCAACGCCAAAGACGCCCGGTGCATATATCGGTCGAGCTCGAGCGAGGCAATGCAAGTTGCTCTGCACGTAACTTGGCAGCCAGCCACTCGATCGTCTCGTGCGCGCCCACTGCTGTGTGGATCGCTTCTGCAGACCCTGCAGCGTGTCTGTACGTCCGCCTGCGCGCGGCATCTGATTTATTCCATCCGTGATAAGACAACCGGAACCTGAAATAGTTGGCCCAACGCCTTCGTGTCTCGGTCTCTCGCGGGGCACAGCCGCAGCCTCGCGCACGGCGCCGGTCGCCTGCAGCCAGCAGCTGCCCAGCTAACCAGCAGCTGTTTGCATGCAGCGTGCACGCTGACTGCTCGACCGCGTCCGTCCGCGAAATCTGCAGCCGAGTGGTGGGGACTGGGGACGGTCGCATGCATGACCGGTCGAGACGAGACGTCGATCGGGTGGTCGACGCCGATGTCGTCGTCGGAACGGTCGCCGTCGTTGGGGGCTGCAGGGGCCGTGCGCGCGGCAGTGGAGCGTGACGGGGCGGATGGCGGGCACGCGTGCGAGCGATAAGCCAACCACAGGGCGCGCGCGTACGTCCTGATATTCCCCTCCACTTATACGCGCGCGTAGCGCCGGTGAAAAAAGAGGGGGGCAAAAACGGCCCCGTCCCGTAAGTCCCGGCGGGGGATGATATCGCGAGGTGATTCGGGTGTCGACGTGGGCCGCCGGCTTTCGCCACGGCGCTCCTGTGCATGGCGTCTCGGCGTGCAAAGATATGGACTGGACGACGACGGGATTGGGGGTGAGTCTGTTGCTTTTGGCCTAACAGGACATCGTCGCTGAAAAAGGCAGAAATGTTTGGCTCGGTTGGTGTTTGATCATCGGCAATACTCGGGCTGGCGTGCGTGCATGTGAAGGCAGTACCAGTGCAGGCCGGCAGGGTACGTACGTCTGCATTGGATGATCTGCAGATTTGGTTTTAAAAATGCGCTAATAAAGGTGGTAATTAAAGGATGATTGAGAGTGTTCGCGTTCCTCCGGTAATCTCAGTTTGCTTGCTTGATGTACACTCATGATCATGTCCTTTAGGCTTCCCAATAGTCACGCTGCTGTCTGTTTATGCCAACGTGCTACAATCGTATGTCCGGATGAGAAGTCCAGAACGTGCAGTTCGTCAGAGGTGTCCCGCAAAAGCAGATGTCGTTTGCCACCATTGGACAGTAGCAAAAGCGTAGTCCTCCTTGCTCTTTTCTGTTGCAGGTTCACTACCGCTGTCTGCTCCGCAGTTACTTTGGTGAAATCGACCAATATATGGAAACTAAAATATATATATTTCTCATCGCTTGTTACAGCAACTGCACCGGCGTCACAAATTGCGTGTTTAAGTGTTTCATTGAGAGAACATCGCTTAACTGACGACATAGTAGCTTGTTGCCCCGGCACGCTTAGACCTTCTCTAGTTCTCTTCCTTTCTCTCCGGTGGATCACTGGTGGCAAGAACGAGAGAGGACTTAACCCTTACTTATAGTTAAATAGTTTTAAAGTTTAGTCTAAACATGAGCTTCTATATATGTAAATCTTTACTGACCTCCTAGAACGCCCGAAGACGTGTTGTATCGAATTTTTTCTCTACCACAATACAAAGACGTGCAAACCTTTTGCTTGATCAAAAGAAAAAATAAGTCACGGACAAAATTATCATTGATGCTCAGCCAAAATCTGCGTTACTTGCAATGATTTCGACGATGGCTTTGACGAGGTCACCATCGCAGGAGTTGATTTTATCGGCATAAGGTTTTTTTTTCACTAACAGTAAGGGACAAGGGTGTTCATGGCCACTTGTCCACGGTGATTAATTCCATTAATTTCAGGTCGTACGTCTCATCGTCGATGGCCACAGAGAGAAAATCAGATGTCCAACTTAATAGACCAAGGATGATGGTGCTAAATCTGTAGCCTCTATTGTATCCAGTGAAAGTTGTCCAATAAAGTTGTCCATGTCAACCAAAACCACTACGGAACAAGATGAATGTAAAGATTAGGATACAATATTGTTTCTTTTTTCTATCTTAGGTCCTTTAGTGGTAATTTATGAGTTTTAATATAATTTCTCTTTGATCTTTTGTGTTGCAGGTTCACTCCTGGTCTGCTCTGTAGTATTTTAATTGGTGAAATGGACTGATATATGGAAAGTAAATTAAGGATATACCTATAGATATTTTTCTTAGTGCTTGCCACAACAACTGCACTGATGTCACAAAATGACCTCTTGTGAATTTCATAGCTTAACTGATGATGGACGTGGTACCTTGTGGAGAGGCTCATTAACACGAGAACCACACAACAGCCTAGCTACTCCCTTTGTTCAATAATATAGTGTATTCCACAAAATTTAAGATGAATTAAGAGAGAATATAAAAGACGCATGTGCCATTGCTTTATTTCCTAATCAGACGCTATCAACTTGATTAATAGTGATTGGTTGATAAATAAAAAGTGTATTATATTTTGAAGACAATTTTTGAATGCTAGAATGCACTATATTACAGGACAGAGAAAATATATCTCCTAGCCGCCGCTTAGGTCCTCTTTTTTCCTCTCCGGTGACGCCGCCAGTGATAACCATAAGAGGTGATTCAAGAACTATTGGCATAATCATCGATCTTTGTTGAAAAGCTTGTTGTAATAACTTCGATGATGGCTAGATCATCCGTGTAAGAGTTAACTTCATGCAAGAGATTAGTTTGTATTTACTATTTGCAAAGAGCAAGGGTGCTCATGGGCACTCTCTGCAGGGAATTAACTATATGTGTTGTCAACGGATGCAGAGAGAAAATTAGACATCCAACTTGATGGCCAAGGATTAATGGTGCTAAACTTGCAGCCTGTGTTATATCCAGCGACTCAACTAGCGATGTTACTTCATTGATTCAGATACTTTTGGACTAGTTTCGAAAATGTTGAATGTTTCAACATGTCCAATATTTTACGGTTGATATGTCAATTTGCCACAATGACTACACTCTAGCTTCGGTGCTTGACGAATCTCTGTTATTACTAGTAGCATCGACTATATATGTCTGTATCGACCAAAGCCTTAAAGAGTAAGATGATAGAAGGATTTAGATAAAAATATATTTCTTTATTTTAGACTTTTTATATATACTTTAGAGATGTATGATGCCAACTTTTAATATAAATTCTCTCTTCATCTTGAAAAAAACTTGTGGAGAGGCTGAGCTACCATATTCGTTTGGTTGATAAGTCATGATAGAAAGTAAGAAAAATACTATTAAATAGCTGATAGATTTGGCTGATAAGTTGAAGCGAACAAAACCGCCATTTGCCCAAGCTAGGTTCGGAACTGGGATTGGAAGGCCGATTACTCACCGAACCATCGGGTCGTTAGAGGATGTTTGGTAGAACTTGCAAATCGGTTATATGATTAGAATAATCTGAAACTAGCAGCTAAATTCGTACATTTTTATGTAACTTCTGTAGCACATGCTTATCCGGTTCTCCCACCGTTACTATATTTGTACGAATACACAGAAACCAGGACAATATTTGCTTCTCGTGATCGCGTTTTTCCTCTGATTGTACAGCTTGTCAATGAAACTCTTCTCTCCACCGCTCTACCAAACACGTGGTACAACAAACAGGCTACTACTACCACTAATTAACGAATCAAATTCATGTCTCCGGTCTCCGTTATTCGGCTATATGTGTACGGCAGGCTACGAGTGCTACTAGTTAGCTACTGCTATCGCTGCAAACACCCGATGAATCCCCTTGCGCACTGCAACTGCGAGTGGACTCCGCGAGAAGACAGGAGGGAAGATCTGACAGCGGGCGGCGACTAACAGTCAGACCAGGACATCCGCCACATCATTGCTGACCGGAACCCCCCGCGACCCGCGCGCGCGTGTGCCGCCAACCTGATCGCAGCCAACAGTAGTGGCTATGGCTAACTGGAGAGGCGAGGAGCCCACGTTGAGCTGTAAAACACACGGGCACTGTGAGCCACAGCGCCGTGCGGCCGGCGCAGGCATCGCCTCGGTAGTCAGTCCCTGCACTGCTCCCTGAAATCGGCAGGGCAGGGGGCAGCCAGCAGGCCGGAGCGCGCCACCGGTGAATCGAATCGCTGCCGCGCCGCGCTAGCGCCGAGAGCGACAAGTGCACGAGCTCAGCTAGTTTACTGGTAAAAATACCCGGTGGCGAATGAATCGGCCGGCCGGCAGCCGCTGCCTGCGGCCAGTCCACGGGTGTCGACGCAACCTCCAGCAGCGCCCCGCCGCGCTCGTCCACGAGATAAACTTATGGATGGCGGTAAACGTGCTGAATCATCCCAGCCTGGAGCGGATCGATGTTGCGTCGGGCGCCTGATCGATCCCTGTTGCTCTACAGTCCGCCTAATGCGGTGCGAGAGCGATACCTGTGTCTGTCACGCCACGTACTTCTGCAATGGATGATTGATATATGGATGGATGGCTCTGATTGATACGTACCCCTCAGCCCCGGGCGATCATGCATGATGCATGCATGCACCACCTGAATATGATCCAGATATCCAATGCGTGCATGAGGCCACCTGAATATGACCAGTATCAGGTGCTTGAATAATTGCTATCTGGAGGAAAGGCGCTTAAATAATTCAGGAATATTAACTGTGTCTCGGTACATAATTGAGGCAAGAGTGATATATAAACAAACGCAGCATAACATGAAGAACTGAGGATGATTTTATTCTTGGCACAGAACAGAATCGTTTTAATTTGGAACAGATTCTTTGACGATGCAACACAGATTATTGGCCATTTGCTATATAGTAGGATCGGGGTATAAAATATACCCTAGAACAAAATACATTCAGTTCACATGAGCTAGTAATTTGGACAAATAAAAAGCAACAGCACATTTAGGAGCAAGCAACGCGATTTCCTTGGCTAGGCCTTGGTTTAGTTACTCAAGGCCTGGAATATTTCCAGGCCTGGAACGCTATGCTAATTTGTATGAGCCACCAGCATCAGGATTCATTCCTGGCCAAAATAACTGTAAACGAACGAGGCCTAAGACAGTACGTGACCATCTGGAGGAACGAATGCCTGCCTTAATTGTTGACCCATGAGGCCATGCATGACAAACCAATGCCCCGCCGCCGAATCCAGAACGCCTCGATCTCCTGCTGGCTGCTGCAAGGGCCGGCCACAAGGCACGTCTTTGACGCGCGCTTCTTGCCACTTTTCGCGGGCGAAGCGATATGATTCACCTCGCTCAAGGAAACTGATGACTGACTGGCAGAAAACGAATCGCGGCGCTATACGGCGTCTCGCTTATAGCTAGCTGAACACAGGCTGACGGTACTAGCGAGAAAAAGTGGCAAGCTAGAGGATTTCTACTGAGGCCTTGTTTAGTTCCAAAAAGTTTTCAAGATTCCCCGTCACACCGAATCTTTATACACATGCATAAAGCATTAAATGTAGATGAAAATAAAAACTAATTGCACAGTTTATCTGTAATTTGCGAGACGAATCTTTTGAGCCTAGTTACTCCATAATTGGATAATAATTGTCACAAACAAACGAAAGTGCTACAGTAGCCAAAACCAAAAATTTTCGCGAACTAAACAAGGCCCGAAGCCGAGGCTCCGAGCATGGTCACGTCTGAAGAAAACGCCCGACGACCAGCAGGGGTTGAGTAAAGCGTGCAGGGATTTTACCAAGAACAGCAGGCTGAATTCCTTGCGTGATAAAATGGGGGGCTCTGCGGACAAGGCAGAAAAACCCCAAGAAATATGGAGAAAATTAATAATACGGTGAGAAAGAGATGGGCGACAGTCGCCGTTGATGGCGATGCCTCCTTGTGATGCATCTACCTAAGATACCTGCACGAGTGACATCACGTGAGCAAGACGTGCACACCCCGCGCCCCACCCCCTTTTGTTCTGCACATCAGCTGTAAGCCACACTATACACTGCTCGGCCCCTTTCTGAGCTCTATAAATCGCACCAACCCCCCTCCCTCGTTCTACCACCATTGCCATCCCCTTTCTCTCGCCTGGCCTCCTCACACAAGCCGCTAGCTGCCTGCCTGCCTTGGCTTGTCGCGTTGCATACATACGTCATCAGTAGAGGCCATCTATCGATCGAGCTAGTGAGGAGGGAAAAGAAATGGTTAGTGCGTATATAGACTCTTAATTTCTCGATCATCGTTCTTGTGTTGATTCACGCATCATATCTTCTTCGCAACGGCACGCGTGCTAGCTATACAAGCAGTTTCATCAGTTTGTTTTCCCTGGAGTTGTGTCTGAATAGGTTTCATTTGATGCATGGAACTATATGGGAACCTGTAGTAGAGTGACACTGTCAACTAACAGTATCTAGCTCGATCGATGGCTGCAGTCTGCGAACGACGGCGACATGAAGATGAGGGCGATCGTCGTGGAAGGAGGGGAGATGAGCGCGCCGACGCCGACGCCGAAGCAGGACAAGTGCTGCGAGTACACGCTCGACGGCTCCGTCGACATCAAGGGCCGCCCGGCGGTCAAGGGGAAATCAGGAGGATGGCTTGCCGGTGCTCTAATCCTTGGTATTATTCTGCCATAGTTTTGTCTATTGAAATTGAAATAATAATAATATTGAAACCTGCCGTTGATCTCCTACCACGCCAAATCATGCAACTACGAAAAGGATTTGCGGTTACGCTCTTATTGCAACGTCACCAATGCGCGAATCACTCTTAAGTGCTGCTCCTCGAAGTGGCGGTAGACACCGGGTCCTTTTTTTTATGTGTGATTCTGCATGCCGAGAGGTGACATCGGCCATGCATGCAACGCCCGGAACTGGGGGTTCCGGGTCACGGGGAGCCTGCTTGGACGCACTACTAACGCCACATTTTAGCTAGGATGTGGTTATTATTAGGGGATGGTGGTCCGCCATGATCGATCTAGCTTGCTAGCAATCGATCTCTGTACTGTCTGTAGCTAGCTTAGCAGTGATAAATGTGTGGCTGCCATAAGCTAGTACTCTCAATAGCTTGCGACTGAAACTAAAGCGATTGATCGATGATGTGCTTTGGCTGCCCGGCCGGTTCTGCATTGCTTTCAATGGGGAGTGCCGAAAGCCGAGTTTCCCCATACTGTTTGTGGGTGCTTGTCGATCAACCTTTTTGCCGGTACTATGTGTGTACGTTGACGTCTCGATTAGCCATCAGACCGGCCTTATTACTTGACACGTCGTGGAAAGGCTTGTTGGTGACTAGTGGAAATCGATTCCGTTTGAAAGAAAAAAAGAGGAAGAAGATTAATTAGTAGTGGAAATCGACGTGCTGACGGTGGTGGGTTTTTTTTTTTGTATATGGTGTTGCAGTGAACCAGGGCCTGGCGACACTAGCCTTCTTCGGCGTGAACGTGAACCTGGTGCTGTTCCTGACGCGGGTGCTGGGGCAGAGCAACGAAGACGCCGCCAACAACGTCAGCAAGTGGACGGGCACCGTGTACATGTTCTCCCTCATCGGCGCCTTCCTCAGCGACTCCTACTGGGGACGCTACAAGACCTGCGCCATCTTCCAGGCCATCTTTGTGCTCGTAAGTCGCACACGTCTACACCTAGATATATATATTCATCGAACTGCCAATATAGTACCGAGTTCCGTGTGTCAGAAAGAGTTCCCCAACAACGATCTGCCAGTCTACCGATCGATCAGCGTTGTCGGAAAGAGTTTTCACGTGGCGATCGATGCATCGTCTCGACGACACTATATATATATACCGGCAATCCCCTGTTTCTACTTCTGTCCGTGCCTAAGCTTTTGGTTCAGGAATCATTGGTTCCTTTTCATGCATACGTGCAAGCAAACACATGTTCTTTGTATATGTACCTACAATACAAAGGCTACAATCATCCGTCTATAGCACGCACAGTATCCATTTTCGTTCGTCCCCCATGGAAAGCTGAGGTGGACGGTTCATAGAGTTTGTGCACGGTGGCATCCATGCATTGCATGGATCCCAAACACATCATTGTTGTGTGCTACGTACTACCACGTACACACGTACATCGATGGATCGATCAAATTAAGATTACACGTACGGCTGATCGACTAACTAGTGGCTGTCATGAACTGACGCTGCTGCAGGGCCTCGCGCTGCTGTCGGTGTCGTCGCACCTCTACCTAATCAGGCCGGACGGGTGCGGCATGGAGCACGCGCCCTGCGGCCCGCACTCCGGCAAGGAGCTGGGGATCTTCTACATCGCGCTGTACATGATCGCCTTCGGCAACGGCGGGTACCAGCCCAACATCGCCACCCTGGGCGCCGACCAGTTCGACGAGGACGACCCCGCCGAGGCGCACTCCAAGGTCTCCTTCTTCAGCTACTTCTACCTCGCCCTCAACCTCGGCTCGCTCTTCTCCAACACCTTCCTCAGCTACCTCGAGGACAAGGGCAGCTGGGCGCTCGGCTTCTGGGCCTCCACCGCCGCCGCCGCCACCGCGCTCCTGCTTTTCCTCAGCGGGACGCTCCGGTATCGCTATTTCCAGCCCGGAGGGAACCCGATCGGGAGGATTTGCCAGGTCGCCATCGCCGCGTCCAGGAAATGGAAGGCGGGCGCGTCGACCACCGGAGTGGTCAGCCTGTACGAGGGCGACGAGAAGGCGGATGCCGCCGGTGGCAGGAAGCTTTTGCACACGCAAGGGTTCAGGTACGTGCAGGTGCAGGTGCAGAGATAGTACTATGCACGACGAACTGATCTCGGCCGGCGTGAACGCAGCAATGCCATCTGACTCGAATCTCCTCCTGCCATTGCAGTTTCTTGGACCGCGCGGCGCACGCTGACACGGACTCCAAGCTCGGCGCGCGCGACCCCTGGAAGCTGTGCACGGTGACGCAGGTGGAGGAGGTCAAGAGCATCCTGAGGCTCCTCCCCATCTGGCTCTGCACCATCCTCTACTCGGTCGTCTTCACCCAGATGGCCTCGCTCTTTGTCGTGCAGGGCGCCGCGATGCGCCGCACCACCCCGTTCTCCGGCTTCTCCGTCCCGCCCTCCAGCATGTCGGCCTTCGACATCCTCGCCGTCGCCACCACGATCTTCTTGTACCGCCGCGCCATCTGCCCGTTCCTGGCGCGGCTCACCGGCCGCCCGGCCGGCCCCACCGAGCTGCAGAGGATGGGCCTCGGCCTGGTCGTGGGTGCCCTGGCCATGGCCACGGCCGGGACGGTCGAGCACTTCCGGAAGGCCAGGGCCACCGCGGCGATGAGCAGCGACCTGCATATCATGTGGCAGGTGCCGCAGTACGCGCTGATCGGCGTGTCGGAGGTGATGATGTACGTCGGGCAGCTCGAGTTCTTCAACGGCCAGATGCCCGACGGGCTCAAAAGCTTCGGGAGCGCGCTCTGCATGATGTCCATGTCGCTCGGCAACTACTTCAGTGACGTCATCGTGAGCGCGGTCACCAGGCTCACCACGACGCGAGGGCGGTCCGGGTGGATCCCGGCTGACCTCAACGAGGGCCACCTCGACAAGTTCTACTTCCTGCTCGCCGTGCTGGCCGTCGCGGACTTCGCGGTGTACCTCGTGTGCGCGAGCCGCTACGGGAGCGGCAAGGTGGACGGGAGGAGCAGCGACGACGAGGAGGAGGGAGCGGCCGGTCAGGTGACATCCCTGCCGGCTTACGCATGACCATCACCGGCCGGCCGCCGGGCGTCGTACGTATGCCGTTCTTGTCTTCTTGAGGTGGAGGCTGGCAGGCTGCAAATCTTGAGGGCCATTGGTTGACGGAGTTCTTCCATTGATGACGATAGCACAACCATAGGGGTGGGCACGGTGATGATATGACTAAAGAATAAGCACTAAAGCAGGACTAGCTACATACTACATGTGCATCAAGCTCGCGTTTTTTTGGCCAATGTAACAACAGACCACGACTGTCACTGACCAAGACTGTTCTTTCTATCATTGCGAGGTCTACAGTAGTTTGCTCGTGAAAAAATAATTTTGGGGCAAAAAATTGGTCTAGAACACTTGTAGTTGGCTAAGAGCATCTATTATGTAATTGAAATTTGCCATTTGTTGGAATTTACCAAATCCCTAAACGTTTTGCCAGAGGAAAAATAAGTCCATCTCTAAGTGTTTGGCATTTTTGACCTCTACAATATGTATCTATCAAGCGCCAAATCAATGACCTCTGCAATATGTACTTGAACCAGTCGGCCAAAACATCCTCCCAACCGGCCATCTTCTACTCCAAGCCGGCCAAAAATTGTAATCCAAACCGCATACAAAAGACTGGATCGTAGGGAGTACCTCAACCGTAGCTGCGTCGCGTCGCGTGAAGGAAGGAGAAGAGGCGGCGAGGGATCTCTCCTAGCCTCGCGTCGCGTGAAGGAAGGAGAGGATGCGGCGATGGATCGTATCTCCTAGTTGCGCGCGGGGAGGAGGAGTCCTCGCGGGAAACTACCGCATCGCGTGGGGAGGTCGCGCACGACAAGGAGTCCAGGAAACTCGGGATATCAAATTTGTCAAGCCATTGTGCCTATGCAAAAATGACAAGTTTGGTCCATCAAATGCCAAGTTTGCCAAAATACATAAGTCAAATGCATAACTGTTGGAGAGCAATTTTTAAGGTTTGTGACAAATTTCTAGAATGCATAGTCCAATTGCATAACTGTTGGAGATGCTCTAACAATAAGTTGAAGATCGGCTAGAAAAATAGTCCACCTATTAGTTCTCCTTTTTAGATGTACTAGATTAAATTTGATAAGCTAAATAAAATTAACTAGCTACTCCCTCCAGTCAAAAATATAAATTATTTTGACTTTTTGATATATTGAAATTGCTATATATATCTAGACATATACTTATTAATCTAAGTGTATGATTTGTTTCTCCATGGATCCAAGTATTTGACTTAGCAATACGGCGCAATTCAAGTATGCCTTGCGATCATCTTGTACCCATGAACTCCAATATTCTTTAAGAACGTTGAGGTTGAACATTATGGTCTTTGGTGAGGATACATACACCACTAAGAAACTTGAGAGTACTATTTGAGGAAATTAGAGAATTAAAATGGTTTCTGAAAGCAAATCATTAAATTCAAATATTTGAATGGCAAATCAATTTGTACTATGAAACATAGGCAATCTGATTCTGCCATGTGGGACGATCTTCTAAAATTAAAGATATCTATTTGCAAGGTAGAAAAAAAAAGTTGGTAATTGCAAGAGTCCCACATGTTACTTTTGTAGTGAGAATGAAACTATTCAACGTCTGCTATTCCAAGGTAACAACATCCCAAAGTCTATGAACCAGAGATGGTCTTGGTGTAAACGCTGGCTTCCAAGTGGCAAACAATTTCATGCTCTGGGTATCACTGTTATATGGTAGGGTATTTAGAAACAAGAAACTCTGTAAGTTTTGAAGGCAGATCTATAACACATCCAACTTCGATTTTTTGCTATGTTTGTGTGTTTATGGGGTTTGTGGGCAGGTTTAATTTTTTTGGAGCTGATAAAGAAGCTTTGGAGGCGGGGATCAACACTATGCTAGCCATCGCAATAAATCTGACAACCAAGAAGAAAGCGAAACAAGAGCGACTTCCACCCAAGGACAATCAAGGAGATGAACAAGAGGATGGAAAAAGCATGAAGAATGTGATGGATGTGCCATTGAAAGTTATATTACTTTTTTTATGGCTGTGTCCTATTTCTTATACACTATGTTCATGCAATAGAGATGATGTATCTTTGTGTCCCTGGCTTGATGTAGGCGATATTTTGGTGACTTAGCGTAGTTAGTTGTTCGAATCAGGCGATTTGTGTGCTTAGATGCTTTGCTCTCTATTTCCCTTCTTTTATTCTGTAAACTCTCAAACTCTATATTTCTGTTAACGTCAATGGAAATACGAAAGATTCCTCACGTCAAACAAAAAAAATCTTTTACAGTTGATTAAAGCTTGAGTTAGAATGTCCATTGATCTATGAAGACAACATTTGTGCCCAAGTGACAAACATAAACAACTCTTCTTAATACGATAGGGTTCGCTAGCACAACAAGATAACATAATGATTACAAACCTTGGTGCATAATCACATATTAAATCAAATTTGGGACAGAGAATGTTCAGGAGGTAGCATTCAATCGTCGAAGATAAACATTTTGTTTCATGTCAATATATGTTTGAAACAACATAATTCAGGGAAGATGCAACATTCAGAAATTGGGTTATGGATGCATAATTTACGTGCTGTGTTAAGAAGGATTAGTTGTCACCACCAGGCGGGCCTGAGCTGGTCCCAGAACTGGGTCTGATGCACCAGTCCGGTCCATTAGCCCCAGGTAATACCCGGCCCATCCGCCCTGGTCCTCAGCCCAATCTCCCATCCTCCCGATGCGGGTCCTGCGGCTCTGTCTCCCGAAGCCCCGACGCCCGTCCTCCGCCCGTCGCGTCGCTTCGATGCTCGCAGTCGCGACTCGCCTCCTCCTCCCCGTTCCCCATTCATCCTAAAGGCCTAAACCCTAGCCACCTTGCTCCCGCGCTCCGGCCGCCGGTGTGTCCCCTCCTCCTCCGGCCGCCGGCGCCGGTGCAACAACGCGCCGCCGCCTTTGCATCCCGTCCAGGGCTGCACGGCCACCTGTGCCCAGTGGGTTGTGCGGCCCCCAACACAAGTTCGGCGCCGACCACCGCCGAACCGAAGCCGTCTGCGCGTCCTCATCCGCGGCAGCGCCCGCCACTGCGGCAGTGCGTGCTGCCTCCGGTATTGCGGCTGCCAGATCCCGCCGCGGCACCTGCAGGTTGGTGCTTTGACTGAGACATAGTTTAATGCTTTAATTTCAACCTAGCTGGACTCTTAGACTGCCATACTTAGCTCCATTTCTGGGACCGCCACTGCTGGACGCCATGGCGTGGAGTGGAGATCCGATCCATCGGGACTTGAGATGCTTCTTGTTTGGGCTATAGGACCCCTACCTTGCTTGGACGGATTGCTCATTTTGTTTTGCAACAGTCAGTTAGTCACTTTCCCTTCCTTATAACGATCCTTGCAATCCATTTTTTTGTTTTTCTTCCCAGCCCATCCAGATTGCATGTATAGGTGATTTGCTTTATTTTCCAACCCTTTGGGCAAGTGAACCTCCACACCACATGCGATGTCAGCTGCTGGCTGTAGACTGGAGCTCCTGCCTGCGGCTGTTTATCTCCACTGCTCTACCTTGGGGTTCTAGCCATTCCAGCTGGGTTTGCATCTTTGGGGATCGGAGTTTGTTATGTTCAGGTTTTGAGACCCCCTTGTGTGTGATTGATGAGCGTTTTGTGTTGTGGTGCAATGCTGTAGGGATTTGGAGTTTGAACAACGCCAATGTGGCTACCCTGCATGATTTTAGGCAAACATCATGTCAGCACATTTGACTAGTTCTGCTAGAGTGGGAATTTTACCAGATATGCCCTGAAGTCTGCATGTCCTTTGTTTTTTATAAGTATTATCGGGATACTCATTGATTCCATTCATGTAGTTGCCTGTGTTAGTTCTCTAACCAAACTTTGAGGCAGCTTGATCAAATAATGCAACTTAAAGTATTTCACTAGATAGTTGCGGAATGAATTTACTCTTTAAGAACAACTAGAGGAAATGTTACTGTGATACGTTATGCGTAGGCGTAGCTGTGGGATTTCTTAGGATATAGGTGCTGTTTGGTTGGACTATTTGCACCGTTAACGATTCACAGTGGTATTCACTAATGTTCAATTCCGTCTGGTTAAGATATGCTGTGCCTGTAATTGTCTCATGGCGGGACTCGATCTTGTGATATGCACTGCACGTACCACCCAGGACCCACCACAAACAGATCACATTGCTGGCAGCTATCACCTCACGCGAACCAAACAATCAGGGCAAATGATTACTTTTTTCCAGGTTGCTGCGTTATCCATCCCTATTGACGTTTACACTGGCAGTGCACTAACCAAACAGCACTATAGTTGTTTCTGGCATCGCCACCAAAAGTGTGCTATGCTTTACTTCTGTTGATCTGCATCAGAATTCATCAGTGTTAGTTCATTATTGAAAAAAATCATCGCAAATGAAGGAATGGGGATTGTGAAAATAAAGCAACATATTTTTTGTCATGCTTTTTAATACTCTTAGAGTTCTGATTCCAAATGTAGGTCACACAATTGAATGAGTCATCTTTCCAAATGTGCATATTAAGTGAAGGGCCCTAAGGCCATTTGATATACTACTTAATCCTTGTGCTCAAGTTTATATGGCCTATATTTGGAATCAGAGGATGTTGTTACCTCCAGGGGTTTCACAATAGGTCAATAGCTCATACAGTATATCTTGCTATGGGTTGGAATTTTGGATACCTGCTTTCAACATTAATTTTTTCATTGGCTTGTTGCACCTGAAGGCATACTGCACCATCTGCTCTTCAACACATTGGGCACATTTTTTCGTGGTTCATTGATTTTTTTTGTTTGACCCAAAGCTATGGGGCTAAAACCCTCCAGCATGTCAAATTTTACAAATGTAAAAGGATTTTTATGTACAAGCAGACTACAAAGAACTAGGGAGATTTGCAGAAACTGAAATTGCTACGTCAGCTCTTTTTCCTTGCTACTCGCTACATATTGCTACACTTCTGAAGGTACTAATTACTAACAGTTGCTGCACTGTTGGTATGCCAGTCCCAGTTTGGTGCACATGCTCTAAGATATGAGATAGTCCTTTGCGAGTGATTGGAAAGATGGCGTCAAAAGGTCCCCGGTCAAAGCTAGACCATGAGACAAGAGCTAGGCGTCAGAAGGTTAGCTCACAGATTTGATATTGCATGAATCCTTCCACTGTCTATTTCTCTTCATCTTCTGGGCTAGTTTACTTGGCATATCTTACCTGCATACTGCCATTTTTATGGTGTCATGCCTCCGTAGTTTGAGAGGAAAATGAAGGGAAAACTGTTATTCTTTGCGCAGGCTCTTGAAGCTCCAAGGGAGCCTCGACGGCCAAAAGTTCACTGGGACCATGTTCTTGCTGAGATGGTGTGGCTGGCAAAGGTTGCTTACTATATTATATTATAATTGGCAGATTGCAATCCTTCTCATTGAAAACCCTACTTAAATTTATCGTCAATTTGCAATTGTTTTTTCTTTTTGCAAGCTTAAATTTGTGTATGCTGCAGGAGTTTGATTCTGAGAGAAAATGGAAGTTGTCCATGGCCAAAAAAATTGCTCAAAGAGCAAATAAGAGCATAGTTGACCAAGCAACAAAGGGCGAGAGAAAACAGAAGGTTTGACTCTTGTGTCACAATATTTACAAATTGTATAGTTGAATCTAGTTGCAATGGGACTGACAAGGCGACTAGTCATGATTGGACCAGACCGATTAGTCGAGACTAGTCAGTCTTATTTGTCCTATATATTTCATATGGACATATACATACTATATAGTATACACAATAAAGCAAGCATCAAGACTACATTCAAGGTGATGCATGATCACTTCCACCACTGCATGCCGCCGTTCCACATCTGCACATATACACAACAGCTGTACAGCACCTCAGGATGGAGACACTCACCATCCGAGGAGCAGTACATCACGAAGAGGGGCGGTGGCTTGAGAGTGCATTGGTGGCTTTATGGCTCCACGAGGAGGAACGGTCCATAGGAGATGAGGAATAGCATGGGGGAGGAGGAACGGCGCGCGGGAGATGAGGAATAGCACAGGGGAAGAGAGGAATCATGTACGGGAGGAGTTGCGGCGGCGTGGAATAAATAATTCCTGTGCATCTCTGCTCTCTGCGTTTTGCTGGAGTCTGGGCACACTTATGCTAACCCTAAGAGGCCAAATTGGCAGCCCGTAGCCCACACCTCTAAGCCCAGTTGGGCAGGCCCGTGAAAGGACAGTCAGTCACAGCATCCAGCCTGGGTATCCCCCTCCTAGACAGATGACTGGAAACCTAGTCAAGTTTCTGGTCAAGCATCCAGCCTTAGTGTTCCTAGTCGACTTCAAGGGACCAATTAGGCTGATTAATCATTATTAATTGGACGACTTGTAAACACTGTTCTGTCATATATCTTGGCTCTGTTCGCTGCTGCTACTCTGGCAGCCACAGCACTGCTGCTGCTAGTTTCCTTTCGTAATTGAACAGTAGCTGAAGGAAGGGGTACTGCAGCAGCAGCTGCTGCAGCAAGCTCTTCTGAGCAAGCTGCTTATCTATGAAATGTTAGCTATGATTATTTTCTGTAATTTTTTTAAATGAAGATATGATGCTCCAGTAATAACACAAAAGTTGAACTATGTAAATAATGAATTAAGAGAGTTATTCTAGTATTGATGATTTTTCTTCTGCAGGAGGAAGAACATAGAATGCGAAAAGTTGCCCTTAATATTTCAAAGGATGTGAAGAAGTTCTGGATTAAAATAGAAAAACTGGCAAGTTCATTTTTATCTTCTAATGTCGTGGCTAACTGTGACACTACTTTAGGATATTCCTTTTTGGAAGAAAACTGAGCTATATATATATATATATATTTTTTGATTTGAGGGAAAGCAGGTTGTTTATAAGCATCAACTGGAGGTTGAGGAGAGAAAGAAGAAGGCACTTGATAAGCAACTTGATTTCCTTTTAGGTCAGACTGAAAGGTATGTCAGTCTCATTATGGTTCATATGACCTGTAGCATCTTTAATTTTGTTCCTAGCTGTATATTGACCTTCTATTCTTTGGTACAATTTTCTCCAGGTATTCGACAATGTTGGCGGAAAACCTTGTGGACATGCCCTATTCCCAAAACCTAGAAAACGGGACTTCGAAGATAAACCAACCATCCCATCAAGAGGAAGTAGCAGAAGAGAACATAAATGCAGCCATTCCTGATGATCTTGGTTTGTAGCATAGTGATATATTTTGCATGTGTCAAGACCTTATTTCGTTCTCTTGGTTTAAACAATTTCTGTTTGCAGATAATATGGAAGTCGATGATGATTATGAGAGCTCCTTGGATGAAGAGCCAGTAAGCCATTTCAGTTACCTAATTCAGTTTTTCTTTTGTTACTCAGAAAGTGAACGCAAGGAATTCTATGTGTCAGGGCACATTATTGTCTTAGTTAATTTGTGAAGGATCCTTTTCTTTGAGGATATTACCATCTATATGTTTTTTCCTCTGTTTTATTTCACTATATAGTACTCCGTATATACTTAATATTGTACTGTTACATGGCAGTAAAGTAAATATATTTTCGTTTATCAATTATTGTTCAGACCAGCAAAAGTTCGTAATAGATTTTTTTTGACATACTGTTAACTCTAGTCAGTTTTGTAGTGGGCTGCATAAAAGTATTGGAGTGGAATGTTTGTTGTCTTTTTTGAAACCGTTGTTCACATGAATCATACTTATATGTGTGAATGCTGCAGGAAGATGATGAGCACACAATCGATGAGGATGAAGCTCAGATCACCGAAGCTGAGCGGAATGAAGAACTAGCTGCTTTAGAGGCAGAAGCTGACCTACCACTGGATGTTATTCTCAAGATGTATACAAAAACCAAAGGTGATCTCCAACAACAATTCTCTCTTACCCAGTTCCATACATAGAGGGGACAATGCTATGCACTGCTTGACACTCAATTGATAATTTGATTAGTTCAATATGTCTCAGTTAGCAGGGAAAGCAGTCCAGACAGCAAAGACATATTAAGTAACTTAGGTTCGAAGAATTTGATTGTAGGTGAGATTGTGTAGAGTATATTAGGAAGTTGATCAGACTCTTTGATGCCATTTCTTATGATTAATGTGGATCTTGCCCCCCCCCCCTTTTTTTTTCAGATTCTTCGAACCAGGCTAATGGCTGTGATCATGAACCTGCTCACTCTTCAAGTGACGATGGCAATTCTTCAGAGGAAGTGGATGATGGTCATTCTTATGCTGAGTTTGTGAAGAAGAGTCATGTAAGCTTGCTTTCTGTATCTTATTTGTGCTCCATGTGTTGGCTTTATTCTTTATTCGTTCTTTGGATGAAACCCTGGACATAGAGCATTATCTGATTGTACCGCTAAATCTTCTTAACTTTTCAGGGTAAAAGTAATGGAAATATTTCTTCTATCAATGATCAGGCATGTTCTAGTCATCTATGTTGTTTATGATTTTCTTTATCCTTTATCCCACTGTTATATACTTATATTGTTTCATTCCTATCGTTGCCTGAGGGTGATGTCTCTGGAAACAATCCTGATGTGTGTGAAATGGGAGTTTGCAGTGGTCATGGGTCAAGTAGAATTTTAACACTAGCTATTCGTGGACTACCCCTTCACTTGATAGTATCTGCCCAACTAAACTTCTTTTGTAGACCAATTAACTATTGAATTAATGTTAGTTAAGCCTAATTGCTATGTATCTTACTTTATGCATTAGTAGTAGCATTGCCTTGGCATCCAAGTTTGGAGCAGGCATCTTTGCTTTTTACTTTAGCATATTCTGGAGTTGGTGGCTGACCACATTGCTATATAAGTGGCAGACCCCCCCTCCCTCTATCAGAGTCTGTAATCCTCTTTTACAATTTCAATCCAAGCGGCCAAGGGCCAAGCTGCCCTCTGGGCTTTCCCAGATCCAAGTGTTTGATGTTTTGGGCAACAATTGGTATCTGAGCCTTAGGGTTACCCAGAGAGAGCCATGTCCACCGAGAGTGCTCGCGCTCGGGCAGCCGCCGCCGCTGCAGCAGTAGCTGCAGCATCCACGGTGGAGCAGCGGGGCGCTGGAGTCTTTGGCGCAGGAGGAGACGACCGCAGGACGCGCCTTGCTGCCGCAGAGGCAGCGGCGGCGGCCGCCACGGCCCAGCAGGCAGTAGCAGCGGCGCAGGCCGCAGTTGCCGCCGCGGCTGCTCCGCGCCAGGAGATGGAGCAGGAGGACAAGGTCTCCGCGGGATCACGATCGCGCAGCCCTGAGCGCCGCCGCCAGTCGCCGTCCCATGAGCGGCGTCGTGGTCGCCGCGGGCGTTCGCCGGTACCGCGCAGATGGTCTACCGCGACTCCGGGGCCGGGACGCCGTGGCCGATGCTCACCAAGAGCAACTACCACGAGTGGAGTCTCCTGATGAAGGTAAAGCTCCAAGCTCGACATCTTTGGGATGCAGTTCATCTCGGTGGCATCAGATATGAGGATGATCGCCGGGCCTTGGAGGCCTTGTGCGCCTCTGTCCCACTCGATGTCGCGGCCTCCATCACCAACAAGCGGACGGCGAAGCTGGCGTGGGACGCCATCGCGCTGCGCAGAGTTGGTGGTGACCGAGTGCGCCGCGCGACGCTGCAGCGCCTACGCGGGGAGTGGGAAGGCCTCGCCTCTCAGCCCTGCGAACATGTCGAGGACTTCGCCGTGCGCCTCAGCAGCCTGATGGAGCAGATGAAGCTGAACGATGACACCGACGTCAACGAAGAGCGCGCCGTTGAAAAGCTCCGATGCATGCCGAAGAGGTACAGGCAAATCGTGAACTCGATCGAGACCCTGCTCGACTTCGACGCTTCACCATCGAGGACGTCACCGGCCGGCTCAAGTCGGTCCAGGATCGGGAGCTGGCGGATGACTCCGAATCCGTCAACACCGGCGGCAAGCTTCTGTACACCGCTGAACAGTGGCAGGCCTTCGACAAGAAGAAGAATGAGGAAGCAGTCGGGCCGTCCAAGGACAAAAAACGGCGTCCCCGCGGTGGCAAGAAGAACAAGCCGCGCGGCGATCGCGACGGAGGAGCCGGTGGAGGAGGGGCGCAAGCGGACAAGGCCGGAGGTGCGGACGGCGAGCGCAAGGCGAATCGTGACGACCTCTGCCTCAACTGCTATCAAGGAGGCCACTGGGCCCGAGATTGTCCTCATCCCCGACGCAATCGGGAGCGCGGTGGCGCCACCAACGTCGCCCAAGTGGATGAGGACGCTCCTGCCTTCCTCGCGCATGGATTCCTGGAGCTCGACGCGGAAGGAAGTTGCAGCAAGGCTCAAGCTTCAACCTTCTGCGCCAAGACTGGCTCCCTCGATCTCGAGGAACCTCGTGCGCGCGCCTATCTCGGCACCGGCAATGGAGAGAAGATGGACAGGTGGTACCTGGACAGTGGTGCAACTCACCACATGACCGGCTGACGCGAGCTCTTCACCAACCTGGACACATCAGCCAGAGGATCGGTGAGGTTCGGCGATGAGTCGAAGGTGGAGATCCATGGTGTCGGGTCCATCATCTTCGAAGCGTAGAATGGGGAGCACCGGGTGGTCCACGGCGTCTACTTCATCCCGGCGCTCAGGAACTCGATCATGAGTCTCGGCCAACTGGACGAGGGTGGATCAAAGGTGGAGATTGAGCATGGTGTTCTGACGATTTGGGACCGACACCGGCGGCTACTTGTCAAGGTGCGCTGCGGAGCCAACCGCCTCTACGTCCTACACCTGAACCAGGCCAAGCCGCTCTGCCTCGCCGCACGCAAGGATGATGAGGCATGGCGCTGGCATGAGCGCTACGGCCACCTCCACTTCGACGCGCTCCGGCAGCTGTCCAGGAACGACATGGTGCGCGGGTTGCTGGCGATCACCCATGTCGGGCAATTCTGCGACACGTGCGTCCTCGCCAAGCATCGTCGAGCCCTGTTCCCGGCGGAAGCTGAGTACCGCGCGCAGGAGCCGCTCAAGCTTGTCCACGACGATCTCTGTGGCCCAATCTCGCCGGCAACTCCGGGCGGCAGGCGCTACTTTCTGCTGCTCGTCGACGACGCTACGCGGTACATGTGGGTGGCATTGCTGGCCACCAAGGATGCCGCCGCAGACGCCATCAAGCATCTCCAAGCTGTAGCTGAGAAGGGGAGCGGACGCAAGCTCTAGGTGTTGCGCACCGACAACAGTCGCGACATCACCGCCATGGAGTTTGCGGCCTACTGTGCTGACGAAGGAATCGAGCGCCACTACAACCCCTGTACTCGCCGCAGCAGAACGGAGTCGTGGAGCATCGGAATCAGACGGTGGTAGCCATGGCTCGTGCGTTGCTGAAACAGAGGAGTCTCCCGACTCGGTATTGGGGGGAGGCAGTGGTCACTGCTGTCCATCTCCTGAACCGAGCGCCTACCAAATGCTTGCAGGGCAAGACGCCTTACGAGGCATGGCACGACAAGACGCCAGCAGTGGGTCATCTGCGCACGTTCGGGTGTGTGGCCTACACCAAGGACCTCACCCAGCTGAAGAAGCTGGATGATCGGAGTCGCCTCGGCATCTTCATCGACTACGCCGACAGTGCCAAGGCGTATCGTGTGCTCGACCCGGCGACAGCGAGTGTTGCGGGACGTCATCTTCGACGAGAGCTGCGGCTGGGATTGGGTGAAGACTGGAGAAGACGGAGCTCCAGTGAACACGGAGTTCGTCATCGAGTACTCGGTGATCAGCGAGAAGGAAGGAGCACGGGGCGAGTCTTCAACAATCTCCTCTACTCCTCTACTCCGACCACCGCGGTTGCTCCAACCTCGCCTGAACCATCTCCGACCACGCCGACCACTTCGACAACTCCGACCACTCCGACCACACCATCAAGCTCACCAGCTCCGGGGGAGTACGAGAGCGGTGCTGGAGCAGCCACAGCACCATCTACGACCACTACTCCGCCCACCGATCAGCCCCAAATCGAGCTCGCGACGCCGCTGGAGGATGACGAGGATCGCTTGGACGCCTTCTATGACGACGAGCCCCTTTGGTACCGCAAGATGACCAACATCTTGGGAGATGTCTCCTCCAGACCTGGCACCGCGTCTCTTCGCCCAGCTCCACCTCACGCACGCTGGCGAGCCCACTAACCATGCGGAGGCACGAGGTGATCCGGCATGGGAGGCCGCCATGAAGCAAGAGATCAAGTCCGTGGAGAAGAACAAGATTTGGGAGCTCGTCGAACTGCCTGCTGGCCACCGCCCGATCACCCTGAAATGGGTTTTCAAGCTGAAGAAGGACGAGAAGGGCTCGGTGATCAAGCATAAGGCTCGACTAGTGGCGCGGGGCTTCGTCCAGCAGGAGGGCGTCGACTACGACGACGCGTTCGCCCCCGTGGCGCGCATGGAGTCAGTGCGCGTCCTTCTTGCGCTGGCGGCTGAGGAAGGGTGGTCGGTGCATCACATGGACGTGAAGTCCGCCTTCCTGAGCGGCGACCTCAAGGAGGAGGTATACGTGCGCCAGCCACCGGGCTTCGTCGTCGCCGGAGAAGAAGGCAAGGTGTACCGCCTGCGCAAGGCCCTCTACGGCTTGCGGCAGGCACCGCGCGCCTGGAATGCGAAGCTGGACGCCACCCTGAAGGCGATGGGCTTCACCCAGAGCGCGCACGAGGCGGCCGTGTACCGGCGGGGCAGCGGACGCTCTGTCCTGCTCGTCGGCGTATACGTTGACAACCTCATCATCACTGGCGCTGAAGAGGAGGGAATCAAGAGCTTCAAGGCGCAAATGAAGGAAAGATTCGACATGAGCGACCTTGGTCTGCTCTGCTTCTACCTTGGCGTCGAGGTGCGTCAGGATGCCAGTGGCTCAACCCTCCGCCAGACTCACTATGCCAAGCGGATCCTCAATCTCGGCGAAATGAACGGCTGCAATCCGGCGCACACGCATGGAAGAGAAACTTCGCCTGAGCAGGGAGAGCAAGGCTGAGGAGGTGGACTCCACGCACTACCGGCGGCTTGTCGGCAGCCTCCGGTATCTCGTGCATACCAGGCCGGACTTGGCGTTCGCTGTCGGGTATGTGAGCCGGTTCATGGAGCGGCCCACGGTGGAGCATCTACAAGCGGTGAAGCGCATCCTCCGCTATGTTGCTGGGACTCTGGAGTATGGTCTCCACTACAAGAGGGCTCCTGGGACAGCGCGCTTCATCGGCTACTGCGACAGCGACCTCGCCGGTGACATCGATACAAGCAATAGCACTAGTGGGACAATGTTCTTCTTGGGCGATTGTCTGGTCAGCTGGCAGTCAATCAAGCAGAGAGTGGTGGCCTTGTCAAGCTGCGAGGCAGAATACATTGCTACTGCCTCTGCTGCAACTCAAGCACTATGGTTGTCCAGACTGCTCGGGGAGCTGCTGGGCAAAGAAGTCGATGTGGTGGAGCTGAAGGTAGACAGCAAGTCTGCTTTAGCCCTGGCCAAGAACCCAGTCTTCCATGACAGGAGCAAGCACATAAGGATCAAATATCACTTCATCAGAGACTGCCTGGAAGATGGAAGCATCAAGGCCAGCCACATCCCTACTACTGATCAGCTTGTAGACTCACCAAGTCCCTGGGGAAGGCCAAATTTCAGGAGATGAGGAGGAGGATTGGTCTGGAGCAGATCAAACAGCATTAGGCTTAGGGGGAGAATGTTAGTTAAGCCTAATTGCTATGTATCTTACTTTATGCATTAGTAGTAGCATTGCCTTGGCATCCAAGTTTGGAGCAGGCATCTTTGCTTTTTACTTTAGCATATTCTGGAGTTGGTGGCTGACCACATTGCTATATAAGTGGCAGACCCCCCCTCCCTCTATCAGAGTCTGTAATCCTCTTTTACAATTTCAATCCAAGCGGCCAAGGGCCAAGCTGCCCTCTGGGCTTTCCCAGATCCAAGTGTTTGATGTTTTGGGCAACAATTAATAAAACAATACCCCTATCACATGGAAAGTTTATCTTTTCGAAATCCAACCTCCATTAACAACCTTTAAGAAGTAGAGGAAGAGCAGAGAAAAAAATGCAATACATTCTGGGTTACTGAATGTGGACATTTTAAGCAGCAATTCCAGTAAATTTAGCTATAATCATCATTGTGACATTGAGGTGTAATTGCAAATATTAGGAAGCCTGTAGATTTTTCAAACAAATTGTTTCATCAGTGTTGATGTTGCCTGAATTGCTCAATTAGCATGTTTTTGGTTCCTAGGATGAAATGGGATGGGACGGAGCAAGCACATTTGGATGGGAGGCAGGGGGAAAGGGTTATCGGTGCTGGAGGGATATTCCTCTGGTATTTGGGACCAAGCCGTCTTTCCTAATTGAGGGGACGGAATTGTCCCATCTGGAGGGCATCACGCTCTGTCACTGATTTGCGCTGCTTCTTCCTGTTCCAGTCTTCCTCCTCGGCAGTCCTCACCAAGCACCACCACCCTCTGGTCCTCTCCTGTTTCTTCCGGCCTTCCTCCCTCGCTGTAGTACTGTGATGCGTTCAACCTGGCGGGTGGTGCCTGACATGGCCTGCAGCAGCTGCTTCTTGTCTGCCTGTGCCCGGTGGTGCCCTGTATCTTCCTGTCGTGGCCCTCTTCGCAGTTAGGCTCATGGAGTCATGGCACTATCCTTGGCTGCAGCCATCGCAAAATCAAGCCCTGCACCGCCTTCTGTCCTCTAATCTCTGTCTCCGTGCTCAAAACAAGTGTGGCCTGGGCAGAGGCAAGGGGCGCTGTGCACCTTCGTGCTGCTGTGTGCTTCCACCTTTCCTAGTGCAGAAGGTGTCCTGCACCCTCCTGGCACTGGCATGGCCATATGCTTCTCAGTGACCGACACCTGTGTCCCATTGCTAACGGTGGTTGACGGGATGACAATTACCATCCATCCTCATCCTTTCTACCAAACACAAAACTGGGATTGTTACATCCTGGTAACCAAACAGGCTAGTGGGATCGCCCATGCGCCCCCCCCCCCCCCCAACACACACAAAAAAAGGACAGGGCCATCCCATCATAGGTTGTCTCCAAATCTAACACATGCTAGTTTCCATTATTGCACTGGAGGTTGGGGATATTCAGCTTTGGCTTCTTCATGCCAAGTAAAGATCAAATGGTCTGTTTTTTAAGCTCAACTAGATGAATGTTGGCCAAAAAAAAAAACTGCTCTCAAGTACTCCTATCTGGCTATTTTATGATTGTGTGGTTAATGTAACTGCGATATTCTTTCTTCCAGGAGGACGAAGATTACGTTGCTGCTGAAGAAGTAAAGGTAGCATTGCCTTCTTTTTTATCTTGTTTCCTCATTGCTTTCTTGTTTCCTCTATAGTTTTTCCATTATGTCATACTACCTGGATGGGAGTTTATACTTGAAGAAGAATTGGGAAAACTATAGCCATTTAGTAAAGCTGTCATGTATATTGAGTCCTGCTGTCTCCTGATACATAATATATGATCATCTCTGATAGGATGACGAAACAACTTTGTCTGAAGAGGAAGAATTGGCAAAGAAAGAAGATCCTGATCATCTGGAAGAGGTGATTGCTGCCATCAATCCATGACATCATTGACTTGTTTGCATTGTCATGCTGAAGTGCTCTAGTTCAGTTTTTATTGCAAGGAGCGTAAACTTAGCCGTTCTTGAAAACTGATTCAATAGCATTGTTACCATGTGCAATGTAAGGCTATCAATTTCTTTTTCTGAAGTTTGCTTCATTTATTTTGGTTCTGGACATTAATTCTGGGAATGTCAAGAGACTAAGTTAATTAAATAGATTGTTTGGGCTATCTGCTACCACCTTTGGTTCTACAATCTTTTTATGTTAGTTTAGGACATACAAAGATTCCTTTAGTCACACAAGTTCGTTACCAGATGAATCCCAATTAAAAGCACAGCCATTAAGTTTTGATAGGGGATCTGATCATATCTTGTGCATGAGGAAGTGGCTCAAGAACATATTACTGATGGGTCCGTTTGGCCGACTGTTTAGGAAAATACCCTTATATTTCTGAAATTATTGGGGGCTCAGTATTTTGTTTTCTGAAACATAGCGAGTTCTCTCTCTTTCTCTCTCTCTCACACACACGCACAGCAAACTGGGATTTTAACGTTAGACCTGAATTCTAGGGTTTGTTATTGGACTGCTGAACAGATACAGCAAATTGAATGAAAGACCACATGACTAACAATGTGGTGCGTATTTAAATCAGTAGGATCATATAAATATTATATATTATTATCCAATAGAAGCATGTCTAGAAGCCAAAGTGTGCAGTATACTGGTCTATGCAGACTTGCAGAGGGCCCTGGTGGTCAGCATTCCTCAATTCAGATATTTATGTAGCCAAATTCTCGCTTTCATTAAAGGTTTCAGAGGTTGGAGTCGGACTAAGACTATTTTTATACATTAATTGCAAATACCTTCCCATTTTTTCTAGCAATTGGTTTCATGATTACATATGTTCCAAAAGGGTTCTGCTAACTATTTTTTGGTGATCATATGTCCTTTCAATGTAGATTAAGTTACTGCAGAAGGAGAGTGAGATACCACTAGAAGAACTTATCGCGAGGTACCGAAAGGTATAGTTAGATTTTCCATTGCTTTCTTCAAACAAATTACTGTGGTCCATTTGTAATACCTTTTTTTTATATTTAGGATGGCTGTGCAGATCATGAAACAGCGGAGTTGGAGAATTCACCCCATTTTGTTGAAGAGGTCAATACTGATATGTCTTTGGATGATCAATCTGTGAACATTTTGGAAGCAAAAAGTGATATATCTGTGGATCACCTATCCAGGGATGTGCTGGAAACTGAGCACATGGCTCTACAATCAGAAATCGATGTGCTGGAAACTGAGCACAAGGCTCTACAGTCAGAAATCACATCAGTGCAGTGTGCTGAACAAAATTTTGTGGAAGAGAATAATCTCACTGATGTTAATACAGTCAATGGAGATAAGAGTGATGATGTAATTGCTGATGCCGCAGCTGCTGCAAGATCAGCACAACCAACTGGCAACACCTTCTTGACTACAAAAGTGCGCACGAAATTCCCATTCCTTCTTAAGCATTCTCTTCGTGAATACCAGCATATAGGGCTGGATTGGTTGGTTGCTATGTATGAGAAGAGGCTGAATGGAATTCTAGCAGACGAAATGGGTTTAGGCAAGACAATCATGACTATCTCCTTGCTAGCACACCTTGCGTGTGAGAAGGGGATATGGGGTCCTCATCTTATTGTCGTGCCGACTAGTGTTATGCTAAATTGGGAGACTGAATTTCTTAAGTGGTGTCCTGCTTTTAAAATACTGACTTATTTCGGAAGTGCAAAGGAAAGAAAGCAGAAACGTCAGGGCTGGATGAAACCAAATTACTTCCATGTTTGCATCACAACATATAGGCTTGTCATTCAGGACTCTAAAGTATTTAAGCGAAAAAAGTGGAAGTATCTTATTCTTGATGAGGCTCATCTGATAAAGAACTGGAAATCACAGCGTTGGCAGACTTTGCTTAACTTTAATTCAAAGAGACGTATTCTTCTGACTGGAACTCCACTGCAAAATGACCTTATGGAACTTTGGTCCCTCATGCATTTTCTGATGCCTCATGTATTTCAGTCTCATCAAGAGTTTAAGGATTGGTTCTGCAATCCAATTTCTGGGATGGTGGAAGGCCAAGATAAAGTAAACAAAGAAGTTATAGATCGATTGCACAATGTCCTTCGTCCATTTATACTGCGTCGACTGAAAAGGGATGTTGAGAAGCAGTTACCAAAGAAGCATGAACATGTCATATATTGCCGACTTTCTAGAAGGCAAAGGAACTTGTATGAAGATTTTATAGCTAGCTCAGAGACACAAGCAACACTGGCTAGTGGGAATTATTTTGGCATGATAAGCATCATTATGCAACTTAGAAAGGTCTGTAACCATCCAGATCTTTTTGAAGGCCGGCCAATAATAAGCTCATTTGACATGGCTGGGGTTAACATGCAGCTCAGCTATTCAGTCTGCATGCTCCTTGATAAGAGTCCATTTTCTCAGGTGGACCTGTCTGATATGAATTTTGTGTTTACTCAAAATGAATTTAGCATGAGTTCCTGGGAAGCTGACGAGGTCATCTCTGCCTTTCCTTCAAGTATCACTTCCAGGGACTGTGACCTGGATATTTTTTGCTCTAATAAGGATCATCAGGGAAGTAATTTGACAAATATTTTTGAAGATATTCAGAAAGCCCTACAGGAGGAGAGAATAAAAGAATCCAGAGAAAGGGCAGCTTCCATTGCATGGTGGAATAGAGTTAGATGCCAAAAGAGGCCTATCTATGGCACAAACATGAGACAGGTTTTGACTGTAAATCATCCTGTATCGAACATTCTTGATAAGAGGAACAACCCTTTGTGCCACATGGACTATTCATCAAGCCTTGCAGATCTTGTTCTTCCATCTGTGGAACGCTTTCAGAAAATGCTTGATATTGTTGAATCATTTACATTCGCAATTCCTGCTGCTCGAGCTCCTCCCCCTGTTTGCTGGTGCAGCAAAGGAAAGTCTCCTGTTTTTATTGATCCGGCATATAGAGAAAAATGCATGAACAAGTTTTCTCCCATTCTGTCTCCTATAAGGTCTGCTATTGTTCGTCGTCAAGTCTACTTTCCTGATAGGCGTTTGATCCAGTTTGATTGTGGGAAGTTGCAGGAACTTGCAATTCTTTTAAGGCGTTTGAAGTCAGAAGGGCACAGGGCCTTGATATTTACTCAGATGACTAAGATGCTTGATGTCTTGGAAGAGTTCATAAATCTATATGGGTATACATATTTACGTTTAGATGGTTCTACTCCCCCAGAAGAGAGGCAGACTCTGATGCAGAGGTTCAACACAAATCCAAAGTTTTTCCTTTTCATTTTGTCCACTCGTAGTGGTGGTGTGGGAATCAACCTTGTAGGTGCAGACACTGTCATCTTCTATGACAGTGACTGGAACCCTGCAATGGACCAACAAGCACAGGACAGATGCCACAGGATTGGTCAGACTCGTGAAGTTCACATATATAGACTCATTAGCGAAAGCACTATAGAGGAGAACATTCTCAAGAAAGCAAATCAGAAACGAGCTCTTGATGATTTAGTGATACAGCGTGGTAGCTACAATACGGAATTCTTCAAGAAACTTGATCCTATGGAGTTCTTTTCTGGGCACATGTCTCTCCATGCGGAAGATCAGGAGAAAAATTGCTCTACAACCGTGGAAGCTTCAAATGACGTGGATCTGGCTCTGTCAAATGCAGATGTTGAAGCAGCTATTAGACAGGCAGAAGATGAAGCTGACTATATGGCTCTCAAGAAGCTGGAGGAGGAAGAGGCCGTGGACAATCAAGAATTCAGTGAGGAGGTTGCTGGCAGAGCAGAGGAGGATGAATTGGTTAATGAGGAGGATGGAAAACCCGATGAGCACATTAATGAAGAACACAAATACAACTCTTCTGATGTAGAGAAGGAGAAGCACATTACTTTGTCTACCAAGCGATTAAATGATGAAAAGGCTCTTACATTGGCTGTTGGTGATGAAGATACTGACATGCTTGCTGATGTGAAACAGATGGCAGCTGCAGCAGCTGCAGCAGGTCAAGCAAGTTCATCTTTTGAGAACCAGCTCCGGCCAATTGATAGATATGCAATGCGCTTTATGGAACTCTGGGATCCAGTAATTGACAAAGCTGCTGTGAATCATCAAGTAAACGTTGAGGAGGAAGAATGGGAGCTTGACCGTATTGAAAAACTCAAAGAGGATTTAGAAGCAGAAATTGATGAAGACCAAGAACCACTGTCTTATGAATGTAAGTATTTTATATATTCTATAATTTCCTTTTTGCTACTTTGGAACAGTCTGTTCTTTGTCATTTTGGCATTTTCTGCATTTTTGCTGGAGCTTTGTGTTCGCCTCAATGTAGGTATCCTTCCTTTTTATGCTTTATTAGTATATTGACATCATCTTTATTTATTGCAGCATGGGATGTAGATTTTGCTACGACAGCCTATCGGCAACATGTTGAAGCTTTAACTCAAAAGCAGGTCGTTTATTGACTTGCTAACTTGTATTCTTACATGTCTCACTTGAAACACAGTGCCTTTTAGTCTGACTTGTTATAATACATGCAGTTGTTGGAAGAACAGGAAAGGCAGGCTCAGGAAGCAGCAAAGGAGTTGGAGGAGAAGAATGATAATATGAGGTACTGAATAGAAATTTATTTTCCTGAAAAACGAACAGTGGTAGTAAATTCTTCTTTTGTTTTGCCTCAGTTGCACTACATTTTTGTGTCAATTGGCAGTATTAGCATGTTATGTGCCCACATTATTTCTAATGGATGTTTTTGTGTCTGTTGACTTTTTTTGCTTAGACTATAGCTTCCCTTTGATATACTATTGACTATACATTTTGGCATTCACCTGCAGCAGTCACCGCAGAAAGTCAAAAAAGAACAAAAAGAAGACAGGCAAATTCAAGTCCCTAAAAAGAGTGCGTTTGTCGTCTGAATCAGAAGTCTTACTGGAGGAAACCTCTGTAGACACAATGAGCATTGATGACAATGCACACTCACCTGAGCTTATAAGTGATGAATCGCCACACCATTACTCTAACAAGCGCAAGAAGATTATGTCTGCTACTGAGGAAGATAGTAACAGCAGAAGTTTAAAGAAGTTTAAGAAAACTACTAAGTCAAGTTTTATTTCTGAAGCCTTGTCACCTAGGCTGAAGGATGACCTTAATGATTCAGATCCAAAATCAGTGGCTAGAACTAAAAGTGATGGCAGAATTTCCATCCCTTGCATGCCAGTAAAACGTATTATTGTAATAAAGCCTGAGAGATTGAAAAAGAAGGGAATATGGTCTCGAGATTGTGCTTCAGACTCATGGACATCTGAGGAAGATGCAGTTCTTTGTGGAACTGTGCACGAGTATGGTCCTCTTTGGGAATTGGCAAGTGATTTTCTTCATTCCTTGCCAGGTGGGTCCTATAGGGGAAGATATCATCATCCTGTGCATTGCTGTGAGAGATACAGAGAACTGTTCTGCAAACATGCAATATCAGCAACAGATAATTCTAACAGTGAAAAGGTTCCTTCTGGGACTGGAAAGGCTATACTTAGAGTATCTGAGGTGAGTTGATATCTTGTCTTCCTGTTGGACTACCTTATCAAGAAGGAAGCTTTATAGTGCACAAATTTTGACAAAGATTGACTTTTGACTATATTATTGTTGTTTTTCAAACAATGGATTAACTTATATTATGATCTCTCAAAATAGTTATGCGATCATGCAAGCAATATACCTTGGACAGTACACTTTAATCATAGAACCTTTCAGTGAAGTAATTTTTTTTTCGATCTTTGATTCCAGCTTATATTAATAATAATAATAATAATAAGAGAATCGGCCCAGTTTATAGGGGAAAATGGGTCAATTTAAGTAAATTTTCTTGATCTTTAGCTTCTGTACTGGCCAGTTTGTAAGAAAAAATGGTACAGGATATACTGGCAAGGGACTGCCAGGCACCCACAACTGTCTTATTTCGGGCATTACAGCCAATTACCAATGTAGCAGCAATTAAACAGGAAGAACATGTGACTTTGCTTGTGTCATGTTAAAACTTATCTGCAATTTACTGCTGACATAAAACGTGTGTTGGCAAATATCTGATTTATTATTATATCTTTTTTTTTCCAGGATCAAGCTCAGATGTTGGTGAATGTGACCAGTGAACTTCCTAACAATGAATTGCTTCTCCAGAAACACTTCATGGCTGTAATTTCATCTGTCTGGAGATCAAAATGTCGCCGTGATCCCTGCTGTTTTACGAATACTTACTCTAGTACATTACATATGTTTTCTCCTGTGAAGAAGCCTGGTGGATCAAGTGGGAACTGGCCCATGGTAAACTTTAGACCAAGCTTCAATCTAGTTAGGAAAGCCCTTGCAGATGCTCAGGCTAAGTCTACACTAATGGTGATTCCACCACCGTCAAGAAATCAGGAATACCGGCGGAATTATTTAGAATTAGAGTTAGATTTCTTGAAAGATCAACATGCTTATGAGGAAGGCTTCCCATCTGTAGTAAATGTGTCCATACTGGAACCAGAACCATCGAAACAGGCTTCAGAGCCAGTGGAACAATCGTTATTGTCTGGAGTTTCTTGTAGACAAGCTGAGAACAGACTCAGGTCAGTGTTGACGCTTCATATTTTGCTGTTATAATGGTGGTGGGCGTTGCCATTCTTATCTTAGTTTAAATAAAACAGTGATTATTTGAATTTCTGATTTTTCCTAATATTTAGCCCACCTCTGCTACACAAGATAATGCTAATGCATCATTTTCATTTTTCTTTGCAGGTTAGCATCAGAAGCTTGTTACGATGGTGAAAGTTCTCATTGGGCATCATCAGCTTTCCACATAAATGATGCCACCCGCTATAAATCTGGTTCAAAGTCCATAGGAAAGCACAAAGCAGCATCGGAATCTGGTAGACCTCCCAAATCCAAAGTCCAGAAGATTACTGAATCTCATCAGGAAGGGCCAATTGTCATGAGTAATTTTCTCCGTATGCCTGCTCAAATATTGCCAAGTACAGCTGACTTCCACATTAGTGACTCCCTATCTGAATTTGGTATCAGCGATTCTGAATTCAACTACTCTGAGGATCTCTTTCAAGAGGTTGACGATTTTGAGTTCTTCCCAGATCAGGGTGACTCTGGTCTCCTTCCTGGTATTGAAGAGTTAGAACCTCTTTCGGATTTCACAGATATCGGATGAACATAGATGAGCAAATTATTCTTGATGGGATGCCCTCCTACACCAAGAGGAGACAAGATTGCCTCTGGCAGGAGCCCAAGGATATAGGTTGAGTTGCCCAGCCGTGCTCAGATGTGTTGCAAGCTTGATCATGGTTGGCTGGAGCGAAGCTGCTGGCTTGGTGAGGTCACATTGATCTGACAAGCTTGGAGGATGGATTTGCACTAATGGCGGCATTGGGTAATTTCCATACATGTATGTATATTGGTAGTCTAGAATCGTAGGATGTAGAAATGCCTCCCTCATTTGTGTTTGGGGGTAGACCTTGTAACTCGACCACATGGAAATTTTGTTGAGCAGGTACCAACAGAGAAGGGAAAAGAGGAGGCCTTCAGCATCACTCATTTGTTGCTGTATCTCGTATTATGTTCATTCTCTGTTTAACCCAATGTGTGGCTATCTTGCCATTGAAAACGTCTCAGATGTCAAGTTGTTGGTTGCCATCGCTATCAGAAATTTAGGATGTGGCGCCAATGTGGCTGCCAAAGAATGATCAGTCAAATGCAGCTTATGGGCGCATTGTATTTGGTCAGGAATCAATGCATGGTATCAATATTGTCAGAACTGGTATTCCAGTTTCACTTGAGGAATGCAATTTCTGGTTTGATCGAGACGCTGGAGGCAAGTTTTGCATAGGAAGTAAAGAGCGTGGCCATAGTTATACATGTATGTAACAATATGATGTAAGGTAGTAATCTTCACTCTCAACTTTTGGGCTCATGGTTCTGTGGACTCTCGGTCTCGGTTATGCCAATTAATAGCCATAACTTGTTGGAGGCGAGGGAGCTTGTAGAACAGCGGGCTGCTGCTGTGAGCCTGTAACAGTGCAATTGATTGTGCGCCAGTATATTGGTTTTTTTTGGTAAGTAGACGTATCACTGCAAAGCAACATTGAGAACTTGAGATAGAAGTAACTGGTCTGTTTCGCTCAAAAGTACTTTGAGCTTGTATTCAGTCTTGGACACCAATAACCTGTAAGCTGAGAATGTTTGGCCAATCCCATAATCTGTAAGCTGACTAGCTGAGAATGTCTGGCCAATCCCATAATCTGTAAGCTGAGAATGTTTGGCCAATCAAGGTTTAGGCCATGTTTAGATCCATTTTTTTTTGGATTTGAACATTGCAGTACTTTCGTTTATATTTGACAATTATTGTCCAACTACAGACTAACTAGGCTCAAAAAATTTGTCTTGCAAATTATAAGTGCAAATTGTGTAATTAGTTATTTTTTATCTATGTTTATTAATGTTTCATGTATGTTTCAATTTTGAAGGCATCTAAACAAGGCCTTAGATTCAAAAACCTTTTGGATTCGGACACTGTATTACTTTCGCTTGTATTTGACAATTATTATCTAATTATGGACTAACTAGGTTTAAAAGATTCGTTTCGTAAATTATAGGTAAATTGTCTAATTAGTTATTTTTTATCTATATTTAATACTTATTGTAAGATTCGATGTGATGGGAAATTTTAAAAAGTTTTTGAATTTTAGGTGAAACTAAACAAGGCAGAATATTTGGTCAATCAATGTCTAGATGCTGTCCCTCGCTAAGCATTTTTTGCTCCAGAATATTTTTTTCCACAATAACTTAGCATAAGCAATCTGAAAACAAATTTTCCAAAGCATGAAATGTTTTAATAATATAAAGAAAACGGAGCTCCATTTATATTTATATATAAAATTCTCTGTGCAAGTGCGATCAACATCATATATTTTACGCTAAATTTTCATGATTGGAAAACGCTGCACAAAGGGCACCACCAATGAAGGCTAATATAGTGGTTTTAATACAAATAAAGTGATATATATAGACTAAGAAATATTGAAACTACTACTCGTAAAGTACAAATTATAACTACTTTTGGTTTGCCCATAAAGTTTTTTTTTAATTTTATCACGTCTCTTCGTTTTCTCTCTCACCAAACATATTTTTTAGAGGCTTTTACATGTATTCATTATAAAAGTTAGTAATTATCCATAAGTCATTAAAAAAGTTGAGCTGTGTCACTCTTTTATCCTCTACGCAACTTCTGTCAGATTTGACTTTAATGATGTTAGGTATAAAAAGTCAAAAATACTCTCATCTCTAAATATCCAAAAAAAATTTGAGCATCTTAACGATTTCAAATGAAAAAACTCAAAACTAGAAAGTCGTAGATTTCGTCGAGGTCTACAATTTTTCTTTGATTTTGTATAAAAAATGTTTTCTAAGATATATTAATCATATCAAATCATATATTTTTTGTATTAAATTCAATGAAAACCCTTTTTATACAAAACTTACAGATATTCTCGAGATCTATAACTTTGTAATTCTAAGTTTTTCTCATTTGAGATCATTAAGATGCTAAAAAAATTAATTACATATTTAATCTTAGGGTATTTTTAACTTTTCAGACTTGCGGTTTGATATCGTTAGAGCTAAATATAAAGGAAATGATATAAATGATAAAAGAGTTTAGAGCAGTGACACCTATAAAAGCTCAACTTTTTTAATGAGTTATAGGTACCAACTTTTATAATGTCATACCCATAAAAGTCTAAACTTTTTATCCTAATTTTCACGCTTGGAAAACACGGCTCCACGAGAAAACTACGCAGCCTGGAACAAACTGGATAAGACGGCCTAAAACCCCATTTGCCCACCTTCCCCATCCCGCTTGCCATGGCCTCACTCCACCCCACGACGGCCATGCTGCCCCATCGCCATTCCCCTGCTCCCTCTCTCAGCGCATCGTCGCTCTCATGGTCCGCCGCCATCGCCGTCTCCCGCATCCCGCCGGCCCGTGGCCTCGCGCTCCACCCATCGGTTCCGCCTCCCGCCTCCGGCAACCGTCAGGTCCGAACCTTCCTAACCCTCTCTTCTCCTCACGCACCGGCACTCTACGATTCGATTGGTTACCGCGATGATGTCCTAGCGCTGATCTAACCCATCACCAACCCGTCGCCGCAGAGCCCGGTGGTGTGCGCGGCGTGGACGCGGCGGTCGCGCGGGGAGGCGGAGCAGCGGCCCAACCGCAAGTCGTGGAAGCAGCGCACGGACATGTACATGCGCCCCTTCCTGCTCAATGTTTTTTTCTCCAAGCGCTTCGTGCACGCGAAGGTCATGCACAGGGGAACCAGCAAGGTCATAGCCGTCGCCACCACCAACGCCAAGGACCTCCGGCTCACCCTCCCGTCCCTTGTCGACGACAATGCCTGCAGGACCATCGGGAGGCTCATCGCCGAGAGGTCAATGGACGCCGACGTCTTTGCTCTGGCCTATGAGCCCAAGAAGAACGAGAGGATCGAGGGCAAGCTCGGGATCGTGATTGACACTATTAAGGAGCACGGCATCATCTTCGTCTAGGCAAGTTTCAGGGTAGGAATAGTAGGGTTCTTGTGTTTTAGTTTCGACTTCTGTAGCCTGGAAATTGTTACCTTATCGATATCAAAACACCTGCAAAAAGTATTAACACTAAAGGTCTTAGACCAATGTTGCTGACAATTGCTGTTGTCAGTTCCGAAGTTTGATGAAATTGCAAAAGTTTGACACCAAGCTAGCCTAAAGTAATAAGAAACAAAAACTGTCAAATCAACTGTAGAAATTGCCAGTTGTGATGCCAATGCTAATAAAACTTAAAAATATGACAGTTCAATGAGGTCCACTGAGCCTCAAATTTGTTATCTTAAATAACTACTGATCAAAATGTTAAGAAAAAAAAACCTTGAGACAAATTAATCCAGTTACAAATACCATTTTCTCAAAATCGAAAGTAATCAACTACACAAAATCATCATCCTTGACTGCATTAGTGAGATAATTGTAAGTTTTATTTTGCTATATTTGTTACTGATAGGATTTCAAACTTAGAGAGTATAATAAAATAAGAAATACATGGTGTTGGTGTTGCTAGGAAGTTGTAACTAGGCACTCATTAGCTTCTGTCCCTTGTTTATGTGGTAGCTGATGAATGCCCTCCAGGAGTTGTATTGTTCATGCTCTTCAAATAACAACTGAATGGTTCCACCAGATGTAGAGAGATTCATTGCACAATAACTTTGTTTATCTGTAGGATAGCTGAACTCTTCTCCCTCCCCTTGTTCGTGGAAAATTACATCTGGAAGAAAGTGGGTAAATGGTATGACAATTTGTTGGAAAGAAACAACAATGCGTCATAGTTCTGGCAGCTCGCTTATCTTTAATATCCTCCTGCTTAGCAAAGTGGGGGTAGTTCTAAGTATTCTCTTTCTTTAAGTGACTGTATGACTGTATTTTCTATCTTATAGTTTCACTGTATGATTGTATTGTCTAGATCTTTTAAGTCTGTCATTGTGGAATGTTTTTCCATGGTAAGTAATGAAAATTTATCTGTTAAGAGCTCATCATTGTTTCAACCTGATCTTAGTATGAATTCTATTTGTTTATGTACAAAACAATGATAAATGTCATTTGGTACTCACACTTTTCAGAGCTTTTGAAATGACACTTCTTGCCTAATGTTAGTATTATATTGTCATACTTGCATTGCACAGAAACAATCCTGTTATGGAACCTTCCTGCATGGGTGAACAAATGAATCCACTTATTTTTTCCCCAAACATTCTTTTATTGAAAATGAAGTAACATAGTGGGATAAACAATCTGTAAATGGTGAGTTAATTGGCTGTACCCTTGGGTGTACGAACAAGGAGTGTGGCATCTTTCTGGTTGTTCATGCAGCCTTCCAAGGAACATTTGCTTGTCCGCATCTTAAGACCCTCAACCCCTCTTAGACCTACAGAAGCAAGAACCATGGTTTCATGTTATGTTATCCGGAGAAAATGAGCTGGTCTGGTTCTTGATCTTACAGGCTGCAGCACTAGTAGTTAGTGTGAGCAAATCTCCCAGTGCCCTAGTCTCCAATCCCATGTTAATGACTGATGAAACCTGTTCCCTGGTAGCTCCTGCTGCGTTCGCCACCTCAGCACATGAGGCTGCCACCAGCGCTGCAGCTGACGTGATTGCAGCATGCATCTTCATGTCAGTGTCTTCTCTCCTATCAGTCATGGCAATGCCACTCAAATTATTTGATCCAAAGGTGCAATTTCCAATAGTTCCTGCAACTACTGTAGACAGCCTTGCAACTGAGAGGGCTGCATTTATCCGGGCAGTTTGAAGTCTTTTATCCTCCCTCTTTACATAACCCTTCTGCACTATATTCATTAGTTTGCCTTTCAACCATTCTGCCACTGGGCCTACAATCATCTGTAGAGCATTACATGTGTCAAATGTAAAATAGAAAGACTGCCTTAGCCTGGGGAAGTTTTTTCTTTGCTTACACAGTTGGCATGGCTAGTCTTGTATTTTTGACATCTTGTGCGCTGAACATTTCCACTGGATAGTAGAGCCTGTTGGAAGAGCATCCATCAGATCTGGTATATAAACTTCTGTCTATATGCATATAACATTGATATTTGTTTTTACCCTAATTTCTTCCACCCTTTTTTTGATCTCTTCATTGAGATTGAGCATGTTGTTTCCGTTGTCATCCTTGCACATATCCAGTGTACCATTGCCAGAGAATACACCTATACTCTAAGAAACACAGCATAGTTTCATAGATATTGTATTTTGATATCACTTTACAATATTGCATGAAATATAATGGGTACTGGAAAAATATTATATCCAATGAGTAGGGCCATTCCATTTTGCCATCTCAACTATCTTGTTCGAGTATAATCTGATAGGACATCTTACTCTGCATTCTAGTTTTTCTTTTCCCAGTAAAGCAATCAATGTTAGGATACACTCTGGGCCATAAGCCCATAACCCATAAGATAAATTCTTTAATGTTTGACAGTTACGCGATAAATTGAAAGCCTTTATTTTTATTTGGCAGTTCACTTGATAGATTATTTGTTTTGTTTTTTAAAGAAAAGTTCATTTTGTTTCACCAATAGTTACCCATTCATTATAGTTTATGCTTGGTTAAGGAGATCATTTTAATATATGCAATGCAACCATATATATATATATGATAATATCTAAGGTTTATAGTATGCGGTAGTGTCTTGAACAAAATATGTAATTGAAGGATGGACCAGGTATCACATCATGTGGGTGGATTGCACTCTACCATACTGTTTCAGTCTTCCATAGAACATGCAGTCCTTCTCATGCGTGCTTTTGGGTAGATCAAGATAAATGTTTTACGTCAAGTTAAAATAGAGCATCAGATTACTAGGTTCATAGGAGATGCATGCTGGCTTAATATACTTACATTTATAGACAGCAGATAAAATATTTCAGAGGAAGATAAGCTATGGGAACGAAGCTTTGCAGTTTGTAGATGGTTCTCAGTTTCCTCTGGTTCAGAATATTCTGATTTTTTTGGAATTTTGCTGTATATCTCTAGGCTTCTTTGGTCATTCAACTTCTGTTGCCATCCTTCCTGCCATGATTCATGATTACATCAAATTACTTTAGATGCTTATATGATTCCTAAGTGGTTAATTCTTTTCATCTTGGCACATAACAGTTGAAAGCAACAATTTGACCTGGAGGTCCTTAAAATTTGTCATGTATGTGGCAAAAGTGGACATTCTAACTGGCAAGAACAAAACACATATTGCTCACCTTAGGATCAAACCTTGAGACACCAATCTGGGATAGAGTTCTTCCAAATTTTACTATTTGCCCCATTTCTTGATGATCTGTACTTTCCTGTGAACATCGATAGCTGGAAGTAGCTCAAAATCAACTCTTAATAAGAGCATATATATTTTTAGAATCATAAAGCCAGCTTGATAATGTCTACATGCAATATTTATGAATACGGTGCATTTCATATTAGAATAAAATGCTGTTAGGTTATTCCTAAGGAATGCTGAAAGTAGCAAGCGATGGAGTGAAGAGCCTCATTTAATTCTTTATCGTATAGTTGAACATAAAATAGTCAAGGGAACTCATGCATATATGCTACATTTCAGTTTGGGCGTTCTTTCAGAAAACAAGCAGCCCCAGAAGCCCTCATGGATTTGCTTCTCCGATATAATGAAAAATGATGTTCTATGATTGACTGAAATAGATCAACGTTGAAAGAAGCAATATAAGAAACTGAAATATCTTCAAAGAAGATTTGACATGACAACTAATCAGTGTGGATGGTTACTCAAAAGGGAAGGGTATGCTTACTCAAAAGGGTAGGCCTGGACGTGATGAAGCTCTTAGCTGCTGACTACTTCTTGATGCCCTTATATATATGTTCTATATGTAGAAGTTATTTCTGAAAGAATCACGAGATCAGGTTGAAACTTTTAAATGGTCTCCTCTTTTTCTGATGGACTGTCATCGGATTTGCCAGCAGTATACCTTCATTGGAGTTAGCAACCTTCTGTTGACTTGGTATGCTATTAAGTCTGTTGGTGCAGAATAGAGTTTCACCTACTCTGTATGTGCTTTTATGTTATATATAGAAGATGTCTCTTACCCTTAAATCATGCTCGTGAAAAGAGTACTGTGGTGGGGTTCCTAAACTAGTGATATCTTCATGTGGCTTGGAATGTGACACCGCACTGACTCGGAGATTCTACGCAACCTTGGCATGCTCAAGGTTAGTGATTGGGCAAGGATGCTACAAGTTTTACACATACAAAACAAACCCAACAGTCTAGTGTTCTCGCTTGACTGAAATATATTACTCAGACAAGGTTTCGATGCATGACTTAGTTTCATATTTAAGTGCCATCATTTTGATTTTCTTACATAAGTTCTTGTGCTATGGCACAATGCGTCTTTGTGTCTGGAAAGTTCATTTGTCGTTTCTTAGCTGGTAAGTCAGTGTGGAACGGTGGAGCCTATATATGATCATGCCCCTGTTTGTCACGGGGTTTGATGGGGTTTCCATTATCATAACATATGATCTCGTGCCTACCTTTTTTGTAATCAATGATCTTATCTGAGGTCTGGGATCTCCTGATACCATTATTGAAGGGGACCATGAAGTAAGCTAGTTGCTTCAGTCCTAGTGTTACTAAGAAAGAAATTTTGGATCTATTGGCTCCCTGGTTTGAGCGCAAGTTGCCCCATTTGAGTGTTTACATATCTTGAAGCCATTTCTGGGATTTTCTTCTTTGGAGACCCTTCCAAGTGTTTCTGGTGCAAATGTTGTTTTTGCCCGCCTCCCTTGTTATTTGTGTGTGGAGGAAATCCTTGACTGCACTGTCTACTCTCTGCACTCTACAATCTAGTTTGTCTGATGTACCATGTAAATTTTTGACGCTGCTTACTTCGCAGTTACCATCTACAACCATCAGTTGTTTTAGTCTTCAGATATATTTTTTTAAAGAAAAATGAAAGGCATTCAATCTTCCAGATGAGTTCAAATGACCCAACTGAGCATGATGTGGTTTGAGGACCGGTAATATCTGGTATGCTTCTATCTTCCTCTTGATGTAATTACCCTTCAGAATGTGCAGTTCCATCTCCAGTCGAGTTTCAGTTCTGAACTATGAGTGCACTGTCAGTAGCTGCAAGCCCGCAACAATTCTGGCGGACCCTTTTTTTTGAGTGGAAGATATAGATTTTATTACTTAATTGAAATGTTTACATTCAGAAATATAGTAGAGCCAAGCCATACATGACGGCCAGCTCCAAGTGAACATGCATATTTAGCTAGACGATCAGCCTCCCTATTACATTTCCTACTTTCATGTGCAAAACACACATAATCAAAGGATTTTGCCCTTTCCTGGATATCCTTGAGGATCATTACATAAGTACAAAGAGGCATTTTATTAATGTTCCTCACAATGTTTAGGCAATCTGAAGCCATTATATTCTTCAAATATCACAATCTTCAGCAAGAGCTAGTGCCTTCAAGCAAGCCATTCCTTCCAGAGTTTCAAGTTCAGTTATATTTGGTATAACCATAGCACTAGCTGCAATCAACTCCACTCCATCATTACGGCAAACCACTCCAACATCTCCTTTGAATCCAACCCGATCTATAGCAGCATCGGACCCTTACGAACACCTTCTGCCGGATCTGTGGCAGGACCCATCACTGAACAGCAGGGCCTACAATAAAAGCTGGAAACTGGGCCAAGAACAGAAGTGGGAGGTAGTAAAAGTCTACCTCCCCCCCCCCCCCCCCCCCCCCACACACACACACACAACTACCCCCACAAAACCAACTTCATTTTTCCTCATTTAACTTCAAAACCGGTCAAATCATCTTCATCAATTTTTTAAACTGTATATTTTACCTCTATTCTAAAGGCGGTTTTGCTATAGTAGTGGGTTTGCTACAGTAACAATGGTTTTGTCTTTTTTAAAAAAATGTTTCTGCTGAATATTTAAAAAATCATAGTAATCACAGAAAAATTATAAAATGGAAAATCCAATTTTGTTGGACTCCACATAAGTAGATCTACATAGTAAACATATAATGTGGTATGCTTTAGTATAAAATTTTTGCTATAAAGGTTTTGTCTTTTTATTTATTTATTTATTTGGCTGAATCTTAAAATCATAGTAAATCATAGAAAAATCATAAAATATAAAATCTAATTTTTTTAGACTCCACATGAGTATATATACATAATGCACATATAATATATGTATGTTTTAGTCCAATAAAATAATTATAGAAGTTGCAGCTATAAATTGTTTCAATTAATTATCAAAAAGTATAGATCTAAAGCTACAACAAAAGAATTATACTAAATCATATCATATTTTATATTTACTCTTTAGATATGCTCATGTGGAGTCTAACAAAATTATATTTTATATTTTTGTTTTTTCTGTAATTTACTATGATTTTTAAATATTTAGCCAAAATAAATAAAAAAAGAAAAAGATAAACCTTTATAGCAAAAAACTTTGTACTAAAGCATACCATATTATATGTTTATTATGTAGATCTGCTTATGTGGTGTCCAACAAAATTAAATTTTCTATTTTATGATTTTTAATTAATTTACTATGATTTTTAAAATATTTAGCCAAAATAATTTTAAAAAAGACAAGACCACCGTTATAGCAAAACCACTGTTCACTGTAGTAAAACCGTCTTCGAAACAGTTTTAGGAGATAAAATGCACGGTTAGAAAAGTTGAAAGAGGTGGCTTTTAGAGTTAGGGAAGAAAAGCGGACTTTTGTGAAAGTTGGAGGAGCAAAAGTAGGCTTTTTCCTTAATGAGACTATCTCCAACAATGATCACCCAAAATAAAAAGACCCATTGTAAAAGGTTTCATATCTATTTTTAGTCTTCTCCAACAACAAGACCTAAAAGACAACACTCTCTGCAAATGGGTCTCGAAGAGATAGTATATCCAAATTTAGGTTATGCCTCTCCTTATACTCAAAATAGGTCTTATGTATGAGTACTCTATTGGAGGCTATAGGTAGTATTGTGTTGGAAACCTATTTTGCTATTTTGGGTTTAAGTTCCAAATGGATCTCGTATTGGAGACAGCCTGATAACAAAGCATGCAGCATGTGTGTAGTGAATCGGATCCGCAACAATGATCAAAAGCCCAGCAGGAGCGCTCCTTCTACATGGGCAGGCCCGGCACGCTAGGATCCATCTCGCTCTCGCCTGCTGTGTGCCGATGCAAGTTTTGTGACCCAGTTTTGTTGTCCTGTTTGGAACTGCTCACATGAAGTGGATTATCGTTGAAAAAAAAGCAGAAGTTTCTTTCATAAACGTGAAAACTACATAAGCAAGAAGTTGGGGAAGAGGCTCCTTCTCAGCTTCTCACCTTCCTCTGCCTCCCTTCGCCCCCATGGCAACCTTTTCGCCTTTCCTTATTGGTTCGGTCACCTTTGCCCACCCCACGCATCTCCGCCTTCCCTCGCTTCGCCGATGACCTTTGCCTCCTCTCTCTACCGAGGCCCTCTGGCTCTCTTGGGGCTCGGGCGCTCGGCACACCTCTACCACTGTCCTATCCTCCCATCTCATTCGACACTGGCACTGGTGATGTCTTTGACGGTGCGAGGAGATGCAGGTGGTGGTTGTGGCGTTGGACACTATGGGTGCGTTTGCGGGGGCGGCCCAGCGGCTCGGCTGCGCCTTTGGGCTGCAACTTGCCGTGTTTGTTTCCCTGGCCCATTCTGAAGCCTGGCTTCCGGCAGCCAAAATCGCCGTCTCCGCCTGGCCCTGGGGAAACGCCGCTAGGGTTCGTTTCTTCCCAGCCTGGTCGCTCGCGGCGCGCGGCGGACGATTTCGGGGCGCAGCGTGGGCGTGGAGGGTGGCTGGCGGGAGCTCGCGCGGGAAGGTGAAACTTCCGCGCGCGCGTTCTCACCTGGTGAAATCTCCCGGCTATAAGTAGTACCCGCCCTGGCGCTTCTCCTCCTCCCCTTCCGAGCTCAAATCCCTTAACCCTACCTCGTGAGAGACCGGCGGCGGTGACCACTGCGCGGCTGCGGAGGCGGCAAGCGTCGGCTTTGTCTCCGTTCCCGGCGTTGGAACCTCTGCGCCGCCTTGGTGCTGCTTGTGCCGGGACTCCGAGTTGGTGGCTTCTTCTTCCTCCTCTCCGACTCGTCTTCGTCCACTCCCATCGGATCCGCTTCCCCTACTTCCAGATCTGCTTCCTCTCCGTTTCGCCTACCCCGAGCCCAAGGTGAAATCGAGCTGCTGCTGTTGTTTTTTCTAGGGTCATGAATGATTTAGGGTTTGGGGGGATACATGCTTCGTTTGAGATTATACTTTTCTTTTTGCTGTTGTTTGCACTGTTGTTTATGTTGTTGTTTTTATGTTGTTGTTTATCAAGGGTTTCAGATTATATTGTTGTTTATACTGTTGTTTATACTCCCATCGTATTTTTGTTTGTATGGTCAATGATGTTGTCCAATCTGTGCACCCGGAGGCCTCATTTCGATGTTGCAGCCGTGCATTTTTCTTTGAATTATTTCATCAGCAAGCTTGTTGATGCCTGGCAGGCCTTGTTTAGCTGAACAGTAATTTTTATTTCATCTGGATGTAGATGGATCCCTCTGTGAGCCATGACATGATGCGCAGACAAGCTGCTGCCTTGACAGTAGTGATGGTGTCTTTTGTGACCACCAGGCTCAAAAGAAAGATGCCTGACTCTGAAACACAGCCTGACCCTGTAGCACCTATTATTAGGGAACAAAATGAGCAACATAGACAGCGGACTTTGAGCCTCATCTACCATTCCACTGATGTAGAGTGCATTTCCATGCTTAGGATGAGTAGAGCACCTTTTTTGCATTATGCAGTACTTTTAGAGTTAGGCAGCTGGTGACTGACAGGGAGGGTGTCTCAGTGGAGGAGCAAGTTGCCATGTTTCTCCATGTTGTTGGGCACAACCAGAGGTTTAGAGTTGTACACCATCCTTTTAGGAGATCTATTCAAACTGTCCACAAGCACTTTCATCAAGTGTTGTATGCTGTTGGTGAGCTTAGGGATGAAATCATCAAGGCACCTAGCAGTGGCACCAACCCTAAGATTCTTGGAAGTCATAGGTGGAATCCATACTTGAAGGTAAATGTTTGCCTAGGTTTCATGAATTGTTGCTAGTTACTATTATCTTTCACTCACCACTGGTTTTTAGGATTGTATTGGTGCCATTGATGGCACTCATGTGCTGGCAAGGGTGCCTAGGCACATGCAGCAAGCTTTCAGGGGTCGAAAAAAGGATCCAACACAAAATGTTATGGTTGCTGTGGACTTTGATATGAAGTTCACATATGTGTTAGCTGGTTGGGAGGGTTCTGCACATGATGCACACATTCTTTCTGATGCCATTGAAAGGGACGATGGGTTCACTGTCCCACAAGGTAATTGCACTAGCACATCACGAAAATGAGGACATATGTCATTACCACACTAGCTCACAGTAGATATCACATTGTAGGTAAATTTTATTTGGTGGATGCCGGATACGCATGTCGCAATGGTTTCCTCCCCCCCTATAGGGGGGTCAGGTACCATTTGACCGAGTTTGGGGGCACAAACAGACCTACCAATGCCAGGGAGCTATTCAACCTCAGACATTCATCACTTAGAGTCACTGTCGAAAGGGCTATAGGTGCATTGAAGAATAGATTTCGTATCCTGTACAATAAACCCTTTCATAGGTACAAGACTCAAGTCAGGCTTGTGCTGGCATGTGCCATCCTCCACAACTGGATCATTAGCTTTGGTACTGATGAGCATGTCCCCGCAGAGGAAGGATTCACTGGCACTTTACCTGATCCTCTTGATAGTGTTAGCTTGGAACAAGATTCACTTGTCATGGCTCAGAAGAGGGATGAAATATGCAATGCTATGTGGGAAGGAAGGGGAACTTCTAGGGTGTGATGGTGCATGATGGTAAGCTTGTTGAAAGGCCATTCTGTTATGCTTCTTTGCCCTGCCATGGAACTCTTGCTTGTGTGATGAAAATGTTATCATTTCTTGGACTTGGCTGAGACCAAATGTAATTTCATGTAATTCTGGTATTCTGTTGAATTGTTTTTTTTGCAATCTGCGTTCTCCATTATGCCTTTGGGTGTCTAATTGCATTTTTATGTTGGTACCAAATGTTAGGATGCCTGAACTCGGTGTTGATTTGGTTGGTGTGGATGGTGGTGTTGATGTTTTAGAAGAGATGATCAGGGTTGGGTCGACTGCTGCCCACCCTATTCCTGTAGGTGCTGTAGCTGCCCCAGAAGGAGCAGATCCTGCTCCTGCTCCTGCAAATGCTGGAGGTGGTAGGGTTATGAGGTGGAACAACAACACTTCAGGTTTTGTGCTTAGGAGGATGGCTCAGCTTGTTAGTGATGGTAGCAGGCCTGACAAGGTCTTCAAGGACAAGGATGTCAACTACGTGGCCAAATGCCTTAAGGAGTTTTGTGGTGAGATAGTGAGCCCAACTCAGGTCTACAACCACCTGAGGAAGTGGAGGCAGAAGTGGGCTAGGGTTGCTAAGTTGAAGGACCTTAGTGGGGCTTTATGGGATAGTGACACCAATGCTATCATGCTTGAGCAGGAGCACTACCTTGGTCACTGCAAGGTAGATGAGTTCACCTCTTTCCTATGTGTACTTACCCTCTTTTTTGTAGTGAATCAACTATAACTATATCTTTCCAACCCCTTCTTCAGGACCATCCAAAAGATTCTGAGTTCCTAAACACTCCCATTAGGTTCTACACAGAGATGGAAGCCATTTTTGGGGGTAATCTTGCCACAGGTAGGTATGCACTAGGTTCAGGTGAACCACTTGGTCAGTCTCAAGCTGACAGTGTTCCTACCAAGGTTGAGCCCCCTCCCATGACCAACAGCAGTAAGCAAACTGAGATACTCCCTGAGGGCAGCAAAACCACTTTTGTGCCTGCTTCTACTGTTTGTGGAAAGAGGAAGAGGAATTTCAGTGAGGATGAGATGCTTATGCTGACCAACATGTCTGACGCAGTGAATAATGTGGCCAATGCTCTCAGGGAGACTGGTGCTGCTTATGTGGAGGATAACTTGTACCAGGCAGTAATGGAGATGGAGGGGTACAGTGAGGACGCACTGCTGGTTGCCTATGGCCACCTCCTGGACAACAAGGCACAAGCTAGGGGCTTTGTGCTAATGAGTGGTGCACATAGGACCTTATGGCTTAGGAATTACCTAGCCAAGCACTACTTCATGTAGTTGGACATCAATGGGTGCATGTCCATGTGGGGGTTGACTGTTGAGATGTATAGTTCCTCCACCCCCCCCCCCACTCTCCCTTTCTTTTGGAGTACAGGGTACTTGTTAGGCTTTTGTGCAGGGTGGTTCTACTAACACCTAACCTTTTGGTGGTTCAGTTTAGTTGGGAGTGTGGGCAGCATTTGAGCCCTTAGTTAATTGGCCAGAACTAGTATTTGTAACATACTTTAAGCAGCCTCTGTTGGCTGTTGTTTATTTCATGCTTGAATTCTGTCTACACTGTTATTTGTCTACACTGGTTTTGTCTTTCATGTTTCCTGTGTACTATGAAGCTTTTTGGTTTCTTCTTGGCCGATGATGACAAAAATTTATGATATGGGTTTCCTGTTTTTGTTGTGTCATTCATCACATCTGAAGGAACCATAAACTTTACTCAGCAACAATTGGGTCTATGACTCAAGGTGATGGCTAGAAGTTTATGGTCCTCCAGATGCCATGGGTGCCACAAATGTTTGGATTTTCCATTACAGCTACCAATGATTACTGAGGTGGCTTTACATTTGGCCTATGATGACATACATAACAATCTGAGGTGGCTTTACACTTGTAATTGCTCTTGTTTTGTAAGGCTAGCATTCACTCATGGTTATCATCAGGACATGGGATACATCCATCCCCAATGCAACAGGTCTTGGTCTTACCACCTGATGGCTGAGGATGGATGTATCTCATGGCCCCATGGTACTCATGAAACAGTTCTTTGGGATCCACAAAGTTGCCACCAGTGAAGATTGTCTTAAGAATAAATTGTGCAAAGTCAATAAGGTCTGAGGCCCCCCCTTTATGTGCTTATGTCCTAGCCTATGATGTCACATGATGTAGTAATGAAGCAACAAATGGTTGCGGCATGGAAGAACTTCCATTTGGTTCAAACCAAACTGAAGTTCTTCAATGCCGCAGTCATAGTTGTTTCAATTTGGTTCTTTATGACTGAGGCTTATTCAGTTCCATTTCAAAGACTAGCAGAATTGAAATCTAAATTGATGTTCGGGTTTTTTTGAAGGAACATGACTTGGTATGTTGTGTACAAGGGATACAAGCCTGGAGTGTATGCAGACTGGGCTGACTGCAATGCACAGGTTGCTGGTTTTAAGAAGAACTGCTACCAGGGGTTTCCAACAAAGGAAGAGGCAGTAGCCTCTTTCTTAGAGTACCTGGGCTGTGATGAAGATGCCATGGAAACCAATCTCTTTCCCAAACAACAAGGCATCACTGAGCCCAAGCAAGTTGTTGGTACAATGAACATCTTTCTTCCTATAGCTATATCTCTGATTGTGCTCTTGGTGGCCATGGTTATGTATGTATCTAAATCTTGTTGCACTTGTCCTGCAAATAAGTAGGTCCTGCAGCTTTTCTAGCTTTCAGATTAAGTATTGTATGCTGAACTAAATTAATTCGAATGGGCAATGATGTTAAAACTGAGGCCCAATTTAGATGTTGTAACAAGGAGGATTTCTGTGTGTGTTATGTTTATTTTGCTGCATCTTTGCAAAATTCAGTTCAAAACATGTGAATTGTTGTATTCTGATCATGGGCCTGGCCGAGTTTCATATGTGCCAAACACAATCTCCATAAGGTAGTTGAGGTAGTTGTCCTGTTAGCCTGGCTCCCAACTGCTACACAAACACCAGCTACTTTGGGCCAGGCTAGTTTCATACAATGACACAAACAACAGCACTTGCTCCAAACAAGCCTGGCTTGGCTGGGCCTGGGTCTGATGGGCTAGCCAGGCTGGGCTGGTACACCCTCACAAACGCACCCTATATGGGCGGGATTAGCGGGTTCTGCTAAACACTCCTGCTTGACTTTTTTTTTTCTTTGCAAAGTTGCTTACGTAAAAAGCCAGTGAAAAAGTTGACTTATTGTCCATTTGGCACAGCTCCCAGGTGCTCCGGCTCCTTTTGCTCGGTCACTATAGTGCACTATTCACAAGCCAAAACGGATCTAGCTCCAGCCAAAATATAATGAGAAAATGAAGGAGACGGAGGCGCTATATATACTTTTATAGTACTGCTATAGTTGTGGAGTCAAAGCCGCACGAAGCCTCTCCAAGCAAGCTCTTATATAAAAGAAAAATCCTGAAAATAAAATGGATCCAAACATGGTATCTGCACCTGTGACACCATTTCACTGTTTGTTTTCAGGAGCCTTCACTGCTGACTGCTGTTTGTAATTCTCAGTGGCACATATCCTAAGCAAAAAAAAAAATCTTTTGATGTAGCGGTGATGTACTTGAAGTCCTGAACATGTTGTTGTGCAGTGGTGTCCGTGACTTGCCTGTACAGTGATTAGTCGACTGTACATGTTTCCGTCTCCGCGCTTCATGGCGCTCATGCAATGCAATGTCCCTCCCTAACAGCACGCGCAGTGCAAACAGGGACGGATCCAGGATTTTGGATCAATGGTGTCACTATGAATTTGTGAACCGACAATCACAGCTTATAGTAAACAAATAATACACTAGAAAGTTGATATGGTTTAATAGATCAAAGTAACAGATCAATGTATACATAGGCATAACATATGTTTACCTCTTATAAAAGCATTTTGCGGTTGCGATTTTCCATCTTTTGAAAGCGATCTATTATAACTTTGTCTGGGATTGTTGCTAGAAAGGCAGGCTCAACAAAGCAAATGATGCAGTCATTCATAAACTTGTTGCCAATACGGTTGCGTGATAAAGTCTTCACTGTTTTCATTGCTGAGAAGCACCTCTCTACAGATGCTGTGGCTAAAGGTAAAACAAGTACTATGACCTGCATAGACACATTGTATTATAGACCATTTCCAAAATTCATAAAATATAAAGAAAAGAAATGCAGCCACTAATACCTCTGAAAAGCAATTAGCAATGTCCTTCTGAATATTTGGAGCCACCATTTGATGATTTTCTGGAGCATTCCTTAGCACAACCCGCTTTATTTTTTCATTTTGCGCTGCCATAAGCTTTACCAACTCTATAAAATTTCCCCTATTAGGGGAGTCCCGCGACTCATCATTGCCCCGAAAAGCTAATCCTTGATGCAACAAGTACCTAACAGCATTTATCGAAGTACTTAGACGAATAAAGTACTACTCTTTGGCAACATCTTGCTGCTTGTTGAGAGCAAAAAGAATTGATTGGTTTGGCTTCAGCAAATTGTTACATCTTTTCACAGCTGTGTTATGATAGCTAGTTATCCCACCTATATGAGTATCCAGCCTTTGTTTGTTGTTCCATCCAGACCATCCCTTTATTACAAATGCATCATTTCCACCTTGCCCTTCAATACAATCTCTAAACAGGTAGCAGTATAGACAAAAAGCTTTATCCACCTTCGGACTATATTCTAGCCAATCATATTGTTCAAACCATTCATGATTGAACCGTCGTGGCTTTTTTGCTATGACTGTTTGTGGATAATCAAAACCAGGTTGTGGTCTGTGAGGACCTCTAACCAAATATCTTCTCCTTATCTCTTCTTGTAGCTTTAGGCCTGGATATTCTATTATTCTCTTCCTATCAGCCGGATCATAAGGAAGTTCATCTAGATTAACATCTCTTGGTGACAATATCCGAGTCTTATTCTGAACATTAGTGTTTGATGCACCTCTATCTGTATGTGAAGTCCCTTCATCAATGGCTGCTGCTGGTAATTTTCTTTTCAAGAAACGTTCCATCAAATTCATACTACCTGAACGTGTAAAAATTAATTAGAAACTACAACACATTTGCAGAAAAGAAAATGAAAAGAATTAATTTGCTTTTGCTACCTGAACCACCGGCCATTGTGATCTCAAGGAAGTTTGATAGATGATTACAAATTTAAAAGGCCCCAATGGATCGATGGATTAATCTGCCCTAGGAAAAAAATAACTTCACAACTTATTTGCTCAGTGCCAAATTACCAATAGGAGGTACAAATCAATTTGTGAAATTTGATGCCGGATTGAATTTGGGTAAAACCTTACCTGATGTTGATGTGTGCTCCTGCCGCCAGCCGCCGGCTGCTGTATGTCTTGCGAGTCTTCGTTCTGAAGGAAAGGAAGATGGAGGACTCCTCGTCTCCTGCGTAGGATATTTTCTTTTAGCTGGACCTGTAGCTCGTGATTGGGCTTTGTAAATTCATTTGATAAATGGGCCGGTGGACCAAACAAAAGCCTGCTCAGAAGAACAGGTCACGTGGCGAGCTAAGCTGCTGTCATCAATATAAAATGAGAAAGGTATATACGGCCCTAATGACAGGCACTGCTGTCCGGTGACAGCAATGACTCTATACTGGGTCCGTCACTGAGTGCAAAGATGTTTATATAAGCATCGCACAAGAGCTCTGAACCTACAGATATTCAGAATGAGATTAAGAACCTATTCAAACGTCAGTTGCGCCAACGAGAAAGTCACGGTGCCGTAGCCATATCAAGTGAGCTCTGCTCAGGCGCGCCTTCGGCCTTCTTCCCTCGCGCCGGTCCGGCTCGCATCCCTACAGTACTCCGACGACGCCATTCATCTCCGCGCTCTCGTACGTGGCGCCGCCGACCGCCGTGGTAGCGAAGGCAATCACATATTGGCATCACCACAATTTTCCGAGGTTTCGATTTCCCAACGGCGCAGGGCGGCAGGGGGTGGTGAATCTGACTGAATCCACGCAGCTCCCTCGGTGACAGGGCCGTGACGGATGGATTGGGCCAGGCCGCGTAGCGCTATCAATTTCTTCATTTCCATGTCACCCCGTCCACGCACGACACAGTGACACACAGGGCAGAGAAAGAGCTGTAGCTTTCGGAACTGACCGTGGCAACGGGAAGATCAGAATGGCTCCCCCCTAGTAGGATTTATAAAATGCTGGGCAGAATCCTCACGTTCTGAGCTGAAGGTGACGTTGCTGTATTGCCGTCTTCAGAAATATATAGTTCTGCTGGCTTGCCGCCGGCTGATAATTCGGCGGCTGACGGACATATACTTAGCTAGCAAACATACCTGGTCAATCGTTAACTAATCAACCCGCGTTTTAATTAATTATTAGCTGCGAAGGTGATGCATTGCCGCTATCCAAATTAAGCTGCGTCTCGAAAACCCGATCGTGATAGGCTCGGTTGAACCGACACGATTATTATTATTTTTCTCCACGTCAGGGATTATTTATTGAAAACGTTGCGATGGTGACACTTCCCTTCTTGTTGCCTTGTCAGTTTCCTTCGCATTTGGTTCTTTACGAACTGCTTGCTCGTGACGATTGTGCACTGTCACGATTGTGCAACAGCGTCACCGCTTTGATCTTTTTCCAGGTGGTGCAACAGCGTGCACTGTCACGTACGATTGCGCACTAGCTTGTTCCTCTCGGCCTCGGGAGATAAGAAAACGGCGGCGTCACCGCTTTGATCTTTCCACGCCCTTGCTTGACGGGATCAGCAGGCAGCACCCTGAGCGGCTGAGCTCTCGTCGGAAGCTTCGAGGGCTAGCGTGCGCGTGCTGCCTTCGTCCGGCGACGAGCACGGGCCGGCCCGCGACCGGGAGGGAGCGCAAGGAACCCGGCGGAGGCGGGCGGACGCGGCACCGCCGCGCTTTAGTTTCCCGTGGGCGCGACGTGACGACCGACACTCCCTGCCGGGACGGACGAGGCCGGACGACGACGACAAGTCGCGGACCTGGTGGCCGGACCGGTGGCGCCGCCGGGCCGCCCTTTCTCCATCTGCCGCCCGCAGTCCCGTCCCGGTTTTCTATCTAGAAGACAACGAGGGGCATTAGCAGACTAGCAGTTGTTGGCTTCCTTCCCGTACGTCTTCCATCCCCCCAGAGACGGATGGAACGCGCGGAACTAAAACTACGGAAGCAAGGTCGTCGCGCTCGCTCGAGAGCGAGAAGCTCTAGATCGAGCTGATGTTTACTCGTCTCACGGGTCACGAGAGCGCAAAAGGTGCACGAGCAAACACTACGCCACGGATATGAATGGAACAGCTTCTGGAGATGGAGTACTAGCTACATGCATGACGACGCGACCGACCGAGCTCGGCGGATCCGTGCGGTGCCGTTCGTGCCGCGCATCGACTTCATCCGTTTAAATGCGTACTATATAGAGTGGAGTACGGTGGGCTTTCCGCATACACAGCGGTCAATTTAGTTCGGCGAGCGACGGTTATGTGGCACAGAAACGGACACAACAAAACCTTCGCACTCAATATCTCAGTCAGTGACGAAAAAAACATGGAAATGTGTTGCCTGGTACTAAAATACACACGTGGTCGTTTCGTCGGCGAAAGATCCAACATGGTCGTGGGGTCCGTCGTGTGCCCCTAGGCTCGCGGTTTGGATTCTTTTTTTTTTTTGGCTAATACTAGTTACTAGCTGCGTGTCTAGATTAAGGTATGGTGGTGGAGCCAATGGTGTATCTACAATGCAAAATTTTTTACATTAATTGGTGCTTAATATCAACCACTAGCGCATCTCCCTTTAAGCACTCGTGCGGTCGTGCCTAGCTAAGCACCTTCTTGCGGCAAAAACAAAAGGCCTATAAATAGTTGAACACAAGCACGAAGGGAACGGTAAGAAAAATAATAACAAATGCCTAACGTACCGTTTATGAATCATTTTTCTCGCTAGTATTATCCACTGCCATTAAGAAGATCTCAAACCTTGACTTCCATATCTTTTTTTTTATTTTTTGATTAACAGTTTTAAACTGACATAATGAGATTTATGTTGAAAAGTAGTATCCTAATTAACATCAGAAACGTCTACCTCTGGCTTATCATTATCGAATACGCAACACGTGGTACACAGACGATGACACATGTTGGGGCTTCGAGAAGAAAATAAGAGGGTGTTTGGTTGGGGTTGTTAAAATTTAACAAGTATGGTAGCATTTTCATTTTATTTGATAATTAGTGTCCAATCATATATTAATTAGTCTCAAAAGATTCGTCTCGTAAATTACTCTCTAGCGATGTTTTTAGTTTCATAAACAGTCAACATTTAGTACTTTATACATGTGTCCAAATATTCGATGTGACAGACGATAAACTTTACCGCTTCAAACCAAACATGTCGTAACTCTTTTGCGTTGTGCCGTAGTGTTCTTTCTTTTGCACTTTTGTTTTTGGATTCCAAATAGCCATCCCTAAACCTAGGTATTATATAAGGATACGGGTGTTTTGCCTAGGCTAGACTAGGTACTCCGTGAGACTATAATGGATTATGGGTTCATCTTATAGAGTTTTTATTTAAGTTTGTAATTGACCTTGAAATGCTTTTATCGTGTAACAAAGAAACACACAAAAATATATGTAGTGGTAACCACAAAAGAATAGGGGTGGCCATGATCCAAGCCTCAAGGAAGCTCGTCCTCTGTTTGAGGGTATTTGATAGGTTTTTTTTTTGTTCGTATGAGAATAGCCCCGTCCTGTATATATAATTTGATTTGTATTTAGGAAATTTGTAGAGTTCTAAACAAGAAGCCATGCTCTGTATGCATCGCAAAACAGGACGATACAATCAAGCTAAGGAATTCAACAGTTCACACCCTTGACTCATGCTCAACGGCTTTTTTGCCCAGGGTACATAGCCATAAAAATTGAGTCTCAGTTATTGGACAACTTATATATTTTTTGTGATAGTATAGTAATTGTCAATATTCTAAATAAAGTTATTTTTGGACGGATCTAGAAAAATATTTACGGAAGACTTCTTCTATCTTGAGACAACTTTAGTCCTTTCTTACCGTGTGTTTGGTTGGAGAGTGGGGCGAGTCGGGTCAGAGTGAACCTGTTCTCGTGGCTGTTTGGTTGGAGGATGGGAGGGTTGGGTTGGCTCCAGCGTGGAATATTCCTCTCAAATGCGGGTTGGACTCGTCCGTCAAAATTTGGCGGACGGAGCCGCTCCAGCCGGGTTGACTCCACCAAACACTGAATTCCTTCAACCAAACACTTAACGAAGCCGTTTTGTCCCTAATTCTTCAACCAAACACTGAAACGGGTTGGCTCCATCCCCAAAAGCAGAAGTGTAACCAAACACTGGACGGGTTGGCTCCGTCTCCAAAAAGTGGGTTGGATCCAACCCAGCCCACCTAACCCCTAACCAAACACACGGTTAAAGTGTATCAATGACAAATATTTATAGAAGGGGATAAGAAGGGCCCCATAGGTTCTCGCGGGGGTCTAAAGCCCCCGGCAGCCCAGTCACTATAGAAAGCCATGCAGCGTGAGCACGACGGCCCGGCCCGGTAACTTGCGGGCCTAGGCGGGCCCGACCCAGTGGTGCAGACTGTGCTTGGGCCGACCTCTGAGCCCATAGGTTGCCATGACCCAGCCTGAGTTTTAGGGGTCGGCCCGGCAACGGTCCGATGCCACCTCATTTTTATGTTACATGTCTTTTGATGTCATTTCTATGACTTGAGATTGAGATTGTGAATCTGAGAAGTAATAATTGTAAAAACATTGATTGTGACATTATGTTGATGAAGTGATCATTGTCATTGTGTGGTTATTTTAATTTTTTTTACAAAACCACGCAATTTCACTGGGCTATGCGGGCCGGCACGACACGAATTCAGGCCCACAGGCTGTGCTTTGGACTAGCAGTCAGGCACAAAGCCCGGTGGGGCACGGTCCGGTGAGGCACGGTGTGCCGTGCCGGCCCGAGCGGCGCGGGCCGTGCCTAGTGCGTGCCCGGACCGGGCCGGCCCATTAGTCATCTATACCAGTCACTGAGTTGATGAAGTATCCAACGGACACCAGATTACCCTCACTCTCCGCGGCCTGTGCCGGTCCACAGTGCCACACGCCCACACGGGCCACACCACGCTTCCCCCTGGCACAGGCCCACAGTGCCACACGACGCCGCTAGGAAGGACTCTAGGTCACTAGGAGCAGTGGAGTACAAGCAAAACAGCAACGGCGGGACCATCCGTGTCCGAGCCGAAGGGAAGGAATTGGAATTTGACCCAATCCGATCCCGGCCAAGCCAACGCCGAAGCAATCAACCACCCCAGTGACGAACGGAAATCATGAGGTCTCCACAGCTCACCACCCAACTCGATCCGAGGTCGTCGAAACGCCGATGCCGTCAAGCCGTCAAGCACAACATACCCCTCGGTCGCCCCTGCCGGCCTTCTCCCCTCCATGCCGGCTGCCGGAATCCCATCAAATTTCCTCGTCCATCTCCTCGATCCGCCTCGTGCCCTCGTCCACCTGACCTGCCTCTTCTCCGAACCTATTTAAAAGCCGGAACCGCAGCGACCGAAACGAAAAGATCCTCTCCTGCCTCCCATCCATCGGCCGATGATCGCACCCGCCCGCCCAAACGCACGCGCACCTGCAGCAGCTGCCGCGTAGCGAGCCAGCCAGCCAATCTGGGTTAAACAAAACCCACCCAAATTTAAGCAATCCCAGTCCCAGCACGGAAACGGGTATTTTTTGGCCGAAAGCAAGGAAGGCAGGTGCATCTCCGCCGTCGCAAATTTCGCTTCGCTCCGCACCCGCACCCGCGACCGCCTCGTCGTGAATTCGTCCACCCACCCCCACCCATCTACCGCGCCGAGGGAACGCCACCGGCGAGGAGGTTACGCGGGGAGAAGAGAGGAGAGGAGAGGAGATGAGATGAGATGAGATGAGACGAGGCGCGACGGGGTGGTGGGCATGAGGTGCAAGAAGCACCCGTACCAGGCCGGCGGCGGCGTGTGCGCCACGTGCCTCTGCGACCGCCTGCTCACGCTCGAGGCCGCGCAGAACGGCGACGCATCGTCGCCGCCGCACGCGCAGGCCCCTCCGGTTCCGCCCGCCGAGCCCCTGGCGTTCCCGAGGTCGGTGTCGCCGTACGTGTCGCGCAGGAAGTCGGACACGGCGGGCGCGCTCAGGCACCACCCGAGCCTGCTCTTCTTCCGGACGCCGCAGGTCGGGCCCGCCTACGGCGGCGGCGCTGGCGGCGCGTTGGAGGAAGGCGACATAGCCTACGAGTACGAGAAGCGGCGCGCGCGCAAGTTCTCCGTGCTCGCCACGCTCTTCGGCCACCACCACCACCACCACCACCACAGATCGGAAGAGAAGCATCACCATCAGCAGGAAGGCGCCCCCAAGGAGCGCAAGAAGCGTTCTTGGACTTGGTTCGCCGGGATCATACCGCGCCGCCGCAAGAAGCAGTCAGCGGCGGCGGCGGCGGCGGTCTCGGCCACCTCGCCACAGTCAGCCCCGCCGAGGCGCTCCTCCTGCCGCGCGGTCAGCAACCGGGGCCTCTCGCCTGAGCGGGACAGCCACGGCGGCAGCGGCGACGAGAGCAGCTCGCCCGCCGCCGCGGATCATCCCCCGTGGCGGCCGTCCCCGTCCCCCATGCGGCGGACACCCTGCCGGCGCCGCCAGACGAACAGCATGCCGTCGGGTTTCGCCGTCTGCCTCAGCCCGCTCGTGCGGCCCAGCCCCGGCCGCCGCCACCGCCACGTCCAGCCGCCGGACCCCGGCTCCTTCTCCTGCGAGCTCCGGCCGTCGCCGCTCCACAGCCTCTCGTCCGCCGCCTCCGTTACTCGCTGTCGATCCAGGAAGCTCGCCGACTGCGGTCGCTTCCGGTGATCTTTGCTTCCATTTTCCTCCTTTCATTCCATGGTTCCCACCACCACCTAATCCAGATTACTAGTCCACTTTTTAGAATTTCTTTTTCTTTTTGGATTTATTACATTTTGTCTGTCCGTGAGGAAGAGTCTGTAAGATTGGCACACCCAAACCAAGTCCAAACCACCCCGTTGACATATAAAACTGCGTACTACTAGGTCACTACTGCTTGTCGGCCCAACATTTTGTGGCAATGTAACGAGCTGCTTGTACTACTATCAAGTAGAAAAACTACATGTTCATGTTTGTACAGCTACCTGTGTGATCTTGATTTCTTCTTTTGCAAAATTGAATAACTCTAACCCATGATTCTTTCGCAATGGCGTTAAGAAGGATTAAGCTTAATGATGTCTATGGTACAGGTTCTACGTACAGAATTAAATGCTGCTGGAGGTAGACAGATGGAGGAGAGAGACAGCAGCATTCGCACGGTCTAAAGATTAGTAAAAGAAGTTTCTTGATCGTTTTGTTTTGTGTCTGAATGAAATAGTCCTGAATCTGAAACCTTCTATGGCCGATGAAAACGAGAGGTGCATGATATTGATATTGATGCATCAATTCTACTGCTATAGTATATTTCAATTCAATTCAATTCCATTTGGTCAGAGGATTCACATGGCGGCAGGCAGCATATTGATGGTGGATGGATGGATGCCCAGTCCCTTCATTACTTATTTGCTGGTACACCAAACCACTCCATTTAATGTTCCCAACCCCTTTTCTGCGTAGTATTGGAGCCGTTCACCTCCACTGGCCATTTCCAATTCCAATTCTTTCAGGGACACAGGTAGAAGAAACAAACAGGCCATTTCCAGTTCCACAGACTCGAGCAGGAGTAGTACGTCGTCTTGAAAAGATGGCACGGTATATCTTTCTTGGAATAATACTTATACACTAATGTCAGACAGCAATTTGGAGGAGGATTCTCCTCGCGTTAGGGCCTCTCTTAGTGACTTCCGGGCTGTCCACGATGTGGAACATGTGTGATGATGATGTATTCCTGTGGGTATTAGCGTGACTGGCTGATGATGATGTGTGAACATACGTACACATTAGTGGCGCCTTGTGCTGTGTCTCCATGCCCTTTGGATCCATTGTTTAACTTGCACCTGGTGCCAGTGCCATCACCGTATCAAAGCACCGGTACTAATTGCTAAACAATGGTGTTATCACAGCTCACAGATAGCTACTGCTACCAATACACTCAATATAAAGACACTGTCGGTTTTGGCATGGTCTTGGGAGGTGTGGTTAGCTCGTGTTAAGCTGACCTGTTAAGCGTAGTTTATTACAGGAAAAGGTTGGACTTTCCAGCAAGCTTTGTTTTTTTCTATCCCCTCCGTGTTTCAAATGCCAGATACGCTATTGTTGTCCCAAGCAGACAGCAAACACACATAGATTAAAGTTTGTACTTTCCCCGGCAAATGATTTGCTTAATCCTTGGAAATGTTGCTGCCGAGTTCTGATTGGTCGGGAGTTCCTCGGTTTCAACTTGTCTTGCGTCTTCCCGGGACGCTGTACGTACTCGTGGTGTCCTGACGCCTAATCATGCGGCAAGTTGGGGATTTGTGCGCAACTGGCTGCTGCTGCGAAGCGTGAAGTCAACCTCCCTGGACTCAACCTGGATGATTTGGCCCCAGCAAAGTCCATCGCCCCGATCAAGCAGAACACAAATGTTCATATTGCATTGGACAGAGAGAAACTGAAGCATCAATCTAAACCCCAGCTTAGCCTTCATTGACAGAGAAAGGCAGACCAGGAGGATCGATCAGTAACAATTCTACCAACAGGTGAATGAAAACCGAAACTCCAGCGGTGGAGGGAGCAGGCAATCATGTCGCGCACACAACACTGCCGGACCGGCCTGGAGATTTGCCGGTCTGCCATGCCACTCGCGGAGCTTTCGTTTTTTTTTTCCCTTCGAGATCACGCTTAATGCCGGTAGTTTTCGCGGGGACGCCGGCCCAGCTAGCCGTGACGGATGACGGTGCGCTAGTGTGGTGGGTGGAGTGGAGGCGCCATGGCCATGATGACATGATGATGGCCAGGACTCGGTCCTCGGCGGACCCCGGGCACTCGGCTCGGCTCGGATCGGTCGCTGGCTCCCTGTTAGTGCGGTGTGGTTGACCGGCACCGGCCGCCGCCACCGCCAGTGTGTCTGTGTCGTGATGTCGTCGCTGCGGGACGCAGCAGAGCCGTAGCGCGCACACAACACACAACCCTCTAGCTTCTCGTCCTCCCATTGCGCCTTCGCCGTTGCCTTTCCAGGAGTGAGTGGTGGGGATCGGGCAGGTGGTGGCGCCGCGCCTCGTTGTTGCGGTGGTGGTGACCCCCTGTCGGATCGGGTTGGCGGCAGATCAGATGCATGCATATCCATCCGTCTGGTCGATCAGATCATATCGCTGCCCTTTTTGTGCTGTTTTTTTTTTCCTTTGCGGCCAAGGATGATTACCAATAGCGGCACAGGGAGTGCTTCCTCGCAACAAACTTCTGTTCAGATCTCGGGCTCCATGAACAGTTGGTCCGGTGACGAGTGTTCATTGCTTCGTGCATGCGGCTAGCTAGCTACCTTTTCGGATCCAGTCTGGTTTGAGAGGAATGTTTCTCGCCCGGGCATGGAAATGGAACGAAACGCCCTGTGCCCCCGGTTTGAACGGGAGCAGAGGTGATGTGTCAGCGCCAGCGGAGGTGAAGCAGATGGCTCGTAACTGCGTTCACAACAAAGCGAAGGCACTTAAATGAAGTTCCGTTAGGAGTTAGGACCATCGTCCGTGGTACTCTGGCTCCGTGCTAGCTAATCATATGCAGTTTAGCTTCTAACTGACGCGCAGCTCGTACCAGACTACCAGGACCCAAGCGTGGTGTGCACAAGAGGAATGGTCAGGTCGGTCAAAGGGCGGACCTTGCACGGTGTGTCAACGCGTAGTGTCATGAGTGCATCCGCCTCTCGCACTCTCTGTTCGCTTGAGCTAGCTACTGTCAAGTGATTCATCCGTTATAGTCGTTAGATAGACTCAGGGAACTAAAAGGAACATGGGCTCATTGACCCATTGAACGCTATATATCGATGGTAGAACACGCTGTCACACGGTCACGTCACATGTTGGCATACGGTTCAGCTCCCTGCTCGCGAGACCTAGACCCCGTTTGGATTCATATCTGCTAATGGTTAGCTGTCTAGCTGACTAATAGCTCATATTTAATATTAACTAGCTAACTATTGGCTATCTATTAGCCGGAGAGTGTTTAGATGCACAATTAATAAAAAAATGCTACTAAGATAACTATTAGCTGTTATATTCTGATTTGGTTCAACTACTGAGATAATTATTATCTAGATGTACACTTAACTATTTATTAGCTGCACCAGTTTTGATCCAAAAGAGGTAACTATTAGTAGATACTCCCTTCATACCCGAAATTGTTAACATTTAGGACATAATTGTGGATACCGAGGAGTGATTAGTTAGGAGATATTTTTCCATGTCTACCCCTATTAAATAGAGTTACGACTGCTCCTCAGCCAAAAAAGTTGTCTAACTCAAGTGGCTAGAGCAGCTCTTTGTGAGACTTGTTGTGGAGTGCAGAGTTCAAAACCTAATGGCTTAGTATTTTTGCCGATGTGGGCAGCCACTGCACACGCAAGCCTTCCTTTAACCAATACGGCAGCCGGCAGCCACAGTACGTGCAACACACAATGCTAGGGGCAAACGCGTCAACTTGGCACCTCTTACAACCAAAACTTCACTTTTTGTGGAAACATGCCCTCGACCTAGGACGTCACGTGTCACAGCTTGTCACAGCTACATGGCTCGTGTCACAACTTGTCACAGCTACATGGCCCTTGTCACAGCTACGAGAACCTTGTCGTAGCTTGTCACAGATATAGGATCTTTGTTATAGCTTGTCATAGTTACAGGGCCCTTGTCACAGCTTGCCACAGCTACATGGCCCATGTCGCAACTTGTCACAGCTACAGGACCCTTGTCATAGCTTTGTCATAGCTATAGAGCCCTTGTCACAGCTATAGGTCTCTTGTCACAGCTTGTCATAGCTATAAGGTCCTTGTCATAGCTTGTCATAGCTAGGAGACCTTTGTCACATCTATAAGGCTCTTGTCATAGCTTATCACAGCTACAGAGGCCCCGTCACATCTTATCACAACTATAGGACCCTTGTCACACATTGTCATAGCTATAGGACCCTTGTCGCAGCTATAGGACCTTTTTCATAGCTACAGGGTCCTTGTCATAGCTTGTCACGGCTTGTCACACCTAGAGGACCCTTGTCACAGCTATAGGACTCTTGTCATAGTTTGTCACAGCTACATGTCCCTTGTCACAACTTGTCATAACTATAGGGCCCTTGTCATATTTTATCATAGCTTGTCACAGCTACACGGCCCTTGTCATAGCTTGTCATAGCTACAGAGTCCTTGTCACATCTTGTCACAGGTATAGGACCCTTATCATAGCTACAAGGCTATTGCCACGCTAAAGGACCCTTGTTATAGCTACAGCCTATAGGGTCTCTTGTCACAGTTATAGCTTATAGGGTCTCTTGTCACAGTTATAGGGCTCTTATCATAGCTTGTCACAACTATAGGGTCCTTGTCACGACTTATCACAGCTACAGGGCCCTTGTCACAGCTTGTCATAGCTATGCGGCCCTTGTGACATCTACAAGGATCTTGCCACAGCTTATCACCAGTATAGGACTATTGTCATAACTTATCACAACTATAAGGCCTTTGTCATAGCTTGTCACAGCTACATGCCCTTTGTCACAGCTTGTCACAGGTATAGGACCATTGTCATAGCTATAGGGCTCTTATCACAGCTACAAAGCCCTTCTCACAACTTTTCACATCTAAAGGTCCCTTGTTTGTGACATCCTAAAATTTTTATGTGTCAAAATCAAGGTAACCTATCACTGCTACCAGACCCTAGCTTGTCATAGCTATATGACTCTTGTCATAACTACAGGCTCCTTGTCACAGCTACAGAGCCCTTGTCACAACTTGTCACATGTATAGGATTCTTGTCATAGCTTGTCACAGATATAGGGCCCTAATCACATTTTGCCATAGCTACAGGGCCCTTGTCACAGCTACAAGGCTCTTGTCATAGCTTATCACAGGTATAGGATCCTTATCACAGCCTGTCACAACTATAGGGCCCTTGTCATAGCTTGACACAGTGAGCATAGACGTTAATGTTTTACTCACAATAATAAACAACCTAGGTTCTTTGCACCCACTTGAACCCAAATCTCGGTGCTGTGCTTGATCACTACTAGCAGCTATGGCAGTTGGGCACTTGCTCCTGTGAAACACCTTACATTCCTTTGCTACTATAGAAGTGATTTTAAGTGACTGTGCCCAAATATTAACAGAGCTAGACACAAAATCAACCGCCTCCAAAAATGATGGGCTATTATCGAAGGCGGTCATATTTATTTATCGAGGCGGTCACCTTTGCTCACCCTGTAAAATCGACTTATAGAGGCGGTCAAAATCCAACCGCCTACTAAAATTGATTTACAAAGGCAGGCGCCTTAAGACAAACGCCTCTAAAAATGGGCTACTTACGGAGGCGGTCGTCTTAAGATGCCTACCTCCACAATTCTATTTTAGGAGGCGGGCACACAATAAGACCCACCTCCAGTAATATAGGCCTAGCTCGGAGCTTAGGCAAAAAGCCCATATCTATCCTCCTATTGGGCTTATATATAATGGGGCTTAGGTTATTCTGTCTCCACTCCCACTCATGCCCCTCCCATTCCTAGCTACAACGTCCCCTCCCCATCATGCCTTCTCTCTCATCCCTAAGCCTGACGCCATTGCCCCTCTCCATCCAATGTAGGCGCCCTCTCCTCTCACTAGCGAGTCCCTCTCCTCCTTCTCACTGGCGACTCCCTCTCTTTTCTCTCTGTTGGCTCCCCCTTCTCCTTCTCCGGCTACGGTGTGTGCTATGGGGATCGAGCAACATGGTGGAGGTAGTGGAGGGGCGTGTACCACGATGGAGGCCACATCTAGGTGTGCTCCACCCTCTTCCTCTCTCGTTGTGCTATATCTAGGCGATGGAGGTCTAATGACAGCAGCAGTGGGGAGGCAAGGGCAGAGGTTGGCCAGATCCAGGCGGAGGTTAGCTTGATCCAAGCGTGGTCCAACACCTTCATCTCCCATGGTGCTAGATCTAGGTGGTAGAGGCCCGATGGCAATGGCAGCGAGGAGAAAGAGGCAGAAGTTGGCGAGATCTAGGCATACTCCACCCCTTCCTCTCCCACAGTGTCAGATCCAGAAGGTGGTAGTAGAGGGCGGTGGCAGCGACAACTCCCTCGCTTCCAAGACCAACATTGGTTGTGTGTGGCTGTGCCTAGATACAGCGGAGGATGATCGGCATCACCTAGATCCTCCAATGGACGGGGGCGGCAGGTGTGGACACGACAACGGTGGGCTCAATTGGGCTCAACGACAGGCTCGATTGGGCTTGCTAGGGTTTTTTTTGTTTTAAAATGATTAATGGAGGCGGTTGCTTTATGACGTTGGCCTCCATTAATACTATTAATGGAAGCGAACAGAATAACTGTCTCGGTTATTCATTCATTAACTGAAGTCTTCCATTAGAGCCGGTTGCCAAGTCCGCCTCTATTAATAAAAAATGATCGTCTCCATTAAAAAACTATAATATTGTTTCTTTCCAAAGCTCCCAAGCGATAAGAGTGAAGATGGAATCACCCTTCCTTTCCTCCCCATTCCATTGCTGCCGCAAAAATCAGGCTTAAACTATTCCTCTTTTCAACAAAATACATCTAGATCAGGCTTGTACTATTATAGTATCTGAACTATAAAACAACGTTTGCAGACTTTCATTTCTAAAACTATTTTTACTCTAATAGCTAGTATTTTTGTGAGGCCCATAATCCTAACTAGATCCGGGAATATGCAGGGTAGCATATTTCTTCTTATTGGTTGAGCTGGTGAATTGTCCAATTACATTGATCAAGATTTAAGAGCCAAAAGTTGCTTTGATTTCCAAATATGCTTCAAGTTACTATTTCCTCTCTAAAATATTATGAGAACTCCTTCAATACTCCTCTTTCTAAAATTAGTGCGGATCTCAAAGCAAACAATCTAAATAATCATTTTCTTAATTATTTTTCTCATGGATCCCGCATGGGCCTGGCCCATCTTGCCCAACTCCATCCGGACCCAAAGCCATTTGTTCGATGATCTCGGACCCAAAGCCATTTGTTCGATGATCTGAGTGATGGGTGTCAGTGTCAACGAGCGGAGCATTCCTGGCGATTGTCCTCGTGCGCTAGCAGCCGGCAAACAGCAGCATATCCATCCCCCCTTGTTCTTCCAATCTCGTGCATTCAGATTCTACTCTTTTCTTTTCCTCGTGCGGCGTAAAGCAATAGACCTGTGCAATTGGCAGCTACGCAACGAGCACACAGCAGCACCGCAGCTCCATCCCCTCGGGAAGGGCCATCGTCATCTCCTTCAATGAAGCAACGGGGCAGCACGGAAGAGGGAAGACGGAACAATGGGATGTGAGAGAGATGATTTGGCTTCGATTCGGGCTTGACTCAGGATTGGATTGGATGGGCTGGACCTAAGCGTGACCCAGACCAAAATTCAATCGTAATAAAATATTTATAATTATCTTAATGAGCTGCTTTGAGATCCGCAACAGTTTTACAAAGAGTACCAGAGGAGTTTTAAGAGTAGTTAGTTAGAGGATGTTTGGCACGGCTACTCATGAGAGACTTCTCTAGAAAAGCTGGAGCCGTTTTGGCGAAGCGACAAATTGTGGCTTTGTCAAAACGGCTCCGATTCTAGAAACGTTTGACAGAGCTTCTTTAGTCGAGCTAGAGTCGGAGTCGGAGAGAAGCCCTACCCAACAGGCTCTTAGATGCGCTACCTTAAGATTCACACAACTTTTAGAAAGAGAAGTATTAGAGCAGTTATCAAATATTATTCCTCTTTTCAGTAAAATACATCTAGATCGGTCTCATTCTATTACACTATCTGAACTCTTAAACAATTTTTGTAGACTGAGTTTTAAAGTATTTTTATTTACTATAGAGTACTGTTGTATTAGACGTTAGACACATAGTCCTCACTAGACTATGGAACATCAGGCTTTATCACTAGAAAGAGAAGAATTCAACGGTTACCTAGCACGAAGGCGGTTTTTTTTTAACTTTAAGGATACATGTCTTAAAGTACTTTCGCATTGAGAATTTGAGATATGTTTGCATATTTTTTAAAACGAATTTAATAGGTGAGAAAGTAAGAGCACATGCCCTTAAGAGCAAAATAAACTTTATCTAGCACTAGATCATGCAGCAGCCACGCAGATTATTATGAACACATACGCATGGGCTCTGTGAAAGAAAAACGCATCGAATCCTGACGAAGACGAACGGCGGGTATCAGCAATGGATTCAGAGGCTCCTGGCGATCATCTCCTGACACCGGTCGTACGACTCCTGCTTCTCCAGCAAGAAGTTGGCACGGCACCTCGCGATGAACTGCTCCGCTAGCCGGTCGATCTCGTTCCCGCCGCCGGCGGCGGCATCGGCGTCTTCCTCCCCTTCGTCGTCTTCCTCTTCCTCCACGACCATAACCTCGTCCGGCATCTCCTCCTCGAGCCAGCGCAGGTACCCACAGTACTCGCCCGCCGCCACCGTGCCGCCCTCGATGCCGCCGGGAGCCGCTGCCGGGACGACAACCGCGCTCCACGCCGAGTCGTAGCACGGGTACACCTGGTAGTTCACGTCCAGCGCCTCCTCGGCCGCGGTCCGAGCCGGCGACAAGCCGCCGGACCAGGTGAGATGCGACGGCCTCTTCGCGAAGCCGCCGCTGGTGGCGGCGGGCTGCTGCCTGCTGGTCCTCTTCTTCTTCTTCGAGCTGCCGCAGCCGATGGCGCTGTGCTGCTTTCTCCGCCGCCGCTGCAAGCCCCACTTGGTCCTGCCGAGGGCGTCGAGGAGCACGGACTTGACCCTGGCGAGGGCGCGCAGCACGCGGCCGAACCGCGGGTACACGTGGGACTGCAGGATCGTGCTGATCTTGGAGCTCGGGAGCAGCGCCTCCATGTGGAGTAGTGGAGCTGGCCGGCTGGATCAATGTTGGCACTGGCACGGGCGCACAGCGGTGGAGAGATCCGAGATGGAGATGGGAACGTACGGTACGGAGGTGGTCAGGTACGGTGGAGGCGTGCCGATCGACGGCGCCCGCCATTGCTACATGCCCTTTATAGGGACCGCCGGACCGGCCCGGCCTCCTCGTGTACGGAAATGTGTGTCACCGACTCACCGTGGTCACAAGAGCGATGCAGAATATCGTATCTTTTTTTCGTCTAATATTTTGTTTATGTATCATTTATTATTAAAGTAGAAAAGTGTGTACGTACAAACGACACGCTTTAATCCCCTAGGTTGTATAGAGTTAAAGCAGAAAACCAGACCTAGTTTGTGTTTCTGAATTGTGAAGAATCTAGATTGAAATTAAGTAAAGATGATATGAATAGCTTAAGAGGTTGAAAAATAGTGAGATGAGTAAGAGATGATGTGAATATATAGTTATTAGAGAATAATATATATGGATGGCTTATATGTTAAGATAGAGTTCTGATCAGATTAGCTTTATAAGAGATAAGATATAGATATCCATCGGGTGATCACGAGTTTACGATGTTTCAGTTGCAACATGGTAAGGGTATATTTCTACTTGCAAAAGTGGAATACAGGGTTTGATCGGTTAATCAGGATATCAAGATCGCAGGCGTCCTAATGGAATTTGGAGATCCTATTTGCAGTTTCTGCGTGTATTTCAATCTGCTCTGAAAATTTGGGCATATATAGTAATGGGGAAGCGTGAGATATCATCGTGCTTAAGGCCTTGTTTGGAAATAAATTATCCGCATCATCAAGAGGGACTGAGAGGAACTACTTATTAAGCCCTCTTTGATTGAGAGGAATTACTTAAGACCTCTTTGTTGATTGAGAGGAAATAGATTAGAGTATTGACAATGAAATATGGTCATGGATTTTGCAAATACCTCTTGTTGTCCAGCACTTATTTCGTCGGATGACCGTGTTGATCTTAGGATACCCCTATGCATATTTTTGACAGATCTTCTCGAAAGCTGTTCATGGATGTTTATTTCGAACGAAGAACGAGCATCAGATTGGCCTCATGGTGTCTACACCTCCATCCACTATGTATCTCCTAGTGCTATAGTATGCTAGCAAGATTTATCGTCAACATAGACTTCTGTGCCTAAGCAGTCAGCAAGATGAGAAAGTGTTGTTTGTCATATATATTTATCTGATCATCAAGAAGCAGCATTATACATTGAAGAGTTGGAGTATTAGTAATCAAAGTTGCTTCTACGGAAAAGGAAAAAATAAATCTCGTTATAAGGATGCGGTAGGGTTCAGTAAGTCCGCGTGCATGCTTACGATTGTGTGTTCAGGAATCAGAGTCTCTCCAACGTAGAGTAACATTACGGTGTCACTATCTGATAAGCGCTCAGCTGCATGCATGGTGTGCAGAACAGCTGGACCCCTGGCCAGATTAAGCAAACAAGCAGCATCAAACGGCCATCCTCGCTGTGATTTATCCCATTTCGATCGGGAGCAGCAGAAGCGGAGCAAGAGAAGCACGAAGAGTTTCTCCTCCACGGAACGTTGCGTGGCCTCTCAACACTCTCTGTTATGAACCCTTCTGGTCTGCATTACTCCAATAAGCTCTGCTGGTCTGTTCACACTACAGAGGACACTGAGGATCCAGCCTGGCAAGCTAGCTAGCTCCTGTCTTCTTCCTCCTCCGGTCCTCCTGCCGGCCACTTGTGTTCGTTGCGGCCAGTCGTCGAGTGACGAGAGGCCATGAATGCATTGTTGGCCGCGCTGTGCATGCATCCCTAGCTTCATCACAACTCTTCTCATGCATGACGTAGTACGCCATGGATGGATGCGTGCACGCACCTGGGGCGCTCATGCGCCCTGCGTGGCGCGTGTGGCTGCGAGAGGAAGAGGACGTGCGAATCCAGTTGTTGGGATACTCTCTCGCGCATGCCTGCGGGTGGTGTGCTTCAAGCGAATGCGAAGCGGCCGGCCGGAGCCATCAAGCATCAAATCATTCGTGACTCGTGAGCACAGGCGCAACGGCGGGAGGAGCCCGGGATTCCATTTGCATCACCCGTGTGGATTCGTGATCGGACCTGCACCGGATCGGCCGGCGTCGGCAAGGTCGATCATGCCATGCGCTCGCTCGCTCTCGGTGATGGCTGCGGGCGGGAAGCCGGGGACTGATATGTGCGGCACACACGACACGGTTATTCACACGGCAGCGCGCGTGGCATCGACGCGTCGTCGCCGGGGCCTGACGAGCGAGAAATCCATCTAGAACGTCGTCGTTGGAACCTGCTCCCCCTGCTGCTTGGCAATGGAGTCACTCGTTGCTACGCGTCAGCTGTGATCTGTCGACGTCTTATAATTCAGAAGAAGAATGAATGGAGTATACAGAGAGTGATGAAATGCAGGGTCCCGTGCGGACTGTGACCGACGAAGGATGTAGTGTAGGCACAACGTTTATTTAATTTCGGAGATTTGTTTTTGTTTCTTTTCAAAATTTACTAGATAAAAAGAACTTTACTGAAATATACCCTCTCCAGTTGAAGCTATGGGGTTTCCAAACCACAAATTTTAAATTCAATTGGCGAAATTTTCATTACCGCAAACTGAATTGCATGTTAAATTTTCCTTTTATATTTATTTTTAAATTATCATAACTTCTACATGAGGGCTCAAGTGGAAACAAAATTTATATGAAAGTTATTTATAACTCAACAAGACATATACCCCTTTAATTCATGATTATTTTATTTTAAATAGTTTAGTGCTAAAACAATTCATCCAGACCAAAACAATATATCCATTATTTCATAACCAAGATGAATTTAGTCAAAAAAAATGTTGGGAGTATAACTCATTGAGCACTATGATTTTGATAAAATGTTTTCATATGAGACTATATGAAAAGTTATGATTTTTTTTAGATACATATGCAACTTAAGGGGGTGAACAAATGATCTCAATCTATCCAAATGACCTCAATCTATCCACTCACTACCACAACATATCTTAGAAAAACACAACCTTTTCAGATAACCTGGTATAGAGATAAATTTATGTCACCATTCTTGAATTATTTTTAAGTTTTTTTAATAGTTTTTAAAAATATTCAAGTCCGATTCACGTCCTTGAATTGTTAAGTTAGTCTGATTTACTCAAGCAAACCCAAAATCAAAACCACCTAGAGTGCACAAACAAGCGGTTAAGGGGTAAAAAAACCGTTTTTTTGGTAAATAAAGGGGATTCGAAGGGTTCAAAAGGATTTATTTCCCTTCCAAAAACCTGGATACGGTGGGATGGGGTGGGGCGATCCAGGACAGTGTTTGGGGGCGTGGAGGACGGAGTCGTCCTCCAAAGGGCATATTCCCTCGAGATCCGGGGCAACCCTGTCCAGGGTCATCCCACTTCGACGACGTTTATTCCCCGCTCGGCACTTCGGCAGTTCGACGGCGCATGCGAGGCGCCCGGGGGTCGGGGGACGGCGGCCGAGGACGCCGCGGAGTTCCAGCGCGAGCTCCTGCGTGTCCACCGCAGCGCCCGTGCGGACCTGGCACACAGATCCTCCGGGCCGAGGCGACCGCGACGGGCAGATGCTGCGGCGGCCAGGGACGCCGTGGAGCTCCGGCGCGAGCTCCTGCTATCGACGGCGTCGCCTTCCCCGTCGAGCACGCGGTGGCAGCGGCTCCTCTCCTCTCACTCCGAGCTCTCGCGCGCTGGGCGGCGGCGGCGCGATTTGGGGACGCGGCGGCGAGCTCCCACGGGCTGGGCTTGGGGCGTGGCGGCGAGCTCCCCCGCTGACTATCGCACGGGGGTAGAGTAAGCATTCTTACACCGACATCACAGATTCACACACAGTAGAGTAAGCAAGCACGTCTCTCTCTCCCATAGCCGAGAATACAGTCTATAGCTCGCTCTCTCCGTTCTTGTCTCGGCAAGCAAGCAATTGGCACCAACATTTTCTCATTTGTTCCCTCTTTTTCTATTCACATTCTCCTTTCATGTCTACTCTACAACATCTCATGTCTACTCACAGAGGCACTGACTACACTGGACTTGGGCCTAACCCAAAGTCAGATATGAGTCCAAACCCAAGAAAATGCCACCCACGTCCTATGCACACGCGGCGGACGATCCTCCTTAGAAAAAAAAGAAGTAGCTAGTTCCTAATTAGATTGTTTTAAAAACAGGTTGCTATTATAAGATCCCAAACGTGTGGGTTTCGCTATAATAGGATTCCAAACATCTGCTTCGCTATAACGACTCTCGAAACATTAACACTCTGCTATTATAACATTATGGCCTTCAAATAGACAAATTGAACTCAAATCTCTTTAAATTCAAATATTTTCATTTAATCACATACCATGATGTTATAATAGATTTTAATTAGAAGTGAAAGGTCCCGTCTTATAATAGCAGCAGTGACTAATTTTCTTTGATTTGCGTGCATGATAATGGTGGTGCAAACCGTGAGCTCAAGTGCTGCTACAAGGCCACCGTGGACGGCTTCAGCGCAACGGACTTCCACCGGCGGTGCGACTTCAAGGCCCCTGCGTCGTCGTCGGCTACACCGGCGGTGGCTTCCGGTTTGGCGGGTTCAGCCCGGAGGGGTACCGCAGCACGGACGACTACTACGACACCCTGGACGCCTTCCTCTTCTACTGGCCCGACCAGCTTGCTGCGCCGGCGGAAGCCGCCACGGAGGCTTCACCGCCGCCGCCCGTGGTGCTGCCGAAGGTGGGCAAGAGCGGCGCGACGCTGTTCGACTATTTGAATTTGAAGAGATTTGAGTTTAATTTGTTTATTTGAAGGCCATGATGTTATAATAGCAAAGTGTCAATGTTTCGAGAGTCGTTATAGCGAAGCAGATGTTTGGAATCCTATTATAGCGAAACCCACATGTTTGGAATCCTATAATAGCAAATTTCTCCCGAACGTCTTTGCAAGGAACCCTTGACCTCGTGCGTTAGGTTCTTCGTACTTGTTTCTTGGCCCTGTTCGATTATCTACGTGCTCGCTTTCGGTTTAGGATTTCTTGCTACCGTTGTTACGAGCTGTTTTGGGCTAAAATCAATTGATTTTCAGGTGGGGAACGACTCCCCCCCCGTTGAACCTCAAAAAAAATTTTGCAGCCTAAGGCCAAGTTCCTGGACCGGGGAATCAAAGAAGTCGTCAGGAGTATCTGCTGTGGAAACATGGGGTTAAGTACCTTCTTTCGTCTGCATGTTCAGTGCTTGGTCGCTTGTAATTCCATATTTGATAATGTATAAGTCTGAATGACCGATAGGGCAGTCCAGTTCGTGGCAATAAGCAGATGTCATAGTAAGCTTTTACTTGTGTTTCTCTTTTAGGAAACACATCATGTCCAATGAAGCAGCAAATCATCCTAGAACTACTGGTATTTATATTGTAGTTCATGACCTAATGCGGTATATGTTTGTATACCGAATTTCTTGGCAAATGCCCTAGCTTCTTCTTGCGGGGTTGGACAGGGCTGTCTTGTTGTCATTGATCTGCTTGTTATTGCCTCGGTGGGGTGGTTTCTAGCGTGAGCATGGTGGAGAGGAGAGGAAGCGATGTCCTTGTGATCCTGTTTGTATCATCATCCATCCACAACCTAGCCGTGACGTGTATAGTCCAGTTCATCCATTGCAGATCCCTTTGCTGTATGGAGTTTCTGATGTTATACTTAATTTGGTCAGGAGTAAATGTATATTACTGTTTTTCTCGTGTGTTTGTTAGCTTGTCCATTGTTTACACTTCAGGTATCAGCAGTTCATTTAACAATAAACTGGGATGCTTTACTTCTTTCAAAAGTAAATGCTTGTATCTGTATATTTCATACATCTGTTAGTCCTTCTCTTCTTTACACTTTAGATACGGATTCGGTTGAGCCAAAATCAAATCGTGATGGTATACCTCCTTACAAACAAATGTTTATTTCCGTATGTTTCATTCTCCTGTTAGTACTTCCCTTTTTACGTTACAGATGTGAATTCAGTTGAGTTAACATCAAATTGTGATTTTGTATTTCATTCAAACAGATGCTAAGTATGTTTCATGCATCTGTTAGCTCTCTTATTCTTTTACACTTCAGATATGAATTCAGTCAATTTAACATGAGATTGTGATGCTATACTTCGTTCAAAAATAAACGTTTCGTGCTTTTGTTAACTCTTTTCTCTTTTACACTTCATATATGAATTTAGTTGGGTTAAATTAATCAATTTGAGACACTGACTTGTGACATTCTTTTTTTATTGACGTTCCAGGAAAATGTCATTGAATTCTGATGAACCTAAGAGTCGTGCCCGGACAGACTTTTTGCTCAACAATGAAGCAGAGGTTCAGAAGTTTTGGGATGAGAACAAGGCTTTTGAGGCTGATCCTGGCAATGAGTCTCCAAGCCCTGGGGAAAAATTCTTTGGGAACTTTCCATACCCTTACATGAATGGCTTGCTGCATCTGAGCCATGCCTTCTCGTTGTCCAAGCTTGAGTTCGGTGCTGCATACCACAGGCTTCGTGGCTCCAATGTCCTTTTTCCCTTTGCTTTCCACTGCACTGGAATGCCCATCAAGGCCTCAGCTGATAAACTTGCTAGGGAAATCCAACAATATGGATATCCTCCAGTGTTTCCCGCGGCTGAAGGTTCTAGTGCCGCAGTGGCAGATACTATCCAGGCTGACCAGGCTGATGTTGTTGCCCCAGATATGTTTAAGGGGAAGAAGTCCAAGGCTACTGCAAAGGCTGGCGCACACAAGTACCAGTGGGAGATCATGAAGAGCTTTGGTCTAGATGATGAAGAAATTGCCAGGTTTCAAGATCCGTATCACTGGTTGACTCGCTTCCCTCCATTGGCAAAGGAGGTTCTCAAGAAATTTGGCTTGGGTTGCGACTGGAGGAGGTCATTCATAACTACTGACATGAATCCATAGTATGAAGCTTTTGTCAAGTAGCAGATGAGGAAGCTGAAGAAATTGGGCATTGTTGTTAAAGACATGAGGTACACAATCTACTCTCCATTGGATGGCCAACCTTGTGCCGATCATGATAGAGCAACAGGTGAAGGTGTGCAACCACAAGAATACATCTTGATTAAAATGGAGGTGATATCACCTTTTCCTCCCAAGCTGAAGGCATTGGAAGGGAGGAAGGTATATTTGGCAGCTGCTACACTAAGACCTGAGACGATGTATGGACAGACAAATTGCTGGGTGCTTCCTGATGGAATGTATGGTGCTTTTGAGATCAACGACACTGATGTCTTCATCCTTACAGCAAGGTCTGCTCTTAATCTTGCATACCAACACCTATCCAGGGTCCCAGAAAAACCAACCTGCTTATGTGCGCTTTCTGGCAATGATTTGATTGGTTTGCCACTGAAATCTCCTCTTGCCTTCAATGAACCATATATGCTCTTCCTATGCTTACTGTCTTAAATGATGGCATTGTGATTAGTGTTCCAAGTGATTCACCTGATTATTTCATGGCACTGCAATGATTTAGTGGCAAAGCCAGCATTGAGAGCAAAGTAGGGAGTGAAAGATAAGTGGGTCCTTCCATATGATATTATACAGATAATCCACATTCCTGAATTTGGAGACAAGTCAGAAGAGAAGGTTTGCCATGATCGTAAGATTAAAAGCCAGAACGACAAGGAGAAGCTTGCTGAAGCAAAAAGAATGACATATCTGAAGGGATTTACTGATGGAACAATGATTGCTGGTGAGTTCAGAGGTAAAAGGTTTCAAGAAGCGAAGCTGCTGATTAAAAGCAAGCCTTTGGAAGAAGGCACAGCCGTGTTGTATAGTGAGCCGGAGGAGAAGGTCATGTCTAGGTCTGGTGATGAATGTGTTGTTGCCCTCACTGATCAGTGGTACATAATTTATGGTGAGGCTGAATGGAAGCAGAAGGCAGTCAGATGTTTGGCCCGCATGAATACATTCTCAACTGACACCCGTAATGGTTTTGAACACACATTGGACTGGCTGAACCAGTGGGCTTGTTCGCGTTCTTTTGGCCTTGGTACTCGAATTCCATGGGACGAGCAGTTCCTTGTAGAATCTCTCTGATTCAACCCTATACATGGCTTACTATACAGTTGCACATCTTTTGCAAAATGGTAATATGTATGGGAAAGAAATATCTTCAGTAAGGCCAGAAGAAATGACAGATGAAGTCTGGGATTTTGTGTTTTGTGATGGCCCAGCACCAAAAAGTGACATCCCTGCTGCTCTGTTGAACAAAATGAAGCAGGAATTTGAGTATTGGTTTCCATTTGATATCCGTGTGTCTGGTAAAGACCTTATTCAAAACCATCTGACATTCTGCATATACAATCATACAGCACTTCTTCCTGAGCACCATTGGCCTCCTGGTTTCCGCTGCAATGGGCATCTTATGCTTAATTCTGAGAAAATGTCCGAGTCCACAGGAAATTTCCTAACTCTTGAAGATGCCATAAAAAAGTACTCTTCTGATGCCACTAGATATGCCCTTGTTGATGCTGGCGATGGTACGGATGATGCTAACTTTAAAACTGAAACTGCAAATTCTGGTGTTATGAGGCTTACAAAAGAAATTTCATGGATGGAAGAGGTTACAGATGCTGAATCTAAATTAAGAGCTGGGCCGCCCACTACATTTGCTGACCGTGTGTTTGCAAACGAGCAACATTGCAATCAAAGAAGCTGAGAAGAACTACAATGCTTTCATGTTCAAAGATGCCCTGAAGTTTGGGTTCCATGTCCTCCAATTGGCTAGAGATGAGTACAGACTCTTGTGGCGCAGCAGGCATGAACCGTGATCTGTTGTGGCGATTTATGGATGTCCACACCAGGCTCATCACCCCCATCTGCCCACACTATGCTGAGCACGTGTGGCAGAAGATCGTGAAGAAAGAAGGCATAGTAATAAAATCTGGCTGGCCAGACGCAGACACCCCCCAGATCCGACTCTGAAAATTGCAAATGAATACTTGCAGAATTCCATAGTTTCAATGAGGAAGCTGCTTCAGGAGCGAGAGTCTGGTTCCAAGAAGCCTAAGAAAGGAGCTGCACCAGACCTCCATCCGAGGAAAAGAAGATGAGCATTGGCCTTATATATGTGGACGAGCACCACTCTGGCTGGAAAGAGCAGTGCTTGAGGGTGCTGCAGTCCAAGTTTGACAGCCAAAGTTGCTATTTCGCACCTGATAAGAAAATAGCACAAGCTCTGAAGGGGTGTCCTATCGGGCAGGAAATGAACTAGAAGCAAGTTCAGCAGCTGTGCATGCCCTTCATCAAGATGAAGAAGGATAAGGCTAGGGATGTTGGTACTCAGGCACTATACTTGAAGCTTCCATTCAGTGAGATGGATGTTTTCCGGGAGAACTTGGAGCCGATCAAGAGGCAGCTGGGCCTTGAGCATGTTGAGGTGCTCCCAGCATCTGACGAAGCTGCTCGCGAAGGCAGGTGAGCATGCTTCGCTGCTAGAGAAAAAACCACCATCACCTGGTGAACCCACCTTCATCTTCTTCAGCAAACGGAGCTGAAAGCGCTTGCACCATTGCTAATAGTCCGAGCATATGGCCCTTTTCTTATTCATTTTAACGCACATTTAAGAGTTGTAGGTTAAATATTGAGAACAGAGTATGTTTTCCTTTGGTTTGGTGAAACCAGTTTCTTTTTTCTGTCAATAGCGTATGTTATCCTTTGGTTCGGTGAAACCAGCTTTACATCTTTCTGTTCCGGTGTATTCATTACTATGATTAGACTGCAGAAATAGAGGTTAAAGCTCATGATGATTACATTTTTTAGTATTACAATGTTTGAAACAATGTCTTTTTGAACAAGATACAACACATTCATGTCTGTGCGTGCATTCTCCAATGCGGCGCTGCGCGCTTGCATGTGTTGAGCCAGTCCGCGATGCATAGTATAAGTGAGTTTATATGGACACGATTAGTATGAGGACCAGCCCATGTGCCTCCACTACCTCTGTGGGATAGAAATGGTTGGATACATATTGATGTGTCTATTTAGTGATGTAAATAATGCGTATGAGATGGTTCTATTTGTAGAAGGAAATATAATGTGGCACTAAAGTTAAGAATGCTGCTAGATAAATTGTTGCATAGACAATGAAGCATATTAATTTATTATGTAAAAAGGCATAGAAAATTTTAGAGTAAGGAAAAACTGAAGCATTGACTCGTCTCTGTAAACCGAAGTAACGGTGGGTGCCCGTTCGGCGGTTCCCTCCTTGCTGCCGCGCCCGGGAGAGTAAGCAGAGCTGGCGGGGAGCATAAGAGGTCATGATAGTGACTTAGTGAGGGTGGTGATAGGCTGCGGAGGGCTAATTGCAATTTACACGGCATGTGGCTGCTGAATGTACACTTTAAAAAGCTTATGCACCCAAAACTACACTTTCAAAGTTCATGGACCTAGGTGATACATAGACAAAAGTAACATATGGTACATTTTTCCTGGCCTGGTTTAGTTCCCAACAAATTTTGCAAAATTTTTTAGATTCCCGTCACATCGAATCTTTAGACGTATGCATAGAGTATTAAATATAAACGAAAATAAAAACTAATTGTACAGTTTAGTCGGAATTGACGAGACGAATCTTTTAAGCCTAGTTAGTCCATGATTGGACAATATTTATCAAATACAAACGAAAGTACTACAGTGTCGATTTCCCAAAAATTTTTGGAACTAAACAAGGCCTACCAGCATGCACACCACCTAGAAATACTATATGTCAAACCATAGAATCACAATATCACAGTTAATAACAACAACAAAAGAAAATCAAGGCAAGCAAGTATTTACGAGAGAATTAGAAATCTAGAGAGCATGCCTCCGGAAATGTTATTCTTATTATCTTGGGGATAATACAACCGTACATATGACAATACTAACAGAAGTATATACCTATGAATTCTGCAGCCTGAGATTCTTTAATGAGCTTCCTTTTGGCTACAATAACTAGTATCTCCTCAATACCAGCAACTTAAAGTGGTATAGGAGCCACAAAGAACAATGTAATAAGCCAACAAGCACTTAGGAATTCTCCTCCACACTTACTGAAGTCTTCCTAGCTTTCTTGTCACTAATATATAATTGGTATCCATATGAAACAAATCCCCAGATGGCCATCAACATAGCAATAATCTTCACTCCATTCATCTTGTCGTGGAAGAAAATCACAGCAAAAACTGGAATGATGGGTAGAGCTAGTGTGCTTATCACATTTGAAAAGAGTGATGACACAACAAAGATCAAACCCACCACTCCTACAGAAGCTATCTGCCAAGATACAGCAGTCCATAGAAGTGTCATCACATATGACAACCTCCCTGAGCTGAAGGCATGCATCTCTCCCTCTAAAGTCTTCCACTCACCGCTTGCAAATAACCCAACAAGAGAAGCTATTGTTGCCACTAGTGCTGTATATATCTGCATATTCAACACGACTGAGAACGTTTCCTTCTTAATAACCTTCTCAAATGTGACTTGCATTAGAGAGAGTATTAGTGAGTATGTGGCTGAGGCTCCTAGGGTCAATGTGAAACCCAATATGTACTTCCCACGCGACAAACCATTAGTACCCTGAGAATCTTCGTCGACTCCAAGAAGTGCAGCAGAAAAGGTAAGGAGGATTACCGAGTTGAGGATCAATGCAGTGAACTTTTGAGCATTCAGGACATAAGAGAAGACAGCATTGAAGGCCAGCTGACTAGCGCATATGAGCGAATATGTTGATACAGGAAGGTACAAGAGGCCATAGGAATACATCAAGTCATCGGCAGCAATGATGAGGCCCAAGACAATGTATATAAGAGTAATTTTGGTGACAGAAGTCTCAGGGTTACTGGTGGTTGTTTGAGTAGAAGGCGACTTTGAACGGAACAGATATAGGGCGACAAACAATACTGGAAAGCCAGCGGTTTGGACAAATGTGGACATCCATTTGCTGTTTCCACCTTGGTTGTAGTAGAACCTACCAAGGAGTGTCGATGCTGTCTGACCAGCAACGAGGAAGAAAATGTTCAGAGCTACCATCAACCACCAATGCCAATGCCTGGTATGGGAGTTTTGAGGAGCTGTTCCGTTAGTAGATGAAGTTTCAGGTTTGGACGATCCTGCAAACGACAGAAGGCATCATATATCAGCATACAAAAGGCAAACAACTATAAATGCTAAGCACTCACGGTAACAGGAGATCCCAAACTATAAACGCTTGTTTCTTAGACAAGTGAAAACCCAGCTTGGCTGCTTTTCCTGACGAATAGGGCATAACCCCCACAGTGCTCTAAATTACTGCACACAAAAAAAAAATTGTCCACGGTATTCTGAAAAAAAAAACAGCGCTGTTCCCCTAAAGCTGACATTATTATTCCCAAACAAGAAAAGAATAATACAGGCCTGGTTATTAAAGTGCAGAAACCAAAGGTTTCCTACACATCCTCATGAAACGTTGCAAATATTTGAAGTCGTAATTAACAGCTGAACCAGCTCTGGTGAACGACCAATCAAACACATTAACTGAATGGACAGTAACTGAAAACGGACGCACGCGCACATGCCACCGAGCTCATGCAGCAATCACAAAACAATCATGAGCACGCGCACTGACCACTGAGGAAAGGAGATGACACACAAACCCCAATACCGGAACCAAAAACCCATTGACCCAACGGGACGCCATACACCAGCAGGCAATTCATCGAACACCTCTCGCGCTTGAGCGTTCCAACGACGTACATACCCCTGAAATAAACCCGAGAAAAAGAAGAAGAAGATGTATCGGGGCTACCCACACACTGCAGAGAATGAGAGAATCCAATCTACGATACTCATCCGCGTTCCTCTCATCGCATCCTCAATGATGAGCCGACATAGTTCACATCCGTCAGTCGAGAGAGAGAGAGAGATAACGAGCGGAGAACTGACCTGCGATCTGTACGTGGACCTCATCCTCCCTGTCCCTGATGCCTCCGCCGCCGCCGCCGCTCCCGCTCCCGATGCTGCCGTCGTCGCCGGCCATGCCCTTCCCCGCGCGCGATCCGACGCGAGTGGGCTCTGGGCTGTGCTGCGGAGGACGCGAGAGAGGGAGAGAGGAGCAGGCGCAATTGGTCAGCGACTCAGCGTGGGAGCGCCGCACGGGGGGGGAAGGTTGGAAAAGCGGTGCACGTTCCTGGCGGCGGCTGCTTGTGCTTGATTTCCTTCGTGTAGTGTAGGGACACCAGGAGTCCAGGACGCCGCTCTTTTTGGAATGGACCCTTGCGCTTGCGCTTGCGCTTGCAGCGTGGCCTTTCCGCGTCGCTGTCGTGTGACCACGGGCGCCCCCATTCGCCCGCTCGCGATCGCAGCTCATTTTTTCCTGCGTGCGGCCGCCGGCCGGCGGGGCCCTAACGGATTGGTTAGGTCGGTACGTAGCACGCCGGAGTTGAGTAGTTGACCATCCAAACCCAACACCGAAAAAAAAAACAAAATTGTGCTTGTTCGATGATGAGATGAGATGAGAGCTGCTAGTGTTGTTACACGATGCTAGCTGCGGCTATAGCGCTACCCGCGCAGCCTGTATAATCCGATCTCCACGGTGCGGCGGCGGGACGTGCTGACTAGGGTTTTTTTTTGCAGCCAAAACGCACGGCGAGACGGAGAAAACAACGTGAAACGGGAACAGGATGCTGCGCTTGTTGTCATGTGGTGTGGAGATCGCGGGCACGGGAATGCGATTCCGCAAAACCAGTGATGGCCGAGCTAGCGGCGCTGTTGCGAGATTTTTTTTCTCCGTTTGGATGCTCGCAGCTCCTGACCGCACGTTGGTCGCGTACGCGCCGCTGTTTTCCGTGTACACAAGCACTGACTTCGCCGGACGCCGCCCTCTCAACGAGGCGGGACGGCACGGAAGTTTTGATCCCCAAGCGATGACGACGGCTGAGAGCACAGCACAGAGCAGCGGCCGGAAAGAAAGAGCCGGTTCGCTTGAGCTGTCATTGGCCCGCTTTCATGGAGAATTTTTTCATACTCAAAGGACAATTGACAAAGGACTCTTTCCACATCTCTTCTATGCCGGCTAAACAACCGTATGTCCAGCCCAGTTGCTTTATGGGCTTGAATTATAGAAGCTCACAAGGATAAAACAATGAAGAGGAACCGAATACGAACAATATCTACATATCCAATATAATATGGGCCATTTTTTTTCTTAGATTTGAAGTCAGATATATGGATAATGTTGGATTTTCATCCCATAGATGTGATAGATATCTGATTCTAAGTACTCGATTTTAGATATGAGTGGAGATATTGAATGGCCATTTTTCAGATAGGAATTTTCTATTTATTCTTATGCTAAAAAGTAACAGACGTTATTGAAAAATACTTGTTCCGTTTTCACTCGATCATAAACATGCATAACATATCCCTAAAAAATACCAGGCATAATAGAAAATATGACACATTCGCGACTCAGTATATTCTTCTAATGCCAAATAGTAGTGTTATTATATTCTTTTTCTAAAGGAGTGTGGTTCTGTACTAGCATTACATTACGGAGTCCCCTTCCTAATCTATTTATTATAATCGTACCTCCTCTATCCTAAAATATAAATGTTCAAAGTTTGTTCTAAGTTAAACTAGTATATAAATTTGACTGAATTTATAAATAAGACTATGTCTAAGATAATAAATGAATAAGAAAATAAGAAAAATAACAATTTGATTACCATACTAGTTGGAAAGAAAAAGTCTATATAAAGTGTCCACATATAACACCATTAGTGAAGGAAAAATCGGAATAAAGGCTACAGAAATTTAATGGTTAAATTCTAAATAAAATACCTAACTAATGTGTTTCCTTAAAACAATGGCTTCAAAGAAACCCCATGTTCGTTGAAGGAACGTGAAATCCAAGTCTAATCAAGAAAAGAAAAGAATCTACATTGTTCGATTTTAAGGTGATCCGCCAGCTATGATTAAACCATGGAATCCATGTCTAATATGATTAATGAACATTAAGATCTAGACATTATAGGAGTTTAATAAAAAAAGAACCCACATCGCTAGTTTTATGATGATTTAAGGGCTTAGACTAAACCAAAAAGTCCATGTTTAGTACAAGTAACAAATAGTAATTTTCTTCGCAAAAAAAAAACAAATAGTAATTTGAAACAATAAATTGATAAAAAGTAGCAACTTGATTTCCATACAAAAATAAAAATACCTAAATAAATGGATTATGTAAAGCACGATTAGTAAAGGCAAAATGTGAATTAAAAACTATGAAAAAGTTGATACCTTGATTTCTAAATGAATTGTAAAGAAAATATACCTAAATTATATTAATATAAATAGCAAAATTACAAATTGCATATTGTATTTAAACAGTAATGTCAGAAAAAGGCACCTAAATAAAAAGGTTAATGTATTACAAGTTCTGTAAAGTGTTATTATAATCTGATTATATTTTTGTACACTTGTATATGAGCGTGTTTGATGTTTTGCCCAAGCAAAGTTGTCTGGCCAGGAAATAATCCAGACTACCTACTTCCTCCATACCCATAAAAAAAGTAGTTTAGAACAACGACATGGTCTCCAAGCCAAACTTTGACTTGAAGTGTTTTTATAAAAATATTTATTAAAAAATGGTATATGTATATTTTTATAGAAGTATTTTTCAAGACAAATCTATTCATATGGTTTTTACATTTTTCAAACTCAACAAACTTAAAAATTATTTATGATTATATTCCCAATATTTGATCCAAATCTTGTCCAAAGTAAATTTCTTTACGGATATGAAGGGAGCAATAGCAATCAAGATCATTGCTCCAAAGGTAAGCTGCCTGCCTGGTCACGAACCAAACTTGCCTTATACAAAGCTCCCCTTGTAGAAGCTAGCTGACAAGACAGCTGCTGACTACTACTAACAACTGTTTTGCCCAGCCGGGCTCATGGACTTGCCACAACATAGGTCCACTGTCCACCCACAAGTAAAAGAAGAGGCCCAAAGGCAAAAGTGCACTGCAGCCGGCAGCACGCGTCGCTTCCACTCAAGGCTTCAAGCGTCCCGCACAGCTAACAATCCACGTTCAAAGATCAAAAAAAGGCGCGACACAATTCCAGACGTGCCACTCGCCCATCACCACCATATCGCGCGCATGCATGCGAAGCATGCACGGCACTACACACAACCAAACTCCGACGACATAACGAACAAGGGAAACAAAAAATAAGAACTCAAACAACATCTTCTGCTGCCAGTAAATACTCTCTTGTCCCGTAGGAAAGCTTATTATTATACCTGCATTACGTCCATGCTTGTATTATCAAGCACGGTGTAAATTACAGGCGCCCTTAATCACTAATCTTTGGCCTTGGCGTTCATGCTGGTGGCGGCGTCAGTGACGCCGCGACGGCGAGAGCGACGGTCGCCAGCTTCTTGAACTCGGCGTCCTCCGCGGCGAGCGGCGACGTGTCGTCGGCCTCGCGGAACGCGTCCTCGCACGTCTCGGGCGCGTCCAGCGCCGCGCTGAGCTGCGTGACCGCGTCGTCGATGCCGCCCTCCGCGCCGTGGGCGAGCTCCTCCTCTGCCTGGTCGAGCTGGTCCACGGCGTCCGAGTATACCTCCGCGCACACGGACAGGCGGTCCCGCCTCCTCGCGTCCCCCTCGAGCGCGCTCATGGACGCGACGCGCGCGGCCGTCGCGTTGGCCTTCGCCTCGGCGAGCCTGGCCGCGATGGCGGCGAGGCCGCGCGCGTCGGTGGCCTCGGCGCTGGCCTTGTCGGCCTGGAAGATCCTAATGCAGTAGTCGTAGCCGATGGACGGGTGGCCGGCGGCGAAGGACCTGCATGTGTCTTGAAGCGGGGAAGATCTGCACATCGGCAAGATGAGCAGGGCGAACAACACGGAGGAGACTAGCTTCATGGTGGCGCCGGGTAGATGGCTTGCGGGCCGGGGGCGGACGTGTTGAGAGTTGGATGTGGATGGTAGACGCAGTTGGTGGCTTGGTGCCGCCGGCCGGCTCCTACCTAAGTAGTCGTGCAGACAGAAAATTGCCCTCCGAGTGTAGAATATCCGACTAATATTTCTATCTATATATATATATATATATATATATATATATATATATATATATATATATATATATATATATATATATATATATATATAACTTGTACAATTGTCAACTCCGATTCAAGTCCCACAACACCCAGTATTTTATATGGACTAGGAGTGGTTTTATCTCGTTAAAAAAATCAATGTGGTATTATTTTTAGATGGTTTTTAAAATTTTCGTTACATTAGGCCAAAACTAGCATAGGGACAAATTTTAGTGTCAACAGCAAGGCACGTTAGATTAGGTGTAAACCATAAAAACCTGGAAGGAGTAGTCTGCGGCCTGCAGTGACACAGAAGAGGGCCGATCACGATGCCCGCCCGGGTCCAGTCGAGCCAGGAGAATCTCGGTCGGCCCATACTGAAAAATAGGCCCATTGCCACACTGCTCCGGCTCCGGCCACAGCCGAGACGAGACTAGGCAGCAACCGCTTGCTCAGATCGGCAGCTTCGGCGGCGGCGACGGCGGCGGAGATGGCGATCCGGTACTGGCCGATGGCCGCGGCAGCCGTTGGGTTCCGCCTCGTCCTGGTTCTCTTCGGCGGAGACCTCCACCTTGCCTCTCGCCCTGAGGTCTCCACCCCCCTCACCTCCCTTCGCCGCCGTAAGCGCCTCCTCACGCCCTGTCCTCCTTGTGATCCTGGACCGTCGTGTGGCTTCGTCGTAATTCGAGCTTTGCTTTCTCTCTTCTCTGTCTTACAGTGGCGGAAGGCTACTGGCTGAAGCAAGCGTCCGTGTCGCCGTACTCCGGTAAGTTACACGACCATGGTCTTGCACCCTTCTCACTTTGTCATTTGCATCTGAACTCGCGACCAATGAGCTAGTAGTAGTTACTGCACCGAGTTTATATGCAGTGGATTAAGTAGCACAAGGTGTCTTTCCACATAAAAGACGAAGTAGCATAGGTTTGCTGTAGCGATTTGCTATATCTAATCTAAGTGTCATCACATGGTTAATGAAACACATTTTGATTGTTTTATTGCAGTGCTGTGTCTTGTAGTATGAACTGGAAGGATGATTTATTCTGTTGATCGATTTCTCTTTCAGGTTCTATGTATCACGGTTCTCCGTTGCTCCTGTCTGTTCTTGGTCCATTAACTAATAGCAGGTGATTATCCCTTTTTATGATGCTTCTCTGGTTATATTTGTGCTCTTGTTGCTCCTGCTATACCTTCCCAGCATTTGTTTATTTTGACAAAGTTTTATATGAAAATTGAAATGTTAACATCCATAGATTTGATGGTATTACAGGGCAGATGGACATCATGCTCATATTTACTGCAGGTAGAGATATGTTGGTATCTACCTTTTCTTGCAACTAATGTGTGCTTTTAGCTTTTTATAAGATTTACAAATTGTTGATGTATAGTTGACTTTTGTTGAAAAAAGAGTTGGTTTCCCGTAGCTTTCTTTTATTTGTCTCAGCATGTGACTAAAAGTAAAATAAAATCCTCAAACATCTTCCATAGCTTGAATTTTGTTGGTGGTAATGTAATTCCGGTTACGCTCATCAATGCACGACACAGTTTGATTTTTGTGGCTGTAGATTTTCTAGCAGCCATGCTCATCCGAGCAACTGGGCATAAACTCCAAATGGCACGGAGCAGAAGTTTGAAGTTGCTTGATCTCACAAAGGCAGTAAACGATACAGGTGGATCTAATGTTATGTTTTTCCATTCCTCTCTGAATGTGCCCTATCAAACACTACCTTAAATGGTGAAATATTGGGTGCAGGGGGAGTGGGGGCTACAACCCTCTAAAAACATGCACACCCGTATTGCATCCATGGATGTACTTTGTCTCAAAACTTGGGATGCAAACTTGTTTTGTAGAGATTTGATGAGTTTGCATCCCAACTTTTGTGATAAAGCACATCTATGGATGTGCATCATTGGAAAACTTCTAAGCATTTTTTTGTGTGGTAGGAACGTTTCTGCCAAGATAGTGTTCTGCACACAATATTTTCCCAGCTTAAAAGTGCCTTAGTTTCTTACTCTGTTCCACCATTGTTTTACTTGTTTTGCCACAAATTGTTTCTTATAATATCAATATGATTTTGGTACTTGCTACTTATAAACTGCAAAATTCAAAAATAAGCATAATTTAGTCACAAAGTTAGTGATTGGCAGCTTTCTTGTAATGCACCAGTAACAAAGTAGTTATGAATTTCTCACATTAAAACTGAAGTTGATAGCCTCTGCTTTCATGGTAACTCTTGTTTTCCTGTCTGTAAGTATGGACAGCATATTGTGGAAATATTCTTAGTATTTAACAGCCTAATGCTTTCAGGTTTCACTTACTCTTTATTATACTGGTACTTATTATTCATAATGATATTATTGATGCAGTTAATGTAAGCGCTGGAGATGTTGCTTCTCTCATATATTTGTGGAACCCTTGGGCAATAGTCACTTGTGTGGGTTCATGTACATCACCAATCGAGAATCTAATGGTTGTAATAATGATCTATGGAGCCTGTTCACGTAAGATAGTCTCAGTTTTGTGTTCCCATTCCTTACTTTTCTATACTAGTATCAAGATAAAACCTCCCAAAACTGGAAATCACACTTTTATCTCATTTTGCTTCAATTTCTATTTCAAAATGGATCCTGTAGCATCAGTTAGTAGCATTGTCATTGAGATTGAGATATTGATCCTTGGGTAACCTATAATTCCCAAGTTTTATGCTGGTTAATAAATCTTTGTAACTTTTTTAGGTCTGGCTCCTCTTGCTGCTTTTGGATATGTTATGGCCACGCATCTCTCTCTTTATCCTGCAATTCTCGTTGTACCGGTCAGTACCACAACTTCTGTTTGCATTTTCTGTTTCAGTTCAAATGTCTGATCAAATCTGGTACTAACCTTCATGGTTGTTTACTAAAAATATAACTCTGTTTCAGGTCATTCTTTTGCTGGGTTATGGTCCAGATGCTCCTCCACCAAAAGTATTTCTTATAAAAGACAATGATAAAACAACCAGACAGAGAGTTGTTCAGCAGTTTTCATGGAAACCGGTACTTCACTTTATATTTTGGCTGTTTATCTGGTCGTGCCATGTGTTGTTATTGAGCAGCGTGATTCTGAAGAAAGTTGGTGGCCTCCACGAGATGTTTGAAAAGTAAGATGCTATAAGCTCCTTTTCTGGCCTTCAGTGGGACGTGTTTCCTGGGATGTCACCAAATTCATCCCAAAATGTGCACTAGTTTTGCCCTAAGCCTTCTTCGCATATAATATAAGACAGTTTTTCTTAAAGTAATGAGGTATAACTTTGATTAGGAGTTCCGTTCAGATATTTGCAAATCATGTCGTCCTTGTAAAGGCGGTTTTTCGTATCCTAGGAGTTCAGTCTCTGATATTATCCCAATAACAACTTTCTTCAGTATCTGAGCTTCATCCCATAGCTCTTTTCATTTCCAATCAACTTGTTTTGTCCGTCACCTGATTACCTGATGTGCAGGACATATGGTTTTATACTTACAGTGAAGGACCTATCACCAAATATCGGTGTTTTATGGTAAGTGTTGAGAATTTTCTAATAGAATATTTGTCATTGTCGCTCAAGCATATTTCCAATGTGTCTTATGCACTTTGAGAATGACTGCAGGTACTTCTTTGCTGAAGTCTTCGACTTCTTTAGGAATTTCTTTCTTATAGTCTTCAATATGAACATCATTTTTATGGTCTTGCCATTGGCTGTCCGATTGAAGCATCGTCCATGCTTTCTTGCATTTGTTTACACTGCAATTGTGGCAATATTGAAATCTTATCCGTCGGTGAGTTTTTTATTATTTGTATGATATTTCTAATAAATTTGTCTTTCAGGTGCAAAATATTGCCATAGCTGTCTGTTTTGTTTGTGTGCTCTGGTTTTTATTTTCAATCTGTTGGTATGTCTCTTATTTTGATTTTTTACTGAAGGCTGGAGATTCAGCTCTGTATCTTGGTCTTCTGGGTTTATTTGTCAATGAATTAGCAGGTAGGTAGCAGTTTTACTACATAATGTTTTTAATGGTTCCTAGAAAATTAATAATATTTATGTTTACATCTTGCAGAAATGCAGTTCACATTCTTCTTGTTTTTCGGATATATTGGAGTCTCCCTACTTAGCCCTGTCATGCATAATCTGTGGATCTGGAGGGTCTCTCTCTTGCTCTGTGAATTAACACCTTTGTCAGGGACCTGTAATGCAAAGATTGTCTGTAGTATATCGTTGCTAACCTGACAGGGTTTTCTTTTCAGGGCACTGGTAATGCAAATTTCTACTTCGCCACTGGTTTGGCTTATACTTGCCTTCAGGTAACCAAATACTCTTATCATATGCCCCCCCCCCCCCCCCCTCCTTTTTTTGTGACAATATCTACCATTCAACTGCCGGCAGCTTTTCTTGTAAACAATTTTTTTTTAAAAAAAATGTAGAATTCTCAGCAGGAATTTAGAATTTTGTTTTTGGAGTTACCTGTTTTTGAGGGTATTGGCCAGTTCATGTTTATGTTGCTACCCCAAAGGTGGGTTTGAAAACTCAATCTTGAAAGTGAACTTTAAGATCCAATGTGGGAATTTATGCGTAGGGATCAAACACACACACACACACACACACACACACACACACACACACACACACACACACACACACACACACGCATCTGTTAAAGTTGTGAAGGTTAGGCAAGGCCAAAGGGGCCATTGGCGGCCCCCTCCTTATTCTTTAAACTTCTTCACTTGACCTTAGTTACCAAATTTGTTTAAACATAGCACGCTGACCCCACCCCCCAACGGAAGAAGTCCCCAACTTCTGTCATCGAGTTCCAGTCTGTTCTAAAATGGCAATTTCTCTAACTTACCAAAGTTCTGTTTTTCAATTTGCAGACTGTGTTGCTGGTAGAGAGTGTAAGTTCAATGATAAAGCACGACAGAAAGCTAAGGTTACTTGTTACAAGCTAACTTGGTACATCAGACAATTCAGAAGCTCAAGTGGCCAACAGCTCCGATGCTTGCAATTTTCTTTCTGGCGCTCTTGATTCTTGAACACAAACAGCTCCTGACCCTGGAGTTTGTAGATGTAGCTCATATTCGGTGTAGCATGTTGTATTGTAGACCCCCCACACTTGTACAATACGAGGACCACAACTCCTTTAACAAAGACAGAACACGACAGGGCTCGCCCTTGGTGACTAAACTCGTGCTCGCTACCGAGCATTGTGATGATTCTGTGATCTTTAGTGATGCAGCTTGGTTGAATTGCCTCGCGTACAATTAATTCCGTCAGTCTGCTGGATCGTCGATGAAACAATCATTTGAAAGTTAACCAAGCAGATACCTAATTTTCGTGTCGTCAGAGCAAGGTCATTATTATCCACGCGTTGCAGTTCGAAGCGTACGACAGACACGTCTGCGGTTCAGAGCTCTTCTACGATTCTACCGTTGGGATTTAACCCTCGTCCTTGTAGTTGCAGTGTAGTAATCTTTGTTTCCACCCGGTACCGTGGTAGTTTTGCTGGTACCAGTAAGTGTACTGAACCCGACAAAATCTGTCCTGTTCCTGCTGCAGGCACTGTCTCAGTGTACCTAAATGACACTGCTAACCACCCACCCGTTCCATCAGATATAGTAGTACTAGTACGGAACTGGAGAAATCCATTATTCCTACGCCATGCTTTGCTAATCAGAATCGAATGCCATCGACAGGCGACGCCCAAAGCGCGAAGCAGTTTCCCGTTGTTTGGTTGCGAAAAGCCGGGCGCGCGCATGTCAGCTCTCGCGTGGCTTCATGGTTTCCGTGCGCGCGCGCGCGCAGTGGCGAGGCGAAGGGGAGGGCGAAGTAGGCGGCCAAACCGGATCGGCTGCTAATGGCCGCCGCCGATGCTGTCACCGCGTCACGTCTTTCGTCTTCAGCCTCGCGGGCATGTCTGTTTTGCTGATTTGCTTATAGGCAAATCAGCTAGCATTCAATAATATTTTCCTCTTACAATATACTGAGTTGTATAACTCAGTACTTTCTGCCACGGCTTATTAGCCAAACCAACGAGACGACTTCGGAGACCGGCGAGTCATCGTCGTCGTCCTCCTCCTGGTTGTATTTGGAACTGTTCCTCTGCAGTAGCTTCGCTCGACACGGCTCGGCGTTCTGACACACAATCACGCATTCATGCACGCACGCGAGCACTGGTACGTGACAAGCGGTCACATTCGACAGGTACTGTGCAGTACTGGTAGTAGTGACTACTGATAACCTTTCCCTAGACGACGAGAAGTGTCACTTTGGCTAGGGTCTTGTTTAGTTATTTTTTTTAAACAAAGACCGTAAGTTTAAAAAAATCGTCTCGCAAATTACAATCAAACTGTACAATTAGTTATTTTTAATTCATAATTAATGTTTTATGTATGTGCCGTAAGATTTAATGTGACGGAGAATTGGTCCTCCTTGTATCACTGCCCTCATCCTCGCAACGGGCATTGGTCCTTCTCCTTTGCTAGACTCTTCTCATCCTCCGCCGAAGCCAACCCTCATCATCTGGTGGCACGAACGCGGTTTTTTTTTGTGCTTAAGGCATATGTCCTCACTTTCCTACCCATTGGATTCGCTTTGAGAAGTGTGCAAACACACATCTCAAAGCAGTTTGGCATTGAGATGTATGTTTACATATTTCTCAAAGCGAATTCAATGGGTGGGAGAGTGAGAGCACATGCTTTCAAGGGCAAAATAAACTTTAGCCTGGTGGCACCCCTCACTCGCAGGCGGAGTGCAAGCACCAGCTTATGTTTGGGACTGTCCTATACTGTTTTTAAAAGTTTGTTTCACGTTTTTTCAAATAAATTCTAGCTTCGCAAACTTTGCTTCAAGAAGAAAATGGAGGAGAGAGAGAGAGCATATAATAAAGAGATGCTCCTAAAACTCCAAATTTTTGTAAAACTATTGTACGGTAGAATTTGTGAAGCAGAATTGATGAAATAGTCTCAAAACAAACTCTATTTTTTTTGTGAGACTGCGCGCAAATGAGAACCAAGGCCTTGTTTAGTTGCAAAATATTTTGCAAAATGTGAATAGTACCAATTTCGTTTGTATTTGACAAATATTGTCCAATCATGGACTAAATAGGCTCAAAAGATTCGTCTCGTCAATTTCGACCAAACTGTGTAATTAGTTTTTATTTTCATCTATATTTAATACCTCATGCATACGTCTAAAGATTCGATGTGACGGGGAATCTGAAAAATTTTACAAAATTTTTTGGAAACTAAACAAGGCCTTGGTTATTGACGCCCTGAAGTGGCTCTCGGAGTGGTCAGCGAAGTGCTACCAGACGCAGAATATCTTCACTCATGTTCTACAGTGCACGCACCTGTTCACTTGTCTAAAAAATCCACAATACTATTTAATAATTTATTTTGAGAAAAAAAAATACTGTCAAATAACCAACAGATTCAATACATAGACTCAAGCGAGGTATCAACCGGGCCTGCCAGCGTCACAGCTTCCACTCGCTTATCACTTACGTGTCCGCGTGGTGCAGTGGCCATTGCGAGAAGCCCCGGCCGGCCCTATGCAATGCAACGTCCACGATCACAGGGAGCATACACTGGTACCTAACACTGTCGCTGCATACACAGGTACACGCAGTCATGGGCGCACGGTCAAGCAAGCCGACGCTCGATCACGTTGCCGGGTATTGAATCCCTTCACCCACCCCGCTCAGGTTCAGCTACATGGCGCTCGTGCTGTTGCTTCCATTGGGCTCCAGGGCAAAGCCGTGAGGCGAAGGACGCCCTGCGAGAAATCACATCCGTGCACATGCAGCGTACGCTGGGACAACGAGGCCGGCGATCGTATTCTTTTTTACTGGACCGACCGACGCTTGAACGGTGGTGCTTCACTGCTTCTCCCCGCGGCGCAAAGCAAAGCAGCTACAGCGGCCGACGCGGGGTCACCACGCCGTGGTAGGAAGCGGAGTTTAATGGCCGGGCATTCATTCCGCTTGGGGGTGAGCGCGCGGTTGGGCGCTGCTACTACCCCCTGCCTGTGCAGCTGTGCTGTGCCTGCAGACGACCATGGTCCATGGCCCATAGACTCGAATTCATCAATGCATGCGTCTCGCTTAATATGCTTGCCGAGCCTTGCCGCCGTATGCCGCCCTTGCCGGATACTCTGCGGTGTGGCCGGTGCAGTGCGTTTGGTGGCTGGCAGAGCCGTTTCTTCACGTACGTACGTCAAACGTTGGATCACCCGGCTAATGATGAGCAGGTCCACATCGATGGAGACGAGTGAGTATTCATACACTTTTGAGCAAGGAGGCCCAGTTGCTTGTGGTCTCACAAAACTATATGTCCTGGGTCCTATATATATATATATGTATCCATTGACACATACACAAATTGGCGGATACAAATTCATAAACAAGAATGCAAATGCAACTCAGATTCACAAACCAGGACCCAAGTTTTGGCGAAGTACTAGGTCGATGTCACGGCGACTTGACGAACTGCGCGCGCGTGCCCAGGCCAACCATTTCCTAGAGGGTGCATGCATGGACCACCGGCGCACCAGCCACCAGCAGCCAAGTTCCGGCGCCACGACAAAAATCGGAATTCCCAGAAAAGACTCATAGGAGTACTCCGTATACAATTCCCTCGTCTCGATTTGTCTTGATCCTGAACATGCAAGAAACGGCCATGGCATTCACAATCGCCTGAAAGATCACCAACAGTGACTTGCAATCCGCGTGCCCATCCGATCCATTCCTGGACAGTGGACACGAGTACTCCTACACGACACGACTGACTGCGAGTCTGGCAGTCTGCAGCGCACTGCGGCCATGGCTATGGCTGCCACACACACACACAGGTGACAACCACACGCGCACCAGCACCAGCCACCACCACCACCACCACCAGTCCACCGGATATCCCAGTCCAACACGGTCAGAGGAGAGGACGACCCAATTGCAACCAACCAAAAGAATCCCGGCCTCCTCAAATCCCCCAAATTGCATCGCATTGCTGCTCCGGAAAAGAACAAAAATCGCTCAATTTCAAAGAGAAGCTTCGGAGACGCTAAACTCACCTCAGGTCTCTGCAGACCCTGCTGCTTGTTTCTTGTGTTTTTACAATGGAATGGGGGTCCTAAGTAAAATAAAAAAAAATTGAACATGGAAGGAGTTCACAAAAACACCCTCGTGCGATCCAGTAATTACAGCTTCCTGGCTATACCCCGACGATCCAACGGTACAGGGCCACGAACGCCGGCTCCTCCTCGTCGGGCGCGCGGTGCATCGCGGCGCCCGTCGCTGCCTCCGGGTCCCACCGCCACGAGTCTTCCTGCCGGTAGCTCTGGCTCTGGCTCTGGCTGCGGCTGTGGTGTCCCTGGCCCTGGCTCCACCGCGCGCTGTGGTGCCCCTGGCTCCACCGAGCGCTCCACCGCCCGGAGAGGGAGGAGGCCGAGGACGCGAGGCGGTCCACGTACTCGCGCAGCCACCCGCGGGACCCGGCCGCCTCCGCCAGCGCCTCGCCGGGCGTCGCCGGCGCCGCGGCCTGGTGGGTGGCCGACTTGGCCGCCGCCGACACCGCGGGGCGGGTGATGCGGGACACGACGGCCTCCACCTCCTCGTCGACGCGGTAGTCGAAGGAGCCGAGCGAGTAGGTGCGACGGTCGTCGCCCGCGGCGGAGGAGCGGCGGTTGCTCACGCTACCGATCTCGACGCGGAAACTCCTCGAGTTGCTGCTGACCCGCGAGTCGAGCGGCTCCTGCTGCGCGGCGGGCCCCGCGGCGGGCTGCGGCGGCGGTGGCGGCGCCGTGGGGAGCGGCGGGTGCGGGAGCGAGACGGCGGCGCGGCAGAGCGGGCACGACGGCGTGGTGCGCAGCCAGGCGTCGACGCAGGCGGCGTGGAACGCGTGCCTGCACGCCGGGAGCAGCCGCAGCTCAGCGTCGGGGGAGAAGGGCGAGAGGCAGACCGCGCAGTCCGGGGAGCTCTTGGGAAGCGCCGCCAGCGCCGACGCCATGGTGAACAGCGGCAGCGACGCGATCAGACGCTCCTTCTCGTCGTCCACCTCCTCCGCGGCCTGCGCCTCCTCCGGCCCCACCGCCGCTGCGCTCCTCCTCGTGGACCCCACCTCCGCCGCCGCCGCCGCCGCCGAGGACTCCTCCTCCGACGCGCGGCGGGCCCTGGTCGTCGGGAGCGGGCTCGGGCCCCGATGCGACGACGACGATGAGCGGGAGAGGCAGCGGAGGAGGAAGTGGATCGAGACGGAGGCGAAGACGACGAACGCGAGCAGCGCGGCGATGATGAGCAGCGAGGGGGAGAGGTTGAACGACGACGACGACGAAGACGAGGGCGGCGGCGACGGCAATGAGGGCGGGAGTGTGGCCGCGAACGGGTCGCCGGCGGCCGGCGGCGGGAGGGCGTCCATCAGGGGAGCAGCGGCAGCGGCAGCCCACGAGAGCGGTGGTGTGTTTATGGCGGCCTGCAGGCTGTAGCCTCGCGCCTTTTATTTATGGGTTTTGGAGTGCGTGGCGTGGTGGACGGGGGAGGAGGAGGCGGAAGGGGACGGCAGCACCAGCAGTCAGCCAGTCAGCCAGCCACAAGCCACAGCCCGCAAGAGAGCTTTACGCTGAGAGGTGTAGACGGAACAAAACGCTCTACTAGTAGAGGAGTAGATCAGACTGAGATTCACCGGAAGCTGAGGATGTGACACTCCTCTAGTTTCTCATCTACTACATATTAGCACTATTTTTAGATACTAATTAAAAGGACCAAATGTAGATTACTTTTAATTTTAATTGGCGAGTTAGACCACGATTAGTTCATATGGTGCTATAGTAAATATGGGCTAATCAAGAGCTGATTAGCTTGTCTCCAATTAATCACCGCTAGCTCATACAATTAGTTTTGAAGTTAGTTCATGTTTGCCCATTTTAATTAGCGTCAAAATACAGTGCTAAATTTTAGCTGCCGGATCAAACCGGGCCGAATTTTGGTTCGTATCGAACATTTGCGTTGATGACTTCTGACTTGGCTTGATTAATATATAATAATATAATAATCTTCTATCTTATGAGGTGTGACCGTACATGTGAGGTGTAGCAAAATTGCACAAGTAAGGTCAACCGGCTGTTGTCTAGTAGATGATTCATCCTATTGCTCTTGTTATTTCCCAGTTCAAGTCAAATGAACTTTTTTTGATGCTGGTGCTCGTAATTTCCAGGGGATTTGTAACTTGTCCTGGATCATTTTTTTTCAAACTTACTTTTATTATTTGATCTGGTCACGACAGTGTTTTTCTAGTACAATGTGCGGCCACGGTTTTCAGAATACCCGTCATGAACACTACCGAGACCGACCACATGAACATGTATAAATTGCACGTATCATTGTATAGTATGATAATAATAATAATTTTTTTTCCAGTGATAAGATCATCATGCCACATTTTTTTTAGAAAACTATTCCTATATATGGCCAAGTAAAGTTTATATATATGTCATAAGTTAGCTCATCCAAATAGGCAAAATGACAGTTGCCAAGTCTACAACAAACATCTAATTGCTTGCATCATCGAAGATTTGCGTTGATGACTTCTAACTTAGCTTGGTTAATACATAAAACATGTTCCCTTGTGTTATCGTCATTCAACAATATTTTTCTATTACAATAACTTTTTAATAATATTTTTAGCCATGATTTTTATGTCAAACGAACAGGCTCAATATAATAAGTTTCTCCCTTTTGAGGTGTGGCCTTATGTGTGAGGTGTAGCAAAATTGCACAAGTAAGGTCAACCGGCTGTCGTTTAGTCGATGATCCATCCTAATGCTCTTGTTATTTCCAAATTCAAGTCAAATGAACTTTCTTGATGCTGGTGCTCGTAATTTCCAGGGGATTTGTAGCTTGCCCTGGATATTTTTCAAGCTTACTTCTATTATCTGAATCTGGTCACGGAAGTGTTTTCTACAATGTGCGGCCACGGTTTTCAGAATGAGCGACCATATGAACATGTATACATTGCTGCGTATCATCTGACCTTTACCCTTATATCCCAACACCATTCCAGTCTCTTCGATTGACAATCGACGAACCACAGCAGCAGCAGCTGAAAGACCAGCCCGCAACCCCGACGCCTTCCTCCACGTATACTCCTTTTGTCCCACAAATAAATACATTTTCTCTACTGGTATGATTACCATTCGTCTTATTTAATTTTTTTGCAAATAATAAAATAAATAAATTATTATAAAAATATAAATATATCTAATAGTAAAATAAGTTATAAAAAATAAGTAATATTTATTAAAATTTTTGAATAAGACGAACGGTCAAACATGAATTATAGAAGTCAATGAAATGTGTTTATTTGTAAGACGGAGGTAAGTTAGTTAGAGTACTCGCCATATCCTCTACGTAGTCATGGCTCTGCTTGGCGGCCGTACGGGGCGGACACGCCGCGTCAGCGGTGGCTCAGCTCGGAGGTCGGCTCAGCCAACTGCGGCGTGTCACCTCTTCCTCGCCCTCGGCGGTGGCTTCACTCCGCTGCTCGCCCTCTTCTTCTCTGGACGTCGTCCTCTTCTTCTCCACCTCTGTCCCATCACCCAAACAACAGTATCGAATCAAAGATGCTCGCCCTCTTCATCTCTGCCTCCGTCCGGTCGCCCAAGCAGCAGTTCCGGCTGCATCGAATTAGTCGGACCTTTGCCTATCAGGTGTTTGAAAAAATATCTTCCGGACCGGTTTGTGTGGCGGTGGTCGCCTGATGGTGTATACTCCTCGTCCTCGGCGTACAAGGCCTTCTTCCATGGCCTCACGCTTCTGCCTGGTGCGCGTCAGCTGTGGAGGGCTTCGGTTCCGCCTAAGGTCAAGTTCTTCGCTTGGTTGGCCTTGCATGGTCGCATATGGACCAGTGATCGACGTCGCAGGCACGGTCTGCAGGACGATGCTTCCTGTGCACTTTGTGACCAAGAGGACGAGACCGCCGACCACCTGCTGCTCGGCTGTGTGTTCACGAGGGAGGTCTGGCATCGTTTGCTTCGCAGCTTCCGTCTACCTCTGCAGCCGCCTGCCACGCCCTCGAGGCCTCGACCCTCGTCGATTGGTGGTTGTTCTCGCGTGGCCTGCTGCCACGTGCGCTACGCCGGGGTTTTGACTCTGTTGTTCTACTAGGCGCTTGGTCCATCTGGAAAGAGCGCAACGAGCGCAACCGGAGGGTCTTTGAAGGCTTCCGCTCCAGCGCCCTTGAGGTGGTCCGATCTATCGTCGAGGAGGGGCAGCTGTGGGTGTCAACAGGGTTCAGGGCCTTGGAGGTCATCGTCGCGCAATCCCTTAGCGAGTAGTCCGCGTTGGTGGTGCGTCGTGGGTGTCTCCCACGCCTGTCTTTTTTAATCTCTTCTTTTCCCTTTCTGGCATCTCGTCGGGGGGTGTTGTTTTGGTTTTATTTTCATTGTAGAACTGTGAACTTTTATCCCTTCTTAATGAAATACACGTGAAGTCGTGTTCTAGAAAAAAAAACCACGGCAACGCGGGGGTGGGAGGGGGGGCGTACTAGTTGTATATTATGACTATAGTAAAGTTTTTTCCTGTGATCAGATCATCATATGCCACATTTTTTTAGAAAATTATTCCTATGGCCAAGTAAAGATTGTGTCTAGGTTAGCTCATCTAAATAGGCAATATGACAATTGCCAAGTCTACAACAAACATCTTTGCGAAAGTAACAACTTTTAGAAAGAAGAGTGATCCCTATGATTTCCCTTCAAAGTAAAGGATAGTTTTACTGCGCTAATATGTTAAGGAGTACTCCATATCCTTTAAAACGAAAATGAAGTCTTAAGATAAGTTACTGCATTGCACTTTGATCATTTGACAAAAGCAGTCAGCCCTACCCTACATAGCACAAACTTGAGACTGCATTGGCAGCTGGTGATGTAAAGTAATCTATCAATCATTATCCAGAATCTATCATCATCCAGGGCAAGCAAAGTGTCACAGCTCACAAGTCACAACACAAAAAAACAACATGGAATGACACAGAAAAGGTAGAGTTGGAATAGTGAAAAAAACTCGTTTCAACGCTGGTACTTTAATTCCTGCTAAGAGCCTATTTGGATTCACCCAACTAAAGTTTAGTAGCTAGATAAAATTTCAAATGTAAAACTTTAACCCGTTAAAAGTTCTTCCAGCTAAACTTTATCTAGAGTGTTTGGATTCTCCAGCTAATAGACTTAACTAAATTTTAGTTGGCTTTAGCTAGGTTAAAACACAGCTAAACTAAATTTAGTCAGCTAAAGTTTATCTAGTGCATCTAAACATGGGTCCTCAAATCGGACGCCGGTGTATTGTGATTGTGGGCTTCTGGCACAGACTCTAACAACATGTGGCATATGCAGACACGTGCTTTGGCACAAACAGTTTAGCTGTGTCCAGTATCAACGTCATATTCCAAAAACACTCATCCTAATGATGTTGACAATCAGAAATCGAGCCGTATGGTGGATGGAGAAAAGAATCGTCTGTGTTAGTTTTGGGGGGTCTACAGGCACCAGCTTTATTGGATCGAACACAATCTATGGGGCTTTTACTTGGGAAGCTACACTGCACCTCAAAAGGGGGCTTCAGGAAGAAGCTGCTCAAGCCCGGCCTTTTCAATCATGCGCAGCACTGTGGCGATTGGCGAACATACCACGATCCTGAACTACTACTACTGAACTACTGTAGCTAGAATAACAGCACCGACAAAATATCGGTTGAGGCAGAATTAGGGCTTGTTTGGCACAGCTCAACTTCACTAGTGAAGCTGTTTTTTTAGAAAATAGCTTCATGAGTGACTTTCTAGATGAAGCTGAGCTGTTTTGGAAAAAGTGTTTGGCAAAATAGCTTCACCAACTACTTCATGCATAGTTGAGAGAGAGAAATGAGGGAGAAGCTGCAATAAGCTACTCTTTTCCAGCTTCATCCAACTTATGTCTTTGTGAGAGGAGGAGAAAAACAGCTTCACCTATGAAGCTGTTTTGGAAATAAATGTTTGGCAAAAAAACAGCTCACAACAACTCATGAAGCTGTTGTGAGCTGTACCAAACAGGCCCTTAATTCGATCAAATCAGCCATGAATTCGCGTCAAATCACTAGGCAACAGTAGTAGTGCGCTGAGTAGTGTGATTAAACCCTACTGTGATCGAGATCTATATATGGGATTGGTTAATCTGCTTCTGCTCAAGGTAAACGATGCTTGGAAATACATGCATGGAGCGGTAACTTTTCTTTTTATTTGCTAGATTATTAGAGATTGGGAGCAACATCGTCAGATCGATGGAGCACAAGTACTCTGAGCAATGTAATGCCCTGCTGGTACGTTCTGGGTACGTGCCATGCCGCTGCCATAACGCCTCACGCCCGGGAATTTATGAACTACATCAGACACGTAGCAACCCTGTGGCCCCATTGCTTTCACTGCACTTGTATGACCTATTGGACGAATAATTACCATCAAATCTAGGCCTTGTTTAGTTAAAAAAAACCAAAAAAAATTAAGATTCTCCATCACATCGAATCTTACGACACATGTACGAAATATTAAATCTAAACAAAAACTAATTGTATAGTTTGTCTATAAATTACGTGATAAATCTTTTGAATCTAGTTAGTATATAATTGGATTATATTTGCAAAATAAAAACGAATATACTACAATAGCTAAAACCAAAAAAATGGAACTAAACACGGAAAAAGGTCACTTAGATTGATTAGATTCCATATTCTAAGCTGGAGTAAATAAGTACGGCCACTTTCTCGACCGTCCTCTTTTTTTTTAAAAAAATGTTGTATTTGGAATTATAAATCTTCTTAAATATCATGAGATTAAATGAAAAGTACACTCAGTTAATATTGTTTGCATCTGAGAATTCGAACCAAATCTGTCACAAGGCAGGCCCAGGGGGCATGTGCTAATATATCTTGACTGCTAATTTTGCATTGACTGAACAATCCGCTTGCAATCGTTGAGAATGATTTGGAGACATGTTGGAATTTGACTTGGAATTGTTTGGCCATTTCCAAATTCTCTTGCACATGCTTAAGAGTGGTTGTTGGCCTGTTGGAGGTAGAAGCATCATGCAGGTGCAGCTACAAAAACAATAGCATGCCGATAAAACTTTGCTGTATAAATAATGGCTACTGAGCACTGGCCATTAAATTAATATGATATCGCGTACATATGGATGGATAATGCCATGATCGATCCATTAATCACGGTGTAGGATTGTTTTTGGCGTCCAGCACAGCGAGATATGCTGTTGCATGCCCTATTAATTGCGTCACATGCACGTTAACAAGTATATATAAAATGCTAATTCGAGATGCAAATATTTCAGATTGTATAAATTAATACTGCTCGTATAGTATCTGTAAAGCGCGTAGGCAGAATTCATTGGTGTTGTGTAGTACTAGTTTCTTTCAAAAATATTCGGAGTACTACTATTATACTCAGTGGAAGTTCAGCCCGTTCGCTTGAGTTGAATCTAACAACTATTTAACAGTATTTTTCTCGCACAACAAATTAATCAACAATACTTTCTGTCTTGGCTTATCAGTTTTGTCCTTTTTCATTGATTATTAATCATATTACTAGCATGTGTTAAGGGTTACCTTTTCCCCCAAAATAAATGAACAGGGGATCTAGCCTTAACTCGTGAAAAAATATAGCACCTGCATGAAGAGGCTCCGCGCAGTGAATCAAAACCTGGAGGGTGGTAAGTCCAGTCTCAATGCATAGTTTCATAGCACAGTTACCAAGACTATAAACTAGGTAACCGAACTACATGAGTTTCATGGGAATGAAACTTCTCTCTCATCTGATGAAACTCATTCATTTAATGACTCTGCCAAGTCAGCAATTTTGCTTATGTGACACCATATTTAATGTGCATGACACTCTCATGAAACATGCATTGAGACTGGCCTATCGTGCATCTCCATTGGATCTCTCGTATTGCATCTCTTATAAATTGCCTTAAAAGAGTACTCTACAATCAAGTTAGGATACTACCACAACAGATTATCTAAAATTTATCTCTTATGTTTCTCTAGGGATAGAGGAGAGATGGGTTATCTCCTTTATATTAGTAGGAGAGATGGTATTTCTTTTAGAAGATCTTTTAAAAATGATAGGTATAAGAGATTGGATAGGATATTGCTCTAACACGTTTATTAAGTTAATTTATTTTAGCTTTGACTAAATATATACGATAAAATAGTATCATGTTAAAAATATAATTCTAGCTTCCTATCGGGTCAATATATCTCAACTTTGCCAAAAATATGTGAACGGACATTAGGCCTTGTTTAGTTTCAAAAAAATTTACAAAATTTTTCAGATTCACCATCACATCGAATCTTTCGACACATGCATGGAGCATTAAATATAAATATAAATAAAAACTAATTGTATAGTTTAAATGTAATTTACGAAATGAATCTTTTAAGCCTATTTAGTCTATAATTGGATAATATTTGTCAAATACAAATGAAAGTGCTACATATTCATTTTGTAAATTTTTTTAGAACTTAACAAGGCCTTAAGCCTAGTGGTTGAGCTCCTCAACAACACCCTAGCCAAGTTTGAATCTCCATGGGGACAAATTTCTAGATTCGAATCACGGGGACAAATTTTTGGGCCGTGTTATAAAAAAACAAATAGAGGGCATGGAAAAAAACTTTTCCTAAATATGCATACAAATTTAATATTATTCATATATCAAGTAGTTATAATTAGATTTATCATGAAAACTTAATTATATAGTACTTTTATTTGGAGTCATAGATATTAATAATATTTTTTATAAATTTAGTCAAATTTAGTCGCAGTTTAACTCGATTCAAATACCGAATACGTATATTTTTTGAGTTCCCACGCCAGAACTGTTGGGGCGCCAACTATTGGTGGGATTCGATCGATCACTTGGCATCTGAACATATGGCCAGCATTAACTGTCCAGAGTCGTGTTTGGAATACTATGCTGAATAACCTTGCTGTTCCAACAATACGTGTCTGGTGTGTTATTAGTTCCGAGATTGAGCACGCTATCGAGAGCGAAGATGTGACGTGCCAATGTGCCATGGCCGGCCGGGCGTGCGCACACTGTCACAGATCAAAGTTGATGCAGATCTGAAGAAATGCACGGCGGCGCGGCGGTAATGGTGCTGGTGCACGACCCAATTAACCCTCCTAGCTAGTTTGTCCATTGGTGTCTGTGTCTCGCATCGTAAAGCCAAAACAGTTGGAGTTGGTGGGGTTTGTACCCGGCACGGGGCAAGAGGATTTAACCGGCTCAACCTCTTGCGTCCTTTGCAGGGATCAATCGGCGTTCCACTGTACAACTGGCCATTATAATAGCACAAATTTTAGAAGTTTATGCGTGACCTTTTTTTTTCTCAAATACATAAAAAATTTGTGTATCTTTTGTATAAACACAATGTATGTAGGGCACGCGGCTCAATAGCGAGGTGCCTTTGAATGTATAAAAAGAAAATATAGAAGTTTATACGTGACCTTTTTATATGTAGAAAGTTTGATAAACGCAACGCATTTCTGGAGAGCGCCCTAAGAGGTCTACATGGATCATAGTAACACAATCTAGGAAGATGACATTGTGCTTCTGCTTTTGTCTACGCGACTCCTTCCTGCTGTCCCGCAAGTGTGCTTCTAGCGCTTCGATGTTAGAAGCATTGGGCCCGGTCTTGTACGTAGAGTGCCTCGTAGGCCTTCATCACAAACGCGCTTGGATCCACTCTCATCGATGTTAATTTCTGCATATAATTGTGTTTGCTTGGATCCACTCTGATCCATGCTGATTTCGAGTAATTCTATTTCCTTGACAAGTTGATCGTATACTTGGCCTTTTGACTATAGACTCTAGTTGATCTGATGTTACTACATGATTATACATAATCACTCTACACATATATCTGATGCTTATGCTAAGAGCCAGCCAGGTCCATATATGGAAAAAAAATATGGGTACACATATGAGAGCTGAGCAGCTGCAGATCTAGATGAAAGTTTAGGGGGGCTGAAGTCATCATCTTCAATCTTCAACTTTTCCTCAAAGCATATGATAAAAATTCTTGGAGGGGCTATAGGGGGCTCCATGGGATTAGCAACGGTAGGGAGCCCCTCTCCCAACCACTAGATCCGTCTATACTCCTATCTACCAACATCCAATCACCATGTTCTCTTGCCCGGGATGGACAATGGTCGGTTCCTTCAAAAGGAGACGTGACGCTAACTTCTAACTGCGGACAACTAGGAGTTGTCACAGCCACATGGAGGAGCTCGCTGTTTCCCTCAACAACGACGACTTGTAGCTCCCTTTTTCAGAGCTAGTCGAGGTGTTGGCTACTACATGTGTTACTCTTCTTTGCGTCTTCATGGGCTTGGTCATGATGGAGGACAAAGGGCTTATGTGGGAGCAAATAGACTCAACTTTGAGTCAGCTCACCAACACCTCACGCACCCAGTCGAGGTAAGGGCCAAATAGAAAAATGTGAAGAAGTACAAACAGTTCGTCAAAACTACTCACGCCAAAAATGGAGGTAGGGGAAACTTAGACGACAAAATTTTGGCTAAATATGATAGTATGTTACATGTATAGCTTGGAGAAAAGTGTTGGAACAACAAATAAGAATGAAATCAACATTCAAAGGCACCTCGCTATTGAGCCGCGCGCAGGGCCATCCTCTGCTAGGAGCCGTCTAACTGAGGCACCGTGAATGCAAGAGTGTCGCCCATTGAGGTAAGATTACTGTCGACAACCGCTATGCTGGGGTACGGGGAGGGCGATGGGAGCCCCGCCACCGTCTGCAGAGTTATGTTAACACTTAGACCTTTCTGTATTTTTTCTCAAGATTATCAAAGACAATAACTTCCTTTCAAAATATGCTAAGAAAATCATAAATCTAGTTACATACGAGATATAAAATGTGTGACATGTAACTTTTAAATTCTGTTGTTATGTAGATCCGGAATAATTTTTCAATAAAATAAAATAAATAAATCCGGTTAATATAAGCCTACCTCGCCCTATGGGTGGATCAGCCTAAGGGGCCGGGGCTTGATAAGCTAGCTGGATAAGTTAAGGGAGCTAGAGATGCCTTGAGACACACTACAACCTTGTTCTTTGTCCTGCCATGCATCCCGTCCCCTGGTGACCCTTCCAAAGCAGCAGGCAGCGACGCACCCATCACATCGCTAATTCGCCGTTTGTCTGAATCATGAGAACAAACAAATCAAAGCTAGACTTCTGATGATGCGTGCTGCCCTTGTTTGTTTATAAATTATATATAATACTATAACCCATGGGGCAATGTAATCGGGAGGAGTCCAGGAATATTATTGTATCTCCAAGCATGCTACCCTTGCTAGCTTCTTCGAAACACTTAAAAAATATGGGTAACAGTAGTGCACCACAGGGCTTGCTGTTTCTACTACAGTTTCTTCTTCCTCTTCTCATGTTGCAGTTGCAGGGGACCTAGGGATCCAGGACTGAGGCGTGTGACGTACCGTCTTTTTTTTTCTTTGACATGATCGAGATTGCCAAATTTCGTTGTTTTATGTGATGTCATTAACGGTCAAAATTGTTGCTAATACCGATGGTTCGTACTGGGTCCGGATCATGTGCGTGGTTCCATTTAGAATCTGTTCTTGAGATGTGAAATGCCGTTAAGCAGTAGTACTTGTACCTCATTGTAAAAGTGGAGCTTTTTGCTCACAGTAAGATCACACTCAGACTTGCCTGAACTACTGACCTCCACTCCACCAGTTCTACTACACCTTCACCTTTTACATGTAGCCCAAAAGTAGCAAAAGATGATTCCTTCGTTCTTTTCTGCTATTATGGACTAGAAGAAAGCACTACCTTGCAATAGATGGCAAGTGGGGATTCTTGTACTAACAAAAATTGATGCCCAGTGCTAAAGCTGCAGCTTCAAGGCATGCCTGCGTCTTCTTCTTGGATACCAAATGCAGTCGTGATATTGGCGCGGCATGAGAAGCCTGGGAATAGGGAAGCGGACAGAGCTGTTTGGTGCTCAATTTGAGTTGTTGTTCTGCATTCATTCCATGCATCATCATGATTCGCGAGATCCTCTTTGTCTTTCTCTGTCTCTCGGCTCATTCGCTCAGCCCTGATGCCATGGCATGATGAGCATCAGCAAGGAGTTGGACTTGCCTGCTCTATCTGAGACCTTTTGATCTTTTTTAGCAATCTGCCAGGGATATGTTATTATGATGTCACAATGCAAGACGCCAAGAGCAACCCAACAGTCCATATGAATCCTTGAGAACACGACTGCTATCTCTTGCATCCCCGTGCCTGAATTTCATCCCGGGAATGTTCCAGGCGCGCGCTCAGTTTACCTGCCATGAATAACTGAAACCATTTAGGACCGCGTGGTTTACTCGGCAACCTGCATCAGTGACCATGATCAAATCAAATTCTTGCCTAGCAATATAGTAAACCTTATCCTCTTGGATGGTGATCTGCTGACGTGCACTGCAAATCTGCAATGCGGCCGGCCAACGACTCTCGGGTAGTCAATTGCTTGATCCGTGTACGGGGTGTGGTGTAACGAAACACCTGGTACGATGCGGAGAAACAACACGTGATGTTCCTTTCCTGAAGATTAAACAAAAATTACTGTCGTAATCGCCTTTCTGAATCGAGGGTTTACTACAACAATGTTATTACCTCTACCTCTACTGATCTATCGCTTGCAAGAGCAGATACATCAAATCCAGGCGACGTGACGCGTTCGCATGTGACCTAACTATCCGTGACATCATCACCGTTGCCCAGTGAGTCCCAGATGCTGCCAGCCACAGACCCATACGGAAGATGAAGGAAACGCGGTTGACTAAAATGACTGCAGCTTCATCGTTCTGGTCTTAAGTATCCAGTCCATGCAAGTTATATATATGACTATGTAATGTATGTATCCGTGTGTGAGAGAGCTTTATTTGTGAAACTTGAAAGTACAAGTAAATTACGAGTCAAACATGTCTGCAAAGACGGCAAAATTGTTGTTCACCAACAAGAACGTGCACATCCTAATCGGGGACGGTGGAAAGAGGAAAAGCAGGTGTCCGTGCGCCTTTTTTTCAGTTTTTGGACAGGTGGAAAAAGGCAGAGATGTTGGTACTGGTAAGTTCGTAGGTGATCGACGTTTTACGTAGGCTTGGGATCAGAGAAAAAGGGGTCAGCGTTTCACTTTGCCTTTTTTGTTTGTCGACGATGTCTTTGGTTTTGTGCCGTGGATGCCACGTTTAAGTGAAGCTTATGCGAGAATGCTGTTGGTGATGCGTAGAATCCGTATAGCAATTTCTGGGTTGAACACGGTAACCAGTGACATATGAGGTGAAGTAATAATAAGTGTTGTTTTATTTTGGAACTGTAGATTTCGTGGGCGTGCGGCGTGCCCATTAGGAATGTCATAGTCTGTCATAACTTTACTGTTTCGAGGGAATTGTTTAGTGTAAACAGGTATTGATTATTTAAATTTTCTACTCTTACCAAACACAAAGATCAGAGTGGCGCAGCGGAAGCGTGGTGGGCCCATAACCCACAGGTCCCAGGATCGAAACCTGGCTCTGATAAATTTGTTTTGATGTTTTTTCAGTTTTTCTGGCTCTGATAATTTTTTTCATGTTTTTCAAATTTTTTACCTCTGATTTTTTTGATGTTTTTTAAATTTGTTTTGTCTCTTGTTTCCTCCTTTCAAATTCAGTTCAGCTTCTCTCGTTACCCCTTTCAGAAGTCAATTCTAAACCCTTTTTTTTTTGTTAATTCCGTCCCTTGTTTCCATTTCAACTTCAATTCAGACAATCCTAATCTGTTTTTTTTTGGGTTAATTCCATCCATTGTTTCCCCTTTGAATTGCAATTCAGTCACTTCTAAAGTCTCAACTGTTTTTTTTTCTTTGGTTAATTCTGCTCTGTTCCGGCGTCCCTGGTTTCCTCCTTCCAATTTCAAAGTCATTCTACTAAACTTGCCGGCTGGCCGCAACTGCGAGCCCCTTCGCCGTGCACCCTCAGCATCAGCAGACCTTGATCCATGGCATTCACCAAGATGCTATCAGGCAAGCCAGTGGAAAAATCGCTCACTAGCTTGCACATCCGGTGTCCATTCCTTCAAGGCTCCATTCAGCAAAGCTCAAGTCAGGAATGCAGTATTCAGAGCTAAGGCAGAGGCAGCCAAAGCCTTTGATAAAAAAAAAAGGAGCTAAGGCAGGCACAGGTACTTCTACACATCATCTCGCAAACGTAATAGGCATGTATGCAGATCGATGACAAGGAGATCATACATCCCATTTGATTTATTTTCTTCCTATAAATTTGAATCGTTCATACATCATACACACTCAGTTAACCAACACAGTAGCCAGATGTTATACATCATACACACTCAGTTACTCAAGCAGTAGCCAGATGTTATTGAGATTGAAACAGATGGGGGGACAAGCAGCTTCTGTTACTTAAACTGATATTACATCATAACATCGTCAGACATCTCTAAAATTTCTTGCACACAAACAATGACGTCGACAGCTAAAACAAAATGCCGTCCCAGTCATGAGTCATGGCTGTGTTAGCCGCATCGGTACAGGCGGTATGTCATCGCAATTAGTCTCAATCTCAACATAAGAAAGGCAAGAGAATGCTTCTATTGAAGCATTGATGACCGGTAATCAAATCATGTGTGTCTGACTATATGTACAAGCTGCCACACCCAGGAGTACATCATTCCAAGGCCACAATAGAATGACACCATTATGAGAGGTAGGAAGGGGAGCCTCTCGCCAAATACATGATGGTGAAACACTCGAGACCATAATTCTATACCTGCAATTCCCAGAAGATAGCTTAACCCAATCCATCCAATGATGCCATTCTTCTTCACTGTGCTGCCTGACCGATTTACTTTCTTTCCTTCTAGGTCAGAATTTGCAGCAAAATGGGATGTAAAACCTACCCACATGAGGGCGGCGTAGGTCAGCAGCAGCATCACCTTTATCAGGTACTCTTGGTTCTCAAACAACAGCGGGAATAGAGAGTAGCATGAAACTGCAGACACAAATTTTTTTAAGCAAATGATTAATTGGCAATTAGCCAGGTTTATCACATTTCTGACATGACAATCATAATACTAGTTAAAAAACATAATATGGGAATAAAACAGATACTGATTACTGAGGTGGGCAAAATCATAAAAGAATCTTTTTTTCCTGGCCAGAAAAGGCACCCAAAGACGTTGCTTCAAGAAATGTCAAAAGTGGAACAAAGTTAACATTGAACTGTAACCAAGAGCAAAACATACCTATGGACAACAAAAAGTAATGCCTGGAATCGTTCAAGCTATCCATGGCAATTAGGGCAAGCGGGATAGTGAAATGAAGTGATGCCTTCTCATGTACATGCCATCCAAACATAAACCCACATGTGCATGCATATGAGACCCATCTAATAATATGCTTTGGTTGAGGATTAGAGAATGCTTTGATAAGACAAGGAGCCATGGCAAGAATGACCAATAAGAATGTAGCAATTGGGGTGACCTGCAATCCATTAAGTTCACAGATGTGAAACCATAAACCCATCATGTTTCATTGGAATTGGAATAAACAAGGCAGAATGGATGGTGGAAGAAAGAACCTTCGGAAGAACAGCGAAAGGAGACGAATCACCAACGAGTCCCCCAGTAAACGAAGCTTCAGGTATGGCAATATTAAAGCCTAGTCTTCTAAGAAGAAATGCAAGAATCTTGTCAAGTATAATATAGAATACCCAAAAGTTTGGGGCCCAGTAAGCATGGCATAGGCCTCGCCCAAAGGGAAACAATCGGTTAATTAGTTGTTGCATCTGCAAAATCATAGAGCAGTAAGAATTGTAGTCATGTTAAAACAATACCACATTTATACATGTGAATATATTGACTATTGAGAGGATTTTTTTTCACAATAGCAAAGGCATATATTACAGACAATGTTGTATCACACCCCTTGCAAAGTGAAACAAAGAATAAAACATGCTAGACACATGGGTATATATTGCTAAAGGTTGGCGCTAAACTTCCTACAAAGTTCAGTATATCCAATCCCTTGCATCGAAGAGTGTAAAGCTACTTCTTTTTGTACAGACTTTATTGTTTCTTATTGTTAATATATAATCAATAGAGGCTAGACCTCCTATTCTTTCAAATAAACAAAACACAAAAAAGATGCAGAGCACTGAAAATTCATATATCTACAGGTTACATTGGCACAGGGCATTAGCAGTACATTGGTAAAACTTGTATGAAAACACTATTTAGCTCAGAGGTTGCAGACGGACGAGGTTAACATGGTCTTACTAAGACAAACTCCATGGTTTTGATGCAAGCTTAAACACATAAGAAAATTTGACAAAACAGCTACACAGTGCGCTACTAACTTATAAGCCTTCTCTACAGGATTCAGCATCAAATTAATTGAATTAACTGCAGAAAGATTGCAAATATTACATACAATGTTTGTATTACAGGGAATAAAATCACGAAGCCAAACTGCAAATAAAACTGGTATGCCATATTGACTAAAGTGGAATGCCAAAATTCCGATGAGGTTGAAGTTTACCAATACCCACTAGTGTTTAAGAGTGCAGAGTTCTAAACATTCAAATATCGATTCCAGGAATTCAATAGCTCATTTGACAAAAAAGATTAATAGTGCAAAATGCAGAATTGACATGATTGGTTAGCTGTATGGAAACATTATTTTTTATTCAGAGCTTACAGAAATAACAAGATTAGCAGAAAAAAATTACTAAGTTAAACTCCACTGCAATTATCACAACTAAAACCAATAGTTCACTGGCGGAGCTACACAAGCTGAAACAGCTCCAGCCCCTAAGTAAGAAATTGAGCAACATGGTGCATTGGTGCTTTACTCAAGTTTAAACCTCCTCTATCAGATTTAATGTCAAATTAACTGAATTAGCTGCATTACTCACCATGTCTAAACTGTTCACAGATCACAAGCCTCATTTCCTACTTTCATCAGAAACTAGATGTTTACCAATAAGTACTGTATGGAGATAGCCAAGATACGAACAATTTGTTGAACCCAAAACTTCAATTAACCAGATTCACTCACCTGACCATAGTACACAAAGGGCACAAATGCTGCAGCAAAAACAGCAGCCACTCCAGAGCCCATCAGCACGAGCCTTCCCAGCCCCTTCACAACACCCCGGCCACAGCAATAATGCCGGAACAGATACATAAAGTACACCGGCGCTGCCACGAGGAACAGGTGCTTCGAGCAGAGCAAACTTGCGAACACGACTCCCCCGGCAAGATCCCACCCCTGCTCGAGGAAGTGCAACGAGAGTAGCAGCAGCCCCATGAGGAATCCATTGTACTGGAAGTGGACATGGTCGACAGCGAGCAGCGCCGGCGACCATAGGACGAGCGCGAGAGCGAGGAACGGCCGCTGCTTCCGCCGCGCGTCCCTCGCCAGTAAGAGGACGGAACCGAGGAGGAGGAGGTCGGAGAAAGCGACAGTGAGGCGGAGGTAGAGGAGATGCGCGAAGGGCGGCGCGTCGGGCACGGGGACTGAGACGAGGGCGGCGTCGACGAGCGGCGCGGGGAGGGAGAGGATGCGGGAGAAGTAGGCGAAGAAAGGCGGGTAGTCGAGCGTCCACTGGGAGGAGGCGTCGGTGTACCACTGCCGCGCGGGGAGCGCGTGCGTGAGGGCGAGCCAGTAGCGGTGAACGTCGAAGTCGGTGGAGCGGTAAGTGGGGACGAGGAGGAGCTTCACGCAGGTGGCGGCAGCGAAGGCCCAGGCCACCGCCACCGCCGCCGCCGGCGACGGCGAGGTGGTGTAGGCCATCAGGGCTGGGTGGTTCACTGGTTCGGGTTCAGATCTGGGGAACGGCAAATCGAGTCGCGACGCCGCGTTGTACGGGTCCTCGTGTTTGTTCACTTTGTTGGGCCGCTACAGAGTGGGCCGAGTTTTCGTGCCATGACTGCCGTCGGCGGATTCCATTCCATTTTGGGTCGGCGGCGCCAGAGCCCGTGTCAGTGTGCCGGGCCAAGGCCCGGAGACGGAGACGATGAGCCGGCGATGGGTGTGGGGCGTGGCAAAGCGGAGCACGCCGAGGACTGGAGGAAGGTGCAGTGGTACGCGTTTGGCAGACGCCCGTTCCCAGCCGGACAGGGAGTTTATCTCAAAAAAAAAAGGACGGGGAGTTGGGCCTTCAACACAAACACAGGGCACAAATGGCAGAAATGGGCCTGTATTTGGATCGCGCGCGCGATTGGCAAATGAGCCCTCGTCCACGGTGCGCCCACGGCTACCTGTTCGGAACATTCAGATCGTTGTTTTGTTAGGCGACTTCGCGCCAAAATTACACCAGCTCGCTGCCACTTCTTTTCTTTTTTGCGACTCACTGATTTTCATATTATCATGGGACAACCAGGTTACGGTCATCGATCAACAGGTTACCCACACAAGCTGGAGCCGAGTGCCACACAACCAGCCTATTGGTACCTGAGACCTGCTTTGCCAACATATCAGCAACACGGTTACATGATCTAGGGGGAAAAGGCAGTTCTGAAATCAGGAAAACAAAGACTAGTATCTCTACACTCCTTGATGATCGCTGCCACTTCTTGCTCAGAATTCAGACACGGTTTCATTCACATTAGGCTGTCATTGAATGGCTTAAGCCATTCAGGACCATCGATGAACGCCGTCGTCAGAAATGGCTGAGCTTGCATCTTGTTCAACTTCCGGGCGTAAGAGACCCTGCCGGCCATGTTGGCTCCATCTCCGGTGCAGTCGAACTCACCGTAAAACACCGTGCTGAAGGTACACACATGAATCGTTAGCGGCTGTTAACATAAGTTGAAAAGAAGACGTGAGTTGAAAATGATTACTTGTTTCTCTGGGGATCTCCCCAGTTGTCCCTAGAGATGAGCAACGGGCCGGCCCGGCACGGCCCGGCACGGGCCCGTGCTAGGCACGGCCCGAAAGGGCACGGGCCCGTATGGCCCGCGTGCCACCGGGCCGTGCCTGCACAGCCCTCGTGCCTGCTTGACGGCCCAGGCACGGCCCGTGGGCCGATTTTCGTGTCGGGCCGGCCCGAAAGGCACGAGGCCCAATAGTGCTTCGGGCCGGCCCATGGCCCAATATATGAAAAACACCAAATTTAATATAGAATTTAACAAAGCATAAATACATTACATTCAAGTCACATACATTAATACTTCACAATTTACATAACACAATATACTCTCAGATCATATTTTACTTGCCAAAAGTCACAAGTTTCACAAGTCATAGAACCTGATACTTCAAGTTTTATAAATTTTCTGATACCGTGCCGACACCGTGCCTGCTGTTAAAAGCGTGTCGTGCCGTGCCGTCCAGCGGGCCGAGGGGTCGGCCCAAGCACGGCCCGCAACGTGCTTCAGGCCGGCCCGGGCCCAGTTAGGATCGGGCCGTGCCGTGCTCGGGCCGGGCCAAATGACCGTGCTTTGGGCCGTGCCTTTGACCCGCGGGCTGCATGCTCAACTTTAGTTGTCCCACCCTGCTGTGGCTACGATGGCCGCCGGCATGTAGGTGTACGCGAAGATGACACGCGAATACGCCTGCCATGCCCTGCCGAGTAGGATCCAGCCGCTTCCTCCGATCGTGCACCCAACGAAGGAGAAGCCGGTGTTGTTGTCGGCGAAACGCCGGCCTTGTGCAGTGATCGCGCCGTTGATGGAGCGCTGCCCTTGGGGCAATTCTTGCGCCACGCTGTGAAGTGTGCAGTTCTGAATGAAGAAGACAACAGAAACGACAAAGTTAACAGCTCATAAAGTTGCTTTGCTCGGCTACTGACAGAGATCACAAGGATTACCTCGTGCAGGGACCTTGCATCACCAAAGATGAAATCGATGCTTCCTTGGATAAGACACTCTTTGAAATAGTGCCTGTTCTGATCATCGTGCAGTGTGTCCTGGGCTCCAAAGAAGCCGCAGCCCCAGAAAGCGGCTCGGTCACCGCTCACCCGCATTGCAACAGCCTGTGCACCTTCAGCTCCAGGTTTTGGAGCAGGTGCTGAATTCTGTGCAAAAGAAAATCAAGCATGCAACATTTAGTGAAGAAATACATCAAACGAATGCATGAAAGATTCAGTTGTATACCATGAAGCTCATGTTTTTCGCCACGAAGCCAGGTGCATCGATGTGGACAGATGCGCTGTTGGGCGTGTTGCCTGCAGTCGTAGCAGTGTCGTTCCACACGATCATGCTCACCTTCAGGCCTTGGCCTTGAAACGTGATGTTGGGTTTCCTGACGACGACCTTCTCACTGACAAGACAAACATTGATCATGTCAGTACTGTACAACAAGTCGTGTCAAAAGAAAAAATATGTTACTGTACAACATTGATCAGACGTGCTTACACGAAGATGCCGATGATCCACACGATGCTCCTCTTCTGGCCGTTGTCGGGAACAGCATCCACAGCTGCCTGCACTGTGGTGAAGTTGCAGCAGCCATTCTTGTCGACGCAGAAGATCACCGTGGAAGCTGTCTCGGACGGCGAGAAGCTCAGTGGGAGATGCTGACAGTCGGTGCTGTCATCGACACGACTGACATTGGACAGGAGGTGAGAGGGCCGGCCGATGGCCGATGACAGCAGGAGGCTAGTAAGAACAAGAGCACCAGCTACGCTCACGATCATGTTTGCTTTTGAATTGTGATCAACAGTGCACTGTTGTCAAGTGCTTGCAGTTGCAGGCCTTTTATACTTGAAATTGTATTCGGGTCTTTCAAAAAAAATACTCGATATTGTATTCAGATAACGGTTCAGTGCATAATTTTACCACAATGAACATTTTTCCTTTTCCATTTGTGCTCACCGACCATGTACATTGAGAAAAATCTTGTGCATAGAAGCAAGCTGCCTTGCTATTTCTCTGGGACGCTCGTACGATTTGGCATTTGGCCGGTGCTTATTTTACAAAAATGAAATAATTCCTTTTTTTTTTCCTTCCGTTTTCCTCACCAACCATGTACACTGAGAACTTTTTATGCATACACAGAAGCAAGCATGCCTTGCTATTTTTTTTGGGACGCTGCTACGAGTTAGCATTTGGCCGTGCATAGTGTTACCAAAAGTGAAAATTTTTTTCCTTCCCTTCCATTTTCTTCACCGACCATGTACATTAAGAACTGTTTATGCATACACAGAAGCAAGCATGCCTTGCTATTTTTTGGGGACGCTCCTACGAGTTGGTATTTGGCCGATGCATAGTTTTACAAAAATGAGAATTCCTCCCCCCCCCCCCCCCCTAGCTCTTTCCATTTTCTTAACTGACCATGTACATTGAGAACTTTTTATGCAGCAGAGCGAAGTAGCAAAACACAGCAAGGAGAAACATCGGCACAGGGTGCAGGTGATTCTAAAGATGATTTATGGAGGAGGCTATGGCGTCTAAACTGTTGGCCGAAGATCAAGCAGTTTATCTGGCGGGTTGCACATAATAGCCTGGCCCTCAAGCTGTGCATCAAGAGACGCCACATTGATCTAGATACCAGATGCCCGGTCTGTTGGCGCATGGATGAAGATGGAGGGCACTGCTTCTTGAAATGCAAATATGTCCGGCAGTGTTGGAGGGAAATGCAGATGGAAGATACCCGCTGCTTACTGCTAAACGCTCCTACGTCAAAGGAGTTCGTCCGTGCTATCCTGAATCTGAAGAAGGATCAGTGCCTACGCGTTTGCATATTTCTGTATAAATGGTGGGATGTCAGGAATAAAGCCAACGCTGGTGAACCGACCCCCTCAAGCATGGATGTGGTCTGCGCAGTGAGCCAGATGTTCAGAGATATCTATGAGGATGGGAATAAACCAACATGTCTGCCTGCTCCTCGGCGTTTGTGGAAACCTCCTGATGAAAATTTCCTGAAGATCAATTTTGATGCAGGGTTCAGAAAGAAGGATGGGATGGGGACTTGTGGCTTTGTTGTTCGCGACCATTTGGGAGAAGCAATACTAGCAGGAGCTGCAAATGTCAAACCAGTACGCGATGCTCTGTCAACAGAAGCAATGGCTTGCTTGTTTGCGCTGGAATCGGTCGAGGCCGTTGGCATATCAAGAATTGAACTGGAAACAGATTGCAGCCAATTGCAGGATGCAATTTTGTCCCAAAGAAGAGACCTGGCACCTGGTGGTGTTTTGTTCCGGAGCATTAGGGAGCTTCTCCAAGACAGGTTCGTTTGTAATAAGGTTATAGCAATTCCACGTTCTTGTAACTCGTCTGCACACGAGATTGCTAAGTTAGCTTTGAGTTGGGACCTGGGACAATCCAATGTTTGGAACGACCCCCTCCCAGATTTTGTATGCACTCACGTAGCTCGCGATTTCGGTGAGCTTGCGTCTTATAATGAAAGGCCATGAGGGCCAGGTTGAGAATCAAAAAAAGAAGCAAAAGCATCCCTTGCTATTATTTTGGGATGCTCTCTAGGTTATTTTTGCATCTGGAGAGCCATGTTCCGACTCCGACGATCAATCAAACACATCAAAGTTGCATGCGACGAGTCTCTCTCAGCAACAATCAGCCAACCAAAGAACCTATAAGTGGTTGACCTTAAAACAAATTAATTTCAAATAGCTGGATCAGTGTGTTCACCTGTTTTCAGTTCCAATAACCATTATTGCCTTGGAATAGGCGCTTGGGGGCTCTGCTTGTTCAGTCGTGAGCCGAGCGTCCGTCGCTGTGTTGCTTGTTCTTGTTTTTGTGTTCTGCTCTGTTCTGACTTGTTCCCAGTCTTTTGCTCAGTCTCCTGAGCTCTCGTGTGTTCCCCTGGGTAACCTTGTATTTACCTAACGCTTGTACCTTTCTGAACTTTCCACTTAATGAAAAACACGCTGTTGCGTGGTCTCAAAAAAAATAACCATTATTGCCTTGACAAAGTTTTTTTCGAGATCGGCGGATATAGCCAGTTTTTCATTAAGCAGAGTGAATTACAAGTTAGCTATGAGAGAACCCTCATAGCGCAGATTACACACCACTAAGATAGTAGTACCTGATCTAGAATAAACATAAGAGCAATAGTAGATAAAAAGAGAGAGCGACTGCCCTCAACACCCCAGACCTTCCTCTGTGCCTATGATAAAAGAACACAATGGGTTCAAATGCCGAAGACCAAGCCATGGTGGCAAAGCATCCATCCAACAAAGTATCCGCCTTCGAGCCAAGCAGCAACAGTGGCATGAACCGGGTAACCACGGCGGCAAAGCATCCACCAACGAACCGAGCCAACACACTCTCGGTAGCAAAGCATCTACCAGAGGCCAAACAGCCAAACAACCGATAGCAGCAAAGCATTCGCCAACAAACTAGACCAACACGCTCTCAGTAGCAAAGCATCTACCATGCAGAGGGCTAAACGGCCAAACACGATGACGGCAAAGCATCCGTCAAAGGGAGATAGCAGCAAAGCATCTACTACAAATGACGTGCAAGAGGACAAACCATTGCATTGGAACATAGGCACGCATAGGCACAACAAAGAACTTCAGCGGGCACTAGTTGCACGGCAAAAACCATGGACGTCGACAGTGACACAGGGACGCCATCGCCGTTGTCTAGGCTTTCGTCTAGAACTATGGAAGATGTGCTGCAGTAGTGTTCCGACAATGCCTTCAGGAAGGATCATGGTATCTTTAGATGCCAGCAACATCGGAAGCATAAGAGAAGGTCTTTCGACCCTGATTGCTCTGACGAACATAAACTTCGACAGCGCCTTCAAGAAGGCAGATGACGTAGCTACGCCACCACCGCCGGCCTAGAGGATCCAGGCAAGGTTTTCACCTAGTTATCGAACGTCGACAGGAGAGGTGGTTGGTGGAGGGGGACGAGAGGGGACGGTGGAGCAAGAGAGGAGAGCAGGGAGAAGCCTTTTTGAGCTCCCCTGCTGGTCGCCGCCGTCGACCGGGGATGAGGACATGGTGGCACGGCGGCGGCGGCCAAGCCGACGGGGAAGGGGCGCTGAGCTTCGCCGAATGGCAGGGGGGCCTCGAGTCGCCCCCGCGCGGAGATGACGCGAGGTTTATTGCATTGCCTTGACAAAGTGGTTGATGGCAAAAACAAGTACTCCCTCCATTCTAAAAACACTTGATGTTCTAGAATTTTTAGGATAGATTCATATTCAACAACCTCTATTTATTAAAGATGAACCATGCTAATTAAGTAATAGGTCTCACATTAAGGGAAACCAATCTCAAGTTGAGGTGACCAAAACTATCTAAAAGATAAAACATCAAGTGTTTTAGGACATTTTTTTAATTTCTATAGCATTAGGTTTTCTAGGAGGGAGTATTACGTAATTAAATTATGGAGATAGAGTTTCACGCAAAACTAGTGACATTTTCAAATAAAGAAATAACAACAATGATTACCAAAATTAAAATGAACAAAACTATTTTTTTAGCATTAGCATTTGCAAATTAAATTTACTAAAACAAATGTATCAAATAAGAGATATTATCTATGCTATGGAGTTAGCACCTCTTTATAAACATTCTTTTTGAGTTAAAGTCCAACCTTCAACTTCAAATTGCAGACAATATTTTGAGAAAAATGGCACTAGTTAATATTATTTTATATTAAAATAAATTATTTATGAACGTTTACATAGTAAACCAAAATTTTATTGCTTTTACAAAATAGAAAACTACCTTTGAAACCAGCAAGAGAACCAAATTTATCCAGTTTCGACAGTTGGAGTGCGTCTATTACCTAGTTTCGTAGTTTGGAACAAATAATTGAATTGTTGTGCAAGTTGGATGTTGAAAATATAATTTACCCTTCTTTTTCGTGCATGAATTATTTACTGTGCAAAACATTTTCTATGCCTTTGTCGTATCCTTCTCAAGAGTTGGAAAAAATCTTGATAGTCGCTCTAGCTATGGTTATAGTCAGATGAGGGCATCTAGGCCCCAATTTGGTGATTGGAGTTTTAGTGATTGATGAGCACAAGTGTTGCAACTAAGTGTGTTTTGCAGCGGTAATCATGTTAGAGTTAGTCACAAGTTCCTTGGCCCAAGTGTCTGGGCCTGAAGGCTTAGATTGATGACGCGAAGGATATTTGTGAAGACTAAGTACATTATACAACGAATGTAGGCTTTATGCTTAGAGACATTTGATGTAGTGGGTAGTAGGCCTTTGCTTTTTCTTTGGGCATGGAGACATTAGCTCTGCAGCTTGCGTCTGCATTTATCATATTTTTTTCAATGGCTAGTTGTTTCTTCATCCCGTTATTGCCAACACTTATAAAGAGGATGGTGAAACATTTGGAGTGCCACCCTTGCCAAGAAGTTATAATTGAGTTCTTGCTTGGGTTTGTTTGAGTTGGAGTTCAAGAATCGTTACTCTTGGTGATTGCGATCACCTTAGATAGCCTGATAAAGGACTTGGCCATTCTTAGTTGAGTTCTCATCGAGGAGGCTCAAATTAATTAGTGTTCATGGTTTGAAATCCATCATTCTGGAGTGGGCAATGAGTATTCACGAGTCAAAGCTAAAGCTTAACCATCTTGTTCAAAAAAAAAAAGAAGAGCTTAACCAAATCTTGGCATGGGATTGTGACAACAACCAGATACCATGGAATACAAATCCGATTGTCGCTTTGCCTTCTTCTTTACTTATAGAGAATAGAGAATTCTGAAAAGATCCTACAAGATATTAGATCCTCGAAACAAATGATCACTTTTTGGCTGGAGGACTGATAACCCAAGAAAATTTCAACAATTTAATTTGCTCCAAATCGCTCCCAAAATATAAGTGGAGAGTAATTGATTTGTCACAATAAAAAAAACTCACAGACGAATTTAATTTGCTCCGAATGAATGAATCACACGGTGCCACGCCGATGCAGCTAGCTCTACTCGTGCTTAATTGGTGGGTGGTGATGGTGACATTATTTGGCGATTTTTCCTGTCCGGAAATCGGGGTTAGAAACATATATACATTCTCTAATTTCTGGAAGTACATTATATCCGATTAATTTCAGATTTGCGATACGATTTACTTTCCTTCTGAAAGCTCCCTTCTCTTCCATAAATCTCACATGATACGATCTGATGTGATGCAAAGAACTTGCATACACCCGCGCGCGGCACCATGAGGTCATTCCTGGTGCAACCTGTATCCATACTACTACTACTACTCTTCATCACAGCCATCGCTCCCGTGGTCACCGCCGGCGGCTCACCTGTCATCAACGCGACGTGTGCCGCGCTCAAGTCCCTGCAACCCTACGACTACTGCGTGGGCGTGCTCTCCGCCGACCCAGCAGCCGCCGCTGCCACAGACGTCCGGGGAGTGGCGGCAGCCGCCGTCAACATCACCGCGCAGAAGGCTGCGTCCACGTTGCTCGTCATCAACTATCTCGCCGGCGATCTCAACACCTGCCGCGGGTACTACAGCAACATGTTGCAGTCGTTGGAGAATTCCCTCGTCCACTTTCGCGATGGTCGATTCTTGAATGCGTCCCTAGGGATCGCCAATGCCACCGGAGATCCCACGGGCTGCGATTTACTGCTGTTCGAGGGGAAAACGCACAAGGATCCGATTTCCGACGAGAACTATGAGAACATGCGCTTGGTTGACCTAGCAGATGGTATCGTAGATCTATTCGCGAATAAGCGTCTATACTAGTCTAGGGGATCAAGGGTCACACAAGAGTGTGAGGAGAATCTAGATCACACTGTTTTTCCTATACAATATGGCGTGCTTGAAATGAAATGTAATACACTACATACCGAAGGAAAACCTTGATGGTCGTAAAAATCATATTGGTCTCGGTAAAGACATATACTTTCGTGATCATATGACCTGACATCGATCTATTGGGTCTGTGCTTGCGAAGCATGCCTACCGTCCTAGTTATTATTATCTTTTTGGCCGAAACCATAACCTTCTTAGGTTCATTTTTGTTCCGGAGATATTTGAGGGTGTTTGGGACTGCTCCACAAATTTCACTGTAGAGCATCTCCACAAAAAATTAGAGTTTGTGGAGTGTCTTTTTAGGTGCTTTCACAACTCCATCTTTTTTTCTCGAACTGAGTGCGTGGAGCTGAAACCGTTTGGCTAAAAAACGTAGAGCGGAGCTGAAAAACGTGGAGCAGAGCAGTCCCAAACACCGCCTAAGACCTCGTTAGGCACAGCTCCACTTCACCAATTTAGTTGTTTTTTGGGGCTTTAGTTCCATGATCAGCTCTATTAGTGAAGCTGAAGTCATTTTGGTAAAATGTTTGGCAAAACAGCTTCTTTTTTAAAAATGCTCTCACAAAACGTCATGTGGGATGAGGTGAAGCCGGAAGATGCCACTATTTTTGGCTTTTTCCGTCTTTCGCATCCAAAGCTTTGTGAGAGCATATTTTTAGGGCTTTATCGGTGAAGCCATTTTATTTTATCCCGCTTGGTAGAAAACAACTCCAAGCAGCTCCCGAAGCCGCGGAAGAAGCCCTGCCTAACAGAACCTAATAATGTTTTTTTTCTAAGTCAAAATTATTGTCGAATTTTTATCACATTCTCAATGCATGGATGGTTCTGTCCTATATGCTCTCTTCATCCTGGAATAAATTAATTCTTAGAGTTATTTGAAGTTATAAGCTTTTTATATTTATTTACACAAATTTATAGAAAAGAGTGCAAATATTTACCATAATCTCATCAATAAAATGAATCAGTACATTATTTGAAGCATAGCAGACGATATTCGCACATTCTTGAGGGACACATAGAAACCAGATCGAGTATATATAAATAATATATATACAAAAAATCCAGATATTGATCGATAAAATTCCTTTTTATTGTTTACTCTATTTTTTGTGCAATATACTCTAGTACTAGTACAGTACATATGTGAGCCATGATGTGTGCACGAGTCTATACCGATAATTTAATGACAACTTGAGCTCAAATATTACAACATCTACAAGAGTTCCTAGAACCTACTCCTAATCTTGATTTTTTTGGGCAAGATTAAAAAAATCCGCTCTCCAACAACTCCTTATCTCACTCCTAATCCTTCTGCATTTGAAAAAAAATCAATCCAACCATTAAAAAAATATATGCATGCATATTAATGGACCAATTTATAGGTAGAAGGATGTGTGAAAGAATAAACACTAAAGACAGGGTTTTCAATGCAAAATTTACAAAGAGAGAGAAAGTGTAAAGGTGGACAGGGTGATTTGGAAATAGTCACACTTATTAATCGACCAATCTGCAAGTAAAAGGATGTGAGGAAGAATAAACAGTAAAGATAAGGTTCTCAATGCAAATATATAAGAGAGAAACAAAGTATAAAAATGGTAGATTGATTTGGAAATAGTTTGGAATTGATGATGCAAAATTGTGATATTTAGAAAATGGATAAAAGAACCCAGTAAATATGCTCCTAACTCTTTTTAGCCACTTGAAAAACTAATTGATTTATCGACTATTTTTTATAACTATTAGAAATGCTCTTACAAACTCAATTAGGTGGTTGTGAAAGAAATAGTCTATCTATTACAAATTGTTATTTGTAAGTCGTTCTGGCTTTTCTACGTACATACTCCTCCCTCTATCCCACAAAGAGTGTGTTATTCTCACTTTCTGAGAAATCAAAATTTGAAACTTTAACCAAATATAAATAAGAAAATGTATGGTTTTTTTATATCTCGTCAAAAGTCCCAAACATTTTTTATCTAATATTATAAAATGACTTAAAATTTAAATCTAGGTATCAATATTTTTTTATGAATGTGAGTGAATAGTTATCTCATTAAAAAAACTAAATGTGACCACACTTAATTTTACTATTCTTAACTTGAGACTCAAATCAGGCTCCACATAGTTCTCACAAAACGTCTTAAGAGAAAAGAAAATTTCAAAAAATTATCACAATATTAAAAAAAAAGTTTGGCCTTTAATTTAGTATAAACTCTAATCATGAACGCTAACAATAGTCGTTTGATCTATTTTGTTTCATAAAAATTACACATATGAAAATATATAAAATAACCATAAAAATTGAGATAATTCAGATGTTCAAATATTTGTTTTAAGTTATGAGGTTTTTAAATTCAATTTTATGATTTTTTAAAGATCCTGGATTTTTTGGACCTCGGAGGTTGACATAGTATATACCAAATTTGTATCTCTAAGCGTGATCTACTATTTGTAGTTGCAACATTTCTTGAGACTGTTTAAATGTGCAAAAATTTAAATTAACAAATTTTATTTTTTTTTAAAAAAAACATCAAATTATCACTAATGTTGATAATGGTCTATGTTAAAGCTATACCTCTATACAGGATCTACTTAGAAGTTAGAAGTTTTTTAGGCCTTGTTTAGTTCGCAAAATTTTTTGTTTTTTGGGTACTGTAGTATTTCGTTTTTATTTGACAAACATTGTCCAATCACGGAGTAACTAGGCTCAAAAGATTCATCTCACAAATTACAGGTAAACTGTGCAGTTAGTTTTTATTTTTGTTTATATTTAATGCTCAATGCATTCGACCAAAGATTCGATGTGACGGGGAATCTTGAAAATTTTTGCGAACTAAACAAGGCCTTAATTTAAGAATCATTTATGTGGCAGCCAAATCGAGATTTTCCCATTAGGAAGGGCATTGATCAGATATATTTATATCCTATTTTGTAAGCGTATCATCATTTATCTTCTTTCCTTCTCAAGGCTCCTTTCTCTTGCATAAATCTCACGGGAGGGCGATCTGCTCTTCGCAAACAACATGGCCTACTACATCAAGAGCTCAGCAATGGTGCCCGTACTACTCCTCGCCGTATTAGCCATCGCCCCAGTGCTGGCCATCGCGACCACATCTGCCATAAACGCGACGTGTACCGCGCTCGACGCCCAGCATTACGACCACCCCTACGCGTACTGCGTGGGCGTGCTCTCCGGCGACTCGGCGGCCGCCGCCGCGACGGACGAGCGTGGGGTCGCCGCAGCCGCGATCAACATAGCAGCGCATAAAGCGGCGGCGACCGTGAGCGTCGTCACCTACCTCGTCGACGAGCTTAGCCTTTGCAGCAAATACTACGGCCGCATGGTGGAGTCGCTGACCGCCGTCCTGGCGGACTTCCACGCCGGACGATTCGACGATGCGGCGCTTGCGAAAGCGCGAAGTGCCTCTGAGGTGCCCAACGACTGCGACGTCATCCTGTTGCAGGGCAGCGCCAAGAAGAACCCGTTTTCTCAGGAGAACATCGACAACGGCAGGTTGTCAGGCCTAGCCCGTGACATCACTGCTCTTGTTGCGAACAAAGGCCCGTCGTCGTAGGGAAATGTTTTAGACTGAGGAGATGCAGGCTTGCAGGACATTTCTTGCTAGAGTGCTTCAAATGTATACATCCGATGCGCCATGCTTGCATGACGTTTCTTCTAAGAGATAAAATTATGCTGCCTGTTTTGATTTGCTTTCGTACTGATTGTCTCTTGCTGCTTCCTTTCGCAATTCGTCCATGCGCGATGGTTATGTACGACTTGTGTCGACGCGAGTAAGGAGGCCAAACTCGGGTCACTCATCCCTAACCCTAATGTATACGTACATCGAAAAGACCCCAAGTTACAAATTTATTTATTCAGCTACGTAAGTTATACTATCGCAGTAGTCTTATGTAATCCCAATTCCCAGTCACCCAAACAACCCCGAGAGAGAGAGAGAGAGAGAGAGAGAGAGAGAGAGAGCAAAATAAGCGTTTGCTGCTCTCCCCGCATCAAAGCTCTGTTTTGTTTACACAACCAGACGACCTTGGTTTGCCATAATAGGGAAAAAAAGGCCGAGCTCCAACAACTGTACAAATGACCATGTAGGTCAATTCTCTCTTTGTTGTAAGAAAAACACACACTACAGCTCTATGAGGCTAGAGGCTACCTCTTTTTTTAACCCTTCCTGGATCTGGATGTTTGTGCTGCGTCCCACCTGATCTGATGATACTACATCACACTGCAAACTAGCCATATACAGCAATCAAACTCTGTATTTCATCTGCCGATCCTTAGGTCTGCAAAAATGTAAACAGCATGTCCCCTTTTCTATTGTAGTCGTCTGTCCTTTTCGAAAAATTGTAGTCGTCTGTGAATGAAGAAAAAGGAGGAGAGGAGCCTTTGTCCTACTGTAACGATTTGAAGCATAGAAGACGAACCTTAGTCCTATTGTATGTTGGCGCAGAGCCAATCCATCCCCTCATGGAGGCCTTCTCCTGAGATCGCACAACAACTTTGAATGTGCCTGCAGAAGCAGAAGCAGAAGCAATTTGGATGATCAAGTCTTACTGAAACTAGAGAGACAGAAACCTCATGTGGGCACAAACCATCGTCTACGGTTGCAAAGCAGTGACTGAAGCCCCAACTTGTCTGCTATCTCTGCTGCGCTCATGGCGTTCGGAAGGTCTTGCTTGGTTGCAAACAAAAGCAGCGCGGGATCCCTGAACTTGTCCTGACATTAGTTCAATTCGGATTCAGAACCAAACCATACGAGTCCTATAGGGCCTAGGCTAGGCCTAGCTACTGAGTTGGCTACTGAAACCTGGTGTTATGCAGTAGTATCTGGCTACCTACCTACCTCGTTCAGAATCATGTTTAGCAGATCTTTGGCTTGATGAAACCACTCCTGGTCGCTGCTGTCGACGACGAATATCACGCCCTGGGCGGCATAGAGGTAGTGCCTTAGCAAGAGCCGTAGGAGCTGCAAACCAAAATGACAAGTCATCAGAGTTCCACAGTATGCATACGGAATGCCGATTCAGGAAGGTACCTCGCCTTGACTACCACCCACGTCCCAAACACTGAAGCTGATGCCATTGTATTCAAGCGTCTCGGTGTTGAACCCTACACAATAGCATATATTTTTTTTGTTGTTGAAACAACAACTTGGCTTGAGCTGGTTAGACAGTAGTAGCAATTATCATGCGTGTTTACCTATCGTTGGTCCGGTGGTGACGACGTGGCCGTGCTTGAGCTTGTGCAGGATGGCTGTCTTGCCAGCGCAGGCGAGGCCTAGTAGCACGATCCGCGCCTCCTGCTTCCACCCAAGAAGCCTCCCCATCGCCAAACCCATGCTGGATCAGCTCAGCTCAGCAGCGGATGGAGAAGGAAGCAGGAAGATGATTGGAATTGTGGCAGCAAACAGGAGCTGGCTCGAGAATCTTATATACAGATACAGTACTCCTAGACTAGAGAATGGACAGGGGAAGTGGTTCTCTGGTCAAGTCTCAGCCTGCCAGCTGCCAGCTAGCTACTTCAGTCCTAAGCGAACCACTTAAGTTGACCACTGACGTTCTTCGTTATCCTCGTCATGTGCTTGAGCAGCGAGAAAAGTCGTCGCCAAATCCTCTAGGAGTGTGTGTGTGTGTGGAGCGAGACTGCGGAGTGGTGGCCTGTGGCTGTGGGTTAGTGCCATGGTGGGCTTTTTTTTCCTCACAGGAGCCCAAACTTCGGCCCATCCATCACTAGCCACGGCGCTGTTTCCCAGCCCACGAGCACTAGTTCCGCCACGTCTCCAGAGTTTTTTTCCCTGTCGCTCGCATCGGCGAACGGCGGCGTTCTACTTCTACACCGCGGCTCGAGCCGCCGTGCTCCTGCGGTCCTGCCAGACTTGACCACCAGACACTAGCCCGGAGGTCCCTCAGGCACTACGGCGCTGATCATCGAGCCGCCTTCTCCCATCACGCGTTCGACGTTGAATCGAACCATCTCCGCTTCGAGGGCGACTTGCCGTCGCCGGCTGCCGGCGTGCGTCTCTGCCGCGTCTGCTCTTCACGGATCCGTATATGGTTCTTGGTACGCAAAAACGCTTCTCTCTATAAAATGCCTTAATTTATGTGCGATATTTTCAAATGCAAACTTTCAGGAACCCCGTTAGTTTTGTGACTTTTAACCAATCTTATAATATTGATTGACGCCTTGACGGCTTTATATATACAAGAAGCACCATTGTTTATCTATACCTAAGAAGCATAATTTGATTCATCATGGGATGTATATTTTTTAGATTTATAGGGACTAAACCCCAGTCCTAGCCTAACCAAGACCAAAGACAGTTTACATCATTCAGCTCTGCACCACCGCTCAAATTTCAGTCCTCCTAGCCGATCTCCCAGCATACTCAGAACAATCATCATGGAATATGTTTTCACACTAACATATTTGGTGTCATAAATATTGATTTGTTTTTTATATAAATTGGTCAAACTTATGATGTTTTGACTTACGACAAAACTATAATTGCATTTATACACATGAGAGAAAGTAAGGACATGATTGATAGCCGCACTGGCATGGCAAAGCTTGCCTTGCCAGCAGAGGTCGAGTCAATTTGGGTTGTTAGTGCTAGTAAAGACAGTAATGCCTAAATCTGGACTACATAGGTCTCGAGAAAATCTTGCTCGGCATCTAAATGGGGTAACATGCTATAGCTATCTTAGCTGGGCAAGGCAATACAATGCCCAGCTAAGAAGTCAAGCACGCTCCTATAGACGATACTCTATATTCATCTTATCCCAGAGAAGTCTATGGCATCTCTTAATTTTAATCTTGTATGCATAAATATTATGTAACACAAAGCTTGGCTAAAACTTGATACACAATTTGCACTGTATCCTTAATTTGTGGCTCGGTAATTCTGACTCATTCTAATTGGATCGTTCATTGTGTCCTATACTTAGTGTAGTGTTTGTTTGGCCACACCTTGATTTTTTTATTTTATTTTTTTGCAAACATGGATTTATATTTTGATTAGGGAAAAGTCAAACTATATTCTAAGTGATTACTGAGATATTGATTATTCAGCAACTGATAACATATTCTAAGAGAAATTAAAGGTCAAGGCCTGTTTGGAACGTGTGAATTTTTTCAGAATCCTACATTTTTCCATGTGAAATTGAACTGGTTCCTGTAAAATTTCTATACTATTCCTCTGAAATTCCTACATTCGAAATGAACACTCAATCAATTTTGTATGAAATATTTTTCTAATATGTTTATCTTCCTAGACGATTTCTATTACTGGTCAAAATATTCTGCTCATTGTGTTTTCATCTAATGGTTGGTTGGTAGTCTACTCCTATACTTGTTCTCTTGACAAATTTGTTTGGATTTGGTTGGCCATGGTTTGCCTCCATCCGGCCGTGGCTCCCCTTTGCCAAACTTTAAGACAGACAGATTTACTGGTGGTGGCCAGCCAATTTAACATGTCCAAACAAGTGCCAGCTGGTAATGGTGATGTTTTTTTTGGACGTCATGCATATCTGCAAGGATTCTGCACGGAAGCATTTAGCTCTTTCAATTGTGTGGTTGCCACTGGGTAATGTAGATTCCTATTACTTGTATTATGTCATTGGGCAGAAAAAAATATCTCGAATATCTTAATCTAAAAAATGATGTGGATGTGTTATTAGAAACCCATGGCTACTAATTCTGAAGTAAATTTAAGTTTATGGAGGGTGTGACATACTACAACACCGGGGGACATCAAAAGTTCAGTGTTAAATATGCTAATGTGGTAGATTAGATGGAACCAGGGTGAAAACAATCTGCCAAAGCATTGTTTATGCAAGTGCTTTCATCAATTTCAGAAGCTATGTCCAAAGTTAGCTAGCTTGTGCATGCAGTGTGAACATGATTAGCATAAACGCCAAAAACACTAGCCTGCATTCGCTCAGGATATACTAAAATATAATTCAGATCGTCTACAGACATGAGAAAGTATAGGAGGACTTAAGAATCATGTTTGTCGTATTGTCTCTAGGATTAACTTGTCCAAACTTGGCCATTTGCTCATTGTCTTGTTATATATTGACTGGCAGAGTGTCAGGTGTGACTTACTTTGCACTTCTTAGTCTTTGCATTTTGATGTGTGCTATTGTCTTAGAGAATACTCCTAGATCGTAAGGTTCTGCACTTGAAGTATCCAACCTTAATAAGTCTCTAATGGAGGTAATGTGAAGTAGTTTGGAAAATGGTCACAGATGAACTTACTGTCTTTAAAAAAGATCAGCCTCAGTTGCTATCTGTCAGCCGGTACCGAGGACCATCCATCACTGTCCACTTTGCTTTTAGCATCTTTCTACTCACCCAACATAAGCATGTAACAAACCCACCATGTCTGCCTCTGTAGCAATTCTCTCCCTTCTTTTTACCTGCCAAATGTTTCTCCCTTCGGTGCTTCCTTTTGGTAATTTTCCTTTTTCATTCACCTTCTCTTTGGTGGAGTCATCACTCATCAAAGAACTGAATTCCACTTCCATTTGGTGCCAATCTTTAAGCAGTTGTCTGTCATCTATTGGTTTTTTAGATCCTAGAGGGCATTTGTAGGGTGGCTCACTATAAGGGAGAAGATGATGCCAATCTTGTTTTCTGGCTGGTTTTGTGTAAGCCCCTGAAACCAATGGGCTTTGCTTGCAGCTTTTCTCATCTGTCTTATATTTCCTGCTTTATACCACTGGCGAACCTTCTGCTCTTCTTCCGGTTTTTCTTAACGCGATTCGCTCTTCTTCATCTCTTTATGTTTCTTGGATTGGTTGTCATCTACCAATACTGATGGATCAGATGGTGACTTGATGCAGCCTGCTTCTGCCACTTAAGATAAACGGAGTCAGAGAGCAATTATCACAATCACCTTATTATATGCTGCCTGCCATGACGAAGTTTCCAGTTGATGGATGAACTTAATTAACATAAGTCTGAACCTTTTCATGATTGATTGGGTAGAGTTCAAGAAAAATTAGGAATAATAGAAGTTAAATTCACAAATTAAGTGATGCTTTAAGCAGTTTGGGACTAACTTTTCAAGAAACAATTTTATCATTGATTCCGAAATTGTATTCTAAGCATACATGTGCATTAATTGTTGGACCTGTGCCATATGTCTTTTCTACTACATAGCATGCTTGTGACCAAATAATTTTGATCTTAACACTTATATACAACATTATATACAACTTTTTTGCGATGCTTACCTGTGAACTCTTTTTTTTTTTTGAAAGAACTGGCAGGAGCTCTGCCTTTCATTATAGGTAGGAGCAAGAGTTTATATACAAGCAGTCCTCATAAGGAGGAAAAAAACAGACTAAAAGAGGCACAAATAAAGGGGCAACACTCTAGCCGATTATCCTTAGGGCCCTCCTTCTTTGATCAATGTCCTCCTTGATTCTTGTCGCCACCTCTCTTGCTGATTCAAACGCATTGTTGAAGATAGCGAAGTCTTTTGTACCTTATGATCAAGCAAGGAATCCTGTAGCCATACTTGTCCGTTCAAAACCTCCAGTTCCAGCCTTCAACTCTACTGTTTTTTACATGCATGAGACATGGTTGCTTTGGAAGAGAACCTGTTAAGCCATGTGCGTTGTGCCTGCATCAAACTAATGGGTTAGGTTCAGTCTCAGGTATCTAGATTATGCTGAAGCAACTGATGTGCTCCTTCTCTCCTCATGGCAGTATGCTGATTGGATTAGATTTGATCTTGGCCTATTCAGCACGAGAAGTTGGGTTTTAAAACGTTTGTCTTGCTGGCACCATCTGGAGCCCTTTCATGAACCAGCATGAGTGGACAACCCTGATGGGTAGCCCACATGCACAAAAGAGGGGAAATTAACCTTTTTTTTCATGTGGAGAAAATCTGAATAGGATGCTCAACTTACTGTTTTATCAACATTGATTGAGGAAAAAGAACTGTTTTTATTTCTTTAGTATACTAGTAAAGGTAAGATGAGCATTGCTTTAGTGAAGATATGCTTTAGTATATTTATAGCCTGACATGTGGGGTAAGATGCTGCTGGGGTTTCAAATATAGTTAGGTTGCCACCTTATTGAAAGCAAGATAATAAGCAGTAACAGATGTTGTACACCTGGTGAAAGAGGATCTGAAAACACAGTAAACAATAATAGGCTTGCCCATTTCATGCGTCTGCCATCAAGTGGGGGTGGAGAAGGCTGTCCTGCCTTCATGTGGTTCGGCAAGTCCAAATCAATATTCCTGTCTACAATGGTGACCCTTTCTATCTTCCCCTTTTTCCCTTCTCTTTTCCTCTCCAGTAGCCTAGTGTCCCTATTCATGTTTTTGGATGGGAATCAATCGGTGAGTGAGTGCTGGGCTCGATCCTGGCTCCCATTAGGACGGGCATCAAAAGACAGTGCAATGGTGCTGTGGACTAGATGGGCAAGCACACAGAGCACAGAGGGAGGGAGGCGGAGTGACAGGACCAGGACCGACGACCTGTTGGAAGGGCATGCCAGGGGGCACACGTTAGTTGACAATAATATCGGGCCATCGCAATTTAGGTATCTGACCGGGCACTCTTCACCAGAACGAAGTAATGGTTGCGCTCAGCTGCTGCAGCTGCGTGCTGATGCTGGGGTGGGCAGTAGAAACAAATCTGAGGGGTCAGGCCATGCAGCCATGCATGCACCGCATCATGGGGCAGGAAGGACTTGCCCTTGTGATATGGAGCTGCGTCTGCATAGGGAAAGGACCAATGGCACATGCCGCTGCAGATCAGCAGCTACCGATCTTGAACCTTTGCTTGCTTTGCCTCTACTAGTGTCTGTTGCTTGCTTTGCGTAGGAGTATTAGGCTGCTGCTGCCTGCTGAAGCATTTCTGATGATAGCCCCGGGAACAGCTCTCCACTGATAGCACTTGTACTAGCAGTAGAGAGAAACTGCTTCAATTCTCAGGATCTTTTTCTTTTTCAACAAGAATAAAGTGACGGATGGATACGTTTCGTGCATCATTCATATATATAGGATAATAACCATCTTGTTTGAAAGTTGGAACCATTCTAGGGTTACTTATTATTACTAGCCTGTTGCAATGGCATCCACTGAATGATTTTTTTGGTTTTATAGGCTGTGGCGGTATGGAATCATGACCTTGGATCCCGCAGGAGGTATAGCTGTGCTGTGACAACCCACACCCAGCTTTGGTTCAGTCTTCAGTGTGCAGTGCGTATGTAGTATGATGTTTGGCACACAGCCACAGTGGCACATACACGCACACACTCCCATTCCTTGAAGATGGCACACGTCCAAGAGGAGTCAGGCAGGCACACTGTGGCCTGTGGTGACTGCCTGACTGGTGAGAGAGGAGGGAAGGAGAGGAAGCAGCAGCAGCTAGGTTGGCAAGACAGACATGGGGAGCTGTTGAGACTTGAGACCAGAGCGGAGAGGTGGTGGTGTGACCTTGGGCTTGCTATGCTCACATGAGAAAGATCAGAAGGGGTGCAATAATATAAAGGCAGTGCATGTGATGGCGATTGGCGAGATTGGTGCTCCCTGCTCCTCCAGGAAACACTCCTCGTCAGTCTCCCCCCGGCATCAGTTACCATAATTAAAGGCCGAAACACCTAGCTGTACGTGAGCCTATGGTGTTTATCCAATCAAGAAGGCAAGCAGCATGATAGTATGAAAGAGATTAGTAGCTATGGGGCAAAAAAATAAAGGAAGAGTGGATGCGAATGAATGAATGAATGGGATGGAAGGCAGGAAAAGGATGGAAAAGAATGGAGACAAGGATGGCAATGTGAGCAACAGCAGAGTAGGTGGCTAAAGAACGAAGGAGGCATGGCGATGGCATGGAGAAGTGTGAGCTTGGGGCCAAAGGAAAGGGGCGCGCTGGGCCGCTGGCTGGCTCTGACAGCACCCATATGCTGCTTTGGTTTGAGCACTGCATTTAGTGGAGAAAGACACAACAGACACCGGTGCGCGTACGTCGGGGCGACGGCCATGATTCGTGAGAACTGTGAAAGCGCATTATTAGCACTAAGCATGAGCCTGATTGTACAGTTTGGCAGCCTTGTGCTAGTGCCCTGTTATCTACTGTTGCTTACTAGAATCTGTCGTCAGAAATTGAAAGCCTCTGGAGTATGGTACTGAACTGCTGCTGAAAGCGTCACGTAGACCGCCCAGGTAGATGCTTCAAGGTGCTTTCATATCTTACTTAACCACTGTTGGGGTACAACTGTCATGGTATATATAACCACTGTTGGGGGTCATGACAGTTGCAGAGTGTATGCATTTCTGCAATTACCCATTATTGTATTTGCAGGCGCGAGTGTATCCGATTCGGATCCTCCCTCGTTTGATATTTCCCCTGTAGAATTCGCATGCCAATGCCAGCATCAATAATGTTCAGTTGGGTGGAGTGGAGTGGTCTCTGAACTGAAAGCAGGAAGACTGCATGACAGGGGCCGGCCTTTGGCACCAGCTGCCCTGCCTCTGCCTGCCAATTTGAATGGGCATATCATATACAATCCAGTTGCTGTTGCACCGTCCGCTCATCGGCATCGGCATCGGCATCGCACCTCCCCCTTGTGTGTTTCCTGCACTGCACCAAGGTCGCCGAGCCGTTGCTCCCCCCACTCACTCGATCGCTTTTGTTCAGATCTCTTTGGTCTCTTCTTTCCTTAAAGCATGGGAGAAAATAAATACCCGCTGCTAAGCCTGCCGAGAGCATGAGGTGGTGGGGTTTGGCGTGCCATGGGAATTCGGTTCTCCACACCACACCACACCACTGGTAGCTCCTTTGCTTGCTTGCTTGCCTGCCCAGTTGCCCTCTCTCTGACCAATCTTGCTTACCATGGACTACTAGCCAGCATCTCTTTCTCCGGTTTGGTTTGGTTTGGGTTGGCTTTCATGCCATCTTTCTGGTATTCAAGGATGTCACATGAAGCTTGCATGCCCATCCGAGCCGTGTGCCGTGCCGTGTTACGGTCCCCCACGGAGAACCGTGTTAATGGCGCCTTTGGATCTTTTGGATGGCGATGGGGGCATTCTCATGTCCTTTGCGAATTGATGATTGCATGCATGCATGCGGTGGTGAAACCGCAGCGGTAATGCATGGTAACTAGCAGTAATGGTGTTGGTATTAATTTTGTGCTTGTGCATCTGAACCCGGTCGGTTCGTGATGAAGCCAACAGCAGCAGTATGCCAGCAGTATGTACAAAAATGGGGGGCACTGTGTTTGTCACGTCTGCTAGCTAGTAGCTAGCTGCATTATTTGATATATATGTACCGTACATACATAAGGTCGTGTGTGTGCGTCGGCCATGATTGCAGCATTCTCGCCATTATGTATGTAGAATAAAAATCTTTCGGCTAGTGTTTGTGTCATCCATCATACGATACGACTGGCCGGACCGGACCGGCGCTAGCTAGCTGCTTGCGTTTTTCGTTGAGTGGTTTGCCATCAGCTTCTCTCAGCGGAAATATTCACAAAAGTGCCGTGTCTTATTGAGGCTGACAACCACCTCCAGTTGAGGCATCCAACTCATTTCTGAATTCCCAACCCAACCCAACCCAACCCCATGGTTGATTTGATTAAGTGGGAGGGCAGATGCAATAAGCAATTCAGCTGCAGCCTGACACAGACTGTCTTTCTATATTTCATTTCTTATTTCTTACATACAGATGCTGAGATGTATATGCATATATACTAGTAGATGATATGAGATGAGATGAGAAGCTAGGTAGCCGGCCGGCATCTCAAAAAGTCCCATCAGCTGCACGCTAGCTAGGCCATCTTTTGTGAGCTCAAAGCTCCATGCAGGACAGTTGACAGTAGTGGCGGGCGGACGACTCCATTTACAAAGGCGGCAAGGCTGGATGGATTCTGGAATCCCTAGCTACGATCGATTACAAAGCATGGAGCCACGAGCTCTAGACTTGCGATGCGAGGAAAAAAAAACAAGAGCTAGCTAGCCAGCAACGTCGTCTCCGCTATCTGCAGGCGAACGGGTAGCACAAGGCCGCGCCTCACGGCAGCACATGCATGCATGGCCGAGGAGCCAGCCGGCCTGCACGTGTTTTGGACCGTCCTGATCGATCCTGACCATCGGAACCAAAAACAAACAAACAAACAAACAAGTAACCGAGAAGCTGTTAGCCGATCTAGCCTGGATTAACACGCATCTCATCTGATGCACTGCATGCAGCAAGGCTTAATTGTTGACTGACTGACTTGTCGTTGCTAGGGAGAGGAGGTGCATGCAAGCATAATCAAAATTTTCAACTTTTTCTAGTGATATGGGCTTCTTCTAGTGTTCTAGCATTCAAAATTTAGTATAAACTTTTTCTAATAAATATCTTCTGATGAGGATTTCTTAGTGCTGTGAATAGTAATAGTGTTTTATTACTAATTAAAAACACTAGGAGAACTCCACTCATTTAGTAGTGACGTGATCCATTTGTGCATGTATACCTGGCACTTGCAGAGATCGAGATCGATCGTAAGAGATCATTCATCAGGAAGGCCACCATCACTAGTAGGATAATTATTCATCATGTCCATCCATGACAATCTGCTGACTTGTCCGGTTTGCATTGTCATGTGTGAGCGTGACAATGGAAGCACACCAGCAAAAGCACAAAGCATGCATACATATGGCACCAGCCGTGCATATGTGCATGAGGTTTCCTGCAATGTGATTCTTAAGCACTCGTTCAACAAAGCCATAATAATGCACGGTGAGTCTTTTCGTCTTTTTTTTTCGCGGGTCAATTATGTACCAGTAGTACGTGCTTGGAAATGGATAAGTTCCGCGCTTAAAATAAGTACAGACATGATTATTTTTTGGGGAAGAGCTAGCTAGCCACTCTGGATAGAGAATTTGTTGAGTTTCTTTTCAGAATTAAAAGCACTGTATATATATATAAATTTTGTGAGAGAGCGAAAATGACATCAGTGTTACTCTCGCCCACAAAACCGGCCGTATTTAGACGTTAGGGCACTCACAATGCAGACTCTATCATAGAGTCTAAAGTTATTTATTACTTCGAACAATGTGGACTTGGAGTCTAAATAAGACTTGGAGTCTTATTTTTTCTACCTCTTTCTTCAATAAATACAGTGCCACATCAGCAAAATACCATAAATAATATGTGATTAATTGTCTTGGACTCTGTGATAGAGTCTTGCATTGGGAGTGCCCTTAGGGCACTCACAATGCAGACTCTATCATAGAGTCTAAAGCTATTTATTACCTCGAACAATGTGGACTTGGAGTCTAAATAAGACTTGGAGTCTTATTTTTTCTACCTCTTTCTTCAATAAATATGCTGCCACATCAGCAAAATACCATAAATAGTATGTAGTTAAGTGTCTTGGACTCTGTGATAGAGTCTTGCATTGTGAGTGCCCTTAGGGACCCCAGAAATCTTTATGCAAATATCGCGCATGATTGCATCGTATTGTACGCATTCATCCTCTTCCCTGGATATATATAGCTAGCGACCGAAATAGCTAGACAGCGCAAACCACTCGCTAACTAATTCCATTCATTCATCACACGGCCCTGCTGCTTTGAACCTGACAAAGAAATTAAATACAATTCCAAGCTGCTAGCTAGCTGACATCATATTCATGATATATAAGCACCTGTTGTTTTCTCAGCGATTGACCCTATAATTTTGGTCAGATTATATTCCCAAACGGTTCTATCAAGGGGCCGGGGAGATGATGTCCACACATGTACACCCGCCGTTTAGAAATGGTTATGTTACCTGACCTCTCTTCACGTCAGCTGTGGAAGAGATAGAGGTTGTTGCCATTTTCTCCAGTGCAGCCAGCAGCATGTAGAATATGCATGGAGGTAGCTGGTGTCATGTATTGGCAGCAGGTATACACGCAGTCGTCGTAAGTGTATGCGCAGATAATTAAACTAACATAACCGCGTGTTTCAGCTTCATTATTATTCAGCATCCCAATGTCAAAGCTAGCAGCACGCAGCAAGTAGTAGTGCGGCGTCGATCGCGAATCGTCAAACAAGAGGTGCTTCGCGAGTCTGCCAAGTTTTCTGTCTGTCAGCTGTCTGTATATAGTGGCGTGGCGTCGATTATTGCCGCCATCTCTCCTCGTGAGTGAAAGCGGCTTTGATTTGCGGCCATTTGTGCCGCCGGTCGTCTCGGTCCACAGGACGGTTAATCGCCGCCTGCTAGCTTCCGCCTGTGTTTTACACCATGCATGCACGGCATCCGCCCATGTATGCCGGTCTCGATCTGTACAAACGCTAGCTATCCGGCGACTTTATTGGAACCGTACGGCAACGGAGCATATCTGCATATGTACTGAGGTCAGTCTCAATGGGGTTTCATTAGAGTTTCATGCACATTAAATATGCTGATGTGGCGCTATATTAATGAAGAGAGATGATAAGAGTTTCATGAGAGTAGAGAGAGTTTCATCCCCATGAAACTCCTATGCACTGTTTCCAAAATATTGATATGTTGGAAACTGTGTCATAAAACTCCCATTAAAAATGACCTAACATGGCATGAAGTTTCGGTGAGAGAAAGAAAGAAATGTAGCAGTAAAGCTTAGTGAACTAACGAAGGGCGCACAAAATCTCTTAGCTGAATCCGGGCGACGTCGAGATCGGTCGAGACAGCAGACCTGGACGACGGCTGTTGTACACGTACGCCTGCTCGTTGCTGTCAAAGCTTATGTATAGACAAACAGGGCTAAAAACTTAGCTTGGTATGCGTCTAGCTCGTCGCGTCACCTGTGGCAGCTAGCTGGTGGTGGGCGCCGATGGACGGACGGACGACGCCGGCTGGCCGGTGGCCGCCGACGTGCTGCGTCTCTGCCTTACAGTCAGAGGCATCGAATGAAACACACACACACACACACACGATTCCGTCCGGCCGCATTTCGGTGCTGCTCCGACGTGCAAAGGCGGCATACGAGGCTCAGCCAAAAGAAAGGAAAAAACCCTTGTCAAAAAAAAAAGAAAGGGAAAAAGGAAGAGACACCAAAGATTGGCGCGAAGCTAGCTAGCAGTCCACTCTCGCAACGCAAAGACGCAAAAAAAAAGACGTAGTACGCCCTCCGATTTCGGCCACCCGTTTTGATTTCGTCGCCGTCCTTTCGCGTCTTGGCTCGTATAAAGTCGGTCGATCGCTTGAATGAAATGCATGGCAAAAGAAGTCGCCCGGTATGCCGTGTGTGGATGAAGTGGTGGAGGAGTCGGCAGGAAAAGCGAGCTGCCCTGCCCCCACCCCCTTCCGGCCTTCCTTCCCCGAGGAAATTAAAAACAGAGGAATTGAACACGTACCGCTACCGCCGGGAGGAGGAGGAGGAGGAGGAGGAGGAGGAGGAGTTCACACGCAAGGCGGCACAAGTACTACACAGTTGCAGAAACACAAGCCCAAACGCATGCTAGCTGCTTCCGTTGAGAAAAAGAAGAAAATCATGCGTGCGTCGTCGTCCTTTATTTGTACACACATGTACATGTTGGTGATAAGGATAGCTGCGACGAACTGTATGCGCGCGATGGGTGAATTTGGACGTTCCCTTGAGCTTATCTGCTGTAGTCTTTCGTAGTTATTTTTCATAATAAATTAGCAGATGACGTGTCTGTGCTGGAGACGGTATACATGCTATGTAGTATGTGTGTCTGTGGCATGAAACATGGTGATAACAAGACTGGTAAATCATTATGCAAGCATGAATGCATGCATGAGCTTATGACAGCGAGACTTATAAAATAAAATAAAAGATTTGATGCACAGAGGAACAAAAAACACTGTTGGTTTCTAGATCGCACCAGACCACCAGTTGTATATCGATCAGTAGAGGTCATATGCATGAGCTGCGCATGTATGTGTACTCCTGGTTATGGTCCAACAAGCGTATGGAGAGAGGCCAGGGACGACGGGGCGATCATATATTACTCGATTCTGAAGGACGTACAGGTAGGCTGTTTCGGCGCTGGTCCAGCTTCAAAATGTCAAGACGGGCGGGGAGTTCGTTGTCGCATTTGACGGTGACCACACGGCTGATGCGAACCGGAACAGCGCGCAGGGCCATCATGTTTGTCCGGGTGGGAAATGGGAATGGGTCTGCACATGCGTCCGTCCACGGACTATGATTCGGCCTAATATATGTGACTTGAGCTCAAGTGTTCGTATCGTATGCGCCGCGCCCCCAGCCAGACCATGCTTGTTTTTACAGGCATTCTGTAGCATGCAACACGTGGCGCCACCGCGGCCGGTAGTGGTACGTGTATCGGTGTATGAGATGTACGTGGTGCAGCTTGTTATCTGGTCATTTGGCGTAACGGTGCCGTATGTATATTTTGTTACAGCGTCTCCAGTAGTAATCTCTTAATCAGGTCCCAGATGCTAAATGGATGATCCTTTTCTTCTACGAGCCGAGCATCTCCAACAACTCTTTAAATCAACTTGGTATTCTTATAAATCTAGTAAAAATACAAAAAAACTCTCTCCAACAACTCCCTAAATCAACTTGGTATTTATTCCAACTGCGTATCCAGGGGTGTCGTGCGCGTAAATTTCCGCACTTCCTATCACGTGTGTATCGCCTGCGCCCCACTCACCCTCGCCCGGCTCGTAGGACCTCGCTGGGGACGTCGCGGTCGGCTCGCCGCGCCGCCGCACGGGCAGGAGCACGGACGCAGGAGCGCGGGAGCTCGCCGCGGTCGGCTGGGGACGTCGCCCGGTAAAACATCGTCGTGGTCGCCTCGCTGGGACATCGCGGTCGCCTCGCCCTCGCCCCGTTCGCCGGACGCAGGAGCGCGGGAGCTCACCGCCCTGCCGCACGGGGGCAAGCAGGAGCCCGCCGCCGCCCCGCACACCGGCTTCGATCCGGTCTTGAGAATAGAGACCCCTCGCGTAAATTGATTACTCTTGTTGGGTTATCTTGCAAAGTGCCATGACTCATTGAAGTCACAGATCCTGCCTCTGTTAATTATGAGAAAGTTCGAGGCCCCTTCTGAAAAGTGCCTGTCCTTATCTGAATTTTGGATGCAGCAATGACAGGCGGGTCTCATTTGTCATCCTCTATTTTTACCAAGTGAGAATAGCAACCTGTTGGAGAGATGTCTTTTTTTACTTGCCAAATAAAATAGCAATTTGTTAAAACTCAAGACTTATAGCAAGTGATTTTTACCAAGTTGTTAGAGATGCTCTACAAAACTCTGGCAAAAGTCCCTAATTATTAGTAGATCCATTTTGTTATGACACATGACATGTGGAACTTATACGTACTCGTCCATCAAAGTTTTTTTTTTTTGACTAAGGCTTTGTTTAGATCTAAAAAGTTTTTGGATTTTGACACCGTAACATTTTCATTTTTATTTAACAAACATTGTTCAATTATGGAGTAACTAGACTTAAAAGATTCGCCTCACGATTTAGAGGCAAACTGTGCGATTAGTTTTTGTTTTCATCTATATTTAATGCTCCATGCATGTGCTACAAGATTCGATGTGATAGAAAATCTGGAAAATTTTTTAGTTTTTGGGGTGAACTAAACAAGGCCTAAGTAATGAATACCGACCGTTCCTAAATATAAGAGCAGAGCCATGTAGGCCTCCAAACACCATATGACAACAAGTAGGGCATGCTGATTTAGGGTGTGTTTAGATCCAAAATCTTTTTAGATTTTGATACCGTAGTATTTTTGTTTATATTTGGCACACAGTGTGCAATCATGGACTACCTAGGCTCAAAAGATTCATCTCGTGATTTTACAAACAAATTGTGCAAATAGTTATTCTTTTTATCTATATTTAATGTTTCATGTATGTGCCACAAGATTCGATGTGATAGGAAATCTTTTTAGAATTTTAAAGGAATCTAAACATGCCCTTAGGGTTGGTTTGGTAGGTTTCCAGCTCTGAAAACATAGTTTTAGAGTAGGTGCTCCACCATGGAGCAGCTCTACGATAGAGCCGAGCTCTCACTAAATCATTTGGTGGAGCTCCAACTCTTAGATGGACTCGCATGCAATTACTAAACACATGAATCGAGGACTGAAATGAGAAAACACATCTTCTTGCTCCAGCCCCAAGAACACCAATGGGAGATACCATGACCGCTGCTGGCAAGCAAAGTGGCGAAGGTAAGGTTTTTGCAAGAGGATTGGAAGAGGAAGGGGGTAGAGGAGGTGGAGGAGGGCCGGATCTTCTCATCCCAGCGGCTCGCTACCCACTAGCATGATGAATGAGGAGTGGTGTCATGGTGTGTGAGACGGCGACTACACTCGACGCGGAGAAGAGGGGTTACGGGGAATAGAGGTGGTGCAACCTTTTGCGTTGGGTGAAAGGAAAAAGAAAGTGGATTAATACACATGGATATATAATCGGTGGCGTTGGTGGATAATTTCCAACAGCTCCACGAAGAGTTCTAAAAACTAGTGTTTTTTAGACCATCCCTTGAGGTGCTCCACGGATTTAGTGGATCTAGGAGCTAGATCCAAGTTTTTGGCGGTTCTTGTGTTCATAGAGCTAGGGCATTTGACTAGAAAGGTTAGGATCAAAGATCACACTTTTTTAGGATTTGAAACTGCATGGAGCTTTGCCAAACACCCCTTTAACGCTGGTATATAGATCTGACATGTTGAGTTCAATAACTAAACTTGTACCATCACTGTCTCATACTTTTCAGCCCATCGTACGTTATTTGAGTATGCACGCCAAACACAGAAATCAGCCCCGTAGTTAGTTCCTAGACGATAGGTGGACGGATCAAACAGAATGTTTCACACCAGAAATAAACTCAACCACAAGCGAGCGAACTGAATCGACGAAGACGCCATGCATGACATGCTGACAGCAACGACCACTAGCACCAGTCCACCACGGCGCGAACAAGGGGAAGAATCGGTAAGAATCGCAGGCGATTACGTTACGTCCAACAACGCAAGGGCGATCGATCGGGACTCGAGAGGGCGCGCGGGACCCAAGCGGTTTGAAAAGGGAGGAGAGGATGATCACATGCCACGCCCATCATCCACTGGGAAAATATACTGTGTTGTGATGCCACCAAGGGACCGGGCCGGGAGAAGAGCGCAGCGCGGGCACGCACGGCACGGCATGGCATCGGCATCGGCATCCGCCTCCCATCCGCCACTAGAGTTCTCGATCCGATTCATTCCTCCCGGCAGACCGGGCGGGCCGCGGCATCACGCACCACCACCTCCGATCCGATCCCCCCCCCCCCCCCCCCCCCCATTTCCTCCTCCACTCCACCTCGCTCTCGCGCCTTTCCTTCGCCCGCACTTAATGTGTGCTGGGGTTGGAGACGGACGCACGAAGCTGCCGTGCCTTGCATCATGCATGCGATCGAATTGCGAACGAACCTGTCCCTCATCTCCCTCTCAGTTATCACCACCCACCCCCACCCCCCGCGCCGGGCCGTCCGTCCGTCACCGCCGACGCGAAACTGCCCGCCTGCCTCCGGCGTGTGTCGTCGCGCGTTTTAACCAACCAACCGTGCGTGCGTGCCGGATTTGACCGGCCGTTCACGAGTGGAGCCGGCCTGTGGCCTAATACTAAATAGTCGTCAACAAAACTCAGGAATGAATTGATGAACGAAGAAACATGCACATGCCTGCCTGCTTCGTCGTCGTCGTCTCCGCATGCATGTGTGTACGCAACGGCTAACTGGCTACCAGCTAGCTGAGAGAAATACTACGCGCATCGCAACGCTGCAGCCCTTTGTCCTATCTGGATACATAGTGCGTTGCTGTTTGGTGTGATTGACAATCCAAACACACATTGGATTTGACCAGCTGGGCGGACAGCATGCGTTTAATTTCCGGTCGATCGAGAGTACTCTACCTGACAGCTCGCGTGGCCACGGCCGGATGCACGCATACATACGTGTTATTAGGTCACGGATTAGCTAGCATCGTCACAAGGAGGGACGGACTATTTTTAGTCTAGATGGTCTACTCTCTAATTTGCCAAACGGTCGCAGTCTCCACCACTCTCCAGCAAAGAGATGGTAAATAAAGCAGCTGCAAGCTAGTAGAGGCTAACCCAATGCCAGCACCCAACAAAGATACAGTATTTGCCTTTTTGTCACCACTGATCGATGGTGATTACTTTACATTCCCACCTCACCTCCAGATGGCTGTAATAGAAGTAAAACCTAGAATCAATCACGATCACGTGGAAATGCATCGTCGAGGAGACGAGACGGAAAGATGCATGAAACAAAAGCATGCCAAATAAATGAGCGAGAAAGGGCAAAATAATTGACATGGCCGGATCGGAGGTTGTTTGCAAGGAAGGTAGATGCAGCGCTGCATCAGCTGACAGCCACCTTGGGAACAAAGATGGCCAGCATTTGATTCTTTCTAGCTAGCCACCCGGCTCTCTTTTGCATCTTCGATCTCAAGAAATATTCTGGGCCGGGGCGCAAGGATTGATATAGATATTTCATTCTCTTTTTTTTTCTGCCTACTAGCTTTATATATATCCCCACACTTCTTGCTTCAATCGCCATGCTCCTAGTAGCTAGCTAAAAGGGGGGAGAGAGGGAGAGGCTTGTTCTAGTTGTCCTAATGATGTTTACCAAATCCCAATCAACTCACAACTAGAACGTACTGGTCAATAAACTCTGCCTGCATCTAGCTTTGGGTCCTACGCACGCCGATGCTTGCTAGTACTTGGCAGTTAAGCTATATATGCATGTAGTATGTGCTGTTGCGTTGCTGCAGGCTAGGAACAACCAACTGGAAAGCAACAATAATTTTCTATCAAATATAGTAGTAGTGTGTAAGCATGTACGCATCCTTGTTTGTTGCATTGTTACTTCCAATTCCCAATTCAAACACGACGTGCTACTGACAACTCTCTCTCCCCCCAATTCATCATTTTGAACCAAAAAAATCATCATTTTTCATTCAAGGGGTTCCAAAAACCCAAACCAAAGAATTTTGGCAACCACTCGGTAGTAGGAGTAGGTCGGATGCCTTAATCTCCTTCGGATTCCTCAGCGGCTCAGCCTTCAAAAAAACAACATTGTATTTTTTCCACAAGACAATGAAAGTGTTGAAAACGAAAGGGTGTTCAAACAAGTGCTTGCAATAAAAACCAAACACAGCTCTAGAACAAGACACCGCTTTTAATTTATTTCTTCTTTTTTCACAAGGAAAACAAATCTCTTCGTCTTATCAACAACATGCGCATGAAAATGAAGCAAGACTTAAAAATTGTCACTCCACGTTTACACACGTAGCTTATTTGCCAAAGAGAAGCAACGACGCGACATGTTGCTTGGTTCGCTTACCACCACCATTTGATTGAAACACTTGATAGCTCGATCGTGGGAAGGCGCCAGAGAAAATTAAGTGATTGGAAAATTCTAGCATAGAGTGCGAGTTTGAATTTGTCACTTGACTTTGATGTTTCTTTGATCAATGTCAAAGGGATAAATGTGCAATCCCCTTTTGCATTTTTGCACATCATTGCGTATATAACCTTTAAGATATGCATGGTATGAGATTTAGTGGCGAAGTTAGAGCAATTTAGAGGGTGGTACATTTTTCTTGTAGATGTAAAAATATAAGCAACGACCATGATGGAAATTTGATTTTAGTAATGATTCACAGGCTATAACGTAGCTTCGCCACTGATGAGATGCCAATGTCACGTACTCCCTCAGTATATTGATAGTGTTCGGTATAAGGAATGATTTCTAGTCATTCCATTTTTTTCATCAACTCATTCCCTACAAACTAATTATTAGTATTAGTAATTGGAATGGAGTTATTTAGTCAAATTTGAGATGTGGACTCATGATACACCATGTCATTTAGGATGGAGCGATTCCTCACATGTAGTACCAAACACCCTATAATAGATAAAGATAATTATCATTTTTGTATTAAATAAGTTCGGTTGACTACTATTTTTATTAGAAGTCATTTTTCTTAAGTATTGAAGGTTTGAAAATAATACATGTGGATTTATATACAAAAGGTTTTCTCGTGTATATATTAGCATAATAACTTTTGCTCCGTAAAGTTAGTAATCAAAATAATATTTTAGAGATACGTCGTCGATCTCCTTTATTTGCGACTGGGACTGAGTAACTGTACTTATTTTAGTCGATGACGCAAATACATACTACTCCTACATGATATTCCAATATAAACCTTTGCCGCTAAGGCGTTGTCGTATAGGCAGTGATCTGACCAAATCAGCCATTTCTTTCAGATTTGATTCACCTAAAATGATCGCCCCAAATTGTAACCCCCAACCCCCACCCCACTGCAAACAACACACTACAAGCCCCAAATAAGATGGCACTAAATGGCAATGGCTTAAATTAGATGACGCAAACATTTATGGCCGATATCTTTAGCTGGCCACAACAAATACGTACGGTACGTTTGCTTGACAGGGGGCGTTCTACCGCCCTCCTTTATTCCGGCAGCCCAGCTAATTTTTGAAAGGTTAACGGCTAAGCTAGTAGCACTAGTAGCTGTGTCAAGGAAGGCTCTTCTCCTCTCCTTGCGTTCCTCCAACGCCCCCCCTGACTTTTCCAAACGCCTCCGCCATCATTATTGCGTAGCGAAACCCGGCCAATCGATGGAGCCAAAGCGAGCGCGATCGCGAGGACGAGGAGCCCCAAAAACCGAAACCACCCCACCTCACCCCGTGTTGATCTCCCCGCATTTACGCTACCACGAAATCGCGCTGTAAATCCCCACCCTCCGCGATCCATCCGTCGCCTAATTTTAACCATCCGTCCGTGTCTCCGTCGCCACGAGCAATTTTAGGCGGCCAGCCCCCTTCTTCCCCGTTCAGTTTCTCCTTCGGACGCGCGCGCGAGCGCGATCCATCATCACCGTCCCGTGCCCGTGCCCGTGCCGTCGTCCTCGTCCCACTCCACGCGAGCGAGCGAGGGAGCGGAGGTTTTTAAAAGCGAGCGTGCGGAGTGGGTGCGCGACTGCGGGGAATTGGACTCGGCTATTAAAACCACGAGTGGAAGTTTTCTTCTCCGTGACCTCCCGCCCGCTGCCTGCGCCAACCCACCACCCATCCGTTTCTCGTTCTCCTGCCCCTGCCCCTGCCTCCCCTCCCCTCCTTAACAATGGCAGTACAGGCGCAGTACCCGTCCAATCTCCTCTTCCACGACAGGTGCGCCTCCTCCTACTCCGCCACCACACGGCGCGTCCTCCTCCTCCCGCTCCTCTTGAGACGAGGTCTTTGATTGCCGGGGAGTAGTGGTCTCACGGCTTCCTGCTGTTTGTCGCAGAGGTGAGCCGGACAGGAAGGGGATGGACATGCCCAGGCCGCCGCAGCTCGCCGGAGTCTCGCCGGCGGCAGTCTACTTCTCCAGCGCTGGAGGTGTGTGTGCCGCCCGCCCCGCCCGCCGTGCCTGATGCTATGTTCTTAAATAGGAGGACGTACGTCGTTGCTCGCCGTGCCGCGGCCACCCTACGGTTCTTGGATTGTGACGGTTTCGGTTCCATTTCTTGCAGCGACTGGGAACAATCGGAGGAAGCGACCCAGGGAGGCCATGGCCATGGCGCCGCCGCCGGCGGCGGCGGCGGCTAAGGAGGAGTACGTCAATCTGTTCACACTCCAGCCGCAGCAGTCGACGTCGTCGTTCGCCAACGTGGCGCTCTTCCACAACCAGAGCAGGGTCTCGTCGCCGGCCGCGACGACGGCGCTCGTGTCCACCGGCCTCCGCCTGGCATTCGACGAGCAGCAGCAGCTACAACAGCAGGAGAGCAAGCAGATGAATGCGTTGCGCTACTCGTCGTCGTCGCCCTCGCTGTTCGGCTCTGTCTCCGACGAGCTCGCCGCGCAGGTGAAGCAGCACGACGAGGAGATCGACCGGTTCGTCCGCGAGCAGGTATCTACCTTCGCACCCCTCACGCAATCCGCCTGTTCTCATCGTCAAGTTCGTTTCTTGGTCCCAATCCTGACGTCCCAATCCGTTGTTGGCCAGGGCGAGCAGCTCCGGCGGGCGATGGCCGATCGGCTGCGGCGCCACAACCAGGCGATTCTGGTGAAGGCGGACCAGTCCGCGGCGCGCAGGCTGCGCGAGAAGGCGGCGGAAGCGGAGCGCGAGGCGCGGCGCGGCGCCGAGCTGGAGGAGCGGCTCGCGCGCCTCCGCGGCGAGGCGGCGGCGTGGCAGGCCAAGGCGCTGTCGGAGCAGGCCGCCGCGGTGACCCTGCACGCGCAGCTCCAGCACGCCGCGGCCGCGGCGCGGGCGTCGGTGGAGGAGCTCGCCGCCGCCGGCGACGCCGGCCCGGCGGAGTCCTCGTCGTCAGCGTACGTGGACCCTTGCCGGCGCACCACGGGTCCAGGGACGTCGTCGGACCGCGCGTGCCTCGGCTGCCGCCTCAGGCCGGCCTCCGTCGTGCTCCTCCCCTGCAGGCACCTCTCCCTCTGCGGCGAGTGCTTCGCCGCGGGCGACGCGGACGACGCCGCCATGGCGTGCCCCGTGTGCCTGTGCGTGCGGACGGGCAGCGTCGAGGCCATCCTCTGCTGAGCCGAGCTTTCCCCGCTTCATCATCCGGGTCCGGTCGTCCGCCCTCGTGGCCGGTGAGTGCGTGCATGATGACATGATGTGCAGGAATCCATCCATCAATGCCTTCCCAGAAAATGAGAAGGAAGAAAAAAAAAACCGTAGGAAAGCTAGAATTTTTTCCTTTTTCTTCTTTTTCCCAAGTTTTTGTTCATATTATTATTTTCCAGCTCCTTTACCTTGGAGGAGTATCCCTTCCTCAATCTCCTTTTATTATACTACTAGGGGTTTTAGGAGAAATTCAATTGATAAGTTCATTGTTAATAGTAAGCATCAGCAACTTTGCAGCAGATGATGAAGATGAACGGGGTGTGCACGGCACACCTTGATTTCTTTCTTGCTTTCGTTCTCTCAATCTGTCGCTTTCGTGTTTCTTCCTGGGCACACACTAATCAGAGAGCAGGTTTACCATGACGTGATAGCGCCTAATTTGCTAGCCGTGATTTGTATTGGCGTCCGCCCTCGCAACCGGATATGGCGATGATGGCAGCTTGGCAGGCGAGCGGTGCCAGGATTAACAAGCGATCGCAACCGCCGTGCCACTCGTGATGTCGCCCGTTCGATGCGACGCGAGGCCTGCACCTGCAGCGGCCATTTTGCTCATCAATAATGCCGCGCGAGACGCCGAGATTTCTGTAGCGCAGCGCAGGCAGGACGGAGGTTGGTGGTGCGCGGGAGCGCTCCCGGCGTGGGAGGACGAGGAACCGACGAACGGAAGCGCGCGCTCTCGCGGCGCGCGCGATGCGGGGCAGTTAATTGCGGGGCGCACGGTGGAGCCCCGGGAGACGAGATGCGTGCCCCCCTGCCCCACCCGTCGGTGGCAGCGGCAGCGGCAGCGGCAGACTTTTCATGTTGGGAAGCGGATCTGAGGTGGCACGGAGGAGCGGATGCGTGATCTGCCTGTCAGTCAGGCTGCCACGAGGAAGAGGAACGGCCGCGGGGGGGGGTGGGTGGAGGGCTGTCAGACTGTCACTGTGGCGGGAGGCGGCAGCGGGAGCGGCGCCGGCGCCTCTTCCCGTGGCCTGGCTACGATGGCAACTCGCGTCGGCGTCGGCACCGCCACAGCCGCCGCACCAACACATGCCGCCCTCGCCCTCTCCTTTTCTACGCCACTCCGTATAAACCGTAGCATGGTCCGTACTCCAGCTTGCCGTCCGTCTTGACGCGCGCGGCGCATCTTCAACTCTAACGTCTGTACTGGCACAAAACTTTATCAGCAATTGAAAGGAGGCGACGCCGGGCAGCCACTGTACAGGCCGTGGAGAGAGCGCATGAATTGGAGCGTCAGTTTCTAATGAATAAATTAGCCCGTCCAAAGCGTACTGATTCCCCCCGTCAGTACGCCTCATAAAGGCTGTACTACACGCATTAACCAGTAGTATTACACATCATGCAATGCAGTGGCACGAACCCGTCGAGCGCACTGATGTTTGCCGGCCGGGACGGGAGATGCGAGCGAGGATTCAGACGGAGCACGTACGTACGTACGCAGTGGTGGTACCTGCAGAGCAGCAGTACCATGGACGACGACCAACACGGCTTGCTTGTGTTGTGAGTTGTGCAATGGCGCCGTGTGACCCAACTGTTGTCCTCAGTATATACGTAATCGATCAGCTCATGCAAACCTGTCTCGTCGTTGTCGATCTCGCGCTTTACACGTCCCGATGTGCCTTCTCCCTACATTATGAGTATGATAGCACGAGGGGGCAGCGTTTTCGTCACAGGAATAAGATGGGCTTTGGCTGGGGGAATCTGTCATGTGGTTTGTCATGCTGCCCCCATGTAAAGTCTTGCCCCAATTCACGGCCTCACGGGGTTACGTGGAAGGAATCAGTCGCTGTTACGGCGAACCAACGATCTCATCTGCTGCTGGCTTCACGGGATTACTGCGATCGATCGAATCAAATCGTGGTCGCTGCATATCTGATCCTGCTGGGATCGCATGGGTTTGATGCGTCGAACCAATTCCATGCCGCCGGCGTGGCCTACCGGCTGAATTTCGATCGGGAGAAGGAACGAGGAAAGGAACGCTTCCACAGAAAGGTTGTGTGGTCCTTGTGGGTGGATACGCGAATGGAGTGGAAATCCGTCCAAAAAAAAGCAGCTTACGCCTGACGGACTCCCCGATAATAATGTTTAGAATCACATGCGTTTGTCAACCCGGCCCGTTGCGCGTACGGCCAGCCATGGTTGCAGAAATATATATAGGCTTACCTAGCTCGTTGACCGTGGAGATATGTACTGGTACATGATCATCAATATATAAATGTTCAACTTTGTTTGCCTTTTCCCCTTAGATCAGCAAAATAAGAGTAGTTCATTCGATCTGGACCCTTACGGTTTTACTAATGCTCAAACTCGTAATAAGCAGGATGACCCAGGGGTTGCTTCAAGTCTGTGGGCTAACAATTAGCTCTAAAATTTTAATGTCAAATATAAGGGCTAATTATAGGCTAACAATTAGCCTTTGATTTTAAATAAATATGAGGACTAAACATGTGCTAATTAGGGTAGGAACTAATGAATTACCTCTTATTAGCCTGACAATTATCATAAGTGTGACATAGTAGTTCATTTTTTTTTGTGTCAAAGCTCATCAAAAGTGTGACGGATGATTTGTTCACCACACTTGAAGCATAACGTCTGGCGGCAGCATCGATACAATCACATACTTCCTTTTTCAAGTTGGATAGCCAATTCATTTTCACCTAAGAAGATTTGAGTTGTTTTCCTAAAAAAAACTCTTGCAATGGTACGATGCAATTCCTGCAACTTTTTTTTTTGAGACTCTGCAATTCCTGCAACATGTGAGGGTCTCCAAAAGTATAAAAAAAATAGAATATTTTTTAGACTCGTAAAAAATAGAGAGTGGAAAAGGCAAGGTTAAAGAGTACGGAATTTGAAATGGCCGGACTATGGGCTGTTGCCTGCTGCATCGCCATATGCTTCCATGCTTAATGGGCCTGATATGTCATTTTGGGCTCCGTTAACGGTGACTTTCGCTTGTATTGGGCGAGTTACGTGTCGGGCCTATCATACAAACTTTTTTTTTTTGACAATGTCCTATCATACAAACTTTGCTAGCCTGGCCTAGCACCAGAGGAAGCCCCAACTGAAATCTTTTATACCGTCATCATTCTCCAAATGAAAAATGCTTTGCCACCGCCCGTGTGTCACGCAGAAATGTAGTCTAACTTTTTTTTTCAAAAAAAAAAAGAAGAAATCTTCTCTAACATCGTCCGTCCGTCACGCAGAAATTCAGGTCCAGCTCGGTCGCCACGGGGTCAAAGCTCTCGCAACAACAAGGACGGAAGACTTCGTTCCAAGTCGGTCAACCCATCACCCAATCACACGGCGGGACGACCTTGTCCGTTACGTTGCCTTGTTGTGAGTAAAAGCCAAACGACGTGACGACAAGAGACACGGCGAGGCGCGTGGAAAAGGCGAGGCGATCGATCGAGCACACCGGAGCAATGCCAATGCGGCAGCAGTAGCCGCGTCGTGCGCCGGGCGCGCGTCGCCGATGCGATTCGACGTCGCACTCGCACGACGGCAGCCCACCGTCGTCCCCGTCCGTCCGTCGTCCAGCACACGGCTTCCTGCTAACTTCCTCGCCCTTTCGCCCATTTTTTTCCATGCACCGCGGACTCCTCGGTCGGACTGCCTCAAAGTGCTCGACGAAACCAAAACAACGGCCTACGTCCGCCAACATCCCAACTAGACTCCTTGTCCCGGTGTTCCCAATGGCCCGATGATCCTTGGGCCAACAACGCCCAACAACCATGTGCATGGCTTAAGCTTGTACTACTAGAAACTTTAGCAGTGTCTAGCTGGTGAATTAATAATCTTCTACCATCGCTGAATTGCACTTGAACTACAGTAGTAGTACACACTAAAATCTAATCGTCCATTGGAGTGATCGCAGTAGCAGTACAGAGACTACACTACTACCACCAAGCTGTAATCAAAGCTGTCCCGATCTGGCCAATACAACACGTGGCGACACCGGCGCACTAAACAACCAGCCAGCAGCGCGGGCTGGACTCCCCCACGGCCCCACAGAATCGAGCGCGACCAATAAACAAATTGGGTCGCCGTTGTTGTTACTGCAGATCTTCCGGTGGATTCTCAATTCTGCCTGCTGCGGCATCGCAGTTAACAACGCCGGCGCCACCAAGGCGAGCAAAAACGGCCAGGGGGCCTGGCACCGTAAGCCAGCAAACAAAAACCGGTACTGCAGCTTTCTTGTTGCCCTGCCCCTAGCGCTGCTCGTACGGCCAAATTGCGCTGGCCGGTGCCGGTTGCGATGCAGTACAAGGAAGGGAACAAGGGACTGAAGGGAGCAACGAGAAGAGGTTCCTGGAAATCTAGCCGTGGTTTCTCGCGCATCCACACCTAATTAACTCCTCGACAGCCACCTTTGCCTGTATTCTCCCGTCGCCTGCCTGCCCCTTTATAAGAGGAACAAAGACGACCTCCTCTGGTCGTCGTTGGCAGCAGCAAAGCTTCAAGGCTTGTTCAGTTCAGTGCTTCAGTAAGTGCAGTAGTCTAGTGGGTACCCTAAGGCTCAGCTCCTCCAACACTGAGAAATGATGGCTTCTTCTTCCTCCTCTTCCTTCTTTGGCATCGAGCCACTCGACGGCGGCGGCGAGAGCGAGACCTGCCGCCACGCCATGGACGCCTGCTCCCTCTGCGGGAAGCACCTCGCCGGGGACTGCGACATCTTCATGTACAGGTTCGTGTTCGTGCCGCCCGGCCGCGGGCCTGATTGCTTTGTCCATTCCTCCAGCTTTACCGATGCATGCAATGCGGAGCGGTGTTCTGATACGATCGTCCCCGTTGCGTGCGAACAACAGAGGGGACACGCCGTTCTGTAGCGAGGAGTGCAGGTACCACCAGATGGTCAGGGACGATTTCAAGACGGAGCGGCGTCCGGCGAGGAAAGAGGAGCAACGCCAACGCCGCAGGCACCAGGCTCCTGCCGCCGCCGAGCCGCCGGCCCATGTCCCACTCGCGGCGGCAAACGTGCCCGTTGCCATCTAACGATGATCGGTTGGCAGTGGCACAGAGCGGCATCCGATCGGCTTCTCTGAAGGAGACAACGAACAGTCCGATCGAGATAAGTATGTAGCGGCAGAGCAACCACGCCCTCGATAGTATCTTTGTGTTCTTTTCTGTGTTCGTTGATGCTGGCCACTTTTTTTCTTCACGTGCTGAGCAATGGTGCGAGAGAAATGGATGTACATAACGGCATTTTCATGCAAGTCTATGCATTTTTGCTGTTGTCCCTTTGCTATTTGCAATCAGAACTTTAGCCAGCGTTATCCGCCTATCAAACACGGGAACATATCTGGTGGAAACACATGCCCTTGGTGCTTGTTCTCTCAATCCCCTCTTAAGAGATTGAAGGGGATTAGGAGGATTTTGATTTGTCTGTTTTTAATTACTTTCAATCTCCTTTAATTGTCATTGATTTTCACTTAACCAAACAAGGCCTTAGCTGCCCTTGCGAGTAAAAGAGCAATTGCAAGAGTCGTTTGTATCCTTCCATATTAATACAAATAGAATTTTTGATTTTTTTTTTAAAATACTCTTCAATTAAATCTCCAAACATTACATTCTCTATCCATAGTTTCTTGCAAGCTAAAAATAGCGAGTATGGCTCGATAAACATTGTGACTTGAATCTTGCTACCCGTATCTTTTATGGTAGCCATGATTTGTTTAAGGTTCAATGTGACAAACTACGATACTAATTGAACAAACCTAATAATTCTTTTTTATTATTAAAATAGTTCTGGGACATTTAGACAATCTTGGGAAGCAGGGGCGAAGATAGATAGTAATTAGGGGGTGTAAATGAACTTCTAAATTGTTTGAAAATAGTAATTTTCTCTAAATTTTCACCATATATGCACCTCAAGTTTATGCACTCATGATCTAAATACACTCCCTTTAATTTCCTTCGTTCGCCACTGCCGCGAATAATGTAGTACAAGGCCCACCGACCCGGTAAAATTACTGGACGTCAGCCCGTGGGCCCTGGACCTGTCGATTTACAGGTGAGTCGCACTTCACGACGTGGACGGACAGACAAATCTCTACGAGAACCAGTACTAAAACGGCCAATCCCACTGCTCCACTAGGCCTATACGCATTCGTCGGGCGGCGCATGTTTCTTCCCTGCCAAGTGCCAAAGCATCGACCGAATCACATGCCCAAACTTGTGACGCTCCAATCAGTCCCAAAAGGCCCTCGTAAATGGCGGAGACATACAAAATTAAGGCTCTCGGTACACAGTACGCGGAACTGCGACCGACCGTTCACCTTTCGTGTAAGTGCGTGGCCGGTGCAATTTCTCCATCGACCCAACGTACAACGGCCACCTCGTGACCAGATTCTACTACATACCGACTTGCCGAGATGCGATCGAGGGATACACTCAGGTAGGTATGCTTTTTTTGTTGATTCCTTTTGCTCCTCTCTGGAGCTTGTAACTCCTTTTGTAATTAAACTTGTTTCTTTCTAATAAATTTCAGTAGGGGATCAAACCTCTCCTATTTCCTCAAAAAAAGAAGGCATGTGGGCGGAGGTAATTCTCAGACGTTTCTAAGCGAACGCATACCCTATATTAGCATACTGCTTAGCTAAATGGATTGGGTTCATTATGATAAACCACCCTGTCCAGCCAAGTAGATTAGGTTCAAGACTTGAGAGTTGAGACCGATACTCACATTTATTTCTACATTTATTCTCAGAAAAAAATAACATGTTGTGGAGTATCTTGCTTGCTGTGGCTAGAGTTTCAGAAAGAACCATGTTGAGATTTGCAATTGTTAAATGCTTGATGATGACTAATTGACAGAAGTACTGAATTGGTTTAATAACTTTTGAGATCATATATGAACACCTCTGGGTTGTGAGGTTGACGCTATGTTGGAGAAGAGAAGAAAACATATTCGTGTGTCTCATTTGTGGTTAATGGTCTCAACATAGAGGAGAATTAAGGCACAAAGTAAAGATGGCAACGGGCAGAAAATATCCGTGTATCCGCGAGCTCCTGATCCGGCGGGCAAGGATATGGGCGTGAACCTGTGTCAGCGGGCATGGGCGCGGGTAGGAAGCTGCGCCCAACGGGCATAGCTTCACGGGTAAAAAAAGTCATGCCCGCACCCGCAAACCCACCCAAACCTGCACTGACATGTGGGGCCACCATAGAGAAGATATATAAACTCAGAGTCTAGGGTTTTCCTCATCCAAATTCCCAATCCCCTCACCAGCCGCCGCACTTCCTCCTCCGGTCTCTCCTAGTCTCCTCACCCCACGACTCCACGATGCCCGAGGACGCGAGCCCACGAGCCGCGACCACGCCTCCCCCCCTTCGTGACTTCGAGGACGCGACGCTCCTCACTCGCAGGCCTCTGTTCAGGTGTCCGGCCCTTCGACATCCCCACTCGCAGGCCGCGGCGACCGCGCGAGCGTGGCTGGCTAGCCGCTCCGCTCTCGGCGCACAGCTCCCATTCCCCGACTGGCCAGCTCCTCAGGCGCCACCGCGCGCTTGCTTGCCCGGTGCCCACTCCAAGACGCCATCCCCGCTCTAGACCACGTAGTCCGCTGTCTTCGACCTAGTAGGCTAGGATACCGTCTCCACGATGCAGACCGCTGTCGTCTTCTCCGTTGTGCGATTTCATAGGCAAGTTCACTTGTTCTTGTTGCCTCCTAGTTGATCTGTTGTTATGTAGTGGGTTTCTTATGCCTCCTAGCAAATCTTGTGATTTTTAGTGGTTGTGTCCATATTCCAGCTCTTGTGCTTTTGTGTTCTGTAGCTACAATGGTGACCCCTGGTAGCTCCCAAGTGCAAAGCTCCCATGCAACTGCCGTAGTTGGTACTGCGGAGGACAAAGCCATGGATGTTGTGCACGTTTCAGAGGGGGGCTCAGATAATGGTGAGCGACTATGTATGTGAATTGGGATCGGTGGTGAACTAAGAGTGCTATGTATGTGAGTACTGTGTGATCTATTACTTATGTCATTTTGTTTATATATTTGACATGTATGTATGTGTTTGTTGTTACACTTTTTCTGCTAAATGTGATTTATTTATATATCTAGCGGGTCTGCAGGCATGCCCGCGGGTGAGCCTTGCCCGCAGATAGCGGGCACGGGTTACTGCCTGTGACGGGTGACGGACACGGCACAGGCATAAAATTTTGCTCGCGGGCATGGGCGTGATAGGGCATTATTATCCACGTGGATTTTACCCGTTGTCATTTTTAGCCAAGAGGGATGCTTGGGGCGAGGCAATCGGCACGTCATATGCAATAGTAGGTGATCCCACACTTTTACATGGATACCATACTCCGTATAGACCAATGCACTCTCCCATCATCAGCCCATGAGCCATGCCACGACCAGTCATGCAATCTCCTGCAACAAAAGTTTGACATCATAGTGTGCAAAAACATTAGAGTGACATCGCATTCCCAACAATAGCTATCATGGTGCCATTGTTTGATCCTAGATGAACTTTTTATATCTTTTCTAATTGTTAGGAATGCAGATTTTGGTAAAAAAATATCCTTTATCCAAATATAGTAATTTTTTTATTCTGGATTTCTCTATAGTAAAAGATACAAACGAAAATGACTCCCTAAAGTAAAAACAAGATATAGAAAACTATCACAGAGCGAAAAGATATAGAAAACGTTTTTTATGAGAGTGAGACTTAAAAAGACTCTTAAACATGCTCTAATATCGTACAATTGCAAAGGAAGAGCAATAATCAATACTCAGTAGTGTGTGGCATGAATAGTGGATTCTTACCTCATGCTCTCCTTATAAGCATTTTAATTTCTAGAGAGAGAGAGAGTCATTATTGTTTTTTTTCTGAAGGAAAATATATAAGGAAAGCATGCACCCCGTCCCCGTGTATTGAGGGTTGTCATGAAAGTGACAGTTGACAAAGACATGCAAGTGCCGTGTATTTTATATTTTAGGTGTGTTTGGTATGCATCTAGATTTTCTGTATAATTATTTTAGATTCGGATTCTCACTGTAAACGCCATCTTTCACGAGAAAACAAAATCCAGCTGTTGAAACTGCTGGCTAGCCTTTTTTTTTTGAAAGCTTTGGTTAGCCAACTGAAATTCAATTTTGTTTGTATCAATAATTTTTTTAATTAAATTATGCACAAATCTTTTGCATATTCGAAACAAAAAATCCTAAAAGTATAAGTAGCGAAGAAATGTGAGAGGAGAATAGGTGTAAAATCACGACTGGGGCGATTCCACGGTCCAGATCAAAATAATGTATTGACTCTCCACGAAATGTTTGCATGCCTTTGCAAAAAAAAAAGAGTGACTTGGCTGTTTGGCACCGGTACTACGGATCATAGAAAAAAATGTCCGCTATTTTTGCCGCTATAGCTCGAAATAGCTTAAAAAAGTGCCGCTATTTGCGTTCATGTACAATTTTGCCGCTATTTTACCGCGAAAGTACACTAATTACAGTTTATAAAACGCTAAATACTATGACCTTAGCTCGCTATTTAAAACATGGCTACAGATACATCAGAGGGGACGGATCAGTTCCATGCCATCAACCAGCCCCGTCGCAAAAAAAAAGGAAGACTAGTTTTGAAATTTCTCATATCTGGTGACAAATTTCATTTGTCCAAAACAAATTCAAAAGGGCAGTCTATACTTTACTCAGTTCTCATACCCTCATTTTAAAAGTTATTACAAATACCACTTATTTTGGACCCGAAATCCATCATAACAATGTTGACCCTATCATATATTTTTTTGACCCTATCACTTTTTTTTCCGACTGGTTGACCTTATCCTTGTGATTAAACCGCACCTTACAATACTTGAACCCTAAGTTCAACTAGCAAATTGCGCACAAATTCAAAACAGGCATTGGTGTCAGACCAAGCAAAGCATGACTTGCTTATAGTACCCTTATTTGCGACTTGTTTAGGGCCAGGCCACCCCAGAACCAGGATCCAGGAACCAACTAACTCTAGAAGCCAACTTTTAATATAGGCTCCATGTACTTGAAATATTTAAAATACCCATGGAAAACGCATAGAATACCTGGATTTGGCGTCCAACGAGCCCACGAGGTGCTGCTGGCCGTTAAAATATCAGGTGGGCACCATTACCAACCTGCACGACTCCTCCTCAGCTCCCTGGTTTTCCTCGGCCGCCGGATTCGCCACACAGCACTCAAAGGAGCCAGGTTTAGATTTTGTTGCAACTTGGCCAGTTGCCTAACCACCTTCTTCTTTTGATTCTCTTTGGAGGATCCACCTCTCATTGGAGGATGTTTGCATTGTTATTAGATATATTGTGGCTAGCTGTGATTGTAATATATGATAAGGAACCGTAGTGAGTGTGCAGCTCCACTCATCCAGCTTTATTAGCTAGTTGCTCAATTTAAAGACTGGCAGGTTGTTATTAGCATCTTACAAAAACGTATATGAATGTTAAAGAGATATTGTGGCCTCACACTTTTTGCAAGCCCACTTTAGTTTGTGTACAAATCATTATGTGGCGATGCGGCGTATCGTATCATATACTGTATACATGTTCTCTTTAAGCCATAATATTAGATCAGTCACTGAGCCTGGCTTAACGTGTCTGAATTTTATTTCATATTCCGTTAAACACAAATGTAAGTGTAACTTTGAATATTTGATATGTCATCACTTAGACCAGAAGCGTATCCTTGGCCACACACATGTTTGTTGTTATGCTTCCATAAAGTCACTAATTATTTTCTTAGAACCGATCTTTTCTCATATAGTCTAATTACATACTTTGTATGTTCAAAATTATAGTTCTTGTAATACATGTCATGAGCATCCTCACTGAAGCCAAAAATGACACTAGACGGGAGTAATAACTCATCTACTTACATTTGTGTATCCACTAATACACATGAAAACAAACTCCATCTGTCATGGAGACTTAGGACAAAACTATATGGTGGTGATGTTATGATCGGAGAAGAGGTGGTGTATGTTGCAGTTCTGTTGGGCTTGTCAGATACACGGTTGTTGGCTGCTATTGCTCGGCGTGCTGGTTAGTGCAGAAAAGCAAAGAGAACCTGAAAACGCCAACACAACGCAAACCAAACATCCATAGCTAAGCACAGACAAAAACCACCTCAAGCAGACTGCAAACCGCGTAGGAGCACCGTGGAAGCGCAAAGGAAACAGAGGGACCAAAACGGAAACCGTTGAAGCGCCTCCGCGGCCTCCTCCGCCCTTTATAAACTGCGCCAATCTAGGCCACGCAAACTCCAGCACCACCTTCTTCCTCCTCCCCTCCCATCCCAGCAAGTGAAAAGTGAATGGAGGACTACTACTACTTACCCAACTCATGGGGGACAGCAGGCGGCTACGTCGAGCCGGCGGGCTTCCCAGGCCACCACACGGTGCCTCGCAACCCAAGCTCGCCGCCGCCGCAGAGGACACGCCGTGCGTCCCGCGGCAACGCTGACGCCGCCGGAGAGCTCCACCACCACTACCTCGACGCCTGCTTCCGGTGCGGGCGGCATCTTGGCGGGAACAAGGACATCTTCATGTACAGGTAAACAACGTGATACGCCAATTAACACGCTGGCTCATGTGCAAATAAATTCGCAAGAAGCCGGCAGCCGCCGTTCTGGGTTGGTTGTGATCTGAGATCGATGCATGCGTGGCCGTTCGTGGATGTGCAGGGGCGACACCCCGTTCTGCAGCGACGAGTGCCGGCAGCACCAGATCGAGGCCGACGAGGCGAGGGAGAGGAGGTCCCGGCAGCAGCCCGCTGCGGCGACGAAGCGGGAGCGGGAGAGAAGCAGCCCGCAGAGGATTCCCCTCTGGGCGCGGTGATCGGTCGAGGCAGCGTCGTCGTCGAAAACACTACGACGACGACGACGACGACGACATGTGTTCTTCAGAGTTAATCATTGCGCATGAATCGAACTGCATGATTCGCGCATGTCTTGATCGACGCCTCAAGCTCCTTTGTAGGGTTCGCATGCATGTGGCCTCCAGCTCCAGCTATAGCTTGCTGTTTGCCAGCGAACAAGAGGGAGGAGCAGCGTGAGCGGTTGAGGCCCAGGGGCCGGAGACGGAGTCCCTGTTGTGCCGGAGAAAGAACAGATCCAGTCTGCCGGTTTTTTGTGCGGGTTACCGCAGTAGTACAGCTTTTTTGTTCGGTTGCTCGGCCATGGACTCCACCATTAATTCCGGTACCCACTATATATATGATGAACAAATTCCAAAAAAAAAAGTACGAGCTGTGGTTTTAACAAATGAATTCCTTATTCGCTTAAGCTTATGTTAACTATTTAACAATGTTTTTCTAAAATAATAAATTAGCTAATTTTACTTTTTGCTATAACTTTATTAGCCAAACGAATAAGACGTAGTATGAAGTAGGAGTATCAGTTTGCAACAGACTACGGTAACAGCAGGTGCCATATTGTGGCGAACTCTGGAACATGGTTTCAGGCTATCTGAACGGACCGACCATGATTCTACAATACGCTGGAAACTACCAAAAGCGTACCATCGTCCCCTGTCACCTTCATGTCCAGGTCGAAATTCGTACGCTAGATCGAGAGCACCTAGAGTACTAGACTTATCATTCGTGCCTCTCTGGCATTTGCATAATTTATCAATATGTCACTTCTTATTTCCCATAAAGCCAGTTTTAGTAGAGCTTTTATCAAAATATCATGCATATTTAATAAAACGCTATATCAACAAAACTGCATCTTTTGCATAAAACTAAGAGGAAAGAGAAGAAAGTAGTTTCACTATGGTAAAACCCCGCGGTCGCTGTTTCTCACGCGATGAAACGGGATGAAATTCCCACTGAGGGCCAAATCGTTTCACCATCTTCCATGTCATCCAATCATTTTGCAGCAATTAAATATTTTGCTTAGCCTTGAAAATAACAAAGTGAAATGCTTTATTGTTAGGGTTATTTATATAGATGATTTTATTTCAATCTTGATAACGTGTTAGTATGTGAAACCGTATAATAACACTGTTCATTGAAACTGGCGTAAGCGAAACTACCTAGTACAGTACAAGGTGAAAAGGCTACGGGCCCGTACTGTATGTATGTACGGCGGACATGCCACAGGAATCAATCCCAAACATAACACTGCAAGATCGATCGCCTCTGACTTTCACGAACGGAGATGGTCATATAATTAACCAGAGGTGCTAATAATCGAACAGTAGTAACTCCTACTTTGTGAAAATGCTATTCAGAGTTAACAAATCATCACGAGCGCCCACGCGCACTGATGGTCGATCGATGAACTCCGTCGATTATTTATTTCATTGCGTTGCTAGTGCTTTTGCAAGTTGCAAGCACATGTGCCCACCGCAGGGAGAGCCGGAACGAGCGAATCGTTCTAGGCAGGCGTGGCAGCCTACGCGCCCTCCGAAACCAAGGCACACTTGCATATTGGGGGAGCTTCCCTTCCCGCCGTGCAAGATTCTTGACACGTTACGACATCTCACCAGCCAGCCACCTATTCGCCTCTGGACGGGGGCGGCGGGCGACTGCCGGGCGTTCGGGGGGCACACCGGCTGCACACGTGAGCGCCCCGGCGCGCGCTCGCACGCGTCGCGTCGCGTCTCGCGCAGCGAGTCCGCGACGCTGGCCGTGCACCGTGCACCTGCTAGTGCTAGACTGCTAGCTGTAGTGCTCCCTCTCGGGCCGCTGGAGCCATGTGACGGGCGGGCGGAGACCCTGATGCCGAGCGAGAGCGACCAACCAACCGAACGCCCACGCCCACGCCCCCACATAGGCCTTGTTCAGTTCACCTCGAAATCCAAAAACTTTTCAAGATTTCCCGTTCACATCAAATCTTGTAGCACATGCATGAAGTACTAAATATAGAAGAAAACAAAAACTAATTACACAGTTTGTCTGCAATTTACGAGTCGAATCTTTTGAGCCTAGTTAGTTTATGATTGGACAATATTTGCCACAAACAAACGAAAATACTACAGTAACAAAATGCGAAAAAATTTCGAAACTAAACAAGGCCATAGTTTAGTCAGTCGAGGGATCCCGGTCCCGGCCCGGTAACCACACAGATGCGTCGATTGCCAAGTGGACATCAGAGCATACTGCTGTTGCTGTTTTCTAGAAGCAGCGTGCACGGAACCATTTGCACGTCGTCGCTGCTGGCTGGGGGCGGTAATCGAACAATTTAGTACGTACGTTGCCATCACATGGACTGCAACTCATTTGATTGGAACGTCAATGTGCTCATTCATCATGAATAAACACGATTGGTGGTGACAAGGGGCGTGGGAAACAATGTACTACTCGCTTGTTCGGCCCTATACATGGCCATCGGGCCGTGCCGGCCCGGCCCGCGGCCCGGCGTGCCGTGCCTACCTCGGGCCGCGCCGTGCCGTCGTGCCGACCGGGCCGTGCCATCACCGTGCCTCGTGCCGGGGGTATGGCCCAAGGCACGGCCCACGGGCCGTCGGGCCGGCCCGAAGGCACGGCGGGCCACCGGGCCAAGGTCGTGCCAGGTTAGTAGCAAGCCTATATTTTCTTTTTTTTGTTTAGAATTAGCAGGCTACATTTCTTAATAGGCCAATTTTGTTTAGAATTAGGCCAATCAGGATGGATGGATGGACTAACAGACCTACATTTTCTCTTTTTTAGATTTAAAAAACTATATTTTTTACTGGGCCATTAAGCACCGGGCCGTCGGGCCGTGCCTGAGCCGTGCCACGGGCCACGGTGGCGGCCCAGGCACGGCCCGGTCCCTCGGGCCGTGCCGTGCCGTGCCCGTTAGTTGTCGGGCCGTGCCGTGCCCGGGCCGGGCCAACGGGCCACGGGCTGCATGGCCAACTATATTCGGCCCTGACTGGAATTTGTTGTGCCTTTATTTTTTTCCCCTTCCAGACGGACCTGTTGTTTTCACTTTGTAATTTTGTAGTGTCGTGTTCTGAGTTCCCGGCCAACTCCGGCTGATCGATCAGATTGTTGAGTCATAAAATGGGAGAAGCTCCTCCATTTCCATAGTGGTAACTATCTTTGGGGTGATGCTGATGCAGCCAGGTTAAAACATACGACGCCAGGTAAATGGAGCTGTATGCCAGAGCACAAGGCGCCTCCTCTGCGCTGGCATGCCAGATTTAACCACATGCATTCATCCGTGCTTCTCGCCACCCCTCCCCTGGCCTGGCAACGAACCAAGGAAGCACGCCAACCAGAACACGAGTTCGTTAATTAACCGCCATACCGTTACCATCTTGAGGCTGGTTTAAAACCGAGCCCTCCTCCGCCTCTCCTCTCTCCAAGCCCAGCCCCAGCTGCCGTCCCGCGCCTCCGTTTGCGGCGTGACGACGACAGCTCCCTGGACCGGCCCGCGCGCGCGTGCCATACGTGCCACCAGGGACGTACGACGCCGGCCGGCCGAGATGGAGTTCACGTCGTCCTACTTCCACGCCTTCGGCAACCCCGACTTCGCGGCGGTGTTCTCGGGCGGCAGCGCGCAGGCCCACCGGCCGCGGCGCTCCACCGACGGCAGCGCGAAGGCGGCGGAGGACGGCAGGAGCCCCACATCGGCCACGGCGAGGCGCGCGCCGTCCATGTTCTGCGTCCCCGACACGGAGGCCGAGGAGCCCAACAGCTTCCTGGACGAGTGCACCCTCTGCCGCAAGGCGCTCTGCGGCGACATCTTCATGTACAGGTCGGCTCCATTGCATGCATGCCTACGCGTGTACATTGATTGATTGATTATTGCGGCGGTGAATTGAAGGAGAGGATTATTAACAAACACACACTCGATCGGTCGGATGGATGGAGCAGAGGGGACACGCCGTTCTGCAGCGACGATTGCAGGAGGGAGCAGATCGAGATGGACCGCATCAGGCACCGGAGGAAGAAGCAGCAGGCCCTCGTAGCGGCGCAGCAGCAAGCGGCGGCGGCGGCGATGGCGCAGAGGGACCAGCGTACCCAGCGGCAGCTTCAGCCACAGCACTAGACGGAGGAGCTCGCGCGGCGGAAGCTTCTTCACATACACCGGTTCCGGGCTTGCTCGTCCCAACGTACCAAGGGATGGCGAATGAGGAATTCTTGCACGTTGCTAGTACTAGACAAGGATTCTCCTCGATCGTAAGGACCAAGTAGCCACGACCCTAGCTTGTTTGCGTCTGTATCCGACGCGAAACAACGAAGTGAGCGGAGGTTTTTCGTGTCCTGCAATTACATGAGCAATCCAAGCCTTGCTCGTTTTTTGTTTGGCTCCTGAGTCCTGATTAAAATTGGGGCCATTGGAGCTACTAAACGAGCTCTTTTCTCTATCAAATCCGTGCCTTTTGTAATCTTTTAGAGGATTGCATGCATTTTTTCTAAAAAAGATGCGAAAACATCTGCCGTTGCATTATTAAAATAGGTGAGAGATGAGCTAATTTGCAAGAAGAAAATAAATAAAAAACACAGAGACGCTTCTTTCCCCACGCGTGTGTGGAGACTCTTCAGCACACACAAAAAGACAAAAAAATTACACATAAACTAAGGTCTTGTTTAGTTCGCAAAAATTTTGGTTTTTTTGGCCACTGTAGCACTTTCGTTTTTATTTGACAAACATTGTCTAATCACGGAATAACTAGACTCAAAAGATTTATCTCACAAATTACAGAAAAACTGTGTAATTAGTTTTTATTTTTCGTCTATATTTAATGCTTCATGCATGTGACCAAAGATTCGATATGATGGGGAATCTTGAAAATTTTTGTGAACTATGGCCTCGCTGCCGCTCAAAGATGAAGCAAGTGGTGGCGTCATGGTCATGGGTTTGTGATTTAGGGGTTTCTATTCTCTCTCCATGCTTAGAAGGGGTTACTGGACCAGCGACGGTCATAGTCATGATGGGGGTGGGGGTGGGGCACCGCCAGAGGCCGATTAGAAAGTGCTAGTGGCGAGGCTTCCACCAGAGAAGAAAAGAGGGAGCTTGGGAGGTGGTGAAGGCGGGGGCACTCACGCCATATCTAGAGGAGAAGCTCATGTTAGGAATGATCGTGTTCAAGGACGACGGCGTGATGTCTACACCCCCGGAACTAAGCAGGGTGGATCTGCGAGGGTGCGCGAGAGAAAGTGAAGAGAAAATGTACGAACAGGTTGTACCCCACTTGCGTTTGTACCCAATAGTAGAGTCCAAAGAATTTATGACAATAAATATCATGAGAAAGTATTTCTAAACATAAATTCAATGATATTGCCACTGTTATACTATAAAAAAATAATATTACTTAAGGGCCATTTTGATCTCTTTATTTTGGAGGAATAGGAATCTAGTTAATGGATTAGGTTATTTGGCTTGAAATTTGATATTCCACAACCTTTTCAAATTCACATATAAGCCTATGTGAAATTTATAGTGTGAGAAATATAAATTGACTCTATAAATTACCATATTACTTTTCAACTTATAGCACGTTTTTAACTCGTGGCTAATAATAATATACAAATATAATCCATATGGAGCTATATTAGCTTAATTAATTTATGTCTAAATTATTATTATTATTATTATTATTATTATTATTATTATTATTATTATTATTATTATTATTATTATTATTATTATTATTATTATTATTATTATTAAAATGATTTAGTTTCAAGAATTGAAACGGGCTTTTAGACTAATTGTTGGTTAAAAGATAATAAAATGTAAACTTTGAAACAGTACGGTATTTTTGTACTTGCTAGAGTGCTGCCTGCTGGGCATGCCAGGACTGAATTGATTGGAACAAGTGACAACGAAGCGCGAAGAAAATACCGGGTCCCGAGAGGAGTCCAGCCGGCCTCGCGATTCCGTCTCTGCACGTGGAACCAAACCGTGCATTTCTCCGGGGGCTGAGGAATCCAGGAGAACTGATTTGATGGGTTCCTTTGAGCTGAAGTAGAGTCACTGATGCTAATTTGGCTGTTGTTTAGGCGGTAGTAGCTGTCATGGCAGTCTACGGAGCAGAGGCGAAGCTACGACGTGGTAGCTATTAGAAACATATTTTCACTATAGTTATAGATTAAAATTTTACATCTATAAAAGAGAGATATTCTCATCTATTTCTCTCTAACTTTGCCATTGCTACGGAGTATGTAAGGCTGTGTTTAGTTTTTGAAGAGAATTTTCACGACACTGTAGCATTTTTGTTTGTTTGTGATAATTATTGTCTAATTCTAGACTAACTAGGTTCAAAAAATTTGTCTCGTAAATTCTGACTGAAGTGTGCCATTAGTTTTTATTTGTGTCTATATTTAATACTATATGTATGCGTCTAAAAATTCGATGTGACGAAAAATCTTTAAAAAAATTAGGTTTTGAGGTGTAAGTAAACAAGGCCTAATATATCGTCCAATGAGCCGCCGAAACGAACACTGCCGGCTCGTACAAGTCAACGAAACAAGTCCATCAACCATGCATGCAAAAGCACTTGCCACAGAAAGATCTTTGAGAAGTGCTAGAGAAGTGACGCCCCAGAGTCCAGACCGGGCCGTGGAATGGATCGGCCGGTCCTGATGGAGTCGTGGGTCAAGGTCTTCTCTTCTCAGCGTTTCGGGAATTCAGGGCACAGTGCAAAGCCGGCTGATGTTTCGATCGATTCGAGTAGCTCAACTACTCAAGAAAATGCCTCCATTGACTGCAAAGTCTGAAAGTCTCTTGCGGACTTGCGGTCCATGTCGCACTCGCACCGAACGCTGACGAATCTGTGCCTCTCTTTCCGCTCAGGTTTTGTTTGGATGTCGGATTCACTTCAATCCATGAGTATTCGTGTAGATTGGGGTAGAATTTAGTTCAAGTTCCACTCAGATCCACCTCAATACATGTGGATTGATGTGAACATCCAAATACGACCTCAAGTGCGGCGTGGTGCCGTCAGAAGTCCTCCCGAAAAATTCACGGGCAAGTTGATGAATCTCAGTTGACTAGGGACAGATCAAATAGCTAGCCATTCAAAAAAATAACTAGTTCGTATAATGTTTTAGAAATAATTTTTTATAGCTCACATAACTCTTCACCTGTAATCTTTTTTATTATTTCAAAGCTATATGAAAGTTGTCACTGGGATGCCCCGAAACGGCAGGCATAGCACACTGAAAAACAAAAAGGCGTCAGGGAGCTCCACCTCCAAGCAGGGCTTTCGCATGAGAATGAAATCTTGTACCAAAAGCTTCGGCGCTCGGTTTTTTTGGTAGATGAAATTAAAGTTTGTGCTAGGTTAAATTTCTCTAGCTTCCAATGTGTTTTTGTTAAGAGAGTATATAATGGTGTCGCTCATGAGCTGTTAGGTCTAGGTTATTTCTGCACTGAGGGAGAGGGGCTCATATCGGCCTCCTTACCTGAAAGTGTCACTGTAATGGTTGCTAACGATTTGTTAGCTGTTGATTAATGGAAGAAAAACCCAATTTTAAAAAAAAGAAATCTTGTACCAGTTGCGCGATCGAGCTCTTCAGGCCTTGAGGACTTGTTTAGTACAAATATTGTTTAATTATAGAGTAACTAAGTTCAAAAAATTCATCTAATAAATTACAGATAAATTATATAATTAGGTATTATTTTTATATATATTTAATGTTTTATGCATACGTCATAAAATTTGATGTGATGCAAAATTTTAATTTTTTTATAATTTTTTTTTTGAAACAAAACAAGCCTTAGTTCACCCCAAAAATTAAAAAAAATTAAGATTTTCTGTCACATTAAATCTTTATAATTAAACAATATTTTTAAATAAAAATAAAAGTATTATAATATCAAAATTCAAAAAAATCTAAATAAAACCTCAAGTCTTCGAGACTTCGGCCTTTTTTAGTTGACCCTGAAAACCAAAAAGTTTTTCAAGATTCCCCGTCACATCGAATCTTGTGGCACATGCATGAAACATTAAATATAGACGAAAACAAAAACTAATTACACAGTTTAGCTGTAAATCACGAGACGAATCTTTTGATTCTAGTTAGTCCATGATTGGATAATATTTATCACAAACAAACGAAAGTGCTACAGTACCGAAAACTTTTCACTTTTCGGAACTAAACAAGGCCTTCCATTTTGTATGCGTGCCTTGCACGGCTGCTGTGATCCCACGGACGGACACGACCACACGAGGCATACTTGACGAGAAGATTCGTCGCCAGTCCGCCGAGCCGTCATCTCCCCAAACCGCCCAGATCTCGCTGGCAAGTGGGGCCAACTACTGCCAGGGGCCCACGCGACACCGTGACAGTTCTCCCGAGAAAGGAAAGAGCTGGAGGGCAGCAAGTGGACGAATGGCAAGCGTGGGACCCGCGGATCCGCCACCTCGGCCGTGACCAGCGCGCCGGCCTCCAGTCCCTCCACCCCCCACGCATGCTGACAGGTGGGGCCCTAGCGACCTCCACGCGGTTCCTTCGTCCTGGCTGCTGCTGCCTCCGGCATTATTAAACGGCAGCTGCTCCTCCCAACCTTGCCTTGCCTCCCCACCAAGCATCATCACGCATTTGACGAATCGCAGCAGAATCGCAGGAAAACACACAAAAAAGAAAAAAAAAAAGAGCACGGCGATTTGCAGCTGCAGCCTGCACAGACGAGGAGGAAGAGAAGCTCGCGATCGTCTCGTCTCGATCGCCGGGTGTAGTGCGGGCCGGCCGTGTAGCGCGGCCGCGCGCTGTGCGTGAGGAGAGCCGGATCCGGATTGCTCGCTAGCCGGTGGCGGCGCTCGGCGGCCGAGGCGAGCGTGGTGACAGAGAAGAGATCCATCCATCCAATCCATCCATGGGAGGAGCGGGGCACCACGACGTGCATTTCTTGGACGCGTGCTTCCTCTGCCGGAAGCCGCTCGCCAGCAACCGCGACATCTTCATGTACAGGTATTAACAACGGCACCGCTATTATTCCCTCTCCCTCGCTTCTTCGTTCCTCTTGCTGTTTTCGAAACGGCGCCCTCAGCTCACATGCCTGCCGGCGAAACAGAGGCGACACGGCGTTCTGCAGCGACGAGTGCAGGAGCGCGCAGATGGCGGCGGACGAAGCGGCGGAGAGGAACAAGGCCATGGCCAGCGCGGTGACACATGGGGCGCTGCCCGCCAGGGAAGCGGAAGCGGAAGGCCCACGGGAACGGGAGCGCGGCAAGGTCCGGGCCGGGTCCATCCTGGCCCTGTAACCAAAGTCTCTCGATCTCAATCTGCCTGTGCACGGGCATGGCAGTTTTCTTTTCTCTAGCTTTAGGCCTTGTTTAGTTCCGAAAAATTTTGGGAAATGGACACTGTAGCATTTTCGTTTTTATTTAACAAATATTGTCTAATCATGGAGTAACTAGGCTCAAAAGATTCGTCTCGTCAATTTCGACCAAACTGTGCAATTAGTTTTTATTTTCGTCTATATTTAATACTCCATGCATGCGTCTAAAGATTCGATGTGACGGGGAATCTGAAAAATTTTGCAAAATTTTCTAGGAAGTAAACAAGGCCTTACCTTACGAGACGCGCCACCGGAGGTCGTCAGATTAGTGTACACGGGTTTGTGTGTTTTTTTGTTGAAAAAAACCCTTTGGGGATCATCCGCTGCCGTGTTGGTTCTTGCATGGTTTGCATCTTGCAAATGTTGCATTGCTTGGTGGTGTGGTCCATGTACACTGCACGTACGTACTACGTATTATGCATTATTAGTTAGTCTACTACAAGGAAATAATAATCAATAATTGCGTGATGTGGAGACGCTGTATGTATATTGCTTTAAGAAATGTTGATCCGTCTCTATCTGTACGTACTACTATGGTTATTATCGCGTGTAAGAAAGTTTGGAGCTACGTCACCGCACCGGTGACGTATGATCGTTTGATGCAACCGGACAGGACGGCGGGGAGCACGTGGCGGCTAGCTGGAGACACCTCACACTGTGATGATCACAGGAATTAATACTGACCAGTGTGATGCTAGTGCTTAATTATATACTGTATATATTTTGGACGTGCACTACAGTTTTGACTCAACCGCTCAGCCGCCAGCACCACCCTTTAGTTTTCAATCCATCCGGCTCGTTCAAACAAACTACGTGGACCAATCCCATCACCGATGAATTATATTAAACCGATTGCTATTAACAAATATAATGGGGCATCACTGATGAACCAATGTCTTCGTGCTCGCCCTGGGAAAACCGGAGCAGGGCCCGCTAGCTGTTACGTTCTTGATTCTTGCATCGCATCTCATCAGAGCGGATGGTGTCGCGTCAGCGGACAGTTCATCAACCGGGCCGGGACCGCGAAACGCATCGCGTGGAGGCGCCGGTCCGCGCACGCCGAGTTGCCGACATGTGTAATGTGTTCGCGGAGTGTACACATGCATGCCTTTGGCACGGCACACGCATGCACGGCTGCATGATTAATCCGAGAAAAGGAGACGTGCGACCTGCCGAGATCGAGCCATGATCAAGCCTGATTGGTCACACACGACGAGACGACGGTCGGTTGCCGCCGTGCCGGTGCACTTGCTCCAGCTGCAGCTGCTCCACTAGAGAAAAGGTGGCAGCGGCAGTGGCAGAAACAGTGGCTAGCAGGCGGAATCAGTGGCCGGCCAAGCTGGGTCACCCGTGAGTCTGTCACCGTCAATTTCGTTTGCCTTTGTTGCCTGGGGCCTGGGGGCTGGGTCTGGGACGGTACAGGTCGGAGCAAATGGACAAGCCACCGTGACGTACCCGGCGCCCGGCGGGGACGGGAACACGCACGATCTCGGATTGTAGCACACCCACAGTATCGGACATCGGATGATCGGAGTATCAACCGGGCAGGGCAGGGAAGAAAAAAAGGACGCGGTATATGGCAAATCGAAGTCACACAGGTGGAATAACAAATCGCGGATAGTTGGATCCGAATCAGAAATCAGAAAGTTGATCCATCAAGTCAGTTTGTGCGTATCTCTCCGCAGTTAGCCTGATACATTCATACATTGGCCATCATAGTAATTAGGAGCCACAAGATCGCGAAACAGATATGAGTGTTGCATGCATACATTGTCTGGCTTTTGGACGGTCGGACCCGAGTGATCTAATTCGGAGAAAGTCTATTTTACTTTCTTAAATTATTTGCGTTCTCAAACTCTAAAACCAAATATCTTACCTTTGAATTCTCATAACCCTTCAAATTAATTAGATACTTGATATGTTTTTAAACCACATAAATGTTGTTTCAATAAGATTTAAAAATCCCAAAAAACCTAGAGATAGAATGGGATATGATAAATCCAAATAAAAATATTTAAATATCATAAAGAAATATTTAAAAACTTTAAATAATCGGATATAGGAAAAACAGGAAAGTGTCTAGAAAGCTCTCATATTGTTTTTAAACTTTGCATGACAAAAATATGAAATACAACATACATTAGTGTTGAATGCATTTGTGCTGGTTGCATATTATGTTTTTTGTTGCTAGTTGTTTCTAAAACACATTTACATATCCATTATATTGTGTTTTATAATTTTTTAACGTTTAGACATCCTTTTTCTAGAGTTAAATCTAATTTTTATGAAGCATCTAGAGATATCTCAATGAGCTCTAAATATATTTGCATTTTGTATACCAGTCTTTTTCTAAAAGTTTGTTTGAAATTTTAAAAAGCTTAGAGAAATTTTTTGTGGATTTCAAATATTGTCAAGTATTTAGTGAATTTCTTCAATAAAAAAGACAAACCACCTTCAAAACTACTCCAAAACAGGAAAGATAAAGTAATTTAAGTGGTCTTGACAGTCCAAAGTAAGATGTCTTGTTTTAGAGTTCAAGGAGAAAAATTCATAATACGATGATAGTCCAAAGAGTTTTTTTTAGGGAACATGACAGTCCACCTAATTTCAGCTTCATGTCATGCACGAACAGATCATGCACCTTCATGATAATGGGCTGGGTGGACCTCAGTTTCATGTTAAGGCCGAACAGATCATGCACCTTCATGTAAATGGTGGGTTGGGTAGACTCATATGAGCCCATTTATAACAAGGCACAAAATTGACGAGGATATATGTCTCATTGAATCAGTACCGGGTTGTTATGCTCGAACACTTTTTTTTGGGCCTTCACGGATTTCTTTTATCATTTTTTAAAAAAAGCAAAATTCTTTTAGCATAAAGCTTTAGATAACCTGATTTTGTTTTTCTTGTAAATAAATGACATCTCCATGGACGACATGGGAACACATGGCGACACGGAAAATCACCTGAACACTTTCTTCTAAGAATTAAACACTACACATTTGTTTTTACCTAATCTCTTTGTCAAATTGAGCAGAAGAAATGTCTAACTCAGGCCTTGTTTAGTTCCAATTTTTTTTTTTGCAAAATGAATACTGTAGTATTTTCGTTTGTATTTGACAAATATAGTGTAATCAAGGACAAACTAGGCTCAAAAGATTTATCTCGTAAATTACAGACAAACTGTGCAATTAGTTATTATTTTTATCTATATTTAATGCTCCATGTATGCGCCGCAAAATTCGATGTGACAAGAAATCTGAATTTTTTTGCAAAAATTTTTGGAAACTCAACAAGGTTAACATATTTTATATGTTTTGAAGTATACCATATTTCCATGCGCTGCAGCTAAAGTAGACTGCGAACAGTGAGACATAGTATTAGTAATAATAAAAATAAACAAATAAAAATAAACGGGAGCACATGCACATAGCATTAGCAAAGAGCCCCTGCAAAACCCTACCTCATCCCACCGCTCGCATCTCACGGGGAAGACTGGTATGCTCGCCGCCGCCTGGAGGCTGTCGCAGCGAGCCGTCACGTCTCCTCTCCTAGGCATCGGGCGATCCCAAATCCGAAACCCTTTCTCCACCATGGCGTCTCTCTCGCCGGCAGCTGCCTCGCCGAAGAGGCTGAGGGTCTACTCGTCCCCCGCCGCCGACGGCGCCGGGGCGGGAAGCGGCAAGCGCGTGGGGACCCACAACGGCAGCTTCCACTGCGATGAGGCGCTCGGCTGCTTCCTCATCCGCCTCACCTCCCAGTTCGCCGGCGCCGACGTCGTCCGCACCCGTGACTCCCAGGTCACTTTCTCGCGGTTACCGCGGCTACCTGCTCGATTATCCTAGCATTCTTACTTGCTTCCCCCAGTTTCATTTTTGTTTTAAATTTTAACTTCTCGAATGACTTTGGGTGGTGAGTGTTGACTGGTTCATGCGAGCATTCATAGACTTTATATGTTGAGTGGAGTGTCCACACGTCCCTAGATGCGAATTTATGTTGCTGAATCGTGTTGATATATCTCCAAATTTTGTAAGCTCATGTGCAAAAATACTGTCAGAATGAGCCACAAGGATGTTTTTTCCCTCTCCCTAACACATCAGCTGTACCCATGCACTTGCTTAGGTGTTGTTTGGTTTGATGAATGAGGATCTTCTCACTCGTCACTTTTTTGTGCGGTTTTGAGGAATGGATGGGTTGATCTATCACCACTTCGTCCTCACAAACTCAATAATTTGCCCACACAAGCTAATAATTAGTCGTGGCATGAGTTATGTATTGATTCCACCAAAATTCATTCCTTGAACCAAACAACCCCTCAGATTTCATACCGCTATACTACAAGGTCCGAATTGAAACCTTAGAAATTTAGTGAATGTGTGTATTTCGTCCTGTCTATATATGCTAAATGGGTCCTTTGGTTTAATACACTGTTGAATTGCCTTGGTACACATGGTAAATAATCCATTTGTTCATTACCTAAAGTCTGTTGTTGGTATATAAGTGCAATAATAGGGCTGCATCCTGCAACTGCACTCATGTATTTGCCTCCATTTCTTGAACTTCGATATAGATCCTTGATACATTGGATGCTGTTCTTGATGTTGGGGGTGTCTATGATCCCAGTCGCCATCGCTATGATCATCACCAGAAGGGCTTCAGTGAGGTTTTTGGACATGGATTCAACACAAAACTTAGCAGTGCTGGACTTGTCTACAAGGTACTTCCCATGGACAATGCAAATTTTGTATTTCTTTCTACAAAGTTCCATTGCCCTCAGCGACAACACTTACATATAATCCTCTGAGAAGTAAGATTTTGTTGTGAAGTTCGGTGACATCTGCTGTTCGGTTTTCAACTGCACCACACGACCTGGTGGATCCTTTGATGGGACACACAGCTTTTATTTTGTATGCACAGCATTGCCATGATGTGCTAATTTATTGAGGCTTACAAGTTGCACATTGAAGATTGTTATTAGTATTCTTGTAGTTGTTTATCTTCATTTCTGACAGAAATAGAATGCTTATAGTTTAAACTTGCTCTAATTTTGCAGCATTTTGGTAAGGAGATAATTGCAAAGGAGCTTGGGGTTAATGAAGATCATGAAGATGTTCACCGTCTGTATCTTTCGATATATAAAAGCTTTGTTGAGGTGTGAATCTGATTACATGACAGGGTAGTTTTTTTGGGTGTATCATGAGTAAACGTCTAAGCTAATCCTTGTTCTGTCTTCTTAATTTGTTTAATAAAAAATTGGTGACTGTCATCAACTCCAAGCTCTTATCTGACATTGGCTACTGGGAAATTTTATGGTAGCCAACAGTTGCTTATTGAGGCTTTAGGTTATGTTTTCACCCACCTTCTAGATTGATTCTTTTGGTTGGATCTTATGAATGGAAGAAACACCAACAGATATGCTTTCTTATTGTTGGCAAATTATGGGCTTAGTAATTAATTTTTGATGGATTCAATGTAAAACGCACCATCTGTTTATGCACATATGTCTATTTAAGTCCCACTTAGAATAAACTTTTTTAGCTTATTCAGGTGACGAGATTTATTGGTTTCTTTAGTCCAAAAGGAAGTGTTAAGGAACCAATTATACAATTCATTAGTTGCCTTCTTCGATTACCATTTTAACTAGCTTCAATCCCTCAAGGCCTCAACCATCTTTTGACATCAAGCTTGTTTGAGACACCTCTAGTACCGTTTTTCTCTTCCATGTTTATGAGTTCTTACAATTTTTGTTCAATGTACAAAAGTACCCAATACCTTGGTCATGTTACAGGCACTTGATGCGATTGACAATGGAATCAATCAATATGACACAGATCAACCACCAAAGTATGTGAACAGTACACACTTGTCTTCACGCGTTGGACGCCTTAATCCGGACTGGACTGATCCAGACCAGTCACCTGAGAAGGAGAATGCAGCATTTGAACAGGCAATGATACTAGCTGGGAGTGAATTTATGGAGGTATTTGACATACTTTACTCATGCCTTAGTACCATATTGTGTTAAGTTCATTCACTGCACTGGAATTAGTAGATTATGTGTTTTCTATTGCTCCTCTTTTTATATGATAATATTATCTGTCTGGTTATGTCCATATGAGTGGCTTAGTAGATTATGTGTGTTTGCTATCACTCCTTTTTTATATGACAATAGTATCTGTCTTGGTAGATTGTGTGTTTGCTATTGCTCCTCTTTTGTTATGACAATATTATCCATCTTTATTGCCAGAGTGTTCGCTTCCATGTTAAATCATGGTTACCGGCAAGATCTATTGTCCTGGAGTGTTTGAAATCAAGAGAAAATATTGATCTAAGTGGAGAAATCATGGTTTTGGATAGATTCTGCCCGGTAAACTCTTGACCTTTTTGTCTCACTGAATCTCACTAATATCCACAACTGAATTTTTTGGCTCGGTTTCTAAATGTATAGGAAGCCATAATTGTTATGCTTGTATGGTTGTTCTATTTTACCATCTTTCATGTCCATGATATTTTGTGATAGCTACCTGAGATCATGTGGTCCTGCTCTTGTTGTAAAAATAGACATTTGAAAATTGTTGCACCCCCAATACATGGTTTATGCTTTAGGTACCATCTTCAAACTTGGGCTGACCTATGTTTGGTGATTGTAACAAGCTATTTAATTTAGTCATTATATCTTTGAACTTGCTTATCAAAGAGCTTTGATCGACTGCCATATCGAACATGTGAGCTGATCTTTTATCCTACAACAACAGTGGAAACTTCATCTATTTGAGCTTGAAGAGGAGCTGAAGACTGATCCTCTGACCAAGTATGTGCTGTATCAGGTAAGAGTCTTCCCTTCTCAGACTACAATTCAGCATGAATTTCATGATGCTTTTTAGTTCGCTTGCCATTGAAAGATAAACATGATGCAATTTGTAGCAGTCTACGCTGTAACCCTGAAATGATTGTTTCTCGGCCACTAAAGGAAATCAGGCTTTTGTATACTTACTTTTTTACTGGTTGCTGACCGTTCAAGTGTGCACACGTTTTATTGGTAGCTGACTAGTCTTATTTAAGTGTACATTATTTTTACTTGTTGCTGAGTTCCCCAACATTTTGTATTCTCTGATCTAATGGCTCTATTCAATCTCATAAGCAAGGTAACATCTCCTTTGTTATGTCCGAACTGATAGAATTTTAAATTGCTTCCGTAGATTTTTTTTAGCCTTGTTATTTACTTTTTCTTCTCAAAACCCAATATCATTGCTACATGTATTTGATTTTCACTGCTTAATTCCAGGATGAGAGGAGCAAGAGTTGGCGAGTCCAAGCAGTTGGAGTTGCTCCTGACAGGTTCGAGAGCCGAAAGGCTCTGCCAGAAAAGTGGAGGGGCATGAGAGATGACGAACTTTCAGCAGAAATCGGCATTCCTGGTTGTGTGTTTGTCCATATGAGTGGCTTCATTGGGGGCAACAAGACCTACGAGGGAGCATTGGAAATGGCAAGAGCTGCTCTGAAATGCTGATTCAATCAAAGCATCTACCCCAGTAACAGTTTTACCCATGTTACCATTGGCTCAGTGAACACATTAGCGGCAACACAGGATGCAATTGCGCTTTTGTCCATGTTATCATTGACTTGTCGTAGCTGACATTGATTCTCATTGATTTATGTCATCCTTATCTTACAGAATTGGTCTATTGATCCTTTTTTCTTGTAATATGGCAATGCTTAGAATGTGACAATTTACTATCAGAAAAAAAAAAGATAGAACTTATTACTCTGGCAAGCCATATCAAGCATGTTTTCCTTTTGTGGCCCGGCAGTCCGGCAGTCACTGTGGTCTTGTGTGTGCATTGACAGACGAAATTGAATGCAAACAAGGCTTGTGGCGATCATGTCGATTTGCACCCTAATCGACTGTACTTGAATTATAATTTCAGGTGGATGTAAACATGATATTCAACTTACATGAATTGAATGTGAGGCACTATACATGCAGTATAGCAACACTATGCACGAGTTATGCAGATTAGCAAGAGTCATACAAGCGCTGAACAATGTGCCGATGATCAGGGTCACAAGGGTAGCACATGTTCAGGTTCAGGCCTTGACACGTTTGGCGTCCGCGCATGCTTTCTCCAGGTCCCCAAGGAAGAAGAGGATCCGGTTGGATATCTGCCGGTGCTCGTCTCCAGCGTCCTGCCGCGGCGCGTCCTTGCCGCAATCGCCATCCGTGTCCGTGTCCTGGCGGGAGCCCAAGTACCTCTGGATCTCGCCCTGGTAGATCAGGTAGTAGTCCTTCCCTTCCCTGATGATCCTGACACCCCTGAGAAAGAACGCTGCGCGGTCACACTCACACTCGCAGGTGACAGGCCAAACAAATGTCGCTCGACAGCAGTAGAACAAGCTGCTGAGTGCTGACGGCAATTGCCAATTGGCAACATCAGAAGCAGCTAGGCTTACAGTCCGTATCGGTCGCACCGGTCCTGCACGACGAAGACGTCCTTCCAAGACTTGTCGCCCTCCGGCGCGTAGAACGCTGCGGCGTCCGCCCCCCACCTATCGTTGAACAGCTTGCGCCACAGCTCACCGTCGGAGGTCAACGCACTCCATTTCCTGCAAACTGAGCCAGGAGCAGCGTCGTCGCAGTTACTGCTGTGCGTATAACTCACCAAAGCGAGACATCGCTACGCATGCTCTCTGCTGGTAGTATCTACTACTATCCAGCCATAACTCAACGCAACGCCTGAAGCGTTTTCAGGCTTGAGAAGCATGTACAGAACAAAGGATATGTAACCGATCCGATTCGACAATCATCTAAGACTTGGAAGAAGTCTACAGAGATACACAATCGAAATCTGAATTGCCAACGGAAAACCAAATACTAGGATTTGTTTTGGGGCCGTCTCAGATTGGAAATTAAGAATTCAGACTCACGGGAAGTTCAGAAATTACAGAGATTTCCGTTCGGAAAAATAAAGAAACAGAGCAATTGCAATAACTTGAGCTTCCAATTCCGAGTTTTGAGGAGGCGTCGAACCTTGGGGTGCAGAGGCGAGGGACTGGTGATCCAGGAGGTGGAAGATCTTGAGGCACAGCTCTCTAGGCAACCCATCCATGTCTGAATTCTCCTCGAGGCTTTCCCGGGTTCTCCGTCCAGAATTCTCGCCCTCACCAAGAGAGCTGCGGCGGAGACGGGAAAGCCCTGTTTGTCTTCTACCATGCGGCTGCTCCTCGGCCTTCCAGATCCGGAGCTGAAGGTGAAGAGGAGGTCGAGGGACGAGGGGTGGACGACGAGTGGAGAGGAGAGAGGGGATGAGAACATGCGGGAAGGAGAAGCAAGCAAAGGTCGTTGGCCCCCCCGCCGGTAGTTAGATGCAGCCAACGGCTTTGCCGCTTGCGGTCCCTCTGGCCTTTGCGGCTTTTGTCTCTCTATACACCGGCGGCGTGCCTGAGGAGTGACGTGGAGAACGTTCGCCGCTGACACGAGGCATCAAGCGGCGCATGGCCGGACGGTCAGAGACGGGGGTGCGTGCGCGTCCGCCCAGGCCCGTGCGTCGCACAAGACATGAGCGGCGCTGGATTGACACCTCGCACCACCTGGCAGTGTCCCGTCTCACGTGCGTCCCGGGGCATTACGCTCCAAGGCTCCTCCAACCCGAAGGAGGCGGCCTCTGCATTCGCGGTTGTACTTTACGCCTAGGATTTTTTTAAAATTTTTAGCCATTTTAAAAATATATTTTAAATTTGACACTAAATTTTGTTTTTTAAAATCTAACTCTTTTGGCACAATATACGTCATATGTACTCTACCGCATCATAGTGGCGCAATATCGTCCCGACTGATGTGGCAGGGTGGATGCTGTTGAGTGGTACGGTGGGTGTTGTTGTGCACGGAGTCCAAGGGCCGGTGTTGGCATGCATGCTGACTTTTGACAGTAGGCTATCACATCATCTCGAAAAATACTAGGATCTTATTTAGTTTAAAAAAATATAATTTTTTACCCATTATATTAAGGCCTTGTTTAGTTCTAAAAAAATTTGCAAAATAGGAATAGTAGCACTTTCGTTTGTATTTGACAAATATTGTCCAATCATGAACTAACTAAGTTCAAAAGATTCGTCTCGTCAATTCCGACCAAACTGTACAATTAGTTTTTATTTTCATCTATATTTAATACTCCATGTATGTGTCTAAAGATTTGATGTGACGGAGAATCTGAAAAATTTTGCAAATTTTTTTGGAACTAAGGCCCTGTTTAGTTCCCCACCCAAAAATTTTTCATCCATCCCATCGAATCTTTGGACACATGCATGGAACATTAAATGTAGATAAAAAAATAAATTAATTACACAGTTTAGTTGAGAATCGCGAGACGAATCTTTTAAGCCTAGTTACTCCATGATTAGCCTTAAGTGCTACAGTAACCCACATATGCTAATGATAGATTAATTATGCTTAATAAATTTGTCTTGCAGTTTTCTGACGAGCTATGTAATTTGTTTTTTTATTAGTCTCTAAAAACCCCTCCCGACATCCTTCCGAAACATTCGATGTGACACCCAAAAAATTTTCGTTCCCAATCTAAACAGGCCCAAGGCCTAAATCTTGTGGCACATCTCTATCTAAGGCCTTGTTTAGTTCCAAATTTTTTTACGAAATAGACACTGTAGCATTTTTGTTTGTATTTGACAAATATTATCCAATCATAGACTAACTAGGCTTAAAAGATTCGTCTCGTCAATTTCGACAAAACTGTGTAATTAATTTTTATTTTTATTTATATTTAATACTCCATGTATGCGTTTAAAGATTCGATGTGACGGAAAATCTGAAAAATTTTGCAAAATTTTTCGGGAACTAAACAAGGCCTAAGTAAAAAATTTAGTCACCATCCATAGCCTGCCATCACTCGCCTCCGCTTGCAGTACCCGGCCTGGTGAAGCCTCCACTCCAAAAATATGGGACCTCCTATGCTTCAGACGCCTGAAATTATACTTCTGTTCAGGCGATATGTATTTGCATAGCTTTCCGATTAATGACACTTAAAAACGGGTCCACAAAATTTTGAAGCAATATAGACGGAGCACACGTTGCCTGAATAGATAAAAAATTTCAGGCGACAGGAAAAGTGAAAAATATTTGCTAAGGCCTTGTTTAGATGCCGAAAAGTTTTTGGATTTCGCTACTGTAGCATTTTCGTTTGTTTGTAGCAAATATTGTTCAATCATAGACTTACTAGGATCAAAAGATTCATTTCGCGATTTACAGGTAAACTGTACAATTAGTTTTTATTTTCGTCTATATTTAATACTTCATGCATGTACCGAAAGATTTGATGTGACAGAGAATCTTGAAATCTTTTAGGTTTTTAGGGTGAACTAAACAAGGCCTAATAATTTTGGTGAAGCAACTACTTTTCGTGTCACAGGGTGTTGTTCCCCCTGGCCCAGTGGGATGGCTGACTTAGCTTTCACTTGAGTGGGCTTGTCATTTGGTCCGTGAAGAAGTTTCGTATCATGCTATTGGCCCAAGCTAATTGTGGTAATCTTCTTTATAAGTAAGAAAAGGAAAAGAAAGAGCTCACCTCCAAATTTTCAACACCGTTGCGCTTATGATACTTATGATATTAACCTCTACGATAAACAAAACACAAGTTGAGATGTTAGACGAATGATATGGCAAGAGTAAGGATAAAAACGGTCGGAAAATTTCTCAACCATTTTCTATTTTTACATTTAAATACAAAAACAAAAAAAATGGTAAAATCAGACATGAAAACGAACGCAAACTTATGAAATATCAAAAATTTCAAAAATAAATCAATTCAAGTGAAATTATATCGAACATGGTCGGTATACGAAAAATCAATACAGAATATAGACCCACAATGCATAGCAATTAACACGTGATATCGTGTATCGTGGCAAATTTTGAGTGCAACAGAGCGGACTAATCAATTTGGTTTAGAAAAAAGAGAAAGAAAGAAAATGAAAGAAGAGGAAAATTTGAGATCTCATCAGTACTAGACTAGAAAGGATAGCAACAAGGTTTAGCCCATCTAACTGTCTCTTTTTTGGTCGGCCCAATTACATGCAATGCAACAAGTGTCAAGTGTAAATTTACAACACCGTATGAAATTTGATGTAGACATACAACGCCGTGCGAGGTAATTAGTCCCACCTCGACAACTTAGAAAGGCGTGAAAGGGCGAGCTACCTATATAATGCGCCTAGTGCATCAATGCCTTATCATCACTTGCCAACGACTACGTGGTGTGGTGGCTATATATTCCATCAGCTTCACATTGGTACGGATATTTTCCGACCGTATTTGAGACCGAATTCGTTTAGAGAGGTTTCCGTATCCGAGTCCGAATGTTTAACATCCGATACCATATCCGTATCCGAATACTTAAATCGTATATTTATGATGTCGACATCCAATCATATCTTATCCGACATGATTGACATTATTCGTATTCGTATCCGAATCCGACCAGAAATATGAAAACAAATATGAAATAGGTGATATCCGTCCGTATCCGATCCGTTTTCATCCTATGCTGCACGTCAGGGGTTGTGGTAAAAAAAAAAAATCAAATCAGCGCATCGTGTCACATGGAGCGGATGACGTATACGTCCGAGGGACACGCGCTGGATAACGTAACAGTCTGGCCGCCGAGACGAGCAGCTTCCCTTCCTTTCCACTTTCCCCTGCCCTCGGCATCGGCAGCTCGGCTGCTCTGCTCCCCCCGTCACCCGCCGCACCGACACGGGCACAGCACTGCTGAATTTGGCGGATGTGCCCTCGGCCTCGGGCCCTCTCCGATAAATAGCGCCAATGATCTCATGGTGCAAATGCAAATTAGTCCTGCTCGCCTTTTAAACCATCCGATCTGAAATTGAGGTCTTGCGAAAGGGCGCAAATAAGAAAATCCAAGCTAATTGACACCTATGTCCATCTCTTGCAGACTACCGAGGTTACTGAAAAGCAGCTCTTCTTTCTTCTCGATCAGCCAAACGGACTACCAGGACGGGCAGCGCGCACACGCCGCAGCGTCCCTCGGCTCTGTAACAGCTAGGCAGCCCAGGAGGCCCGCTCGGCGTCGTCGTCGTCGACATCCTTCTCGTGGCCGGCAGGTTGCGGTGGGAGACCCACTAGGTAGTAGCAGGCTAGGTGGCTTCTACTGAATGCGGCGGCCAGCGGCGGGGCGAGCAACCATGAAATGAAACACCGCGTTCGCGCGTTCGTTTGATGATTGTGACATACATTCACAGAGAGCAGAGAGAGAGAGAGAGAGAGAGAGAGAGCACCGGACAGGACCGGAGAGATTGCTCGTCTCATGACAGAGAAGCTTCATCGCCGTCATGACCGCAACATAAATCCCCTCCTTCCCCTCTTCCCTGTTCGCAAATCACAACAGCGCCTGCTGTTCTTCGTCACTTCGTCCTGTTCGTCTCGCCTTCTCCTCAGCGCATGCTGTTCTTCGTCTCGCCTGCTCCTGCTCCTCCTGCCTGTGTCAGAAGGAAAGTTGGCTTGAAACTGCTTTTCTTTCTTTTCTAATGCACTAGGTAGCGTATCCGTGCGTTGCTACGGGACAGCTAAACTTTTATACTAAAAATACACAGATCACACGATAAAATAACAATACTGTAAAAATAAGTATCGATATTAAAGTGACACTTAATTCAAAAACCAAAGTTTGTGAAATTAATATAGTCACGGAGAACGTGATGTCGCTGACTTACCATCTCTACTGTATTAGACCTTTCGGTGGGTTACAAAAATAAGAAACACTCAATTTGATAAAGCAAACCATTCCAGTATGTCACATGATAATTCTCATCCAGGTGCAACATAATTTGATTGAAAGTTGAATAAATTTCTACAACCTTAATCTTATCAAACTCAACAAATTTCAGCAGCTGCCCAATTTGTACGAAAGGATGGAACTCATGGCTAGCAGCATGTTGTCCATGTGCAGGACAGCAGTTTAATTCACTTAAAAAAATCAAACATAGCCCAAGTATGTTATCAAATGTTGGTGCATTTCAACGGGATGGACAGAAGGCTCGACTTGATAGGAGATTTTGAAGGAAGCTGGTACCATTATCAAGATAGATTATGAATGTTTAAATTTCCAACTCTATTAGCTGAATCTATCTATACTGTACAACAACTCAGATCCATTCAATATACATGTTGAAAATCTTTTAGTAACTGTCCATTCTATATTGATAGTTGTTGTTTCAAAAAAAATGGCACCAGTCTGTTTAGGGCCGACAACCTTCTTCGCCAGCTCTTTCTTCGCCTAGGCTTTCATCTGCTCAGCCTGTGCCTGAACAATTCAGTCCAATACTCAGTAAGAATAGCTGAATACTCCATCCAAAGAATTCGAACAAATGCAGTTCACATAGATGTTGTTCAGAGATTGATTGAAAGAGAAAACTCGAAAAAGTTTGGAAATTGAATCAATGACTACAAACATTTAGCAAAAACCATTATAACTTTAGTGCAATTAACTACTGAAATTTCGCCATACATTGAACACGAGACCGAACTTATGTACAAAATACACAATCCACACCATTTCTTGGACAATAAAACTTCATGATTATCAATATCAAAGGAAAGTAGGGAACAGTTGAACATGAAGAAACCATGTCAAATCCCAATTTGGTTAACTGCAAAAAAAAGAACACGGTCCACAGCCATTAATTCTTGCAAAGTTATTGGCTATTTTCAAAATTCCACATGCATTTTTCTGAAGAACTGAAAGTGCTTAACATATGCCAAAGGCCAAAGGCTTTAGTGTACCAAAAGTTCAAAATATCTAGCACAAGGAAATTATGTTGCCAGCCACCTGATTTGATTATGCTAATCCAACCACAGTTACCACTCTAAGCTAGATTCAGTAAAATAAAGGCAGCACACTTTTGCATCGCAAATAATATGACAACGACCTAGACACCATGAGAAGTATATAAAGGCAAAAATTCTTGCCAAAGTCATAGGAAATGCAAGTGGTTCACATTGCTACAAGGAGAGCTGGTAAACTGGGGTGTCTTGTGCAGGATTATGCAGTTATGTACTTGCTCTTTTGCGATCCAACAACTTACTTGAGGAAACTTTGCAGACCATACAATGTAAGATGCAAAATTGAGAAGCTCATCCAGCTGCTCCCTCTTTCTTGCGGCATCAATCAAAATAGGGATTTTTCTTTGACTTGCCTGCACTGGATTGTTCCATAAACACATGTTAGTCTCAATAGCAGTGCAGAAAGGAGAAAACTATACATTAAAAGGCTGGCATTAATGCAATAGAAGTTGTAGGTTGATAACATGAACAATATAAAAATAACTTCCCTATTCAGAGCCATATCTCTGATTTTTATAAGCTATTTGCAATCCCTGCAGAACTATATTTTGTTATTTCTCACCATCATCCTGTATTGATTTGTTATTTCTCCATGCAAGCTCATGTTAAAATACACTATATATTTACAGGCCCTTACCAATAGTTACGGCAAAAGCAATTCAATTAAAAACTGAAGGCCAAGTAAAATAATCAGAAATTCATTGTCTAAAAGCTAAATTAGTGGCACGAGCTAAGATAATGTTATTACCATTGCTATGAAGTAAAAATCTAGAACTTTCATTTCGACTTTTAGATCAGCACATGGATAAATGATATAAATATTTCCAACTTCACAAAGGTAGAAAGCTAAAAACACACAAAATACACCAAAAAGTATGATACAGATTATTGTGCTACAAATCGACACCGACAACATGCTAAGAAATTGAAATATCCATTCATCCTAGATTGACTGGCTGCCACATCAAGAGTGTAAAATTCACCAAGAAGCCATCATCTGTACTTTCTAGACAGTGGACTCTCTATGGCATGCATTAGTTATGGTTGAGTTAGATTCTGCATCTGCATGCTTCTTTGTTCAATATTCATTTTATTGCACCAATATTAGCAGTGATATACAACAATTTTATTTTTCAAGCATTGTTTCCGGGAGTCCCTACAGTCTCGTACACAAAGAGCATTCAAAAGGGTATAAAAACAGGAGTAAAAAACTAACAGGTTTCAGATTTGCTGACCAGTGAGTAAAGTAGCGTTGAACCCTATTTAGATGGCTTCAGCTTCAGGATGGACTTTGGAGCGAGGATAAGAGTCAAGAAAAAGCTTCTCGAATGAAATTCTAGACGAGTGCATCCAAGAAAAAAACTTACAATATGGATATTTTGTGAATGGTTCAAGGACTCATTCTAAGCATTAGCAGCTCGTGACTCTGGATCTATGTGACGCTTTTCAGTAGTTGCATCTGAACTGTGAACATGGATTGATGATTAAAAAACTGTTACCTAAGAAAAAAAGAATTGTTAACCAGTAAAAACCTTCCAGAAGATCACTAAATACCTGCACACAATGAACATAAACAGATCTCTCCAATTCCAGAAGATCACCGACATGCAAAGCTTTATCAGTTCATGGATAGATCATTTTCTTCCGCAACGTTGGTGCCAGGAACGAACCTGCCATGCTGGGAAATGCAATCATCAGCAACCACTATCTAAACCCTAGTCGAGGAACCAAATTAATTGGGGAAATCTGAGGGAAACAAAAATAGGAGAGAGAGAGCGAGATAGATAGATAGATAGTGTGTGTGTGTGTGTGTGTGTGTATATATATATATATATATATATATATAGAGAGAGAGAGAGAGAGAGAGAGCAGGGATCCACAAACAGCTCTGGCATCGCAAACTTTAGATCCACGTCACGAGCTCTTCTAGCTCCCACTTCACGAGAACAGCAGCTCAATCTAGGTGGTATCGGCTGGGGATGGGGCGGAGCTTGAGATGCAACCGATGGAGGCATGTCTGCTAGTGCTTGGGGTGGTGACGGGGCTCATCCGGTCGGCGAGCAGTGGCGGAGCCAGGATTTCGCCGCAGGATATTCCATGTAGAAAAAAATACAATTCAAATATATAAGTGCTAGCTTTCTCCCACAATAAAAATATGCTAGTGCTAGCACACGTATTTTCCATGTACATTGCAATTTAGAAACAAAATGTCAAAAAAAATTATTTATAGAATTTTTATGACGGCACTAAATAAAGTAGCACACAGTAGCATATACAAATAAATTTATTTAAATTGCAGTAAGCACATAGGCACTTTGCATGAGGCCGGATATTTTGTATCCGTTATCTAAAAATAGGCACTTTGCATAGCGCTTCCCTATAAATTTCATCAATTAGATTGTGATTTAGTTTAAGGGGTTGTTTAGTTCTCCATAAAATACAAAATGCAAAATGCAAAATGTCAACTACTTTGAAACGAATAAAATCTAAAATAGAGAATAACCACCTTTTGTAAAAATTTTTACATGATGTTTAGTTTTATTATGCAAAATAATAGAGCTAAATCTAAAATTTTTCTGGAATAGAAGGGAACTAAACACTCTGTAAATCAGAGGAGAAAACAAAATCTTTACGTGTTGAGGAGACTTGTGTCTGGTTACCTTCAACGCTTGGTTGCTGGCCGCCGGCGAGAGTCGACCGCCGTCGACCGCCAAGGGGCCAAGTCGAGGGAGCCGGCTGCTGCAGTCCACGATCTGCTCTGCTCGCCTGTTGGTTACTGCTGGCCACCAGCTCTGCCGCTACGGGGCAGCACTGCAATCTGCAGTAGCATCCACGGGGAGAGGCGCACGGTAGCTCACGGCGAGGGGCACGGCCGCACGGAGGTGACCGCCCGGACGTCGCGCGTGCCCAGCGCCGCCACCGCGCGCTCCACCAGGGCCTCCAGCGACGTGGCGCAGAACCTGGCCTCGGTGTCCCCGGCGGGCAGGGTCCGCTCGCAGGTGCGCAGCGTCTCTGCCATGGCGGCGGCCCTGGACGAGCCTGGTGGGACACCCAGGAGCGCGAGGACGGCCGGAAGCGCCGCCGTCGTGAACGGGATGGAGTCCGCGACGCCGCGTGGCAGGAGACCCAGCGCGGCTGGCGCCGCGGCCCGGAAGTGGATCGACAGCCGCTCGCCCACGCGCACCGCCTCCTCGTGGAAGAACACCGACGTCGGGGTCCTCGGCGTCGGCGTGGCCGTGGCCGCCCCACCGCCTCGTGTCGCCGCACGGGGGCGAGGGATCTCGCGAGGGGGGCGAGGGGCGGCCGCACAGGGGCGAGGGATCTCGCGAGGGGGAGAGAGCGATTGGAGGCGTGAGGTTTCTTTTGGATGGCGAGGAGCGAGGTTTCCTTTTGCGTGCGTGGGGCTGATCGCGGTATCGCAACTCAGGAAGCGGACCGACGGAACCAAATAATTGTAGCAGCACGGAGAAGTCTTTTTACTAGCAAAACATACCCGTGCGTTGCAACGAGAGAGAAAAGGTTATTAAATATTTATAAAAAATAGAGACCAAAATAATACTTACTTTATCCTTTTTATAAACTTTAAAAGTTATAGTTTATTGTAAGATGACTATAACATTCAAAATATATAAGTTAATATTGGTAATAATATGATAATATCTTCATTATAATATCACACGTTATTACAATTAATATCAAGTTCCATTTGACTTCTTTGTAGACGCTTAAAAATATTTATTTGTTAAGTTACTAAGGAATATTTATTTATTAAGGAAGGATCAAAGGTTTAAATAATATATTATAATATTAATTATTTGTTTTTAGGTTCAGAAAAAAATAGAATATCATACCTTTCCTTCTACCCGACTTGTTGAATACAATATCGGGCACATTATTAAGGCTTTGTTTAGTTCATCACAAAAGTAAAAAAAAAAGATTCCTTGTCACATCGAATTTTGCAGCACATGCATGAAGCATTAAGTATAGTCAAAAACAAAAATTAATTATATAGTTTACCTGTAAATCGCGAGATGAATTTTTTGAGCCTAGTTAGTCTATAATTGGATAATATTTGCCACAGACAAACGAAAATGTTGTGGCTGAAAACTTTTTGTTTTGGCAAATGAACAAGACCTAAATGAAGTTTTGTTGCTAAACGACAATCCAGTGAGGCCCTAGGTCTTGCACGGTGGGCATGTCCAAAAAAGTATAGTGGTACCAGCGCGGTTTGCGCTAGACCGGCTAATCGCTAGTATTCTCCACAAAATTTCTTTGGAACTACTGTTTTTGAACCATTAAGAGGAGCAGCAAACAAGCAGCTGACGGACGAGACGAATACCACAGAGAGAGAGAGGACAAAACAACCCAGCGCCACAAAAGGAAATGTTAGTACCGACTGTAGCCGGAAACAAAAAACAATACGGCCGGTGAACCAAGACAGATGGACCAAAAATAGAGGATAAAAATAATAGAATTAGAACCTATGTAACGACGGACCAGGAAAGGACACTGGTAGTGCTTTTTTATTATCTTTATACTATTCCTTAATTATATTTTCTTTTTCACGTACATGAGACCACCATCCGCTGAATAGTTTCCCATCTTCGCACTTCTCGTTATCATGATTTGGATTTGTATCCTATTGGAGATAGAAGACCGTGAATCGTCTGATATGGATTTGCATCTGTAGGTATCCGGAATTCTTTTTTATCCGAGGACATCCTTCTCAGCTTGGCGTAGAGTCCTCAATTTATTATGATAGAACAAAGAAAGAAGAAGCAAATTTATTAATTTAATTTGAGAAGTTTTGTCTTATTGAGTTATTCTGATTTGGATTTGGATTTGTATCCTATTGGAGATAGAAGACGTGAATCGTTTGATTTGGATTTGCATCTGTACTCTATCTGGAACCTGAGAAGACTTCGGTTGAGTAGAAAAGGCCAGACGAAATTTGATCCAGACGAAAATTAAGGTTGAAATTTTGCCTCTTTAGTATTAGGTATAGAATACACAGATCGCATAATAAAATAATAATATTGTATAATTTAAATATCAACATTAAAATAACATTAAATGCAAAAAACAAAGTTTATAAAATTAACGCAGTCGTCGCAGGCTCATAAACTCTATTTATAGACTTTTTCGTGATGCGGGTGAGATAATGTTTAATATCGGCAGGAAAAAATCACCGATATCCATTTCTTTCATATGCCAATAAATCAGTAAATAAGTTCCGCCGTACCTTCGTACCATTCTGTCACATATTCAAGTATGTACATGTAAATATTATTGCGTGTCGCATGGGTAATACTTTTTCCAAAAACTAAAAACAAAGTGTTATACTCACTGTATAAATATGTGTAGTTGATGGTCTATTCCATGTAGACATATAGTATAGGATAAGATATCCACTTAAGTGTCCATAGCAAGATTCACAATCAGCAATATATAGAAATAGTTAAATCATAGGTATTGTTATTGCAAGCGACGACGATTTTGAGTTAGTTACCCATCTATGTCCCCTATAATATTTTTTGCCTGTATGAATTTTCATTTGAAAACATCTTCTGTCCATCCAGGAATATGTTTATTCACTGCGGCCGTGTAGTTGAAGCTAAATCCAAAAGTGTATTTGGTATACATCCACGTTGGTGTGTCTTTACACCACTCTTCAATAGGTCTATGGTCAATTATGATAAGCATCTTTTCCCACTGATCGAAAACATAAAGCATATATTTTTGAACGTAAAGAAACCGCAAAGACGGCAAGTAATAAAAGTAGGAGCAAAAGACTTATATATTTGCATTGTCCATCTTTTGTTCTTTTTAATTGTAGGAGAAATGAAACTTTACCTCTCCAAAAAATAAACTTATATGTAACAAAAAAGAATTATCAGTACCTGTAGAGCCCGTGCTTAGTCCAAGTCTCATCAGCACTGCTTGAACCTGAATTGCAGCTTGTGAAATTTGCTACTTGCAAAAGTCCTAAGACTATAATGCAAGCGCCGTATCTTCTGAAAGATCTATATATACACTTTGAGCCTGAAGTTCAGACTGAACAACAAATGCAGTTGAACCCTATTGCCTTTCGATTATACGGTCGAGGAGACCACCCAGTATTATCACCTAGGATCAACGAAAAATTACAGATAACCGTTATGTGTGTACAAGCACCCCAAGGCACAGGAGCTTTCCCAGCAGCAGCAGAGAACATCTTATTCTGAAGAAGATCAACTCAATTCTCTTCTCTGCAATCTGTACCCCCTCTCGTCTTCAAACGACGCTGAACAGACAAACAAAGAACATCACCTCGATGATATCTTGCTCGACACCGTCCGCACCGTCAAGCTGACACCCGGCCGCTGCTTCAGCCCGCTCATCGGACCACCACCGGCCACACCGACCCCGGTGTCCCGGTCCCGGCTCCTGTTCAGCGACAGCCTCGCTTTGATCGGCGACACGAGCCTTGTCGCCAACCTAGACGGCGAGAACGAGCAGCGCCGGGTTTTCGCGGGTGACGCCTGCGCCTTCACGGGCAGCGGCGGTGACACGGCTGCGGTGGGTCTCACCGGCAGCACAGCCTTCCCGTGGATCCTGAGCTTGGACCCCAGCGCGCTCGGGGGCGACTTGACCAGGAACTTGTGCGGCGTCTGCCGCGCTAGCGCCATGACCGGGGACCGCGTCTTGTAGAACTGCTTCTGCTTCTTGGAAGGCGACGGCGTCGCGCACGCGTAGGTGTTTGCGGCGGCCGAGGTGGAGGCGTGGAACACGGGGTTCGGGAACATCACCGCCTTCTTGTCCCAGGGCGGTTCTTCGGGGATATGCGGTTGGCCGACACCGACGGCCGGCCGACGGTGACCACGACCGCGACCGGCGACGTGGGCTTGAACTGGATCCGGGACCGCACGCGGCCGCGCGACGGCGGCGTGGCGGCATCGGCGAAGCGCGTTGCGGCGCCACCTCAATGGCTGTGCTTCTCTCGGGCACGACGGGCACGGAGGGGCGTCTGCTCTGGCGCCGCCGCCGCCGTGGGCTTCCTGGTCCTGGGAGCCGGTTTTGGGGTCCTCGGGGGCTCTTGATTCATAGCGCCGGCCGCCGTCACGATGTCCCTCACGAATCGGCTGGCCTGCACGATCTCTAGCACGGTCTGGCCTAGCAGCATCGCCGGAAGGGACATTCGCCACCACTGCGCGCCCTCTCCGCCGCTGGCGCCGACGCCGCCGAACTTGACGTTCGGGGACCTCTTCTGCGCCGACGTGCCGCCCCTCATCCTACGGCGGCAAGAGTCAGAGAATTGCCAAGAATCTAGGATTGAATTGAATCGAACGAATTCTAACGTGGAGCACAACAAAAAAACACTTGCCTGACAGTCTCCTGCTTGCATCGGAGGCTGGTGCGGAGGTATCCGAGCGTGCTGCGCGGGCTGAGGCTGACGGCGGAGATGCACCGGGGCTAGACAGTGGAGGCTTCGTCGTCGTCATCTACGATGGGATCGTCATCCACGACGGGTGTAGATGTCAGCACCCTCCATCCCCAAATCCATGACAGGAGGACAGGTACTCGTGTCTGATGAGATGGCCACGCTCGAGGCACGCCCGCTCTCAGAGGAGCTCGTCCTCGCCGTGCTCCGCCACCGCTCGCGGGGTCTCCCTCACAGCGACACCCTACTGCTGCTCCGTCGCGAGCTTCTCCAGCGTGAGGCTGTGTAGGGCGGCAGCGGCCACGATCTCCCCCACGGGCGTAGCCGCGTAGATGCAGTCTGTAGGGAGGGAATCATTTACGTCCATGAAGAGGATCGGGGCGCTCGCAACGGCGCGTCCGTGGACGCTCGTGGCGGCGCTTCCACGGGGCGCCGGCCGCGGACGCTCGTGGCGGTGGTCCCAACGGCGGGGATCGGGGCGCGCCTCCTGCGGATCGGAGGGGACGTCTGCAGACGCTCATGGCGGCGGTTGCTACGGATCGCAGGGTGCCGGCCGCGGACGCTCGTGGCGGTGGTCCCGACGCCTGTTGTTGCGGATCGCGGGGGATCGGGGCGCGCCTCCTGCGGATCGGAGGGGATCGGGGCGCTTGCTGCGGATTGAAGGGGAGCGGGCGTGGTAGAAAAGGTAGGAGATCGCAATCATCGGGTATTTCCTAAAACGGCGACCCAAACGCACAGGGAGAGGCAGACGGACGAAAGCAAAAGTTGCACCAAAAGTTGTCCACTCTTTAGTTTTTTTAGTTGTAGGAGATTAGTTGTAGGAGATCGAGCTTTCTCCATATCTTTGCTTTTCTTTCTTCTCTAATGCATGAAGCTTTCGCCATAACAAGGTCTCGGGGATGGCCATCGTCAGCATCGTCGATGTCGCCGCCGAGCCGGCTGCTCCTCCTGGCAGCGTCACCGTCGTCGGCCCCCCGCCCCCCCCCCCCCCCCCCCCCCACCGCCGTCGATGCAGCTGCTCTGGTCGGCCTTCTGGGCAACGACGCGGCCGTGATGATCGATCTCCTCCCCGAGCTCGACCGCGTCGCCACCTGGGACGCCGCGGCTCAGCTGGTCTTCGCCTGCTGCTCTTCATGGTCATTGGCCTTCTGGTTCCGGTGGCACTGATGGCGGTGTTCAACCGGCGTCTCCACTTCTCTGCTACTATCTGCGCCAAGACGTCAGCGGTCATTCTCACCGGCTTGTTCGTGTGGTGGCCGTCACGACGCGGTTTGGGCACTGGGACGGGCGTGATGACAGGCGTCTGGCTTCGCGTCGCTTCTTCTGAAGGGGAGAAGGGAGAGGAGAAGGGGGAGCCCCTGGTCTGATGACCGGCGTCTGATCCGCGTCGCAGCTTCTGAACTGAAGTGGAGAAGGGGAGCACCAGAGTTTATATTATTATTAGGGCTACTTTGGCAACCTTGGGGTAATTAACCCAGGGAGCAAAACCCTCCACGGGAAATTTCTTGGACATTCCATTCCCCCTCCCACCAACCGTGAAGTTGCCCCCGCATGAGAAATTTCCCTTCCGCTGTTTGGAAGTGCCGGCGGTGGAAATTTTCTGCTGCTTGTCCATTGGACATGAGATGGTCTGCATTCTGAGTCATTCACCCATGCACTAACCAGTGACGTTATCTAACTAGTACATCCAAATATAGCAAAAACCATATATCACCAATCAATATACTTCCTATGCATATGCATATAAGAAACATACTTGGAGAACCAGAACATGAATGACAAAATCTAAATGCCAACCTACTAGTTCATATAAGGCCTTGTTTAGTTCCTCACAAATTTTACAAAATTTTTCAGATTCTCCATCACATCAAATCTTGCGGCACATACATGGAGCATTAAATATAGATTAAAAAATAACTAATTGCACAGTTTGTCTATAATTTGCGAGACGAATCTTTTTTGAGTCTAATTAGTCTATGATTGAGCAATATTTGTCAAATACAAACAAAAGTGCTACAGTGTCCATTTTGTAAAAAAATTTACAACAAAACAAGGCCTAAGAAACATATGCCCAATTTATATTACATCATACATACAAGCACCATATTATAACATCATAAATTACAAATTAAGGCACGAGGAGTCCAATATAATTCATACAAAAGCGCTCCATACAGATGAAGTCAATATGATAGATAATAGAACCCAAGATATGAGCACCAACATAAATGCTCCATACAGATGTGCTCCATATAGATGAAATCGATATAATAGATAATAGAACCCAAGATACAGATGAATAAGGTTACATCTACAATGGTTCAAACAATTTAACCCAGCAACCAGAAGATTGGATCAGCCTCTAGATGTTATCGCCCAGTGGAATTGAATGTATGTGCTTCATGCCTTCATGTGGTCATGCCCACAAAATACTAGGCACTCAATTATCACCAGGCTCATCTCAAATCATGCACTATTTCCACAAAGGACTCTGCATTTATTCAATGAGAAAAAAGAATATCTTACAATAGGTTAGGAGCACAAGAGCACACAAGAGCACAAGCTATTAAAGAAAATACTACCTAACAATTCGCTCTACGGTCCCTGATGGTATTCAGGGCAGAAGACTTGTCACTATGGTAGGGCAGAAGACTTGTCACTACGGTGTTTCAGTATCCAAGCACCTGGTGGTGCAGAGCACTTGGCCAAAGTGCCAGCAAACAATAAATATTCCAGATATTACACTTCCATAAGAATCTCTAATAGAATTACGGAGCCCTACCTCTACAACTCTGTCCAGAAGGGATATGTTTATATAATGTTATAAAACAGGGCAACAAAGGTAGCAAATTACCAGTAGCTTGTTGCCAACTGCAACTCTAATGAGCTACCAGATTCAGAAAAGTAAATTTTCAGATGATAATGGTATAATCTTGTATAATAATGTAGTAATGTAAGCTACTAATGGAAGCTTATACTTGCAATTCAATTATTTATACACCAAACTACTAATGAAAGCTCATACCAGAAAACTATATAACTATCTTAGTCCACTGCAACTCTACTGAAAAGCAGTTTATAATATTAAAAAATTTCAGAAAACTATATAACTATCTTAGTCCACTAACCTGGAATGTCTTCAGCTAGCTGAGATGTCAACTGTCAGTGGCAACGCCTGATATGTCAATTGAGGAGTAGAATTCCGGCGACCCTCCAGAAAATTATATAGTGAGCTTTTCATGTGCAAAAGTTTGAAAGCTCACTATATAGTGGAAGAAAGCTCACTATATAATAATAAATTTATTTGAATTATAAGAGTCCAATTCATGTGCAAAAGTTTGATTCAGGAACCTAATAATATCCAAATCAAAACAAGCTAATACATGCATCACAAATTCATCTCCATCCACAAATTCTTGACAGATATATATAAAAAATGAAAAGTCTCTTCACTAAAAACTTGAACACTAAAAAACTATAACTTAAACCCTTTCCAGAAGCTTGTCACATATGCCACCGCATGTTCAGTACCCAAGTAGAGAGATTATATAGCTCAAGAGCTCCTTAAATAATGTATTGCCTCCACCAAGAGCTCTGCAAGTAACACCAGGGAAACAAGTTAGACACTTGTATTGTATATACGAAATAAACATGTTTCCATCTACGGTTCCTTGCACTTAAACACAATAGCAATAATAGCAGCCATGATAATGATGTTTCTATCAGTTTAGACTAAGATAAATGAAATACACTACTAGCACCGCACAAGCATAAGTTAGAAGGTGCTTTACTAGCAACCCTGATGGCCACCAAGTTATAAAAACCTGAATCACTAGTATGAAAAGCTAAATAAAAACTTAAAAAAGAAAAAGGGAAAAAGTTACTACTACATGAATACTAAGCAGAGGACAACTATATGGGACTAATCACTATTCTACACTAAGATCAACCGTATGATAACACAACAGAGAAACATAGCAGCATAACAAGGACTGCCAGAGTTACAAGACATATGGTATGGTTCTAATACAAACATGAAATTTCAGATAGAAAACAGTATAGTTAAAGCTCTATTTGCAAACATGAAGAAGAAAATGACCTAGAACCCATGCAGCCAATAGCAAGATCGGCTTTGTTTGGACCTAGAACCCATGTAGCTAATAGCAAGGTGGCAGCAAGCAGTACAGTTTAGAGGAAAGATCAAGACCAGCTTAATCAATTCTGAAAGAAAAAACAACAGCTCACTGAACTGAATTTTCTAAAGGTCCAACACTGAACTACAACTCTTGTCTGAATTTTATAATGCTAGACCTGTAAAGAACACCTCTATGTGCCTTTCTACTTGCCATGATCACACACACAAACTAGTGATATATCAGCCTAGAAACAATTAGGAATTTTTTAAGACAATGCAAAAGCAAAGCGACATGGCACGGATAAAATTACATGCTAATTATTCAGCTAACAAGAGCTCCAAACAACATGTGAAATATTAAACCAAGAGCTACAGTTAAGGCATGCCATATAAAGCAATTAAATCAAGCTTCAACCTTGAAATGCACTATCAGCTAGCAGGAGGCTTAAAACTAAAATACAGGATGACCTTACTCCTGGAAAACTGAAAAGACCAAGCTGCCACTCCTGTACTACTAGGAGGCAAAAGAACAGAACACAAGATGCACTCACATAACAAGCTAAAGTAAATAAACTAATCAATCATTGAATGGCTAATGATGACTTGAATAGTTCATTCACTATTGCTTGAAAATGACAGATCACAAAAGAGATGGAATTTATCTCAAGCTGCTGCTACTGCCGTGTGCTATAAAGACAAGAGCAAGGTCTGAACTCAGCAATAAAGACACGAAGTGTACCTTCTCATATTCAGGTGCAGGATTCATGACAGTCGGCTAAACACATGAAGCAATCACTGAGTTGAGCAACGATTAACAAGTAATAAAAATGAACTGCTGCTACACTAGTTACTGTCTGAAAAGAGCATACCAGAATATAGTGCAAATGAGGTGGTGTCCTGTAGCAGGCAGCGTCGATGCCTCTCACTGGCGGCACAATGGGTAGTGGTAGGGGTGTCCTGACTCGCAAATCTGCAGCTCCAAGATCCATGAAAAGCAATGGAGGTGCGGGTCAAACCCTAGCGGATCCAGAAACTACTGCAACTGATAATGGCGAATCCAGAAACCCTAGCAGATAGGTGCACTGACCTTTGAGACGAATGCCAATGGCAGCGGAGATGGCGACGGCGGACAAGGAGCGAGGCAGCGGCGGTGGATGAGCTAGTTGGCGGCGGTGGAGGAGCGCCTGAGAACGACTCCCGCGTCAACGTCACACGCACGAGAGAGACCAACAACAGCGAGGCGGAGGGATGTCGCGGCGGCGGACAGATGCCGGGGCGACGGACAGATGCTGTGGTGGCGGCGGCCTCGTGACCGGACGGCGTCACGAGCGGAGGAAGAAAGACCGTCGCGTCCGACTCGCGAGCGCAAGGGGAAACCCTCCCGGTCTCCTCGCTCGTGGATTATTTCCGCGTGGAAAATGAAGGAAAACGGGCTGCAAACCTCGGGTTAGTGGGCTTCCAAAGAGCACCAAAATTTGGCCCGTGGGAGATTGGCACAGGGGAGATTGGCCCATGGAATTCGCAGGGTTCCCTCTGGGAATTTGGGCTGCCAAAGAAGGCCTTAGGGATAATTACGAGTAGAAGGGGAAGGGGGGAGCACCGAAGCAGTAGAACAGTCGGTTTTTATCTAAACGTTGCCGTTGCCCGGTTGTTTTCTGTCCTTGCAGTAACCGGTTTTTTTTGTGGATCTCTGTTTCTTTTGTTGTCGTTCCCCCTCCGCTCGTGTCCGCCTGACTGTGTGTTGGTTTGTTGCAGTGACATGTGAGGCCATGTCGTTTCGTTTTCGGGGACTGCTACAGTCCGATTATTACCGAAAACTTGGTCCGATGATTCCCGCGCTGGTTTCCCGCTCACCCGTCAGCCCGAGTTGACATGGAGTCTGCGCGCCAGTAGAGGTTTCCACTTTTCCTGTGCTTGTCCCTTACTGCATATAGAAAACTCCAAAATAGATGACATCAGCACATGCAAGGTGTTTTTTAAAGTAAAAAAAGTCGTAGCTGCTAAACCAAATATTGAAATTGAAATCCGATTACACCATCGTATTCCTTGTAATAAACTCTTCAAAACAAGACCCCACATGAATATATTTAGAAAACATTTTATGTACGGACATTTATCTCGTGGTCCAGACAAATCTCATGAGAACATCGCAAAAGAACATAACTGAACATTGCATATATACTATATGAACATCATAAAATACATCATAGAACATCATTGTATACGACAAGAACATAAATGTTCTAGGTTCATAAAATAAATGTTCCATCTTCGTAAAAAAAATATTCTCAGTTTTAATAATAGTGTTCTAGTTTAGATTCATGAAATTGATATTATAATATTTAAAATAAATAAATAAATACATCATGTAAACAAAAAAATAAAGTCTAGAGCAAAGCATAAGGAAAAAACACGTAATAGAGAAAAATTTAAAAGAACATCATATGGATAGTTTTAAAACATCCTAAAAATAAACTATAAAACATCACATGTGTACTAAACTGAACATCACTAAATACACTATAGAACACTATTAAATACATTATGGAACATCGTATATATATTACGTGAACATCACTAGATATATCATAGAACACCACATGTGTACTAAGCGAACATCACTAAATTCACAATAGAACATCACTCAACACATTATAGAACATTGTATGTATACTAAGTAAACATCGCTGAATTAACCATAAAACAACACTTAATGTATTATAGAACATCACATATGATGCAAAAAAAGATTCATAACAAAGAAAGATTAAGAAATAAAACATGAATAAAAGAAAACATAATTAAAAATTAAAAGAAAAAACAAAAAAAGAACATCAGCACGTGAACCTCAAAGAAAATAATAACAATAAAAAAAAAGATAAAATATACAAAACAAAAGATAATATAAAACAAAAAATAAAAATAAAAATAAAACACAAAAAAATAGAAAAAGAATCAAATAGAATATAAAATGAAAAAAAGAAAGAAAAAAAGGAAAAAATTAAAGAAAAGAAACAAAGAAAAATTAAAAAATAAAACATGAATAAAAGAAAAACATAATTAAAAAATAAAAGGAAAAACAAAATCAAAAGAAAAAATAAAAAATATAACGTCAGCACGTAAATATCAAAGAAAAATAATAAGAATAAAAAAGATAAAGATAAAGATACAAAACAAAGACTAATATAAAACAAAAAAGTAAAATAAAAATAAAGCACAAAAAAGATAAAAAAGAACCAAACGGAATATAAAATGGAAAAAGAGAAAGAAAAAAGAAAAGAAATTAAAGAAAAAAAATATAGCAAGAAAAAGAAAAAGAAAAAAGAAAGAAAAAAAGAGAAGAAAACTAACAGCAACGGTGGGAGGGAAAAAGAAAAGAAACATAAAAAGAAAGAAAAGAAGAAGAAAAGAAAAAGAAAGAAAAAACAAAAAAGAAAGAAATAAAAAAAAACGTAAGTACCTGTCGCGAGCGTGGGAAACATCGCGCGGGAATCATCGGACGGCGTCTCCGATGCGAACGCTTCGGACCGGAAGATTTCCGCTCGTTTTCCCCCATTCCCATTTCGTTTCGGCGAGCTGGCAGGTCTCAGCTGAAGCCAAAGCCAACCGACGCGATGTGGACAAGCTATGCCCGATCCGTGCAGCGACGAACGCTGTTATTTTTCTAGGGTTCATGTTTTTTGTCTGGCAACTGTCGTCGTCTGTCTGGCGTTTTTTTTTTGTTGTCGTCTGTTGTTTTAGTTGTGATCTAGTTTGTTATTTGGAAGGCTTTGCTTGACATTTGGTGGTGCAGTCTGTAAAGGATTGTGTAGATTTAAGCATAGGAGGGGTGCAGCGCAGTCGAGAACTGGAGATGGATACCTTTTGTTCTTTCTTCTCAATTCTCAATTCCTGATGGAAGTTGTCAGCTGAGAAATTTGTTATGCGTTTGGCAACAGGCAGGTGTACCAATCGTCAACTGCATTTTCATTGTTGGATGGAAAGACACCACAGGAATGTCAATGTCGTCTCTGAACTCTGAAGATTTCATGCACTAATTTTGCGAATTAGAAACCTGTATTTTTAGTCAGCCGTTCTGTTTCTTGGTCTTAGTCTTCAACTGCACTACGGAAACATTCAGAGAAGAACCTCTTTTTAGTTATGATCTAGTAGTTTGTTATCTGAATATGAGTGTTGCATCATGTTTTGAATCCTATTCTGAATGTCGATTTCATCGAATCCCTAGGCTTTTGATTGGCTATTTGGTTTTGTTTGGGAATTATGGTTAGTTGTGATCTAGTTTTTTTTTGGGAAATAATGGACTACAGATTGGTCAGCTTGCTCGATTTGTGTTTCTTGTTTGTATGTCAGTTGTAACTGTGCTTTTCCTCCGGCTTGGCTTCTCACTTGAGGAGGATTTTCTGTATGATCCTCGAGTTGGATTTGCTTGAGATCATGTTAGTTGACGTTCTGAGGTAGTTGCTGGTTCGAATCTTCAAAGTTAGGTTCATGCTGGTTGCAATAGTTAGAGTGAGATAGTTGCTGATTGCAATATTCAGAGTTAATCGATGTCGTAATCACACGTACCGCTTTCGATTGCTGAAACATGCATATATGACTGAATTGATAACATACTAGCATGGAATTCGGTTTGCTTGTTTGTTCAATCCCGTTTCAACATGTATTTGCTACTGCTAGTGTTCTATGGGTTTTCCTTACCTTAAGGCACTCCCAAGGCAGAAACCATCATGGTTTCTATAGATATTAATTATAGTGCTACCTAAGCATTTTGCTGATGTGACAATATAGTTATAGAAGAGAGAGAGCAAAAATCATAGAAACTGAATCTGATCTAAGTTAGAAACTATGTCTACACAAAATCCAAGACATGAAGTGATATTATTGGCTAAGAATGGAGAGAGAATGAATGTGATTGGATAAACAAATATTCTATAGAAACTATCCATTGAAACCATAGTTTCTATATATAGTGTCTATAAAAATTAATAAGTATAGAAACTATGTGTAGTTTCTAGTATTGGAAGTGCTCTTAGTATAGGCTAGCATTGAATTGGAAGTGAAAGCAATCTGAACTATTGTGTGATTCTGTCAACCTATTTGCTTGAGCTTATTTGTTAATCTTTTAGTTATTTAGCAGTGTTTTTCGCTTACACGAATCACAAATAGTATCCTAACTCGGTTGCCCAACAGTGCCCTCCCATCCGGTCGCACTAGGCTCAGATTTCATTATTAGCCTATTTATTTGAGCTTATCAACCAAATCTACCAGCTATTTTAGTAGTGTTTCTCTCACAACAAATTAGCGAATAATATTTTCTGCCATAGCTTATCAGCTAAACGAACAAGACGCTTGTCTTTAACGATATCATGATATTCAGAAAAATATGACAGACTTTTAGAAAGAGGAATTTTTAACTATTTGCCATTTTTACGGATATCACTCCTTCGTTTACCAATTTTATATGGGCTCTTATAGATTTGCCACGCGAAACAGTAAACCTCCTACAAATTTGCCACATTTGCTAATGTGGCGTACCATGTTGGCGAGCTAGCACAGCAGCGTTCATGAGTCAATGGCACGTAGACGTAGGCCTCACATGTCAGTTTTTTTTCAACCTCCAACCATCACCTCTACTGTATGCTAGTGTGAGAGCGTGAGAGGTGACGAGTGCTGGTGCACGGTGCGTTTACATCACCTCTGGTGCACGAAATCATAAGACTGTCTCCAACAATGAGAAGGCAAATATGACAACTTTGGGTCATGTACAGCGAAAGCCTGGCCATCCAATTTTTACCGTTCTCCAACAGCGAAGAAGGCAAATCCCCTACTCCTCCTGCGACGCTCCTAGCGGCCGCACCACACCACCGCCGGCGGCGGCCCCTCTCCCGTCACCTTTCTACTCTCCTCCCTCCACGCCAGTAAATCCAAAGGTAGCCACCGGTGAGGGCCACCGTAAGCACCTCGCCATGCTCGAGCGCCTCTCCAAGCGCTCCTCCTCCTCGATCGGCGCCCCACCCTCAGATTCCTCTGCCGCCTCCCTCGTCGAGGCCTTCCTTTCTCGCTTCGTCGGCGCCAAGCTCGTTGCAGAGTCAACACTCTCCGTCTGCCGCTCCGACGACGCACCGCATCTCTGGCGGCTGCTGCGGCCGCCATCGATAACATCGATTGCCTCATCGCCGAGGCTTCCCACACGCTGCTCCCATACGAGCGCAGAGCCCCCCTCGATGCTGGTCAAGAGCGCCCACGCGGCTGTCGCATTGCCGGCTCCGGTGGTGGTGGTGGACCCCACGCTGCAGGACGACGCAAAGAGACCGAGGGAAGACGCTTTTTTGCGTTACGCGGTGGCTCCGACCAAAAATGGGTGCCGTGTTTGCCTACCTTGTTAAAGGCTATTTTTACACTGTGTCACACCCATTTTAGCTATGGGTCTTGTAATACCATATCTGTTGGAGATAGTCTAAGGGTACGTTTACATCACGCGTTTACATCACCTCTACTGTACGCTAGCGCGAGAGGTGACTGCTGCCGGTGCATGGAGCCACATGAGCGCATCCACAGTGATAGCACGGGCGGCGGCAAGCGCCACGGCGACGCGATAGAGCAGACGGAACGCGTGCACGAGGAGCCACACGTCAATGCAATCGAAGTGGAACACATGCACGCACAACGACAGCGCAAGGAGCTTGTCGCCATCAGCGAACTCTAGCAGGCACATCACACACTTCCTGGACGTGCCGCGAGCGAGCTTCGCCGCAAGCAAGGTGCTCAGGCGAGCTCTACTGTCTGGATGACGAGCCAGCTCGGCTCGTCTCGTTACGAACTCGAGTTGACTCATTAAGCTCGCGAGTCTGAAAGGTCCTCATATGGCTAGAGGGGGGTGAATAGCCTATTTAAAAAATCTACAAACTCACTAGAGCAAAAGGTTAGTAAAAAACAAAGCGAAGCTTTTTGCTCTAGCTCTAAAGGGGTGTTTGCAAGCCACCTACCCAACAATTCTAGTTGCTAAGATCTCTATGCACACAAGAACTAAGTCTCTACAAGTTACACTAGAGAACTAAGCTACACAAGTCAAAGTAAGCAACTAAACTAATTACACTAGTTTGCGGTAAGTAAAGATAAGATGAGATATTTATACCGCCGTGTAGGGGATGAACTAATCACCAATATAAACAATCAAGCACCGGGAGAATGCCAATCAAACACAATTGAGACACCGATTTTTCTCCCAAGGTTCACGTGCTTGCCGGCACGCTACGTCCCCGTTGTGTCGACCAACACTTGGTGGTTCGGTGGCTAAGAGGTGTAGCACGAACCTCATCCTCACTAGGACACCACAAGAACCTACCCACAAGTGAGGTAGCTCAATGACACGAGCAATCCACTAGAGTTACCTTTCGGCTCTCCGCCGGGGAAGGTACAAGACCCCTCACAATCACCGGGAGATGGCCACGAACAATCACCAACTCGTGCCAAAGCTCCTCCGCTGCTCCAAGCCGTCTAGGTGGCGGCAACCACCAAGAGTAGCAAGAAAACCGCAGCTAGAACGATCCCCAAGTGCCACTAGATGCAATCACTCAAGCAAATGCACTTGGAATCACTCCCAATCTCACAAAGATGTATAATCTATGAAGGAGATTAGTGGGAGGTGTTTGCTTAGGCTCACAAGGATGTCAAGTATGTTAGAACGCCAAGAGTATGAGCCCCAAGCCGGCCAAACACGTATTTATAGCCTCTCAAACAAATAGAGCCGTTGGCTCTCTCACTGGGTCTAACTCGGGGTCACCGGACGCTCTTAAAGGCGCACCGGACGCTCAACACCAGCGTCCGGTGCTCCAACGTCAGCCGCGTGTCAGAGTCTAACGGTAACCTGCAAAGCACCGGACGCTGAGCAAGTTAGCACCGGACGCGTCCGGTGCACACCGGACTCATGCGCAGAGAGCTCCACAAACTCGCAGGGTCACCGGACGCAAGCCACCGGACGCACCCTCAGCGTTCGGTGCTCACCGGACCCATGCGCAGAGAGGGTCGCAAAACGCCCGCACACCGGACGCTAACCACCGGACGCTCAAGCCAGCGTCCGGTGCCTATCGTCCGGTGCCTTACCCTAGCTGGGCCAGGCACTGTTTGCACCGGACGCTCAGACGCAGCGTCCGGTGCTCCAGAAGCCAGCGTCCGGTGAGTGTTTTCTCAGCGAGAAACACTCCCGTGACTTCTCCAAATTTCCCACCGGCGCAATAGAAAATATGCACTTCATTTTCTCGAAAAGCGCCGAATCCCGCCTCGCAAGCTCGGCGGGAGGGAGAGAGGAACCCATCCTCTCTCTACCCTTCAAACTCCACCTCCTTCTCAAAGTGTGCCAACACCACAATGTGTAAACCAACAAGTGTGCACGTGTGTTAGCATTTTCACAAACAATTTCTTTGAAGGAGTTAAGTTAGCTCACTAGGTTCTAAATGCATGCACATGAACAATGACACCTAGTGGCACTTGATAACCGCTTAGCCAGAGAATTCCCCTCTTTATAGTACGGCTATCTATCCTAAATGTGATCACACCCTCTATGGTGTCTTGATCACCAAAACCAAAACCCTAAGCAATACCTTTGCCTTGATCTCCATAGAGTTTTGTTTTTCTCTTTCTTCTTTTCCAAGTTGAGCACTTGATCATCTTGTGGTCATCACCATCATCACCATGATCATCACTTGCTCCATCACTTGGCATGTACCAACCTCATTAAGTCTACACGCACTTAGTATAGAGGTTAGTACTAGAGTTTCATCAATTATCCAAAGCCAAACTAGGGCTTTCAGAGTCACATATAAAAAATTCATAAAATATATTTTTTTATATTTATCTAAATAATAATAATAATAATAATAATAATAATAATAATAATAATAATAAATAATAATAATAATAAGTTAAACATAGTATATCTAATAGTCATAAGTTAAACATAATATATCTAATAGTCATAAGTTAAACATAATATTTATATGAGTCATAAGTTAAACAGAATATTTATATGAGTTAACATATCAATTAGGCCTTGTTTAGTTCACCTCGAAATTCAAAAACTTTTCAAGATTCCATGCCACATCAAATCTTGCGGCACATGTATGAAGCACTAAATATAGAAGAAAACAAAAACTAATTATACAGTTTATATATAATTTACGAGACGAATCTTTTGAGCCTACTTAGTTTATGATTGGACAATATTTGCCACAAACAAACGAAAATGCTACAGTACCAAAATCCAAAATATTTTCGGAACTAAACAAGGCCTTATTTGTAAAGTGTAAGATATGAAATAATACAGAACTAATATAAGCTATGATGATTTTTTTTTAAACCGCCCACGAGCTGTTTCGAGTTGGCTCATTATAGCTAATGAGCTAAAATCTTATCTCACTTTGGCTTGTTATGAGCCAAGCCGAGTTGAACAAGCCACTAGCCGAAAAAGCTAACGACCTTTGAGTTTTTTGTGGAGCCTTAACCGTGGGCACATTTCTTCCTCCAGCATGGGCGCGCAACTCCTTCCCTCGCTCTGACGTGGGCCTTGTTTAGTTCTAAAAATTGAAAAGTTTTCAAAACTGTAGCACTTTCGTTTTTATTTGACAGATATTATCCAATCATAGAGCAACTAAGCTTAAAAGATTCATCTCGTGATTTACAGTAAACTGTGTAATTAGTTTTTATTTTCGTCTATATTTAATACTTCATAAATGTGACGTAAGATTCGATATGACGATAAATCTTAAAAAGATTTTGGTTTTTGGTGTGAACTAAACGAAGCCGTGGTCGACCTGGGCTCCAGCGAGCACAGCAACCAGGACGCACAGCCTCTTTCCCTTCTCTTGGCTGCATGGTGATGGCTGGACGGCGAAGAAACAGCTGACATGTAGAGCCCGCATGTCAACTAATGATGTGAAAGAAACAACAGAGGCAGAAGGGTCAATTTGCATGGTTTGTAGAGTTTCGTAGGATCGCTGCTGCGCTGGCATGCCCATGTGGCATACCACATCAGCGAAAATGATAAAAACGTAAAACATAAAAGGTCTATTGTTCACGATGATAATTATGTAAGATCATATACAAAACTGGCAAATGAAAGAATGTCGAGTAGCTCTCAGCTATCTCTAGTCTCAAGTGACTTGTGTCTAGGTGAAATATAGGCCTTGTTTAGTTCTAAAAATTTTCGGTTGTATTTAACAAATATTGTCCAATCTTAGACTAACAAGGCTCAAAAGATTCATCTGGTAAATTACAGGTAAACTGTGTAATTTTCTTTTATCTATATTTAATGCTTCATGCATATGTCGCAAGATTTGATGTAATGGGTAATTTGAAAAATTTTACAATTTTTTTTTTGGAAACTAAGGCCTTGTTTAGTTCCGATTTTTTTTGGGTACTATAACACTTTTGTTTTTATTTGACAATTATTATCCAATCATAGACTAATAACTAGGCTCAAAAGATTCATCTCATGATTTATAGGTAAATTGTGCAATTAGTTTGTGTTTTCGTCGATATTTAATATTTTATGCATAACGTAAATTTCGATGTGATGAGAAATAAAGTTTTTTGTTTTTTGGTGAACTGAACAAGACGCCTAATGCGAAAATATTTTGGTTTTTGCTACTGTCGCATTTTCGTTTGTTTGTGGCAAATATTGTCCAATTATAGACTAATAACTATGATCAAAAGATTCGTCTCGCGATTTATAGGTAAACTTTGTAATTATTTTTTATTTTCATCTATATTTAATGCTTCATACATGTGTCGAAAGATTCGATGTGACGAGAAATCTTGAAAACTTTTTGGTTTTCGGCGTGAACTAAACAAGACCTTAAACAAGGTCTCCCAAAAATCTGCAGTCTGACGAAGCTCGCACATTCAGGCTCACACGTGCACCGGCCAGCCACGGGTAGTGGAAGGTGCATGGCTGCCCGCTCATGAAGTTTTCGTTTCACGCTTAGGCCTTGTTTGGATGTAAAAAGTTTTTGGATTTTAATACTATAGTATTTTTGTTTTTATTTGACAAACATTGTCCAATTATGGAGTAATTAGGCTTAAAAGATTCGTTTTGTGATTTACAAGTAAACTGTGCAATTAGTTATTCTTTTTATCTATATTTAATACTTTATGCATGTGCCGTAAGATTCGATGTGACAGGGAATTTTGTAAAGTTTTGGATTATTAGGTGTATCTAAACAAGGCCTTAGTCTCATATCTCGGGCCTTTCGCTTTCTCCCTTCCATTTCGGTCTATCAGAGTTCAGACAAATAGTTGAAAATACAACAAATTGATAGATCGGCCCATAAATAAACTCAATGCACCTAGGAATAGCCACGGCCTAAAAAAGCATTGGCCGCAGTCGGACTACAGCCCGATCGCCCGGCGCACTCCATGGCTCCAAGCCCCGAAGGAGGGCTTGGCTTCCGCCTTCCGGTTCTACTTTACGTGTTCGTGTTTACTTTACGAACAAGGCCCGCGACGGTTACACTGAACTCGCTCGATCACGGCGTCGGGCCCTCGGTGACAAGCTGACAGCCCCCGCCCCAACCCCCGCCGCCCGCAACCGCCGATGCCTGCCTGGCCTGCAATGGCGAGGCCGTCGCGCCAAAACCCGACCCATGCCTCCGTCACATCCCTGCGCGGCTTCGTGGGACGCTCGCCGCACCCGCCTTCGCGCGCGTCGGCGGCGTTACGGCGAGCGGCGGCGGTGCTCCTCCTCGCGGCCGCAGTGGCGCTGCCCTGCGCCGTGCTGTACCGCGCCGCCGTGGAGACTACGAAGCCCATATATGTCCCGCGTGTGCACCGGCCCTTATTGCCTGCGCCGCCGCTTCCTCCGGTTCAAGTCCCCGAGGATGACGGCGACTTCGATCCTTTGCCTGTCGGCGATCTGGTGGGGTTTGCCTCTTCTTTGTTACCTTTGTTAATTTTTTTCCTATGATTGACAGTATTATAGTGATCCGAGTTATTCCTTGTGCTAGTCATGTTTTTATAGGTGGCTTCATGCTTGCTGTTTATGCCCCAAATGCGCTCTCAATATTCCTAATCGTGCTAGTTTCGTACTGAGACCTAGCAATTCCTGCATCCCTGAATCTGATATAGTGGTGTTTTGGTGGGTTCCCTTTAAGATAATGCAGCGATTGCTGATATGTTAATATATTTGATTTGAGATCTGTTGCCTTGTTGGACAAACTGGTCATTTTTTATGATACTTGATTTTCTAAGTTTAGTACTTCTAAGTTGTAGACCCCCTTACTCTGAGTGGAATAAACAAACGATGGCTTGTCTTGTGCTATGTTGTCAAATAAAATACGTGAGTGCATTTCTGGTGCACACTTGTGCATGATCTCTTATGCTCTGAACCTGATACAGTTGTGTTTGGGTGAGTTCCCTTTAAGATCATGCACTGATTGCTGATATGTTAACATATGGAGTGTTTTGGCCTTGTTGGACAAACTGGTCTTTTTTTATGATACTTGATTTTCTAAGGCTACTTCTGAGTTGTAGATCCCCTTACTCTGATGGAATAAACAATCGATGGCTTGTCTTGTGCTATGTTGTCAAATAAAATACATGAGTGCATTTCTGGCGCACACTTGTGCATGATCTCTCATGCAAAATAAGATCCTTTTGTTCTGGCAGAAATAAACCTGACGTGGTTGTTACTTTTATGCTCCAGTCAAGCAGTTACTCCCAATTTTGCCCTCCTGATTAATATGATATCCTCAGTCTTCAGTCATGAGGCAAAGCTTGTAACTTGGTATCTCAATCAACATAATTGTTGTTGTAGGACAGCGAAGATCTCAGACTAGAACTGGTTCTGCAGGAGGCCTCCATGGACAATAAGACCATAATATTGACAACCCTCAATGCTGCATGGGCTTCGCCGGGCTCAGTGATAGATCTTTTCATTGATAGTTTTCGGCGTGGTGTTGGTACTAGTTCACTCTTGAGGCATCTTGTGATAGTAGCATTTGATTTGAAGGCGTATGAACAATGTGTCAAGATCCATCCCTACTGCTTTGCTCTTCCAACCAAGGATGTGGATTTTTCTCAAGAGAAGAGGTTCCAGACAACTGGGTATCTGGAAATGATGTGGAAAAGGCTGGACTTCTTGCGGCTTGTGCTTGAAAAAGGTTACAGCTTTGTTTTCTCGGTAAATTTATACCTTTACGCCCCTCCTGTTCTAATGCATTAATATTCAGCTTTGAACTATTCAGTGTGAGTTTCTTATTGGTAATTTTATCTAATATAAACTACGGCTTCCCCTCTGTATTTCAGGATGCTGATATCATGTGGTTCCGCAATCCATTTCCCCACTTTTATACTGATGGAGACTTTCAGATTGCATGTGATCACTATGTAGGGAATGCGACTGACTTGAGGAACATAGCCAATGGAGGATTCAACTATGTGAAGTCAAACGATCAAAGCATAGAGTTCTACAAGTTTTGGTATTCTTCTCGATTTAGATATCCTGGGTACCATGATCAGGATGTATTTAATTTTATAAAGCATGATCCTTACACCACAGACATTGGTCTAACAATTAAGTTCTTAAGTACTACATACTTCGGCGGCATTTGTGAGCCAAGCAGAGATTTAAACAAGGTTTGCACCATGCATGCGAACTGTTGTATTGGACTGCACAGCAAGATCCATGACCTAAGAATCATGTTGGAAGACTGGAGTAGCTATATGTCGATGCCACCAAGCTTAAAGCAATACAAGGCATTGTCATGGAGGGTACCACAAAATTGCAGGTATGGTGCCTGCATGGGTTTGAGTGTGAATACTTTTTAAAGATCCGGTGAACCCTGGCAGGCTGGCATATTAATAAGGAGTTGAAAATTACAAAGACATGCAGACTCTGAATATTCTTTCAACCAAAATCATTCTGTGATTCAATGAAGTACAGTTTGTCTTAGGTCAATTTTCTTTCTGCTGATGGCACTCTGATCATACTTGAATTGTTTTTTGCAGTCTTTCGTTACTAAGCCCATGAGGATTGCAAAGTAGAAGAATACAACCAGTTAAATACTGCAAAACATGTCAGCTTTTGAACATATGTTTTTGGAAAGAAGAAACACTTCAAAGGTTGGTTTTCTTGCTTACTATACCATTCCTTCTGTTTCATCTATAGTATGCTGTAGCTCACAATCAACATTTCCGTGTGTAGTTATGAACTTAAACTTAGGATCTTGTAGAAGGTTAAAGTGTTAAACCATGTGGGACGCTGAAAGAGAATGAAAATCTATGCCACATAGTAATTAACTGCTTGAAACAATTGGAGAGCATGATTATAAGATTGTTTGATTGGCTTTATTTAAGTATGTTTTAAGTGGTGCACATAATTATGAATGGTAACAGTGTGGTCATGGAGAAAGGTAAACCTGATGTTCACCTGACTGTCTTTGGTTAATATTGCAACAATGTAATAGGATTTGAAATTGTGCCTTACTCCACCCTAATGGGAATATTCTATAAATATTTTACATCCATAATATAAAGCAGAGGCTGAACCCTTGCCATTATTTTCTTTTTTACAAAGACCTTAGGATCTTTATTCTACAAAATAAATAGTTTGTTTAAATTGCACAATACACTGTCAATTGGCTAGTAGCTTACAGACAAATATTTGTCTTTCAGGAACAGATGGTGCATAATCAAACATCAAGCATCAACTCTGCGAATTTGATGCCATTAACCAATACTACCAATTATGTGCCATTATCTACCTGGATCAGCAGCCACTCATGCCTTGGTTTCAGACTTTGTGGTCAAGAGTACCTAGGGAGGAACCAGCTCAGAGGACTTGTCTGCAGAGCTAGGAGGATTTCACTCAGAGGACTTGATCTCATACACCCAGGTTCTTCAGGAAATGACACTGTCATCACCTAGGACCAGATAAATCCTCCAAAGACTTGTTTGCATGTTTTTTGCCTTATCTGGAATCTGAAACCATATTTCAGGATCAATTTTGATGGCCTCAGGGCAATATCAGCAGAGGAAAAGGAAAACTCTTCATGCATCTAGTTCAGGTATTTAGTTGGTATGAGGATCACATGTGTCTGCACTTGGTCTTGATCAGGATATCAGGTCTCCCATAGTAGTTCTTCAACGAAGTGCTTTCCTTGCAAGGGCTTCCTCACCTATTTGGTCCATCAACACCATCTTGGTACCGGGCCTTTCTAATGGGATGACTCATACTTGTGTCAACCCTTGCAAGAGCAGCAATAATCAATCCCCTTCTCTTCAGTGGTCAAGTGATCAGGCATGCCCTCCCTCTCCCTGTTGCTTGGCCTTTGCCTGGATGACTCCTCTGTACCATCCACTCATGATCCATCCTCCAACCCTTTCCAGGATTGTTCTGTCTCTCAGTCCTCTACTTCTGTCAGCTATCCTCATCCTCATCACACTAGTCCCTCGTATATGAAATCCTGCTAGCTCTGCAGACATCCATGACTGGAGACTTGGTATTCCCTATCAGACACATGCCTTTCCCACTGAAATTTCTTCAATGCACTCTCCCGTCTGCTTCTAGCTCATCTAAACCAAACTCATAAAACCTCAGTCGTATCAACATGGATGTACAAAATGTGCTCCCTCCCTGGGTGCCTCTTGTGTGAGGGAACTTCAATATCAAATTGTCCACCCTCGGTTGGCAAAGTAATCTGTAGATACACTTGAGAGGGATTTTGTTTGGGTTCTTCACTTAAGTGCCCACTTTGAACACAACAAAGGACCAACCACTCCTAGTAATGCCATCGACACAGTGGACAACACACTCATCAGTCATCAGAATGTTCCAGGCAGGGTCAGGAAGATCTTCCACGGTGATCTTGCAGTAGTAAGTAATAAATATGCTTCCTCCATAGGCCTCATGGACCCATGCACTAAACTGCAGAGAAACCTTGCCAATACTTGACCTTTCCCTTCGCTCAATCCTCCTCTTATCCGTGTATTACTGGAAGTAGACAACAAAGGGAGTGTACTAAGTTTTGTACTTTACTATGGCTTCTTTGTTGATGTCGATGGTCCTGTAGATGATGTTCTTGACCTCCTAATCCCCTGCAGGCCTCTCCCCATTAGTGTCAACCACCACCACCAACTGCTCCTCCAGCGCCAGCTTTCTAGCAAAGACCTCGGGGATCATCTCAGCAGTCCTGAACATATCTTCTGGTGACTGAAAGGCTCCTCCCCACACACACACATTGATGCCCTTCACAAAGTGGAGCCCCCAGCTTGAGGAACGCTGAGAACTCCTTGTTCTGGTGGCTGAAGTGATCGTCCCCTCCGTTGGGGCTAGAGGTAGCTGGCACAGTTTTTGGCCTGGGCTTCAGAATCTTTCAGACAATGTATTCATGGAGAAAGGTAACCTGATGAAGCATTATGTCCACCTGACGTTCTTCTGTTGATATCAGAACAGTGTAATAGGATTGGAAATTGTCCCTTATTCTATACTAGTGGGGGATATTACATAAATATTGTACTTCCCTAGTCTAAAGCAGAGGCACAACCCTTGCCATTATTTTTTCTTTTTTGCAGAGACCTTACGATCTTTTTTCTACAAAATAAATAGTTGGTTTAAATTGCCTGGATACACTATCAATTGGTTAGTAGCTTATGGAAAAATACGTTGTCTTTCAGGAAAAGCTGGTAAGTATCAACTCTGCCAATACGATACCATCAGCATCAGCTAACGCTGCCTCTCGTCGTTGGAAAATCAGCTTTGATAGAAGATTCCTTCTCTCCTGTATTGTTTGAACTTGTCAAGGTTTTGGTTCTAAAATGATTCATCTCGCATTGCAGCCATATATTTGAATCTTTCAAATTTCATCGAGTGTAGATGTTTTATCTACATACTAACAACGCAAAGAGGCAAGTTGCGCTACGAAAGTGAAGAAAGCTTTTAAAGGCCTAAAGGGGAAGTAAAGCATGGGACAAGCGAGTGCGAGTGGCCACCTGTTATTGCCATTGGCATGCAGAAAGACCCATTTGAGTGATATCTCGTCTTGATGCTCTGAAAATTGGACACGTGAGGCGCAGTTGCTCTTTGGGGACAGTCGTTCTACTGTTCTCAGTATTGGGCATTGCTTCGACATTAACAATTTCATGGAGAAATATTGATATACGGTTCAATTTACTCAAGGTATGATGAGAATCAAAAGAACCAAATCTGAACGGTAAGTTAAACACAGTCCAGAGTGGCAAACACGAAAACTTAGTCTTATCTGGCAGGGTGTTATTATGAATTCAGCTAATCGATGTCGGAAGACTGTTTGTTTTTTTTTTTTTTGCTGATGAGTCATGCCTGAAAGTACCGTTCGCTGATTTGTTGTGAGAGAAAAACATTGTTGAATGACTGGCAAATTCGACAGATAATCTCAAGCAAAATAAGCTATCAACTAACGAATTCATTGTGGGTGAACCTGAATTGCTATCACCTTTGTTCAGGTTGATCGTCTCCTAGATGTTTCCGCCATTTCCACCAGAACACTGCAGTCGGTAGTGTTGCTATTCAGATGGCTACGAAAAGATAAAAATCGCCCGCTCATGCCACCCACTTAAGCCAACCTTATCTTATCATAAAAACCAGAGTCTTTATCCTAGAAGATGCCCCTTTTCACGCTTTGCCAGTCCGGATCATCTCGGATTTAAAGTTTTGGGCCCATTTGAATCTATTCACATATAGCTGGGACGTGGACACAACATGCATGCTAGTTTCCAGCAATTCTTCTTCAAAATTCAAACACCTTCTGTAAACCAATTCAAACATGTTTCAAATTCTATCACCCGGCTAGATCTGGATCTGGATTATTTTTTTCTTTATTTATTTACGACAGGTGTTGGGCAACCGAACCAAGCAAAATACTACTAACCTTCATGTGTGAAGTGATCCTGTGAATGAAGCCCGGCAGCGTGTTGATGTCTGTGGAGAAGCCACGTCCGCAGTCCCCGTTTTGAGCTGGTGCCATTCCAAAGTTGTCCTCTGATACGCAGTGAGTGATAGCTGCGACGTGGTAACGAAAGCGCCGTGCGGTCGAGATCAGCGTACAACGTATAACGTGCGCGCAGGCTGCCCCGTTCCCATCGCACAGATCTCTGTGGATATATTCATATATATGATGAGATGTCCATGCCATGATTTGCACGGTCCGCGCGGTCGTGGTCCAAGCCCAGGAGAGAAAAGCAGCAGCAAATTAAAGGCGTCGTCGTTAACAACTTAACATGAGGTACCAGCAGCAGCACCGTCGTCTCAATGGGATTCCGGAGGTAATGGAATGGCTGTGCCGCTTGTGCGTCTCACACTCCCACCCACCTTTGGATCAGCCGATGAGAGACCCCTTTTGCTAAAGAGCAAGAGCAAATTAAAGGGGCCTGGCCGTTCATCCTTGATACAGACGGTTCCGGGCAAGGGGGCGTTCATCTTTTTTTTTTTTTCTTGAAGAAAAGAAGAAGAGCCTGAAGTGATCGTCACTTGCACCTGGTCCTTGCGATCTTGGATGCCACCCCTTTTTATTATCGCACTGCTCTGCTTCCCGGAGAAACGTCGCCCAAATCTAATTTTTCCCGTTCCAAGTCCGAGGGAAAGAACGACAAAAGTGGCCATTATTTGGTCGTTGATTTGGTGTAGTAGTATAGCGCGATCACGTCTCTGCATTGCCGTTGCAGACGGGAGGTTTTGAGACGTGCGTACGTGATAGCCTCGGGCTTGTATACTAAAGGGCAACAACAACAGGCCACGAAGACCACCATTCCGCCGGCGTCCAGCCAGCGACTGAAAGTTGGCCCTTTGAGCAAAAGCCGCGGGCAGGAAAGACGAGGCCACACGGAACATGCGGTTTTTCAGGCAGAAAAAGCGAGACGTCCCCGAAGGGCCCGAACCGCCCAACCGCCTCCTCGTCTCGACAGATCACCACATGAGAGCACTCCCGCGCGAGATTAGAGACCCACACGTACGTCGTCCCGGCCACCACCCACCAGTGCGCTTGCCGCTGCGCGCTGCGGTCGTGCTCGTGCTCGTGTACCCGCCCGCGCGGCCTGCCCTGCCCTGCCCTGCCCTGCGCTGCCGGCCGTCAGTTGCATCGCACGCACAGCGCAGGCAGCAGCATCACCGATACCGCCGGGGCATGCATGTGATGTGATCCGCATGTGCCCGCGCGGAAAGGCCGGCCCCGGCTCCATCCATGTGCGGACCAAGCGTAGTGGAGGCCGCTTTGCCTCGCCACTACCAGAGTCTACCACTACCGATCGCTCGCTCGCTCTCGACCAAAACAGGCATGGCCGCGGCGTCGCGCCAGGAGGTCGGCCGGGCCGCCTAACCCGCCGGAAAAAAAAAAAGGCCGGTTCCATTTCCATCCCTGGCCTGGCCGAGGCCGTTTAATTCCCCCCGGTAAACTAGAGCACACGGTCTGCGCACGTCACCGCGCACTACTTCACTTGCGCTGCCGCTGCACGCGCGCCACGCGTACGTTCACGGGCAGATGCAGCAGATCATCATCATCATCGGTTTCGTTAGCTGCCGCGGCCGGCGTTCCTGGTGCGGTGCGGCATCGCGCGGCGATTGTTTTCCAGCGTCACGGAAACGGCAATCCCGCGCGCGCGCGGCCGGCGTGTGGCTGCCGAGACGCCGGACGCTTTCGGAGCGCATTCGCGCCCGGTCGTCCCGGCTGTGCCGCGCCGACCACGCGCGGCGACGTACGTATACGAATCTAAAGAACGGCCGCGAGGAGGTCTCGGCGCGGGCTCGAAATGGACGTGACCACCGGCAGGTCAGTGGAACAGCACATGCGGCCGGGCTATGGCGGAGTGACAGGTAGCGGGAGGAGACCGAAAGTGTGTGTACCCGCGGCGAAGTGCGGCTGGTGTGGTTCCGCGGAACGCCATCTGTCCCCTCCCCTTGCTCCGCAACGCCTTTTTTTTCTGCCTGCCCTGCCCCGGATCTGTTTCATGGTTGTGATGGCCTAAGGTGTAGTACAGTACTATGTCAGACCATGCATGATTTGGATCTTGCTCGCGGTCACGGCGGCATGCTGACATTTACTTTTTTTTTTCTTTTTTTCCGTCCACGAAAAGGTGCAGCTGATGGATCAGATATCTTGATAAGAATCGATTCCATTTCATTTGGGTTTTAGCCATTTCATTAGGGAGAGCAATTGCTTGAGAAGGCAAAGGCACCGTGTCGAGAAAGAGGGGCAATGATCGACCGAGACAACCGGGTTGATGCAGCAGTGAAAATTGGCGGCGGCGGCGACGGGGAACGTGATCCCGACGGCGGCAGGCTGATGCATGGTGGTGTGCTGCTGAAGAAAATGACAGAGGAAGCAACGGGCACGACGCTAGCAGTGGCGACGGACATGGCGGAAGCAGGGGGTGTTCGCTGTTCAGAGGGTGGGAATGATTGGTGCAAAATCGTTCTGCGGCTCTGATTGCTTACGATTGATGATTGGACGGTTCAGAACAAAACCGGCGTGTTCAGCCTACCATGGAAGTCCAACCGACAAAGCCATGCCCAGCATTGAGAGAAGCGAAGCAAGGAGCCAAGGACTGCTGGAATGGGCTTAAGGTTCGTGGCTTTATCACAACATAAATACAATTGGACGATGAGGTAGGAATTTTCATAGGTTTTTTTTTAGGAAATAGGAATTTTCATAGTTCTGTGAAAAATTTTAGGCCCATAGATATTTGGGGAAAACATGTTTGTAATTTTTACAACAATTTTGAAAAGATTATAAGTCACTTGAGACTTCACCCGGAAGTCTTTCACTGGATATAGATGGTTGGCTAAAAGAAGTACTGAAAGACAGCATTGTGAATGCCAAATTAAGCCCTAAAACGGTGAACGGCCATTTAAACCAAAAGGAACCCCCAGCTTTTAGCTTCAACCACTACACATTCGATCCACTGAGACCTGCTGTGAGCCCTCTGTGTGTTCTTTTCTGCTGTTATTCCTCCAAATACCACAAAAGTCACCGATAAAAACTACATCCAGGCGCCCGGCGCCCGGCGCTCGCGCTCTATAAAAGGGCAACCAAACCAACCCCTTCAACACACTTCTCACGCCGCCTGACCCCCCCACAGCCTCCCGCCTCCGCCAAACGCCAGCGGCACGCACGCACACAGCACTCGCGCCGCCATCTCAGCCAGTGCACTGCAAACCCATGGCGAGGATACTCGTCGAAGCGCCCGCCGGCTCGGGCTCGCCGCCGGAGGACTCCATCAACTCGGACATGATCCTCATCCTGGCCGGCCTGCTCTGCGCGCTCGTCTGCGTCCTCGGCCTGGGTCTCGTGGCTCGGTGCGCGTGCTCGCGGCGCTGGGCGACGGCGGCGTCCGGCCGGTCGCAGCCGGGGAGCGCCAAAGCCGCCAACAAGGGCGTCAAGAAGGAGGTGCTGCGCTCGCTCCCGACGGTCACGTACGTCTCCGACAGCTGCAAGGCGGGGGACGAGGAGGAGGGAGGAGGCGCCGACGAGTGCGCCATCTGCCTGGCCGAGTTCGAGGAGGGGCAGGCCATGCGCGTGCTGCCGCAGTGCGGCCACGCGTTCCACGCCGCCTGCGTCGACACGTGGCTGCGCGCGCACTCCTCCTGCCCGTCCTGCCGCCGGGTGCTGGCCGTCGACCTGCTGCCGCCCGGCGAGCGGTGCCGCCGTTGCGGCGCGCGCGGCCCCGGCGGTGTCGCCGGCATCAGCGCGCTCTGGAAGGCGCCCACGCCCTGCAGCGCAGAGGGGCCGACGTTCTTGGCGTAGTAGTGCCGTGCGCACTCGACACAGGAACTGAACCAATGCGCGAGCTCAGTGGTGAACTTGTTTTTTTTAGCCTTGTAGGTTTCGGTCCTTTTTAGGTGTGAGTAGTGATTAGCTCACTGGGGGGAGTGTTCTGGACAAGCATCAAGGTGTGTGTGCCTGATTGATGGATACAAATTGTCCCTGTAATTTATTTGTACATATGTGCAGTGAAATGATAAAAAGCTTGAAGTTAGGCCTTGTTTAGTTCCAAAATATTTTGAAAAATCGACACCGTAGCTCTTTCGTTTGTATTTGATAAATATTATCCAATCATAGACTAACTAGGCTCAAAAGATTCGTCTCGTCAATTTCGACCAAACTGTGCAATTAGTTTTTATTTTTGTCTATATTTAATATTTCATGCATGTGTCTAACGATTCGATGTGACGGGGAATCTGAAAAATTTTGCAAAATTTTTTGGAAACTAAACAAGACCTTAGTTGTTGCACTCCGGAGAGTCTACAATCATCATCAGTGACGACGAAGCTGTGGGTTCACTTGTTACCGAGTATTCTTATTCAAGTCTCCATTCGTATCATGAAATTAACCGTTAATTAACCAGCTGGAAGAGCGCTCGTTTGAATTGTCCAACGTTGAAGGGAAACGACAATACAGAATATGTATTCAGGATAATATAAACGCTGGTCATCAAGATATTTGAACCATTTCCCTTTGTCTTTGCGGATTTTTTTTTTGGGGTGGGGAATTTGATCTTTTCCATTCGTTCCTTCCAAAAGTTGTATCGTCTTTTCTGCATTGGGCAGCAATTGTTGTTTCAAAATATGTCGGCCCGCATATCTTATCATTTCCCGGTAGGCCCCGTTTCAAATAACCGTTATATCTCTCTCTCTCAAAATAAACTAACAACAGGTGAAGTGGTTATTTTCCTCTCTTTGTATTCGTCTAATAAAAATCCGAAAAAACTTTTTACCGTCTTTCAAAAAATTATTTTTTACTTCACAATATCTAACTCCTCCGTGCATTATAACTAAAGTCCAACCTTTCAACAACAATAGTTGCAACTCAGACAAGTAGCTTGTTTGATTAAAGATGATATCCAACAGTTTAATCACGGGATAAAGCCTAGCATCGTCCCCACTTGATTTTATTATTCTATTGTTTTTGTTATGTTTTTCCTTTTTAGTTGGGTGGATCCATCTAAGGTAGAATGACATTAAGCCGTAATCCGTTGCACGTCGACCACAGCTCTGCGTTCTTTCTCCCCAGCTCATGTCCTCGCGCCTTTCCTCCTCCACCCTGCCTCCTCCCATGCCGCCCCAACCCGCAATAGTTGCGCCACCCACCTCTCGTCGTTGCCGCCCCGCCCTGCCCTGCCCTCTCTAACCCTAGGGCATCAACAAGCTCTACAGTCCTCATCATCCTCACCCGCCCCCTCCTACACCCCACCGGTGGCGAGCCACCTCGCTAAATCACCCTCAATTAGCCCCCCCCCCCCCTCGCGCCCTCGACACGGCCATCAACCATCATAACCTTAGGGTAGGGCGCTAGCGAACTCACCGCCACTACCAGGACCCAAAGGTTGTCCTTCTCTTCTAGCCTTGCTGGAGTTAGGGAAAAAGATGATGAGCACGGTCTCGAACGTTGGAGTTGGGGAAGACAACAAGCACCGACGTTGGGAAAGAAGAAGACGGTGGAAACAGGGTCATAGGCATGGGCGGATCTAGTGGGTGGCACGGGTATGGCACGGAATACCCTAGCCCCAGTCCAAAAAAACATACATGTAAATTTTACACCTAACAATGTTTTATCCATCACATCAAATCTCTGGACACATGCATGAAGCATTAGATATAGACGAAAACAAAAAACTAATTGCATAGTTTGTCTGTAAATCGCGAGATGAATCTTTGAAACTTAATTAATCTATGACTAGACACCAATTGTTCAGTAGCCAAATCCAAAACTTTTCAGAATAATTAAACAAGACCTCTGTATAAAAAAAACTCCATTCCCTTTCGTCTTGCACCTACTCTCGGCCGCTCCTTTTAAACGGACGATGGACGCGCAACTTATGCCATTTAGGCCTTGTTCACTTCTGAAAATTTTGCAATTTTTTTTCAAGATTCTCCATCACATCGAGTCTTGGGCACATGCATGAAACATTAAATATAGATAAAAAAACTAATCACACAATTTGCCTGTAATTTGCTAGACGGATCTTTTAAGTCTAGTTAGTTTATGATTGGACAATATTTATCAAATACAAACAAAAATGTTACAGTATCCTTTTTGCAAAAAATATTGCAACTAAACAAGGTAGTTGTATACCAAATTGTTAGACAATTTTATGAAATTGTACCGAATTGCTAAATAGATTTTATCGGTTTGTATATGAAATTTTTTTGTTTGGCATACCCCAAGCAAAAATCCTGGCTCCGCCACTGGTCATAGGCGTGGGGAGAAAGAAGGATGGGGAGAAGGTGAACGCGAGGAGGAAGACGATTTCTTGCCATCCTTCAAAAAAACAACTAAGGAAACTTGGCTGCAGAACATTTTTCCAAAAAAAGAGCAGAACAGGGAATATCCAACAAAATCTGTAGCTGACTACGACCTCTCAGGTCAACCACGCTCGCAAGCGCAAGCTCTCCTCCACAGGCCACCCTCAAACCTCCAATGAAGTGGCTCGGCCACCTAAGCCAATGCACCATGCAAACAGCAGACCTAATGCAGGCACGTGATGTGAGCACAGACCACTAGTTTAGCAGTTGAATAACAAAAACAAGTGTATGCCGCAAGCAAATAAAAAGGGCCACACAAACACTGAGGCCCTCCTGCTAGAGTGCTAGTTTCCACTTGCCAGTGGTCGTAGAGTATTTGGGTCAACCAATCCGAGCACCTGAGGTACGGTGGCAAGACAAATCAGTGAGCTAGTTTAATCGAAAAGATAACATATTCTGCAGCTTCTCGTGTGCACTTTCGTATCTATGGACGGCACAGCAGTGCACTGACAGTAGTATAGTGGGCTTTGGGTGTCGTTGAGGGCTTGAGGCGGCTGGCTGGAGCCCAAACGTCGCCTTTGCACACTGATCCTTCGCACTTTGCCAGCCAACAACCATGGATCATGGATGATGGAGTTCTTATATTATTCACCGATGCGTCTCAGAAAATTCCAGAGCCTATCTGGTGGCAATTTAAAACGAAATCTTCTTGAATGTTCTTGCGCGCTCCAATATCGTCGGATGCTTCCTCGCGGACGGGTAAAGCGTGCCCTGATAACGAAGTCGGCCGTGGAAAGGGCGCCGCCGTGGACCGGAGCGGAAGAGGAAGCTTCACCGGCCGGGAGAGGCGGCTGCCGGCTCGGCTGCGTGCGCACATGAGTTGCGTGCTTGGAGTTCTTGGTGTTGCCGCGCGCATTAGCTCGAGTCAATCTCAAATTCTCAACCACTCGTCGGCTCAACTGAGGAGCCGGCGAGGATCGGATGTTGACCCAAGCACTGAGGTTGTGTCAAATCACAGTCACTCCCTGCTGCGCTCGGAATGGAGATGGAGCAAATGGCATGTGGCATTATTGAGGGACAACGGCAGGTGTTCGAATCCATCGCTGCGCCGCCGCGCTGGCAGCTGGCCCGGCCGGACGGGCGGACCCGTGGGCAAGTTGCCGGGAGTCAACGGCCTGTTGCTGGAGCCACTGCTGGCCCGTGGTGCCATTGCACGTCGCGCGGGGAGGGGAGCGAGGAGCGAGCGAGCCAGCGCAGTGAGTGGATCGCGTCCGGGGTCCGGCGATGGCGATTGGCGACCAAACGAGAGTGCAGAACTTTTTTTTTCTTTTTCATTTCAATTCATTTTTAAATAATTGTCCCAGTTAAAGCTTTGCTGAAATATAATAATCTCCATTGGGGAAAACTGATCATGAAACTCCTTATTTCCATTAGCTAGAAATACAGCATCCATAGGGTAGTTCTGAAAGCGTGAAGAAACGTTCAGAAAACCATCTACAAACTACCCTTACCTGCTAGTAATTCCATCTGATTCAGATGAAATAGACAGCAGTCAAACATGACAGAAACTTCACGATAACTAAGAAAAGGAAACTACCTCACCCGATATTCGCTTGAGCTTATCAGCCGAATCTGTCAGTCATTCAACAGTGTAAAGATCGTGACCATTTGAATCCTAAGGGTCATCCTTCTGGTGATCTTCCTCCAACAGTTGCCTTGCCCAGTAGCTTCGCAGCAATTTGCAGTATGGTGTCATCATGCCAACTAAAATGGCGAGGTTGAAATGCCTCCATCTCAAACGTTGAGAGATCCTTCTCTACGCATCATTTTTTCCTCGCAAAAAAAAGAATTGCATTTGGGTGGGGGGGGGGGGGGGGGGGGTTACAGAAGTAGTGCTATATTAAATAACGTACTGTTTATCTACATTAGAAATGGCAACAGGTTAATACGGGTGGAGCAAACACTCACCCACGATAAGACCATAACATTATTATCACACCACCTGTGGGTAAATTTGTTGGAATTAGGTATTCCATCTGAGATAGGGTGGAGCCTCTGCTCGGTGCGGTGGATGTCTTAACAACAAAGGATGAATAACTACGGATAGAAAAGAACTAAGGTTCTATTAATTTGCTCACCAACCAACCAACTGGTTGCATTTACATCCCCTTTAATAGGGAGCTGCCCTCCCTTGTCTCTAGATTACACAAATGCCCTGTGACAATGGCAGAACATGCTAGGAATATTCTTCCACTAGACACATGCCGCCAAGGGTACAATGGTCATCCTACGAGGTTTGATTCTCTCCTAAGATGGGCCAACGTATTTGGGCCACATCCCTCTATCTTCAGGCGGTAGGGACCTCTGTCTGGTCCAACTTGCTTGGGCCTCCGGTAGCTCATCCTCTGCTCGGTTTGCGGAGGTCTTTGGCTCCAACGCGAAGACCCCCGCGTTGGTGGAAACCCATGGAGCCTCTACCTCCAGAGCCTCCATCTTGTATGATCACCCAGAGCCTTTGGCTTAAGATTTTACCTATAGTGATCAGTGAAAACAAGAGATAGATTAAATCATAACTGTGTGTGCCTCGGCTACTCGCTTTCATGAGTCCCAACAAAATTTTTGCACCAATGCCCACATTATAGGTTGTCTACAAGTTTAGTGTATCTAGCGGCGGCGGCGGCGGGTGTGTGAATGATGTGATCAATATATCATCATGATTGCTTTAAAACATACTCCCTCCATCTCAAATTGTAAGTCACAGCAAGAATCTTAGAGAGTCAAAACATTTCAAGTTTGACCAAAATTATAGAAAAATTATAAAGTTTTGTGACATCAAATAGATATACTATGAAAATATAAGTAATGAAGAACATAATGATACTTAGTTGATATCATAAATGTTATTATCCTACCATATAAATTTGGTCAAACTTGAGATGCTTTGACTCTCCAAGATTCTTAGAATGACTTTGGAATGGAGAGAGTATAAAAATTGAAACCAAACAATTATTCATTATCTCTATATTACACATCCTGCTACCAATTAATTATACAAATTCTTGGAGTTGAGTAAAGTTTTAAAACCTAGCTACCAACATTTTGGCAACAAACGCAGGATAACCTGGTCCAACATTTTAGCTACCCTCCCCCATGTGCGATCAGACATCTAAACTCGGTTATGATTCACCTTGGCCTCAACTTGCGAAGATCATTCAACAATTCGAGTTAGGCCCTTTTAGCAACTAGGAACGTGACCACATTTTTCTTATGTTCTAGGAGTAATTACGTTCCTTTGATGTAAAGTCCTTCTAAAAGTATTCTACCACGTTTTGCAATCCATATGTTTTGTCCCTATCATTTCAGGAACCTTCTAAAAGTATACTACCACGCCTCTTGATCCATGTTCATCGCCCCTTTCTTTACCAAGCAGCTAATAGTTAGCTACAAAATTAGTTCTAGTGGATCCATATATCACAATTATTGCATGATAAAATTACTCTTATTGGATCCAAACACTTCAACTAATACCTCAAAATGAACTACCCAGCTAATAATTAAATGCAGTACCCAGCTAACAACATGCTGCTGATAACTAAATGCAGCTAACAATTAGTTGGATGGATGGATCCCAACATGGCCTGAAACGCATTGCATTACATGATAAATAATTGAAAGCAAATTATTCGGAATTACATATGCTTAAGCCAGCTTGAAATTCCTCCTTTTTATATTGAATATCCACGTTTACAGGTCGAGACATTTTTTGTCCAGCTCCATATGAAAACTTGCAATTAGTGGAAGGGCAACAGGCACGTTTGGTTTCCTCGCCAGCGCTTGCCTCAGCCTGTCTAGACAAAATCCAGACTGTTTGGAATTTTGGATTCTTTACCATCTGCCTCGTTTCCGTGCTGTCAAGCTTTTTCCTTGCTTGCTCAGGTGAGCCGATTCGGCCTGCCTCAGCTGGCGAGGGTATCCTTGACCAGCTAGGGTTAAGCGCGGCAAGGGAGTAAGAAAACCAAACACGTCCGACGTCTATGAACATTTGTAATCCAACTAATGGATAATAATTTTCATACTTCTCACCGAGGAAACAGGAGTTACCCTACAGTGCCTGAATTCCTGGAACACGCCCCTACAATGCTTCAACAGATATAGCAACCAAAAAATGTAGGCAGAATCCGTGGAGGAAGGGATTGGAAGACGCCCTCCGCAGCCTGTACCAGGCGTTGTCTCTCATATTGCAACAAATTTCTTGGATTCAGAGGGCACCAGGCGTGTCTCTCATGCTGATATTCAAGCTGTTTCTCATTGTCCTCCTCCCAACTCCCATATTGCCCTTTGTCATCATGGCAACAAATTCCCCATAATCAATGCGCCCATCCTGATTAAGGAACAGAAATAAGGGCAGTCACTGTACATGTTGAAGCAGTAAGTCATATATGCGTTGTGCACAATGCAGAAGTTGTAAACATTTTGATTTACATCTTCATGTCCTTTTACATCATTCAGTAAGCGTTCAGATCATATTTTCCCAGACAAATAATGTATGCTATGCAGTTCAAGTATACTCCCTCTATCCCTTTTTAAGTGTCATTATGGTATTTGTACTGGTCAAACTTTTTAAGTTTGACTAGGTTTGTAGAAAATATTAACAACAATTGTATCACCAAATAAGTTTACTATGAAAATAGATTCAACAATTTATCTAATGATACTAATTATGTAATATAAATATTAATATTTTCTTGTATATTGTGATCAAAGTTCAGTACGTTTGACTGCTCGGGAAGTGAGAAGACAGTTAAAAAGGGACGGAGGGAGTATATATCAGCAAGAAATTCTTGTCCAAGGATGGCTACAAATGCAAGAGTTTCTTGCTTCTATAAAAATACAACCAAATAAGGTTAAATGCATCCTTTATGCGTGGGAAACTAAAATATAAACCCAAACTAATGTAAAGTTAACATAAGAAAACCAATATACTTACATTATCCTGGTCAGCTTCTTTAATCACATCATCAAGAAAAGCAGCTGGCATGTTATGCTCTTTGCACGCTTGTTGAAGCTCATCCACAGTAATGTAACCACTGCCATCTTTGTCAAAATACGAAAATGCTGCAACTAGATGTTCCTCACGCTCCAGTTTATTGAGGTGCAATGTAGCAGCAATGAATTCTATATAATCAATGGTCCCACTGTTGTCTATATCTGCCTAAATGATTCAAATAAAACAAAGGTAACTAATTAACATGTAGTCTACTTCACTCTTTAGGACTAATTCTAAAAATTAACTCTGGGTGGTAATCCGCCCACTGAGATTCATTAAAAAAAGAAACGTTCATTCTAAAATTCGTACTTCCTCCATTCCAAGACACGTTTTGGCTTTTCTAGATACATTAATTCTATTGTGCATCTAGACATAGTGTATATCTAAGTGCATAGAAAAAGCTAGTATGTATCTAGAAAAGCCAAACTGTCTTATAATTTGGAAGAGGGAGTACATGATAACTCACAGCATCCATATGGAGCTTTTGTTGAACTGTAAAGACATGCAAAATCAAAATGGCTTCCATGCACATTGAGTAGTGACATATAAGAAAATTCATCAGACATAAAAGCACTGATATTTAAAGGAAATTTTAGCCATGGAATGCCTGAAACATGAAACTTTTTCTTGTAGCCAAGACATCACACAGTATAACAAAAAGATGAAAATGACATTCTGAAATACATCAGTCAATGCAATAGCTTTCGGTCAAGAGAGATCTTTAATATCCAAAACATTCCCAGCTCTGTTGGAGGGCTTGAACTTAATTGTCTCTTAGTTTCTGTATTAGGCCCCGTTGTTTTTCTTTGGCTGAACTGGTATCCCCAGTCCTGTATCAGATTCTATGCTTTCTTAAAAGCAGAGGTAAAACTCTTTAAAAAAAAGCATTCCCAGCTCTGGCAAATTTAAAGATCACCTTAACACTAAGAAGGCAAGAACAGGATACATGTCAATACCATATTTTCCAATCCAAGAATACTGATATTGTGCGACAAAACCCACTGGCAAAAGCTTAAAGGTAAGGTCATTTTCGTCAACAAACTAAAGCTGTCTCATAGCAGATCCAAAACAAAAAAACTCCTAAGCGATAATTGATATTCAAAAAACTTACCGCCTCCATGAGATCACGAATTTCAGTATCCTTTAATGTGGAACCATACTTTCTCAATCCTTCTTTCAGTTCATCATATGTAATTGCACCGCTATTATCTGTATCCATTGCCATGAACATTTCCTTGAGCCCTGCAATCTCCTCCTCTGAAAGGCTCTCAGCAATTACCTGATCGAATTGGAATAAATGCAAATCCTCTATTAACAGAAAAGTTAATAAAGCTGCTCTAATACAATACAGCAACATGAGGACGATACCAACACATAGCCTTAGGCTGGTAGCAGTTGGTAATCTTAGGTAAAGATGGCAGATGAGTTGCAGATAATGGAACTTAGTTGATTTATATAAATAATTAATCATGTGAAGCAATAATCAAAATTGCATGTAATATAATAGTGGAAAACTAGCCTCCCACAAGACAGTTCCTATAATATAGAATAGAAAAAGGTACGAAGAAACAAAAACTAAGCACATATGCAAATCGCAGGAACTTCACTGTTATGCAGCCAGGCACGATCAAGCATTGTGAAAACCAATGAACCATTGCTATATATATATATATATATATATATATATATATATATATATATATATATATATATATATATATATATATATATATATATATAATCCACCTAAACAAAAAAGCACTTACCTGCAAAGCCATCTTCTTTAACTTATTCATCGCTGAGAACTGTTTGATGCGAGACAGGACAGCTGGATCAAGAGGACGATCAGGAGCGACTCCATGGTCACTAATCCATGGATGACCTGAACACAAGAAAAATGAGTTTCTTATCAGAACAATTGTGCAGATATTAATACTAGGCATTAAAAAAAAGTGGGTGCACAGTCATTGTTCACAGTTTCAAGTGCGTTACTTGTATCTGCACAATAGAAATGTACAGCAGAACAGTATATTAAACTAACCAACGAGATTAGTAAAGAAAAGGGAAGCAAGAAGCTCTGTACAGGTGAAACTAACTAACATAGAACTTCATGTGCTGTTAGGCGCTCTGATGGGATCGGATTCAGCATTCTTCTTATAAGATCCTTCGCACTCTCAGAGATCACAGGCCAGGGATCTGAATCAAAATCAATTACACCTTTCAAAACAGCATCGAAAATTCCTTGCTGTGTCTCTGCAATGAGTACATTTAGAAAATCAGTCTAGAAGAGGAAAAGATCTGTGCATTAAAAACTGACTTTGGATCTTTGGTAATCAAGGGTCAATAGAATGCTATAATATCTCGTGTAAAATATTATGGACTTTGAACAGCAAACATTTTACTAAAAATAGGAAGAAAACAAAGATGAAGCTGTACCTGCCCAAAATGGCGGTACACCACTTAGCAGTATGTAAAGAATCACTCCAGCTGTCCACACATCAGCTTCTGGTCCATATCGTTTGCGCAGCACTTCTGGAGCTACATAGTAAGGGCTTCCCACAACATCGGTAAATATTTGACCTAAAATAAATAAACAACAAAGGGAAACATGGTTTACGATCTGCACCAAGCAGCATTGAACATAAACTTCAATATCCTAATCAAATGAATGCATTTGCACACGAGAACAAGGGAAAGAGGGTTTTAATAGATAGTAGAATAACGTTTCAAGTAAGCAAATGAGTGCCAATTTGAATGACATCAAATCTTGCCTTCAGCAATAGAAAAATAGTCGAAATACTTTGTCAGTAATTTCAGTGACGTTATCTAGAATAATGTTTTGCCAGTAATGTTTTCCCCTTTCAATGCTATCTTGAATAATGTTTTGCAAGTTCTCTCAGTAACATATAATTGTCATGATTCTTTTGGAACCGTAAAATGAAAGTGACCACAATCGCAAATCACTACATAACGAAGCAAATGTAAAAGTGTTCAGCACACACTAACGATTGCAGTGCATAATAAATCATTCTACAGAGTTGCAGTGACATTAACTCTTGAAAATTGCATGGAAACAAACTTTGGGCGCAGCATTTCCTTCAATAGTAGTATAATTCCAAGATGAAACCTCCCCGATTCTTGACAGCCAACGTTACTAAGTCATTTTGTGTTTCACTTTTAACTCATAGGTTTTCTGTTCCTCTCTCCTCATATCATTGTACAGGGACTTCCTTGTCTCATTGTAATTATACATCACTTGCAATAAAAGTTCAGGTCGCCTATTGGGCCACCGTAGTTTATTCCTTTTTTTAATTTAAGTCATTTCAATGCCGACTATCGATGTTTCACCAATTATCATCAAGACAAAGCAAGCACAATGAACAGAAGCCCCCCAACGGTGACTCACCAGGCTTGAAGAACACGGAGAGGCCGAAGTCGATGGCCTTGAGCGACATATCGTCATCCTTATTCGCGAGCAAGAAGTTCTCGGGCTTGAGATCCCTGTGCATAACACCGAGCGAGTGGCACGCCTCCACGACCCCAACGATAATGCGCGTGAGGTCCGCCGCCTTGCGCTCGCTGTAATGCCCACGCTGTATGATACGGTCGAATAGCTCCCCGCCCGCGCAGAGCTCCATAACGATGTGGACGTACTGCTGGTCCTCGAACGCGCCCTTGATGGCGACGACGTTCCGGTGGCCGGCCAGGTGGTGCATAATCTGGATCTCGCGGCGCACGTCCTCGACATCCTCCCTGGTGATGAGCTTCCTCTTGGCTATACTCTTGCAGGCGTAGTCCACGCCCGTTGCGAGGTCCGTGCAGAGGTAGGTGGTGCCGAACTGCCCCTGCCCGAGCTTGCGGCCGAGCGCGTAGTGGTCGCGGAGGCTCGGGGTCGGGTGGCCCAGCACGTTGGCCGTGAGCTCGGCGGGGGCCGGCACCCCGCGCCGCATGCCTGGGGCGGGGGGCGGGGCTGAGCCGTCCGCCGCCGCCGCCGCTCTCGCCTCGCCCGGACGCGTGGCTCGCTTCCCGTTCCCGTGCGGCGCTGGCTCATGCTCATCGGCGGCCGCGGTGGCGGCGACGGGTGCGTACCCCGCCGCGTCGCGGCGCTGCGACGGGCTGCCGCGGAAGCTGGCGAAGTACTTGGATCTAAGCGTGACGCCGCACGTGTTGCCCATCACACTCTCGGCGCGGGCGCCGCGGGGAGGCCGATCACTCTCGCTCTCGCATGTACCTCGGCCTCGCTCGGGTTTTAGGGGGAGGAAGTCGCGGCGTGGCGTGGGCACGAGACGCGCGAGCGCGAGCGATGGGGATGGGAAGGGGAGAGCGCCTCGGGTGCGAATTGGAGTCGGGGCTCGGATGTCGGCGCAAGTGGGAGAGGGGAGCGCGGCGAGGCTGGAGCGCGGGCGGGGAGGAGGCGAGGAGGGTTCACGGCGGCTTCGCGGTCAGTCAGTCACGCGGCGAGGAAAGCGAAGCGAAGGCTGCTTTGCTGCGGTCGCGCTGTGTCTTCTCTGGCGCAGTGGCTCCGGTTGGATCGGGAGACTGGAGAGGATATACTATTTGCCATTGTCAGCGCGCTGCTACCACAGCGTACTCCTATGAAAAAAAAATATCCAGTCAAGGAAAACGTTATGGCCGGTTATTTTCGTTGCTGGCATTGGAAACGTTTTGGATTTCCTTTTGTGCTAAGGTTTCCCTCGTTTAGGGAGTGTTTAGTTAGAGTGGTAAAATTTAATAGGTATTATAACATTTTTATTTTATTTAATAATTAATGTCTAATTTTTTTGTCAAATAGAGGTAATTTGGGACGAATTTTTTAGATCCTAATCAAACACCCCCAACGATAATGCATCTAGTTGTTTTATTTATAATAATTAACATGTCATCTTCTTGTCAAATAGAGCATCGTCACCTTTCCAAAATTATTATAAGGACTTGTGAGATCACTAACTTTTTTTATCTAAGTCTACATAGCCTCACAAGGCTAACATCTACCTAGAGTGTTGGTCATGACCTTAGCAGCGGCATGAGAAGGGCAACATGAACTAACTTTGTCATCAGTGAGCAACATGTAGGCGGTGTGGTCCAACTCTCCTGCATCCACGTGTTGCAATGACCAACCTCAACGTCGCACGGGTGCATAGTACTGATAGCTCTCGCACTCGCGAGTAGTATCTGCTCTAAGTAGTAGTTGTTTCCAACATCTCTTCCTCCTTCCTCCCATCGGACAGCTCTAGATCTCGCCGCCGCCGCCGCCAGTACTCGTCGTCCGCTAGCCCCTTCCCTCTCGGCTCCGGCGTCCTCACCGCACCGGGTAGGGAAAGGACCCTCCACCCTCCTGTACATCCTTTAGGAGTCCCGCGATGGGTTCTCTCCAGTGGTCGTCGTCGCTGCTACTGCAGCTCTCGTCGCCCGCCGACGAGGCTCCAAACCAAGGTACGTCTAAATAAAATAAATCTGCTCCTCCGCAGCACGGCTCTCCCCTCCTCCAGCTCCACCTCGTCTACCTCACGTCGCCTCTCAGTTTCGTGCTCCTCCGACCCACATCCACCACAGCTCGCCTTCGCCTCCACCTCTACTTTGCAGCCATCGATCCTGCCGACCCAGATAGCTCCTTATCCGGCGTTGGCACGACGACTTCGTCTCCATCTTGGACCCGACTTGGAGCTTCATCCACTACCTCCGGCGACGGCAACAAATTTACCCTTCGGTTGCTCGACGCACGCTTCCTCACCGGCTCCGTCGCCCCACCTTCAACCGACACTTGGCGCGGCCTTCCATATGGGTGTATGCGCCATCGGCGCCTCTACGGCCCCTCGCTGGCGAATTTGTCGTCGTCAACGTCTCTAACATAGCTGTTGTTTTTATCTGGTCGTTGGACCTTGTCGTAATTCGGTCTTTCTTGGAGGACTTTTTGTGTAAAATGTCTGCTAAATATGGCCTTGTTTAGTTGGCAAAATTTTGGTTTTTTGCTACTGTAGCATTTTCGTTTTTATTTGACAAACATTGTCCAATCACGGAGTAACTAGGCTCAAAAGATTCATCTCACAAATTTTAGGTAAACTGTGTAATTAGTTTTTATTTTTATCTTTATTTAATGCTCCATGCATGTGACCAAAGATTCGATGTGACGGGAAATCTTAAAAATTTTTGCGAACTAAACAAGGCCTATATAATATATGCAGTTGTCAAAAAAAACGTCGACCAAGTGCAAGCACAACACAGTGCAGGGAGGATGGCATTCGCAAATTGCAGTGAGCGGTGTGAGAAGATAATGATTTTGAAAAAAAAAGACACAACTGTAATAGGTGAAGCCATGAAAAAACAGATGATGAAATCATTATATCCAAGAAATCAAGAACACGACCATCTTATCCCTACTTTGGCGCTGTTTGGTTCCACCAACTAAATTTTAGCTTGCTAAAATTATTTTAGCTATTCTTGAGTGACTAATGGAACTAAACTATTTTAGCTCCTTTTAGTCAATGTGTTTAGAACTTTAGCTACTAAAGTGACTAAAATTTAGCTAGCTAAAATTTAGTTGGTGGAACCAAACAGGGCCTTTGTCTCAAAATCAAATGCTACTTGAGTTATAAGGAGGTGTTTGGCACTGCTCCATGAACTCTACTCCATAAACTTCACTGTAAAACAGCTCTACAAAAAACTAATATTTGTGGAATACCTCTTTACATCCTCTTACAACTCCATCTTTTTTTTCTCAAACTGAGTGTATGAAGCTAAAATTATTTAGCTAAAAAATATAGAACGGAGCTAAAAGACGTGGAACACAGCACTCTAAAACATGTCGTAAGTTCACACACCCCATGCTTCATGTCTTCGTGTTGAAGATAAGGGCACTCACAATGCAAACTCTATCATAGAGTCTAAAGTTATTTATTACCTCGAACAATGTGGATTTAGAGTCTAAATATTTTTTTCTACTACTTTTTTCAATAAATATGTTGCTATATCAGCAAAATACTATAAATAATATTTAATTAGGTGTTTTGGACTCTGTGATAGAGTCTTGCGCCCTAATTGAAGTGACTAGTAGGAACGGAGACGTCGGAGCTCAGAAGACCACAGGACCGTGCGCAGACCGCACACGGGTAGTATATGTGCGCCACGTACGCCCCCACGGGCAACGTGCGGCGGCGGGGAATCAGGGCTCCCCGGCTTGCCAGTTGCCACGTGCGTTGGAACCCTTTCTCTCGCTGCCATGCGGTGCCGGACCCATACGGACCCATGCTGACAGTGAAGCTTTGTGCTGCAGCAAGAGCGTTTGTCGTTAATTTTTAGCTGTCTCCGTGGACGTTTTTTAGCTGTTCGAGGCCAACTGCAGCCAGGACATAGCTGTGCGGCTGTGCCTGTGCCTGTCCGCTAGGGCGAGTGAGTGCCAAGTGGAGTGGAAATGATGGGCATAGGGAAAGAGGCGGTGGTGGGTGGCAACAACAGCGGGAGGAAACAGGAAAGTGCCACTACTGGATCGGTGCATGACTTTCGACGGCACACAACGTATGGATGCGATCGTGGAGGAGCTGAAGCTGATGAGCGTCACTGGATCAGATCCGTTTCAACCAAAAGGCCTATCGGCTATCATTGCTTCTCGTGCTGCTTCAGAGCTTTACCGGTCCTCGTAAATGCACAAATTAATAGGCGAGTAGTATATCTTAAGATCCCATCGCAAACTTGAGTCATGAGTCAAACTTTGTCAAGATAAAATTCGACCAAAGTGCAAAAGGCCCATGGCCCATGGGCCGGTCGACTATGGGCCCAAACGAACTTAAACGGGCCCATTCATTCAGCATTTTCGTGATGTTCCCAAAAGTAGTAGTATAGAACTGATCTCCTCCTCTCTCGAAATGAAAAGTTGACCTGAGTTTAAGCTCCACCCACCAGCTTGACGAGCTAAGCTAAATCATGTGATAAGTCGTATCGTGGATTTATTTGGTCACGAGAAGGTTCAGCCGCGCCGCGATTAAGCAACGACGCTGGTTTGGGATGCATGTAGGTAGAGGAAAGAGACATGGATCCATCACCACAAGACACACCCACGCCTCGCCGTAGCACAGGTCCTGAAAAGGCCACCATCCGACAGTCAAAGCTCACAGACAGCTGAAGCGATCGACCATGACTACTAGTAGCTGTGTCAGCTGTGTCAGTTATCGGCGATCAACTTTGAGCAGTGAGCGATGGTGATCTTAAGGAAAGGGAAGCAGATATAGCACGTAACGCATGTGTACAGTCGTAGTAGTACTAGTAGTAGTACGAAACACGGTTCTTGAAGCTTTGTTCATTAAACTTAATTAATCCAAGCTGAGAAATTGAAATGGTGTGGTAGTGCCGTCTGACTCGGATCCACACACGTCACCATTCACCTCGAGACCCACGCACGCGCACACGGCCACCACCTTCGCTCGCCATCATTCTCGCTAGGTGCCTACGGCGGGCGGCGACCGCTCTCGAGGCATAGCGTAGCGATCTCCGTTTCCGGCGATCGAAAAGCGCTAGCGGTAGCGGTAGCGGCTGCCGCCGCGGCCCGCGTGCGTGTGCCTGCCCGACAGACGTTGCGAGCGCTCAGAAAACAGGCCACACGCACACGCGCTCATTGAAAGGCGAGGTTTCTTCGGCGCTGGGCTGCTGGCTGGACCACCACCACGCCTGACGGGGCCGCGGAGGTCGATCGATCGGCATCGCTCACCCAGCTCGATCGGTTCGCTGCGCTTTTCCTTTCGTCCGTGGCCCGCTTTATCACCCAAGGCACGAGGAGCGGAGAGAGGGGCAGCCAGCCAAGGAGAAGGAAGGCCGGCCATGGCTATCTATCGCTAACCCTGCTTATCGCGATCGCCGCGCGGCAGGGCTTGCCTTGCCCTCTTTCCGCGATGCGCGCGCACGCTGCTTGTCTGCTTGCGTTTTGCTCCAAACCGGCGGTCCCAATCGCAAGGTCCATGACTGATGACTCGATCTGGAAGTTAATTTGTTGCGTGCGTGGTTTGGTTGGTTTAGGGCCGTTCATTCTGGCCGCGGTTTTGACTTTTGACAGATGGGTGTTGGTCTGTTGGGTGGTCGACGCTGCGCCGCCGTCCGTCGGGTACCGTTCACCTCTCTCGCGGAGTTCTCGCTGCTGTGATCTCATTCCGTGGGCTCTTTTCTGCACTTTCTTTTCGCGCTTTTTCTGGCCTGATCTGGAGCTCAGAGGGTCGGCGAGGAGCCCTTTTGTTACGGCGTCTTTCTGTGTACACTTCCAGCTATCAATGCGTCATGAGTGATTGAGTGCTTCTGTTCAATGGCAGCGAAGTTTTCGTGTGCGCTTTAGTTTTCCACCGTTCAAAATTCAAATCCTGCAGAAAATAAAATTTCATTCCCTGTCGTATGCATGATTCCACCGAGGGGACAACCAAATCAACCAACCAGTCATTTAATAGTATTTTTCTCTCATAATAAATCGGTAAATAGTATTATATAATTTTTTGGCCAAGCGAATAAGACGGTTAGAGCATCTCCAACAACTTGGTAAAATTCACTTGTCAAATCTTGAGTTATAGCAAGTTGCTAATTTGTTTAGCAAAAGAAAAAAAGATGTGTCTCCAATAAGTTGTTATTCTCACTTGGTAAAAATAGAGGATGACAGATGAGACCCGCTCACTTGGTAAAAGAATATGTGTCTCCAACAAGTTGCGCTCGGGATAGCAACTTGGGATAGCAACTTGACAAATCTCGGCAGTAGAAACCTCTGGATAGCAACTTGAGAAATTTAGCAAGTTGAGATAAGGATTTGTTGGGGGAGGATTTTTATGCTTTTAGCAAATTTGGTAGGATAGCATGTTGAAATACCAAGTTGTTGGAGATGCTCTAAGCTTCAATAGTTGGAGAAGCTTCAATAGTACTATATGATTTTTTGGCCAAGCGATTTTTTATAAGCTGGATGGTTGAATAGTTCAAAATGATCTATAAGATGTACTGTTTGGATCGACTAGAGCTATTTTAGCAACAAGTGTTTTAGTTGATCAAAGCATGGACCTCACTCCGTGTATATAGTATATAACTCCATTTTAAATTAAGAAGAAGAAAAAATAAAATTAGGACACACTCTGTGTATATAGCTATGGTAAGGCCCCCTTTGGATTGCATGAAACAAAAGAAAAAAAATATAGGATTCACATTCCTATAGTTTTTTCCTATGAAAAACAAAAGAAAAAAACGCAGGAAACTTTTCTTTGCGTTTGATTTCATAGGAATTCTATAGAAAAAATATCCAATCAGACCTCATGTTTTGGTTTTATGTGTTTCTCCTACGGTTCATCCAAAGTTCCAAACACAGGGGCGGACGGCACAGGCCGCTACTCAAATTTTGCTTTGTAGTGGTACATGCTTTTTTTTTCACCATGAGTGCCCCCGCACAAATGAATCACAAGGCCATCACACACCACCAAATATAAAATTGACTTGATAATCATATTTAGTGTGTCTCCGGTCATTTTTTTTCTCTAAGTCTGCCCATATCCAAACACCTATTCCTGCAAACTTTCTTTGTTTTTCATTCCTCCATTCTGAATATGCATTTCTATCCCATTTCTGCATTTTTGCTATTTCTTTTTTTTTTCAATCCTGCATGGGCTTGCTTGGTTTGTCACTGCATACTCTGTGCATATAGTACAGTAGTATATGGCTAGGAGTTATTGGTTTGTCACTGCATATTTCCACACCAGACCATATTAAGGTGTCGCCAACAATTGATTTGTGAGGTACGGTTAACAGTACACTTCCAACATCAATGCATCATGAGTACATTTATAGTATACAGGCTTGGCAAATAAAAGGGTTAGGACAAAATTAATAAAATACTTCCTTCAATAAAAAAAGAGTTAGGACAAAAGCATGGTAACCATGTTTATAACAAAGCTTCACCGTTTAGCATGACAAAATTCATGGCCAACGAAACCTGACTGAACCTAAGACGGTAACAAACTATCCATTTATTTGTGCAGCTCGCCAGCTCTGAAGGCGGCAATTGAGATATGGGCATCGAGATGAACAGCAAACACTCGGTGATGCTTGAAATGCATAGACTGGCTTTCATCAAAGAAACTAATCAGAGGTGAAAGTGTACATGACCTAGGCCTTGTTTAGTTCCGAAAAGATTTCGGATTTCGGTACTGTAACACTTTCGTTTGTTTGTGACAAATATTATCCAATTATGGACTAACTAGGATTAAAAGATTCGTTTCGCGATTTCCAGCTAAACTGTGTAATTAGTTTTTGCTTTTGTCTATATTTAATGCTTCATGCATGTGCCGCAAGATTCGATGTGACGGGGAATCTTGAAAATTTTTTGTTTTTTTGGATGAACTAAACAAGGCCCTAATCAGAGCACAGCAAACAATAGCGGCTGAAATAATTCGCATGAGCCATGACCACATAATCCAAACCAGAGAGTCAAAAAGCTCAAATCCCTCTCCAATCCGACGATTCCAATCGCGGTCACAGGTGCGCGCTTTTGCTTTTTCGGTGCACTTTTTTTTTCCGCACTTTTCTTCAGGCTGCCACTCTCGTAAATAACCTCAACCTCAGGGTCGTTCAATCTAAGCGGCTCTATAAATAGATCTGCTGTCCTGATCCGGTGCCCTGCAAAACTCACGGTGAGCCGCCGCCTGTTCCACCTCTCGTCGAAACCAAAAACACCTAGGTCTTCACCCTAATCTCATTGACGATCCGAGCTTCCAAAGTCAAAATCCCCGCGAGCCGATAGTTTCTCTGGTTTTCGTAAACGTGAATTCGAATCATTGCACTAATACGCGGCCGTTTCGGTAAGCTTCTGGGAGAGTTCTCTCTTCCATTCTGCAATTTATCTCGTGCTTCGAGGAGAAGCAATCTGAATATATAAAAAAAGTTGTAGACCTTGCCGGATGTCGTGTTTATTTCTCTTCATTATATATAAGCAAGTGATGGCGGGATCGGCCTTGGAAGTCTAATTTCGTCATGTTACAGGTGTAATTTTGGCAGGAAGGGGCGAATTTGTGGCGCTAATAAGAGGAGAGACCCATCCCATACGGTGCGGCTCTGGGGTTCGGGGAGGAGCGGCGAGGGAGGTGGGAAATGAGGGATGTGGTCGTGGTTGACGAAGATTGCGTCCGCGTGCTTGGGCCCGGTCCGGAGGTGCGCGCGTACGAGGAAGGGTGAGGACGGCGCCAGCGATAATGGCCGCGGCGTCGCCGACGACCTGCTGTGGTCGCGGGACCTCGGGCGCCACGCGGCGGGTGAGTTCTCGTTTGCCGTCGTGCAGGCCAACGAGGCGTTGGAGGACCACAGCCAGGTGGAGACAGGCTCTGCCGCAACATTTGTGGGCGTCTACGACGGCCATGGCGGCGCTGAGGCGGCCCGCTTCATATCTGACCACATCTTCGCACACCTCATCCGTAAGTAGCAGCATCCTTCGGAATAACTCAATTCGATTGTAATAATGATGGTTTTTTCTCTGTAGGTTTCTCATTTTTTTAGTGTGATATTAATGATATTGTATTTCTTACTGCTAATAGCCATCTTTTGCTTGTTAGCTCTGCACACTTATTTCTGTGTTCTGTTTTTTTAAGTGGGCATCTGTTTTTTTTTAAGTGGGCACTTACCAGACCTGAAACATTTTTTTTTAAAAAAAAATGAGCACTTACAAGGGCTCAATCATTTGTTACTTTTGTTTTGGAACATCAATCTGTATGTTTGGAAAATGAGAAATTTGATGAGTGCTGTTTTCCTCAGCGCAATACATCTGGATTACTTCCAACTTATTAAGCATGCTGTTGTTTCATGAGCAGAGCAATGGACAACGCAATACTCTTTCTAGTGACTGAGTGGATTCTGATCATTGGACGAGCTATCAGTATTCGTGGTCCTTTGCAATAGCAGATTAGGTAGATTCTTGTTGTGTTCAGTTGCTCAACTTTATGTTGTGTAATTCTGGCAGATTGACTTCACTTATTGAGGTGCTTCTGAGCACCTGTGGCTACTGTGACCTTTCTTATCCTTTCAAATGGCAAGCTTACTATAACTGATCCAGTTTTTTTCCATTGTGCTATAATAATATCCTCTGCTCTCCTATATTGTAGGACTTGCTCAGGAAAATGGAACAATATCTGAGGATGTTGTTCGGAGTGCGGTTTCTGCTACTGAGGAAGACTTCTTGACACTTGTGCGCAGAACACATTTTATAAAGCCTTTGATTGCTGCGGTTGGATCCTGCTGTCTAGTTGGTGTCATATGGAGAGGGACACTATATGTGGCTAATCTAGGTGATTCCAGGGCTGTAATTGGCTGTCTAGGTAGATCAAACAAGATCATGGCTGAACCACTCACAAGAGATCATAATGCAAGTATGGAGGAGGTCAGGCAGGAACTTATATCCCGTCATCCAGATGATTCTCAAATTGTCGTTCTCAAGCATGGTGTTTGGCGCATCAAGGGCATAATTCAGGTTGGTGATAGTATCTTTCTTAGCCTAAGGAAACGTTAAATATGAATAACTTGCAGCTTTGTCTGTTAGTGACATTTAGGTAATATTTTAGCTTGTTAAAAAGAGAATATCTTGCCAAACTTAGCGATACCCTTTTGATCATGTTTCCTGGGTTTTTTATCCCTATTAGGTTTCAAGGACAATTGGGGATGCTTACTTGAAGAGGCGTGAATTTGCTCTTGATCCCTCTATTACTCGTTTCCGCCTTTCGGAGCCTCTTCGTCGGCCTGTTCTTACAGCAGAGCCATCTATGTGTACAAGGGTGCTTAATCCACAAGATAAATTTATTATTTTTGCATCTGATGGTCTTTGGGAGCAGTTGACAAATCAACAGGCCGTTGAAATTGTCCACAGCAATCCACGAAGAGTATGTCTTCAACATCTAGCTATCAAATGGTTTGTTCTCTTTGTTAGAATTCTAATGCCCCCTAATGCTGATAGGGAATCGCAAAGAGGCTGATAAGGGCAGCACTGAAACAAGCTGCGCGGAAGAGGGAAATGAGGTATAATGACCTGAGGAAAGTTGAAAAGGGAGTTCGCCGCTTCTTCCACGACGACATTACAGTAGTTGTTGTTTACATAGAGCATGGATTACTGCAAGGGAGGGATACTTCTGTGCCAGAACTTTCAGTCCGTGGTTTTGTTGATTCAGTTGGCCCCTCAAGTTTCTCAGGGATAACCGCCATATCATGACTCCACTACTAATTGAGCAGCACAATTTTGATGTACGGCATTCAAGTAGCATTTGACTATCTGTGTGTTATATGCTTTACCCAGGCTTTGCTTTTAGTTCTACCTTCGTTGAGTACTTCAATACGTCATATCACTTTTCAACGTCTGATTTGCTTGAAATAAGAGGCTCATGCTGTTGTGCGATGCTAATAATATTGATGACGTGGGAAATGCTTTGTGCACTAGTGAATGGCTGGAATTTGTTTGCTTGAACATGTTGGATGGAGGGGTTTTGCTGCAACATAGTTTGATTAGAGCATTTCCAGAGCTTTTCTAAATTTCACTCTTTAAATCATCATTTGGAGAGTTATTTACATAAAAATTGCTTTCTATACCTTTTAACAATTCAATAGTTTTCTATATCTCATGCACATTCTATGAAGTCATTCTCGTCTTCTATTTTAAACGGATAATATCCACCAAGTTCAGATTGGATATATCTGATTTTTTTGGACTATCTGTTATCCGCCAGATATTAATAATATCAAATTTGTATTTGATATTCACATAAAAAAATCTGTACTTGAAAAAAAATACTCATATAGTTGATATTCATTTAAGTGTTCATATTCATTTAGTTAAACAGATGGTCGGATAAATATTCGTACGATTTTTACCATAATAGGGATCTTGGGCAAGCCAGGACATAGGCCTTGTTTAGTTCCTAGAAAATTTTGCAAAATTTTTCACATTTCCCGTCACATCGAATCTTTAGATGCATGCATAAATTATTAAATATCGATGAAAATAAAAACTAATTGCACAGTTTGGTCGGAATTGACGAGACGAATCTTTTGAGCCTAGTTAGTTTATAATTGGACAATATTTGTCAAATACAAACGAAAGTGCTACAGTGTCAATTTCTTAAAATTTTTGGGAACTAAACAAGGCCATAGTGAAGTGCATTGCATTTGGTTGGCGTTTTTGCTCTAGCCCTCGATCACATGCGCCATGAGGATCAATCCTTGTGTAGCAAAATGGGTTACCGACGAAACCAACTACGTTGGCGACGGATGGTGTTCGGAAGCGAACATCATCGTTTGTCGGACGCCTAGCCTAATTTTCCGGACTCCTGAATTGGGGCCTATATCTCTGCCGTCCGAAGGCAGCTACCACCTATCCGGCCCACTAAGAACCATGAATTGGGCCTATACATCTGACGTGCGGAAGCAGCCAGCCAGCTACCAGTAATGTGGCGCAAAGCGCAATACAAAGGGTCATCTTGACCCAATTTGTTCTAACATCAAGCAGGATAAAAACGAGTAACAACATTTTTTGCATCACAGCTGCCCAGGTCTCACACCATATCAAGAGGTTCTGTCATGGTAAACGAAAACACCAGATAAAGGGTGCACTCAGTTGCCAACATGACCAAGCTCATAGCTTTAGCAAAAGACATCACCAATAGCATATTTTCATCACGCACCTGCACAAACCCCCAAAAATGTACATTATTTGGAGCAAATATGCATATGTTTATATCAAAAGTAAGATGAAACAAAGAGGGCGTACAACCTTAAACAGCAAATGTAAACTAATCAAATGCATAAACAATTTAACAACTCATTAAAGTCCTTCAGAGGAATAATTTCTATGCTTCCCTATCAGGTGCATCAGAAAAATTCTTTATTTCCATCTGTTTATGTTGGACATGTTAAAAATCAAACAGAAAGACAAGTTACCTTTCTACTCATGCATTCTTCAGCACCATCAAGAGCTTCCACATTGCGGTGATGATTGGAGCCGAGGAGTACCAGGGTGGTGAGGTCCACGCACGGGGCAGGGGCGGCGGTGCTCCGACTGGTAAGGCCGCGTCACGACGCCTCCGACACGCGCCCCAGCCATCTGACACGAGCGTCAGATACAGGGGGTCAGCGCACACCCAGGGTAGAAGCAATCGAACCCCAAGGCCTCCGACACGCGCCCCAGCCATCTGACACCAGCGTCAGATACAGGGGGTCAGCGCACACCCAGGTAGAAGCAATCGAACCCCAAGGTCTTTGGCCATGTTTAGTTCACTCTGAAAATCAAAATCTTTTCAAGATTTCCCGTCACATCAAATCTTACGCCACATGCATAGAGTATTAAATATAGATAAAAATAAAAACTAATTGCACAGTTTAACTGTAAATCACGAGATGAATCTTTTAAGCCTAGTTACTCTATGATTGGATAATGTTTGTCAAATAAAAACGAAAGTGCTACAGTTCCGAAAACTTTTCAGTTTTTGGAACTAAACAAGGCCTTTCTCGTTGTCACCATCACGGCAGCGCGCCTAGCCGGCAGTGAGCAATTCGCCAAATTTGAGCATGGCACGGTGCTCGACTAGGCCCCACGCAGTTGGAGCAGCTAGCTGACTGCCTGAGAGACTGCACAGTGCGAGGAATCGAGCTGTGAAGCTCTGGCCGATGAATTGGGAGAACAGAGCGTGTCATGGCCATGACACGGGAGTCACACGCGCGAACACCGAGCAATTTAAGGGTGGGCGCTCCGACCAGGTGACCAGGCGAGCACGCGGTCGCAGAGGTGAGTGCGAGGAGTGTCGAGAAAGATGGTAGATAAACGACGAAGAACACACAATGAATACATAAAATTTAATGTGGAAAACTCTTTTAATGTGAAGGGTAAAAACCATGGACGGTACCCAACAGACACTTTTCATTATTATTAAGAGTCGATTACAACACCGTATGTATCGTGCCCCCAGCGTCCTCAGGGGGTGCACCCCAATGGGCCACTTCTGCCTCCACTTCGCTCTAGCCTAAGCCTCTGACGACGGGTCTCCGCTTTGTTGTGTCAGAAGTCGGTCTTTATAATGTGCAAAACTTGCTGCAATGCTAAGAAGCAACCAAACCTATATGGCGCCTGACGTTGTTTAGCGGCGGGGCGGCAGTGTGGCGTTGGGTCCATGTTGTGGCTGGGTCTCCGCTTGGGCACAACAATATAGGGGAGACTGACGAGGTAGAGGGTGAACGTACGGCTCCGATCACTCGCGGCAGGATGACAAGCGATGGAAAACAGGATGCAGCTCCATGCACTCCCTGGTCACACGCGCGCGCCTGGTGATCACGCTCAGCAACGGTGGCGAGCACGAAGTTTGACGCAACCCAGAACTCGAGCTCGGACGGTTTGAGGTTCAACCTAAGCCATCGTCCTAATTGAGGCCGACACTACCAACTATAGAAGGAAACTCTCCTCACGATCTTAGGGTGACTAGATGAGGGGATCAAGCGTGGCAAGTATGGAACAATTGTGGGAGATAAATGTCAAAAGGAGTTTCACTAAGGCGGATTTTGTCATTGAAGGACGGACGTCAAATATCGACTCTCATATATTAGCTAAAAGCTCTATAAATTTATTGATATGTAGACATATTTGGTTTTTGGAGCTTCCACATAGAGTTTGTAATTCTTATTTTACCAAATAAATAAAATCAGTGCTCCCTAAAAAAAAGGGTGCCAGACAGCATATATTCTGCTAGGTTCCTTGTAAAGTTCTACAGTAGGACTAGTGTATGATCTAGATATACGTAAAGCAAATATGATGCTTAATTATCGAAACTCTTTTATCTTAAGCATAATAGCCTTGGTTTCCATTAGATGTCTTACTACGACATGGACCATGCAATGCTCAGTTTCGCTACCGACTTCCAGATTCGAACTCCGAAACGCGCACGCCCCTTTGTGCCATGATGAAGTGGATGTGCAACAACAACATCAGCAAATAAAGACATCCGAGATATCGTGGCAAAGGGCCTAAAAAAAGGAAAATATCCTGGCGTGAAAAATGACACGACGCTCGTCGTCGATTTATAGTGGTCCACCGAAGCATTCGGCATTAGCAAAACTGGAGCGGCCGTAGCAGTTGACAGCAACGTCTCGCGGAGAGTTGCTCCCTTCCCAGCCACATGTGCCAGGTAGGGCTGCGCTGCGCACCTGCCCGACGCCGGCCCAACCCGTGCCCTGGCGAGTGCGGCGGAGGCTTCTGGAGCTGGTGTGGACTAGGGGAGGAGAGCCGTCACGCGTCACCGTTTCACAGCTCACTCCACCGCCACCCCGCCCCGCGCGCGCGCCTCACAGCCACAAGCTCGTCCACGGTGGTAGGGCCGCCGCAAAGATCTCCCGCGGCGTCGCGGCGCCCAGCCCAGGTGTCCGCCGGCCAGTGGCGAGGTGGGTGCTTTTTGTTGTTTATTCAGAGGCGACGCCTTCGCCTTGTCGATGAGCAGGGGCCATACGAGACGTGATATACTACGACCTGCTGTAGCCTGCTCCTTTCGTTCCATAAATAAACATAATTTTATTCAGATTCATTGCTAAAATTACATTCATACCTTTTTTTTTTATGTTGCGTCGAAGGAAAGCATATCGCTCTCCAGTTCTCGACGCCGATCGAGCCTGAAGCCAGACTTCGCAAGAAGGTGCAGCAGGCCCGGAGCCGCGCCGGCCCTGCATCGATTTTCTTTCTGTGCAACAACAACACGGCATGCCATGCGTGACGCTTCACGACTGACTAGAAGTGAAGACTAGGAGTTGGACCACAGGTTAATTCTAAAAGTTTGGAAGACGTTTTTGCAAAATAAGCAGAACCACACGGTCGATACTACTCAGAGGAGCCACCGATTTCTGTGGTGCTCACTGAATCGAATGAGTTTTAACAACCCAGATGTGGTAGGTTCAAAAGAACCCGAAGGAGCCTTTGTCATTCATCCTATGCCAATTCATAGGCACATCTATACACTTGCATTTTAGCATTTGTGATACCCTTTTTAAACGAATCAGCCTTTGACATCCCGGTGCAGCAGCAGTACTAGCCGTATACTCTGGTGCTGGTGGGACCTTCTTTTAGGTGTGTGTCGGAGTTTTCTTCTATTTGTTTGATTTACTTTTAATGAAATTCTCATGTTCCAAGTACGTATATCACTACTCTACTCTGGCAAATCCAAAAGGTTTTAGATACTCTGCCATGCATAGTATGTTTGGACCCCTTGCACGCAGATAGAGAAAGGATCTCTTCATCCTAACACTGCACATTAAAGTGATCTGTTAATTGGCCCTGGAAGATCTTTGGGTCCTAACTGATCACGTAGACGGAATTCGATCTCACAGTTGCTTTTGTGTGTTTTGGCATGCCACGCACGAAACGGAAATGCGCCCATGTCATGCTGTATGTCCGATCCCGACTAGGCGACTAGACTACGTCGACAATGGCTGATGCACCACTAGTCAGTAGTCACTAGCTGTAGCTCCAATCGAGTTGGCGTCCATGCCTTGCTTGTGTGGCTCCATTTGAGCCGCTCAAAAGATCTTCCAGGGCAAATCAGCAAATCACTTTCAAGTGCAGCCAGTTAGGCTCAAGGGATCCCATTTTCGTATCCATGCAAGGTATCCGAATATGGCAGAATACCTAAAGTCTTTTGGAGGTGCCAGCCAGTTGCTATGATAATCTTTTGGTGTGTCAATTAGTACGCTGCTGCTGTAACCGTGTAACAGAAAGCCCTGCTAGCTACTGACCTGCTGCTATCTATTTTCTCAGTCTAGTTGTTGCGCTCATTGCTCCATTCTACAAAACTGTATGGATGAATGGAATCGTTCAATGGATATGTTGTAAGCTGTGTATGAGTTTGTCTGTATCATGGTCATATGGACTTACGGAGTTATGGTCGTCGTGGCTGGACAAAAACTTCAGTTGCTATCGTAATCTTTTGGTGTACATCATTAAATTTAAATTTATATGTACGTTGTTTATTTCATTCTATAAGTATGCAAGTAATGCATCATGGTCATGTACTGTATTTTTGTACTTTGACTCCCGAGCTAAATGAGCTAGCTAGCTCGAGCTCAGTAGCGAGGCAAGCCAAGCTATAAGCCTATAGCAAGACGAACTGTATCCAGCCTTAGATGCCACACATACATAGAACGTGAGAATTCCATTGCAAGTAAATAACCGATTCCACAATAGGACAAAACTCACCTGAATAAGCACACGATATACATTACGATGATACTCCTTGTGTTTCTAATGCAGATGTCGTTTTAATTTTTGTTCTACAGGTCACGCTCTTCTAACTAGCTAGTATGACTTAGTTCATAGAAATAATTAGATCAATAATACCAAAATTTATTTCATGGTGGGTTCAAATAACACTATTTTGATGTTGTAATATGATGTACTTCCCTATAATAACTTTGGTAAATGCTATATTTATTTTTACCTTTGAGCACCTTTCATAACAATACTTTGATGTTGTAATATGGATCGAGTAACACAAAAATCCATAGGTCTTTTACTCTGCAAAGTAGAGATTTTTGCTACTCAATATTGTATTTGTTGGTGGACACTTTTCAATTGTGACCATAGGCTCCTAGACATAGTTACTAAATATTTTTAGAAGTAGATGAGCGTGAATTACAGCTATTAAAGGATCAGATAGCAAACCGCTGCCCCTCCCCCTTAGCGTCCCTAATGGGTGACTTGGGGGCGCTCGCCGACACCGCTCCAGGGCTGCCCCTTTCGCCTCCTCTCTAGCCGCCGTGTGGCGGTGTCCTGTGGCGGTCCAAAAAAAGGTCACTGTCACAACCTCACTTTGTTTCCCCCCACCCCCGCGCCACCCCTCCACCAACTTGCCTATTCCACGAGCTTCTCTAGTGAGTCAGCCGACTAGCAGGCTAGTTCTAGGGCACTCGGGCTGGATCTAGCCTCCCTCTCACTGGATCTGAGTCGGCCAAAGGGGCTCCTTCTCGAGCATGACACGTTATTGACCGCAACCTCCTCTGGTTGGCATGTGCATGTGGGTGTAAGGCTTGGCTTCAGTAGGCTAGGTGAAAGCCCTAGTTTGGTTTTGGACAATTGATGAAACCCTAGTACTAACCTCTATGCTAAGTGTGTGTAGACTTAATGAGGTTGGTACATGCCAAGTGATGGATCAAGTGATGATCATGGTGATGATGGTGATGACCACAAGGTGATCAAGTGCTCAACTTGGAAAATAAGAAAGAGAAAAACAAAACCCTATGGAGATCAAGGCAAAGGTATTGCTTAGGGTTTTGGTTTTGGTGATCAAGACACCATAGAGGGTGTGATCACATTTAGGATAGATAGCCGTACTATAAAGAGGGGAATTCTTTGGCTAAGCGGTTATCAAGTGCCACTAGGTGTAATTGTTCATGTGCATGCATTTAGAACCTAGTAAGCTAACTTAACTCCTTCAAAGAAAATGATTGTGAAAATGCTAACACACGTGCACATGTTGGTTTACACGTTGTGGTGTTGGCACACTTTGAGAAGGAGGTGGAGTTTCAAGGGTAGAGAGAGGATGGGTTCCTCTCTCCCTCCCGCCGAGCTTGCGAGGCGGGATTCGGCGCTTTTGAGAAAATGAAGTGCATATTTTCTATTGCGCCGGTGGGAAAATTGGAGAAGTCACGGGAGTGTTTCTCGCACCGGACGCTGGCTCAGAGGCACCGGACGCTGTGTCTGAGCGTCCGGTGTGCAGGCTGCCTGGCCCAGCTAGGGTAAGGCACCGGACGCTGGCTTGAGCGTCTGGTGGTGCGCGTCCGGTGTGCGGGCGTTTTGCGACCCTCTCTGCGCATGAGTCCGGTGAGCACCGGACGCTCAGGGTGCGTCCGGTAGCTTGCGTCCGGTGACCCTACGAGTTTGCGGAGCTCTCTGCGCATGAGTCCGGTGTGCACCGGACGCGTCCGGTGCCAACCTACTCAGCGTCCGGTGCTCTGCAGGTTACCGTTAGACTCTGACACGCGGCTGACGTTGGAGCACCGAACGCTGGTGTTGAGCGTCCGGTGCCCCTTTAAGAGCGTCCGGTGACCCCGTATTTCGCCCAGTGTAAGAGCCAACGGCTCTATTTGTTTGAGGGGCTATAAATACGTGTTTGGCCGGCTTGGGGCCATCTCTCTTGGCATTCTAACATACTAGACATCCTTGTGAGCCTAAGCAAACACCTCCCACTCATCTCCTTCATAGATTATACATCTTTGTGAGATTGGGAGTGATTCGAAGTGCATTTGCTTGAGTGATTGCATCTAGTGGCACTTGGGGATCGTTCTAGCTGCGGTTTTCTTGTTACTCTTGGTGGTTGCCGCCACCTAGACGGCTTGGAGCAGCGGAGGAGGATTGGCACAAGTTGGTGATTGTTCGTGGCCATCTCCCGGTGATTGTGAGGGGTCTTGTACCTTCCCCGGCGGAGAGCCGAAAGGTAACTCTAGTGGATTGCTCGTGTCATTGAGTTACCTCACTTGTGGGTAGGTTCTTGTGGTGTCCTAGTGAGGACGAGGTTCGTGCTACACCTCTTAGCCACCGAACCACCAAGTGTTGGTCGACACAACGGGGACGTAGCGTGCCGGCAAGCACGTGAACCTCGGGAGAAAAATCGGTGTTTCAATTGTGTTTGATTGGCATTCTCCCGGTGCTTGATTGTTTATATTGGTGATTGGTTCATCCCCTACTCGGTGGTATAATTATATCATCCACTCTTTTACATTCCCGCAAACTAGATTAGTGTACTTACTTGTATAGAAACTTTAGGTAGCTTTCTAGTGTAAGTAGTGACATAGCTCTTGCGTGCCTAGTGATTATATCAACTAGAATTGTTGGATAGGTGGCTTGCAAACACCCCATTAGAGCTAGAGCAAAAAGCTTCGCTTTATTATTTACTAACCTCTTGCTCTAGTGAGTTTGTAGAATTTTTAAATAGGCTATTCACCCCCCCTCTAGCTATATTAGGACCTTTCACTAGGGCTTGGTAGCACCAGTCGAGCAGCAGGAGGGCTCGCATCCCCCTTGCAAGTTCTACTAGCCCACCTATAGGAGGAGACTCGGTGCAGCAGTGAACCTATTGACCTAGGGTTACGACACAATTTTTGCAGCCTCTCCTAGACATGGCGGTGGCTTTGTGGCCATAGGTTGCCATGGCCAACCAGCGGCCTTGGGAGCTATGCCTCCCCTCACCGGATCTACTAGCCAGAGCAGCCTGGGTACATCCAAGGTAGATCTACTAGCCTAGGGCAGCGACACATCATGTGCTTGTGCCTCTGGGCGACCCATGGCGTCTAGAGCTGCCTCCCATTCTAGATTGTGCTAGTGGTAGCCGACATCCACAGTTGTCCACCTATCCTTCACCCTGGCCGGTGAAGAGGTCGCGACCGGCCTCCAAGTTACGGCCTTCTAGGGCCAGCGCTTGCTGGTGCCTGGTGGTCGTTGGGGCAGCTACTGCAGGTGCAATAGGTGGCCTTCTCCTACATACCAGGTGAAAACCCTGCTTAGTTCCTCCAGATCGACGTCGGTGGCGCAGTCGTATCATCTACCTTCTTAGAGGCGTCGTCGAAGTTCGTGTTTGTCAAGGAAGTCTCATCTCAAAAGACCTACTTGTGTGTTTCCAACGTTGTTGGCATTTGTAGATATCGAGGTCCTTCCTAAAGGCACCGACAGAGCACTACAACCACCCATTTTTCGTTGCTCTCGCGGGAGTCACTTCTTCCTATATCGTGCATGTATGTGCTTCATGCTCATCTTTGCAATGGTCTCTCTAGCCTCCTTGTTGTTTCTGCCATTGCTGCTCGGTCAAATACTTTGTCGCCGAGGTCGCTTTGGGCGCCCCCATCATGTTGGCACCTCAGGGCGTGATGGCCCCTCCATTTTGTGGATACTTTGTCACGTTCTCTCTAGCAGATTCTTTGCCTCCGAGTTGTTTGGATGGATACTTCATCGTCGTAGTCTTGTTTGTTCCTGGTGGATCCTTTGCCACTGCGACCTCATCTCCCGCGTTGGCAGACTTTCGTTGATGTAGTTTTTTCAGTGGTGTTAGGTTAGGTTTGTGGTGGAGGGCCTCTCCTCACTGCCTTTATTTCTCATATGTTGTCATTTTGATTCTTGATCATTTTCTTTATGGTTCTATAACCTGCACTGAGTTCTCTTATAGTTGTGTTGTATAACCCGTTCTTTAGGCTTTCTTTTTTCTTAATGAAATATACGTGATATCTCAAAAAAGCAATTAAAAATAACTATTATTTCTCTAACTATTACTCACTATGTTCCAAATTATAAGTCATTCCAAGAATCTTGGAGAGTCAAAGCATTTTGAAGTTTGACCGAAAATATAAAAAAATATAAAGATTTATGTCATAAAATAGGTACACTATGAAAATATAACTAACAAAAAATGTAATGATACTTGGTTGGTACTAAAAAATGTTATTATTTTGCTATATAAATTTGGTCAAACTTGAAAATTTTTGACTCTCCAAGATTCTTGAAATGACTTATAATTTGGGACGGAGGGAGTATACCACAACCTTTAATATTTATCTAAAAGAATTAATAAAACTTCCAAAAGTATTATTTTGATAATAGTGTCTAAAAGCTAATTGCTACGGTTGAAAACTGTCTTTTATCAAAAAGTAGCATTGAATAATGCCTATGAGCAAATAACAAATACCCAAAGACCCCCCCTCAACTCCCTCCATCTTAAAAAAAATAATTATAGAACTGTTTTAGTCAAATTAGCTCAACATTGTCTAAATTGTAAATAATGGTAACATGTATATCTTTAAATAAATTATTTAGAGATATATCATATAATGAATTTAATAACACTGTCCATAATTTAATCGTATTAAATTATTTAACTCCTTAAAAAACGCATTGTTTGGGAGTGTAGGTTTACCCAATTCGCGACGACGTAGGCGGGTCCCCTGGAAACATGTGGCCAGGAGATTTCGTGCATTTTGTGGCGCCAACCCGGGGGAGCTTGTGGCTAGGAGCTGTCCACTTGTGGCCCACGGCCAGGGCCTTCCCTTCCTGCTTCTAGGAGGCTCGCCGCGTGTCAGGCCCCTCGGGGCCGACCGCGGCTTCCGGCTTGGTGTTGCGTGACGTGTCATAAAGCGCACCTGCAATATGCTCCGCTTTATCCGATCCGCAGCGGAGCGCTAGCACTTTTTTTATCCGTCCAGGCGTCCACACAGCGTGGCAGCCGCCATGCCCATGCTCCTGTGGCTCCAAATTGAAAGGCTGGGATATTTTCCCGATTGTTATGGCCACAAATTTAGAGACGGGGATTTTTTTTCACCCAATTGTTATGGCCACAAGATTTTTTTAGCTTTCTTCTCCTCAATACATTTCGTGATTTGAGTAATTTAGCTCTTGTTCAGTCCGTGAAAATTTTTAGTTTTCGCTACTGTAGCACTTTCGTTTGTATATGACAATTACATAGTAACTAGGTTCAGAAAATTTACAAATTACATATAAATTGTGCAATTAGTTTTTATTTTCGTCTATATTTAATACTCTATGCATGTGTATAAAAATTCGATGTGATGAGGAATCTTGAAAATTTTTAGAAACTAAACAAGGCCTTACTCTTTGGAGTCAGATACGCAGAAAACAGGTATTGAACTCGGTGTATAGTATAGAAACCAGGTTCGATCACGGTTACACGTGCATCAAGACGCTCACCCGTCTTGGTTGGATGTTAAAGTTTAATGATCACTGTAGTATTTTTATTTTATTTGATAATTAGTATTTAATAATAGACTAATTAGATTTAAAATTTTATTTTACAAATTACTCTCTCACTATATAGTTTATATTTATTACTTTATGCATATATGAAACATAACTACATAAGAAACCAAACGGGGCCCTAGAAGCTAAAACCCGCGCTCGCGGAGTCGGTGCACGGAGATGAGGCGCCTAATTTCGAGGCTGTTTATCGCCATTCGCCACGTCACGAGTGATTAATTACGGAGGCCCCGGCGGCGGCCCTACCGGGTGACGAGGGAAGCATTTGCAACACATGACAGCGACGGGGGTGCCGGAGGAGGAGCCACAGCCACGAGAACCAGCGGCCTCCCGAACCCTCTCCTGTCTTCCAATTCTCAATTCCCTTCCCCAGGCCCCACCGGCGCCGATTGGTGGTGGATTATTCCCGCCGCGACCGAGAAGGAAAAAAAAAAGAGCCGAGAAAATCGCAGCCACGAGAAGGGAAGGTGGGCGAAAAAGAGCGGGGAAAGTGGAAAAATCCCGTCCGACGTGGCGAACTTGCCCATGCTCTTTTTCTCCCGTCCCCTCCCTCGACGCCCCTCCATCCTCTTGTCTTCTCCTTCTCCACCAGTGCAAACCGGGCGTCCGGGCCTACGTAAAACGTTCGCCTCCTTCGCTTCTCGCCTTCTCCTCCTCCTTCTCCTTCTCCTTGCGCGAGTTGAGAGCCCTGAGGTATTGGAAGGTGGCGACCTCGGCGGCTGCTTGGGTCGGATTGGTTTCGGGAAGTTTGGTATTGACTCGAGCACCGGAGACATTGGCCTGTTTGGAGGTAATATTTGCGATCTTCCTTGTCCTGTTTTCCTGGTCTTGTCCTGCTTCGAGGCGATTGGTTTGGATAGTTCTATCGCCTTCTTGGGGCCTGAATTTTGGAAGTTTTCCCCCGTTGTCCGCAGCAAATTCCGATGGCAACCGGCGATACCGCCGTGGATCAACGCAAGGACCCTCTGGATCCCCGCGACATGGATTCGTCAGGGGAGGAGCACGTGCCCAAGGTACAGCAGCGGCGAATCGCGGCCGCGTCGCCTTGCACAAATCCGTGCGATCCGACCGCGTGTTCTCACTCTGTTTCTTCCATTCCCCGCTTTGCCTGACCAGGCGCGGAAGCCGTACACGATCACGAAGCAGCGGGAGAAGTGGACGGAGGACGAGCACCGGCGGTTCCTGGAGGCCCTGCAGCTGCACGGTCGCGCCTGGCGCCGCATACAAGGTACGTACCCACCAGCCTCTCTCTCCGTCCGCCGTCGTTCGTTCTTCCGTCAGGACGAGAAGAAGCACTCACACCTTTATCATTCTCTGTTCCTGCGTGCGTGCAGAGCACATTGGCACCAAGACTGCCGTGCAAATCCGGAGCCACGCGCAGAAGTTCTTCACCAAGGTCGGTCGTGTAACCATTCGCCTCCCCCCCTCCTCTGTCCTCTCCCAACTCCAGCGTAAACGAAAACCAATTCTTTCATCTCTGCCATGAAACAAAACAAAGCAAAATGATGGGTTGTGTGTCACTAATTGACTGAATGCCCAAGTAAGTCACCCCAATCGTCCATGCTAGTAGAGCAGACGACGATCGGCAAGGCGCTTGCTCGCACCTTTTTCTGATGTCGGAATTGCTTGCGTCGTGTGCTGCAGGTGGTCCGAGAATCGTCGTCAGGAAGTAACAACGCCTCCACGGGCGCCGCGCCGGCAATCCAGATCCCGCCGCCGCGCCCCAAGAGGAAGCCGGCGCACCCTTACCCGCGCAAAGTGGACGGCGGCGCGGCCAAGAAGCCCGCGCCGGAGCTCAAGCAGCTGGAGAAGCCGCCGCTGCCCCTGCGCGACCAGGACGAAGGCTCGCCGACGTCGGTGCTTACCTCGGCGCACATGGTGTTACGAGCGGCGGAGGGGCTGGGCAGCGTGTTCGCGAACAGCTCGAGCACCGCCAGCAGGTCGGCGGCCCTGTCAGCTGCCGGTTCGGATGAGCGTGGCAACGGCGGCGGCTCGCTGACCTCGTCGGTGGACGGGGACGGGGAGGACGCCTGCGCATCACCGAGGACGAGAGCGCCATATACCAAGGTACAGAGTATGTTCTTTGGTTCTTTCGTTCTTGGGCACAATCACTAGTGGTGATTGTGAAGCACATGTTCTTTCCATTTTTATTCCTCGACTCGAAAGCAATAGAATAAAGTATTTCAATTTAGCGACATCGAATACCGAGGCTGTACATCTCTCTTTCAGATAAGACTACGCGGCAAAAGTAATTATTCTGGAATCACTTTCGAGTGTCAAGACAGATTTGTAGATATCTCTGGATCATTTAAATTTTGCGATTTCTCACATGTTTCTTGAACGTGAATTTCAGGTGCTCGGTGATGCAAACGAAGTAGGATCAGAAGCTCCAATCTTGAAGCTGTTCGGAAAGAAAGTTGTGGTGGAAGAAGACCTGAAAACAGACTCTTCACCTGCGAGCGCTGTCCAGGCAACCAGAACCGGGAATCCTATTGCTGCCGCAGGAGCGAGCTCATGGAATCCGTGGCAGGGCAGCGTGCAGGTGCAGCAGCTCATGTACTTGGTTCCCCAGCCCGACGGCTTCGCGGCGCAACCAGCCGTCGTGCCGTGGTTCGGCTACAACGGGGGCCTGCCGTGCGCGGTGTTCTACCCGCAGGCGGTGGCTTCAGCTCCTGAGCAGCAGCAGCAACAGCAGGCTTCGGAGCCTCTGGATCACAGACGCGCGCAGAGGGAAGGGTCGCTGACAGGTTCGAACATGGCGGCCTCCAGCGCCGCCGCATCGGCGGCGCAGAACTCGGACACCGCGGAGTCGTCCCGCCAGGGTCCCGGCGGGCATGAAAACACCAGCGACGGGTATGCGGCGCTACGGCGGGCTGCCGCCGTCCCGCGGCTGACCAAGTGCGCCAGCTCGGCTTCCCTCAGCGGGAGAGGGTTCGTGCCGTACAAGCGGTGCGCGGCCGAGAGCGAGGCGCCGCGGCCGGTGGCGGCGCGCGGAGAGGAGGCCGACGGCGAGATGACGAGGCTGTGCTTGTGACAAGAGCTGAAGCCTCGGTGGGACAACTCAAGAGACACATTTTGGTTGGATGTTTGCTAGAGTTTTGCTCCCGTTTGCTGATATGGCTGCACATGCTCGGCAGAAGCAGGTAACCGGCTTTCCAGAATGGATGAGCAACGCTGGTTCTTTACTCCTCGGTATATACGTGTATAGTAGGTAAATCTGTACTCATATTCCGCTTTTGTTGACTGTGTGATTGTGTAATTTTGCTCCAGCTTGGGAGATCCAAGGGCCAGTGGCCAACTGTACTAACCTGGATCTCAAAGAGGGTTGTGTGTGTGTGTCAATAGTCTGACCACATGTAAATTTTTAGGCTTGTACCATCTGAACCACATGTAACAGGCAGATGCCGAAATGGCGAATGAACCAGTTTGGTGTTCTCGGGCCTTGGCCTTGTTTAGTTCTCTCTAAAATTAAAAAAAAAATCAAAATTCTCCATAACATCAAATCTTGCGGCACAAGTATAAAACATTAAATAAAAATAAAAATAATAACTAATTGTACAGTTTATCTGTAATTTGCGAGACAATAATTACCACATACAAACGAAAAGGGCTACAGTATTTTAAATTTTCGAAAGAGAACTTTCCAAAATTTTTTGGTTTTGGGTACTGTAGCATTTTTATTTTTATTTAGTAACTATGGTCTGACTAACTAGGCTTAAAAAATTATTTCACAATTTATAGTTTTTGTTTTTGTTTATATTTAATGCTCAAAAATTCGATGTGATTGAAATTTTTTTTTAGTTCTTAGGTAAACTAAACAAGGCCTCAACGACTCTCCCTCAAAACACTGTGCACAATCAGCAATCCCGGCCCCCCGAAATCGGACGCCTGGAGGAGCTCGGACGAAGAAACGAAAAATCCCGAAATCCAAACTGGCCATACTAGCAGTTTCATCGCGACGGGGTTGGTGGGGGAAGGCGGCGAGAGGTCGGGTGCCACCCGGTGGATGATAGGGCGCCACACGCCGCCGTGGGGGAGGCGTCACCGGTCGCGCCAAGGGGAGCAGGCTTCGCAGGGGCGGGGAGGGCACGCACATACGGCGGCTACGGCGAGGACGTTCCGGTAGACCGGTACGTCTCTGCTCACTCGAGTGAACTAGGGTTAGTCATCCACGAAATCTTACTCTTGATCTGTGATCGCCGATCGGTGTAGCCAACAGATGTACTCTTGCGTCGCCGCGTCGCGAATCCGAATCACAGGCTCCACCCCGTTCCTGTCAAACTCAATCCCCAGTTCGTGTAGAGTTGAATTGTTATTGAGCCGAGGATGCAGTTTATCTGCTTGCAAGGAAAGGAAACTATTCATGATTCCTTCTATCTCATCTATCCTACGACTACACTTGAACAATATGGTGTTGCAGTGTACATGTTCTACACACACTGACAAGGCATTGGCTACTCATGTACATTTTCCTTATCGAGATTATACTGCCAAGTATTCCATGCTGTTGTACTTTGCAAATACCTTGCTCTCATTGTCTTCCCACCATTTCTGTGCCTCAGCCTCCCCAAAATGCTTCCGGCTGTGAGATCAACACGAGCAAGTTATCATAAAATTTATTCAATTTTTAAGCCAACTCTGACGACAGAAAAGTATTACAGAGGCTTTCAGGAGTTCACCTGAACCGGATGCGCTTGATTCCCTTATTACCACTGGGGGATGTAACGACTGTAATGTACACCCCACGCTCAATTTGCTCGATCACTCCATTGGAGTCAGTAGGAGCAATTGTGCTATCTGTTCCCCCATCATACCACCCTGTGCTGCTATTGGAGGCTCTTCTGCCATTCTGATGCACAGCTGAGTTATCCACCACAGCAGTGTTAGAAGATGTTGTAGATTGCATATCCACTTCCTCTATGTTGTTGTTGTGTTGATCCCTGATGCTGTTTAGTGGTGGAATTTTGCCAGTGACATGAGTTTTGTCGGGTGGGTCGGGCACGATACTGGAATCATCTAGTTCTAGATCATCAAGAAGTTTATTTGATAAAGCATTCCTCTGCACAAGTTTGCAGAAGATGAACTTATTTGACATCGGACAGAAAAGTTATAAAATATTCGAATTTGTTATTAGTCAGACTTGTACCTGATTTGTTAAAATCTTTATAATCTCCTTTGCAGCTTTGCACTTTGTGGCCTCATCCTTCACTATCAACCAAGTTTCCTCAAGTTTTCGTTTATACAACTGAACTTTCAGGCTCCTATGCCGGCATTCTTCTGCTAGAGTGGTTACCTGCTTAGGTAATAGCAAGATCACCATCTGTTCAGCAAATCAATGATTTGAAACACAGAATGAAGAAACAAAATAATTCCATAGAAGAATTATTATATGGGTCCTAAATAGAAAACAATAAGTTATAGAGATTACCTGTGCTTGAAGCTGTTTCACCTCCTCCAGCAGTATTTTTTCCATCAAATCTTGTTCTTTCCTTCTATCATTAGTAGCTTGTGGCAAAGGGGCAGTAGTCTTTTGTGAGACTGGATCAGTCATTCTCCCTATACACAGAACATCAATTGTCTGCTTCTTTGATGTCAACCAATGTGGAATGTTGTCTCTTGCACATTTGAATTGATCAGGGCATTCTACCTGTCCCCACCTCTGTCTTTGCATTTGATTCAGAGTGGCTGATTCCTGATTTCTCTGGTTGGGACTTTGTGCAGAACCCATTTTTTCCATGATGAAATTTGCTTCCTTAAGCATTCGTGATAATTTTGGTGTATATGTTCTTGTTTCTGTTAAAGACGATTCTTCTTTTTGGGTCTTTGATCCACAACTCATTTTGCCGTGCTGAGCTGTTTTATTCAGCTCGTTGAAACAAGCATCACAAACACGACACCTTTTGCTCTTATCTGGTGCAAGGGCAGCCCTTTGAACCTTGTTGCTGCTGCAGGAATTGCAGAACATGGAACCACAGTTGTAGCAATTATGCTTCTTCCTTGTGAACCGAAATGCCAACCTGCAACTGCTGCACACAGATTGATCCTTGCTTGAGATTTCCCTGTGCACACAAGTTACAGCAGTAAAATTGGAAGAACATGCTATACTGTCCACCTGTTTGTCTTCCAGGGCCTCCACCAGAGTTGGGGAGCTCCTGTCAACATAATCCCCTAAACCAAGTTGCCCTTCTGTGCCTTTGCCCCAGGTAAACACTTTTCCATTCATTGTCAAGACTGCGACATGGGAACTGCCGCAGGATATATCTTTGACAAACTCAGTCTTGAGTGGCCCTTCAACCATACAAATAGATGTGTTGTCAGACCGAGAATTCCCTAATTGACCATGTTCCTTGCTTCCAATGGTAAATACAACACCTGTTATGGTTAGCACAGCTGTTAGTGACATACCGCAGGATACCTGAGTAAAATCACAATCAATGAGTGATTCAACGCGAGTTGGTACAAGCTTCGACTTTTTGTTAGTGTGGCCCAGCTTCCCTCCACCTGCGTCACCCCATGTGAATAGCTTCCCACCAGGAGCACTGCTCTTGAGTGTTCCTGATGTTTCCACAATAGCAGCAGTGTGCCATGGTCCACATGCGACAGACTTGGCTCTTGACCCTCTCAAGGACTCCACTTCTTTTGGATGAACAACACTATGTGTGTCACCATGTCCAAGAACACCAAATGTCCCATATCCATATGTGTACAGCTTACCTAGGGAGGATATTATAGCTGTGTGCCATTGACCACATGCAATCTTCAACACAGATATGCCATCTGAAGTACTGATCAATTTATGTGGGAACCATGGGCTTCTTTGACACTGATTCTTCCCGAACCCTAGGCTATGAATCCCTTCACCCCATTCATAAAGTTCTCCTGAAACTGAAACTGCACAGGTGTACTTTGCCCCAAATGCAATAGTCTTCACAGGTGTGGAGGCAAGAGAGTCAATGATCTTAGGATCAGAGACACTGTCACTTGTTTTGTGTCCCAATCTCCCTCCATTTTCCTCACCCCAAGAGAATACCTGACCCTGCTTAGTAACTATTGCCGCATGTTTCTCTCCACAAGCAATGCTCTGCACATTAAGAATCTGCGATGATTTCAATAACCTTGGAAGTGATATATTGGTTGCTGGTACATGTCCATGATCTGACATACGACCCAGAACATCACCCCAGACAAAAATGTCCTTCAGAGAATCTGTTGCTGCATTTGATCCCTCAGATTGTTTGAGTTTAGGCATTTGAATAATTCTTTGGTCCTTAATTGTTTCAGCAGATCTTATGTCTCTCAAATTATTTTTTACTCGATTTACCAATTCGGGACTAATCTTTTCCAAGTAGGAATCTAGTTCTGACCATGCTTTCTGTCTTGGAGAAAAGAATGGTTCGGAACAATCCAAATTACTGTGCAAGTACTTGTTCTGTATCAACCTAGGACTGCCATATAGCGAATGTACCTTCATGAACAAATGATTGGAGAAATTATCATTTGAACAGTACAAGTAAAAGCATGATGCAATTGGAACATATGACAGTTGTGATGGCTATTTACAGTCACCAATCATGGCATAGTACTTAACTAAAAATGTTGCCCCTCAAAGTATATGTAGTTTAAAGGCTTGTGGCACGTGTTAGTTTAATTGCATTAGTGGATATATTATCATCATTTTTGGTTGGAAAATAGATGTAAAAAATATTTTCACTATGAACTAAACTAACAAGGTAGCCATCATCAATATAACCTCAACATGATCTCATATTCTAATATGCCAGCCATCATCGATATGTCCCTTTTTTCTCAAGCATGGAATTCAAAACAGGCTACTTAGTGTGATGTAAGAAATTTCACGAGCAATGTCAAACTCTCACTTAGACAATGCTATCATGTTTCTGCATAAAATTCAGGAAATGCTTGAATTCCAGAATGAACCTTTGTGAAATTTCTTCCATCATGCACAGCGAAAAGCCTATTCCTTTGCTGAATATAGCTAGGAGGGCTATTCGTGCAGCTGTTTATCCGACGGCTGTTTGTTGAGTTAACCAGAAGTAATGGGGTGCATGACACTGATATTAGGGCTGTAAGGCCTAAATACCAACATTCAGCTTGATCTCTATCTTTGCAAACCTGGGTTAACATGATCCCCAAATAAAAGGTTGTGTAAGTTAATTTAGTAAAGAGATTACAAAATTTAAACAATGTGGACTACTGCATACCAAATCTAGCGAGGATTCGCCGTTCTTGTATATAACTGACAAGGAGTGAGATTCCTTTTCTGGCCAATGCAGACGCAAAAGTTTTGTCTGCAAAATATTGAATTATTAGAAAATCAGTGTCTTCCAACCATAATGTGTTACTAGTAAGGGGCCAAGGGCTAATAGCATATATTTGGAAAGGGAATGTCGCATACAGTCTTCTGTCCAAGAACTACACTGGACACTGAATTCAAGCTTAAACGTTTTTCCCTCTCTTTGGAGTACCATATTAGTGCTCTCTCATCCTGCAAATAGAAAATTGTCAAATAGGTAAGAGAGCCAAATATGGTATGTAAGTATATAGATTGAAGATGTTCAGTTTATTCAAGTTGGTCAATCTATAGCAAGCTTCTGAAGTCTAATAAAACCAAAACTCTCGTAAAAAAAAACAAACAAACTAAGCTTGGTTTGGATATTGTTCAGCCGGACAAGGAGGAACAGTAATATAAGAATATAGCTTTGGCCTGTTATCATTGCCACACTAGGTTCAGTTTTCCTGCTTTTTTATGTAGGTCTAGTTTCTATTTGTTTTTTCCTAGCTTAAATGAGAAGGCAGAGCTCCGGCCTCCAGTCAGTTTTCGCTAGAAAATATATTATTGGGACAGTGATAGAGCCATGATGTGCTTATTTGGTTGATATATACCTGAATAATTGTTGGAGAAATAATTGGAGCATGTCCATTTCAAAGTTACCAACAAAACTGTAGCATATGCTTTGTTTTTTTGTCAACAGTAAGAAAACAAGGATAGCTACAAATGATCAGTGGAAAGTCAAGCAAAATACACCGAAGAGGTTCTGGTCATTGATAACAAATGAGATGGTTGACAAATTGAGAATGGAAATTTTTCTTAGTCTCATTTCCCTAAATATAGACTTGTTTTAAACTTCACATGGATTTGCAAGACACATCTCACAGATCACCAACAAAGTTCTACTTCATGTAATTACATGAAAACAGTTCATGACCCAACATAGCTGAGCATTAAGAGAAACGACTACCAAAGCTACACTGTAAGCAACATTAGATGGAATCTCGTGTTAATAGTTCTAAAAGATCAGTGTTGCTGAGATCAATCCTATGTCCTATTGTTCCACCACAACAGTGTTAGAAGATGTTGGCAGTCAGGTAGTGGACTTCAGAAGCCTATTGGTCCAGTTTGCCAATAAAACACCGGGACAAATATTAACAGAACAATAGACACGTGAATGCAAGGTTGTATAGCACAATGTTTCATTGAAAGAAAAATATGAAGCAAATGGAAGAAAAACGTGTAAACATATAGCCAAACTACTTACATAAGATAGCCTGACAGTACAGAATTTGGGTTTCCCTCTCTTCCCACATTTCAGGAGATGTGAACCTTTCTTGAGAGTAATAATGGCCTATAGGAAGGAACAAGCTGTCAACCACAAAGTGGTATTCATCTAAGATGCATCTTTCCTAGCATTGATATTGTCTTGTACATAGTACGAAAACAATTTAAGCAAAAGGACACAGGCAAGAAAATATACTGGAAGTTGCACAAAAGGAAACTCCATGTTTGCATTCAGGATTCTCTTTTATAAGAAATCATGATGGTGCTGTCTAATGCATTTATGCTTTGTTTTCTGAACAAATTGCAGGGTATTTATTGGCTCCCCCCGGGAAAGGAGATGTACAGGTCAGGAAGAAAGAACAGATCCTTGTGATTGAATGAATGGCTTGCAGCGATGAAATGAAACTACAAGAAGCTGCAGAAGAGAAGAGGGACAACAGAAGGATGAAAACTGCGGAGCGTATCTTATGCGTAGAGATCTGCTCGAGGCACCACAATTGTCCGGAAGTATGCGCAAGAAGAACAGCTGCATACCTGCTCGACTCCTCTGGTTGTGGCTGCAGAGCTCCTCCACTCCAAGCCCCCGGCCATTGCAGGGTAGCTACAGCTACAAAAGATTAAGCGGACGGAAAGGCCGGCAGCACCTTGAGGCTTGAGCGAAGTCCAAGTCCAAACCTCCTTTGATCAACAGTGGGGATGGAGCAAAAGATGGCAGTGAAGTGACGGAAAGAGCGCTGCAAGGAAAGAATGAAAGCGAGCAGGAGGTAAAGAGAGGAGGAGGGTAGAGCTTGAGGACGGTGGTGTGCTGAGGCGAGCTGGGCGATTCAAGGGAGCCTGAACGGGAAACGGCAGCGGTTTCTAGCTATGCGCGCTTAAAGAGGAGGGAGGATCAGAGCCTTCAGAGGGGATGCAGTCACGCCTGGGTTCACATGCACGCAGCACACGCAGACAGAGGACATCTCCGTGCGCGGCAGAAGCACAGGTGCACAACTGCGGTTCCCACCCTCTAGTACCAGTAGTTTTTTTTTTCAACATAGCATTACAGCATCCTTGTAGACTGTAGTGGGTACGGTACGAGCGACCTCTTGGCCATTAGCTCTCATTGCTGTACGAGGCGTTTCTGAAGTGTTGGATTTCATGTCAGGATTTGTCGAAGTTTGCAAACGCCCCGAGAAAACCGGCCCTCGGCGTCCTCTTCGCGAGCATCCATCTGACAGTACTCTGCTGCTGCTGCCCTTAATCAGCGGAAGATCCTGCATACACCTGGATGATCTATAGTACTGCATTAACATCGCACAGCATTCAATCAGAAGAGCGGCCATGGACGTGCAAAGTCATCCACCCTACTCATATGACTGTGCATTTTGCTTGTCCTGTGGTGGTTCGGGAACGTGAATTCTGCATAAATCGGGCATGGCTCTGGAACATTTGACAAAGGACTTGTTTAGTTCGGCAAAAAATTTTTGGTTTGTAGCATTTTTGTTTTTATTTGATAAATATTGTCTAATCATGTATTAACTAGACTTAAAAGATTTATTTCGCGATTTACAGGTTGTTTTCGTTTATATTTAGTGCCGCAAAATTCAATGTGACAGGAATCTTGAGAAGTTTTTTGTTTTGGGTGAACTAAACAAGGCCTTAGAGCAAGTTTAATAATATAACTCAATTGTTGGTTGTAAGGTTCCTTAAAGCCTTCTTACAGCTCATCCATACAATAGTTAGCTATTCACTATTAATACATGGTCCATATATTTCTCTCACAAAGTTTTTTGGTTCCTGTGTCTAAGCTGGCTGTAAGCTTACGGTCTGCTTCTCCTCTTTCTTCTTTCTTCTCTTCTCCACCTCAGCATTTAGATAACTTACAGCCACCTATATCTTAGCTACGGGGTAGTAACAGCTGTAGGCAAGCAGTTTTGCAGCCAAACGGTAGGAATTCTTCTTCTGGGAGAGCAAATGATGGATGATGGCCTTGACCCAGACCCAGCAGTGGCTGATAATGATAGCAGCAGCCGAGCAGGCGAGGACGCAGCACGTGCGCAGCGCAGGCAGGCGCTGCCCCCGCCCGGGCCTGCACGGTGGTTCCGCTGCCCGCAAACGATGCCAGATGCCGTCTCGGGCGGACGGAGGCTTTGCTGTCCTGATGCGGTTTCGCCGAGTTGTAGAGTGAAGTGTGGCCGCTGGCCCTGGCCGTGAGCCCTCCGTAATTGCACCGAACATCCTTCATGAATCTATGGCCTTGTTTAGATACACCTAAAAACCCAAAATTTTACAAGATTTCCCGTCACATCGAATCTTGTGGCACATGCATGAAGTACTAAATATAGATAAAAAGAATAACTAATTGCACAGTTTACCTGTAAATCACGAGACGAATTTTTTAAGTGTAGATATTCTATAATTAGATAATGTTTGTTAAATAAAAACAAAAATACTACCGTTCTAAAATTCAAAAACTTTTTCATAACAAGGCCATGTACCCCGGTGTGGTACTGCTGCTTTGCTCAGGACGTCTCCATTTACTGCCAGTTCATCAATGTGTCCGTGTGCGTCGCCAACAAAAAAGGACTGAGGGCGACCAAACTGTACAGTAGCCACTAGCCAGCGATCTGGTAAAGCACAGAGATTTTTTACTGGACCACATGTGCTGCTGTATAGTATCGAATTGGATTTTTTTTTTTGACAATTAGTATCGAATTGGATGATGCGTGAATTGGTGATGTTAGCAACTACTAGTCCTATGCTCCCACATTCAATGTGCACGTAAGACAGCAGCAACCCGGCACTATTGATGTGTGTCCTATTCTATTCTACCCTTGATCTGGTGTTATCTAACTGTAGCTTATGATTGCTAGGCTTTGCAGTAATGTCCTAATATGGCCGCGTAAAAGAGGGATTCACAGCTGGCCGGTCTTGTTTAGTTCCAAAATATTTTGCAAAATTGATAGTGTAGCTATTTCGTTTGTATTTGACAAATATTGTCCAATCATGGACTAACTAGACTCAAAAGATTCGTCTCGTCAATTTCGACCAAACTGTGCAATTAGTTTTTATTTTTGTCTATATTTAATACTTCATTATATTTAATACTTCATGCATGTGTCTAAAGATTCGATGTGATGGGGAATCTGAAAAATTTTGTAAAATTTTTTGGAACTAAACAAGGCCAGGGGCCCGGGCATGTGAATCGTACCCATCATCCATCCTAGCCTCTCCTAGGTGAAACAACGTATCACTGACACTGATTCGACTCGGCATTATGGGTGATTTGGTCTAAGGGTCTGTTTAGATTGGGGATGAAAATTTTTTGAGTGTCACATCGGATGTGTCGGAAGGATGTCGGGAGGGGTTTTTAGAAACTAATTAAAAAACAAATTACATAGCTCGTCAGGAAACTGCAAGACAAATTTATTAAGCATAATTAATCTGTCATTAGCATATGTGGGTTACTGTAGCACTTAAGGTTAATCATGGAGTAACTAGGCTTAAAAGATTCGTCTCGCGATTCTTAACTAAACTATGTAATTAGTTTATTTTTTTATCTACATTTAATGGTCTATGCATGTGTCCAAAGATTCGATGGGATGGATGAAAAAAATTTTGGTGGGGAACTAAACAGGGCCTAAATTAACGGCGGTGGTTGATGCTACCTGTAGCTAGGCAGGTCCCTCGGCGGGCCGGGGCTCATGTCTACTGATGATTAGTACTGAAAATACGGAGCACTGGTGTCGTCGCTTCATACTACCACGTCAGGGATTGTGGGGTTGGTAAGATCTGGCGATCTTGCCATGTCGTCCCAGGCTCTTCAGGCAAAGTAACCTGATAAAAGTGAAGCAGCACAAGCCGGAACGCATCATCAGTGGGGCTGCTTTGTTTTGACGTTACTGAAATTTAGGCACCAAAATCTGCCAGCTTCCATCATCAGTTGCTACCGTCCAGGCGAACGTGCATTTGTGCGTCTCTACAGTCCAGAGTTTCTGGGCATATACGTAGGCACACTGTTGTAGACTTGCAGTGCATGCATTTTTCCTTTCGGTTGCTACCGTCCAGACGAAGTCGCCAAGCGCGACGAAAATGTGCATGCAGGCAAGTCTGTTTCACAGTACTCATTACAAGTGACAGAGCTGTCCCCGGGCAGCACAACAATTCGTGCGAGGGCGAGGCGAGCATGCATTTGGCAATTGGCACAGGAGGATCAAAAGGGAGCCATCGATTGCTGCTGCTCCTCTCTGACCTCGCTGCCTCCTCTTTAGGGCACCCAGGCAACATAAAGCTCTTGAAAGCGAGGCACAAGCCCTCTTCCTGTTCTTACCGTCTGCTCTCAAGGAGAAAATAATAAAATTGGTGGGAATATTGGAGGTATTGTATTGAGCCTTATGAGTATGGGACTAACATCTCACATGTAGACTTGTTCGCTTGAGCTTATTTGTCGAGTGATTCAACAATGTTTTTTTTCTTAAAATAAATCAATGAACAATACGTTCACTCATTGCTTATCAAACAAACGAACATGATGATAATGTAGTACTGTTCCTATTTACTTCAAAAAAGGATCCCTCCAAAGCCAAAGAGAAAACAGGCGTCTGAATCTTGCGTGTTTGTCCCCCGTTCTTTGGTCATTGTTCAGCCTTATGAAGCACCAACCCCAAGCCAAGCGTTAATTACATTGTACACTGTAGGAGTAGTAGTGCAGGCTGATGGCTTGTTTTTTTTTTTTTGAATGATAGGCTGATGGCTTGTGATCTGCTAGTCTTTCTTTAGCAAAGCCAGGTTGTTAGCACAGACTGATCTTGGGGTTATCCAAGTCGTTCGTGTCTCCGCGGTGGTCCTTTTTTGCTGCCCATGCCCTACCCATCTTAGGTTCGCATTGATTCGCAGGGCCCCCTTCCAGCTCATGCGTCCTTCTCCTTCGGTGTCAAAAGATGAGCACGCACGAGACGAGCGAGAGCCATCCACCGATTCAAAAACTGTAGGCGCACGCTTTCACAGTGAAGAGCAGCGTGCTTGTGCCCTGTCCAAGTGCCCATGCATTGCCCACCCAGTGTGACATGTCCTTGCCGACGACGCATGCGTCCGTTGGTCCGTGGTGGGGGCGACTCTGTCTCTGTCTCACCCCCAAGCCCAAGGCCCCGAGTGAAAAAAGAAACCCGCTCCATCGAGTAGGAACCGAATCTTTCAACGTACTCTCTCACTGTAGGGGGAGGAGACATGCGGTGAAAAGGTTGGTTAAAGATTAAAGAGAGACATTGAGATTGACCGGTTGAGGCCTGAGGGTGTTCGCGTGCCGGACATGGCGTCAACACAACAAACGGCCATGGCGCGTAGGGGTCGCCATGGTTAGTATAGAGCTGCTAAAGCCGGTGCTTATGCTTTGCGTGCGTGACCACCGCCCATGGCTTCTTTGTATTGGCTCATTAGCTGAGAGTCTGGGCCCCCGCAAACAACCTGCAGTTGCAGGCGGAAGGCCCCCTCACCTCACTCGAGCATCCATCCGTTCTAAAAAGAAAGTTGCATAAGGTTAGATTTAACTATGTTTAGTAGAAATAGTAGCAATATTTATATCTTTAAATAAATTAATTATAAAAAGACATTCAACGATTAGACCAGTAATACTTATTATGCACCATAAAATATTAATAGTCTTTTATGGCCTTGTTTAGTTCACAAAAAATTTTGCAAAATTTTTCAGATTCTCCGTCACATCGAATTTTTAGATACATGCATGAAGTATTAAATATAGACGAAAATAAAAACTAATTATACAGTTTGGTTGGAATTGCGGAGACGAATCTTTTGAGCCTAGTTAGTCTATGATTAGACAATATTTGTCACATACAAACAAAAGAGTTACTGTAGCAATTTTGCAAAAAATTTCCAAAGTAAACAAGGCCTATATACATTTGAGCAAAGTTGGTTTGAAATTTAGAGAAGTGAGAATGACATTTCTAGTAGATGAAGAAAGTATGTGTTTCCATAGACATTTGCTAACCGGAATATTATAAAGATTCTCTCCAGGCATTATAGACCATTTTTTCCTTTTTCGACAAAACCTTTTTATTCCACTAGAAGTACTCGTATAATAATCATTTTGAGTCTAGAAAATTGTTCCACCCCAAATGTGTATAGGTGGAAAATGTTGTAGGTGAAGAGATGTTCACGGAAAAAAAAACACATGTGCAAGTCACCATACACCTAAGCGTAACTCCAACAAAAACCCTCAAATCAGGGTATCTACTTTGATTTGAGGGCTTTTTGAGGAACTAATTTTTTTGCCTATACTCTAGTAGTCCTCAAATCTTTTTAATAGAGACTAACAATCCAGGCCCACTTGTCATTCTCGATGCTCTACCCAGTTGAGTGAGGAGCGCCTCACTTGTTCGAGTGCACGGGGAGAGAGATCAGTCGAGGACTAGATCTCGCCGACATCACAGAGAGGGAGATTCATTGGGGTAGCGAGCGCATAAGGAGGAGATCTACCAAGGTGTAGTTGTGCGGTGCATTGTCGTGTCTGCCAGAGGGAGGGGAAGGGTAGCTAGAGGGACCGCATGGGCCTTGCATTGTCGTGTCTGTTGGAGGGAGACGGAGGAAGTAGGGGCCACCGTGCCAAGTTCCGCATGCAGGCGAAAAGGGAAATGGCCAAAATGGCCTTTTGTCCGAAGCTAAGCCCAAGTAATAGGTTTCTTAGAGAGGATTTGGGTGCCCAACCCAAATTTGAGGACATTAGTAGGGATGACGCTAGAGTTGTGTTTTTAGTTTGGACATCTATATTTGGGGTCTAGAGACTTATAGGACCTGGTGGAGTTGCTGTTGGAGTTTTCTTTATGGGGAGTTACCGTTGGAGTTATTCTTACACCAAAGGCGACATATAGCATACCCATTCACTAAGTGGTGATAGTGTGTGTGTGTGTGTGTGTGTGTGTGTGTGTGTGTGTGTGTGTGTGTGTGTGTGTGTGTGTGTGTGGGTGCATGGAGGCCCAGCTGCCAATTCGTTCGCGCATCTGATAGTATAGAGACCTAGCATGGCCCAAACATGAAACCATAACCTGGAATGGGACAATCAAGAACCTCTTTCATTGCCAATCTTCGCTGCGAAGCTGTCAGACCCGAGTAAAAATCTTCAAAAAGCCCATCAAAGAACCTCTTTCATTGCCAAGCTTGTTTACATCACTATTTGTATGAAACTTTAAAAAACGCTACTTTATAAACCAACCATCGAAATTAATTTTTTATTGCACTATTGTGCTTCTTACAATAAATCTTTTAGGAAAAGGCCACAACTTAGATATATTTAGAGAACGTTCCATTGAAGAATATGTTTCTCATAAAGATAGAATTCTAGCACAATATCATGGTTTAGAATTGTATTCAGCGAAGCACAGTATCTATAATTGAATCGAACTTAGGATAGGAGCCTATAATTGATTGAACTTAGGATATAATTGTATAATTCAGGACGAAATGCTTTTTCTCTCAAAACAAAGATCCAACTCAGAAGCTTATCAGATCCTGATCAAGTAAGTTCTTGCATCATGAATAAGCTTCCGAGTTGGATCTTTGTTTTGAGAGAAAAAGCATTTCGTCCGGGTTCAGCTCACATAGCTGTTTTGGGACGGCAGCATACAGGCCTGTCCTGTAAAAGGGCCTAGGCTTTCGAGAGAATCCAAAGTTCGGAGTGCCTGCAATAATGTGCTGCCCAGGCAAGCCTTGTCCCGCGCCACCATGTTTGGAGCAGAGGAAGACGAGCGTTCACTACGTTAGCATAGGAGAAGAGGCGCACCAGCAGCCGGCTTTGCTATGTAGCTCGCTCAGGCCCTGTTTGGTTCCACCAACTAAATTTTAGCTAGCTAAAATTATTTTAGCTACTCTTAGGTGACTAATGAAACTAAACTATTTTAGCCCCTTTTAGTCAATATGTTTAGAACTTTAGCTACTAAAGTGACTAAAGTTTAGCTTAACAACTTAGCAATTGGTGGAACCAAACAGGGCAGTCGAGAAAGCTAGGCCCGGCTTTGCATACTTCGGCGCCATAGACGGCCACGACCGCCGCTCCGGCCTGCAATCGTCAGGCTGTGATTCTTACCCGTGGGCCGTGGCGCGGAGACGCTGGCGTGCACAACGGCACCCTGCGGACGTCAATAATAAAAAACTAAAAATACAGGCCTTGTTTAGCACCTCAAAACTTTTCACCCATCGCATCGAACCTTTAAACACACATACATGAAGTATTAAATATAAATAAAAATATAATATAATTACACAACTTGTCTGTAAATCGCGAGACAAATCTTTTGAATCTAATTAATTTATAATTGGACACTAATTGCCAAATAAAACAAAATGCTATAGTAACCAAATTCAAAAAAAATTCAAAACTAAACAAGACCACAAATTAAATTCCTTCTGTACAGGAGAATTTCACAATAGCAATAACCCGTTATACAGAAGAACAATCAGCGTCAGAATTCAGAAGTGCGACCGCAGATGCCTCCAGAGTCCAAGCAACTTGTTCTTCTATATCCTCGCTCAGTTTTTACAAGATTTCATAAGTTGTCTGAAGTTCCAGATACACATTGATACCAATTTTATTAGCCGAAACCATTTGTCAACACACATACCATCACATCCAACATGCACCATTCCTGAGCCTGAATTGTGGAGACACATTTCTTGCGTTCACATTCTTCAGTACAGCCACAGCAGCATCAGCACAATCTGAACTCCACAACATCAAATTTAAATGCTGATACATTTCCATACAACTACACACTTCATATACCGATTTTGAAAAGGCTACATTCAGAGTGCCCTGGTGGATATAGGATGACATCAGTAAGTCATCGTCCACCACATACACCCACGAGCAGCTCCATAAGACCATAACCCCATGCTGCTGTATATTTTTACAGGCCCACGAACCTGCAAATAGGCTTGATTTTTACAGGTTACGCGAGAATTCGCAAAAATTAAGCCTAGTTATGGGTTCACGGACAAACCTACTTGCATCCCAAACTCCCACCATGGAAGGGCACTGACCAGTGAACCCTTAGGGCTACTTTGGAAGTTAGTGGAACTTATCCCAGGGAGCAAAACCTCTGACGCGGATTTTTTTTTACATTCATTTCCCTGTGCCCACTTTCCTCCGAGGGTCTTTGTTCCCTGCTGTTGTTTGGGCAGTCTCATTCAAGGCAGAGTCAGCGAGGGACAGATGCGTGACGCAACGGAGAGGGGATGCGCTCCCGGCCACATGACTCGTGGCTTCCTGCCCCGTGAAAAACGACGGGATATGGGCTGCAATCCCGCGTCCAGTGGGCTTCCAAAGGGTGTGGTGGATTAGCTCCGGGAAGCTTGCCTCGAGGTTTTCTTTCTCTGGGAATTTACAGGGAACCCGGAGGGATTCTGTGCTCCCAAACGAGGCCTTAGGTTGTGGTGGCTACTGCAAGCCCTAGGAACAGGAACCGGCAAGGGCAACTCAAGAAAGGCCAAGGAGGAAGGCAGAAGCACTAGTGAATTTACAGAAGGCATAAATACCCACTTGGATGTTGAGCCAGTTTCAGGCTTTCAGCAGATGGGGCGGGCACACATGGTGCAGATGGGGCAGCACATGTGGTTGGCACACTAAAACAGTGTGGCAGATATGATGCTGATATGTTCTTACAGAACTACACATTAATCACAGTAGCACTTGCTTAAATAAAAAGTAAAAAGACACATTTAAGCACTAATAAAACATATTCAGGGTCTAAAAGCTAGTATGTGACACATGTAGAGCTCTGCAATTATGGTTTCAGCAGATTTTGTAAAAGCAAGTGTCCACACGGCAGCCTATTAATAAGTGTCATAGGGTAAGATATGACATGGTAGCAGAATGCTGCATAAGTTTCGGGAATTATCTGCTAACTGCTATGTGAGTATGATGTTTCTCATGTCTCACACCCCGAAGTTTGGGGTTTTGTTCCTCTGCATGTGTTTCTTCATTAATCTTCTTGATTAACAGAAGTGTGGAGCAATGAAGAAAGCCAGATGGTTATGCACCTTTTGCTCGAGAAGGTCCAGCTCCGACCTTCCACCTGTCAAACTCAGTCACACTCATCATAAACGAGCTTGCATTCCGATGTCCCCCACCACCATATTCCTACAAGCAAGCAATATCAAGCATCAACACCATCTATATAGCGTTTTCTTGTTAGTTGAGGTAAAATACAGCCTTATAAACCTCATCATCAGGGAAAAGATGTACCTGAGAGATACAAGTTGTGTCTTCTTGTTCTAAACTTCTTAGACTTATTTTCAGCATCTGTTCATTATTCAACTCAGGGACTTTGTATACAACAGCCCCAATACCCCTGAAACAAAAGGGCACAACTCACATCATTGAAACTATGATGTAGCAAAGTCCAAGTAACGTGCTAGTGAATATTGAATAAGAAGCAATACAAGAAAAGACTTGAGTCTGTATACATATATCAATAGGAGGGGGAAAAAAACTTGCCTTAGATTCAAATCACGGCTCTTGCTAGCTAGTTGATTTCCAAGTTCACTTCTCAAATTTGAAATAGCATCAGCATCAACAGCCTAATGGGCCATGAAAAGGCAAAATTATAAAGTAAACAAGTAGTACCTGTGACTGTGAATACAAAGGTAGTAAAAAAAAAACAGTCTTATATGGGACCACTAAGACACCATATAAAACCAATTGGTACTGTACCTGCTAATAGTGTGAAACTAGTAAGGGCATGAATAAAACAAAAAGGTCACTAAAAGTTGAACTTCGATAATAAACAGTATGAAATATAATGTGTGACATAATTACCAGACAATTCCCAAACTGGCCATATCCCAGGGAAATTTCATAGGATTTCTCCAGACAATCATCTATTAATCTTTGCTTCTCTAATAATGTTGCTTGTCCATGGGAAACGACACACTCAGGATCCAACTCCAGCAACTGTCACAGCCAGGTAAGTTAACATTAGGAGACACTCTGTGTCCAATATCCAAACTAACCGGTCTACTGTTTTTTTAGGAGCACCAGGCATAACACAGTTATCCTGTATTGGATGATAACATTTTCCTGATTTTTTTAATCACTTTGTGGTGAAAATTTAAACATTTTTTTCATTGACTGGAGAACTTTGAGTAGATCAGATGCATATTATTCAACTAAAACCAAAATCATGAAACCTCATGATTATATACATTAAATGGAAATACCGGTTATTTAAAAAACTGTTTCATATACATGAAGCTTGAGATGTTAATATAATAACTCCAACGAATGAATAATTTGTCTATGAAACAAAACACGTGGACTTCCTTTTTGCAAGTAGTCACTGCTGCACCAAAGGACTAACATCAGGCAGGTGTTACCTGATCAAACAATTTACTGTTTGCATTGACATTGAATTCAATGTCCAAATCTTTAAGTCCACTGCTAAAGGCCTTGCTATTTGGAATTTTCCATCTCCATAAGTCCCCATCTTCAATAAACTTGAAAAGCTTGTGCACTGTTTCGACCTTGTTGTCAGGTACATATTTGACCTCGGCTACATCTTTACCACTTTTATTACCCCGTAAGGTGCTAACTTCTGTCAAGAGCTTGTTTCTAAAGAAGTCAAATGCAATTGTCGCACCACTACGCTGCATGTCTAGCACCTTGGTCACATTTTGCCCAAGTGTGGCATTCCCACACAAACTTTCAAAAGCAGTCTTATGATGGTCCAGGATCGTTACTCTGAAAAAGGATAAATATTTAAGTGTCAATAGTGTTCAATTGGACAGGGGTTTGAAAAATAAAAAATATCAACAAAAAGGATTGAATACATATTGAAAGCTTCACACTGTTCCAAATGACTGCATAGTGTTCAAAGAGTTCAACAGAAATCTCTTAGATTTTGATTATGAATTTCATGCAACAGAATATGGCAAGGTAATCACTGTTGAGCTCCAAATGACATCTTGCATGCATACTCTCATATGTATTAAAGTTTTTTTTTCTCAAACACGCAGGAGAGCTGTGTATCATTATATTAATAGAAGAAAAAAGAGTCGTACATACACCTGACAACCCCCCCCCCCCCACACACACACACCACCACCACCCCACACACACACTCACTGTTGATGTGCATTATCTGTGAAGTAGAACAAGGATTTGAAACCAAAAGTATGGGAGGACATCTCAATTTGGAATGGTCTATCAAACCTACTGGTTATTCTGATGGCAACATCGATTTATCGGTGATGGAGCAAAAGCAGGCTTAGTGTCCCCAAAAAGGACAGAAGGAATTTGGATGGGGCAATGATCTAGTTTTGGTGGAATCTGGGGAAAGAAAGGAATCGAAGAACATTCCAGTCGGTCTCCAACTGGTTCAATGAGCTTACATCATTCAGGAGGATATTAGGCAATTTCATTTGGCAAAAAGCTGGGACCCCAAGGCTCATGGATCATTATTCCAATAGCTCCAAGCAGTTTCCTCCAAGTGTCACCCTCTTTGGTTTTGAGCTTTTTAGTTGTACTTTTTACTGCTCTTTTAGTAGTTGCAGGTGAGGTGTTGTTAGTCCCCAAAAGCTGCATGCATTTTTCTTTGGTTGTTGTATGTTTGCAGTCGGTAGGTCAGCACAAAACTGTGTTCTATTCCTGAGCTACATTGGCAGCCCCAGCTCACATTTGTAGTACAAAGGCTAACTTGAACAGGACCTTTTTATCTTAACTGGATTTACATATGTGATTTTATCTAGATTATGATTTTACCTCCCTCTGGTGAGATAGAAATCAAGAATGGAGGTGACTTCACTACATGTTAATATAAAGCAATTCCTGTGTTCAGGGTACGAAAACTGGGTGCAGATGCTTACAGACCTTTCGACTTTAGTGGATATATCTTCAACAAAACCGGGAGGTCCCACAAAGTCAAGAAGGTAGACCTCTTTTATTTCTTCCAACGGAAGTGAATCACTCCTACAAAACAGACAAAAAAAAATGACATAGCAGAAGGAGTATAGCAGAACAAAAGCATCAGCATAACTGCACAAGAGTTTGTTTTACGAAGACGAAAATCCCACAAAGGTACCAAAAGAGGTGCTGTGTGTTTTCTGGTTTAATGAAATACAAAAGAGTTAGTCCCTTCTAGCTCTGATTATGCTAAACCTAGTACAGATTGAATCCTTCCCACAACAAAAAATACAACTAGAAGAGTCCGAAGCAGAACTTTCTATAATGACTACAATCACTTGAGGCTCACACTTTCATCAGGTATTTACTGTTCTATGTGCAAGTGTTTAACACAGCACCGTTGACTTAGATCACCACATCTTTGGAATCAGAGAATTGAAAGTCTGAAGCCACAATCAATAGTTGCAGTATGGTAAAAGCTTAATCTACAGCACTGCAAAAGTAAACAGTAAACACCTGAAACGCAGGTGCTTCCTGCGGTATTGCAGATCTCAGCAGACCCCGTTGCGTGCATTGGAGTTCGCGGTGGATACTGGATAGCAACTTCGGAGCGAAAGAGGGGATCGTGGTACCTGATGGGGTCGTAGACGGTATTGGGGAAGAAGCGGACCGGGTGGGCGGCGGCGGAAAAATAGAGGTGAGCAGCGAGCGCGGCGAACGCGCCGTCCGGGCACGGGTAGTGGTAGAGCACCGCCGAGACCTTCCGCGCGGCGCCGGCGCAGGCCATGCGATCGATGTTCCGGCGGGGCACGGGCACGGGCACGCCGCACAGGTCAAGGAGTGGATTCGAGAACCGAGCGGTGGCAGGTTTGGTTCGATGGTTGCACGGAGGCACGGAGCGGGGAGGACACGGTTGAACTCTGCCGCTAGTGTTTGCGTGGCGCGTGGGCGTGGGCGTGGGCGTGGCAGGCAAACGCGGCGGCGCGAGTTTCTGCAAATTGCTTCAGCTGGCCTTGTTCAGTTCCAAAATATTTTGCAAAATTGACACTGTAACTTTTTCGTTTGTATTTGATAAATATTGTCCAATCATAGACTAACTAGGCTTAAAAGATTCGTCTCGTCAATTTCGACCAAACTGTGCAATTAGTTTTTATTTTTGTCTATATTTAGTACTTCATGCATGTGTTTAAAGATTCGATGTGACGGAGAATCTGAAAATTTTGCAAAATTTTTTGGGAACTAAACAAGGCCTAAAGAACAAAGAGAGCTGTGGAATCCGAAAGAACACAGATACACAGAAAAAGTTATGTATCCAGAAAGATATAAAATGTCTTATAATTCATAATAAACATAGTTATTTTTAGAGTTTTCTTGTTTATCAAGAATATTTTTTTTAGTTATTTCTCACAATAAATCAACATCAACATAAGCCCTTTTTTCAACCAGCCTAACGTTTGCCCAAACATATAGATCTTATGACACCAAATAAGTACACCATATAAAATATACCTCTTACATTTCTAATGATAGTCATTTGATATTCAAGTATTATTTTTATATAGTTAGTTAAATTTTAAATATTTTAGCATGATGTGTGCTGAAAATGTATTATTTTTAGCATGTTCACTGCAGCTTCAGCCGTGGATGTGGCCGCAGTTTTTGAACTGCTAGCTACACTAGCTTGAACAGCTGCCGCCGCAGCCGTAGCCAGGCCCTTTCTTGGACCAATAGCGAGCCGAGCCATCCCCTAACCATTGCCACGTCATCGATCCATTCCGATCCCATTTGACGAGTCCTCCGCCATCAGATCGCATCCAACGCCTGTCCACACACCCACCGACTCCGCCCGCCCACCTCAGCGATCCGCAGCAACAGCGCCAAAACCCATCCCACCCTCCAACCCCGATCTGACGTTTCGAACGCACCTGATCCCCCAAAAATCCCCTACTCCCCTCCCCCAGCTCCCGCCCAAACCCCGACGCAAAATTTCCCCGTCTCCCCGCGCGCCGCCCCTCCCAATTCCCAAATCCTCTCCCCTATAAAATCCCACCCCAAATCCCCCGCTCCACCGCACCAAACTCACCGCGGCGAATTCGAATCCACACCACCACTAGAGTCTTCCTTCCTCTTCGGCGGCGATGTCTGGGCGCGGAAAGGGCGGCAAGGGGCTGGGCAAGGGCGGCGCGAAGCGCCACCGCAAGGTCCTCCGCGACAACATCCAGGGGATCACGAAGCCGGCGATCCGAAGGCTGGCGAGGAGGGGCGGCGTGAAGCGCATCTCCGGGCTCATCTACGAGGAGACCCGCGGCGTGCTAAAGATCTTCCTCGAGAACGTCATCCGCGACGCCGTCACCTACACCGAGCATGCCCGCCGCAAGACCGTCACCGCCATGGACGTCGTTTACGCGCTCAAGCGCCAGGGCCGCACCCTCTACGGATTCGGCGGCTGATCGTGCGCCTCTTCTCCGTTGCCGTCTGCAGCTGCTGCTCGTTCCATCTTACTCCGTCCTTTGGGTTCCTTGTGCCGTGCTTTCCTTGATGTAGAGAGTTCTCAGATTCTTAGGTCTCTGCTGTGTGTCTCGTTATTACGTGGAATCATGTGTCCCTAATAGTGCTGAAAGTTCAACACCCAGTTGTATCTTCCTTTGCAGCAATGAAATGTTAACTCTGAATGGCTATTATTCCTCTTGTGGTTTTGGAATTGGTATAATCTTTGGTTTTACTGCAGATTATCTGGTGGTATTCGTGTCTGAAATGTGGATGTTTAATCAAGGTATTATCATCCTTTGCAGCAGATTATCTGGTTTTGGATGAGTTTGAGTTTCATTTTTGTTTGTATTTGAGACACTTGCATTTTGCACGGCGATTTGGTTTAGTTACTGTTTCCTATATCTTTTTCAGTGCAGTCTGCTGTCAATTCTGGTCCTAGCAATTCCCATATTATGCTTTGCTATTTTGGGCGCTGTTCATTTTTGGGCTCTTAAACGGTTGGTGAGATTCGATTTTTGAAAATCTGAAGCAGTTTGTGCATTGTATAGAGACTTTGAATATGGAACCGTGCCTGAATCTTTACATGCGAACTTGTGCATGATAATTCCTTTGTAAACTGAACGTGCAGTTAACCCGCTGGATACCTTTTTTATTCGGTTTCTTGAAAATCTGCTGGAATCTTTGCTGTTTGTATGATACAGAGTATTAATCTTTGAATTCGACTTCAGCATGTATCTGAAAAGTAGTTCTTTACTCGTAGATCTGCTGTTAACTCACGGTTCTGGGATGTTTATGCCTGAGTTGATATATAATAGCAGGAATCATTTAAACGGGCGTTCAGTTCTCAACTCTAGATTCAGCCCAGCCCAATTCGTTGTGAATGAGCACGGGCCATCCTAAACGCGTCGCGGGCCACGCAGTCGTCCTGGCTGTGCAGGCTAGCAAAAGGAACAGCTGTCGTATGTCAAGCATTACAAACCATCAGTTTCCGATTCCTCTGCCGACAAACAATGGCGAGGGCCTCTGGAGTGCAGGTTCTGGAACACACGAATGAATAATAATAATAATAATAATACTTGCATGCAACTTACAATCCTAGAAGAATTTAAAGCACATAGAAGTTTATATTGTTGCTTTTAGATGCAAGAAAATACAAGATTTTCAAAAGAAAAGACAAGAAATATTCATCTAGCTTCATTCACTCTAAGGCCCTGTTTAGATTGGAGATGAAAATTTTTTGGATGTCACATCGGATGTGTCGGAAAGATGTCGGGAGAGGTTTTTAGAAACTAATAAAAAAATAAATTACATAGCTCGTCAGGAAATTGCAAGACAAATATATTAAGTATAATTAATCTATCATTAGCATATGTGGGTTACTGTAGCACTTAAGGCTAATCATGGAGTAACTAGGCTTAAAAGATTCGTCTCACGATTTTCAACTAAACTGTGTAATTAGTTTATTTTTTATATACATTTAGTGTTCTATGCATATGTCCAAAGATTCGATGGGATGATGAAAATTTTTTGGGTGGGAAACTGAACAGGGCCTAATTTTCCTCCAAAATTGGTACTGTTTTATACATCCCTAGAGAGGCAAAGAAATTTTATAGGGTTCTTTAATCCTTAAAGGCCATCCGTAATGGTTATCAAATGGAAAAAATTCTACATCACTTTCTGAACTATAAGGTGGTGTCTACTTTACCCCTCGAACTATGAAACAGTCTAATTTGCCCCCTGAACTATCCAAAACCGTTCAAATCACTCCCGGACGGTTTTTATGGTGGTTTTGCTACAATACCGTGGTTTTAACTTTTTCTTTTTTCCTATTTGTTTTCATATAATCTTTGAAAAATCATAGTAAATCACAGAAAAATCATAAAATAGAAAATCTAATTTTGTTAGACTCCGCATGAGTAGATCTACGCAATGAATATACAATATGCTATACTTTGATATAAATCTTTTTTGTAGCTTTAAATTAGTTAGAAAAATTAAATTTTATCTGTAATTAATTGGAATAATTCATAGCTGCAGCTTTTGTGGTCCAATTGTGGTGAAATTTTTATGGTGGACTAATTATTCTATGCTTTAACTATAGTAAATATTTCATACTCATAGGATCATGTATAACTAAGTTTATTCAGGTTTATGCTTGTTAAATATAAATAAATCTATAACTAAGTTATACATGATCCGATGAGTATGAAATATTTACTATAGTTCAAGCATAGAATAATTAGTCAACCAAAAAAATTTCACCACAATTGGACCATAGAAGCTGCAGCTATGAATTATTCTAGTTAATTACAGATAAAATTTGATTTTTCTAACTAATTTAAAGCTACAGAAAAAATGTATACTATTGTATATCATATTATATATTCATTGCGTAGATCTACTCATGTGGAGTCCAACAAAATTAACTTTTCTATTTTATGATTTTTCTGTGATTTACTATGATTTTTCAAAGATTATATGAAAACAAATAAGAAAAAAAAGTCAAAACCACAGTTACTGTAGCAAAATCATGGTTACTGTATCAAAACCGCCATAAAAAACCACCCGGGGATGATTTGAACGGTTTTCGATAGTTCAGAGGGTAAATTAGACTGCTTCATAGTTCGGTGAGTAAAGTAGACACCACCCCATAGTTCAGGGGTGATGTAGACTTTTTCCGTTATAAAATAGCTAGTTAGAAGAAATTTTATTGGCTCTCAATAGCACTTTACAAATAGCTAGCGAGATGGCATATAAAAATAATAAAGAAGAAGCACTCTCATTGGCTATCGAGGAGAGAGATCAAATAGCTAACGACTCATAAATAGCTAATCAGCACGGTCTTCTAGAAATAACTCTCTCACAATACTCTCCACAATAGCTAGCGACTTTCTAATAGTTAGCGACTTTCTAAGCTAGCTATTTACAAATTGTCATTGAGAGCCAATAACTAGAGATCAAATAGCTAGCGATTTAAATATCATTGTGGACACCTTTATAATTGCAGAGGAGATTGAGCTCTGTGCCAATGACGGCCACCGACGACGAGAATGGCATGAGTAAGCTTAATAGAAGACGACCCTAGTCGGATCACACGCAACAGGGAGCTCAGGACTCAAGGCTCTTATGGCCTTGTTTAGTTCCCAAATTTTTTTTAATTCTCCGTCACATCAAATCTTGCAACACATGCATGGTGTATTAAATATACAAATAAAACAAAAACCAATTGCACAGTTCATCTGTAAATCGCGAAACGAATCTTTTAAGGCTAGTTACTCTATGATTGGATAATGTTTGTCAAATAAAAACGAAAGTGCTACAGTATAAAAATCCAAATTTTTTTATGAACTGAACAAGGCCTATGATGGTGAGAAATTGGAGAGAGAGATTGGATACATTGCGAATTTGAGAGGGGAAGAGAGTCGACTATGTCTGAATAATAATGATTGAATGTATTGTTCGCTAATTTATTGTGAGAGAAAAACACTGCTGAATGACTCACCAATAGCCACATTTGCACGCAAAGCCAACGCACGGCAGGTAGCCGAAAAGAGGTGCGTCGAGTGTACATGAAGATGGGAACATCCGAACATAGAGGAGGGCATGACTAGGGCGGAGGCGCTCGACGGGGAATGTTGTGGTGTCCAGGCCACACGCGCAGGTGGCCGATGACAGGGGATAATAGTCAATGCTAGCATGGCGTGGTCAAATTGGGTCTAGATTGGACAAACAGCCTTGTCCGTGCCGAGGTGCTAAAAGTGAACTGTTTTCGCCGTTGGGGGTACCTACATTAGATGATTTTATAATTGAGGTCAAAATTAGATGAGTCCAATAGTTAAGGGGCTAAAAGTGAACTTAATTCTAAATTTAATGACAAACTTTTTGCATGCCAAAAACTTTATTATCTCAATTATTTTTTAAAAACCTAAGAAAATTATCCTATCGGGCATCCAATAAATATATATGTGATATTCCTCACTAGGAGCCTAAGTTCCCGCAAAATACGTTCCTAAGTTCTACGATAACTTATATATAAAGAACAATTGAGAAGACTAGAGCAACCTTAATTTTGAATAAGACGAAGTAATTTTTAATTTTTAATTAGCTAAGAAATATATCAAATATATGTATTTTTAACACTATTTTTCTTATAAATTTGTGTGTATCCCTTATGGACTTAACAAGTACTACCTCCGTTAATGCAATTTTTGCATTGAAATGACGTTAAAAAAGAATACAACTGTGGACGAGTTTATGGGTCATCGTAGCTAAGGTTTTGTAAAGAGTGTTATAGATGCATGGTGGCAACAGACTACTGAGTTTATGGATGCAATTATTTGTCTTGATCCAATTAACATATCCGGAGATAAAAGAGGGTAGAGTATATGTAGAAGGCATGAGCAACTTCGAGAGACTCTAAATAGAAGACGAGAATGACTCTCTAGAGTGCGTATAACTGTATAAGAGATAAAAAAACTGTTGGAGAGTAAAAAATATAGAAATTGATTTTTATAAAAATAGTTTTCTAAATAATGATTTAGAGAGTGAGATTTGCGAATATTCTTTGAGATGCTCTCGTTAAGTTTAGACAGCGGGAGGGAATAAAAAAAATCTTGGAGAACCGAATAGAAATGTTACATCAGAATAATTTTTTTTGAAGGCATGCCGACGATGTGTCAATTGGCTCAGAGTATAACACAGCTTGACCTAAATGCACTCGTCACCGTGTTCTCATTTTCTTCCTGGTTGTCACTCACATCTACACGTAAGATCTTGTTTGGATGTTCTCGGATTCACTTCAATCCACATGTGTTGGAGTGGATTAGGATGGAATTTAGTTCAAGTTCCACTCCAATCCACTCCAATACATATAGATTGATGCGAATCCGACTACATCTAAACAAGGCCTAAGGAGCAGCCGGAAAGTTACAGACGTGTCGGCTGTCGCCCCCGAAACACGCTGCTATCTTCTGACTAGGATAATCTGGCCCACAGCTCCATACTAGTACGTTCCTTGTCAGAACTCACAGCCATGTCGATGGCTTGAGATTTCTGTTGACACGAGGGTGTGGATAAGTGTAATCAACCGCACTAGCCCTGGTCTTCAACTTTAACTAACCAAACCAGTCGTAGACTATAGTTTGTCTCCTTAAGCAGATAAGCTCATGCTGTCGGCCAGCCAGAGAGTGGAATGGATATGGTATTCTTCTCTTCGATTTCCTGATCAGAATATTTCAATACTTTTTATTTGACTTGCTACATTTTGATGAACAACTTGAATAGGGGCTGGACAAGAGGCTGATGAATGTCACATTGAGCCTGTTTCTTTAAGTTTATATATCGAATTTGTTAATCATTCAATAGTGTTATAGAAATTGTGAATGACACCACTACCAACTGTCGAAAAAACATTTGAGGTAAATTTTGCCATTTAAGACGTTTGATTTCGCTAGGCACAGTTTGCTAAACGTCGATTAAAGTATAGTCATCTAATTAGTAAGCTAACTTAGTAGTTCATACCTAAACTAACAACTACTTCCCTCCATCCAAAAAAAAAACTGAATATCTCCCTTCTGGAGAAATAAAATAATTTTAAGTTTTATAAAATATATAAAAATAGAATTCATGATACACAATGAATATTATTAGATTAATTATAGAGGAATATTTTGATAATAAATATATTTGAAGATGTATATATATTCATATTTGAGATTAATTGACTTTCGCTTCAGCTTTGATTTCTTTTTTTAGAACGGAGAAGTATAGTTCATTAGTTGGCGAACAGAGACTAAAGTGTACTAATTCTAATAGTTCATGTATTCAAGAGCACAAAACAAAGTTTAGTCACCTACATAAATTTTTAGTCATATAAAACTAGTTTTAGTAACTAGTGAATTAACAACTAGTTATATCCTATCTAATCATAATAGGCTAGTTCTCGCTCAAAATGAATAGGAATGGGGAAGCTCCCCTGTTAAAAAAAGGGTTAGTTCTATTCTAAAGTTAGTTCTATTCTATCTTATCAAAATAGAGCATCTCTACGGTATGTGCTTTCGCCTTTTCCCAAAAAGTTTCTATAGAGGATTAAAAAAAAACAGAATTTTTAGGTTACAGGGGAGTGCTACTACAACAGATTGAGGAAATCCATAATCTTTATTAAGGCCTTGTTCAGTTTTCAAAAAAATTCAGGATTCCTCATCGCATCGAATCTTGCGGCACTTGTATGAAGTATTAAATATAGACGAAAACAAAAATTAATTACACAGTTTATCTGTAATTTACGAGACGAATCTTTTGAGTCTAGTTAGTCTATAATTAGACAATAATTATCAAATACAAATGAAATTACTACAGTATCCAAAATCTAAAATTTTTGCCAACTGAACAAACTCTAAGTAGGATCTACCTAGCAACTCTCTTTTCTTTTTTCTTTTCCTTAGAGCATCTGCAACATATTAGCTAAATCATTTTCTAAAGATAAATTTAGTTACTGTTGGAAGAAAAACATTCCCAACAGACTTTGTAAATGACTCTTCAAATTTAGTAGCTCTTCATCCCATCTTATTCGCTCTCTATTTTTGGATAGCCTACCTCACTAGCCATTCTTTAGAGAGTCTATTGAAGTACTCTAGTATTTTTTATTAAATCTATTTTAGAGAGTAGCTCAATCAGTAAATTTGGCCAGTATTTTTTAGTTAATCTCTTAGAGACGTTCTTACCCTCTGACGGTCTCACCTGTGCGGAGACCAACGTGTGTGGTGTCTTGGCGCAACTACGTGGCCGACCTATGCCCTCACTTGCGTGGTCGATCAGGTGGCCGTTCCCGCCCTCGTCCAGGCAAACCGTCTAAGCACTATAGATGTTGGGGTCTAGTAGTCGTGTCGAGAAAAGACGATTGAAATAAATCTCTAATTCTTTCCTTTTCTTTAGGAATTGAGAGGATATCTCGTGAGATTGAAAACTCATAGAGAAAGAAGAATTAGAAAAGAGATTTACTGGAACCTTTTTTTTTATTTCTACCACTTTTATCACTAGTCGTAGAAAAAGAGGAATGAGTTTTCTCAGTAATGTAGAGATGCTCTTAGGTACACAATTAGACACTGCCAACTCATTTTGTGAAAGGTGTGGCTCAAAAGCGAAGATTGGACCATAGATTAGTGGTCCATGTGGACAGGACTAGGCCAAGCTGAGTCAGCTCTGCACAAGCGGGCATCTGCGTGGAGAGATCGTTAAGACCAAACGGAATCTCCACAATTCTTTGGTGTAAACCTTAAGGGCGCTTTAGTTAAGTCCCCTTTAGGCGAAGACATTATACGTCAAATGATGGCTGCAGCTACTTTCTTGTGTTGTTTCTCACTTTAGTCAAGTTGTTTGTTCCACTCTTAGATTATCTTATGATTCATCAGGGTTAGATCCATATACTCTATAATACTGTACATTATCTATTTCTCCTTTTAGGAAAGTAAAGATATTTTGGTCAAAAAAGGGTGAACATCAACACATGTGTTTTCCCCCTTGTAGAATAGTGCTTTTTAGAATTGCAGCGCCACACACATCAGATCGCAGCTTGCCAGAATGATTTCATAACACATTGTGCTGCTCAAAAGTAGTTTCTATTAGTCGCTTATTAGGGTCTGTTTAGCATAGCTCCTCTCTGGCTCTAGTTTTAGCTCCTCTAGAGGAGCTTTGCCAAACATTTTTTTGTAAAGAAGTCGTTTTTAAGTAAATAGAAAAGAAGCCTCAAGTGAGGAGCCCTGCTAAATATATCTTTAGGCCTTGTTTAGTTCCAAATTTTTTTACAAAACCGACACTGTAGCATTTTCGTTTGTATTTGACAAATATTGTCCAATCATGGACTAATTAGACTCAAAAGATTCGTCTCGTCAATTTTGACCAAACTGTGTAATTAGTTTTTATTTTCGTCTATATTTAATACTCCATGCATGCGCCTAAAAATTCGATGTGACGGGAAATCTGAAAAATTTTGCAAAATTTTTTGGGAACTAAACAAGGCCTTAATGTATATAGCTTCGTTCATTTGTTTTATAAGTTGTATTTTTTCTATCAACGAACAGTGTTTTTTTTAATGTTTTTTTCATAATAAATCAGCGAATTATTTTTTTTTAAAAAAAAAAACTAAACACGGCTTTCATTTCAGCCAGATAAATTCTCCCGGCAGATAAACCCCTGTGTGTGCCTGTTGCAGGCTGCAGGCCTGCAGCAGCCAGCAGTAGCCGATAACCACGCGCAGTGCAATGCGATAGGGATGCCAGCCACGCACCCTCGCCGCCCAGGTCAATTGAAATTCGAAAGGGAGACGCTCTCTCTCTCTTCAAGCAGGAAATAAAAAAAAAGGCAAAAGAAAAAGCGTGTGGCCCTGCTTCCTCCCCAGGCCCCACGCCGTCGTCCCAGTGTTGAGCAAGCACGAGCCGAAACGGACCAAGCGCACGCGGGTTCCAAAGCCGCGCGGAGCCGAAACGGGAAAACCAGAAGAACCCCCATGTGGCGGCCTTATCCTCTTCGGGGAGACCCTCACAAAAATAAAATCATTTTATTTTAATGAGAAAAACCTGCGACAAATAGCTGTGCGGGCAGTCCACGGCAGCGAGATGATGATAATGCCGAATCCATCGCATTACTTGCGCATAAATAAATAAATAAATAAACAAACAAACCGGTCTCCCTCCTTTTTATCTCCTCCTCTCGCGCGCGTCCGCTGACTCCTCGCCTCCCGTCGCGTTCTTATCCTCCTCCTCCTCCCAATCCGGCCGCACCCATTTATATACCTGCCGTCCCTGCCTCCTTCCTCCACACCGTGTCACAGCGCTGCTCTTTTTTCCCCCTCTGCTCTCGTTCTCGACTCGTCTCGTCTGATCGGGGTTTGGACTTCATTCGGGAAGAAGATCAAATCATGGAGGCATACTTCTTGTTCCACAGCGGTCGGGCCTCCGCGTGCGCGGAGCAGGAGGAGGACATCGGCGCGCCGTCGGACTCCGAGTCCCCGTCCACGTCCATGTCCAGGGAGTCCGCGGGCTCCTCCTCCTCGTCGGAGCTCGACGACGACGCCACCAGCACCTCCTCGGGCTCGGACCCGGACCGCTTCGAGATGTCCGCGCTCATGACGCAGCTCCCCTTGAAGCGGGGCCTGTCCAGGTTCTTCGACGGCAAGTCGCAGTCCTTCGCCTCGCTCGCCGCCGTGGGCTCCCTGGAGGACTTGCCCAAGCCGGCGGCCCGGAAGCGCATCAAGCCGTCGCGGAGCTGCGGCGGCGCCCTCGACGCGCACAACCGCGGCCGCTTCCTCTCGCCGCGCAGGCATTGCACCAAGCCCAAGCCCGCCGCCGCCAGGAAGCAGGCGGCCGCGAGGAGCGGCGCGCTGTCGGTTTTCGCGGTCGCCGCCGTCGCGCCCAGGATGCCGCCGTCGGTGACGAGGCCTGAGGGCGTGGCCGCCAAGGTTCTCATCGTTAATTGAGACACGGATCGGCGGACGCTGCCTGAGCTCAACGTTGACGCACACGACACGCGCGCCTTGATGGGGTTCGCTGTCGCAGGCACAGCTACGCACCGCCGCATCACACCCCTGCCTGAACTAACAGCCAAATCAGTGGCATTCTGTTCCGTTTTTTGTTCTTGTTTCCCGATGCGTTTGTGGTCTTTGTAGACTGACCACTTTGTAATGAAAATCCACAGTTCAATTAGAATGGACTTTTAGTTGGAAACTCACTTGTCTTTTACTCCTGTGCATGCATTTCAGCATCAATCGCATTCCCTAGATCACTGGAAGAGCTAAATTTCTTAAAACAGAACTGTGATTACTGGCTCCTATCACGCGTTCGATTTGGAATGAAAACTTAGCAACGATCGCATAGATTTCATTCACGAACAACGGTCTCAAATATCTGGAAAAAAGAAGTTTCAACTTTCAAGTCTACGCGGATATTGCTACTGGTTAACTGGGAAAAAAACTGGAACCTATTCAAACCTTTTGAGCATACAAACCAGAAACCTGGCAATACTAATCCCACCAAATAAAGGAAAACCTTGAATGTGCCTCTCGTTTGAAGTTGCAGCTAAAACCTGAGTACTAACAGTTCGTGTCATAAATCTGATAAGTCGATATAAAAAATCGCATGTCTTTCAGATTTCCTCTTCATGATACAACATACAGGTGGCTCTATTCAACTTTCAGGCTACAATTTCAGAATAGAAACAAGGCCTGAGTGGATAACCAGAATAGAAGCAAGGCCTGAGTGGATAATGGTTATCCACTCCGAGAGCGGCGGTGCCTTCAGCAGTGCAGCAGTCCACAGGAATACATAAGTCAAAGTTCATCTTGAGAAACTGTTAATTTAGGATCCATCTTCATAGGTTCTGGTGGAAAGCAACGGTCCTTGAACCAAGTTCTAAAAACCAAACACTTCCATCCAAGTATGATCTGATGGGTAAGGATCTGAGAGACATGGAGCCAAGTTCATACAGCACGGTACTCAATAAACAGAATCAACTTCTGAACCAACACGGCTTGTGAACCATACACAGGCTTTCTCCCTTCACTGATCCAGTTCTTCTCCAAGCTGGATGGTTTTGCATTAGCTCGCAGGTCATCAATGAATGCTGAAACTATCTGATAAACAGAAGTCCGAAGAACATCTGCCATGGTATAAGCTTTCTTGTGCAGGCCACCTTTTTGTGTGCTTGCAATTGAAACTCCAGTGCCTTTTCGTCCTGTGGACAAGCTAGCCCACCTAATGTTTTCAGGACCCAGTGAGTGCACAGGCTGTGGGTTTGTTTTCTTTCCTAAACATGTCTCAATTGCTACTAGGGCAGACAGCAACGTTGTCATCACAGCAGCATTGCAGCCAGTGAGTTGAGCAACACCATATCGATCCTCCTGGCGTGAGCGTGCAGTTAATACTGCCAATGTCCGAGCACACCATGTGCATATCTACATCAAAGACGCACAACAATAATTTTCAGTTAGGCATTAGTACACAAAAGCAGCCTCAGGTATATGGGAAACAATCAACTATCAAACACATCCCATAGCCTCAAACAAAAAAGGCATGTTGAACACTAATGCTAACAGCTGCAATGCTGCATTCATCACCAGTATAAATAAAGTGCATTTTCAAAATTACCATATCATGAGTTTTATACTGGTATAAATTATTTTCTAATACAAAACAAAGGATTCTAACTATATGAGTGCCTGCTATCAACAGATAATGTTCTACGAGGATTCACTCAGTCATGGGAACATAATACTGCTTGTATGAATTTTAACCTTTATTACAACCAAAAACAGAAATGTGAATCCACCATACTTATTTACAATTGTTAAATAAACACAGATTTTCTTCAGTCATGCAATAGAATAGAAGTCTACAAAGGTCCTTTTGTTTGCCAGAATTCAACTGATGATTCAGGTATTGGTCATTTGGTCTTGACATGATAAAAAGCAATATCATAATATGACAAAATAATTGATTTGATCAGGTTAGGTACTTAAGGAGAAAAATATACACTATTGGTAATTAGTCATCCATGTACATTGTACTAAATCTTTATGCATACCTCGAGGTTCAAATAAGTTGGACTTATAAACCAGCATCAAGTTACATTATACACAAATGCAAGGTTCATTAAAGACACCCTCTTAATTATAAATATTTTATCATGAATGAAGAATTGCATCTACAATTAATTTACCAGCAAGTTATCAAAGTTGGTCCTATAAGGGACTTCATACACAAACATGAATAACAGTAGAAAGCTCACAGCCGAAATGCAACAGCAGAGGTTGTAGCTTTACCTGGGAATCATCAAATGCACTAAAGAGTTTGGACTGTTGGAGCATCAGTTCTGGCTTATCACTAGATAAACCTTCAAGGGCTTCAGCAATTTTTGAAGTAAACTCCTCAAGTGGCTTCAGACAAGCTGTCACAATTCTTTTATAAGTTTCACCAGATTCCTCGAAGAAAGCAGCTCTGCGCCACGGTTCCACATTACACTCAGATACCACACACAAATCTTGGTAAGCAAGATATTGTATCAATGATCGTGAATCACTTTGTTCCAAAGTTTCCAGGATAAATTCAGTGGGGTTAGTCTCTGCAGCGGCAGTGCTCTGAGGTGGAGCAAAACTGCACCTCCTTGTATGTACGACCTGAAATTTGTTGGAAGGGGATTGGTTACATACCAACATATTCAAGTTAGTCAAGCTCCAAAGACTGAAGACGAAGAATACGAAGAACAGACCTGGACAAACTGATAGTTTATTTCCAAACAGAAGGAAACAGCAGCAGTCACCATTAAAATGCTGATCTCAGTAAGTATAACAGAACCTCCCTTTCTGAATTGCCAAGGAAGAAAGAAAACTAGGAAATGGGAAATGAGGAAGGCCTGGATTGATAACTTTAGAGCCCTATTTCCAGATGGTAGGAGACCCATCTTCAATCCATAGAATAGAGGTCGCTGCACACAAAGGAAGTGAAAATTAAGACAAATGGAGAACTACTTAATCGATCGGAGGGGAAAATCTAAGGTTACAAGTTACTACTCGCTCAAACAAATGCGAACAATTAGATGACATTTTTGCGTTAAAAATTACCAAACAGACTTATCAAAGAATTACTAATTTTGTAAGTTTGTCAAGCCACGAATCACGTATCAGTTATAAATTCACTGCATTAGAGCAGATGTAAGTGGGGAAATGCATCCAGGCAACATAAAGATAAGGAATATCAACTGTATGGATGCAAATTTGATCATAGCAACTCCTGGAAGAAGTGGAAGCCTATGCTAGACTACCAGAACAAGTTCAATAAATCCTGGCTCAAAATTTCTAATCTTATATAAACAACACACTGTTTATCTCTCGGCCGCCTTTGTGACAGCTTCTTCACCAGTGTTATAAGACAGAGTAGGCACGCCCACACCCATCTGATCCATTTTCAGTTCATAACCCAACTGATCAGTTTTCAGTTCATACCCTCATCTTATCAGCTTCCAGTTCACACGTGAATCGAAAATAAATTGTAGAGGAAGCTGTAGAGCACAACAGCAACTAGGAGGCACACAAGAGCAAAATAATAACAGCCAATGCTTGTGTTCATTCAACAACAGAAGTCACTAGTATCAACCTAAGTGAGTAATCCAAAAGCACACCGGTTAAGCAATAATTCCAACCTCTATTACTGCAATAGTGTTGTGTGGACATTTACAGATCATCTGGAATTTCAGAACACTCAAACCTGTTCTCTGTATGAGAAACCACAGTTTTCCCCAATCTACTCACCTGCAAGACGGGGAACTGGAGCAACCACCTCCGACGGCCAAAATAGTGCCCGGCGAAGATGGACCCAAGCACGGCGCCTCGGAACCCGAGCCAAGCGACGGCCTCCCACCCGGCGTCCTCGGGTAGCATCGCCGCCGCGGCGCCCACGCAGAGCGTGCCTGCCGCGGCGAGGAGGGCGGTCGCGAGAGCGCTCCGGGGCAGCGGGGGAGGCCGCGGGTGCGGGGACTCGGTGAGGAGGAGCGCGAGCGCGAGGAGCCCCGTGGCGGCGCAAGAGAGGAACGGGTCGAGCGCGAGGAGGAGGCCGGTGGGGACGCCGAGGAGTGGGTGGCTGCGGCCGCGCGGGAACACCGCGAGGCGGAGCGCGGAAGCGGCGGCCGAGAGCGCGGCCTGGAAGGCGAAGACGGCGAGCCACCGCTGGCCGACAGCGTCGCGGGGCGCGCCGCGCGGCGGGGCACGGTCCATGGCGGCGACGGCGGCGAGTGGCGAGGGTTTTGGAAGGTTTTGAATCTCTCGAGTTTTTTCCCCCGTTCCCCTCACGGACTGGGGTCTTGGCCTATGACGGGTGTTCTGCGCGTTTGAACGGGAAGAAACCTGGGGGCAAGCCGCAAGCGTGTCCGTGACGGCGTGACTCCGTGTGCGTGTGGGGTGAGGACGTGAGGTCCTGGTGTCGTGTCTGGTAGTTTGAGCGGCGACCACAATGTGATACTAGCTTCCATCGTAGCTTAATTGCTAAGCTACATAGTGATGGTCTTTATATTTTTTCTATACTATAAAAAATTTAACTAGTCGTAATACTCGAATCCAAAATCTGAAGCACAAGAATTTGACAAATCTTTTTGCCAGGGATGAATCGTGAATGAAAACTAGCTTAATAGGACGCCCAGACCTATTTGTGACATGCTTGGACACGCTCAATAGGATGACTTAGGGGGTGTTTGCCTGATGTTGTTAAAGTTTAATAGCTACTATAGTATTTTTGTTTATTTGACAATTAGTGTCCAATCATAGACTAATTAGGCTCAAAATATTCGTCTCGCAAATTACTCTCTAACTATGTTTTTAGTTTTATAAATAATCTATATTTAGTATTTCATGGATGTGTCCAAATATTTGATGTGACAAGCGATAAACTTTAACAGGTGCAAACAAACAGAGCCTTATGCACAAAGCTCATAAAGAGCATAACAATTATTTATGTTATTACAAATTTGGTGAAAAAATAATCTATCTATCAAAAACTAAAGTTATGACTTCAATTCTCTGTTTTTATTCATGTTATAAAAATTTCGATTTCGCCTTTATTATTCCCACATCTACGGCTCTACTTTAGGGGACGAAGAGAAAAAGGTAACGGAAAGAAAGGGAGATGGAACGGTATCAAAAACGGTAAATCTGTATGTTGCCTGGGTAATTTTTTCTTTTTTGTCACCCAGATTTATGGCCATCAGATCCATCTCTTATTTGATTCGGTCCTTCCTTTCTTCTTTGCTTCTATGTTAGAAATCCGTTTTGTTCATTGTCTAGATTTCAAGTAAAATGCAGATTCGTGTCCATGCTCGGTGTCAGCATGTTTTTCTTGTTCATGTGTTATTTTAATTCATGTCTTTCTCTTACAGTCTCATATTGTAAACTTTACATTGATTATGTTGGTGTAAACTTATTTTATTATTGGTGTAAATTTGTTTTTTATCTGCTCTCTGAATTTTGTGTTTTTGATATGTTTTCAATTTGAATTTATTCCGATTTGCCTTCCATAGAATTAATTTGTCTCTGTAATGTGTGTTTTTTATATGTTTTCAATTTAAATTTCTTTTAATTTGCCTTCCATATAATTAATTTGTCTTCGCGATTTGTGTTTTTATTTTTTCAATTTGAATTTGTTCAAATTTGCCTAGATGTAGGTCTTGTGGTTTTCAAATTTGGGTGTTTGATTTCCATGTGTCACCTGTTTTGTAATTGATACGGAAACTGAGTTTTTTTAATTGTTTCCGTCACCCCAGTGACAAGAGCCTTTAAATCACCCATGTTTCCAATAGACAGATTCATAAAAAAAAAGGAACGAAATGGATAAACAGACGGATAAAAAATGAAAATACAGTAAATAAGAGAAATTAAGTACTCAATATGTCCTGTAATATAAATTATTTTAGCATTTAAAAAATGTTCTCGAATATAATGTATTCTGGAGGACAAACCTAATTTTATATTAAATATTTTTTTATTTATCAACCAATCACTGTTAATCTCGTTGATGATAGCGTCTGATTAAAAAATAAAATAAAGATACATACATCTTTTATATCCTCTTTTAATTTGTCATAAATTTCCTAAAATACACTATACAAGACAGAGGGAGTAGATAGGTCGAGGGGGGGAAGAAACAGAGAAAAGAACTCGTCACTCTCTAGTATTTCTTTTGACACGAGTAACTCTCATTTCCATTAAAGCTTAACGGAAATGCAAGCATTCAAAGTTTAACAGCTAGATAGAACTAAAAGCATCTCCAAGAGTCTTTGCAAATACCATTCTCTAAATCATCATTTAGACAATCATTTCCATAAAAAATCGCTGTCTATATTTCTTCACTCTTCAATATCTTTTCTATCTCTCATACACACTCTAGAGAGCCATTCTCATCTTCTATTTTTAGCTAGCGAAAATCTAAAATAAAAAATAGCTATATTTGCATAACCATTAGATAAGTTGTTGGAGGGTAATTTTTCACCAAAATCTCTATTCCTTTAAGAATTTAGAGGGTCTCTTCCTTTCCAAGTCGCTCTCTAGTACTGTATTAGAGAAAGATAAGAAACGGACAACTACTATAGTCCAAAATTCAAAAGAACTACTCGTCACTCTCTAGTTTTTCCTCCAGGCTGGTAAAACTCAAAATGGAGGTGGGTGATCCACGTAGCAAACCGCCATCGATCCAGCTGATTTCCGGAAGAGCACTGGTTGCTCCATCTGTATTCCGCTGACCCAATGGGCCTCAATGGGTATTACGGATACCTCCAAAATTACAGGAAGGCGAGGGTGTGTGAGAAAAAAAAGGAGAAGCCACACTTTGGGAACTACTCGTCATATGTGCTGCGGAGTAATCGATGAGCTGGTGGAGTGCGTGCGAGTGCTCCGGCTGCAGTAGCTCTGCTGCTGCCACCGCCACCCACACGGCTTCCCCGGCCGCTCCTGTGCCCGCGGCACCCGTTGTGGAGCCGTGTGCGGAGGTGTTGGCTTCTACGAAGCAGGTTTAGGTGCGACAACATACTCATTCGAGCTCCGCGACGGAGGCGCCGACAACGGCGGCGTGGTGAGGCCCTATTGGTTCGCGACGAAGCTGATGGACAAGGTAGCCCTAAGAGAGCCGGTGGAAGCCGAGTGATGCGCAGACGGAGTGGGACATCCTCCAGCTGCACCCAAGCCAATTAGCATAGGCGACTTGTGTCCTAGCGTCGCGCCATGCGCGTCCTGGTCGAGGTAGACCACTTACGAAGTTACGATGGTAGCTCACCAACAGCAACTACAAGTGAGAGCGAACAGAGGAGAACGACGAGGACGGTCTCTAGTGAAGTAGCGAGAGGAAAGTTGTTGTACCAGCCGCAACGCCTCATTGGCGGTTGGCCAAGGTTCGAGCTCAGCGGTATGTATTGAGCCAGAACTCTCGCCGTATGTATTGCCAGACGGGGAGGATCAAACCGCTGGATCCTTTGGTTCTTTGGTTTTCGATCCATCAATCTAAATTCTTTGATATATCAGAATTGAGCCCATTTGGTTCCATTTTATGGACCGGTTCAATAAACCGCTCCACTGATCCGAACCACAACCATTTTAAGGTAAAACAAGTCCTTTTGAAAAAGTTTTGATCAAATATTAAAAATATAAATCATGAGTAACTTTTAATTTGTTGAGTTTAAAAATATGAAAACCACGTAAACAAATTTGTCTTGAAAATGTTTTTATAACAATATGCATATACCACTGATCAATTTTTTTTTTATAAAGTAGTAGATGAATCCATAGTATTATTATGTGCATGTCTAGTGCATCTCGTAAAGTTGATCCGGTAAACACCAGGAAAGTAGGAAACGCAGGTACGCGTCGGTCAATTCACGCGCATGGCACTATGCCAGCGGCAGCAGTTCCTGCGTGACGACCGCTCGATTGTTTCCGATGGATCAGCTGCTCCTCGCTTCTATCACAGCGATGAATGAATTAATGGTCATCCGCACGATACATGCTAACCACTGAGAAACGGAACGGCGAGTTGCATTGGTTAATCGCTTGGCCTTTGGCATCCAACTCAAATTAACTCGGCACTACGGCAGGCATTACCCTATAAATAAATCGCCAACTCCGTTGCGTTCCTGCGTATACCATACTGCAAACTACGACCACGAACAGCTGTGTAGTCTGCAATCGGTCAACCGCTTCTTCTTCTTTTTCACTCGCCGGAGTTCGGCACGATGAGCGACTACTTCGACAGCGACTACGACGACGTCGTGCTGGTGCGGCCGGAATCGCCTGACGGCCACGTCTTCCGAACCAAGTCTGTGACTGTGAGGGGGAGGGCGAGTAGCAGTAGCAGGTACGGGGCGCGGCAGCAGAGCGAGCTGGAGAGGCACATGTTCTCGTGGACGCTACAGGATGTGCTCAACAAGAATCTACTAAAGAAAAAGGTGAGCATCTGCTTTTTTTTTGCTTTTCCTTTTAGCCTGTTTATCAAGCAGAAGAGAAATGCGTATACCAGTTTTTTATTCTGATTAATTAACCTAGCTACATTTGTCAGTGTTTTCGTTTATATTCACATGTTCTTCGAACATCACACATGCATGCGTATCAATTTTCTTTTGGGTTGTTGATGAATACTCCACTTCTGAACCTGAATTTGTCACTGGAGTGTGGACAAATTACGTATGACAGCTTCGCCAAAGAAAAAGAAAAAGAAAAAGAAAATAAAACGTAACGACCGGTAACAAGAAATCCATGATGACAAATATAATGCAGGTGAAGAAAATACCCAGGACTTTCATTTCACTGGAGAATTACATGCAATCCTTTACCGCACCGTTGATCGAAGAGACCCGTGCCGATCTATGCTCGGCGCTGGAAGGCATCAAGCACGCGCCAGCAACCGATGTGGTCAGGATGGAGCAGCTTGACACGGACCAGGCCATCTTCGGCATCGCGGTCAGGAAGGCCAAGGTCGATTCTGAGTCGACACAGTCACAGCGAGAGCGAGATGTCTACGCCCCAAGGGACGCCGACGTGCTGTTGCTGACGGATCGGAAGCCCAGGCACATGTCGGACCTGGGACGAACCCGGAAGTCCTACGTACTAGGCTCGGTGCTGAGAGCCAATAGTGGCAACGGCACGGTGGTGCGGCTGTCGCGAGCGCCCGAGGAAGGATTGCCCCTTGTTGCGGTGTTTCTCATCAATATGACCACGTACAATCGCATACTGAATGCTCTGGATGTTCATGCTGCAGCGTGTAGGAACACTAGCATCATCCAGAAGGTTCTCAATCCAAAGGTATATATAATACATTTCTCTAGCTGTGTATATTGAACATGCTGTGATGCTCATATGGGAAACGGTTTGGCCAGGAGTACAATTCATCTACCTCAGGACCACCTCTGCATTTGCTCGATGAAGCGCTCAGTGGCCTCGAGAATTTCGAGCTCAACGCGTCGCAACTGATGGCCGTGCACGACTGCGTCTCAGCAGTGCAGCAACCGACCTGCTCCGTGCGACTCATCTGGGGGCCTCCTGGGACCGGGAAGACGAAGACCATCAGCACCCTCCTGTGGTCCATGCTGGTCAAGAACCACCGGACAGTGACCTGCGCCCCGACGAACACCGCGGTGGTGGAGGTCGCATCTCGGGTCCTTGATCTCGTCGACGAGTCGTCCTCCGGTGGTGGCAGACATGGCAGGAAGTGCTTCCTGAGCGACGTCGTGCTCTTCGGCAACGAGGGCAGGATGGGTGTGGAAGAAGGGAACCTACAAAAGATTTTCATGGAATCCCGTGTTCGACGTCTGCGTCAGTGCTTGATGCCTGGCACAGGTTGGGCACAGTCCCTGAGTTCCATGCTGCGGCTTCTACAGCATCCGTCGGTTGAGTACCATAGGTACGTTCAGGGCTTAGAGTCTGAGATAAGGGAATTGGTTTCAGATGAAAATGATTTGAGAGACGAACTTGGTCGCTATCTGAAAAACAGAGAGGAACTTACTAACCGAACTAAGGTCGAGAAGGTTCAGGAGATACAGAAAAAATTAGAGAAAATACAGAAAGAGATACGAGAATTGAAGGAGGAAATGCCGTTCAAGATATACTTCCAGAGTAACTACACAATGCTTGTGAATCATCTGCACACTTGTGTTAAAACTTTTGGCGATGATCTTCCCAGATCTGTAACGTCAGAAGAAAATTTTCGCTGCATGGCAGAGTTGCCGGCCTTGCTCACTGCGTTTGGGGAACTTGTGCAGTCTGAACCAGAGCAACAGCTGCAAGCACTCTTCAGAAATGCTGAAGATGACGGAGGGATCCGTTCATTGTTCCGGAGTCTGGTGTCACAGGTGCAGACAGATGTGAGTTTCGAGCTCAAGGAAGCGAGATCCTCGTGTGTTCAGAAGTTACAGCACCTGTCTGATCACTTTGAGCTTCCCGACATGTTTGAGAGCAGAACGATCGAGGACTTCTTGCTTCAGAGGGCCAAGAGCGTGCTCTGCACGGCTTCTAGCTCGTACCGTCTGCACTGCCTGCAAAACGCCCAGCCGTTCGAGGTACTCGTCGTGGACGAGGCAGCGCAGCTCAAGGAGTGCGAGTCATTGATTCCTATGCAGCTGCCTGGCGTCCGTCATGCCGTTCTCATCGGTGATGAGTACCAGCTACCAGCTCTTGTCAAAAGCAAGGTGTCTCCTTTTTTTGTTTATGGCTATTTCCTCAGCCGTTATTTTAAATTTGTTTACAATTCAGCTTAGATGAAAACGATCTAAAACTCTCCGTACAGGTTTGTGAGGACGCCGAATTTGGAAGAAGCCTGTTCGTGAGGCTGACATCCTTGGGGCAGCCGAAGCACCTCCTCGACGTTCAGTACAGGATGCACCCATGGATCAGCAAGTTCCCCGTCGAGAGCTTCTACGACGGCCGGATAACCGACGGCCCCAACGTGCTCAAGAGAAACTACGAGAGGCGGCACCTGAGCGGCCCAATGTACGGCTCCTACTCCTTCATCAACATCGACAGCGGGAACGAGAGCACGGGCAAGCATGACCGGAGCCTCATCAACTCCATCGAGGCCGCCGCCGTGGTCCGCATCCTTCAGAGGCTCTTCAAAGGTTAGTGTTCCCCGCTCCGTGAGATATTCTCTCTTTTTTTTTTGTACTCGTGACTTTAATTTTACACGTAGCGTCTGCTGTATGCAGAGTCCGTCGACACGAAGAGGGGCGTTCGCGTGGGCGTGGTGTCGCCGTACAAAGGCCAGGTCCGCGCCATCCAGGAGAAGATCACCGGGGCGGCGTTGGCGGCGCACGAGGGGGGTTTGTTCTCGGTGAAGGTGCGGTCCGTGGACGGCTTCCAGGGCGCGGAGGAGGACGTGATCATCTTCTCCACCGTGCGCAGCAACAAAGCCGGCAAAATCGGCTTCCTCGCCGACATCAACCGCACCAACGTCGCGCTGACGCGGGCAAAGTGAGTGGGAGCGCTTGTAATTTTTCTCCGGCAACGCATGGTTGTCTGATCTCTGGGTTTCACCGTGTTGCCGCCTTTTGTGTTCGTCGGCAGGCATTGCCTGTGGATTCTGGGCAACGCCAAGACGCTGGCGAGCGCCAAGACAATTTGGCGGGGGATCGTCGCCGACGCCAAGGACCGGGGCTGCTATTTCGACGCCACGGACGACAAGGACCTCAACAATGTGATAATCAAGGCCGCCATCGAGCTGGACCAAGTGGACAGTCTGCTCAAGTTGGATGGCCTGCGTATCAGCGGCGGGTCGAGGTCCGGGTTTCGACCCTAACAAGTTTGGCCGTAGTAGCCACCCATTATTAGCCATCGCTATGTACTTTACTTGCTTCTTTATGAGGTGATGGATCTGGAACCCTTAAATAAACAACGCCAGGAGGACGGTACTACTGAAATTAGTTTACGCACACGAGGTCAACTATACTAGTCGCTAACGTCATGAAAAGAAACGTTTGAACAACCATTATTATTCCCACGAACATTGACGTCCTAGTGTAACAATAATTTGTTTCCACTAATAAGTGCAAGTTTGTTAACTACGTTGGGTGACAACTCCATATAGGCTTATGGAAATATACGGAGTAGTAGATAGCATGTGGACAATGCATAGCAACTAAGCAACACACAACATGTTGATTTTCTGATGCTTCAAACGACTATTATGGAGTGTAGAAGAATCAAAGGCCAATTAGCGTGTGATGATGAGAGTCTCCTAACATTAAAAAATACGAATCAGGATAAGGTGCTCTATTTAAAGGCAATCACGAGTTCTGCACGCAGCATTTTTTAACGGGTACGACCAATGGAACGGAGCGAGTTATGCAAGACACTGACTAATGGAGGCGAGGAGAGTTGATGAGTGCCTATATGTATAGCAGTAGAGCAACAAGAAGCCACAGACGACACACGGCGTCCGCGGCAAGATGGTCGCCGGCGAGAATGGATGCGCAAACGCCTTCTCCAAGTATGAGGAATTGGCGTCGTCCCTCCCTGCATCCCAGAAGGGTATCGGGAGCTCCCCGTACCGGAAGCACGAAGGCTTCTGGTACCCGGAGCACCAGCTGGCGCCGACGCTGGCGATGCGGGACACGTTCGTCGCCCGCCCGACCGACATCATCCTCGCCACCATTCCCAAGTCCGGCACGACGTGGCTTAAGGCCCTCGTCTACTGTGTCGTCCACCGCGGCCACCACGCGCCGGCCGACGAGCGCCACCCACTCCTCGTCTCCAGCCCGCACGACGTGGTCCCGTTCCTGCACTCCATCTACGAGAACCACCGCTCCGCGTCGCCCGTCCCGGTCCTCGAAGAGATGCCGTCGCCGCGTGTCCTGGCCGTGCACGCGCCGTTCACGGCCCTGCCGCCATCGGTGCGGGAGTCCGCGTGCCGCGTCGTCTATCTGTGCCGAGACCCCAAGGACACTTTTGTCTCGCTCCGTCACTACGTCGACAAGATCAAGCCCGAGGGATCCGCCATGACGCCGTTCGCCGAGGCGTTCGACCTGTTCTGCGACGGCGTGTCACCGTTTGGGCCGGTCTGGGACAACATGGCCGAGTACTGGAAGAAGAGCATGGCGCGGCCGGAGGAGGTGGTGTTCCTCCGGTACGAGGACCTGAAGGAGGACACTGTGGGGAACGTGAGGCGCCTAGCGGCGTTCCTCGGCTGCCCATTCACCGACGAGGAGGCAGAGAGAGGCGTCCCTGAGGCGATTGTGACGCTGTGCAGTATGGACAAGATGAGGAGCGTCAAGGCCAACCGGGATGGGATGCACTGGAACGGCCGTTCACGATTCAAGAACTCGGCCTTCTTTCGAAAGGGGGAGGTCGGTGACTGGAAGGCGCACATGACGCTGGATATGGCGAGGAGACTGGATGACATCGTGGAGGAAAAACTGCGAGGAATAGGATCTGGGCTCTCCATGATCGGCCAGCCATGATCGATCATCAATGTGTGGGTCAGGTGTGGATCGCCTGTCCTGCATCTATTGCTGGGCTTCGGCTCCGATTGTCTTAGCCCAAACCGCCCTTTTCAACACTACTTCGGCACTACTGTAAACAATATTTTCCTTTCATAACAAATAAGCATTAGACAAATTTCAGCGAAAGCAGTCGTTCCTGATTCTTCAGGCAGAATAAAAGTCCCACATCATTGTAACAAACACACGGTGTGTGAGATAAGTTCATGCACATTGCTCACCATCTGAACACAAACATGCTACAGATTGCTTGGTTAGTATTTGTTTCAATTATAAGTTCATCATGACACTGAAATAAGTAAACAACCATCAGCTGGATGAGGAATTTAAGGTACAAATATAAAGCTTCAATGGATCTGAATATGAATCAAATCGAAGTGCTCATCATCATCGAGATGAAAGCCACTGCCTTCTCAATTTATTAGTAAGGCCATGTGAAACGGACATCTTCACATCCTAAAGAATCAGTAACTTCGTTTCAAATTTTCCTCTAGCTAATTCATATCACCGGAACATGTTCTGAATTTTCCCTCTCCTCATTCGTATCCCTCTATGGTTACAAAAATGCGTGTTACCTTATTCTGAGATCATCCGGTACAGAGTTACCAGTCACACCTCCGCTGGCTCTGGCTCTGCCTTCTCCTCACCGGATTCCGCGCCCACGGTCGGCGTTACCATCATTGCCGGATCTACAATTAGCGCGTCGCCGCCGACCTCACGGCATCGCTCGAGCATGGACTCGGACTCCGCCTCCTTGCCAAGGACGAGGTACAGCACGCCCTGGCAGAAGAGCGGGCGGTAGTCGGCGGGGTCCTCCCGCGCAAGCTCCTCGAAGGCAGCGATCGCCTCGTCCACCATCCCGTCCACGAACAGAGCCTGAGCGGCTAGGAGGCGGGCGTAGCTCTCTCCGCATCCGGCCGCGGCCAGGCGCGAGCGCGCCTCGTCCGCGCCGCCGATGCGAACGAGGCAGGCGGTCTCGATGATGAGCTTCTCGAAGGGGTGGGACTCGGTCTCGGAGGCGTCTGGGATGGCGTCGTCGGCCTCGGGGGACACCGTGACCGTGAGGGGAGTGGGCGGGGGTGGGAGCGCGGAGGGGGTGCACGCGAGTGCCGGGGAGGTCACGGCGAGGAGGACGGCGGCGGAGGCGGCCATGCGGAGTGAGGAGAGGATGGGGTGTGCAGAACTGGCGGTGGCTTTCGCGGCGGCAGGGAGAAAGGAGCGGCGCCGGGAAGAGGTGGCTAGGTAGATGGGGGTACGGAGGGAAGAGGCGGCGGCCGCGGGAGCGAGAAAGGCCATGGTAGCGGCTAGGGTTTGTGGGGCGGCGATTGCCAAGGTCTTTGAGACTGGAAGCAGCGGGGCGGCGGCGGAGTTGGGTGAGGCGAGAGCAGGTCTGGTAGTACTGGTACTCTTCTCTGGTGAAGAAAAGATCTGAAACTTCGGTTGGTTTGGTGAATTAGGGGTGGGTGGCATTTGCGTCTCTGACTCGTGGGGCCCACCGATCTGCCTAATGAGCAAGTGGCGGCGACTTGCGTGGATCCTCTAGTCCCAAATACTGCTCACTAATTTTGTGAGAGTAAAACATTGTTAGCTGGCTGAAAAATATGATTTATATAAAACAAATAAACAAGCTTATATGAATAGGGACTGAGGGAGTACACTTATACATTTATCAATGACGGACTATGTTGACTTAAAGCAAAACTTGATCTATAATTTAGAACTACAGTTACGCTTCACATTCACACGATCCTTTTGTCTCCGTAACAAGAAAATGTTGTTCAATTGACTCAAACAGCACCAATTTTCAGTCATTTCTTTCAGGCCTTTTCGGATTATTAAAAAAACTCCCAAACCATAACGTCCACACGATGAGGATCACTAGTGTTGAAGCCCTTGTGTCTTCGGCGTTCATCGTGCTGCACGTCGGCACCACTCTGAAAACCCTCGTCCACTCGTCTCGACCCAAGCTCCCGCAGCCCGACTAACCTATAGGGCGAACACGCATGTGGTGAGGATATGCTAGACCGTCTCATCATCCTGGTCACACATGAGGTATCTCTGCATGCTAGCCAGTCGGGCATCCATCACCGGTTATACGTGCCAGGAAAAACTTGCAGCCAAGTGGTGCCCAAGATGTTCACAAACGCTTGCAAGGTTCGAAACTGATAGCCCATGTGAAGAAGCGTTTTGTAAGCTGACAGCCCATCTAAAGCCTTACAGGTCACCAGAGGAAGAATATCAAAACAAGTTCAATGATTCCAAAGAGTAACTCGCTGTTAAACTCATCTCCAGAAAACCTTGTTCAACTTCCATGTAGTTAAAATTTTACAGCAGTGCTTTCCTTCAATATGCTCAATTTCAATAACACTAAGGAACACTAAATTTCATAAATTAGTAAACTGAACTAACAGGGTTAGATATAGCTAAGCTACAGAAAATTTTTGGATGGCCACCTATACAAATGTTATACAAAGGGTCTTGCGGTTGATTTTGCATAACTTGACAGCAGTCACCATTTTCAGCTCAGAAGATAGCAATGCCTCGTCTCTAGCTGCTGCTGAGGGGGTGATACTGAGATAGCCGAAGTTTTGCAGGAATCCTCCTCAGAATGTACAGGACAAGAGATGAAGGGATAATTTCGACAAGCTGCAGAAAAGAAGGTGATAAGAACAGTGGAATTCCCAAACTGGAGCAGAACACATAACCTCATGCTTTGCAGAATTCATACGTACCAGGTAATAGAAGAAATTTAGAATTGGATGGTCAAGAACATCGAGGTCAGCTTCTTCGTTAAATGCATTGAAGCACATCTGCAAAGCAAATACAGTGTGAATTTCGTAAATGAATCATGAGAGCTAAACCTGCACAACTTCCAGTGGACAGAAATCCTTACCATTATGCATCGTGCCAAGAAACAGCAGAAACATATGCTGGCAACTCTGCCGACCTCTCTCAGCTTTTGTTGCTTCCCTTTTGACTCAATAGGAAAATATTTCAGCATGATGAAGAGCCTGCCCAACAAATCAGAATCGTATAAGTGCATATACTGGATACAGTGCAGTACATGTTTTGCAGCCAATCTGGGCAGTCCAATTGACTAACAAAAAAGTAAAATAAAAAAAATCATGCATTGCTGTTCAGAACTTTAAATAAACAGAGTAGTCATGATCTTGCCTTCCTCCATACAGCAGAAAACCCAAGGCAGTGAAAAAGGAAAGACCTGCAATGAATAACTTAGAAATGACTAGCACAGAATGATTTGGATTCCACCAGAGACACAGCCATAGAAAACCCTGAAGAAAAAAAAAAAATACTTTCATCAGAATGCCGTGAATAGCATAACAGGCTGCTGAATATAAACATCTGAAATTGAAATAAGAACAGTCATGTTGAAGACAAACATGAGCAACTCTTTAATACAAAACTTAGAAGTCATCCATAAAAAAAAAACCTGCTGCTAACTGCTTCATGTTTGTGTTAGTAAGCATCTCTATTTTGCCATTTGAGTTTTAAACATCAGAGATCTTCTTTCACATTATGCCATGAATTCTACAGTTTTAGTTGGCTTGTAATAATTTGGAATAACACCATATACAATGTGAATGCAAATGTTATTTTATCATTGATTGTGCAATGTTATTCAGCACAGAGCCACACAAATTCAAGCAAAATTTATACAAATTGAATTAGCAATAGACTCAGAAAGATGTTGCTTTACCTGCAATGCATAAACAACACAATTAATGATGTAGAAACCTGATCGAAGTCGATCAGTCATTAGTCCACGTGCTTGGTAAAGTATCTCAGCCCAGAAAAGTGCTAACAGCGCATAGGTAGTGAAGAATGCAAGCCCAGGAAGGTCAAGAATAACATGCTGAAAGATCTGGAGTAGAAATGAACATGAGCAATCCAAGTCAGGTCGGCCAAATCAAAATTATCATTTACATTACAAGACTAAGTTAAGGCATCCAGACCGGAGGGTTCACTTGTTGCACTTGGCGACGGAAAGCAAAGATAGAGCACCTGGCTGCAGATTTGCAATACAGCAAGATTAGCAGTAAACAACAGACAGCTGAGCATGAAGGAGAGCATGTAATGTTTTTCTCCAACATAGATTGAACTGCATACCCCCATTGACCACGAAATTCAGGAACTGGAAGACCTTTTGGGTTGTCCATCCATATTCAGGAACTCTGCGCTGTATCCTGGCAACTTGGATCTGCATGGCACATTATAATCATTTTTTTCTTCTATTTTTCAAATAATTTATTATTTAAACAGCAAGCATTGCATGTCAACCACAGGCATAAAGAAAGATACTAATGCTCTTACTTAATACAAATATTCAGATGCTATGCACACATTCTTATCCAGCACTATCTATCAGGTGAGATTTTGATGTATCAGAAAGATGCAAGCAACCTCAACTCCTCAAGTCCTTGTCCAACTATCTATCTCTATTCCAAATTGTGGTTTTCATCTTGATTGACCCAAACGCGTATATATATTCGTCCTGGTTATCATCTTTCACAAGGTTCGGACGCAATACATTATTGATAATTTGTTATCCTCATTCCTCAAGGCACAAAGCAAACAAGCATCTCTTTTATTCCCAACTAAAAGTTGCAGGTCGTGATACGGCAAATTCATGGTACTCATGTCAAATAGGTACTAAAAAAACAAGTATTTATTCTCCAGCAATGACATCAACACACCAACGGCACAGGCTTATTCCTTCGACGGTATCACGCCAGAGTAAATAATTCAGCAGAACCATCAACCATGAAAGCACGCATCTTTCCCTAGTGGCGTCCATATAGTATAGCTGCATTAACAGAAGGAGACGGGACGCTTACGAATGAGGCGGCGGCGATGACGCCGTAGAGCACGGCGAGGGCGCAGAAGATCCCGTCCTGCCACGCCGGCGAGCCGTTCACGCGCTCCCACCAATCTGCGACGGCCGCCGGCAGGGGCGCCGGCGCCGCCGCCATCGCCGCTCGGCGCGCAGCAGAGGGACCCTTTCGAAAAGAAAAGGACAGGACGACGCCAAAAGGCGTCGTCCTCTCTTCGACAGGAAACTCGTGGGGTGTGCTGTGCTCGCGGGATCCGGCGGCGACGGACGGCGTGGATTTATACGGCCGGGTCGTGTCGCTTTCGTCGCTCTAACAGAGGAGCACAGGTTGGTGTCCGGCTGTGTTGGGTACGGCCGCTCGCGCTATGTTTATACTCGTGCCTGGATTGATTATAATCCGATAAATAATCAATCGAGTAATTAGTTGGCCTCAAACTGCAACTCTGGAGCCGATTCGAGTTTGGAAAACGTCGTTTTCGCGGTGTGATTGCTGGCTCGCGGCTGCTATAGTCGGCCACGTTTGGGATTCGTCGAGCTGGGCAGCCGGATGAGATCAGCACACTCGGTTTGGGTTTTCGGTCTTGATTAATGATTAATCGCACGCGTTCTGGATTAGCTGCTGGATTTGTCACGCGAGGCATGTTTCCCACGCGAGCAAATTGGACGCCGTCCGGGCTGGAGAGTTGACATCTGTGGTGGTGAGTGGTGTCGCATGTTACCGGAGCTTGTCCATTAGCCAGCACCGTGATTGCTGTTCCTCTGAACAATCCAAACCTACAGCAAATCTGAAGCCTGACAAACGAAAATTTGCATGCATCATAGTGTGTATCTGATCAGATGCATATACTATGCTATTGTTTGGTCATGGGATTACTGAGGAGGGACATTTTCTACAGAGCGAGTTCTGAAAGTTGAAGAGGGAGCAATTCGTTGGCAGGTTTGGAGCACTTCCTACTAGATAAAGCAGAACATTCCTCCCAAATGGATGGTGTAAGGCGGATCCACGTGCCTGTTTGGCTAGCTATTTGCTCCTATCATGTAGTACTCCTTCAGCACAAATTCCCTGACAAAACGAACAGACATAAATATAGAGGACCAATGAATTCCGATTCCGATGCTACTATTTTCTTTGTCGTCTTTGGTGTTCATATATCTTCAGACTGTTGCCCATATTTCTCAGCGTTTCGCTGATCCTGAACATACCACGTTTTCTGAAGACAGGCAAATGCCGTCGGCCGATTAGTACAATTTTGCTATCGGATGCGTGAACATAGCTACTAATCCATCATACCATGTTTAGCGATATTACACCCCTTGCTTGCTGTCACACCAGCTTGCTAGTATTTACATTAGCTCAAGTGTTGCAGGATAAGGCATATTCGGACATTATCAATTAGTCCCTGCACGCATGACTTAAGATCTTTTTTCCCCGCACCAGAATTAAGAATATATCCATGCCTCGAGTTCATCATCACTCTTGTCTTGGCTGAGCCATTGGAAAACTAGAAGAGCAGCTACTGCCGTGTCGTCCATCGATGTCCATTCCTCTATAGATTCCTTGCTGAATGGTACCGGACACACATACAACCTTTGCACAAGTAATAAAAAAAAATCACACAGTACCAATTTTTTTTGTGCGGTGTTTAGAGCAGGACTTTTATTTGAGCTGCTTGTTCACATCAGCGATTTGTTAACGTACGGCCTCTTGAGCTGATAATATAATGTTTAAGATGGTCTCTCTCTTTTGCGAGAAGAAGACCAGTTAGCTCCGGGGCATGCATCACATTACGGCGCAGGCGTGGACGTTGTCGACGTGGAAGACGGCGAGCGCGTCGTCGTCGATGACATGCGTGAAGGCGTGGCACGGGTAGGACCCGATCATGGGGTCGTTGTAGCCGTGGCGGTAGTACCTGTCGGTGGCCATGTACGTGTTGTCCTCCAGGTACTGGATCGCGAACGGGTAGTACTCGCCGTCGTACGGCCACGGCCAGAACTCCGCCGCCCTGCCGGTCCGCCGCGCCGCGCGCAGCACCTCCCGCCGGTCCACGTACCCCGTCACCGTCACCTTCTGCCGGTCCATGTCGATCTCCACCGAGCTCACTCCTGCACTGCACAAACATATATCTGTTATATATACTACTGATGATGAAAATTGCATTCTTTTTTTTTGTTATATACAATACAAGTATTTCTGATGAACAAGGAATTATTCGTTCGTGCGTGCCTTGGAGCCGGGACATGGCCTTCCTGACTCGCTTCTCGCAGCCGTCGCAGTCCATGTGCACGTTCATCTCCACGACCTACCTTGGCCACAGAAAACACAAGCAAAACGTACGCCAACTGATCAAGCAACAGAAACTATATATATATATATATATATATGCATGTACCGTACCGTCGTCTTTCTCATTGACGTACGATCAGGAATCGGTTCACTCACGGATAACGCGTTCGACGAGGTGGTGCTCCTCTGCGTCCTCCAAAAGCGCAGCATTATTTTTCAGGCACCGTGCGAAGCCGGCTTCGATGGCCGCCGGAGTAGTGCAGGACGAAGCTTATAAATACTGCCGCGATAGCCCGATAGGAGGCCAATGTTTCACGGTAAGTTGCAAGAGAGCGACACCGATTGCATGCAGTTGGCGGATGCCAAAAGCACGCCGTCTCCCAACACACGAGGGCCGCCGGCCGGGGGAATATATGCGCCAGGAACAAATATTGTTCCGGGGAAGGATATCTGTTGGCCGGGAAGGCCTTGACATGTTGGGGGAAGAACATTTGTCATATCACCGGCAGGTTCCAGATAATGGATGAGATTTTTAGCCCGCGTCCGAGTCCGGCCGATCGTTTTCGGTCGCCCAGGCCACTTGCCAGTTGCCATATTGTGTTTCATGTCGTTTTATGGACAATCGGTCGGGAGTGACCTGGTATTAGTTCCACTCGTTTGTCGCTGGGTCAACCTAAATCTTGCTTGTTGAAAAAAAAACCTAAATCTTGCTAAAAAGTGTTTAACTAAAATAACATACCACGCATTTCGTTAAGAGAAAAATGAAATTGAGGAGCTGCTGGAGAACTATTTGAAGAAGCATTGAAAATGTATTGGAGTGCTGTTAGAACAATAAAATTGCCTTATGTCCCTGGTATGATAGGTTTATGACGATGGGATATGGTATTGAAGAGCTGCTCCTCTTTAGAATCTGAATCTAGATAACCAGCCAAATGGTTTCCACCATGTGATTCTGTTTCTAAGAGAAAATTTTCTCTAGAAAATTTGAATCTAAAACGTTTCACTTTGAGTAACTACAGTAGGACCCCCTACTTGAATCCCCTAGCTAAATATAGATGACAAACTAAAAATTGTGCTCCGGAAGGAACCCTATTTGAAACCTCAAATTTGGCTAGACACTCAAATCCTTCCCAGGGAGCTTATCTTTTGCCGTCATCACGTGCACATAGGCGTGACCATCCAGCCTCGTCGTCGCCACATGGGTGCAGGTCCGGCCATCCGTCTCTTCTTGGCTTCGTCGCATAGGAGTGCTCGTCCACCTCTTTTTGGCTCCATGCTTTCCGCGTGTTGGACAAAGGGATAGGAAGGAGAGCTTGACGCCCTCAATGATATATGGACCCCATTTGTAAGTGATTGTTGTCGTATTTTTTCGAGCTTTAGTTTCAAGGCTTTTATTGGAGTATATGCAAAATAGGGGGTCAAGAAAAGTAGAGACGAACACCTAAATAGGCCCTGATTTCAGTGCTCCTACTGGAATTGCTCTTAGAATCTTTGGATCCCTCCTTAATACACCCAAAGTCCTAGGAAGCAATCAATTTGTTGAAGAAATGTATTTCCTGGCCTGCAGATTGTTTTAATCGGAAAGAGTATTGAGGTACTCCTAAACTCATTTATATGGTAATTTGGATAACCAACAGGTTTTGATTTCCTCCCCACAGTATGAAACAACTAGGAATTGTAGTTGAGGCCCAGTGCTAATGTGTTAGACTTAATGGACTGGGCCGATTTGACGGGTTTTCTGCTGGCCCAGTAAAAGTGAGGCTTATTTGATTACTTCTATGCGTTGGATTTATTTAATGAACTAGGCTGATTTCATGGGCTTTCCGCTGGCCCGACGCAACAATATGCTCGTCAGGTTTTCTCTCCCTTTAATGCGCAGTCCAAAAGGTGGTCAAACTTTGCTTTGCGCCTTGCCCGTCGAACGCACGGGCCGTGACCGTGATGGATAGTTTGTCAATGCCATGTGTTAATCTTTTTCTGTCTATACTACTAGGTTTCATCGAAAAAACAAGTCGTATAGAGTCTATTTGCTTAGCTGATAAAACACAACTAAAAATACTATTTACTAATTTATTATAAAAGAAAAATACAAATAAATAATGATAGATTTAGCAGATAAATTTAAACGAACAGTCTAATAACCTTCGGTGAGATTAATGGGACTATGGGAGCAGGAAGCTGGAAACATATAGAAGCATGCAAGCAGGACATAAAAAAGAGGGTATGTATATCATTTGACTTTGAGGACCTGACCTAACCCATTCAATTGCTTTTCATTTATCTATAGTTTCTTGTTTTTTTAGTCGGAAGAAATGGCTTGCCGTTCGTTGCATTGTACTAAATACTAATAAGGACGAACGCTAATGAAGAAACGGGCAAACAGACTTTGGGACGTGTTTGCTTGGCTAAAAAACCGTATTGTTCGCTGGTTTATTGTAAGAGAAAAATATTACTGAATTGCTATTAGATTTAGCTAAGAGATTTGATAGATAAACTTAAGTGAATGAGTTCTTGTTTACTTAAGATTTGTGTTGGGATCAACACTTCAACCGCCATGGAGGATGTGGCGATGATCTTTTGGCTAGACAGCGGCATGCACTCCGCGCACGCGTCGCTGCCGCAGTCCTTACCGTAGAGAGCCGTCAGGCGCGAGACACGCATCAAAAAGGTCTACGTCATCTGGACCACCTCGTACGTCACCAAAAGGATCGGCAGTCCCACCCGCAGTCCTTTTTGTTTCGCCAGCGACGGCAACTCTGCGGCCCGGGCGTCAGATCGTGATCCGACGCCGGGAAGCTATAGCATGCTCCGCCACGTGGCCGTCCAAAATATCCAGACGCCTCGCTTCTCCTGACCGTGACGGCACCGGAAAAGAGTAAACTCTCGTCACATCCCGAACCAGCTAGGAGTAGGCAGCTACCACTGGAAGCAATGAGTTATCCAAACTGGAAAACACTTTAGGCCAAAAATTTTTAAAATTCTTCGTCACATTAAATCTTTAGTCGCATGCATAAAACATTAAATTTAGATAAAAATAAAAACTAATTACATAATTTACCTGTAATTTGTGAGATGAATCTTTTGAGTCTAGTTACTCCGTGATTGGATAATGTTTGTCAAATAAAAACGAAAGTGCTACGGTGGTGAGAAACGAAAATTTTTGCAAAAGCACAACTCCGAATCTGCTGTTCATCAATCACTACAATTACTTGGACAAATTAAGTAGAGAATTTACATAGCAGATCCGTGGACTGGAACTGCTGCTCTAGCTGAAGCTTCTGAACGGGACATTCAGACAACGAGGAGGAGCCGCGGAGCCACTGCAGATTTACTACGACCCTTTCTTTCCATGACTGAGAATTACAGCAAGTAAACACACGGCGAAGGACACAGACGAACAGTGCTCCTGTATACCAGAAGAGCGACGTCAGGGCGCGGGCTCAGTCAGGCGCGGGTGGCGACGTGGAGCGCGTGCGGTGGCGGCGGCGGCGGCGCGGCGAAGGGGAGGCTCCGGAGCATGAGGAAGCGCATGCGGCGCGGGAAGGGCGCGCCGTGGAGCAGCTGCTCCAGCACCCGCGCCACCAGCGCCGTGTACTCCTCCAGCAGCTCCGCCACGATCGCCACCAGAATCATCTCGCTCCCCGGCTGTGTGTCGGCTGATGATTAATCGGTGCGCTGGGGGAGATTTTTGCGGCGCGGCGGGGCTGGGGGGAAAAACCGGGAAAGGAACTCTCCGGTGGTGCGGTGGGAGCGAAATCGATGATTGGCCGCGCCGCGGGGGCCCTTAAAAACGGTCCGTGGATTGGGTTTGGGTTGGATTCCTGGATACGGCCGGGACCGGGATAAACCATAATTTTGGTCGCTTTGGCGTCCGGTGGGCGGCGTGGCTGGTGGTTTGCAGTGCAGGCCATTGCCGCTGGGGCCCTGGTGAGCCAGCGGCGCCCGCGCGCGGCGTGGCGGGCGCTCCTCTCGGCGGAGGGAATATTGCTAGGTTCGCTGCACCGCGGCCCGCGGGACGCCGGGACGTGGGCACTCGAGCCAGCGATGGCAGGGTGGGCACGGGGAAGGATTATTGAAAAATGTATTATGGCACCTTATCGGCTTATCCAACCGGCAAACGATTCACGTGTCCGCGTGTCCTCGCTCTGTGCTGAATCCAACGGGCAAACGCCACATCCTCGGTCCTCGCCGCCGCACGCATCCAACCTCGGGTCTCAGCTCGCAGGCCAAGCTGCTGGTCCTGGTCCCGGTCCCGGTCCTCTGCCTTGTTGCTTCTTGCACTAGTTCTTACGACTGCTGCAGGCGCCTGAAGGCTGAAGGCAAAGGAGATATGCCCGTCCACCTGACCTGAGCCACAGTTTTCTGCCCTTCGGAGAAGGGAACCATGGGCCATGGTATCTTCTCCAACCGTACCGGGCCACAACCGAATGGGGTGGGGGGTGGGGGGGGGGGGGGATGGATCAAAATCTGTCCATTGGACGATTGCCAATTGCCAGCGACACGGAAGGGGCCTATGGGCCGCACATTGTATTTAAGCTATCTGGGCCAATATCAGGTCTGTCTTTGTTGCTGGGCCGTGTCTGCTCAACACACAACAGCCCATCGTAACGTGCTACCAACCTCTTTTTCCTTGTTATATTCTACATACTCACTAGTCACTAATCACTACCACTCGATAATATCGGTAGGAACCTCAAAGCAAGAAAAGCTGTTATATATACGATCATTTGCTTCATTACATATGGACCTTATTAAGAATTCAAATGGACTCTGAACTTGGCACTGCCTGTCATTTGGCCGTTAACTCATTGATTGGATCACGGCCCTGGAGTATAAGAACTGAATACAATAACTTTGATTTCATGGGGCGATCGTGTCAGCGTTTTGGATCGAAGTGTGTCCAGGACTGCTACACCTTCGGTTTTGCAGGACTCCAGCCATATGCAGACAGCTGCGATCTATAGTTGGATTAATTGCCTTGCACATATATGACAAAAATAGTGTTGCGCCCGCCCAAGGGAAAGGCTGTGTATTAACGTACTACGTGGCGAAACTATTACCTGCTGGCAGCAAACAGAACCCGCGCGTGGTACGGTACATCCAACCGTTTTGCAAATAAGCTTTGCATTCATGTATTTGCAAAAAAGTCTTAAAAACACTTATCCAACGGTTTGGCATTTAGACTTTGCAATTTTGTTAACTTGGCAAAAAGAGAGGAAGGATTGGCATATATGCCAAACCTGTTCACACTTGGCATTGGGAAATTGGCGCGAAGTGATTAATGCCAAAACATTGGAGATTGTCTCTTTTCACCTTTGTCATACTTTTTTGAGACTTGGCAATCTCCCTCATTTGCCAAACCAATTATGCAAAACGGTTGGGAATGCTCTAATATATATGACAAATAGTAATTATTAGCTGCTGCAGTGGACCGTCGATTCGGTAATCAGCTGATTTTCCTAGCCCCCTCCTAATGAAAAATGTGTCAAAGCACGGTCGTGAGATCTCATCGTTAATAGTGGATTCAGCAGATTTGCTTCAGGTTAAGTTATTCGCGCATTCCATGTACTGTAGAGAGATTGTAAGCCACAAACGTCAGGAAAATCCTATCCCAGCAGAGATATATAGAAATTTAAGAGAGCACCATTATATATATGCAGGGCAATACTACAATGCAATTTCCAAAATTCTTCTCAGTCCACATCACGGTACAATACAAACATTGCCAAAACGGAAAAGAAAAAAGGGGCACGCATGCAGAAGCAACACACAAAAGCAAGCAAGCGTATGCTCCCATGCCTATTTATACGTCGCCGCCACAGGAGAGATACTCCAGTCTCCAGCTACGTACTCTCCACCCTCTGCGCGGGACCGTCTACTAGACTGTATGTGGATAATCTGCTTCCACGACTAGCGGGTGGTGGGGCACGCCGGCCGGCCAGCCGGAGCGAGGGGCATGCATCATCTGTCTGCTGGCGAGAAGATTAGGGCGTCGTTGTCAAGGACGGGGATATCCTCCGCGAGCGCACGCGCCGCCCACCCACGGGCCGGAGCACATGCGTACGTCGAGGTGGCCGCCGCGACAGAGATGGGGGCCGGGTGAGGAGAGAGATAAGGCAATGGGACGGAAGGGGGCATCGCCTCGCGGCAGGCCTGGAAAGCGACGTGACGATGGGGGGGAGCTCAACGGTTTGTTCAGATCTCGGCATCAGAGGTCAGCTGCCTGGGCGTGCAGCTAGCGGCGAAGGAGCTAGTTTTTAGGGGATCGATCGGCCGGTCCGGGCGGGACCGACCCCGGCTTGCCGGCACCCGCGGCAGGCAGGCATGCATGCGGCGCGGAGGATTTTGTTCGGGCTCGGCGCTAGCTCTCGCCTCCGATCCATGCCTCCCGTCGTCATCCCACGCGTCTCATGCAATAATACAGGCGGGCCGACCGGCCGGCCGGCGAGCGGGAGGGAGGGGAGGACGGAGCCCCTTAGCTTGCCGGCACCAGATCGATCGATTCGATTCGTTTGCTTTATGCTTCTCTCTCTTTCTCTCCCACACCTGTTGTAATGCTACACAAAGCCAGGACCATATGAATCTCCCTTTGCTCTTGTCTCTCAGTGACAGAGACCCCCGCCGGCCTCCCCCTCTCCCTCCCTCCTCGCCGCAGGAGGAGGAGTTGCACTATCTGAGAGTGCCTTAATGCACTTATTCGGTTCTGCTTGGATGCATATGCTTCCATCTCATATGCATGCGCGCACCACCAATTAATCTCCCAGGTGGTACAATCTAGGATAGGAAACCAGTGAATTCATTGGTGCAGCCGTTCTGTCCATGGTGACGGTGACTACCTAATATAAGCACCATTCGAAATATGTCTAGATCGAGGTCAGCGAGATGGAGCCCGAGATCCGATCCGGGACTTATTTGATAGGATAGGAAATTGTGGATCAGAGTAGCCGGTTATTGTGGGATTTACATCAGGATATTCTATGTGAACAATGTAGATATATATGCAACAAATAATATAGGAATATAGGATCATAAAGCAAGTCTATAGCAAGAAGGATTTGGTGTGGATGTGGAAGCTGTTTTCTGTGCCTATTGTAGCTTTCTTTCATAATGCAAAAAGAAGGTATGCTAACACCTAAATTTGTGCGTATTCTAACGAGCGAGTACCTAGCTAGGTGGTGTCTGAGTTTTCATGCCTCTCCAATTATCTTCATTTCCCTCTACTCAAAGCACCTTGATACAAGTAAAAATAAAATGATATCATACATGTCAGTTATTAGAAAGAAAGTTACTTCATCTCTTATAAAAAAAAGTCATATACCCATCTTCATTTTACTTATTAAGGCGCGTTTGGTAGAATTCCATCTCCATCCAAAATGGCTCTAGTTCCATCTTCTCTCGCGGAACAACTTTTGGCTTCAATTTCACCTAATGGAGGAACAATTGGTAAGGCAACTTATCATTGGGCCCACTTTATACATGGCACGATATGTCATTGGACTAACTCTTTTGTTCCTTTCCCTCCCGTCCTCTCAGAGATATCTCTCACATCCCCGCATCTCTCACTGTTAACTCCCTATTTTCCAAACCTCTCTTGTCCACTGGCCCAATCCTAGCTAGGCTCTAGCCCTTCACCACAACGCCTACAATGGCCCTCCTCCACCAACGCAACACTCCACTAGCACCGCCCCTCACGGCCGGGCTCCCATTTGGCACTGCAACAAAGCACGACCACGATGGAGCTGGTTGAAGCGGTGCATGGGAAACTAGGGCCGCAACAGTTCTTCCTCAGCTCCTCCAGTGCGCAAGTACACAGTGGGACCAACGAGAGCAAGATGGAGCTGGTTGAAGCTTGGTTTATCAGCTCCTCCTCTCCACTGCTTTTAGCTCAAGTCAATGGGTTTTACAGGACACTACTTCAGGCATTGAGCTGTTTCGTGGGATGCAATTGGTTGGTGGCATGATGAAGTAGCTCTTGGACAGTCAGAGAAGTGCCACCAAACGCCTACTCTGATTTTTATATGTATGTTAATTTTTGGATATTAGTTATTTAAACTTCTTAAATTTGACACTTAAGTGTATGAAATTTATGTAAACTGAGAATAAATACTACAGGTCAAGTTGTCATGTTTGAGAGGGACAGTCAATGTCTCGTTACTTGGAATTTTGTTTGGTGGGCTTCGACGAAGGTTAAACTTGATGGTGAACACAAAAATAATGATTTGTACTAGTTCAGATTCAGGGCGCTAGAATAGCGTAATACCCTACATGCAGTTTGGTGTGTTGCCTTGCGCTGGAATATTATGTATGAGATTATATATTAAGGGATGCTTCTGTCTCTCTTTATATAGTCTAGATGGTAGCTGCATCGATCTAGCCCTAGTTGGCAAGAGTAAAAGAGTTATAGTTCTTTACAGAAACTAATTTTTCTAGAGTCTAACTAGGCCGGTCATTAATATTTTGGAGTAGTACAAGTCACGATGTCTTTGTCCTCAAGTTGACCGTGAGCCAGCCAATCCTTATGACATCCTCAATACGAGTTTCATGACACAGTTTTCAACACATCCATATTTTGGAAACAGTGCATAGGAGTTTAATGGGGATGAAACTCTCTCTACTCCCATGAAACTCTTATCATCTCTCTCTTCATTAATATAGCGCCACATCAGCATATTTAATGTGCATGAAACTCTAATGAAACCCTCATTGAGACTGGCCTTAGGATCTTGATTCATCGATGTTCTAAACGGCATTTTGGAACTAAAGAGTAGATATTTTTACCACTATTTTCCTGTTTCACCTTCTTAATTGTACATAGACTACAGGTGAGCTCTATCTCTTGTCTCTAGAGTATAAATGCCGGCGATATTTATGATCAAAGGAAGTAAATACAAACAACACACAGGTCTGGAATAATAGAAAACAAATAACAATTCTAAGGTGTTCAAAAATAAAAATATCAATTAAAACATACTCACCTATTAAATCTTGGCCAAGATTTGAGTTCTATTCCAATCCTCACATCTGCCTTTCGCTCAAAAAACCAAAGGGATCGAAAAAGATCAACTGTCAGCTAATTAACTACTGGGATCGGTAGCTATAAACATTCCGAGTCACTGTTGTTGTGCTGCAAAGTACAGAGTGATCATTGATTCGATAGTTGGGTTTGAATAATGGAAAGCCAAATTTTGAGAGAGGAGGGGGCCGGGGGGGGGGGGGGGGGGGGGGCGATGTTGATGATGGTGACGAGGCTGGACCACGTACGGGTTCCAATTATGGGCTGACAAAGGTCCTGATGAGCCCTCGCACCAATATGGCTCGGGAGCAAGGCCTTTCTAAAAATTTTTATTTTTCCTATCACATTAAATCTTTTATCGTATGCATGTAGAATTAAATATAAATAAAAACAAAATTAATAATTGTATAGTTTATATATAATTTGTGAGATAAAATTTTTAAACTTAGTTTGTCTGTAATTGGATATTAATTATTAAATATAAAAAAATACTATAATAGTTAAAACCAAATATTTTCGTAAAATAAACAAGGCACAAGCCCCAGCACCCAATCAGGCCTGCCGGCCTGACCTGGTCTCTGGTCCGGGCATGCCCATGGGCGCAGGACCATGCATGCATGGCCTCAAGCAAGACGGTGCGTCGTAGCTGCTAGCTAGGGCCTTGTTTAGATGTGATTTTTTTTAGATTTAGCTACTGTAGCACTTTCGTTTGTTTGTGATAAATATTGTCTAATCATAGACTAATTAGAATCAAAAGATTTATCTCGTGATTTACAGACAAACTGTGTAATTAGTTTTTGTTTTTATCTATGTTTAATACTTTATGTATGTGCCGTAAGATTTTATGTGATAAAGAATCTTGAAAACTTTTTAATTTTCAGGTTGAACTAAACAAGCCCGCCCCGGTAGAGAATTCAGGCACAGTGAGACCGGCAGCCAGCATGTCATGTGCGTGTCTTACTCGGTGTGATGCGTGGTTAGCTAGCTAGCACGGAGACGTGGGCCTCCCACACCCGCATGCAGCTCAGACGCCATGCGCGACCCCTGCCGCCTACACTGCATGCCAGCGGCGGCCATGCATGCATGCATGCATTCCGCCCGTGTACGACTCCTTTTCTGCAGGCTGCATCTGCATGCATCCGACGGCCACGCGCCGCACTTCTAACCTCCGCTCTGTCTGACGCGCGCGAGAGCCTGACGCTGAGGCCTATCATGGTCATGGATCGGAGCTCCGATCCTCCGGCCGCTGCGGCTCGCGCGCCCAGCGGCCCAGGGGCTAGTTCAGCAACGGCACCCTAGCTCGCATGCATGCATGCAGGCCTGCCGCCGGCGTATGTCCCTCAGAGCCGGCCGCATAGCATGCATGCCGTGGGCTCATGGCCGGCGCGGCGCAAGCCGGACAATTCAACTCTCGCAGGCCGCGACGATCAGTGCAGATGGTTGGTTGTTCATAGATTAATTTTGCAATTTTAACCACAGAACCCTAGAGGTACGACGTGGGTACGAACGCATGCTGCATATATATATATATATATATATATATATATATACAATACGTTTTGCGTTGCTACTTAATTATTAAGCTCTGCCAGTGTACGTTCGATCATTAGCGAACATATTAGTATACACTACGTTTTGCTTCCTGCTGGTAGCTAGGTTCATTTACTCGCGTGCAGCATTGTCTCATTAATCTGCGCAGGACGACGGACTGTGTGCTTGTCGCCGAGCCAATTAACAATCACATTATATTATGGTGTGCGTCCATCTTTTGCTGGTACTACATTCTCTCTCTGCATCTGATGAGGAATATGTATAGCAGTAATAATCAGGCTGTTGTACAAGCTGTTTCTTCCAGTGATCTCGTTTCCACATGCCTTTGCCAATGCTAAGGGGTCAGTGAACAGCCAGCAAACTGTGTCCGGCAGTGATTAATTTTTTTGTCGTCGCTGCAATTTGCAGAAGATCAGCAGCGCACAATTAATAGGAGTATTACCAAGCAGTGATTGCCCTAGCTAGCTATGACATCCTTACCTGCATGGGTTTATGATGTGATGCTTACAGCATGTTTGACACACAGGTCAGATCAGATCTGTACGTCGTTCCAACTTCCAAGCAAAGGGTGGACCGGATCGGTGCCGGTCGACAGATCAGAAAGTGTAGGGCCATCAGCATGCGGCATGCATGCGATGTGAAAGAAGCGATCGATCGGAGACGATGAGGGATCGATCGAGGGAAAGAAAGAGCCTGCCTGTCGCTCTGAGAAAAGAAAGCAGCAGCACCTTTTGTTTGCATGCATGTTCTATGACAACAAAAGGCTGCTACCCATCTCTTTGGCCGCCATCAGATTTTGCTTCCGCTCCTCCCTCCACAGTCGCCAATGCCCATACGTCCTTCCATTTACATACATCCCTGAAAGGTACTTCCTTGTTTCCAAATTCACCCCATAGAAAACATCACCAAGGGTTTTTAAAACTCACCCCCTATCTTGATTTTTGGCAAGATAGAAAAAAATGCTCTCCAATAACTTCCTATCTCAACTCCCAATCTTTTTGGATAGGAAACTCCACCTTACCGCATAGAAATATACACGCACGTAGGTGTCTGCTAATCTGGAGATAAAAGGACATGGGGTGAAATGAGGAGAAGAACAGGTCCCAGTGCAAGTATACAAGAGAGGAAAAAATATAAGTGGATGATGTGATTTAAAAGCATTCATAATTTCAAATGTAAAATTGCCTTTTATATTTTAGGAACGATTATAAAAACTTTTAGAGAAACCGAACAAATATTCTCACAACTTTTTTAGCCACTTGAAAACTAGTTGATTTACCAGTTGAACTAAGCATCTCCAAGAATTCCCAATAAAGCCTCTCAATCTAGTATTTTTTGAGAATAGAAAAAACTCACGTCCAAGAGTTCCTTATCCCACGCCTCCCAATTTTTTGGCACTCAGAAAGAATCACCTGTGGATCTTTGCACGCATGCAAGACACGCTTGTCGGTCTTCCAATCTAAAGTGGAAGAGCGTGAAAAAGAATAAAGAGCAGAAAAAGATTCCTAATGTAAATGTCAGAAAAGATATCTAAAAGTGGTTAGAATAATTCAAAAATAGTATGGGATTTCCAGTGAAAAATTATCTTCTATATTTTAGGAGTGAATTATTGGAAATTGATAGAGATAGTCTATTGGAAAGTGATCGAAAATTATCTTCAAAGAGAGGAAATATTTTTTCTAATATTTGTTTGGTAAGTCGGAAAACTCTATGATTTTGGGAAGAGTTTATTGGGAAGTCTCGGAGATGGTCGAAAATGCTCTTCTCCTTAGTCTCCTACGGAGTATAATTTTTAATAAATCGTGAGGCTTGTCTTTAGTAGTCTGTACACCGTCCAACGTACAGTTCCGGAAGGAAAAGATTAAACACCAATGATGCATGTGTCAGGTGTGGAATTAGAAGCCTCTGCAGGTCTGGACGACGATGCCAAGAGCATCGATCCTGCACCTGCTCATAACTGCCATTACTGCAGCTGCTGTCCATGGCGCCAATAAAGTGCGAACAGCATGCATGCATCGACATACGTATTACTGATCACGTACAGTACCACTACGTACGTAGTGCCACCATGTGCCCAGATAAACTATCGTGTCTTCGTCTCCGGCCGGCAGGTATATATAAATGGCAAGTGATCGATCGTATTGAATATATATTATATTGATAACATCTACTATCGTCTGTATACGCCTGTACCCGTGCCCTGTACGCAAGTCTTCGGAGTACATATATACATGTTGTTGTGCGGCCCCGGCCGGCGTGCTTCCAATTGATGGTGTGCCCAGGTGGTACAGGAATCAGTGTACCCCGCCCCGGCCTAGCTACTACCATGCACCGCCGCTAGGTACCTGTGCTAGCATGCATGCATGGGTCTGTGTGACGGCATGAATGTGAGCAGTGCCATGCCAATGCCATGCACCAGCTGCTCTGCTCACTCACTGTCGCATCCCATGCAGCGGACACCTCTTTCTCCCATGGACCACGCCCCGCCCCGGCCGGCCGGCCGGAACCAGCAAACGAGCGAGCTGTAGCTATATGGGCCTGTACGTACTTGCAAATAAGGAGCCGGCCCCCGGCGCCCCGGCCGGCCAGCCATGATTTTGGCCTTTAAAGTCATGTGTTCCCTGCTGAAAAAGACGTGAAAAACTTGAGAGATCTTCCCCATGCAAAAAGTTCAAATGATACTGGAGTACAAGCAGTACTCCATACAGCGTGCAGTGTGTGTGTGCATGCAGCTGCGTGCATGCATGTATGTGCGCGCGTCTGCACAAAGGCGTCCAGTTTGTCCCGTCTAAGAGTGCGTGCTTGCACGCCGGTCTTCTCGATTGCTTTCTTGACGATCAGCAGCAGTACCATGGACAAGCTTTTAAGCTGCAGCAAAAGTTGCATTGCATTGCATTGCGTTGCCCCTTGGGTGTACGTATACATCTAAGGCCTTGTTTGGATACTGTCGAATTCACTTTAATCCATGTGTGTTGGTGTGGATTGGGGTGGAATTTAATTCAAATTCCACTCCAATCCACATCAACACATATGGATTGATGTGAATCCGACTACGTCCAAACAAGATCTAATGCATGGCCGGATACATGGGGTCTGTTCTGTACGTGGAGGTTGCATTTGTTTCGTGGTGCGTGGTGGCATTCGTGCTGCTAGCTAGATGTTATATACGTACCACACACCTTGGTTTACTATATACTATACCCCGTATTAATCTTAATTTTACTAGCTACAGGCTTCTAGTGAAATCTGTTATAACAATAAAAGAGACCTGACCTTTAACTTAGTACACTTCGAGATAAAAATTATACTAATATGAGCATATAGCAAAAAATTTAATAACCATAAAAGTTGCTATATATGTTCTAAATTACACACTTCTACATAAAAAGTAAACATAAATACTAGGTGGCACCGTGTATAACAACTAACCATGTATACATTAGGATAAAAAATGTTTTCTCCTCAACAAATCATGTACAAATGACATTAACAATTCACTTTAAATTATGTTAATACTCCATGATAATAAATTTTCCCTCACACAACTCATATACAAATGATCGTAACAATTCAATTTAAATTATGTTTAATACTCAATAAGTTCTCTAAGTTAGTACTTTAGATAAGTTTGTATATTTTGACTGAAACATATGACATATCAATACTGATAATTTTAATTTAATTTTGTTCAAACTTGAAATGCTTTGACACTCCAAGAAAACTAGGATGACTTATAATTTGGGACAGAGGGAGTATATAACACAAAGTTGATCTAGGCAAGCAATGGGTTTGGTCAAATTGAAGGAAATAAAACATACACTTATGATTTATGTTTACTTGACTGGCTTGTTGGTTCATCGAGTAACCAATGTGCTTGCGCAAACGAAGGAGAAGAGGAGTAAGCAAGGCGGAGTAAGCAAGGCTAGCTGTTTTCTTAGACCTAACCACAAGGCTGTTCTCATCAATATCCTGGTGTACTGTGAAATCCTAAAGTTACAGAATCTACAAGTTTTAGTAAGACCTTAATTAAATTCTCTGTACTGTTCAGCAGATGCTGACCCTACATCTGATACTATGAATTTCTTGGATTCTGCTGTTTGTTTGAATCTTCTTCTCTGCTATAGGCTGACATGATAGCGTCTGATAGCATTGTTATGTGTAATCGGTTCAGCTTTGAATTTACTAACAAAACCGTGCATGCGTCAGGACATAGTGCCAGGAGTGGTGGTCCTGTACGACTTCACTTTCGATCTATCGCTGGCTCACTGCGTATATATGCATGACAATTATGAGCGTTGCTAAGACGTACAGGTTTCGGTTTTATTATACCACGTTTGTACAGCCTAAGTACCCTATGTGGCGCATATACTACAGAAAGATATTGTTTTATATATATACGCGGGAACAGATGATCTAAGCATGCATCCAGAGAAGAATCTCTCTCTCTAGTCTCTACCTTTGGTTTAGTGCGCGACATCAACGGCTTATAAAGTTATATAGACACACCCGTTACCGTTAGCGTAGATCTGCCCCATACTATAAATACCTCTATTTACCACTCCACGCGCTCTTGACCTTATCAAAATTAGAATTGCTTAGATTAGAATAACTGCATAGTGCTTAGAAATAAGCATGAGCCTGACGACATCTCTGGTTCAAAACACCATATATCTCCTAGTATCAACCGTGTTTAGCTTACTACCTATAAAACCATGTGAAATTTGTATGGTTAATTAAATGCTAGAAAACAAATAACTAGTTTGGGTAAAACGAGAGTGACTTGCTAGGTACTCCATCTATTCCACGTGAGTGACCATTAATTAGAAAAAAAAAATCTACAAGTTCAAATAAATGTAATACCAAAAAATGTTTCAAGGAGAATCAAATGAAGCTAACTTGGTATTGTAGGTGTTGATGATTTTTTCACTAGACTTGGTCAAAGTTGAAGAAGTTTGACTTAGGACAAAGCTAAAGTGAACTATAATTTGAAATGGGTCGGAGGATGTAGTTTTTCAAGCATCATCTCTTTTCATGAGCAACATATGTTATCTATAATAATGAAAGCGTTATGTGCTCCTCTGTAAGCATTGAAGCCTATTTTAAATTTTAGAAATTTGTGAGGGCAACCTATTTAGTTCATCACAACCAAGTTTCATACTGTTGGTTATATATAATAAAATAAATTCAACTTGCATGTTTTTGCAAATATCTTTCTAACATTATTCAAAAAATACTATATTCAAACTGAAAGATATAGATAATGGTAATTTATTGTACTAGTATATACAAACACTGTAAAAAACCATATCTGTATGTCTATCAGATTATACAATGACCAAGTAGTGAATGATGTTTAATGTTTCCTGGACAATTAGGGTCTATACTCTATATCAGCAATAACTATGAAAGTTGCTACCCACTTGCCCAACACCCCCCTCTCCCACCCAAAATTATTCTGGTTTTGTATGTAGTAGGAACTTTATGCAGAAACTAAACTATGCTTGATGAACTTGCCCCTACGTTCATGGGATTCGAACCCCTGTTGTATATATAGCTACCTATTAGTGCGGACCCACCAGTAGTACGGACATAGTAAAAAAATATTCTTATCATTTTGCCGGCTTTTATATTCTACAGGCCATTAGGCGCACACATCCTACGTACCAACTGTTTCACTGAAGATATATCGTAGCAACTGCTAACTGGAGGCGATAAGGTTAACTATCGAACGATGCATCTATGAACAATGCAAAAGACAAAATACACCGATCTCCTTGAAACTGGTCCTTCTAATAATCAGTAGTGAATGCAGCCACAAAGCTCACCGGGGTCATTATTATATTAAAATAATAGGATTAACACCAGTGATGAAAATCATTGATCAGTAATTCGATCTCTACGAATTTGCTGAAGTTTATTGGGGTCACACAATCCTGGCTAGATTCGCACACATGCTAATAATATTGTAGCTTTTGCTATCTCTTGGATCGTATAGAAGCAAAATGCACCGGCCGATGATCACATTATTTCTGGAGAGATATATAAACATGGCACCTATGATATGCAGAAGCAAACCACATGATTTCCATTCAATGGTCATCTCCAGGGACCAAAGCTAGACCGGCCTACGATGCTCCAATTTGCTGGCCTTCAGTCAGCTTGAACAGGATATATGAGAATGGGCAATGCTGTCCCAGTGCTGTACATCAGCAATTTGCGCAATGCGTGGCACATGTAGCCCCAGTCTAGCATGCGCAGTATCCTAGCTAACTCCAAATGACAAACTCGAATTATATGAAGCACACGCGTTTATACCTGAAGTTAATGAATTTGTACTACTGTAACACATGCATGGACAAAACAACTAGTAGCCGTTTATCAAGAAGGACAAGGCACAGTAAATTGAAGGCTGCGCATCATCGTTATATACATCCCTGGGAAGTTTTGGCAACCAACTGCCGCTCTCTGCTCCGTTCCCTATGGAATAATGGATCGTATTGTAATTTGTAAAGATGTCTTGGTCAACACGATGCGTCCTTTTTCATGGATAACTGGTATTTTCCTATGGTCAAAGGCTCTCAAAGCCTGTGGTGTGTGTATTTGAGGATATGTACGTATACAATCTCGACGAGCTTTGCAATTCCAACCAAAATTTATGTACACGCCAAGGATTCAGAAGCTCAGAACCGCACACTGCTCCTTTCATTCTGTAGAAACAATTTGCCTTCTCTGCAGTAGATGAGCAAGCGCATGGTACCTATTTTGAAGTTTGAAACTATCTCGTGAAAAACTCTGCTCCGTTTCATTGTTGATCCGGAAATCATATAATCAATCCGTGATTACCAAGTGCATCGGAATTCTGAGTGACAAGCATACGACCATGCTGCGATGGTCATTTAGATAGCGCTAACGTACCTTCTTTAGCTTATATTGTCCGCAGTGTCTTCATCACTGCAAAATGGCAAATTGCTGAGTCTACAGAACTGGCATGCAAAAAGCTTCATGGTTTCTTTGCTTCGTGAGCCAAGGACGTTTTTCTTAAATAACTTTTTCTTTACGACTATCAGATGTGCATGGTGACAGAATAACATCTGCGCAAAGGTGCAGCGCATCCTGATGCAGTGTAGGCCTGGCTGAAAAAGACATGCATAAATATCGTATGGTGCTACAGTATACACACATATACTTGAGCTGTACACGCTACCTGAAATGAGCTAAATACTAACAGCGCAAAAGTAACCGATCTTCACTTTTCAATGTTATTAGTGCAGTCCACGAGTAGCCCGTAGTCACTACGTACACTACTTTTTTTTTTCTACAACACGGACTAGCGGTGAAAATATTGAGATCTTGGGTGGTGAAATTCCTTTTTTTTCGACAAAGACACGTTACAAGCACTTTGGATCACATTGGAAATATTCAGAAATTGACTTTCATCTAAATTGTACCTACGCTGTGAAAAGCTCTAGATCTCAAAACTAAACTTGTAAGACACTTTATAATATGGACGACTGCATAGAAAAAACTAAGCAAAGAGGTCTGAGAATAGATGTCCAATGAACGACGTCCAACATTCATGCTGGCGGAGTTGAGAAACTTTTTCTTTTTGGTGTTTTCCTTCTTCTTCTTTCTACCATCGAAAAATAAAGAAGCCTGATCTGACAATTATTCTCAGTCCTTCATCGTGGCCAGATCTAACCATAATAATTAAAACAAAGAAGTGACTGGAGAAAATTATTTCATGACAGCCTCACCATCTCTGCCTTGATGTCGTCGTCTGGAAATAAAAGTCTCTATGTCTCCATACCGGTGGAGATGCTGACACCATAGTTGTCGCCCTCATCTTCTAAATAGAGCCGCCATGGAGAAAATGATTCCACCATGCCCCCTCGGCTTGCCGTCGATGGAGAGGAGAAGGAGGAGATAAATCCCAAATACCAAAAAAAAACTTGGCATGGAGACCGAACCCTAAGAACTCGATCTACTAGAAAGACTTATTAAAAACGATAGATCCTACTCCCTCCAGCCTCTAGTGATATGCTGGAGAGGGGAGAGAGGGGGACCAGTGACGGCGACAACGACGGTGCTCCGAGTCATGATACCCAAGGGTGAGTCGCAAGGAGATGAAACTTCTCTTACTTTAAATTTGAACTCATCTAATTTAATATTCTCTAATTCTCTACTCATATCTAGACCTAGCTCTCTCCTTAGCCTTATCCTCCTCCCCTCTTCTAGGCTTTGTTGGATTTAATTGGGTTTGTCCAATTTCTATTCAACACTTAAATCAATGAAAATTCCAAGACTATAGTAAATTCTAGGTGTAATATGCATGAGTCCTTTATGTGGTGTAACTTATGGTTTGATGAGTGTTAAGTGTATGATGTGAAAATGTCTAATATCACAATACAATGTTAATATGTTTTTTTTATTAAATTGGTACTAAATTTTCCTAATTTCCAACAATCCAAAACTTGATAGGCAATTTTAGGTAGTTGGCTTTGTGAACATGTTGAAACTAAATGTTTTTAAGGGCGCACAAGACAAGAGGTGGTGCCAGAGATGCATATTATGGTTGATTGTTGTGCATTGCTATTTTGTATAGTCAAACCTAGATTAGTTGGACAACATGCTCCTTAAGAGGAGCGTGTGTTCCAAGGCGCTGATACTATGAGGAAGGGGGACAATAATCAGGATGGTAGGGGACTCCATAGTAGATACATATATTACTTTGCCTACTCTAAAAGAAATATGGTATGCACTTGAGGCCAAATATGGAGTTCCTGGTGCTGCTAGTGAGTTGTATGTCATGGAGAAATTTCATGACTATATAATGCTCGATGGCTATTCTGTACTAGAACAAGCTTATGAGATACAAACACTTGTGAAAGAACTTAAGAATTTTGGTTGTGTGTTGCTAGCAAAGTTTGTGGTAGGCTGTATTATTGCTAAGCTGCTATGGACTTGGATAGACTTTGCTACTTCTCTAAAACATAAGAGATAAGATTTTGTCATTGCCAACCTTACTGGCTCTTTAGATATTGAAGAGAAGGCAAGAGCTAAGGACATCCTTAAATGTAGTGCGGAAAAATCCTTAAATTTTTCACAAAAGCTCAAAAGAACACTACATTTAAGGATGAGAAGAAGAAGAAGAACAAGAAAAGGGAAATTGCTACACCTGCTGCAAGCTCGGACATTATGCTAGGGAGTGTGAGGAGAGAAAGTGGAAGCCTAAAAGTAAATCAACAGACATGATTGAAACTGAAGGAACATTGGGGTACACGGTAATTTATTACTCATATTTCTTTCAGTTTGTCATCACCTTAACAGCTGGTTGACACAGGTGCCAATATTCATGTGCATGCTGATATTTTTTATTTTTATCTTATTCGGTCAGGATGGTTCCTCCTTGTTGATGGGGAATGGAGAGCGTGTGGGTATGTGGCTATTCGTGATTTTTGTACCATCGATCTGAAGCTTACTTTGAGAAAGACCATGCAACTAAAGAACATGCAACATGTCCTCTCAATAGGGAAAATTTTAATTAGTGGTTTATTGTTGTGCAAGATGGATATAAACTTGTGTTTGAGTTGAATAAGTGTATACTTTCTGAGTATGGAACTATTGTGGGTATTGGTTGTGATTGGAGGCTTGTTTTCGCTTGTCTTTAACTGATGCTTGTTTTAATTTTGTGAACTATGTGAACCATGGTAATGAGACAAATGTTTGGCATAAATTTTGGTTGTATGACCGAGTACGAATTTAATTTTGAAAACTGATTTGGTTCAATCGAAGCAACCTCACAATCCTCACAAGGCTACTGCAGCAAGGAACTTGGCATCGTTAGAACTAATCCATTCCAATCTATGTGAAATGAATAGCGAGTTGACTAATGTTACAGAAAATAATTCATAACATTTATAGATGAAAAAAATGAAGCAATGCATTATTCAAGATCTATAAATAGCTGAGGTAGAAACCAATTTGAGATCTATGCACTAGATTTTGCTATGTGTTTATTAAAATAAAAAGTGAAGTATTGCATTATTCAAGATCTATAAAGTTGAGGTTAGCAGAAACCAATTTGAGAAGAAAATTAAACAATTATGATCTGATTGCAAGAGAATATTTCTCAAATAATTTTTCTAAGTTTTTCACGAAGCAAGGAGTTATTCATGAGAAGACACCGCCACCACAGTATGATGGAATCATTGAAAGAATAATTCTACACTCTAAATGAATTGGTTATTGCCATGTTATTAGAAACAACGAGACTATTGAAAGGTCTTTGTTTGGTTTTGGTAATTGAGTGACAACTTAGGTTTACTAATGGTGTTTATGTGAGATACACAGGAGATTAGTCCACAGGTGATGATGTGATGATGGAGGAGCTCATTGCACATGAGACATGACATGGAGTCATGTGACCAAGGTGGAGAAGATCAAGATGAGGCTTGGCTCGATGGACCGGTTGCAAGAGTGAAGGGCAAGTCAGAGGCTTTGAAGCGAGGGACCGCGTGTGACGGTGAAGCTTGAGCAAGACTTGGCGCCGATGGACCGAGACAACGGTGAAGAGCAAGTGAGGTCAAGATCGATGAACCAATACGGTCACGTGATGATATGAAGTGGATCATATCATTTGGTGATTGGTTGGTGCATGTGTTGCATCAACATTGGAGGAGACGGAATGGAATGCGCAAGGCAAAGGTATAACCTAGGGCATTTCCATTTCACTGGTCATAGGTGTGTAGAGAAGTTTATGACCGGATTTAGGATAGATGGCCGTACTATCAAGAGGGGAAACTTGTTTGCATATCGGTCATCTAGTGCCACTTGAGCGATCTAACTTTGCATACGTGTTAGGATAGAGTGGCACGGCAAGAGGCTAACTCCTTTGGGAAAATGTTTGTGAAAAGCTAACACACTTGCACAAGATGGTGTACACTTGGTGGTGTTGGCACATTTACAAAGGAGGTGGAGTTCCTAGGGTTGAGAGGGGTGTGGGTTCCTCTCTCCCTCCCGCCGAGCTTGCGAGGCGGGATTCGGCGCTTTTGAGAAAATTAAGTGTATATTTTCTATTGCGCCAGTGGGAAATTTGGAGAAGTCGCGGGAGTGTTTTCTCACTGAGAAACACTCACCGGACGCTGAGTGCGGACGCACCAGACGCTGGCTTCAGAGTCCGGTGTGCTTGACCCTGCTAGGGTTGAGCACCGGACGCTCTCTAAGTGCGTCCGGTGGGGTGCATCCGGTGTGAGGATGTTTTGTGTCCCTCTCTGCGCATGGGTCCGGTGAGCACCGGACGCTACCGGTGCTTAGCGTCCGGTGATCCTGCAGGTCTGCGGAGCTCTTTGCGCACGAGTCCGGTGTGCACCGGACACGTCCGGTGTGACGCAGTAGAGCGTCTGGTGGTGCTGTGAAAGGCGCACGTGCACAGTAGCCGTTGGCGGCAACGGTCGACTTCAAACGGCTAGTGACACGTGGCTGACGCCTGAGCACCGGACGCTGAGAGTTGAGCGTCCGGTGGCTCCCTGTGAGCGTCCGGTGCCCTCGTGTTTTGCCCAGTAAAGGGGCAACGGCTAGTTTAGCCCTTGGGGCTATAAATAGAAGTTGTGACCGGCCTTGGCTGGTGCTGAGCACCCTTGGGACTTAGTGTCCATGCTTGGGGAGTGCTAGTAAAGCCTCTAACTCACATATGCTTGATAGTGATTATCCGACTGTGTGAGCGAGTGATTCTAGTGCGTTGCATTGAGAGATTGCATCGAGTGGCACTAGGTGTTCGTGTTGCAAGCTGGTGGTGCTTGTTACTCTTGGAGGTTGCCACCTCCTAGACGGCTTGGTGGCTTGTGACTCCGTCGAAGCACACAAGGAGATTGTGCGGTGCTCCGAAGAAGAGATTGTGAGGGGTACGGTGCTCACCCCGCGGGGATCGCGAAGAGCAACTCTAGTGGATTGCTTGTGGCTTGGAGGATCCCCATCTTGAGAGTGGACGTGCGGCACCCGCTGAGGGTTTGGCTTTGGAATGCCAATTAGCTCGTGATCCATCAAGTGGGTGTATCGCCACAACGAGGACGTAGCTTGGTGGCAACCAAGTGAACCTCGGTAAAAATCACCGTGTCAACTTGTCTACTCTTCTCGGTGGTTTGCATTCGCTATACACGAGCTTGTATTTACATTCTTTATATACTTGTGCTTGTGTAGTTGCTCTTGTAATTAGTTAAGCTTGTGTAGCTTGCTAGTTACCTTCTTGCTTGTGTAGCTAGAAGTAGTTTCCCGTGCGTGGCTAATTCAGTTTGTGTAACTTTGTTAGTCACATTGCTTAGTTTGTGTAGCTAAGTAAGTTGAGCTCTCTAATTTGGCATTAGTTGCCTTGTTATTGAGCTTGCTAGTGAGCTTAGGCTTTGTGCGCTTTGCCTCACTAGTTTGTGTAGAAGCTCCCCGGTTTGCAAAGTACCAGTTGTATAGGTTTGTGTGACTTTGCTTCTAGATTTGGTTAGGTGAGCTCTTGTTAAGGTAGCACCTTGTTTTCTTGTTTAGGATCTTTTACAAGGTGTTAGAGAACTTAGATAGAGGGGTGTAGTCTTGGCTAGACCGATAGTTTTAATTCCGCATTAGTTTCGGTTAAGCCGGCATAGTAAGTTTTAGAAAGGACTATTCACCCCCCTCTAGTCCGCCATCTCGACCCTTCAACTATCTAAGAAATGGTTGGATGAGACAATTTTGATAGCGTGTCATGTTCCGAATAGAGTGTGCACATATAACAAAGAAATTACACTATTTGAGAACGAGAGAAGAAGAGATTAATTCTTTCTTACCTATGAATATGGTGTTATTTAGCAAAGGTGAATGTGCCAATAAATAAAAAGCGAAAGCTTGGACCAAAAATCGTTTATTGTGTATGCTATTGACAGTGTAGATTATAGTTTTTTAATAATAAAATCGGAAATACCTGATATAAATATCAGTACAATTATGAAATTTAGAGATGCTATATTTTTAGTGAATTTTCTATAAAAATGCACCTAACACTCATAGTCCTGAATCTATTTTATTGCCTGAGGCGCATGAACCAGTAATACACGCGATGTTGAAACCCGTGTGGAAAATCCAAAGCTCGGTACCCATGTTGATCTTCGGGCGGTGTTAGAAACTCCATATTTAGCCTGAAGTAGATCTCATATTTTTTTTCCAATGGACAAAGTCACATATGCATCAACAATGGAATCTGCTAGCACGTTGATTCTTCCCCCCTTGAACGTAGTATCTGTGTCTTGGAACACACGCTCCTCCTCGGGAGTATGCAGTCCAACTAATTTAGGTTCGACAACAAAAGAGTAATACATAGCAGTCAAGTCAACTAATATTCATCTCTAATGTCACCTCTTGTAATGTGTGCCCTAAAAAATATTTGGTTTCAGCATACTCGTAAATCTAGCTAAAAAAATGCCTGTCAGCTGGTTTTTCGATTGTTAGAGTTTTAGACAAATTGTAATACCCGATTTTAAGGACAAAACCAGATATGCACCATATGTGAGTTTTAGAGGTCAAATCTCACATATAGCTACAAATAAGAGGTAATATCAAAAAACAATGCATAAATATATAACGTACTTAGTATAAAAGAGATAACCTTTGATAACAAACAGCGGATAGACAACTCCAAACTTCGGGTATTAACTTCTCTATACAGGATCCAACTGACTGGTTGATCACAAGCCTAAACTTCTCCTGAGGTTTGGGGAAAATAGCAAGAGTGAGTCCATGTCGAACTCCACAAGTATAGCAACTAGATTGTCCCACAATCTCATGATCAATGTGACATAAGTAATGTAAAGTATTAAATAATAAACAATGAGTATATTTAACACACAAGAATCATCACCCTTAATGTAGATGTCCCCAAGGCCGCTCCTGACCGTGAGCTCGGCTAGTATACCAGTTTTACACTCTGCAGAGGTTGTACATCTTTACCCATGAGTCGTGATTTACCCTTTCGCCCGAGGTGATCAGCCTCTTAACCCACTACCAAGGAAGGTCGGCAGGGATCACTATGAAGCCTTTCAAAGGTTTCGTCTAACAAGTTAGGGCCATTAGATTCACTCGGCAGGCAGATATAGAGCCCCCCTTCCATGGCACATAACCCGCAGCCTATACACACGGACAGAGGCGACACTATACCCAACGTGTCTAGCCATTCTTACGCCATTTAAGGTAACCGCTAAGAAGCTAGAAAAAGGTCCTCATACTGGGCTAAAGCCAGAGCCATATAGCCCTCATGGTTGCACTGTTATCCCGGGTGATCACGTACAGATAAATCATCAAGTTGCTAAAAAGTCATTTTTATCATTTATTACTTAACATTAATCTAGTCACAGGATCATGGTCACAGAAATAAAATCCAAATGCTATACTTGCCTTGATCCATTTGCTCTTGCTGATCCTTTTAGTCCTGCTGGTCTTACTTGATCACCACATAAAACTCATCGACTAGATAGGATCATACCACACAAGCATCCGAACAAACATGCATAGCAAACATAATAAATTTAGAACAATACACCAATCAATAAAAAAATTAAAAACAAATATACGCACAGCTACAATCACGCAGACACAAAAAGCACACTAATCGGATCTACGGTATAAAAAGAACAACTACCGAAAGATTTACAAGAGTAAAGACTATATGTTTGTTTTATTTTAATTAACAAAACCAAATAAATAATATTAATTTAGATTAGTTGAAATATAAATTAGTCATTGTAAACTTTATTTGCAAGAGAACAAATTAACATATGAGTATATACATCTATACAAATTCACTATATATACATATTTAAACTAAACAAATTTATAATTCAAAAGCATATCATTGTTATTGATTATGCATATTAATATTTTTTTTACATATAGCACCGGAGTATATACAACGTACCTTACTTTTAGTCATAAAGCAAGTTGCATAAATATCAATTAAATTAATATTTTAGTTCACTCTAGCATGTAACACTCCTATTAGCGTGTAGCAGAAAAGACAGGGAAGAACGTGGACTCACCGGCTACCAGAACTGGACGTTGGCCATGGCAGACGCGGCAAGAGCAGGCCGGGGAATTGCAGCACGACTCAAACAGGGATTCAAGGCTCGTCTCGACAAAGATCCCCACGCCTACGAGTTCGATCGAAGCGAGCGGTGCACACGATGATACGATTGCTGCTCGGCAACAGCTAACAACAGGAAACAACGAGAGAGGCCTCCAATGATCAGACAGCACGGCAGTGTCTCTGTCAGGGAACAGGGCAGCAGGAGAGATTTGATCTGGCGAATTCTCCGTCTCCGATCTGAACTCGACGACAACGCAACCATGCAGCACCGTCGTCCAACTACACCTTGGATTCAAACGTGAGAAACACTGATTCACCGATAACATGGACGTCACGTAAAGAAGTCGCCGAGTATAGATTGATCTGGACGGCGGCGGCGCGATGACCAGGGACAGGTTTGGGACTGGGTTTACAGATTCATGACATATATTTATATGCATTGTGGCCGACTTAGATTAGGTTTAGGATTAATTATTTTCGAAATAAATTAACTTCAGAATTAAAATAATTTTAGAAAATCCAGAATTACTTTTTAAGCCGCGAAAAAAAAACTCCAAGAGCTCCGAAAATTCGAGGAAAGTTATCAGAAATATTATGGAACGTGAGGAACCCAAATAAAGTATTTGGAGCTCATGATGAGATAATTTGCAGTATCTCAAAATTAGATTCTGCTTAAAAAAATAGGAACAAGTTCAGAAAAGGTTGGAAAGATTTTCGAAAAGTTTGTAGAGATTGATTGATGAATGAGGGATTGAAAGGAGTGATTTGGGTGACAAAGAAAAGATTTTAGGAAGCTCCTAATAAAAACTTGAGCTGAGCAACAAGGAATTTGATCGGTGATAAAGATAGAGATGTACCGGTTAAGGAAGATCGAATCTACTAAACGCATTTTAAAAACTTTGTTCACTCTCAACACACAAAGGAGCAACAAACAAACATCACATAAAACATATGTACCAGTATGTATGCACAACAATGTTGCTAAACCCTGTGATGAATTTTAATTTAAGAAAATTTCATTTTACTATATTTTCATGAGCATAGAAATACAAAACTAAATAGATTTTCATCTATTTTGAAAGGAGCAAATTTTAGGGTGTTACACAAATTTAGTACCAATTTAATTCCAAAAAAATATAAATAACATGTTTGTGACATTAGACATGTGCACACGAGATTATATTAAGCTTTATGATTTTAATAATAGAAAACAAAGGATGAATTGTAAGAGCATACCTAGCGGCACCAGAGTCAATGCTAGTTGACATAGCGGTTGTCGAGATGTAGTTGACCCGCTCGGATGTTGTGGATTGTATTGTTGATCACCCCAAGTCATCAGGAAGTAACAGGAAGAAGAACGAACGAGCTAGAGCAGCCGTCCCCCTTTTATGCAACAAGAAAACAAAAATGAAGAGCTAGGTGCATGAAGAGATAGTGGTCATCATAGCTTCATCTATTACTATTAACTTATGAAATTGACAAATCAATTGTCCGATATACCAAGAAAAAATGAGACAGACCGAGTTAAATCCAAGAGTTCTTTCGATGCATTTTGTATTGGTGTTGCACAACCAGGAAAGGACAACATCACAACACCAAGCCCCAAGAACCACAATCAAAAGATGCTGACACGTACACAATAGAAATTGTCATGTGAGAAAAATATTTAGACAAGGACACGGAAGCACAGAGAGTAGGCGAGGCCTTCACAGGTACATATATACGTATGTATGATCCGAACTGTCCACTACCATGTGTAATTCAGGTCTATCTTAGATTATTCACATATTTTCTTGACTGCATAAGAAGCCAAAATCAAGTAGTGAGGGAACTTTTATTTTTATGACTTCACTTTTCACTCAGTTAAATCCTCCTTTAAAATCTACAAAATTCCGCAGCAACGGAGAATCGTCTAGTTTCATAAATTTTTAGACCCTCTAGACGAATGCGGGAAGATCCTTTCTGAAAGCACGTGAAGATAACTTCTTGGTGTAGTTTAGCTTAGCCTAGAGTATTAGATCCCATGTTGGCAAAGTGGGCACCTCAACTCATGCTGCTTTATTTCCTTGTCATTGTCATTTCGAATCACCATATGCCAAGCATGCATGTTACTTACCAACCCCCTGCTCAAGTCTTGAGAGAGTTGAGAGGCAGGCATCTTTTTGGTCTCTGCCCAAAGTCCTATATAGGTGATCAGCTTGGGTTGGGGTCCAGGAGAAGACTGCCCTCCTCCCCCTAACCCTCTCTTGTGTATGCATGTTTTCTTACAGCATCCATTTCTCCCACATCTTTTCTCTCTGTCCAACAGGCCACGGCATGCGCACTAAATGGACCCCAATGTTGAGGAGGGAAAGGATGAACCTCCAGCCTTTGCAGTGTACAATTAGGGTTTGTCTGATGGGGATGGAGATGCCTCTTGACCACTCTACTCAAAGAAGTTGAAACACTGTTCATACTTCTACGCAGGTGGCACCATGGGTTTATACCTAACACCAGAAAGATGATGATGGCTCCAACAAGCCACCGAGACACGTACGCATGCCGGAGTCCGGATATAGTAGTTGGATGGTGAGACGTGTAAAACAAAATTTAATGTCAACAAAAAAGAAAGAAGGCGACATGTAGATGGCAAATGCGTTTTTCTTCCAAACCGATGAGTATCTGATTGGATCTCCAGGATTTACTCTCAAACAGAGACATCCTACGCTGGACTATATAGTTATGTGAACCGTGAGATGGTGATTGTACGTCTAATGTACTAACTAAGCTACACGTATACTACGTCCGGAGGATCCTCCCCCTCATGCATGTTTAGCCTAGTTGTGTTGTTTAGTTGGACTTTGGAGCATTAATAATGCAGTTATGAATGGAAAAGGCGAAAGGTACTCCTGCTGGAGAGGAAGACGTACATTCATGCGTGGACTAAATCTGTGTGGATTAACATGAGAAACTAAAGCAGCTAGCAGAAGAGAAATATTCATGAGAAACTAAAGCAGCTAGCAGAAGAGAAATATACGGACTACTATCAATTAACTTGAAGCAAAGACCTAAAAAGATCTACCGATCGAGTAAATATATCTAATAACGGTCGGGCCGGGCTTTTAGTTGTAGTACTGCTTATTTGTTTATTATTGAGTTTTATTTAAAACCAACTCTCTATGAAGCCTCAACATGGAGTGTATCTTAGGCCCTGTTTGGCAGAGCTTTTCTTCGGCTCCGGCTCCGGCTACTCAGAGGAGCCCTATCAAACGTTTTCCAGGAGAAACAGTTTTTAATAAGTAACAAGCAGGAGCTAGAACCGTTTTGGAAAAGCTGAGCCATGCCAAATAAGCCCTTAATATATGGAGTATTTATAAAAGTTAGGAGAAAAAATCTAATAGATTATTTAATGTGCCAATAATACAACTAGACACACTACCACTCATCAACCATGCATGCTCGATAATAAGCCCTCAATAAAAAAACTTGTTTTGTAAACGATATTTTCTCCAAAATTATCAGAAAAAGATATGTCCCCAAATTTGTACACAAGGACGTTATTTAGAACGTCTCAGTGTTCTTCAAGGTAACAATCCTCGTGTTATGATACTTCAAACCAAATGTTTTAGAGTTTTTATCGCCAAAATACACCTAAGATGGCCTTATTTGAACGTATTCGTATTTACTTCCATCTACATGTATTGAAGTGAACTTTTGATCACCCACTCCAACCCGTATGGATCGATTAAAAATGGGGGAAAGCTGTTTTTATAGTAGTGTTATTTTCACTATAGTCGTGCCACGAAATTCATAAAATGTTAGTATGCCGTAGTCTATTGGGACCCCATGGTATATATGTACTCTATCTTAAATAAGTTTTTCTAAGAATCTTAAAAAGTCAAAGCATATCAAGTTTAATTAAATCATACGAGATATAAAATACTAACATTTATAATACTAACTAAATATTATTAATTTTTTTATGATTAAATTTGAGATATTTTAACTCTTTAAAATTCTTGAATTACGACGAGAGTACACGGGAGCGCACCATCTCATTGGTGCCACCTGCTGTCGCAAACTCGGTATTAATTGTTGCTTGAAGAATTTGGCAGGGGAGGAAAAACCTTTTCTACTCATCCAGGCCGTCGAAGCCACCCCTTTCGATACACATCGGACCGTGCAAGTGGGCTCTTGGAAATCCCCTCGATGGAGATGGTATTTGTTGCCTTGTGGGCGAGGGTCCAGCCTAGGAGCTAGGTCTCTACGCCCTAGGGCAGCAGCGGGTATATATCCCTCGGGCAGGCAAAGCCCGTAGGCAGGCGTGGCGTGCGATATTTGATACCCGTATATATGCATGGTGACAAGGACGATCGCTCACATGAGCCCAACCCCCAGCCAGCAAGCGGAACCAAGCCCATGGGCCCCCCACCCCGTAGCTCCATTCCATTCCCTTTATAAAGCTAGCTATCTACAGTACACCCCACTTTCCCTGCTCCGTCCGTCTCTCTCTACTCTACGCCTGACTAGTGTTTCCTTCTCCACGAGCAGCGACGTACGTACGTTTTCCATCCAGTGAGAGATACTAATAATAAATAAATAAATAAAAATGGAAAATCACTTATTGCTGGAAGCCTGTACTGTAGCTGACTAGTTGTAGCGGCACAGTGATGGATGCAACCGAATGGGGGAAGAAGCTCGCGGAGAAAAATACGGCAAAGTCGGCACTGCAGCAGCTACCACACTCCCAGTCCCAGTCCTCGATCCTCCTCCCGGCCAGCAGTCTACTACTAGGCAGCACTCTCGCTCGCTCGTCGCCTTCTAGGAATCTTCTTGCGCAGTCACCCTCTCCCCCCTACCCGTGCGAAAGGAACACACACCCACACCACACCACACCACACCACACTGGTGCTGCTGCTGTTGCTGTGCAGGAGGGCAGGCAGCAGCGCGCTTAGCCACAGCCACAGCCACAAATTAACCTCGATCGCTCGCTGATCACCACCACACCCAGGGAAAGAAGGCAGGCAGGCAGCAACTAACGAGCAGCGCTAGCACCACCATCTATCTGATCGATCTATCCGGCCGCGTCTCCGTCGCTATCCCCATCCCGATCCCCATCCATCTGGCCACATCCCAAAGGCGACGTCCGCCGCGCTGTGCAGCCGTCAATGCGGACGCCTTCGGGCGGGCGGGCGCGCGGCCTAATTCTTCTTCCCGTCTAGCTAGCTAGCTGCTGCCTGATCTCCCGTCCTTCTTCCCCCTCCCTCCACAGAGCCAGAGTAGCAAGCAACAGCAACGCCAAGCCTGCGTACACGCATACATAGGTAGATCCGATCCCGCTCTACTGCCCCTGCCCTATAGTGGCGTCGTGCCGTCGTCGTCGTCGTTTGCGCTGGGCAACAGTCCCTTCTCCGCCCAGCAACCTCCAGCGGCTGTCATCGCATCAGCGGAACCGAGCTACCCAGCTAGGTAGCAGCCGGCCGGTGGAGAGGAGTGAATCGAAGAAGCAGGTGGCGGAACCAAGCTAGGGAGGAGCAAGAAATACCAGAGGAAGCAAGCAAGCGCAGTCGAGTAGAGGTACAGCTCTAACTGCTTCGGGTAAGTGGTAGTAGCTATATGGACCAGTTCGCCGCGAGCGGGAGATTCTCTAGAGAGGAGGAGGCGGACGAGGAGCAGGAGGACGCGTCCAATTCCATGCGCGAGATCTCTTTCATGCCGGCGGCGGCTGCGGCAGGGACCGCGCCGTCATCTTCGGCGGCCGCTTCCGCCGCCTCCACCAGCGCATCCGCGTCTGCGGCCTCGGGAAGCAGCAGCGCCGCCGCCCCCTTCCGCTCCGCGTCGGGGGATGCCGCCGGAGCGTCGGGGAGCGGTGGCGGCGGCGGCGCGGCGGCGGACGTGGAGGCGGTGGAGAAGGAGCACATGTTCGACAAGGTGGTGACGCCGAGCGACGTGGGCAAGCTCAACCGGCTGGTGATCCCGAAGCAGTACGCCGAGAAGTACTTCCCGCTGGACGCGGCGGCCAACGAGAAGGGCCTCCTCCTCAGCTTCGAGGACAGCGCCGGCAAGCACTGGCGCTTCCGCTACTCCTACTGGAACAGCAGCCAGAGCTACGTCATGACCAAAGGATGGAGCCGCTTCGTCAAGGAGAAGCGCCTCGTCGCCGGGGACACCGTCTCCTTCTCCCGCGCCGCCGCCGAGGACGCGCGCCACCGGCTGTTCATCGACTGGAAGCGTCGGGTCGACACCCGCGGCCCGCTTCGCTTCTCCGGCCTCGCGCTGCCGATGCCGCTGGCGTCGCACTACGGCCCCCACCACTACAGCCCGTGGGGCTTCGGCATCGGCGGCGTCGGCGGCGGCGGAGGAGGAGGGGGGTTCTTCATGCCGCCCTCGCCGCCCGCCACGCTCTACGAGCACCGCCTCAGACAGGGCCTCGACTTCCGCAGCATGACGAACTACCCCGCGCCGACCGTGGGAAGGCAGCAGCTCCTGTTTTTCGGCTCGGCCAGGATGCCTCCTCATCACGCGCCAGCGCCCCAGCCGCGCCCGCTGTCGCTGCCGCTGCATCACTTCACGGTGCAACCGAGCGCCGCCGCCGGCGTTACCGCCGCGTCACGGCCGGTCGTTCTCGACTCGGTGCCAGTCATTGAGAGCCCGACGACCGCCGCGAAGCGCGTGCGGCTGTTCGGCGTCAATCTGGACAATAACCCGCTGTCAGAACCAGACGGCGGCGTCGGCGAGGCTAGCCATCAGGGCAATGCATTGTCGTTGCAGATGCCCGGGTGGCAGCAAAGGACGACTCCAACTCTAAGGCTACTAGAATTGCCTCGTCATGGCGCCGCGGAATCCTCCGCGGCATCGTCTCCGTCGTCGTCGTCTTCCTCCAAGAGGGAGGCGCGTTCAGCTTTGGATCTCGATCTGTGACCTAAAGGCAAAATCAAAGGAAAGTTCTACAATTCTTTCTTTCTGCTTGTTTCGGTTCTGCTTATATTACTACCTTCTTCTTCTTCTTCTTCTTCTTCTTCTTCTTCTTCTTCTTCTTCTCTTTTGATTAATCAATTATAACTTTTGATGATAGGAGCTAGAATTTGACGTTTTAATATCCTTGTTTTTTTGGCTCTTCACTTTTTGATGAGTTATTGGTTTGATGAGAAGATACATATAAACACTAGGAAAATCGATCAATGTTTTTCCCAAATCCGTGTCATGTTCTTCGTTCGTTCAGCACTCACTATATGATTTTTCTCGCGCTGTTACATCCGTCCATCTGTACTTGAGTACGTACTTGCCCCCATTTGATCGGAAATTCTCATGTTGAATCCCTCCCTACATATGATAACATGCATCTGCAAATCTGTCTATTATCTCCTAACGTATATCTAGATTTTAAGATCTCCGTCAGAAGAACTATATGCAGTGAGTGCAGTTGAAAAAGCTTGTAGCATCGACGATCTTTGTAATGATCTTGTAGGTCTTCTAGAACAAATTGTCTCGCAGCTGCAGAAGCTAGCACGGATGGACGGAGGACATATTGATCGCGCATTCACAACAGAGATGACAAAGCCAGCTGATCGAAGCAACAAATTGCAGGTGCGATCTTAAAATTCCTCCCACATTCGGTACCTTCTATCTCATCACATCTCATATCTATGGAGAGGCTTGGACACATCCTTTTATTGTACTACTACCTCTGTACTTGTGTTCTTCTCCTCTGCGTATCATACATGTATAGAGCATAGAAGGCTATACGGCAGCAAGAATAAACAAGGACTCCTCCTTTTTCTTGCTACGAAAGGGCCGGGGACACAGAAATAACTCATCTGTGGTCCAACTTACGTATAGTTTGGATTGTCTTGGCCTCGACTGTACACTGCATATACATACATATGCACAGTTCGAGCTGGGTCTCCATGCTAGCTATAGAGATAGAGAGAGATTTCTTTATGATCCCCTGCCAGTGATCTGTAAAAAGTTAGTGGGCATTGCCAACAACGGTGCCACCCTGCTGGTCATAACACCATGGTACTCCTGCCAGGAATTCATGGGGGTGAGGGTGATGAGGAGGACGATCGGCGTACGAACCTAGCTATGCACTGTTGCAGTAGGAGTAGCAACAGTGCGTAGGTGTACAAACCTGATGGCTGCCTCAGAAGCCTGCATGTGTTGCCAGCTCTTGCCTCCTCCTTGTGCGATGTGTAGTGTTGCTTCCATCGATGCTATTGCTAGCTCGCTCGCTCGATCCCTTCCCCCTTTTTACTGCACCAGCCTGCGATGCGAGTACTGCGCTGGCCTGGGCGTTTGTGGTGTGGGAGGAAAAGAGGCCACGTACGTACCGGCCTCTCGTCAGCTCAGCCGGCTTTGGATAGATTTCACTAACTACCTAGCAATCTGTAGGGCATGGGTGCAATTCTTTTTGCAATGGGATGGGTCGGAAACTTAGAAGGGATGGGGTACTGAACCTTGCAAGAAAAGTGCCTTTGGTCTTACTGAAAGAATGGGAAAGGGGGGCAAGAGGGATTTACAAGGGATTGGGAAGGTGAAAAGGGGAAGGCCATCATCATCTTGATGTGGCCTTCTTCACAAAGGATGGATTGGATGGAAGCCTCTCATATATATGGACTTATATGGAGATCCTGCTCACTCTTATCCTTCGTCCCTTGTTGTGTTCAGCATGTATGTAATTTCTTTCCAGAGTCCAAACTCATCAGTCCATGGCTCCATGCTATGCATGCTATACTGCAACTGCAACCTTATGATTCCATCGTTATCTCTAGTAGTAGGGCTATAGCTTGATTTAGATGGATTAATGCCTTTCTTCTGGCGAACCAGTCCTCTTTTACATGCTTCTATATCAGGTAGCTTAGTAGAAATTTAGAATCCCTATATATGTATAGGACTAGGCCAAGTCTCAAAACTTACATCAGAACAGGAGGCTGAAAAGTCCAGATCATGATTTTTGGACTAGGCCTTGAAACGTAGAGATGCTTATAGGTCCTGTTTTGGGGAACCTAGCTATATAGCTTATATTCGATGAAAAATGGAAATTCACTAATAATTAATGTCTGGCTAGCTTATTCTATAGAATACAAATAAAAAGTATCTATAACTCCGTGCATATATATGTTAGGCTATACATCATCATACTGTTCCTTATTCCGTTTTTATACTTATGTAATCATCACACTGTTTTCTTTACTTTTGAAAGGGTAAAAGGTTTTTTTTATTTTTTACTTACGAATTTGCTTGCTGACCGAGTGTAGCTAATGGCTTTGTTAGTAACTTCAGGTTACACGTGCCTTTTAATCTCTGATGCGTGTATTGCTGCCCATAGCCTTTTGTAATAGATTTTACTCCGTCACAAATTTACTGCTTCAGAAGTGTCTTTCTTACTGTGAGGGAGAAGTATTTGCCAGCCTAAACACAGCACTATCAACCCACATTTTGGACATGTAACTATGGGTTAATAATCTTAATATTATCAGATCAAAATGTGACATTGTTCCAGTATATCACTGTGCTCTGATTGATATAACAGATGAACCGGATATATGATGTATGCTCAATCTACCTACACTGGTGTTAATGATTTTTCATATGTCAAAATAATACTCCCTCCGTTCTAAATTATAAGTCGCTTTAACTTTTTTGGTACATCTATTTTACTATGTATCCAGATAAATAAATTTGTCTAGATATATAGCAAAGTGAATAAATAAAAAAGTCAAAGCAACTTACAATTTAGAACGGAGGCAGTAGCTGAAAGATGGATTTGAATATGACTCTGGATATTAAAAATCTGTGTCAACATTTTTTAAAATATTTTTTATTTAACTTCTGGTGCATCGATCTGTTAAACTATAGGTTCTAATTAATCGTATAATGTATGGAGCTAATGACATGGTATTTAGCCAAACATTCAGATTAAACATCTTTGTTGTTAAAAGTGAAAGGACAATGCGGGTGCATATTATTATTATTTTTGTCCATATCTACTTGCTCCGATCCCTGGCCGAGCTTACACAGTACAATTCCTGTAGAGAGGCACAACCTTCAACGTCGTGGAAAATACACTCTTTTTACTGTCTCTTTGGGCAAATGACAGTATCCAGAATATATAGTACGTTATTGGTATGAATGTATGACACTCCATTGTTTTCAAATTAAAAGGTGTTTTGAATTTTTTTAGATGCATATATCTGGACATTGTGTATATCTAAATGCATAGGAAAATAATATATCTAGAAAAACCAAAACATCTTATAATTTGAATTGGAGGGAGTATATATATAGCTCAAATATATATAAAGTATTACTCGATCCCTTGAATTCTAAATATATTTCGTTTTTAGGATTCTAGTTAGGTAAACCTTTCCAATTATTTGGACCATCAATTTATAAATGCTAATATATTGATAAAACATGCTCGATGTTATTGGATTCATCATGGAAAATATTTTCATATGGCATATAATTTTCTCTTTTTAGATAGTTTTTATAAAAAAATACATGTAGGAGTTTCATATTGGCCAGCATCTTGATATCCTAAACAACTTACATTTGAAATATTTGGAATAAGCAGAAGTATTTATTTTATTATACACATGGTATGACATATTAGACTTTTCTATACTTGCTTATTAGTATATATAGGTAATCCAATATAGATGTAATGTTAATGATCTTCTATGTGTATAACGTGAATACTTCTATTAATTTTATTAGTCAAAGTAATTTATCAAGAAGCTCCACTATCCAAAGTGGTATAGAGCACTAGGATTTTGTCCTAAGACAGTCCCAACCCAGAAACTAAGATATAGTTTCTATATCACCAAATCTACACATAGAAACCATATTCCAAATTGATAATTTATTCAAAGTATTTTTATTTAATCATATTTCTTCTCTCTCCATCGTCTACCTATCTCATCTTGCTTTTTGTATAAATATATAGTTCCTTATCTAAGGCCATCCTCTGTGGGGGTTTCATCTAAGTTTTATTTATGTTTAATATTATAACACATCAACAAATTTGATGACTTGAGAGAGAGAGAGAGAGAGTTTAGTAGAGTTTCATTTCAGGTACCACTACAAAAGATGATGTGACAGTCTTGGAAAAAATGTCATAAAATTAAACTACCTAAGAAATCATCTCTCTCTCAATTGGAACTCTAATAAATGAACATGGAAACTATCCTAGTTTACGGGTTGGGAGTGCCCTAGTCCTAGGTAGCTATCTCTATTCTTAATTTCATCTAACAAATTTAATCGGCAAACAAGAGTGGGTTAGGGTACCACAATGAAATAATTCATATGATGGTATGTCATTAAATAATTTTTGCAAAAAAAAACAAAGTAATTAGTATTATGCACATGTTGGTTACTTTAATTGCAATAACACCTAAATTTAAAAACATATTAGAAATCGTAGTTTTTTCCGTCTCGAAAGAATAAAACTCTTGCTTCCCAAGCAGTCAAACAATTTTAAGTTTGACAAAATATACATAAAAAGAATTAACATTTGTAATACCCAATAAACACCATAAAGATAATTATAGAATATATTTTCATAGTAAACAACATAAAAAATGACTTATCCCATATCTAGATTGTTTTTTTTTTGGGGGGGGGGGAGGACGGAGGAGTATATAATACCATGTTCTTGTTGCAACCATTAGATGAAGACCATAAGTTAACACGAACACCAATTTAATGTGTAACATCATATATCATATAAACATATAGTTGAAACACTATTAATGGGAGTGCAATGTGTGGCCACCTAATTTTACATGATGGTGCATATATATCCATGGAAAGACATGTTCTCTATGATATGGTGGTGCACAAGTGATTATGCATGTTTGTGAAAAAAATTATACTCAAGTTAATTAGAACTATCGTGATTGTTGGTTGCACCATTAATTCAAAATTCTTATTTGGCATGTTACTAGAAATAAAGATTTTAGGTCGTACCCTTCACTCTTATTAGTACGATGTTATAAGCGGTAACTTAAGGTGGGGTAGAGCTATGTTATTCCATTACAATCCTCCATTGTAAAACTCTATTTCTCGTAGATAAAATAGCATCGCAATGACTATGGTCATATAAAATTCTAGCTCCGCCATCGTGTTTTAGCCACACCACAATGCTCTAGATGATACAGTTTGGGCCTTGTTTAGTTCCCAAAAAATTTTGCAAAATTTTTTAGATTCTCCGTCATGTCGAATCTTTAGACGTATGCATGGAGTATTAAATATAGGCGAAAATAAAAACTAATTACACAGTTTGCTCGAAATTGACGAGACGAATCTTTTGAGCCTAGTTAGTCTATGATTGGACAATATTTGTCAAATACAAACGAAATTGTTACAGTGTCGATTTCCCAAAAAACTTTGGAACTAAACAAGGCCTTGATGTGAAATCTAGGAGGGGCTGGGTCGCTGGGGCAAGGGTGCTAATCTTGAGAAAATATATTTTTCGATCTAAGTCCAATAATCATTGTTTCTACATAGAAATATCAAACCATGGTTAGCTTTCTTATGCACTAACCTCCTCCACTATTCAAGATATTGAATTTTATTATTAAAAACTATATGTGTAGTAATATCTTTTATAAAATAGTACAACCATAAAATCAATATAGATATGTAAAATATACAATTTTATATAAAGTAACAACTTGATATAGTTTTAATAGTTTGTTAGTGTCATTGGTATATGAGTCAAGAAGGAAACATTTTTTATTACTTAAACATATTATATATATTTTTTGATCATGCATGCATGCATACTTTAGCTGTAAGATGGTATAACTTATATGTTTGCTTTAAATAGTTTTAATATATTAATAGTAATAATATAATTGGTACTTCATCAACATATATAGACGTAATCTATGGCTTTTAAAATTTTTGCATAATAGCGTATGTTGATAATTCAAATGGAGATCTAAAGTGATATCTTGTTAGTTTATTTTTTTAGTTTGCTGAATAACTTTACGTGCAATCTTAAGGGTTTACTTAGATTATCTATCATAAACGAAGAGTGGGTAATTTTTGTGAGAAAGCTTAAGGGTTTATCTTTTTTTTTTCTAGCACACATGAGGATTAATATGAAGTCTTCAATTATTTACTAACTACAAAGCATACACCACGTGTTGTCGCAAGATTTTTTTTAAAATGAATATATTTTGGCATTGCTATATGACATTCTGCATACGCCTAGACATGCAGAAAAACTAATAGAATATTTGATCACATTATAAAAGAATATGTGATGAAATAATTAGCACATTTAGATTACTTTAATATATTAAAGATTGAAATTATTGCGCACAAGGTTCAAAAAGGCGACGTCTTAGGCGCACCTAGGCGTGACTAGGTGCTAGTCGGAGGTGTTTGCCTGGCCTATGGGGGTAGGCGAACCCCTAGGTGGCGGCTTCTCGTCGATAGCGCTAGTGGGGGAGATGGACAGGGTAATGCTTCGGTGTCCCCACGTGCAGATCCAGCGACTCGAGGATGAGGCGCACCAGAGAGGCCCGATAGCAGAGGAGGAGGCAGGGACATCAGGCGATGGATGAGGAGGAGGAGAAGAAGGAAGCGGTGGCAGTTGAGGTGGTAGGCGGGCTCAAAAGAGGCAAGTTGTGGTGGAGGCGACAGGGAGAAGGCCGATGGTGTGGATCTAGGGGCGGTAGAAAGGAAGAGGTTAGAAGAGACACGCGACAGTGGGGGAGGAGTTAACGTCAATGGAGGAGGGAACGACTGGTGGCGAAGGAGGCAACGTCGGGCGCTAGTGGATGCGCGGGCGGATAACGCAGTCGAGCGGCTGGTGTAGAGAGTTGGGAGGGAGAGAAAATGAAATAGAGCAAGGGAGGGGATAAGACTTTAGTGAGGGCTGTGGAAGGAGAGTTGGGCATTAAGTGGGGCCTTCTGGACCTTTTCCTCTTTCTCCCACATTCTATCCACTGTATATATTAGCTGCTGCCTTGGAAACCGTGTGAAACGCCTAGTCTACGTAGGGCTTGCCTAGGCTCTAGGCTATGGGTTAGCGCCTAGAAACCACCTAGTGCCTTCTTAAACTTTGATTGCATGTAATAGAGATGATATGGATTTTTTGTAATTAATAAGGGATGATATGGATAGTTTGCCTGAAAGGATTGAAAGTTAGTGGAATACTTAGTGGGAAATGATGTAGACAAGATAGAAATTATCTAGTAAGGTTTAGCTTTATAAGAGCATCTCCAAGAATCTTTCTAAATCTCACTCTCTAAATCATCGTTTAGATAGTCACTTGCATAAAACCGCTTTATTTCTATATCTTTTCATTCTCCAAGAGTCTTTCTAAATCTCATACACACTTTAAAGAATTATTCTTGTCTTCTATTCTTAGCTATCGAGAAATCTAAAATAGAAAATGACTATATTTGGATAACCATTTAGAAAATTTGTTGAAGGATAGTTTTTCAACAAAAGCTCTATTCCTAGTATTTAGAAAGGATTTAGAGAGTCTCTCGGAGTTGCTCTAAGATTATAGGATTGTACCATAAGATTTAGACTTTGGAATGGTGAACTATTGAGCATGTTTAGGGACATGAAACTACGAAATGGTAGGTTGAAAAACTGAATCAACACACCCTTAGACGAGCTTAGAGACTGCCACCGGCCTATTTCACGCTTCTTAGACCATTTATCACTTTTGTGCTAACAAGTAACAATAATAAGTCGTTGACCACTCTCCGTGATACTATCGGAGTTTGACTTGCAGGCACCGAAGGAAGAGAACGCCCGAACATGGACTCATACACGCAGGAATAACATGAATGAAAAAAAAAACACTTGTATTTTTTTTAGTATTATAAAGTTGGAGCCCAGTTTTCCTGACTGGCAGTCCATGTCATACAAGCATGCATGCATGCATGCAAGAATGATGAGCTCATGCATGCATGGCGCCCCTGCAGATGCTTCTTCCCGGCCTCCAGAGCTACCAGTCTACCACAGGCGTCTGTCTGCCTCGTCCGATTTTACTGTGCTGTGCCTGCAATTATTATAACGCTGCTGACCTCTGCTACTGATGTCTGCTGTCTGGTACGGTACGGCGCTCGTCGATCGGACGACCGTTTGGTGCTGTTGTGCCATGGACTTGTTTACTTCTAAAAAATTTTATAAAATAGAAATAGTAGTACTTTCGTTTATATTTGATAAATATTATCTAATTATAGACTAACTAGGTTCAAAAGATTCGTCTCGTCAATTTCGACCAAGCTATGTAATTAGTTTTTATTTTTATCTATATTTAATACTCCATGCATACGTCTAAAGATTCGATGTGACGGAAAATCTGAAAAATTTTATAAAATTTTTGGGAACTATGCGATGCGGCTTGCCAACGCGTGTATAACGACAACGTATACGACGAACGAGTACGACGACTAGTACACGAATCCCTCTCTGTATCTCGATCTGACCGGCGCCTTTGAAGTTGAACTACTACTCCCTATAACATTTACGGTACAAAACAAACATCATTAAATTAGTCATAAATATATTTTATAATAAATTTATTTAAAAGCATAAATACTAATATATTATTTATTATAAATTTAATTAAGTTTAATTTTACAGACCAAGTCATCCAGTAGTATTTTTTCTTATACTAAACTAACAAATAATACTTTTCCTTATGTCTTATTTGCCTAGCGAACGTGCAGAGAATTACTTAGACCCAGTTTGGTTGTGTCAGTTAAAATTTAAATTTATCGTCCATTATATTGAATGTTTAAACATATCTATGGAGTACTAAATATAGATTATTTACGAAACTAAAAATATGACTATAGAGTAATTTGAGAGATGAATTTTTTAAACTAATTAATTTATAATTAAATACGAATTATTAAATAAAACAAAAATACTATAATATCTATTAAAGTTTAACAACACAACCAAACGCAACCAAACACTGTACCCCGCTCGCCCGTGCAGCCGACCGAGTTACTGTGAGCCGCTTGTGCTCGCACACTGCGCAGTTGTCTCTTTTGCTGCAGCAACAGTGCAGTGCACCAGGGCAGTGGCATTTTCTCTGAACGACGCCGCGCGCACTGGGCTTTGCTGGTAGTAGCTGTGAGACAGCATCTTTATGGAGTAGTATATAGCGCTGTGAGAACTTTATATATGTTTGCGGTGCAATGAAGCAAGGCGTTATTTCAAACAGTGATCATAGGACCAATTAATCACATCGTCATTATAGTATTATGATTATATGTGGTCATGGCTTCCCTGCGCGTGTATCTAAAATACAAGAAAGTTTTTTGAAAAAAATAATACAGAAGAATTTCCTATCTGCCACTCTAAATGTTTGGTCATCTAAGTCCCCGAAACTAGCTAGTTAAATTGATCCAAATGTACCCCTTAATAATACAACACATGCAGCTTTTTTGAGTGTTTTCCTAAAATTAGCCAAAGGTTTACTATTCCTCTTAATCATTTTTCTCTCAAATTCCCAATGGTTTTCTAGTCTAATTTAGGCAATCCCCTAGGGGACATATATAACCTCAAACCAAGGATCACTGTTAAACATTGTGAATAAAAACATGCCCAAAATGTCCCAGTTACACTAAAAGATCCTTGGAAAATTGAGAATTTTTCAAAGAACACCAAAAATCATCATTTGGTCACAAAGAACACTCAGAGAATGTTGAAAAAAAATCTAGAAATGCCTCTTTTTTATACAGATTAAGCTTAAAGTTCAAGTATGAAAATGTTCATAACCAGTGTTACACAAATAATAAGGATTTCTGTTAAATTTTCATTGGCCGTAAGCGCCTAATGCTACTTTATTTAACCCTATAAATAGCAAAATGTATGTAAAGCATTATTCTGATATATGATATGAGTTCATCACGATACAGTTTTTTTAACATACTCAACTCTCGTAAGGAGAGAAACTAAAAAGAAAGAATTTATTAGAGGGACAATGCAAAATTGACAACGTTTAAGTAAATTGAGATGGTAAAACGATCCGAGGCCATCTATTGTGCTTCAATCGATAATTTTCCTTCTTCTTGGAATAGATTCATCAAGGAATAGAATCCAAGTCCACTTTCATCATCAAGGATTCTTTGATTATTCTTCAACAACTTAACATATCAAGGGCCTGTTTGGATGGTTGCCACACTGCGCCTCATCGCACCGCACTTTTCGCAGGTGTTTGCTTTAGTACTACAGCTACAGCACGCCGCAGGCTCACCGTAGTCATTCAGATCATTTCTTTCGTTTCTCTCACCAAATATTCGGCTCCTATATATTTTCCTCGTCGTAAATTTGGCAATGCCTCTGCTAGGTTACGGCATGCTAAGGCGCAGGGCAAACAGCCCCCGAAGCTCTTCGATCAATTATAGCATCTTTTCGGTTTGTCAATCAATTTATTGATCTGATTCTTGAGCTCTTTATTCGATTCTCCTCTACAAGGTTAGTTTAATAAACATAGAAGAAGTACAAGGTATATCAAACAAATCATCGATCACCAAATATGGGGTTAGTCTCACATTGCACTTAATCACTTAAACTACATGATAAGCTTTTGTCCATTTAGAAAGCTTTTCAATTAGGAAGACTAAAATGACTTGGAATATGCCAGGAACCTATGTAAAAATTGGTCAAGGGGAGTGGTAAAATGGTAATAGATGGTTGTATAGGCCAAGTACTCTTACAGTCTTACTATATAAATGTCTTTCTAGCACTGTATACACGGCGACTGAATAATTAATGATGTGTCCCCGATATCACTTTGTCTTCATTTATCATTCCACACTAACATGTGCAAAGCACGATTGTTTTGATCATTTGATGTATATGTAAAAGTTACATTTAGTCCATAGATCACGTTATATGGACACGTATATATGTACTGTTTAGCGTGGACAAGAGCTTCTGAAGCTTCTATTCGCCGGGTGGTCCGTGGACACAAGTAAAGCTGTAAAGGAGCAGCATGCATACATGACTACTTGTAGATCGATACGACGTCCTAAAATAGCGTTCAGTATTTGAGTGTTAATTTAGTCGAAATACTAGTACTTTGTGGATTGACATTTAAAACAATATTCTTTTTTTTTCAGGTTCCTGGGTATGGTATCGATTCCTGTTACGCACGAACATAAAGCATATATAATACCACATGCATTATTCCAGATCACTTAATTAGAGAGGGGACGTCTCATTAGTGTGCTAGCTTCTTTATTCCAATGAGTAGTAAAGCAAGAATAAGCGTCGTACATATGTTAAAACTATGCATGATGCAAAGCAATGCTTCCCTTTGCCTTGCCACATTCAATGTTTGTCCTTTTTCCTTGCAAAATAATTATCCAGCAGCAAATATTCTTGTTGCCCAGAAAAAGCATCCACCGCACCAACCATCCTTACCGTATACACATACTTCCTCTGTTATATTTTAAAGTGTGACGTTTTGTTTGTCCCAAGTCAAACGTGTATCTTTGACCATTGATTTAAAAAAAATAGTTTCATATCATAAGATTTATATTTTTAAATTTATCACGAGAAATACTATCATAACATATAATTCAAATATTGTCAAACTACAAGAATTTTTAAAAATGGTTGGTCAAAGGTACATTATTGGACTTAGGACAAACCAAATATGTCACTTAAAAAAGACGGAGGGAGTACACATGATTTTTATCGACGCCACTATTTCACGAATGTTTAGTGAAAACGAAAGCAACGGTCAATTTTTTTTTCTTTTTTTTGGAAAGTACATACGTTACTTTCTATTTTTTAGACAGAACAAGAATCGTTTCTCTTTCTCTTTTGAGGCATTTGATTCTCTTTTCACTTTCTTTTGCTAGATCACCCGCCCTTTAATATTTTTTATATTTTTTTAAGAAGCATGTGCTCATAACTTATAAAATGGAATTAAAAAGCATAACTTTCATGATAAACTTAACAGTACTAACTTAGAAGTGCTTCTAGATAACATAAGTTCGAGGAATAACTCAACATTGCTAACTTAGTCGTTCTCAAAAAAAAGTTATAGGATATAACTTATGTACATAAGTTTACTCCCACTATTTCAAATTGACTTTTCTAAATTGAATTTAGTATGTATCCAGACACAACTATATATGTATACACATAGCAAAATTAATATATGTAGAAATATCAAAACATTTTATAATTTGAAATAGAGGGAGACATAAGTTACACAATACAATTTATGTACATAAGTTACATAACTAATACACCAGTGTATATAGAAAGTTATGCAGTTATTATACACAAAAAGAAGTTATACAATACAACTTAGCAGAATAGGTTAGCAGCATAACTTAGCAGAATAAGTTAGCAATATAACTTATATGTTATAAGTTAATATACATAAATTGCTACTAGAAAAATAAAAATCTTCGAAACATATAGAAGTGGGGTCTAATTTTGTTCGTCTCGTCACGTTGAACACACCGGTAAAGATGAAATTAAAAATAGATACATCATTCAAAAGTTATAGTAATTTAAAATAAATATTTTGCTTTTTTTTTATGATGACGTCAAAAGCAGAGGGAAAGGGAAGTGGGGGAGGAGGGTAGGAGACCGGCGTGCATTAGCTGTCGGATCGTTCGCTGAATTGAAAACTACTGAACGACCGTAAGAATGGAATTGGGGATTTTTATAGATGATCAAAATCGATATTTAGATAGTTTTTAAAACCAATAGAGAAATAAAAGGAATTTTTAGAGATTATATTTTGTAACCGTCCTCTAAATCTCCACCTACCTGAAAATTGATTTTACCTAAATGTTTTTTAGATTGTTTATCATTTTTTATAAATCTTAAAAAACCAGAAAAATACATTCATGTGCTTGGTCGATAGATTAATTTCCCTCTTGCCTGATCAACCTACATAGTCAAAAGTGACATTCAAGTGCACCACTCCTACCATCATACTACATAATCACTTGCAACAAGTTTATGTAAACACATACAAATATTGTATTGAATATTTTGGATCATAAACGATCTCAAATGATAATTTGAACTTCAAAGTTTAGATCTCATCGAACACTATAACTTGGAGTAGGGGGTGTCACTTTTGCCTTTTTCTATTCCCCACTTCCTTTTTTCTGTTCTTCCATTGTACATATGTATTTGTTTGTCATTCCTTTTATTAATGATGAAAACAAAAAAAAAGTTAGGGGGCTCCCTGCCGACGCTTTCAAAAAATTATGAGAACTTAAAAAGGTATATATATCTCAATCTCCAAACAATCTCAAACAAAAAATCCATCAGCTATAAAGTTTTAGATCACGCCGGTCTCTATACTTTTGGTATAAAATTTGTATTTATAAGACTTTATTTGAAAATTATGAATTTATTTGTTTGCCAACTAATTTCAAGGATAGTTGACTTCCCTAAAAGATAGATTTCTAGGGTTGGTTGACTTAGTCATTCATCCATAAAACTCACCAATTTTTAGAGCAATTGACATAAGACTAGTCTTAGTGGGGAGTTTCATGTCGTTGTGTAAAACAATGAAGAAGACAAAACTGAAGACAACTGCACACAAGGACCGAGACAAATGGCGGTGGGAAGGTTGCGAGCAGGGGATCATTCCCCTTATGAATGCGAAAACTACACTGATATTTTCTTGAAATTTAAATAAATTTTGAAGAGTTGTTGCAACTTCTGCCCTAAATTGTCTAGAAGACACCGGCATGCTCATCTGACCATGGCGACACAGGCAGCCTCGTCTGCTTCTGCTGGGTGAAAGGTCTCTGTCGGGTGGGTATGGCACTGTCACGGACCACAACTAGCCGCTCCAAGCGATCAATTTCTATGTTGGCGTCCAGTCCAGTCCAATCCAATCGGAACAACATTGGCGCCCTTCTCCACGCACGTGTAGGATTTGCACAACGACGTTCATTCCCTGCGCATGAAGGTTCAAGCACTCGACCCCCCTCTAAACCCCAACCCTATAGGAGGAGGTCTTAAGTTTGTGCTGGACCATTGAATGTAAAAACTCCATTGTTTTTTTTTTAAAAAAATTCAAATAAGTTTTGAAGAGTTGCTGCATCATCGTCTGTCCTGGATCGACAAAACACCGGCATCCCCATCAGACCATGGTGACATAGGCAGCCCCGACTTCTTCAGTCGACGCAACACACCCACGGCGGGTGCGTTTGACGCATGACGTAGGCGCTCTCGCAGAGCACGACTAGCCGCACCGAGCGGACGACCTCCGTGCGATCATCTAACGACTTCGGTGGAGGATCTGCGGAACCACGTTGATTCTCCGTGAGCATAGAGGTTGAAGCACTCGGCCCCCCAATGGGAGGACTTCCATTCCTGCTGGACGACCATTTACCACCTTTTCAGTAGTTAGCATGATTAGCACATCTTTTTTTTCACTGACGATGGAGTCCTTACCTTACAACACACAGATCGACCTTGTAGTAATAATAATAATAATAACCGGCTGGCCTGGCCAGAAGTTGCCCTTAAAGATAAAACGAAAAAGGAGAAACCAACGCTGCAAAAAACGAAGGAGGGTGTCAGTGCTTGTCAACGACGACAGGTAGTCTCGAGCGCAGGCTCTCGCACGCAGCGCAGCCTTACAGAGCGAGCAGCCAGTTGCGCCTGTCCGCGCGGCGCCGGCGCGCGCAGCGGCAGATCTGCAGAACGTCGCATGCATGCAAAAACCTGCCCATGCTTTTGTTTCCACGTACGCCCAGACTATCCACGAACTTTATTTGCCCATGCCATCGATGCGTTGTACTACTACCACTACGAGGTGCCGTCCACAGTGATCCAGTCCAGACTGCATGCAGGCGCAGGGGAAGGCTGGTGGCGCGCGGGTGGCCGGACGGGCCGGCCGGCAAGAGTCGCTGGCGAAGGTAGGAGGGGGGACGTGGACGGTGTCCGCTTTGGTCGCCTTTTGATTCATCCATCCGTTCCTTGATTGGACATGTGGTAGCTGCATAGCGGCATTCACAACAGGAGACAGAACCCATCATGCAATGCATATGGTCGACACGGACATTCATGCACGCGCACCATATGATAGACCATGCTGTGAGATGCTGACAAGTGCACTTGCAGAGTCTCTGTCCTAGCTACGAGCGAGCGCACGAACGGCATGATGATGGCGCCGGCCGCCTCGTCACGCGCTGGTGGTCGAATCGAAGAAAGATGAAAAAGCTAAAGGGATCCGGTCGTTTGGTTTGGGCGCCAAGGAAGCTGGCTGCTGGCCGTTCGAGTGGAAAACTGACTGAGAGAGAGAGAGAGAGAGAGAGAGAGATCCGAACCGAAGCTCCCTTCCGTTTTGCCTTTGTGACATTGCGTGGGTTCGTTCGACAACGACGGCTCCGCCGGGCGGTGGCACGAGTGGAGGGCCACCAGGCCGTACTCCTATCGTCGATGTGACAATGAGCATGGGACATTTATCCGGCGGGCCTATCGGCAGAAGAAGCGGGGCAGGCCGGCCCAGCCCAGTGCTGCAGCGGAAGCCCACCAGCAGCACAGCAGGCCACCACGCTGGCGCTGGGACCTGCGCGGCGCGCAGCGCCACAGCGTCCTCGTCGCCTCGCTGCCGTCTCGCAATCGCAGGTCATGGCTGTGACGAGGAGGTGTAACTGTCGCCGGCTGCGCTGCGCCTGGGTGGCAAGTGGCAACGGCGACCCGTGCGTAGGTGGGTGCGTGTTTGCTGCCTGTGCCTGCCCATGATGAGACGAGGGGACCGGCCGGAGACGACGTCCTCCGTCCGTCCCCGTGCATATATGCTCATCTGCCTACTAGCGCCCTACCACACCCAGCTGCACGTACGGGACGCTTGAGCGATGCATTTGGCCGGCTCGAGTTGGCAGAGCGCAGGCAGGCGATCGACAGGCTGCAGCCGTCGTGTTAGCCCACCAGTGTGTACTCATGCATGCGCGCGTTTCTGCGTGTCTTCCTTTGCTTATCGCTTTTACTCCGTACTTCACTGCACCTGCTGATGCAATGGATCGAGGCACAGGCACTGATGAGAGTAGAGACCGTCGTCATAAACCATTGAGCCCATCCAAAGGCAGGCGATAATTATAGTTTAGTAGCAGCTTATTCAGCTGATTTGTTTTCAATCTGTTCATCCTCTACAATTCTTGTACTGATTTATTTCTTGTGAGAAAACAAATCCCCTTGTTATAAAACTGCTCAGACCTCAGAATATTCAGACTGATTGAAGAAGGAGAAGATAAGGAGACAGACTGACAGCGTGCAAACGGGACGGCCCATTGTACATCTGAATAAGTCGGCCTGCTCATAGTTGAAACGTACCCAAGTCCATAGGACTTGTGGTCTTGCATATCTATTGGGCCACGCCTTCTTTGCGAAGATGGGCCGGACCTTTCTTTTGTCACAAGGAAACCAGACCACCTTGCTAGGGTTTTACACCGCTGCTCCTCCGCCGCCCCTGCGCAGTATAACCAGCCGTCCCGGCAAAAATCCTCCTCGGCGGAGAGCGAGCGTGCAGTAACCAACCAACCCAGCCACCGATCGACCGCGCAAGACTTGGGGAGCAAGCAAGGCAGAGGCGAAGCGGCTGGCCATGGATTCCTTCTCGTCCTCGCTGCCGTCGTCAGGTGCCGGCGCCAACCCGGACGCTGTTATGGAACAGATCAAGGCGCAGCTCGCGCAGGCTTACGCGCAGGAGTTTCTTGAGGTCAAATCTCTTGCGTTCTTTTTCTTCTGTTGATGACACTTTGCTACTCCTAATATGTAATGGATGCTTAGATTGTGCTTGGTGACTGATGGGTTGTGATTCTTGATTTCGCATATGCTACCTTTGCTTTGCTTGAGGGGGGCGATTTGGGGTTCCTTGTTTATACAATTATTATACTGTAATTGATAGCTCAAACATTGAACTACCTTAAGGTTGTTAGATTGGATGGAGCGATTGAGCTTGATAGAGGTTTAGCGAGATGAAAAAAAAAGACATACCCTGTTATGCACGCAGGGAGAACATTCAACCTCTAAGTTTCTGATGAGCAGTGGGTCTCTCATTCAAGTTAAGTAGTCAAGATGTTAATTGGGGTGATTTTATTGGATTGAAAACCTAATTGACAGGGTGATCTTGTTTAGGGTAAAAACGGTGAAGCAATGCTTATATGCTATAGTGACTGTTGATGGTAACCAGAACTAGGTTGGCAGCTGGTAATTGAACAAGTAACAGCTGGTTTCTGGTCCAATTCCAGTCAATTTTCCAGTTTCCTCTCATTTTTCTCACAAACATTTAACTTTGAACTTAGTGCAACTAGCGCTTGCTAAAAAAAGGCCCAACACAGCACTTAGAGTCATACATAAACTTTATTATTATTTTTAAATCCCCCAGCTTGCCTAGGCACATGGTGTCACCTTCATGTCTATTGTCTAAGCAACCTAGGGCCCTGCCTAACCAACCTTGTTGATGCCTAGGTGCACCTCACCACCCTCTTAAGGTCAGCACTTTGCACAAAGCATTGTTGGCACTGCATTAGCCCCGTAATCTTTTGGAGTTTCAGATACAACCTATATATGATTGCACCAAGTCCAAATAATGCATGAGGGATGTGGCTGCATGACCTGCAAATGTAAGGGTCGATAATAATACCTTATCATCCATTTTCCATAGACATGTGTTGAAATACATATTATAGCACCCAGTTGGCATCAGGTAAGCTGGATTAATTGGCTGGACTAAATTTACTTACCATTTAGATTACATATTTTAGCTTTATCATACATTCAAGTGCTTCATCCATGTACTTGCCGTACCTCAAATATGTTGATGTTCTGCATGCTGTTTGTTTTCTAATACATACTTAAACGCACGGTTTTGTTCTACCTCTGTGTGCCTCCATTTTTTAAAATTCTTGCTTATATTGAAAGGCAATAAAGAGTTCTGCAGCATCATTTTTACACCATGCTGGGTTTTTTATGCCAACATTGTTTTAGGAATATGATATTTCTCGGTTTATATTGAAAGCCTATAAGGAGTTTTATAACATCCTTTTTACATGCTGCTTGGATTACTAGCTTGTTAGTAGCATCAGACATTTTAGGAAGCTCCCATTAGCATAAAACAAAAACCAACAAGTTAAGGTAGATGGCCACACATCAACTCGCATTTGACGCAAAATCATTCATCCAGTGTAGTGGTGGCACGATGATCTTTTTTTACCTATGTTTTGCTTATTTTGAGCAGTGCCTTCCACTTCTGCAGAAACAATACCCAAGAGAATATAACATCAATTGGTTTATTATAATTTTTTTTAAAAAAAATTGGCACCCTTCATTTTTCCGAACCGAACCTTGCCCCATTTGGCCATTTCCAGTCCAGAGAAACGGCAGCATTTGGTCACTTCTGTTCCAGAGAAACGGCAACTTTTGGCCACTTCCATTCCAGAGAAACGGCAACTTTTGTCCACTTCGATTGCTGTTACAAGAAGTACAAGAGAACTAGAGAAGTGCTGCAGTGAGAAAATTAGCTAAATCTAGGAACCTTCACCGTTTGACTAACATCTATGATATGCGGATACTTCCAAACTCTCGCACATTGATACTCCTCCAATACTTGTCAGGCAAAGATACTCAGACATGTACCACATTTCATGATTTTTTAATAAATAATAGTATAAAATACTTCTGATACTTTTGTTGACACCCCTTACTCTTAGATTAGATTCATTGCACACCTCTGAATCCTGAACCATTATTACCTCCATGAACCCACCCACTGCACAACACCCCATTTGTTCCCAACAATACATAGGAGAAAATAATCAGATATATTTCGAGACTTATTAAGTCAACAGTGAGCAAATAAAGTTGTGCTGTGACCTTTCAAGCAATGTCTTTTTAAGATTTTTATTATACATTATACATTATACATTATACATATATCCTAGTATCTAAAATCCTGTGTCACGATAGTGCCAGATTGTGTATCTGTATCCTTGTATTTGGGTAACGCATCCTGCGTGATGACTTAGGTCAAAACTAAGTTAAGGTCAACAGGATGGCAAGGCCACAGCAATAACCAAAATCAGGGTGAACAGCCTAAACTTTCATGGTGTTAGGTTTTCAATTCCAGTTGACATTTTGTTCTGCATCTTCCAAAGTGCCCACACAATACCTGGAAATAAAAACAAACCCAAGTTTTATGAGATCCCAAATCTATTCTGTAACCGATTGTCCCACAAGTCAGCTCCTGATATTCATTCCCAGTCCTAATCGAAGGCATTTATGATTCATTGATTCTGTATGCCTTTATCCTTCTGATCTCAACTTGTTTACCTTTTTTTGGCCAAGGGTGATTCTTCTTCGAGATGTGTTTAATAATGGAGTAGATGTAATTTTTTTTGAGGCAGTACTTTCAGCCTGAAAGGATGACATAATAGAGTCTTGCATTGTGATTAAATGTCTTGGACTCTGTGATAGAGTCTTGCATTGTGAGTAAATGTAATTAAATGTCTTGGACTCTGTGATAGAGTCTTGCATAGTGCCCTAAGGGCACTCACAATGCAGACTCTATTATAGAGTCTAAAGTTATTTATTACCTCGAACAATGTGGACTTAGAGTCTAAATATGACTTAAAGAAGTATATATGCAATTAGCCAATTATCTTGGAAGTTTCTACCTTCTTGTTTCTTTGCCACCACTATTAATTTCTTTGGCTTTGGGTCATGTGCAATGAGTCCGATCAATTGACTAGTTTTTCTTTGGGGTCACATCAGGGAGTTTGAAAGCTATTTAGTTGCTTTGGAAGATTCACAACCCTGAGAGACCAAAACGATGTGTCTAGGAAATTGCCTGTCTTTCACATGGTGCTATATTTTTTTCTTAAGCAGATAGGATGGTGTTGATTGCCTCAACAAACTTAAGGAAACAAAGATTACACACGAAAGCGCAAAAGGATGAATCAAGGAAATTTCCTTGTCATTTCATATAGTGGTATGTCTTAAACTCACAGGTGTGTTGATCTGTCTTGCAGACCGTCGGGAACAAGTGCTTTGAAAAGTGCGTGACCAAGCCAGGATCAAGCTTGAGTGGAAGCGAGAGCAGCTGCATATCACGTTGTGTTGACCGCTACATTGAGGCCACTGGTATTGTCAGCCGCGCTCTGTTCAGTTCCCAGCGCTGAAGTCCACATGAACAAGGAGAGACGATTTCAAAGATCGCTCGTGAGAGTGATGACCCCATGAGATTTTTGACTTGTCAGAATACAATGACATTTGGTGCTTGATTCTTCAAAGAAGACCGCTTATAGACTCGGGCTTTTCTTGTAAGCCTCTCTGCTTTAGTAGCAAAGGAGAAACGTGCTCAATTTAAGTGGCTCAGATGTTATTACATCGTGCGGTTTGTTTCCCTTAACGATACATGCTTATTGTGCTTGTTTGTTCCCCAAGCCTTCGCAATCGCAAATGTCCCGGGCGATGTGGTCTTATTCGTCGATATTAGAGCACCCGTAATGGTACGAGTTTCTCTTAACGATACATCACTTTCAAACAGTGAAAGCATGAAACATTTCAGCATACAATGATGAAAGCAGGAAACATTTCCGTGTACGCTAGTTTTGCCAGATTTAGTTCCGTTTCTTGGCGTCCCTTCTATTATGAGTTATGAATTAGAATATAGACCTCTCTTCTCTTATAAATTGGAATATAATCTACAAGCCAAATGCTGTGTCTACTAAACTAAACGGTTTCACAAAGTGATTCTATTATCCGCCTTGTTCGTGTGATTCTATTATCCGCCTTGTTCGTTTGGGTTTATCAGCCGAATCTGCTAGTTATTCAGCAGTATTTTATCAACCAACAGTACTTTCTACCATGGCTTATCATCTAAAAGTTTTCTAAAAGAATCTCTTCTCTTATGAGTCAGAAACAATCTACTAATCAAGCGGTTTTACTAGGTGGTTCTCACGAAGTGGTTCTAATTCGTAGCCTCAAAATATTTCTGGAGAGAATCTAGATTCAAAACATATGCAAGAGAACGTGAAGCCCTCCCAAACGCATGAAGCGAACGATCGTCCGGCTCTCCGCTTCCGGTGATCGGCGCCACTCGCCATGCAAGGTGGAGCCTATTTGGTTGTCCAGATGTCATAGGTAAGAGCATCCCCAACCGTTTTGCAAATAAGCTTTACATTCCTGTATTTGTAAAAAAAATTTAAAACACTTATCTAACGGTTTGACATTTAGACTTTGCAATTTTGTTAACTTGGCAAAAAGAGAGGAAGGATTGGCATATATGCCAAACCTGTTCACACTTGGCATTGGTAAATTAGCGCGAAGTGATTAATGCCAAACCATTGGAGATTGCCTCTTTTCATCTTTGCCATATTTTTTGAGACTTGGCAAACTCTCTCATTTGTCAAACCAATTATGCAAAACGGTTAGGGATGCTCTAAGGCCTTGTTTAGTTCCGAAAAATTTTGGAAAACGGACACTGTATCACTTTCGTTTGTATTTGACAAATATTGTCCAATCGTGGACTAACTAGACTCAAAAGATTCGTCTCGTCAATTTCGACCAAACTGTGCAATTAGTTTTTATTTTCGTCTATATTTAATACTCTATGCATGCGTCTAAAGATTCGATGTGACGGGGAATGTGAAAAATTTTGCAAAATTTTCTGGGAAGTAAACAAGGCCTAAATAAGCCATAAATCGAGCATATGTGGCAAGTCAGGCTCACGCCATGCAGAATCAACATAACTAATAACATTATTAGCACATAGTTGGTGAATATTAAGTGATTTTAAAATAAATTAAGGTTGTATAAGGTAAATTAAATTTTATTATGACATAATATCATAAATAATTAAAATTTTAGTATTTATTTTGATATATTATGTTACATAATTTATACCTATGTGGACAATCAAACAACGTTTATTTTGAACCAGACTACCTGTGTTCAAGGAACCAAACAAGAGAGTCCTGATACACTCAGGTCTTGTTTAGATTTTTTTATTTTGATACTGTAACACTTTCGTTTGTATTTGGTAACTATTATTAATCATAGACTAACTAAACTTAAAGATTCATATTGTAAATTATAATTAGTTATTTTTTATCTATATTTAATACCAGCATGTCAAACAATTTGACATGACAAGCAATCCTAAAAATTTTTGTTTTTTTTTTTGATACGGACCAGATCCACGGGGCCACGGAACCGCTGGTGCAAGTTCACACAGCAACAAACTTTGACCACTCGACGGCTGACCCGTCGCGGGTCTTGGGCTCCTGGGGAGTGACGAAGTCCCCATCCCACGTTCCACTGCCACCAACCTCAGCCGGCGTCGGCGCCGCCCGCATCGTTCAACCCCCGTGCCCGGCCGTCGTTTACCCGCCGTTCGCACGCGCGCGTCCCTCTCCCTCCTTTTATCACCTCTCTCGAGTCCCAGCAGGATCGGCCTCAGCGCAGCTCCGCCCCCAAATCTATCCACCCCGATTTCTCCACCCCATGGACCTACCCAAGCCGCCGTCGACGGCCGCCTCGTCGTCGGGGGCGGAGACGCCGAACCCGCACGCCTTCACCTGCGAGCTCCCGCACTCGATCTACGCGCTCGCCTTCTCCCCCGGCGCGCCCGTCCTCGCCTCCGGCAGCTTCCTCGAGGACCTCCACAACCGCGTCTCCCTGCTCTCCTTCGACCCCGTCCGCCCCTCCGCCGCCTCCTTCCGCGCCCTCCCGGCGCTCTCCTTCGACCACCCCTACCCACCCACCAAGCTCCAGTTCAACCCGCGCGCCGCCGCGCCGTCCCTCCTCGCCTCCTCCGCCGACACGCTCCGCATCTGGCACGCCCCGCTCGACGACCTCTCCGCCACCGCCTCCGCGCCCGAGCTCCGCTCCGTTCTCGACAACCGCAAGGCCGCCTCCGAGTTCTGCGCGCCCCTCACCTCCTTCGATTGGAACGAGGTCGAGCCCCGCCGTATCGGGACCGCCTCCATCGACACCACCTGCACCGTCTGGGACATCGATCTCGGCGTCGTGGAGACGCAGCTCATCGCGCACGACAAGGCCGTCCACGACATCGCCTGGGGGGAGGCCGGGGTCTTCGCCTCCGTGTCGGCCGACGGCTCCGTCCGCGTCTTCGACCTCCGGGACAAGGAACACTCCACCATCGTCTACGAGAGCCCCCGCCCCGACACGCCGCTCCTCAGGCTGGCGTGGAACCGCTCTGACCTCCGCTATATGGCCGCGCTGCTCATGGACAGCAGCGCCGTCGTCGTGCTCGACATACGTGCGCCCGGGGTGCCGGTGGCCGAGCTGCACCGGCACCGGGCGTGCGCCAACGCAGTCGCGTGGGCGCCGCAGGCCACTAGGCACCTCTGCTCGGCTGGGGACGACGGGCAGGCACTGATCTGGGAACTGCCCGAGACGGCGGCGGGCAGCGGCGGCTGTGCCCGCCGAGGGGATTGATCCTGTGCTAGTGTACGACGCAGGTGCCGAAATAAACCAACTTCAGTGGGCGGCCGCCCACCCGGACTGGATGGCCATCGCCTTTGAGAACAAGGTCCAGCTTCTTAGGGTCTGACAAGGTTGGTACCATGGTGATCTTTGGTTTGATGCTTTTTATTTATTTCTATATAGTTTCTGTTGATTATGCCAATACGTTTGGAACTTAACTAAAGACGATCGTGCACATTGGTATGAGGTAGTGTAATTGTACAACTTAACTAAAAAATCATACACATTGGTACGAGATAGTGTAATTGTTCAATTTAACTGAAGAATCATACAGAGCTGACTCGGTCAGTGTTACCATATATAATATTTAAAAGTAGCCTAATTTTTTTAGTCCTATGAAGCCTGGAAGTTGCTAATATCTGTGCATCCATGCAATTTATCATGAACTACCCACAAGGCCACAAGCTGCTTCTGTTTTCTCTATGTGCTGATTATAAGTGCTAAATACAGTATATTTAGTAAATGCATGTATGAGGAATTTAGAATAAGCTCATCTTTATTTGGGAATTAACTAGAACTTAAGACAAATTGATAGTAGATAATTGGTGAGCTATGTTGTCACTTTCCAATACAAACATGCAGTCCTGAATTGAACCCTCTTTTTGTGGACTTAAGAAAAAGGTCCAGTTTTCACCAAGGAGGTCCAGGCTAGTTTTGTGCTAGCTGAACGAAGGTAAATGGTTCCATCAATAGGTGAGCCATAATGTGAATTAGTATGAAAGCACTTCAACAGACACCCTGCCTTTGCACATTGCATACTGTAGCTGTTGCTGTCTCACTATCCTCTGCCCCTTCTTCTACAGCAAAATGGCTGTCTCTTAACACTGGATAGGATAACGTGGAAACTTTTTTAGTGTTAACTTGAAATTCCAGCGTCTGTTCATGATCAGATTAGATAAACGACACTGAAACATTCTAAAAATACAACTACAGCTCTGGGACTTATGGAAATTGTAAAGGAAATTTTCAAAAACAACCATTTCCCTTTGGCCTTCTCATCTTCATTTCTGAGTGTAGTTCCCACTTTCCCAGCAATGAAAATGTTTTGTCAGGACTGTCCCATTTGAGGCTATAATCTTCCTTCTCTTACAGAAGATTATAATTACAAAATCCTGAGCCTAGTCCTCTGTTGTCTTACGGAATTCAATCATCTGGTGTCCTTTGCTCTGAACATAAGATTTTTACTATTAATTCCTAGGTTAGCTTGTTCTTCTCTATCGCACATTATTGTTATATGATATTGCATTTACATGTTCTTTACCTTTTAGTTATAGTTACTGTACTGTTGCCAAACTTTCGTATTACCAGGTGTTTCCATTGGCATTTTAATTTGTTTCACTGAAAACAGCAATCACTATTGACATTTATAGTATGGCAATCAACTTTCACAAGATTGAACATTGTTCTTTCAGCTGCCAGGCATTTTAAATAGTTCTTCTTAAGAACTTATATTGAGCTATCCTTTGCCTTAGTGCTCCTAAAGAAATGGTGTCGCTGATTGATACCCCATATATTTCACATGAAAAAGCTCCTTCTTGTGATGCAGAAATTTTCTGAAGAAAGCTTGATTATCTGGAGCCCTGGGACTTGGAAACCATCTGCTTGTATTCATCTTGTGTTGAGTCTGTTGACAAACCTCTTGACATAATTGCTACACCATAAACCCCAGAAGCAGCCATTCTGCTGAGCTCCGGCAAGCAAAGGAACCATATCTGTTCTAGGGTGCTACCTCTTTGTCTCGCGAATGAAGTCGTCTTAAATCTCAGCAAAAAATCTACATGTGCTAGCAGATTTATCTCTGAACTTCCTGTGAATGTAGAAATTTATAGAGGTACTAGCTTTGACTCACTGCCGCAATGGCCCAAAATGGGTTAGAACATAATTTGGCCATTCTCATTGTTTTGGCCTTGTTCTGTTCTCCAGTAGTCCAGTTTGGTCCGTTACTTTCTCAGTTTATAGCCATGAATGAAACTCCTTAAGTTTTAGGGGCAAGTAAACTGGTCTTGTATCATAGTGTTCTCCTCATGTAATTTCATGTAATCTTGATTTAATAGACGATCCCTTCGAGATAAACTGTCATGTACCATAGGTTTGATCTTGAGACAATTTAATGCCGATGTATCATAGTCTATCTTTAAGCTGTTTTTACGTGCCCTTATGTATGAGGTACGCAAGACCTTTCAATTAAAAAAAAATCCCTTTATCCCAAATTATAAGATGTTTGACTTTTTTTACTTCAAGTTTGACCGCTTGTCTTGTTCAAAAAATTTGTGTAAATATAGTCAAATTTAAGTTATTTTTGAAGAGCTTTTATTAATAAACTAAGGCATGCTAGAAGAATTGATATTTTGTATAATTTTTTAAATAAGGCGAGTAGTTAAACTTAGTGTTAAAAAAATCAAATGTTTTATAATTTGTGATGGATTACGGTTATGAAGCTAGTAATTGAAAGCTGAAATTTGATGTTGAAGATCAACTGTTGAAAAACTGAAACCCCCTGTTAGCAGTAACATGTGAAGCGTAGTACTGTACTGTAATCGGATCATAGCCTCATGGGGTGAAATCTGACCTTCTTAAAAGGCGGAATTTTCTACTAATAATGTAGAAAGAAATGTTGTGGAATTTTACAGGATTTTCTGAGGCCACAGTGTAATACTGGAATTCTTGTATATAGGAGAAAATCCGCACTAAACGTGGCTTGCTTCGGTGGGCCGCCGAACTTTCAGATAACACGCTGGATTTTGTCCACGCATTGTCGAATCTTCTTTTTTGCGATCGGCATTTAGCCCATTTTTCTTAAGAGAAAATAGATTTTGTTAAACAGTTATAACAGGTATTGTCTAATCAACTGATATATATATATATATATATATATATATATATATATATATATATATATAGTTGCAGTCTATCTATATCTATAAAAGGACAAAGAATTGTAAAAATATATATTCCCCGTGTAGAACGAATTCAATTATAGTTTCTCCTAAGTCCTTACATATTAAGGCATGTTTGGATCCATATAGGCCTTGTTTAGTTTCTAAAAAATTTTACAAAATTTTTAAAATTTCTTGTCGCATCGAATCTCGTGGCACATGCATGAAGCATTAAATATATATACAAAAAATAACTAACTGCACAGTTAGCCTGTATTTTACGAGACGAATCTTTTGAGCCTAATTAGTCTATGATCGGACAATATTTGTTAAATACAAGTGAGAATGCTACATTGACCATTTTGCAAAAAAAAAAAATAGAACTAAACAGGCCATAAAATAATAGTTATTTATTAATAGTTATCTCTTTTGGATCCAACCAGGTGCAATTAATAAAATAGCTAATTGTCAGCTAGACCTCTAAATAATAACTATCTCAATTAGTCTTTTTTTATTAACTGTGCATCCAAACATCATTCACCTAATAGGTAGCTAATAATTAGCTAGTTAATATGAGCCATTAGCCAGCTAATCTAACAGGACCTAAAGTTGGAGTAAGTTTATTTTTTATATAAAAATACTAATATTTATAATTTTTAATGAGTATTTATAGCATATACTGTATGTATTTGGTGTTGACATTTGTGCCTAAAAAATAATAAAGACTTAAGATGATTTGAGCGATATACAGAATTGTATTGTTATCTTGTCCTTGAGTTCCGAACAACCACCGGCCTGTATCCTTACGCAGCATGTCTTCCTGCATTGCCATCTACTGAACACCGTGGGCCTGAACGCGTCCCGTATCCATTCCGAGTTTTCTCGCGTCCCAGCTGACAGAACACGGTTTCATTCGTTCCCTCATGGATAAGCATGACCCGATCCAATTACTTGCTCATACTCCTGACTCTTCCGATCCATGGGCGCGGCGCGGCGACGCTGCCAAACTCTTCCTGTCCGGAGATTCGAGACTCGGAGGACCCAATTTGGTTTCGGACACGAACGGCCGGCAGCAGCCGACTCCAAACGTGGACGCACTTGCACAGAGGCTACGCCGCGAAAGGGACCGCTCGGCTAACCCAAGCGATGTGCCCGCGCGCGCCAACTGAGACGTGCGCCCCATCGTGACGGCCGATGGCTTACCGAAAAGCTTGGCTTCGGGTAAGTGCCAAGCGATGATTAGTGGCTAGTAGTAGTAGTACACACTAGCATCTGGCATGCCGACGGGCGACGGGGCACCACCGCACCACTCGTTGGAGTGGCTCCGCGCGCTCATCACATGGGCTTGCGCATTGGTTCGTCAGTCGCAAACGCAACATCTAGCACAGTAGCACCGACTACGGTGGCACGATTTGGGGACTAGGAGTGGTACATGTACATACGGGCATTGATACACCCTTACCTATGTATACTGCTCCTATTGAAAAACTGTAGTTGATTTTCTGTTTCCGCTCGTGGCGCGAGTGGGGTTTTACCAGAAACTGAATTGCCTCCGCCATGGAAACCAAACATGTACAGATCGCTAAGCTTGTCTCTAGTTCTCTACTCGACCATACGGGTCAAGCAAACGGGCCCATACAACTTTCTCTCAAGACTGGGCAACGTTTCCACGTGCATGATCGAGCACGTGTGTGTGACACAATCACACAAATTAATTAAAGCCCTGGAGTACTACAGATTCCTACAGTACTTCATTATAGCCGAGGAGGTAAAACACGCGCAGCAGCGTCGTTCTCAGCGCGCGTTACTTTTTTTTTGTTTGTTTTGAGGAAGTAGTAGTGCGCGTTACTTTCGTCACACGTTTATCACGCAGAAAATGTGCGGTACTGAGCCGCGGGAGTAAACGATGCAAGCGACACCTCTAACGATCGAAACTACTACTACTACTAGTATTCTGTATTCCACGTCCGGGTGACGAAAGCGCCGGACCGACGTCGACGCAGACGCCAGACGGTGTCTTCACCTGTCCACCAGTCCAAGGCGATCGAACATCCCGAGTCGTCAACAACGCGCACGCGGGTTGCATTGATCTGGTCCCCCGACCCTCGCATGCTCCACCGCCCCGCCCATGGACTCGCACGGACGACGTACTTTACCTCGATCGGCACGCTAGTCCCCCTGGCGGCGACGGGCGGTACCAGACCAGCCTCGTTGACAGCGGGAGCCAGGTCGTCAGTCGTCACGTTCCACACCACAGGGCACAGGCTGCCGTCCGCGCCGGCCCGTTCCACCCCCGCGTACACGCACAGGCAGCGGGCACGGCAGGTGCACGCACCTTTCTCACCGGCCGAATCGCACCATCCCACTGCCACCAACTATACCACGTGAAAACAACCACCGTTTCGCATGCACTTCGCACACCACGGGCCGCGGCGCGCCGCCTGCCCGTCCGTCCCGGCTGCTCTCTCCGCCTCCCTGAGCTCCCTCCCTCAGTCCCTCTATATAACCAGCGGGCCGCTTCAGAGCTCGCTCTGACTTGTCCACCATATCCTCTTCGCTCCGCCCTGGGCGCTCGTTGCTTCGTCTTCGTCCCGCGAAAGTTGTATCTATCCACAAAGAAGAGATCACCCACGCCCTGCTTTCGTGTCAGACAACAACTCTCTCTGCTTCGTTCATTCGGCCGATCGATCATGGGGTTCCCGCTGGTGTGCTACTGCCTCCCGATCCCGAAGCCGATCATCGTCTTCTGCAGGGTGCTCAGCACCATCAGGGACGCCGTCCTGCTGATGCTCGCCGTCGTGGGACTCTGCCGCTTCCCGCACGTCGACGCCGCCGCGCGCGGGCGCGGCACGGCGGACGCCGCACACCACCAGCCCGAGGAGGTGAAGAGCCGGCTCCCCGCCGTGGAGTACGCCCAGCTCCTGGCCGAGCAGCAGCAGCCGGCGTTGTCGTCGTCCGCCGGCGCCCACACGGCGTGCCAGCAGTGCCGCGACCACGAAGGCGGCGGCGAGGACGCGCCGGCGTGCATCGTGTGCCTGGAGACGCTGGAGGCGACGGACGAGGTGCGGCGGCTGGGCAACTGCGCGCACGCCTTCCACCGGGCCTGCATCGACCGCTGGATCGACCTCGGCCGGGCGACGTGCCCGCTGTGCCGCTCCGACCTCCTGCCCCGCCCGCCGGTCCGGGCCAGGCTGGGTCGGCTCGCCAGACGTCTCACGCGCGTTTGGTGAGGACCGTCGTCTCGGAGGCAGTTTTGTCTTTTCCAAGCCCAACGCGGTGGTGCCGGAATGGCGAGGGCAGGTGAACGACGGCGACCGGGCCGCCGGGTGGTATATAACAGCTGCTCTGCCATCAGCCAACTGCTCATCAATGGGGGCTTAATTCGAGCAGCTGATTGTCTCCATCCGGCGCCTGACAGTTGATATTTTTGTAAAGATACTAGCTAATACGGATGTTAAAGGAGTATACGGCAGCTAATTGCTTGATAGTGCTGCTAACAGCTAGCCATATTCATTGTACATAAAGTTCTCTCTCTTTTCGATCATATAAAAAGTCAAATTAGTTCATCAACTTTTTGTGAAATTTGGTAAGCAGCAAGCTTGTGGAACTGATACTGAATAATTTAGCAGCCAACTTGAATGCTGATGGATCGTCTCGTCTTGGGAACCGTTTGCTAACATGAGCTGGTGTCAATAAAGTACTGACATAATCTGATCAGACCTTTTTGTCGTTCTTCGTCAAATTGCAACGGCGAAGGTTCTGAAGGTACTTGTCATATTCCACACTAAATTGAATGGCGCTTACCTAGAAAATTCAAAGTCGGCAATGTTGACCCCATTGACACACCAAATCAGTACTTCAGTAGTCAAGCATGTCAAATACTGGTCATCATACCTTTACCTGTAAAAAATGGGGAAGCATAGTAGACGTCCAAAAACTAGCCATTGCATTGCAGAAATACACAATCCTGCGACAGAATAATTGACCGCTAAGCAACTCTTTGTACCATCTTCATCATGTAGTGTGATGCAAAAGCAAAGTGTGCTTCGGCCCCATATGAAACCACCAATAATGAATCTTAGCGACATGGCCTGATGGGCAAGCACATGCATGGCTTGTTCAGCCCCTACTACACTCCTGTACAAGCTGAAGATAATGCAAACCACACAACTCTCTCTTTGCAATCTACAGAAATCCTGTAAACCAATTAATGAGTGCAAACGACATTCTAACTGACAACCGATTCTGGCAAGATTAGATTCCATGATGCAAAACAGCATAATTATTCGCTCCCATGACCCGGCCGCCCTACACAAATTCGTGCAAAGAAACCAGCTGCTCATACTCTGACATAGTGACATGTCATTGTCATCAATTCATCATTGGACAACTAGACTGTCTATACTTGAAACGAGGTTCTCAGCTTCTGGCGATGACAGCATTGCACTTTAAATTTTCTGTTATGAAAAAGAAAGGTGAAGATATGTCTTCGCAAAACAAAGATATGTCATAGAAATTTAAAATCATAGGTATACTCAAAGTACATATATATATTGCATTTTGGTCTGCTGCGGTCCAAATTAATTGATGATAGCTTTTATTATATCTGTCTCTTTGCTTAAGGCCTTGTTTAGTTCCCAAAAAGGTGCCAAAAAATTTAAAGATTCCCTGTCACATCGAATCTTACGGCGCATGCATGGAGCATTAAATATAGACAAAAATAGATACTAATTGCACAGTTTGTCTGTAATTTGCGAGACGAATCTTTTGAGCCTAGTTAGTTCATGATTGGACAATCTTTGTCAAATACAAACGAAATTGCTATAGTACCTGAAGCCAAAAAAATTTGTGAACTGAACAAGGCCTAAGATGTGCCTGGGCCAGAAGAAAGGGACAAATGAAGCAGAAAAATGATCCAAATGGTGCTGAATCTTGCATCAGCATATAAGTACCGTTGCAGATAATTTTGGATCCTATGCACCACCAGCATAGATGTATTTTTACAAATTACAAGATTCATGGTCCAAATGAAAAAAAAAAACATAGAAGTGCCACACCACAACCACACAGAATGAAGGTGCCGTTCTTAATTAGTTATTACACACCAGAACGATAAATTTAAAAGATATCCCATCGTAGCAAATCAAGCACTTGAGCATGAATATGCATGCATATACAACACTGAATGCCTTTTATTTGTTTCAACATGATTGCCCATCTGATGGATGGATTGAGAGAACAACTCAAAGAACCCATCCCAGCATGAAGTTGTTCTCGCCTCCGGGGGCGTTCCTTGGGATATTATTGGCTGCCTGATCAGAAGGCAGAAACTGGTGATGAGGGTACCTGGAAACAGATAGTCAGTTTTGTTCTGTTAGTACACTGCAATGATGAGTCTGCATTTGTTTTTCTTGAATTACGATCGACCAGGTATTATACCCAATTTGCAGAGTGGGTTCACAGTCTATAGCAACTGAGTGAGCAGGTGGATGAACATGATACGTGGCGCCGTCATGCTCCACGATGGTGCCGCCGGGAGCTGGCCAGGCGGCGGCATGCTGCAAGGTTCTGTAGTTGCTAGAACCTTCAGCTTCAAGCTGTAGAATTGGACAACATATAACATAGTAAACAAAGAAACACTGTCCATGTTAAAACAAAAAAGATCAGATCTTTCGAAAAAAAAAACAAAAAAGATCAAATGAATATAGGAGTATATACAGCTCTAATTCATATAGCTGTCATTCTACTATATATAGGAAACAGATAAGGACCTTGTGTTTGAGTTGCCTGTTCATTTCTCCCAGGTGACGCTCCTGCGCATGCAACAGTCCAAGAATATTTTAGACATGGATGAACGGTTGACTCGTGTACAAAAGAGTACAAGGAAGACACCTATGCATAACTATCTACAGTTCTAGCTAGTTTTTCAGCTAAAGAGCATGCATAGGATCCCTAGTGTGCATAAGATAGAGTATATGCCCGAGCTGTGCCGTAGAGTATTACTATTGTAAACAAAGTCTAGTATATAAAATACGTACCTTTCTGCGAAGCTCTTCCACTTGCTCCATCATAAGTTGTGTCTGCCAACAATTTTGAGGCGTAATTAGTCGTAAGAAATAAATAGAGAAGTATGTACATATATTTTCATTTTTTTCATTTATAAGTAAACTGAATAAATCAACAAATTAAGCTGATTTTCATATTGTTACACTATTTTTTTTCTGTATGGTTTCTTCTGGCTTTGGCTCATATTGGGCTGTATATGGTTGGTGATTTAGGGAATACAGACTGTATTGAAGTTTTGACACATATGTTAATTAAATCGTCATTGGAACTACCGTTCGAGTTTTGCTAATAATTTCATCTACTCCATCTGTTCCAATTATAAGTCGCTTTGAATTTTCTATATTATTTTTTCATGCATTTAAATAAAATAATATGTCTAGATAGTACATAGCAAAATGGATAAACCTAAAAAGTCAAAGCGATTTGTAGTTTGGAACGAAGGGAGTAGTATATGAGCTTCTAGCGACCTCTTTCTATGCATTAGATAGTAATGATGTTATTTTCATTTTTTTACTAACTTTCATAGGAAATAAAGATATAGCAGAAAAAATAAATGTGGGAGCATATTTTAAGGTAAAATTTTCACAGGCATGGCAACAAAAATGCTAGGATGCGCTTGCTTTATTGTGGCTAGCATGCTATAGGTGGCTATATTGACCTTTCGTACGGAAGCTAACATTGGTAATTACAAAAGATGTTGTACGACTTCATACATGCCTGACATTTTAAAGCTAATAAAAAATAAGATCAGTTTTAATGACCCCGTTTGTTGGTGACCCATATTATAACCTACTAATTAAAGTGTTTAATCATCCTTGCCTGCAGTTTCTTTCAAATACTTGGAAGAAGCATTGTTGTTTAATGAATTAATTATCCATCTCCATAAAAGAAGGAAATACATTGATTATTGCTATCTTACACGAAGTTAATGTAAGTCACTAGTCCTACCACTAGTAGGTGGCCAGGTGGGCATATATTATTACAAGCGCATTCCATTGCAGACAACATAGTATTCCTTTCCTAACAGCTTGTATAAATTCTATGGTTGCACGATTCCTATGTATTTATTAGCTACTTAATTAGCTCTGAAACAGAAGGGTTCTTTTCATAACATATAAGGGAAGACTGGGATATATGAATTACCTTTCTCTGTCTTGCCTGTGACAAAGCACATTCTAGCTGTTTCTCTAGCTGCTGCAATTCCTTAACACTCAGTGGGCCAAGGTCCTCCCCGAGCAAGTGCCTGCTTTCCCAAGTTATATAACATAGAAAAGTAATAAGTCAATTTTGTGGTCACATTAACATGTACAGTGTATTCAAATATATTGTAGAAAGTATGTATTTGCATTAAATGCTTTAGAAAAAATCTTATTTTAGAGACACTATACTATATTATCACATGTGAAAGTATGACAAACCAACCTCTGAGTGCGCTGCAAGGCTTCAAATTTTGCCCTCAGTTTTGACATTTCCTGGTACCAGCTCTAAACAGAATATAATTATGCACAACCTCATCAGTTCAATTGCATGACAACTGTGAGCTCTTATCAGCAGGTTTTAATGCATTCGAGAACACAATGAGATGAGGGACGACCTTTTAAAAATGACTAGCACAAAAAAAAAAGGCATTCTAGGTTGCCGAAAATTCACTGCATTCTATTGTTAGTTATCCTCGGCCTATGTTGGGATCGACCTTTATTACACACAGTACCCTGCTACCATTCAAAAACAGCAGGAATAGCCACTTTACAATGTCAAATAGGGGGGAGGGGGGGGGGGGGGGGTCTATGCTGTAGAAATGTTACTAAATTCTAGAAATAGTGCCTAAGATCACAGTGTTGTAGGAGCTTCTTTACTATTACTAATAGGTACCGACTTGTATGTCATGTCAACAGATGAACAATATACAACACACGCTACCTCTTCCTGGAATTGTATATGTATAGCACTTAGCAGATATAATGTAGAGCTAAGTGCATTAATATATGAAAAAAATATTGTTGGATCAATTAGAAGGAAGAAAAAACTTTCCTTAAAAAGAAAGAAAAAACACCAATGACTTCGGTTCTGAAAATGAATTCAGTTTCACAGCAGTAATAAATTCTCTCTTTGCTTGTCTATGGTTGTACCAAGAAAACATTAAAAGTTATTTTCATTTGAAATGGCTCCTTTGTTGGTAAATTAAAAATATGTGAAAAGTTGAATGATATATAGCTAAGCACTGAGAACACAACAAAAACTTTTATGCTCCGATGTAATATCACCATCATAATAAGATCGATAATTGGTATACACTCTTCTTGCTCTCGTTTATGGTTGTACTATGGTAGCAGACTAAATATAAAAATTCACCCAACAATATAAAGAGGGAACATATTTAGTTTTTAAGGAGAAATAATTTTAATGAAGAGGTTATCATAAGCTACATTTGATGCCATACCTGAGTTTCAGAGAGTGCACCATTGGAATCTTGAGCGTTGTAGCAGCAATGTTGATACCTTTCTAGTGTTTTAGTTATGCTGCACAGAAAGTTATATGTAAAGGGACTTGTCTGATTAACTACAAAATATGCTGAAAATGACTTCTAGAATCTAGAATGGCAAAGATGCTGCTGAGGAATGTATTGGTGTATGCACAGGTTGCCCTGTTTATATATACATACATAGCTATTTACTAACATTAACATATATTCCTTCTTATATAAGAAGTCTGATTTCATGTGGATTTGGCTTATAAGTGAACCACACTAGCGTAGGAGCGTGTGCTCCTGTGACATGATAGATGAGATTGAACTCGTAGTTTATAGAACATTATTTGGGAGCTTCCATCTATAGAAAGCTAAAGTTGAAAATACTTTGTGAAATTCATGATTATCTTATAGTTATGCACTTATGCTACATATATGCCCTATAAGAATTACAATTACTACATGAATCCTTTGTGATGTAGCTATGGCTCTTTAATTCCTGCCTTGACGTAGACAAAGCTTTTTATATTTTAGTATTGTGCTTATACTGCATGAAAATTTATTTCCAACACTAAAACCAAATCTAAATATATCTAAAGCAAATAACTTGTTGCCCCATAGATGTCATATAATTACTAAATCCATGTTTTTGTCATGAAACTAATATATAAAAAGAAGAAAATTAATAAAGCATGCATGCATATTATAATATGTAGTGGTACAAGATGGAAATTTTCAGATCCCCATTGGACTTAAATTTCTTGTATGAACATTAATTACAATATGTAGTGGTATTATAAGATGGAAATTTTCAGATCCCCATTACAATATGTAGTGGTATTATAATATGTAGTGGTAAATACCTTGAAAGCAGACTAGTTCTATGATGCATTAGAAGTTTAGATCCCTAGTAAATTGGTGGTGAATCGTTTTAGCACTTTCTTCGTTAAACTAAAACATTTTTTTCAAGAAATTAAACTCAAAGTACCTAAACACAAGGCAATTTGATCACTTTCCTACTACAAAATAATGCTATACTTCAATCATAAAATAGATCCACATCACACAAATTAAAGATGCATAATATAAGATATCTCTCCCATATATCATAGAAAAATGGTAAAAATGCAATGTTTAGTGGAGAGGTTCCAAGTATGAACAACGTATACAAGCCTAGAGCAAATTATATTGGAAGTTCGAACCTTAGATATTTATTCTCAAACGAAAGGAAACAATTTCATAATTCATGTTACAAGTGAATTGAACAGATAACACTTCAAAAAAGAATTAAAAATGATCATATGTAGTTGCAGTCTACGAAAATTTTCTTTTTGGAAGTAGAAACATAAGAAAGAGATAACTTCGTTTTATTAATTATTAGTCTAGATCTGTCACATGAAGAAATAGGGGTAAGGTAAAAAAAAGATCTTTAAGCAGCAGGGGAAGTCAAAGCAAGAAGTGCGAAATACATGAACGAAGTGCGTGCAAGCAACATACACTATCAATAAAGGCAAATGAGTGACCGTTCATGGCTGAGTAGTACTCTGATGCATACGCATAAAATGAGAACAAAGAAAAGAGCAAAACAGAAATTGTCTTCCGGCCATATATATACCGTACCTTAAGAACAAACAAAGAATAATCTCTCTCTAGACATCAAACACCAGTTAGGAAATGAAAGGGACACAAAAACAACTAGAAACAAGGGAGGAGGCCGGTGAAAAGACAAGGGCCGCAAAACAGAAAGTTTTTCATCATGCTTTGAGCTTTCAACTTGAAATGTTGAGGCCTCCTGAAAATCTCAAGCAGATCTAAATCAAGTATGGAGCAAACGTAATAAAAGAACTAAATTTGTATTGTCGAGCAAAGTGACAGGAAATCGTAAGGGAAGAGAAAATTAAAGAAGAAGAAGAAGCAATAAGGAGCAATAATCGAACAAGAGATCGAGGTCAGGAAATAAAGATGGAGGTAGCCAGAGCCCAGAACAAAACAAGTGCCAGGACAAGTCTGTGGGCAGCAGGGGTTTTTCATATAAGCCGGAGCTGGATCAAAAAAGGAAAGAACATACCACCCTTTCCCCTCTCAGACCACATCGGTGTTAACTCTCTACCCTCTTCCACCCAACGACGACGAACCCCTATTAGCTCAGCAATCGAGCAAACCGGGCGTGTCTCTGACACGCACACGCCCCCAGCACACGAAAGATGGCCAACTCCAGATACCCGGCCGAGAAGATGGACCGGGCGACTACTTCAAGTGCCCGGAGAAGCTGGGAGAAAGAGGCAAAGCGTAGGGCTAGTAGATCTGCTGAAAGGATGTCTCATGCCAGTTAGGGATCCACACCACATCCACCCACCCCCGGTTTATATGAACACCGCCATGCCCCTACACACACGCACAGATACACACGCGGATAGCAGGCAGGAATAAAATAACATGCTGCCTCGCGCCAAGGCCAGGAACTACAGTTTTTTAGTAGCTTGGCTACCGGCTTTCTTCCATGCTTCTGCTAAAAAACATGAAATCACAGAGAAAGGAAAAAGGGCACAAAGCCAACACAGCAGGATCGGAGATAATAAAAGGGAAAAATAAAGGCAGCAATTGAGCAAGTAAAGCATCATCAGCGGATCTCTTTGTCAAGGAAAAGGCAGCAGCTGCTAGCAGATCTGCTGCTTGCAGGAGTCGAGAATTAAGATGGATTAGTGGCTGCGGCGCGAGGGCTGTGCGTGTGTTGATGGATCGATCGGATCGGATCGCCTACCCGGCGCTGCCGAACTCGTAGAGCTTGCCGCGGCTGGAGAAGATGATGAGCGCGACCTCGGCGTCGCAGAGCACGGAGAGCTCGTACGCCTTCTTGAGCAGGCCGTTGCGGCGCTTGGAGAAGGTGACCTGGCGGTTGATCTTGTTCTCGATCCGCTTCAGCTCAACTCGTCCCCTCCCCATGACGATCTCCTTCTCCTCCGAGAGCTCGCTGTTCTCTCTCTCACTCAGCCGCTCTCTCTGCTCGCTCTTCTGCTGCTGCCTGCTTATCCGCTGCTAGCTAGGCGACGACTCCCCACAAAACAAGGCCGCCCACAAGTGCTAAGTTTTGCATTGTGCGCGACGATATAATGGGTCGCCGGGGCAGGACAGGAGCGGAATATCAGTGGAGAGAACCGGGAAAAAGGGCAGCGTCACTGTGTGGCTGCCCTGTAGCACGCTGCCGGTCTCTTCTCTCGCATCGCATCTTTTTCACGCGTCTCCATCCATCCATCTATCTCCCCCACTCTGCACTCCCATCTATCTCTCAGAGCTAGCTTTAAATTAAAGGAGAGAGGCCGGAGGGTAAATTTGGAGTGGAGCTGGGCAGTTTTACCCACTGCCCCTGGTTTACCCTAACTGGGAGACCCGTGCCGAAACGGGGGCGCTCCGATGCGGCGGCTCCCACGCCACAAATATACACGGCGCGAAGCATAGCATGATGGCATATGGCATACACGAGAACGGCGGCCAAAGGGTGCGAGCTACCCATTGGAGAGAGAACCTCCTAGGCCTAACCCAAACCATGCAGGTCGCCATGCACCTCACACACCTCCTGGGTCCCAGCAGGCTCTCAACCCTGCAGCCCTGCGCCGTTGCTTTCGCTTTGGGCCACGCCGCGCGCCTCCGATATGATCCAACCCTTCTCCGATCCGACCGGTGGAGGCAGGCTGCCCAAAAATATAGATCCCTGTTTGATTCCATAACCCCAATTGCCAATTTTCCCTTGGTTGCATGCTAGTACGACTTGCATGTGTGCTGCCTGTAGCGTATATGCTAGTACGTGAGCCGCCCGCCTTTGTGCCAGATTTCTGTAGGCATGTATGGGACGGCGATGACGACGACAACACACATCATTGAGATCATGAGATCCATGCATGCTGCCATTACATGATATGAGATGAGAGATGAGAAATTTAGATAGCGAATTGAATGATCAAGTAGCGGCGTGGCATTTTTGGCGACGACTCGGCTTCTCGCTTTAATCTGTGCATATTTCGTCACAGTTTGATTTTGGGGCAGCATTCTAATAACTTGGGTGCAGGAGTTAGAACCTGCTTTAGTGACTCCCTGATCGACTTGATTTGTTAGTAAAAACATTGCTATCAATATATAGTTGGCCTTTTTGGTTGGACCTCCCACCAGCTACTAGCTAGTTCATGCATGGCAGCATTCATAGTTATGCTTTCTTTTGAAAAAAAAAGGACATACAGCAAGCACCACTAAAATGGTAGAGTTCTCCTAGTGTTTTAAGTACTAATAAGAATACTACACCAGTCCTAACACATGAGAATCCTCTCTATGAGACATTTGGTAGGGAAAAACTCATACTCAATATTGAATGCTACACACTGGGAGAATTCCATATAGCTAGGAGAAGCTATAGATTCTAGTTGTGCGGCTGCTAATTCATTTCCCATGTATAGTCGGCACATCATACAACAACTATATTTAATTTTTAAACAAATATGGTGAAAGAACTAACTTTTTTGAACTCGTGTCATTAAATTTGAAAAGGCCCATTTGGAAATGGGGGAACACATCCCAAATTCTTATTTTGGTCTCCTTCCCAAATTTGTTGGTCCCTGCAAAATATTTGCAAGGAACAAATAACTTATATAAATCAAAGAGTTTTTGGTCAACAAAGGACTACTCATGTTTTTTGAAAGTTTGAGGACCTAAATGACACTGAAGGACAAGATCAGGGACCATTCTTGTGTTTTTACTATATTCAACGTAAGGCATTGGCATATATATGAGTAAATAATAATCAGTATGCTGCACTAGAACTAAAAAACAGGCTATGTGATAATATGATGGCCGATTGTTTTGTCTTTTTAATATAGTTTATTTATCTTTCTTTTGTACACGACTTAATTAGGAAAAAGATTTATGAAATAAACTGTACAAGTATGAACCCAAAAGAAAACTGTTTATTAATAGTAAATCTAAAATATACATTATGACCTTTTTCAATTCCTGTGAGAACTGTTCCTTTGTATTTTCTATTCACTTTTGAATATTTATGTGATCTCTAACTTCCTCTGCTAAAAAACATGTCGTGTAGAACAAAAAATGGTCAAACCTTAAAACTGCAAACTGAAGTAACATTAAAATTATTTAGTTTAGAAACATGTAAGTTATGCGTGGTTTGTATTCAAATATACTTGCAAAATCTCATAAAGTCTAAGAACTGGAAGAAAACAAAGCATGGATACAATACAAATGAAGAATAGTATATGGGTATATGCATTGTATTCCAGTGTGGTTGCTATATTTTAATATAATTCTTCTTTCGTCTCTAAAAATAGAAATTGGTCAAAGGTACTAATGGAGCACCACCAAAATTACATGTGACAAATATTGACCAAAGGGATGCATTTTTGGGCATGACTGACTGAATGTTAAGGTGTCCAATCCCTCATTCCCATAATACAGTGCATTCTACCATTCAAAGTTTGTTTTTAAATGCAATACATTTTAAAGGACAAAAAACTAATTTTATATTAAGTATTTTCCATTTATCAACGAGTCATGATTAATCAGGTTGATTTTATAAATGAGAGTACATGTATCTTTTATTATTTTATTATATTCTTTTTTTATTTGTCTTAAAATTTATAAAATGCAGTATTTACATGACACAGAGGAGTACACGACATCCATAATCACCTGTAATTATTCTCCTCCATTGTTTACATAACCTGGTCCGAAGAGAGCGGCTTTCTAATGATACAGCAAGGATGTCACATACACACCAACGGGAGGAGAGAGACTTGTCAATGTGCCATACAGTACAGAAGAGAGAGAGAGAGAGAGAGAGAGAGAGAGAGAGAGAGAGAGAGAGAGAGAGAGAGAGAGAGAGAGGACCTGGCCAGTATTCCGTACCTCATATATAGGTGAGACACCACCATAGGCTGTGCGATACGTGTCGGCTGTGGACTGGCGCTATGGACTTCCTTTCATGAATTTCGGCTCACATTTTCCTTTCCAGCTGTCCTCGTCCGCTTCGATCGGTCTCCCTCACGAGTCACGACTCGACCGGCCCGCCGGACCGGACCAGCAAGTCACGCATCCATGACATGCGACTGCGAGCTTAACCTAGCTCCCTGGCCATTGGCCAGCAGCGCGATCGCGATCGAGACGACGGCATGGCAGGCACGTGGAGTGGTACGCCTGAACGTGCCGTGCCGAAGTCAGGGGCAGGGCGAGCGCGCAATTGCAACGGGCAGTACGCGGATTTCCCTCGCGAGAAATGAGCTGCTGCACCTATGCAGCAGCGCCTGCAAACGCGCGAGCGAGGAGATGTGGATGGAGAGGCCGCGCCGGGGATTCGGCCGGGCTCCGCCGGGCCGGCCATAAACTCCCCCTGACACCCGTTCTAGCTAGTAGGAGGGAGAAGAGGCTAGCTAGTGGCTAGGAGCAGGACCTCATCCACGTCGCGCGCGTAGCCAGCAGATGATGCAGATGCATGCTCGGCCGCCCGGGCGGCAATGGTTTTCTCTTCCCCTGGACCGTGTGGTACTATCACTCGTCCATTGCTGCCTGCTGCTCGCTGACACGCGCATTATATTTACCGGGTACGCGCGCGCGCACCAGCCGGCCGGCCGGCCAGTTTTGAGGTAGGCTATAGCGAGGCAGCCATGAGCCATGATGGAGCATTTTTGCACCAACAACGCGCGCAGGCACAGCGCCGGTCTAATATATAGTACGAGTATACGGCCGGGTAGTAATACAGTGTATATGCGCGCGTCGACGTCGCCGCGATATACAGTGATATCAAATGCACGAGAGTTTTCTTTGGAGGACATGGGTGTCCACTGTCGTATCGATCCGAATTGGTGAGGCGCCCGAGGCAAAGGCGTCAAGTAGTTCCGTTCCGGCCGTGTGTGTGCACGTACCCATGCCCATGCATGGCGGCGGGAACGGCCGGTCTAGTAGCTAGCACACAGCTACCTACTACCACACAGTACTATATATGCAAATCCGGCCGCCACGGCACACCAACACGAATCGCGCGAACCACGTACCGGCAGTGCCGGAGAACGTACCAAAGCAATATTTATGATGATCTCGTCACGTACGTACTCGTCGCCGGGGCAGGCAATTGGGCAAACACGTAGTACGCTCTGCATCTGCCCGGCCGCGCGCCGGTACCACCACCCCCACCAGCTAGAACGGGAAATCGCGCCGTGCGTGCATCGTCGCCCTCGGCCTGCCTGCTTTAATTTGCGTTTAATTTGCCAATGCCACCTTGCCATGCTGGCAGGCATACTGCATGCCCGGCCGCACCCGGCCCAAAAGCGTCAATACTCCTTTGCCCTAGCTGCACGCACAGCTTCCATTTTGCCGGGCGCATGTGCACGCTCTCTGCGCTGCTTTGAATCGTGCCCTGAATCGTGCTTGGCTGCACGACGAGTCCTCCTCCTAGCTAGTCCACCGCCCGCCGAAGAGAAGGGAGTGCCGATCGAGCAAATGGGGAAAGGCTAGATCGCATAGAGATTTGTTGCAAACGGAAACGGGCGCGCGCGGCAAAGGGCCGGCCGGGGCCGCCGCCAAGCGAATTGCTAGAGCGAGGGCGAGATGCACCCACCTGGCCTCCGTAGGAAATTAATTAAGACGTTCGTATTGGGTGGGTGGCGGTGGCCTGGCGTCTCAAAAAAAAAAGAGCAAGCGCGCGGTGTCGCCGGCAATATAATTAACTCAAGATCTTTTCGTGCACAATTAGGGTAGGCCCGACCCGCGAAAGTTACACCAGCAAATGGCTGACGACGCGTACGTGTACTACTCTCACCATTCCAAATTATAAATCATTAAAATAATCTTAAAGAATCAAAGTATTTTAAAGTTTGACCAAAATTTTTAAAAAAATACTAAATTTTGTAATATAAAGTGAGTATACTTTAAAAATATAATTAAGAAAGAATTCAACGATACTTACTTGGTAATATAATAATTATTATTTTATTATATAATATAAATTTAGTTAAACCTAAAATAATTTGACTTTCCAAGATTCTTATAATGACTTATAATTTGAGATGGAGAGACTAATAGTTTAATAGGAGTACTATACATTTGGCGCATATGTTGCTGGGTCTACATGAAAATAAAGCTACTTAATGGTGGGTACGATTTTGCTGCACATTGTGTGGAGAGAGTCTATATGTCTATTTTCCTGTCAGCAGTAGCAGTAGTAGTTAGCAAGTTTGCAACATCTGAGTATATATGTCCAATAGGCCGGGCTGGCCCGGCCCGGTGTCGTGTCGTGCCATGACGCAGATCGCCAGGGCACTACGGGTCGTCGTGCCTCTAGGGCTTTTGGTCTTCAGCCCAAGGCATGACCCGTGGGCCGGTTTCCATGTCGTGCGACCTGTCAAGCACGGCGATTTTTTCATGTCATGCCAGCCCATGGCTTGTCAAGCTAAAAACAGCTTATTTTCATCAAGTGCTGAAATATTTCATCATTTTCAACAATTATTCATTGTTTTCATCAGTATAATAATTAACAACACATGTATACAAATCACAGCTACACAATAGTTTATTTTCATTGGGCTGCTACTAGGGCGACCATTGGAACGGGTCATGACCGTGCCATGCCACGTGCCTGAGTGGCAGCCTAGGCACGACCAATCCCTCGGCTCGAGCCAGGCCATGCTCGGGCCGGTCCAAATCTCCAGGCCACTGGGCCACGGGCTGCATGGCCATATATACATGTGAGTTCTCACTTTTTTGTGGATGCAAGGCACGTCGAGATATTTCACTTCTTACAAATTATCTATGATAAGCAAATTGGTGACCTAAAGGGAAAGCTAAGCAATACTCCCTCTAGGTTGGTAAAAAAGTTATTTGGATCAAACATTGGGATATAAATCATAAATAATTTTTAAGTTGTTGAGTTTGAAAATGTGAAAACCATATAAATAGATTTATCTTGAAATATACTTTTATAAAAATATATACATATCACTTTTTAATAAATATTTATAAAAACAAGAAGTAAAAGTTATGCTTTGGAGACCGCTTTATTGTCCAAAATGACCTTTTTACTAATCTAGAGGGAGCAGCATTGTTGCATTGGCGTTGTTTACACTAACCTTATTATAATATTTAACAAACATTTTATCTTTTTTAAGTAGGTTTCTGGCACTTAGCGCCAGTGGCGGAGGCAGGGAAAGATTTTTAGGTGTGGTAGAGTTTATATAAGAACCAATATACCAGCTAAAAATTATTATGTATTTGTTAAAATTTTTAGGTACGGCAGCTGTCAGAGCTTGCCGAATACATGCCTACGCCAATGCTCAGCGCTAACGCTGACCTCATAATGTAACATCATGTGATTCTTTTCTCATGTTTGCTCTGTAAGCAAGTGAACTTAATTCGACACTTCTCCAAAGATGTGCTGATGCAACAACCACTACCAATAGACCAAGCTTAAGCCTGAACATGAATACAGATGAAGAACCAAAGCTACGACTGATTTCAATAGCCCACACCGGCCGATACTACCGTGGCATATCCCTATCCTTTGTCTGTTGGTCTGAGGTTTTCCCCGTGAGTTTTTAAAACAAAAAAAATGCTAATTATATGTATATCAGGATCAGGTTTATAGTGATATTGGACATCATTAGTGAATAACAATAGTAGTGGTCTTAAAAAGGCGACTTTTGATCTGGGACATGGCCAATTCACACTGCCAACATCGAAATTTGTTGAGTAGCACTTAAAATCGTGGCTATTTGCCATACAACACCGTGCTCAATATTTTATTTATTTCTTAGTTTTGGAGAGCGAGGAGGTGGGGGATGTCCAAACTACCCTTGTATATTCAACCTCCGGCTCTTCCCTAATATATGTCGTAATACATCGCCGCTATAAATTCATCATCGTCCTTCTCGAGCGCTTGTTAGCTGCTGCAACGTGTCCAACCGTGGGTCCAGATGACTTCTCCATCTGCGTCCTTCTATGGCTCTAGATTCATCACCGTCCTTCTCATCCGTCTGGTGGCGTGGCCTCGGTAGCACCAGCCCTAGTGCGCGTGGCCCCTGCACTCCAGCCCCGTCGGTACGGCCCTAATGATGTGACCCCTTGCCCCCTCACACCGGCCCTAGCGGTGTGGCCCCTAAGGCCTGACCCTACACCTTGCCCCCAACTTCGTCTTCTCCTACAGGGCGAGCATGACTTCAGTGACGACCGAGCTCCATCTTCTCTTATCGGTGTGATTCCCTACATCCTCGGGTGAGGCAACACTGCCGAAGCTGAGGACGAAGTTGAGGCCATGTTCATGACGCCGGAGGGAGTGAAGTGCAACCTGGGGAGGTTGTTTTCGCGTTGAGTTCTACTGCAATGGGGAGGACAGGCACCTGCAATAGTGGGTCATGAGCATATGCAGATAGAGGGTCATGAGCACAAACTGCGGCAACGACAGCATCTAAAGGTTGAAGACAAGGGCAAAAGGGTCATTTCATCCCTCTTTTCTCTATCTCTGGAACTAAGAAACAAATAAGATATCGAGCGTGGTGTCTTATGGCAAATTGCGGTGATTTTGTAGTAGTATCTAGCAAATTTCGATGTTGACAGTGTGAATTATCCAATTACATGTTTTTCGTTGTCCTAGGGCAAAAATTGACTATTAAATTAATATGTATCAATCCCATATTAAAATAGAAGCAAATGCCCTATTTATGTTGGTACATATCTTTCCTCCCCTGACACTGTCAAACTGGCATGATCTAGTCAATTATTTGGTTTCAAAACCTTCTCTCCTCGTCACTTCTTTCTCAAAATCAATCTTGAAAATAACCTCTTTCTGTTTCTTCCTTCTCGACTTAGGCCTTGTTTAGTTCCAAAATATTTTGCAAAATCGACATTGTAGCTCTTTCGTTTGTATTTGACAAATATTGTTCAATTATGGACTAACTAGGCTTAAAAGATTCGTCTCGTCAATTTCGACCAAACTGTGCAATTAGTTTTTATTTTTGTCTATATTTAATACTTCATACATGTGTCTAAAGATTCGATGTGACAGGAAATCTGAAAAAGTTTGCAAATTTTTTGGGAACTAAACAAGACCTTATGCAGAATAAACCCCTTCCAAAAATTACCTCCCTTTGATGAAGGCTGTTGTGGCCCTTATCAGTCAGTTTGTCAGCCAAATAGGTTACTCTATTTATTATCAGATCAGATTTGTGAAAAATCTTAAAGCAAACATTAAGGAGAGAGCAGCGTGTCTCGCTCCTATTGGAATTGCATGTAGCTAGGAGGCGCGTGACAGGGGCCGAATCCCTCATTTCCTGGGCAGAATTTGCGCGACATACGTCAGGTCTGTGAGCGTATGCATGCATATGTCGACTCACTGTAGGCATGCAGCACGAAATATCAGCATCATCCCGGCCTTGTTCAGTTTTCAAAAAATTCTGTAATTTTTTTTTAATTCTCCGTTATATTAAATCTTATGGTACATACATAAAGTATTAATAATATAAATAAAAAATAACTAATTGCATAGTTAATGTAATTTTGAGATGAATCTTTAAGCCTAGTTAATATATAATTAAATAATATTTGTTAAATACAAATAAAAATGTTATGTTGTTTATGTTTCAAAAAAATTTAGAACTAAATAAAGCCCTAGCTTAGCTAGCATGCATATATTTCCTTTCGTTGCCGCCGTGGCTAGCTGAGCTATATCACTCACGATTTGACTTGCTGATTGATAGATAGCAGTGTAACGCTGGCGTGGAGAGAGAGAGAGGAACACATAGGCACGATCTAGATAGATATGTTTCGATTTGTGTATAGATATATTTATGGAGGTCTATGTATTTGTTTGGATAGACATGTATTCATCTCAAATTATATGTGTTAAAATAAAAATTAAACTAAATTTTATTTTAATTCATTCCAATATATGTGAATTGAAGTGAATACACATACATCCAAACAAGACTAGAGAAAGACAAGGTTTGGTCCACGTGCAATTAGGCCTTGTTTAGTTACACTCAAAAACCAAAAAATTTCAAGATTTTCTGTCACGTCAAATTTTACGGCACATGAATAGAGTATTAAATATAGATAAAATAATAACTAATAGCACAGTTTGTCTCTAATTTACAAGACGAATCTTTTAAGTTTATTAGTCCATATGGTTAGCCAATAATTACCAAATACAAACGAAAATGATATAATGACCTAAACTTTTTCACCATGTTTAGTTCAATTTTTTTTGGGGGAAACGACGATGTAGCAATTTCGTTTTTATTTGACAAACATTGTCCAATTATAGAGTAACTAGGCTTAAAAGATTCGTCTCGCTATTTACAGACAAACTGTGTAATTAGTTTTTATTTTCATCTATATTTAGTGTTCTATGTATGTATCGCAAAATTCGATATGACGAAAATTTTTGAAAAGTTTTTGGTTTTTAAGGTGAACTAAACAAGACCTAGACAAGGCCTTGTTCGAATCTCTCCTATCTATATACTGTATGTCGTTCTTTTATATAGCTGTGTACGTGTATATCTCTTCACGTAGGCGATGATGGGTGCATGTAGTCTTCGCTAGCTAGCTCTAGGGACTGGAGCTGGGGGCATGGTCTTCACTTCAGCCAGGACTAACTTAACCAACGAAACCGAGTATACTGCCTTGTTTAGTTCCGAAAAGATTTCGGATTTCGGTAATGTAGCACTTTCGTTTGTTTGTGACAAATATTATCCAATTATGGACTAACTAGGATCAAAAGATTCGTCTCGCGATTTCCAGCTTAACTGTGTAATTAGTTTTTGCTTTCGTCTATATTTAATACTTCATGCATGTGCCGCAAGATTCGATGTGACGGAGAATCTTGAAAACTTTTTGCTTTTTGGGGTGAACTAAACAACGTATTACTGCACGCTGGGTGCAGGCACGCACACAAACTTCCGTCTCACCCATATAACTATCAAAACATGTCATATTTTGATATGGTATGCATGTATTCTCTCCGTAGTATTTCGTGGTCCTAGGTATTGGACATAATGATACTGAAACGACCTAGATTTTTCCACAAAGGGAAAAATCCACATATTCGAATTATAATATGATAACTCAAAAATTGAACCATCAAATTATCATATATCAGCTGTTATCGTAGTCATACATCGTGAGAAACAAGATTACAACACATTTGCTTTACAACTCTTGGTCAACAAGCCTATTACATCGTTTTTCTAACGGAAACACACACGGGTCTTTATCAGAGTCGATATAGCACGTCAACGGTGAAGGCTCCTCCTTCACGGGCAATCATCAGAGTCGGCGTAGTTTATCAGCGGGCGTAGCCTTCATCTCCGAACCAAACTTGAGCGCAGGAACGAGACCACCTAATCCTTCTAATCTCCGTAGTTATCATCATAGACCACGTTCAAAACCTGCTAAACAATTTTCAGTACGATTTGTACTGGCCACTGGCTCCCACCCTATGCTTTTGCGTAGCTTTGTGGTAGGTGGAAATGCAAAGGGTATATCAAAGGCCTATGTATATGGCTGTAGTCTTTCCTATGCAAGTTCATCAATATTTTATAATAATAATTCATCAAGTTTTATTCCATCTCATCCACACATCCATCCATCCATCCCATCATACACATCTCGCCACACTCTCACTCTCTAGACGGCAAGTACGACTCCCGCTCGTGCCTTGCCTCAACGGCCAACGCCGGATCCAACACAAACCCAGGGAAAGGTAGAAAGGACTCCTCTCACTAGTCAAGCGAAGCGGGACATAGGAAAGGTCCATAGCCGAGAAGACGGCATATGTATCGATCGATCAACCAAACTCTGCAGAGGTTTACACTAACCACAAGATCACCATCATCGACGAACCGGCTCGTCTAGGCTGATACCGGGCTGCCTTCCAACTAAATACGATGCCACCCTACCACTCAGGACTGGGGCCATACCGGAGTACCACCGGCATGCTGAGACTGTGAGGCGTAGTACCGGGCCCCCAAAGGTCACTACGCTGTCTTAGGAGGGTGTGGGTCCTCATGCCCGTACCTCCCTACACTATCCGCTATCAACCTAGTAGTAGTGGCACCGCACTAGCTGGTCGAACATCCGTCCCGCACCATAATAAGGCGAGTGGCGTGTAAGGCTTCCTACGAACCGGTTCTCAGAACATCTCAGTCCTTAGGGTGACCGAACAGGACATCTTCACGAGGGGCCAGCCGATGCCCCTCTCGACGGGACACCCGGCTACCCCGTGCTATACAGCACCTCCCATCCCGGTGCTTCGTCCCACGAAGACACTCCACTCCGGGACCTCTCCCTGTCACATGTACCCGCCACAGGTATCTCTCGTGGAGAATGCCCAGGTAGCGTCCTCCGGCAAGACTTGTCCCCAGGACTCGTCGTAGATCCTTCTCGGTCGACTCGACCCTCACCACACACCCAAGACACACGCCAAGATCTCCCCAAGTCCATTATCCATTTCTTATCCAGTTATCAGCACCACGTGCCTTATCCACTCACATCCAATCCTCCACAATGCATCACATCACAGATATAATGCGTAGTAGAAGCAGTAGCAAGTAGTATGCAAGCGTCTAACCTAACAGCGGGTGTGCGAGGGTTATAGGTTGCAACAAGGCAATGGCTCACAAGCATTTCTACCATGCAACCTATCTCAATTCATTTGCATAAAAGTAAAGCACTAGCATCTACATTATTGCATGTCTAATAGGATTCTACGAGGTTGGGTGGGACGTGGCACCTGTCGAGTGACATTTCCAAGATCCTCAGTTCACTTGTAGTTGTACTCATCCCAGATCCTCCTTTCCGCATGTCCTTTCTTCAACGGGTCCCGATCCGATCCACGCTAACCGAAGCAACTACCTCGAAAGTGACAAACAAGACGAAACAATCAAACCACTAGCCCTAGAAAGACTGTGAAAAGAGGCGACAAAACACTGAAGGACAACTACAGTGAAAGAGCACCGAAAGGATAACGACTTAGCCCTCTCGGCGGATGTCCGATCCCTGGGCTAGAAGAAATAGGAATGGCTGTTCACTAAGTACAAGTCAGAGTCTTAGCCTAGCCGGTACTTCCCAGGTCAACTGAGTCAACCTGTACGGCTTTAATAAATGGCTTAGACTCTACTCATTCTAAGCAAACACCACAACTTACGGTCTTTCGATCCAAGTGTCATAGAGATCGATAGGAATCGAAATGACTATGAGCACGAGAAGTTCCGGTCTCTCTCAATCCATACGCCATTGTAGGTTGGCGAGAGCCAAGAGAGGGTGGAACAAAGAGAAAAGAAAAGGGGAGTGGTCTACTCCTTCCAATCCACTTGCCATGGTAAGAGATGGGGTATCAGAAAGAGTGACACACAAGAACATGAGTGCTTAAACTACTTGTAGGGTACCACGACCTACGTACACTGAATGCACTAAGACATTGCTAGGGTTCTTAGCAGTGCGGTTGTCACCGCAAGAACCAAAGAAATGCTACGGTCGAATAGGTACAAGCATACAAGAGTTTAAGCACGAAGAATCCAAAAAGGCAAGAAAAGACACGGGTTTCACTTTCCATTGATCCGCTCGCCATAGCAACGACGGGAATCGCGGGATTGGAAACAAAACATCTAACAAGAAAAAGGGGGCTTAATCCACATCTTACTAGATCGACGAGGATTAAGGACAAGAGAGAAGAAGAACAAAACCACACTCTTTCAACCAACTTGCCATGGAACAAACGACAGTTGGAGAAATAAACGCGACCCCACGAACTACACCAACTCATATCATTTCGCGACCTAGGTGCTTCTGAATCGGCACAAGGTCATTTCTATAGTTCCTGGCAATGCGGTTGTCACCGCGGAAACTACGGAAATGCCCGAGTCTAGGTGGCATAAACATATAAGACGGATAAGATAAATGCACAAGAAAATGGGTTAAGCCCGATGGCCATGGCGAGGCAAACTCGCGACCATGAGCTCCACCTACGAGTTGGCTTTCAACTGCCCCACGAGAGTTGTCCCCTAGCTCGTCTCTACAGACTAGGTCAAGATAGGCTTGTCACGTGTGGGTAGGAAGCACACTAATATCAAGCCTAAGGTGACCACATCCTAGAGCCGTTCGGGAGGGCAGCGGACATGGCACTACGAAGTCAACTAGAACGAGAGTTCGAGCTACGTACAACATCATAGCCATGGCGGGAAGAATCCCACGACCGAATGTTCGAACGTACCACGATTCCCTCGACCGGCTCGAAGGCACGGTCCACAGCGACAAGAACCACACACAAACCGCAAGTACCACAACTTGACAACGATGACAAATTAGAGTTGCACATTTCCATAGCACCAAGAGAAGATATAGTAGACCGGCGCGAAGGCACGGCACAGGCATAGAATAGATAGATCATGCATCGACAAGTATAGATAACAAAATGATGTAAGAACAGATATATGTCGACTAGGGTTTAGGGGGGTTTCGACCTTGCAGTTGGCAGGCTTTGGGTCACGGTCGCTGCTCGTTGTGCTATGCTCGTCGTCGAGGCAGAAACAGGCGCACGTGTCGATGTGGGGGCTCCCTGGAGTCGGGCGGAGGTGGCGACCGCGGCAAGGCATGAACGTGGATGAGGTCGATGGAGCACCGGGTGGCGTCGCGGCTGCAGGGGTCGAAGCAGGGCGAAGCTTGACGTGGCGGGTGGCTCTGGTGCAGCGTCGTCGTGGGCAGCACGGCGTCTGTGGCTTGGAGCAGGGCACGTCCAGGTGCAGGTCGCGGTGGTCGGCTCGGAGCAGAACACGGTGAGGACACGGCGTCGCGGTGGCTCAGCTTCACGGCGAGGACGGGGCCGTGGACGCCGGACAGGGTCGCGGTTCTGCTGCTGCCGGCGTCGTGGATGGCTCGGCGCTCGCGTTGTTGACGAGGACGCGCTCCGGGGACGAGGTCGACGCGGGGGCGACGGGGCACGAGCATGGCGTCGTCGTGGTGGCGCAGACCGACATCGGGGTCGCGGTCGCGGTCACCACGGTCGGCATGGACGCAGTTTCCACGGCGCGGTGGCGGCTTGCGCACGACGGCGTCGCGGGGTCGGGGCTCGGCGCGGCGAGGGCGCGGAGCTCCTGCTCGGCGTCGCGGCGGGTTCCCGGGGTCGAGGGCGAGGGCGAGGGCGCACGGCGTCTTGGCGCGGCGAGGTCGAGGGCGCGGACGCGTCGGGGCTCGACGAGGCTGTAGATGGGGAGGGAGACGGCGGCGGCTGGGGATGGAGCAGGGGCGCGCGCGGCTCCTCCTTTATAGGGGCGCGGGCTAGGGTTTTGGGGATGCCCGTCCATCCTCGGCGTCCGTGTCGAGGACGGGGCACGCGGCGCGGATTGCGGGGGGGGGGGGGGGGGCACAGACGTCCAGGGCGCGAGGCGCGATCTCCTGACTCGGAGCGGCGGCGGCGGCTCTGTCCAGCAGGCGGGGTTCGCGTGTAGGGTTCCACGGGTAGGGGTCTTGGGCCAGGCGTTAGGGTGGGCCGCGAGGAGGCTTCGCAGCTGGGCCTGGGAGGGAAGGCAGGGGGAGCGAGCGGGCCGACCTGGCTGGGCCGCGGCAAAGGGGGGGAGGGAACGCGCTGCGGGCCGAGGTGCTGTGTCGCTGGGCCGGTTAGGGAGCTTGGGCCGCGCGGGCGGGGAAGGGAAGCGGGCCGACTGGCTCCTATCTGCGAGCTGGGCCAAGAGAGAGGGAGGCTGGCCCAAAGGGAAAAGGAAAAAGGGTTTCCTATTTATGGATAAAGGAATCTGTGATTAGGTTCAAAGGATTTTTAAAGAGGGGATTGAGAGGGGAATTCCGGGAAGAGTTCAAAAGAATTCAAAGGAGTTTGAGACATACTCCAACGAAAAGGTTGAGAAGGGATTCGCTTCGCCTTTGAGATAGGCTCAGCGAAGATTCGAGAAGACTCTGCTACGGATTTGTGCACTCCAAAAGAAACTCAAAACCCTAAACAAGACTAAACTCCAAACCGACTCACGACAAAAACACTCGCCTAGAAACAGATCTGTATGTATGCCACGATTTGTTAGCGGGTTAGGATCGAGTTAGACCTAAAAGCTATATGCTTCACACGATTACAGGAAAATTTTTTAAAAATCTCGCATTTTTGGTTTACGTAAAAATCTGGGATGTTACATATACTAAACACTCTCCAGTACTGCTCAGTATTTTTTCTATTTAGTTTTGACTTGCGATATAGAATAATATTCTACACCTATGTAGAATAGCGCTACCACACCCCAGGTGTAGAATACTATTCTACACTAAAGTGTTATACTGAACAGAATTTAGTATTGTTCAGTACCCGTGTTGTAGTATTATTCAGTATTTTGTTGTCCTGGGTGTATAACTGGATGATACTGAACGTTGTTCAGTATTGCTCAGTATTTTTTCTGCTCAGTTTTGACTTGCCTAGGGTGTAGAATAGCGCTACCGTGTGTGTGTATATATATATAACTCTAAGACCCTGTTTAGATACCTCTAATTATTATAATCAGATTATATAATCAAATTTTAATTTAAAGAGGATTAATTATATGATAGATGATTACTAGAACCATGATTATCATACACTCTGATTATTATAATTCATAATCATGATTATAATAATACTATGAATCCAAATTATAATAATCCAATTGTGATCCAAACAGACACTAAGGGCTAAGGCCCGTAGGTTTTGGACCCGGTGTTGACAGTTTGTTTTCATAACCCTTGCAGGTGCTTACAGGATCCGATTTATCCACATTGGTTACTTTCTCTTAATAAATATAGCCATGGGAGCCTAAAGCTAATCACTAGCCCACCTCGCTTTATCTTCTCTCTAAGCCGACACCTAGTCAACTTCTCAGCCCCTTTTGTTGTCCCCACCTCTTTTCCTTTCTTACGCACTAGCAACTAACTCTTGCTCAGTCATTGTTGATCCTCCTCCAAACCAAGCCCCCATTCCCCTTCGGCCTTTCCTCTTCCCCCTACCTCCCAACCACTCTAGCACCTTTGTGATGATCCGCTACTTTATGAAGCTTCCCTACTAGCACTCGACCTAGTCCTTGATATTCTTGTAATGCTAACTCTGCTTGTTGCCTGCCGCGCTTGGCATCGTCCATGAGAATCTTGCATGCTAACTTCGCTTATCTTAGCCTCGTGTACTAGGATTTGACACGTAGACTCCGTTCATCATTGCTTGATCTCAGTCATTGTCGCCAAGATCTGACCTAATGTAGGTGATGTTGATGATGCTGACATGTTGCAAGCCCTCGACCTCATCTACCACAACCAAGAGTCACGACCTCAACTCCCTATAGGCTTGTTCAGTTAGTCAATAATCCAAGGGGTTCAGAGGAGAGTGAGGATGTTTTTTTTGACTTACAAGGTAAATCCCCCTCAATCCACTCTTAATCTCCTCGGATTGGAGTTAACCAAAAACTTTTTTTGCTTTGGGTTTAGGGGGCATGCATCGAGTTTGGAGATGAGTGATGATTTCCACTAGATTCGCACGCATTCCACCTAGGGCATGTTTTCTTCTCAAGCTTAGGGTGCAGATAATAAGCATGTTCATGGAAGTTGCACCTAGCCCTAACCCACGTTTTTTAGAAAAAGGAAATTTTATTCCGGTCTCTGCAAGAGTTTTGTACACAACCAATTCTTATTACAGAATCAACCTCTCAAAAAGCAAAACCAAACAAAGTAAAATTGATTGAGCGCTAAGAGCTAAGTCTTTTCAGCGACGATCATCCATGCTTGGCGAAAATTTCCATAGCCACAGTCTCCATCATGCGACATCTCTATTCCTCATGATGGCCTAATGGAGATGGTCTTGCAAAAGGATTCATAACCAATTACTACCAAGTGAAAATTGATATTTTCTTAGCATACTGCATACAACCACCTTTTCCTTCGGTGCATGTGCATATATCTCCAGTTTCACAATATATGTTCAGATGCCAGTTGCATGCACGGTCTTTTGCTTGGATCATGCATGATTTGCTTGTTATTCATTTCGAATTTTGCCCCCAAGCTAAGCAAGATATATTATATAAGATAGTAAGAAAAACACCATCAGTCCCTGTGTAAAAGCAAGGCACGCACAAGCTAGCTAGTAGATCGATCAGGTGCACGTGCTAGCTCGTTACAAGATAATAAAGCCTGCAAGCGCTTAGTACTAGCTTCCTTGAGAGTCGGGGCTGTCCAATTATACATGGCACGTACTGGCACTGTTGGTAATTCAACGCGATCGCTGAAGCAACATACCCGTACGATGGGTTCATGTGTGCGCGCCCTATTGGCCATAGTCCGTGCCTGTTGAGCCACACCACAGTCCACAACCACTCTAATCTTTTGCTGGTGCACGCACAGTTGGCCGGAAGGAAATGCGTCGCGTCGACATCCCAGTAAAAGCCATGCCTCGCCGGAGTTGGCATAGCTCCTATTTGGTGATAGTAGCGTCATAGCATAGAGATGGAGCCCAGCAGCTGTTGGTTCATCCGGGTCAGGGAGGCTCTGCACGTACGGTTTCGTTGCGAGTTTTGGGCTGGCCATTGGGAGCTAAAATATCTGCCATGGAATGTTTACGGAAAAGCAGGACCGAGTACTTCTCAGCGAGGCCCAGCAGATTACGACGACATGGGCCTTGCTTCCTGGGCTTCTCCTTTCAGTCCAAACGTGTAGCAGCATCCGTCGGATGTAGTATAGGCCGGCGTCGTCGTATCACGTGACGTGAGTCGCGACGGCTGACGATCATGCATGGACGCGCGCCTTGCTCTCGCGCACCGTTCTCTTCGAACTGAAGCGACGGCATTTGACTGAACCGGAGTTGGACCTAATCGGTGAGAGAAGAAAACAAGGAGACGGTGATAAAATTATGATTGCACAAGTTGACAGATAGAGTTAGGGATGATCTGTCAGCCACTCATCATGTGCAAGATGCAGATCAGTCCGGTACACCTTGATGGAGATTATAGGAGAAACGTAGGAAATTCACAAGAATTAGATTCCTATATAGTACTAGTATAGTGCCCGTACTAACGCTACGGATTCATTCTAAGGATGTACTTAAAAACCTTTCCATGAAACAATGATAATATTTTCATAGTGTTTAGTCTCACACAATTGCATATGATCATTCATATAATATAACCTAGAATACACTCCATGTGCAGATGGTCAGCAATAGAATCGAGAAGCAAGTATACTTACTGCGTTTGTCACGGCGTTCTTCGTCTGGTATGTTCGTGATCCGGCGTCACACCCTGGCGCTCTCGGACGTCGTGCCTTGGCCGCTTGTGACGCGAATGGCCGCGCTCCGGCATCGCGCCCTAGCAACGGCAACGGCGGCCTCCTCTGCGATCTTCGGCTTTTCCTTCCCGGAGTAGCTGCTTGGCACCTCCGTCGGCTCCTTTCCACGCCCCGTAGCCTTCTTGGGAGTGGCGGCGACGGTAGTCTGAGTGGATTTCTAGAGTCACAGTAAACGTTTCAGCGAGTGGTACGATACAATTGCACTAATTACTGGGGTAAAATTCGAGTTATGTCTGATGTTTACCTTCTACGGCCTGGCACTGTGGTTGCTGTTGTTACGGAGAGAGTTCTCATCGAGCTCGGCCATGGGGTTGCGCCTGTACGGAGACTGCTCGTTCTTCCTGGACGAGCTCCGGCTGAGCACCGGCGTCAGCCCCGCCGCACCAGCATTCTCATTCCCGGACGCGGCCATCCTTGCGGGAGAGCTCGATCTCGGCGATGTGCACCTCTTCCACGACGCGGCCACGGCCGACGACGTGCGCGCCTTCTCCCTCGCGGGCACGGACACCATCTTCTCGGGCTGCTGCTGCCTCGCGCGGTCACCGCCGCCGGAGCCCGCCGTGGCCACAGAAGTCGCAGCGCCATCCGCGCGTCTCCCGGGGGACCGGCTGGCCCTCCGGCTCTCGCTCCCGGTACCGCTCCTCTCCCGACTGCCCGATCGCTTCCGCTGCGGCGAGCCCCAGTGTGGCGACGGCCTGGACATACTGCGTGTGTAAGTCGTGATCATACTTCTAATCTGGACCGTCAAATCTGTAGGACATATGTTGTGAGTCGTTGATCTTGCAGGTGGGATTTGCCTGGAGAAGATTTCAATTATAGTAGAGATAATATACTGTTCGTCATTTTTTTTTGATTTATAGGATTGGGATTTGGAACAGACATAAGAGGGAAAGTACAGGGGCAAAAAAAAAAGAATCCACTTTAAGATCTTTCTCTCTCTTGTGTTAGGATCGAGGTAGATTCTCCAACGGATCGGAATTCCTACATTTTCTAATTCTCTATCTTGCATATGGATTCCTATCATAATTCTATATTTTTTTTTCTATTCGGTGTTTTGGCAGTCACGCATTCCAAATACAACCTTAAACTAATGGTAGGCACTACACAATTACTAGTGGTCTAGTGCAGTACTGGACTGGACCACTGCAGCACTGCACTATCCTTCGTTCATTCGTCTATGCACATCGATGCTACTTGTCTGTCTCTGCGTTTTGTTAACTTCCTGTCTTCGTCGTCGTGCAACGGCGGCGGACAGGCAAAACAATAAAGGGGAGAAAAATCGTAAAATTCCGGGTGCGTTGTCGCATCTCTAACCTCTCTAGCCGCCTAATCTTATCAGGTCTCTGCAATGCAAACGATCGCCAGAGTGGCACGTGACGTCACCCGGACTTTGCAATTGCAAAGCAAAACACGACCATACAGCTTTGTTCGTTTGGCTGATAAATCATGACAGAAATTACTGTTGGCTAATTTATTGTAAAAGAAAAACACTGCTGAATGGTTGATAACCAAATTACTGTGGTCGTGGACATGCACTCCACTAGCGGCCTGAAGTTACAGACGGAATGACCGGGCTTTGACCTCGCCTCGCCTTGCGTAGTTTGCCTGTCATTATTCAGACGGCCGGCACCACAATTTCGCCTCGCTTCTGCCGTTAATTTTGCCTGTGCCCGCGGGCTAACAGAAGAGGATTTTCTCCTCCGTGGACTGCGGCGCCAGGTTTCCAGGCTCCAGCTAGAAAATCCATTGAATTCCAGGCAAGGCAAAGCCACTAGCGAGTACCGCCGCCGCCGGGTGCGATGCCACTCGTCGGGCGCGGCTTTTGTTTTTACCTCGCTCGTCATTAGAGAACGGTGGTAGCGATCGAGTTGTGCTTTGCCACTGATAATTGACGCGCCTTATGCAGCAAAGCATCGGCCTTGATCATAAGCTAGCTAGCTAACGACTGCTAAGCTTGGCTTAGGCCTTGTTTAGTTCCAAAAAAATTTCAGATTTCGGCACTGTATCATTTTTGTTTTTATTTGACAAATGTTATCCAATCACGAATTAACTAGGCTCAAAAGATTCATCTCATGATTTACAGGTAAACTGTGCAATTAGTTTTTATTTTCGTCTATATCTAATGCTTCATGCATGTGGTCCAAGATTTGAGATTTGATGTGACGGGAAATCTTGAAAAGTTTTCGGTTTTCAGGACCTTAAACAAGGCCCAGGTGCTGCCGGTCGAAACTAGCAGCCAAGGCCCAGGTGCTGCCGGCCGAAACTAGCAGCTCATTACTATCGTCTATCGCCTCCGCCGCCGCACACTGGGGACGGTAACCCTGCCGTCATCCTCCGCAGATTCGCATTTGGATTCTTTGGAGGCGGCTGGGCATGCAAGTGGAATTCAATTCGTCTATCATCTTTGTACCAGTCAGCAGTGTTTTCACAGCAAATTAATAAATAGTACAAACGTATACGGTGCTCCTACACAGGATCAGGACGATCGATCAGGTACGAGCTGCTAGTTGTGGCAGGCCACCTAAGCCAACCAAGTAGCACAAGCATCATGGATTACGAAGTGGCTGTGGGCTGTGGCTCATATAGTCAGATGGGATTCTCTCTTGCTTTGTTTGGCGCCAGCTTCTCAGGGTTCATGCAGTGTGGGTTGCCTCAGCGAGCACTTGGCTGCGCGAGTGGCGACGTAACATCGTCCGACACTAGGGACACACGGCCTGCAAAAGAGCCGTCCACATGCGGAGGATTCCTTGTTCTCCTCTCCGACGACGGTGGATGCGACGCTGTCGTCTACCTTGTCTTATATATGTACGTATAGGATGCTTTCTGCAAACTGAACTCACCACCACACCGAGGTTGCTCTGTTCTCCACCAAAATGACCCGAAACCACAAGGATTTATTGCGTGATGTACTAGCAGTAACCATTATTACCCAGACCAAGGCCTGTACGTAGACTGTAGTTGGAGCTTGAGTTGACTTTGTGTTCATATTGCTGCTTGTTCATTTTTGCATGCGAACTGGCTGCCGTCTGACCCAAGCGAAAGCAACGTATCTTGCACACGCCATAAAGCCAGAACTCACCACTCAAAAAAAGGAAATAATAATAACAATAATAATAATAACAATAACAGCAATAATAACAGCAACAATAACAACAACAATAATAACAATAAGGGAAACCTAGTAGTCCAAATCCAACGGTGTCGATAGGTAGTACCGACGCCTGGAAAGGTAGAGAACATGCAGGGCAACGGTGGCTGAGGCTTGCAGGTTGCAGCTGACCACTCTGCTCGTGCTCGGGCACCCACCGACTTCAGATTTCATGTTGACGAACCGCCCGCAGGCCGCAGCCGAACGGGAGCAGCGCTGCCGCCACGCGGTGACCGGAGGCGTTACGTTTGTTTCTTCTTGTTGTCAGCACCTTTTGTAAGGGGAAGGATCACTGGTAACTACGATCAGCTTCCTGCTGGAGCTGGACCAAAACCACAGCCGTGCCTGTGCGTTTTGTCCAAGTATGAAGTGTCTTCGTTTCATCGTTTCAGACCAAAACTAGCAGCTGTACTACGTGCGTGGTAGGAATCATCCATGGACGACACGTACGTTGCGACCTGGTTGTCTTGGTGCGTGTGTGGTCAGCTACTCGGCTCTGTTGATGGCACTTCTCCAAAATTTTTTGGGAAATCGGCACTGTAGTACTTTCGTTTGTATTTGACAAATTTCGTTCAATCATGGATTAACTAGAATTAAAAGATTCGTCTCGTCAATTTCGACCAAACTGTGCAATTAGTTTTTATTTTCGTCTATGTTTAATACTCCATGTATGCATCTAAAGATTCGATGTGACGGAGAATCTGAAAAATTTTGCAAAATTTTCTGAGAACTAAAATAGGCCTTGTTTAGTTTCCAAAAATTTTCAAGATTTCCCGTCACATCGAATCTTCCGGCACATGCATGAAGCATTAAATATAGACGAAAACAAAAACTAATTACACAGTTTACCTGTAAATCGCGAGACGAATCTTTTGACCCTAGTTAGTCTATGATTGGATAATATTACCACAAACAAACGAAAGTGCTACAATAGCAAAATCCAAAAAATTTCACAAACTGAACCCGTCCATAGTGGTAGCGCCACGCCAACGAGGGAAGGGCAAAACGAAAACCGAATACGACAAGCAACAAAGCCTAGCCAGCCAGCGATGGATTCCAGGACCCAGCATACATGCGCGCTCGAGGTGGGGCCACCGGGCCGGTGCCACAGAATTGGAGGCGTTGACCACTCGCCCGATCAATACTCCCTCCATATCATGAAGGTAGACGTTTTAGGCTTTGGTGCTAATTTCACGTTAGTTGACGTTCTGAGTGTGGGAGATCAAAACCGGACTTGTTTGCCCCCGGCTGTTCAGCTTCGACGCAGCATTAATACATGCATGCACTCATCGGTTCTTGCCCAGCATTCAAAGCTAAGCACGCCGCTCGCCGCACGCTGGCTGCTCGCGCGCGCTCTCCATCTTCCTCTGCTATTCTTGGTGGTCCACTGATGGCTCCCTTGCCTGTGATCGCGCTCGCCGCGTGCTGGCTGCTCGCCGCGCGATGGCCGCTCGCCGCACGCTACTCAAAGCCGAAATTCTAAATTGAAAATGGCGAGCGCCGGCGGCAAAGCAAAGAGCAGCAGCGCCGCGCGCGAAAGTGAAAGCAGCAGCGCGCGAAGCAAAAACCAGCAGCAACAGCGCCTGTGAACGGCCAAGTGCACGAGCTACAGTGCCATGCATAATGCATGCGCCGGCGGCAAAGCAAAGAGCAGCAGCGCCGCGCGCGAAAGTGAAAGCAGCAGCACGGGAAGCAAAAACCAGCAGCAACAGCGCCTGTGAACGGCCGAGTGCACGAGCTACAGTGCCATGCATAATGCATGCAAAAAATTATGTTGCCCAAGGGGTTCGAACCAGGGACACCAGCCTCGAGCTACGCAATGCAAGCCAACTGAGCTAGGATAGTTTGTTGTTTAGATAGCACGCACACTGCTATTTAATAAGGGTAAAGATGGAAAATTAATCTCTAACTAATCACTCCTTGGTTACCACAATCATGTCCTAAACGTCTACTTTTATGATATGGAGGGAGTACACGCCGTTCTCGTTGTCCAGAAAAATACACGCCGTTCGCGACTCAGGTCCAATAATATAGGGACCCACAAGTCATTGGCGGCTTACGTAGCAACGACACGCCTTGTGTGGGGAAAGTTCAGATGCATAATGCTTGTTCGCTGAAAAACGGTTTCTATGGCAAAATGTTTGGCAGGAGCTAGAATCGAAGAGAAGTTCTATCAAATAGACCCTCACTCGTCGCTAGTTTTTTGAGGAATTTTTTTTTTGTCGGTGCAGCCCCTCTATGGTAGTAATGGATGTTTGCCGCAAATTCACGACATATGAGAGTGCTTCATAAAATTATAAAGAGAGACAAACTCTCTCGTGTGTTAGATAATTATGTATGGATACACAACCTAAATCCACACTAGACGAGTGTAGACTCGTATGAAGTTTCTGGTGAGAATAGTGGACATATTAATTTAATATGTCAAATATAGGTCACCAATGATGTCAATATAAACCACCATGCACGAATGCAAGAGAATTAGATGGCTTGTTTGGATTCTTCCATAAAGCAGTGATACTCTCGAGAATTGTAAGCTTAAGAAGAAGTACTATAGAACTAACATTAGAGTTTGTAATCACTGGATTAAATTAAAGTTTAGTCCTATACAATCCAAACGGGTGCGAAAAGGATGGGCTAAGTTTTTAGTTTAAAGTAACTAATTGTTAGTTTCTCTTAGTAGTCCATGTATCCAAACAACATAAGACTCAATTTCAATCTTCTAAACTTTAGCCATCAAACTTTGACCTAAGCTTTAGTTAGACTAACAAACCAATACATGTTATCCAAATATACCCTTACTTAGTTGTAACACTCAAGAAATTAATGTGTCCATTTTTATTCCTAACACATATTATACACAAGTGGTGTGCCAAAGCATCGGATCAGAACATTGTCATCCAGATAGTCCATGCACCAGTCGTCTTGTAGAGAACACATGGACAATGACATTCACAACGTACTCTTTAATATTTTAGAGCTCTTTGGATTCGACTTAAATAACAAAAGATGCTAATATATATTATGCTTGATACGCTTTCCCCTCCAAAATATAGCTTATGAATCTTAGCTGATTACGTGAAAACAACATGTTATTTTGTAAAAACATAGCCGTGTCAAATGTATTACGTGGAATGACACTCGAGGAATTCGAAAGGGAGACAGTCTGATAGGTAGTTGGAAAGTAAGTCCAATACATCCAACACAACAAGCAACCTCCAGAGGGGATTAACTCGCCCAAAAGAATATTATTTTGCATTGACTAAGTTATTGTTCTACCACGTCTTTAGTTCTTCATACTAGCAGTGAAAGTGACCAGTGAGTGCTATTTTGGAGAATTAAAACAAGCAATTAGACTCAAGAGCGGACCTAGATTATGCCAATTGAATGCACAGACCGTCACTCAAAATTTGTTAATACTAATGGTTATAGACTAATAGTATTTTTTTATCACAGTTCACAGGTGTCCCACGCAAAAGAATATAATGACTATACCCTCATATAATAAGGACAAGTATATTGCTAAATATCAGTCGTCACAAAAGGTCATCTCATGCAATAGCCGGTATTTTATTTATGATATGAAGGAGAGAGAGAAAGCTGAGAGAAAGAGATGGTTGTTTTACAAAGCAAACCCCTCATGAACAAAAATTTAGAACTATGAAATAACTATTTCACATCATAATTAAGCATTCTGACATTCAAAATTTGTTCTCAAATATAATACATTCTAGAGGTCAAAACCCAAATTTTATATTAAATACTTTCTATTTATCAACCAATCACCATTAATCACGTTAATGATAGCATCTAATTAGGAAATAAAATATGGGTACATGTGTGTCGCTGTCTGGACTCGTGATCCAAGCACAAACAAGTGAGTGTGAGTCTGCATGCCCCTAGACCCAGATGGTGATGCAAGAAGCACACAATAGATTTATACTGGTTCGGGCCAACGATGTCATACGTCCAGTGTGAGGGTCATATCTTATATTATCTTGCACCCAAAGTGCTCATAGTAGGGGTTACAAGCAGGCTACGACAGAGAGAAGGAGTCCTAGGTCTCGACCTTGGAGGTGGATGAGTGCTCAAGTGAGTTCTAGTGTGACTGTTGTGTTCGCTGGTGCCCCGCCTCCCGTTTTATAGTCTCAAGAGAAGGTGGGGTTTTACGTGTGTAAATGCTATTTTTTACTCCTAGTATACATAGGCGGTGTGTGACTATAACAGCAGGGCATTCTACCCTCAGAGTGACGATCACAGTGTGGTCCTCCTTGTTGATCGTGCAGAGCCATCCCTGATGTAGTGGATCTGACGCCTGTCCTATTTTCCCCTTGCTAGATCCTGTTTGGAGGCGTGGCCATCTTTTCTGAGGCCTCTCGTCCGGACCTGCGTTACGGGGTAGCAATACTTTCTCATGGCGGCAGTGTCGGGATTTGACATCTCCCATCGTCCCCTTGACTGGTCGTACACACAGTAATGGAGGTAAGGCGTAATAGGAGAGGGGGCAGGTAGCATAGTGGGCACTATTCCCTGCTGCATCATGGGTGAAGGCGTGCTTTGGCGTCCCATCCGCGACGTAGATATCGTGCGCAGGAAGCCGGGGAACAGGTGGCCCGAGCCGAGGCTTGGGCTCGGGCGAGGCGTAGATTTCGCCCGAGGCCAGGGCTTGGGCGAGTCGGAGCAACAAACCGAGACCTGGGCTCAGATGGGTCGGAGCAACGAACCGAGACCTGGGCTCGGGCGAGTTAGAGTAATCGTCTGGGCCAAGACTCGAGCGAGTCGTGGGTGACGCATTACCCTACTAGATTTGGTTGTTGGGCCAAGAAGGAACAGTCCCGGCCCAACCTGGCTTTTAGGCGGTAAGCTTTGGCCTTTTTATTCTCTTGATCAAGGTACCCAGACAATGTGTTTTTTATGTTCTCTCTTAATTTGTCTTAAAATTCTAAAATACATTATATTATATTACATGACAGAGGGAGTATCCATCAAGTTAACATGGACACATGCGGAACGTACTTGTGTGTTGCTAGTGGCCATATGGGGGGAAATACTTGTTTGCTGAATTGTTGTTATAAATGAGCAAGCTAAATAACATGGTACAAGCTGGTGAGCGAAAATAGAGTGTGTGGGCTACAGAATCTCCAACCTCATGAATTTAAGATAGACTCATAGGTAAAGTTTATAAATTTTTAGAATGTTAAATCCTAAGCCAATAGCTTGATTAATTTGGGGAGTAGATTTTAATTTAGCCAAAATAAAAAGATCCAGACGAGACGTAAGGAAGGTTATCTGATAATAACCTTCTTAGTGTGTGTCGTCTGTGTCTCTAATCAAGTTTTCTCCAACCTTAGCCGGTGGCGTGGCGTTTGGACTTTAGAGCACCGTCACCGGCAGGTGTTGTGGGCGCCCGTAGAGACGGCGGCGTCCCGACGGGGATCATGGCTTGATGCGACGTCTCTCTCTCTCTCTCGCTCCCCGTTTCCACATCCCTTCACCGCACCACCTCATCACCTGCCACGTCCTCGTCATTTTTTTCCCCTTGAGATGAAACGCACCGCGTCATTGCTACATACATGCGTAACCGGCAGCCTCAGCATCCCCGACCGTATTTTCGCATCAAAACCTGGCCCAAACACGGATTGATGACCGCGTCGACCGACGATTCGATTCCTCCTCGTCCATGGTAAAAGCCTGGCCCGCCCCAGACCCACCGATCGGTCAATTCCCCCAACCGCGCAGGCGCACGCTGCCACGGCCACGGCCACGGTCGCGCCGTCAGCGTCACTGACTACTGCCGCACCGGCGTTGCGTTGGCGTCGGATCCCAAGCAAAGCGCAGAGTCCGCTCTGGTTCGCACCGGGGGAAAGTATACCGTCGTCAGGTGTGGGCTGCGAAAGGCAGGCGCTTTATTAGCGGAGCAAGGAATTGAATGTGCACGGCCGGGTTTTCGCTACCCGGGATTCCATATTAGGCCTTGTTCAGTTTGCGAAAAATTTTGGCTTCGAGTACCGTAGCACTTTCGTTTGTTTGTGGCAAATATTCTCCAATCATAGACTAACTAGGGTCAAAAGATTCTTCTCGCGATTTACAGGTAAACTGTGTAATTAGTTTATATTTTTATCCATATTTAATGCTTCATGCATGTGTCCTAAGATTCGATGTGACGGGGAATCTTGAAAATTTTTGGTAGTTTTTGAGAACTAAACAAGGCCTTATTTCCTCCTCCTGCACGGTAGATTCGTCCCATCCTCTTGTCATCCTTCTCTCTCGTCTCGCGCTTTCCCTGCCTGCTCCCGTGCGGCGGTGTCTACGCAGCTCTTGCTTTGCTCTGGGCTTCTCCGGCGGCATGGACCCCGCTGGCGCGCCGTGGTGCGACCCTCGCCGTGGGTACGCCTACGCCTACGGCGCCGGATCGGCCGCGCAGGCGCCGGCGCTGAAGAGGCAACCGCGGCCGCTGCTGCCGCCGCGACAGGACGTTGCGGCCGTGGCGAGCGGCGGGGTGCTTAAGAGGAGCCATGGCGAGGTGGAGAGGTGGCAGCAGGCGCTGTACCTGCGCGAGGTGAGGCAGCGCGTCGCGGCGCAGTCGCAGATCGCGCACCCGCCGATCGACATCGGGTCCGTCCTGGCGGGGGCCGTCGTCTCGCGGGCCCCGGGTTCCTCCAGGCCGCCTTCGTCGAGCTTTGCCGGCCTCTCGCCGCAGCCGTCGTCGACGCTGTCGTCGCTCACCACCGCGTCGCACTTGGAGACGCCGCCGTCGCATATGCTGCCGCTGTTGCAGCGGCAGATGGTGGCCGCGCCGTCCGCGCCTCCGCAGGCCGTGGCCAGGGTGCCGGCTGCGGGTCGCTCCGCGGCCAGAGAGCTGGTGCTGTTGCAGGAGCTGGAGAAGCACCTACTCGGCGACGACGACGATGGCGAGGCAGATGCGACGGGGAGTGCATGCGGCTCCACGGTCACCAGCTCTGCGTGGGGGGACACGATACAGGAGCTCAATTCCATCACCGCCGCGCCTCTGGCGTCTCTTCCCAACAACCACAACACCGCGCCTGCCGTGTCAATAAGGTCTCCGTCGAACTCCTCGTCGTCCACGGCTTCGTCGGCAGCGTCCAGCTCGCCGCCGACCTCGACAGCCTCGTCGCGGCAGCTGCTCTCCGAGGCGGCCGCCGCCATCGCCGACGGCAACCACGCAGCGGGGGCCGCTCAGCTCGCGGTCCTGAAGACTGCCGCGAACCCGCGCGGGGACGCGGAACAGAGGCTGGTGGCCATGATGGCGTCCGCCCTGTCCTCCCGCATCGGACGACCGCCCGCGCCTCAACACCACCTCGCGGGCCTATGCGGCGCTGAGCAGCGTGCGGCGTGGCAGCTGCTGCACGCCGTCTCCCCCTGCTTCGACCTCGCCCTCCACGGTGCAAACCTCGCCATCCTCGACGCCGTGGCGGACCAGCGCGTCATCCACCTGATCGACTTCGACGTAAGCATCGCGCAGCATCTCGCCCTCATCGAAGCCCTCTCCAGCCGCCGCGTTGCCGGCACATGTCTCAAGGTCACGGCCGTCGCCGACCCCACGTCGCCGTTCACGCCGGCTCTAGCGCAGGCGCTCCCGGCCACGGAGCAGCGGCTCAAGAGGCACGCCCAGCAGGCAGGACTGGAGTTCCGGTTCAAAGCAGTCAGCTGCGTCGCTGGAGAGATTGAGGCGTCGAGGCTCGGGTGCGAGCCAGGAGGAGGGGAGGCGCTGGTGGTGAACCTGGCGTTCGTTCTCTCGCGCGTCCCGGACGAGAGCGTGTCCCCGGCGAACCCGCGCGACGAGCTCCTCCGCGGCGTGCGCGCGCTGTGCCCGCGCGTGGTGACGCTCGTAGAGCAGGAGCTCAACGCCAACACGGCGCCTCTGGCGGCGCGGTTCGCCGACGCGTGCGCGCACTACGGCGCGGTGCTGGAGTCGCTGGACGCGACCCTGGCCCGTGACAGCGCGCAGAGGGCCCGCGGCGAGGCGGCCCTGGCGAACAAGGCGGCCAACGCCGTGGCGCGGGAGGGCCCCGACCGGGTGGAGCGGTGCGAGGTGTTCGGCAAGTGGCGCGCACGGTTCGGCATGGCGGGGCTGCGGCCCGTGGCGATTGGGCAGGGCATCGCCGACCGCGTCAAGGCACGGCTACGTCCGGGGTTCGACGTGAAGCTCGACAGCGGCCGGCTCGGGGTCGGCTGGAAGGGGCGCGTGGTCACCGTCGCCTCCGCCTGGCGTTAAGCGTAGCACGCCTGGTGACGATGAGCTCATCAGCTCCCGGTTACAGCATTGTTACCACCACCAGTCCATCAGAGTACATCAGGAACAGCCGTTGTGCATCCAAGACCTTGTAATAATCTCTCTAAATTCTTTACGGCCAATGGTAGTTGAATATTGTAGTAGTAATTGTTTGCATCATTCGTGGTTCTATCCGAATCTCTCTCCTGTGGCTGTGGGCTCGATTTTTTTTTTTAATCCTTTTTGACAACACTGTGGGCTCGATTTGGATGCGTGGCTACTTGTTGCCATGCTGCTGGCTGCTGCCTTGCTGGTGTTGTTTTCTGTTAAACAATCCAGTCAACCTCCCATCGGTCTCGCGCCTGTAGCGCGCCCGGCAACAGAGCCTGGCAATCGCGTATCGGGCGCTCGCTTTCCTTCAGGCGTTCTCACCTGCTTAAACCTAACTGTGATCTTAGGTACCACAAAGTAGAATACTGAATAGCTTTGTTTCCTTGTTAACGTAAATAGTTAGGTAACATCACTGCTGACGCTGATTGAATGGGATATATCGCGTGTTCCACACACGAAAAATACATCAGGATATTCAAGAGATGAACGATCCTTTGCTCTCAACGCTGAGTTTCTCTACTGTACTAGCAGTTCAGGTCCTAAACACTGCGACCGCGTCCCTTGACCTGTGGTTTCCTGACATGCAGGCCCATGGTATGGGCGCTTTTGGTGACAAGTCCCTTCATATCTTGTCGGACTATCCAACTAACGTCGTTACCTTGTCAAAAAAAAAAAATGTAACCTCGTACCCCGGCGTGCTTAGACGTGAGCACTGACTAGCTCGCCGGATCTCAGCACTCTCTCCTACAGTATCTCAGGCCTTGTTTAGTTCCACCCAAAAATCCAAAAATTTTCAAAAATTTTTGTCACATTGAATATTTATACGCATGCATGGAGTATTAAATATAGATGAAAATAAAAACTAATTGTATAGTTTGGTCAAAATTTACGAGACAAATCTTTTGAGCCTAGTTAGTTCATAGTTGGACAATAATTACCATAAACAAACGAAAGTGCTACAATGTCACGAAAATTTTCACTTCAGAAACTAAACTCGTCCTCAGTCTCAAGCCCTAGGGTCGCCCGACGGGGCTGTTTGGGATCAAAAGTCGTTGGGCGCAAAATTTCACTCGATGAATATCTCGAATCTCAATAACAATTCAAAATTTTCAAAACCATTAAACGTTGATAAGTCTGATCATGCTATTTTGTTGTGAGACAAAAACATTCTACCATGGCTAATAACCCGGGCTGAGAAGTTTAAGTGCAATGGGCGAAAACTTCAATCAAGTCATAAATTCAATCATTGCAGACACATAGGAGTATATGACCACATCAGCATAGCTCTACAAGTCACGACTTTCTCACATTTAGTGCCACCGTTTTGTATTCTTTTCTACTCTCTCCCTACCAAAATAAATGTCGTTATGGTATTTGTATCAGTCAATGTTTTTTTAGTTTAACTAAATTTATAGAAAAATTCAACAACACCAAATAAGTTTATATAGTATTAATTTTTTTCTTGTATGTATTTGATTAAAGTTAAAAACATTAGACTCTCAGAGTGAGAACGTATTTACGCCTAGGTTGGTTTCATGTGATGGATTAGACCAGAGCTGCAGATCTACGCAGGGGCGAAGCTACGTTGAGCTTCCCTAGTGCCCATGCAACAGGGTAAGAAAAAATTACCACTGACAATCCAAGGCGACAATGGTGGGGAATATGTGACTGGGATGGCACTGCCACGCAGCTTCTCAAAGCGTGTATGGTGACAACGCAGCTCCATACCTCTTCAGCTCTTCCCCAATCCTTGAGTGCAGATTAGAAGAAAAGTATTTCTTATATATAGAGAACAATGTTTCTTATATACTCCCTCTGTCTTGAAGACTTCAATTTTTAAATTCGTGTCAAACTTTTACTAGTTATTACTTAATTAAAAAAACAATGACGAGGTTATCAACTTGGTTAAATTTTATTATACAATATATTTACCTAAAATATAATATTTATTTTTATTAGTTTCTTTGCACCTCGCCGATGTGCCTTAGCCCGCCTGGACACAGCTCGGACAGCATCCGTGCTTATGAGTTACTGGGGGTTGCCTCCTCATGTTTGTGCAAAACACTACCCGGCCGTCTCGTGGTGAGGCTCGAAAACACGGTGGGCATATGCGCGGGGGGCGCAAGGGTGATAACGTGTAAAACGCGGAATCAGCGCGCTAGCTGACACGTTTTCCCTCCGTGAGCGAATGCTCTTTTTTCAAGAGCACAAGGAAGACCGCCAGCGAATGTAGCGTGAGCGAGCGAGGCAGCAAAATGCATTTACGACGTGCCCAAAACTCTTTTTCTCAGAAAAACGTTTTTAACGTGTTCTTTTGGACCTAGCGGTTCGTCTAAAGGCCGCAGCCTGCCTACTTCACGGTCGAACCTAACCGACGGGAATTATATATGCTCCTCTGGTTCCTCCTCGAATCAAGAAAGGACACCGCCTAGATCACCCATTGGTGATTTCAAATCGATCGTGTCGAATCTTAAATTCTTCGTTTAAGTTGAAAAAAAAATCTTAAAATCTTCGTCGACGATGCAGCACCACCGGAGCATGCGTGATGTCTCAAAAAGGGACGTTGACATGATCTCTGCGGTATAGGCTGGTAGTCCTAGCTGGTTGCTGTGCTGCGTCTCGTTTGCCAGATCGAGCGAATTTGTATGGACATGTACAAGATCAACACAAATAGTATGATAGGCGCCTGACAATCGTTTCTTAATTTGCTGATCGGCGGCGCATGCGTGGGCACCCAGTTATGCACCGAGCAACGCAAAGGCAAAAAAGTTTGTCAACGCGAGCGCGTTAATTGAGCCCCACATAAAAGTTGGAGTAGAGCAACAGCTGAAGAGTGAGCTGACCGACCTTGCTGTTGCACTAGTTCAGTGCTCCACTGGCACTGTCATGTAAGAGGGTGTTTCACATTACACCTTCTAAACTTTAGTCGTTGTCTTATCAGATATTTAAAATATGCATGGAGTATAAAATATAGATTAGTATTTATGAAACCAAATGCACACACTGAGACTAATTTGCAAAGATGAAATTTTAAAACTAATTAGTCTATAATTTGATAATGTGGTGCTATAATAAACATATACTATTGATGGCTTAATTAAAGTTATAAATTCATCTCGTGGATAACTGAGAACTTCTATGATGTGTTTTTTATTACTATCCAAATACCCCACGCAATACCCTATCCAAACATCTACTAAATTTTAGTACCTACGTGTAAAACCTCCGTACTTATATATGTCCAACGAGCCGGGCTGGGTTGGCATGGCCCAACGTTGTGCCGTGCCACAGGTCGTTGGACCGCTACGGGCCATCGTGCCTAGCGGTCCGTGTTTCTACGGGCTTCGTGTCTGGCCTTCGGTCCAAGGCACGACCTTTGGATGAAATAATAAAATAGAAAATCTAATTTTTTAGACTCCATATGAGTATATATACACAATGAACATATAATATATGTATGTTTTAGTACATAAAATAATTATATAAGCTGCAACTATGAATTATTTCAATTAATTACAGAAAAGCATAGATCTAAAAGCTACAAAAAAATTATACTAAAGCATACTATATTATATATTAATGTGTAGATATGCTCATGTGGAGTCTAACAAAATTATAATTTATATTTTATGATTTTTCTGTAATTTACTATGATTTTTCAAATATTTAGCCGAAATAAATAAAAAAGAAAAAGACAAAACCTTTATAGTAAAAACTTTGTATTAAAGCATACCATATTATATGTTCATTGTGTAGATCTACTTATGTAGAATCCAACAAAATTGGATTTTAAGATTTTTTGTGATTTATTATAATTTTTCAAAGATTTAGCCAAAATAATTTTAAAACAAAAAGACAAAACTACTATCACTATAGCAAAACCACTATTCACTATAGGACAACCGTCTTTGAAACCACTCTAGGGAGGTAAAATACACGGTTTGAAAAGTTGAGAAAGATGATTTGTTCGGTTTTAGAGTTGAGGTAGGAAAAGTGGACTTTGATGAAAGTTAAAGGGAGGAAAAGTGACTTTTTCCTTTATTTTTTTTGTGAGGAAGTGGGCTGCAATGCTGGTAGCTGCTTTCGGACGGCCCAATTCAGGAATCCGGAAAAATGGGCTAGACGTCCACGAGCGACGATGTTCGCTTCCCAAACACCATCCGTCGCCAATGTAACATACGACCATAAAAAAAAAATAGCCCGCTATTTTTGTCGCTATAGCCCGAAATAGCTTGAAAAAAATTGTGCCGCTATTTACGTTCATGCATAATTTTGTCGCTATTTTGCCACTAAAGTACGCTAATTATGGTTTATAAAACGGTAAACACCTAAAACATGACATACGACAGTACGACACCAAGGCATCGGTTGGTTTCGTCGGTAACCCATTTTGTTACACACACAGACACACGGATTCATCCTAATCGCAAAAAAAAGACACGGATTAATCCTCATTTACATAATAGTACTATATAAGAGTATATATACACATCAAGTCGATAGATTTCACGAACCTCGCAGGCTCGCAGAATGCCGGCGTTATTATTCAATATACTCACTGCTGACTCGTCCCCCGCTCGCTAGACGCTAGACCTTTAACATTTACTGTACAACGCGAACTGATGACTAAGAAACCTATTACTAGTGAGTAGGAGTGCTAGCCAAACGAAGGATGGTTCACCGAGCAGCGATGTCGCCGCTGCCGTCAACCGACACGCTCTCACCGGAGTAGTCGGCGAAGTGCTCGTCCGCCTTGGACAGCGTGTAGGCTACGTCCACCATGCTGGGGCGCTTGGACGGGTCCTTGTGCAGGCACGCCCTGGCCACGCTGACCACGCTGGCCACGCTCCCCGGCGGGCACGTCTGCTCCGCGAGCGCCGGGTCCATCCACGCCGCGACGCGGGCCTCCAGCCTCTCGTCGCGGCCCCGGAACACCCTGTCCTCGGCGTCCGCCCACAGCGGCTCGCCGCTCTCGTCCGCGGCCTCGCGCCCGGACACCAGCTCCAGCAGGACGACCCCGTAGGCGAACACGTCCATCTTGGTGGTGACGAGGCCGTCGGCGAGGTACTCGGGCGCGATGTACCCCTGGGTGCCCACGATGTGTGTGGTGACGGCGTTGTGGCCCGTCTTGGCGAGGCCGAAGTTGGCGATCTTGGCGCGCATGCGGGCGTCCAGGAGGACGTTGCTGCTCTTGATGTCCTTGTGCACCACGCGCGGCCAGGTGTGCTCGTGGATGTACTGCAGGCCGTGGGCGAGGTCGAGCGCGATGTGCAGGCGCGCGCGCCAGTTCAGGCGCTGCGCGCGGTCGCGGTCCAGCAGCCACAGGTCAAGCGACCCGTTCTCCACGTATTCGTACACCAGGTAGCAGTCGCCCGTCGCCGAGTTGATGCAGAACCCCTCTAGCTTCACCAGGTTGCTGTGGTTCACCTGCGAACGAAATATACAATTAAACATGTTGCAAAAAAACAAAAAAATCCTGCAGTGTTTGCATCTATGGCAAAATGTTCACACAGACGCATGCCACTCATCCATGTTTGCCACAAACCGTCAAGGGTTGACGAGTTGGTGATGATGCTGATTCGAAGAAAAATTCAACAACCTAGTCACTGCACCTCTACGTGTCCGCTCTGTCAGGACAGCAGACTTCGTTGAAAATTGGAGAATAGTTCAACGTCGTACATCAGCGTGAGAAGACTCATGTAGTGATGCTACCGTGTAGGTGCTCGGCGTCATTAGTCGCGCATGTGATCGAGGGGCAGAGCAAAAACGCCAACCAAACGCAATGTACTTGACTATGTCGTGGCTTGCCCTAGGGTGGCTGGCTGGTGGGTGGTGACTGATGAAGTGACGAGCAATATTATTACTTGCGAGGATGGTGATCAATCTATCGAATTATCTTTTTTTTTAAAAAAAAGAAATAATGGAGGCTGCTATTTCTCAAATGGATTTTATGTTATTTTCAGACGATGAACAGTACCAATTAGATCTTAATCTCTCTATCTAGAAAACTACTAGCACTAATGCACTATACATCTTCTTTCTCTTCCTCTCTCGATCTATCTCAATCCTTGATTTCAAGCATCTGGACTATAGGAAACGTGAGAAATAATACACCCGTCTCAAAAAGATGTAGATTTAGGGCCTGTTTGTTCCCCTTGTTAAATTTTAGCTAGTTAAAATTATTTTAGCTACTTTTGAATGACTAATGGAACTAAACTATTTTAGCTCCTTTTAGTCAATGTGTTTGGAACTTTAGCTACTAAAGTGACTAAAGTTTAGCTAACTAAAATTTAGCAAGGGGAACCAAACAGGGCCCTAGTTTGATCTAAGATTAAATTAAGAGAATTAACACTAAGTTGTAATGATATCTTTTTGAGACGGAGGTGGTGATCGAGACCCGCCCACGCTTGGCAGTCAACCATCTGCAGTCTGCACCATCCCATTCATACGTCGTGACCCTACACTATACGTCTACAGGTTGTAGGTCCATTAGGATAGTATTATGAGAAGACCATAACCAAAACAAATGGACCTGCCGCTCAGGAAAAACAACAACAACTGGACCTCTCCATTAAAGGGATAAGGATAATCAAACAAATACTCTTATCAAGTTGTTTGCTGATGTATGGTTGGATGTTCTTGTACTTTTGTATGGCTCGTCGATCCTTTAGTACCACCGCTGCCATGTGCTGCCCTGCAGAACGGTTTCAGTGCAAGGCATCTGATGACACTCTCAGCTACAAATCTAAAATTGAATTTCCTAAACCCACTGCGGCACTACCATCAATAATTTGGCTTATGTCTTCAATCAACCAAAACAAAGACGCATCAACCAATAGAGAGATGCACTCTTGCTAGTTGATGTCAGTGTCAGTAGCAAGATTCCAAACCAACGACCCATGCCTTAGAAAGGGAAACTCAGGCACAAACAGGACTTCAAAATACTGCTACATCACTACTTCGACTAGTTCTGTTGGCTGTTGTTAGTTCACTTAACTAACCACTGCGATCCATAATTTGGAAGAGAATATTTATAGAAGTGCGTGCATTTACCAAAAAAATAGATATCAGCACAAACGTTCTTTAAATCATACTGTCCCAATCAGAAACACACAAATTGTAATGGTCATCAGACCAATAATCAATAGGTCAGCAAGCCTTAGCGATTAGCAGTTTCTTAGTTAGTGAGAACAGACATAATTCAAAGCAATTTTGTATTATGAGTTGTGACAGCACTGAAGCCGAAGCTAGCAATTCACTTGGGGAAGGAACAGGGGGACGTACCTTTTGCAGGATCTTGAGCTCCTCGCAGGCGTCCCACTTCATCTTCTTCACGGCGAACACCACGCCGTCGATGTTGGCCTTGTACACGCTGCCGTTGACGAGGTGCGCGTCGTCGAATCCCCCGGTGCCACGCTCCAGCTCCTCCACCTTGAACACCCTGTACTTGTCCAGCCACTCAGATATGTCGCTGACCAGGAATCTCTCCCCGCCAACGCCGCCGCCGCCGCCGGCGGACGAGTTCTTAGCGAACCTGCCGCCCTCGACGCCGTCGCCGCTTGCCACCGAGTCACCTCGTCGTCCCTTCGCCTTGAGCCGTCTGCACAAGCAGACCAGCAGCAGCATCTGCAGCAGCCAGAGCGCGCCGACGATGCCCAGCCCGACGGCAAGGCCGGTGACCACCCCGTTCCGGTCGTCGCTCACCACGGTCGCGTTGGGAGAGGCCGAGGGCGGCGGGGACGCTGGCGTCGTGGAGGCGTTGTTCCGGAGCACGATTGGGGGCAGCCAATTCGGCACCTGGCGGCGGAGCGGCACGAGTATCTCGGCGAACTGCTGCGTCCTGGGCTCGGGCCCGTTGAGGGAGACGAGCGACTGGGTGTCGACGGAGAAGTCGGCGGCAATGGACGAGTAGGTGTCCCCGGGCTGCATGACGTAGGTGACGAGCGCGGTGGCGTTGTCGTCTTTGGCCGGGCACTGGCAGAAGATGGGGAACGTGACCATGGTGCCGACGTCGAGGTTGGTGGGCACGAGCGTGGGGTTCACGCGCTCCACGGCCTGGTACTGCGTGAGGTTCTGCAGCTTGGTGGTGGAGATGATCCAGTAGGTGTCCCCCGGGGCGATCTGGTACTGCATCGGCGCGTACGAGTTGGGTGACCCGGAGGGACACCCGCACTGGAGCGGCACGAGCAGCGGCTCCCCGTTGGCCGGCACGGCGGCGGTGGAGAGGTTGTTGGCGTGCGCGACCATGAAGCGGCTGACGGCGAAGAGGTCGCCGATGGCGGCCAGATCGAGCGGCACGCTCGCGAAGCCGGCGCGGTAGAGCGCGTACGCCTGGCACGGGTACGTGCGGTTGGCGGAGCAGTTGAACCCCTCGACGGACGCCGGCGCCGCCGTGGCCGCGGTCGTGTTCTGCGACCGCGCCGGCGCGGGGAACGCGCACAGGCAGAGGAAGAACAGCAGCAGCAACAGCGCGCTCAGCCTCAGCGCTGGCGGCGGCGGCCGCCGCCGCATCGTGGCTTTTCGCTGTGGATAGGCGCGGCACGGGACGCGCGGGTTGGTGGTGGTGGTGGTGGACTGGTGGCTAAAGCAAGTTGCAAATCGATGTGGGTTGATATATGCGCGGGGATGCCGCGCTAGTCACCTCACCTGTGTTCGGCTGGTGTCCTGAGCGGCGGAATCGTCAAGCGCGGGCGGCCGCTTGCCTTCGTCCTCGTCGGGACTCGGGAGTCGGGACCCTTGACTTGCGAGGGCCATGGCCGTGATATTTCTCGTTTCTTTTTTCTGTAGTGGAGGAGGGGGCGAGTGGAATTCCTCTTGTTCTCTCCCACTCCGGTCGCCATCATGGGCGACTAGTTCCCGTGGTGGAGCCCTGGTTGCTTTTCGAATTGGGCTTGGACTAGCAACAGCAACAGATTGGCCCGGGTCCATGAATTTTTCCTTACCTACCAGGAGAACCGTGCACACACGGATCTGGACCTGGGGAAGTCAGAAGTGAGGTCTCCAGTGTCCGGTCTCCTTGGGTCTTGTTTACTTCCACCTCAAAATCTAAATTTTTCAAAATTTCTTATCATATTAAATCTTTAAACACATGCATGGAGTATTAAATATAGATAAAAATAAAAACTAATTACATAATTTGGTCAAAATTTACGAGACAAATTATTTGAGCCTAGTTAGTCCATGGTTGAATAATAATTACCATAAACAAACGAAACTGTTATAGTGTGACGAAATTTTTCTCTTCACGAATAAAACACGGCCTTGGTGCCTCGGTGAATTTGAGCCTCTTTCTCGCTGGTCCAAGAAACAAAACCATTATGGTGTGACTACTAGTTGGGTCTTGTTTACTTCTTGAAAAATTTTACAAAATACTATTATAATATTTTCGTTTGTATTTGATAATTATTATCGAATTATAGATTAACTAGTCTTAAAAGATCCGTCTAGCAAATTACATGCGAACTATATAATTAGTTATTTTATTTTATCTATATTTAATGTTTTATGTATGTGCCGCAAAATTTGATGTGACGGAAAATTTTGAACATTTTGTAAAAATTTTCGGGAAGTAAACAAGGCCTGGTGCTGATGTTCAAGGTGATGCCAGTGTGACCATTTCAGTATCACGCTAACGTGAAAGAGGGGATTGGCACTGTGACAGATTGGCGGTAAGTCCCCGACGTAGTGGAGAAGTTCTGCAGGAGACTGGAGACACCACAATCAATTGATATTGATTTTCTCCTCCCACATCAGTTTGAAGTCTCAACTTCTCGAATGCCTGTGTTAGAAGAGGTAAATCCAGATTTGTTTGTTCTCCATCCAAATGTGATCAATTCTTGCAAGCTGAGGTTACGTTCCTTCTGGTAAAAACGACCTAGGTTAGAGTTGTTGATTCGGTAATGGTGTTCACATTAATATTATTTGCTTCTCTCCGTATAAGATTTAGAAGACGTTTAGGACAGCGACAAGATCTTCAAAACACAACTTTGACCTCTTATTTTTATAAAAATATTTAGAAAAAATGATATATGTATATTTTTATGAAAGTATTTTCAAAACAATCTATTCATATAATTTTTATATTTACAAACTCAACAGTTTAGAAATTATTGATGATTTATATTCACAACGTTTGATCTAAACATTGTCCAAAACGACTTCTAAATTCTATATAGAGGGAGTAACTGTTCTTTGAATTAATCCTATTAATTGCAAAATCTACTGGTCCAGTCTCTTTGATGTCTGCACAAAGTAAGTATATGTGTGTCCTTATTATTTTTATATTAGGGAATACATGTGAGCCTCTATATGTGTGTGTGTTTTTCTTTTAGCAGTTATGTTTCGTTCCGTGCAAATTAAATTAGTTTTGATAAATTCACTCAAACAAAACCTGAGATTCCAATCAATGCAAAAGCCAAGCTAAATGACCAATAGGGTAACCAGATTTTAACCCTGATTTCTTTTAAGCAAGCTCTCAACCATAAAAAAGGATAGTGCTAGCCATTGAGAAAAATTGGCTATGTTGCTGTCGGACCATGAAACAAAGACACAAATAGGTGCTACAAGGCCAAAAGCTCGTATTGGGCCCAAATTACAAGGTTTAGGCACTACTGGGCATCCAAGAGACCAACCCATGAACAGGCCACAGAGCTTCGCTGGCCACACCAAGGCAGGCGCAGAGCAAGCCGTTTGGTTGGCCTGCTGGATTGTACGCGCCTGCATCGGCGGGTGCAAAAGCAAAGATACGGTGGCATCAAGCACAGATGGTGTAATTCAGTATGCAAACTGTATCACAAAGTCTAAGACAATGTCTAAGACAATTAGTTGCATATTTGGATGAAAGGAAGCTTAAAGTAGTTCATCAAAACTAGTAATCAGCTTTCATTGCTTGTATGCATTGCACATTTCATGGTTTCGAGGAAATAGAGAAAAAAAGAGAAATTTACAGTAGTTTACAAAAATGAGTATATATATAGAGGGAAGATGGCAACTGCTTCTGGATCCTTGGCCTCTCATCGGGTTCCAAAGCGACTAAGGCCAGACCTCGCTCTCATTGGGTGCGGTGCCAGTAAGTGTGGGAAGATTGTGCAGGAGTATCAAGTGAGGAAGAAGTATCCCAATTCCCAACAAGGATCGTATCTTCTATAAGTGTCCGGATCGCTGTTGATGGTTGTCAACCATCCATTTCAAACCAACAATCAACCAAGAAAAAGGATAAATAATGAAATACAATGTAGTAATAGTTGTTTAGCTGACAGAGTTTCACAGGTTTTGGTGAATCTGTGTTATGTAGAGTGTTATCCAGAAAATAACGAAATAAATGGACAATGTCGATGCAAAAAGCATATTCCACGACAGCGTGGGAAGGAGAATATTCTAGAAGGGACCAGAATACGACCCCTAAAGGCAGGGCTCACCTGGAAGCCACCCAGGTCCACCGCCCTAGCCTGGCCCCACATGGCAGCGGCCTCCTCTCACAATGTTCCACTAACCTAAGTTTTCAATCTCCACAATCCTTTTAAATCGGTTTGATCTAAGGGTCACGGTTCATCCCACCGGCCTATAAAAAGCAAAGACACCCCCTCAGAAGGCAGAAGGCAAGATGAATTTAGTTGAAGCTAAAGAGAAACCTCTCCACCATACAACCACAGTAGAATGATGCTTTTTAAGCAAAAACAAATCACCAATTTTATATGACCTTGTAGGCTTGCTTTTTAAGCAAAAACAAATCACCAATTTTATATGACCTTATAGGTTTGTCTAGTTAGAAAATAAGGATGCTCTCTTCAAACATTTTTTAATTCACTATGTTATGATCAAAGCAATGATGATTAGTCATTAATAGAAAAATAAACCAAAGGATATAATCATTACAATATGGGATTAGCCATTACAAGTAATAGGGAATCAAAACAATGTAAGCATTACATTGCGTGTGTGTGAGAAAAATTGCGTGTGTGTGAGAAAGTATGGCAATACCATTATGTTAATGATACTTAGGCAGTTTGGATCAATAGCTTCTTTGAGCATTGATTATTATTTAGAACCCGTTGGCTAAGACAATGATTAAAAAGAATAAGCAACCAGGTGAATATCTAGTCCAAGAACCGTAAAAACACTATTATCAAAAAAGATCACACCTGAGAAATTATCATTATGCACCTCTAGGGTTTGGCGCATTGGGTCCGTGTGGTGGCAGCGTGGCCATGGGCTACCGTAAGGGTGTTCATGCGTCTTGGCCTTCCCACTTGTAGTGGCGGAGCTCGTGTCCTCTAGGGCCACAAAGGCGATGCCCCGCCTTGTCCTGGCGGGAGCGCTGCAACAGTAGCCATTGTCCTGTCGGCTAGAGCTGCGTATGGGGGAGACAATCACACGTTGGAGGCAGGGAGGATCATGGCTGAGGGTTAGATGTAAGGAGAGGGTCACACTTGAGGAGAGGAGGAGCTGCGCGTGGGGAGAGGATGCAATACGATGAGAGGCCGAGGCAGGGGCGGAGCCAGAATTTGAGCATAGAGGAATAGAGGGCCTATTTAATCCCACAATGATCATACATGATGAAATACATATAACACAATAGCATAGATAGTATAAACAAAATTTTATTTTACAATATACATAAAAGCTAAAAAATCATTGAATATTACAAAGATAAAGGGAACAAAATTTAATTAGCACTTGGTCTCTAACTTTAGAAAAATATCACGGCAATAATAGAAACAAAGAAGATACGAAAGAGAATATAAAGACTAGTCCTAAATAATATAGATGCAGTTGGAGGTACATGAAGAAAGAACAAACAAGTAAAGTATTAACTATATTTGTTAACTAGCTATTGAATTGTACCATATAGGAAAAATAAAAACAAATAAAAAGACTAATCCTAGATTATTAGAAAAAATAACCAATTTAAGTACTAATTAGCATTATTACCTTGCTAATTTAATGATTGCTTTTAAAAAACTAGCTAATTAAGGAAGGAGCACTGTGGAGGCACTCACATGTTGGTGGTGTGTTAGTGTGTAGGCCCCCTCATCCCCTCCCTCTCTCTGCCACTATACCGAGGACACTACACATGATCCTATCCATTAGATTTGAGTGAATAACAAGAAAGTAGACTCAAGCAATCTAGACGGTTGATTTCTATGATATTTTTTCTGGGTACTGTTTTTGTGCGGATGTGGGATATCTCAGTGGGAGAGGCTTATAGGGTAGACTTAACGATAAAAATAAGGGTAGATTAGTAGTTCAGAATAGAGAGCTAAAGGGACGGTTTCATAGTTTTGGGGCCCAAACGAGAATCGCATAATATTTAAGACCAGACATGCAATTTACTCTTTTTTTAAACTAACAAGTAAGCATGAGAAGGTATCGTCGCTCTCACTTTGTTAGGTGGTCCCATGCTGCTATTTTAAAAAATACAATAGAAAGTGCTTGAAAATTTCAATGAAATATGGATGGATAGATCATGCAAAAATGAATGCTCATGCAAAATCTACGATTTACAAAAGAGAGATGCAGCTTGTTACTTGGTGTGGTTGTGGATCCACACCAAGAGTAAATCTGACCCGCTTGCAAGCTGAGTTTTCTTGTTTCCTCCTTGCACATAATTTTGTCGTCTCAAATGCATCTTTTCATTATTTATCCATCAGTATTTTTTTTGAATTTTTTAAATAATGTTTTGATGTATTTTTGAGAATGGTCTATAGGAGCACCTAAGGAGGTGGGAGCACACGGATACATTCTCAAGAAAGAACCACTAGTTTGGCATGCCACGTGGACTACAATAGGTAAGAACAAAAGTTTTTTGTTTTTTGCACGTGTGGCATGCGAGCTAAGAGAGATTAGTAACAATAACAAAATCAAAATTAAAGAAGACCAAGTTAACAGCATTGAATAGTCAATTGTCTGATAATCTCGTACGTTTTAGGTAGCGAAAGAAGACGCAAATCAACCTCTTACATATGGCTTTGTCAGTCCTATCGTCCGATTATATTATTCTCTCACTTATAATTTGCTGCCACCAGTGACCCAGTGAGCACTGTGATGCCGGCGGCCGTTAGTGCGATGGCGTCTTTTGGCAACAGCTGGAGACTCTGAAAGTCACGCACGACCGATCGATTGACTAGGCACTATACGCTAGCTAGGTGCTGGTGGCTCATCGTGGACATCTCTTTCAGTACATCCTTGTCTGCCCTGCTTCGATCTGTTCACGATGCTCAGCTGGTTGGATGTGATCAACAAACTTGTACGCTCTACAGAAGCAGTTCAATCATGAGGGGAGAAGGGCAAAATAAAGGTGGTTTTCATCTGACCAAATCAGGATTGCAATGGCGTGGAGTTTCTATGCACTAACAGAAGTTTGTTACTTGGCGATATTGAGTTGAGTTTTTCAATTTTAGATAAATTCAGTTATATAAGTAATCGAAATTGATTATTTTTACTCTCAGTATCCATTTCCCACGCAATATATATTTAGATACTTTGTAATCTATATTACCAATTACTCTATATGTATTTCATCTTTGTGTTCCACCTCGATAAGTTTCTAATATGTATATAGTTTTTTTGAGGGAATTAATATGTATATAGTTGAAATTTTTTCTTAAATTATATCAGTTCTTTTAGCATCTTTGTGTCACATCATGAATCTATATCTTGGATTTAAACCATTTTATCTTATAAGTCGTTGCGATTTTTTTATTCACATGTTAAATTCAAACTCTATTGCTTATTGTATTTTTAATTTAAATTTTTTCTTTTATATTTTATTAAAAAGTAGATTATAGACCCTAGAGTCCACTCTTAGTTGCTATAATGGCATAAACATGTAATATGGTATTCAAGATGTTTAATTTCATCTATGAAAGAATTGTAATATTGTTTTATTAAAAAATAGTGTTTATAACTAAACTACCGATGTTGATGCCACGTTTCAGTCAATTCTTAGGGTCATTGGTCTTTGGTTTGGTAAGGGAACATTTATTTCACAATATAAGATTATATTGAGAATTTGTGCATGTGTACTTGGTGTATAGTATGAGCGGCACGTATGTTTACTTTCAACTTTCATCAATAGAATTAGTTATTAAATGTGCTCAGAACTTTTTTGTCTTCTGTTTGGCTTCAAAACTTTGTTTTTGAGGTTGCCTGTACCTTTCTTTTGCTTAACTGTAATAAGAAACAGCTATATGCATTAGTCGATGCACAAGCTAGGATATTAATATATTTCTTTTTCTAAAAATTTACCAACAGTACACTTGGTGATTTATAAACATATTAAATCATTTATGGTTATCTAATTATTTTTATAATAATAACTTATATTGGTAGTTTAGATGCAGGTTTGAGGTTTATATTCATTTTATAACAATAGATGTGGGTAGTTTCGTTCCGAACTAATGGGGTTATTTTATATTATATTTCAAAATGACAGAGATGGTAATTTAGATGCAAATTTAAGATATATTTTTCGTAATGGTAGTTGTGGGTAATTTAGATACAACTTTAGGAAGTCATTTTAAATTATATTTTATAATGACAAAGGATGGGTAATTTAGATATTAAACTAAGTGTTACTTTATGTATATTTCATAATGGCACATATGGGTAAAATTTCATGAAATAAGATAAATCAAATGACTAGTATTGGTCATGATGAATAGAGTCTATCGAAGTGAAGGTTACTATGATATTTTCTAGATTTTTTTCTCTAGCGTGTCTTATAAGAATTATCATGAAGACTCTTTTGAAGTCTGTAGCTAGTAATAGTACGATGAAGTGAAAAGAGCTTCCTAGTATGGAATAAGTCAAGAAAATGTACTGCTTTTCAATATACGAAAGGAGATAGGTTTTTTTTGTGATGAAATTTCAACAATACACACTATCGTTTTCGTTATGCATACCAAACAAGATGGTCCAATTGTTGAGTGCAAGAAGCTATACATATTACTGGACCATCTTATTTACCGAACGGACCAATTGTTCGGTAATCCCCTGTTTGGTTGGCGTTGATAAAATTTAACTCCCGTCACATTAAATGTTTGGACACATGTATGCATACTAAATATAGACTAACTATTTACGAAACTAAAAGTACAGTTAGAAAGTAATTTGCAAGACGAATCTTTTAAGTCTAATTAGTCTATGATTGGACACTAATTACCAAATAAGACAAAAATGTTACCGTATTTGTTCAACTTTAACACCTCAACCAAACACCCTCAAGTTATCCGGAAAGTTATACAAGCTCCAATCATTTACCGAACGGAGCTTGTTTAGCTTCCTGGATCAAGTGAGGCATTTGTTGTATATATGAGTATTTATAAACCCTCATGAACCGTTGCTATGAAAATAAAGACTTTTCTCCAAAAAATTATCAGCCGTTTAATGTAATAGTATGGATCGAAGGGGTAGTAGTTTATTTAAGTTGGGACAGCAAAGCAGATCGATTGGTTAGCCGGTCCAAGCGCTGGGCTGCAAGCAGATCTCTGAGAGAGTGAGAGATGCCATCTTTGTCTCCTGCCGGCACCTTAACGTACGTCTCCAGACTCTCGCCACTCTCTAAGAAAGTGGTTTGGTGCTAATTATGGGGCCTAGTGCTAATCAACATATCGCTCTTTTTGTCGAGAAGGACCTCATGGATATAATCGCTTTGGTGGTTAGCGTGCCGCTAACGTATAGTATAGGAAACTCGTCGTTTGTGTCCTCAAAACTAGTCCAAGAAATTGGATGCCGCCTATGACGATTACATACATGTGTTACATCTACTGTGGTGTGCGCATGAACGAGAAGAACTCGAGTCAAAGCCACAAACTTTTTTTTGTCCTCGTTGAACTGTCGTACGTGGAAATAGGGAAGGAATTGAAGCCTTGTAGGGGCCAGAGTTTTTGGTCAAATAATTGATAGACGGCATGTCCTCGTCGTCAATTGACGGACGGCAAGTAGCTAGCCGGCCCAATTGCAAGTTGGAGCAGACGAGGCTTGGCCGCCTGGGAAGCTCCTCCAGCTGCGAGTGAGAGGCTGACAAAACGGGACCAACCTCCCCGCTCCATATCTCCGTTCCCGCTCTAACAAAGCGCGACAAAGGCCTTGTTTAGTTGGTAAAATTTTGGGTTTTTGGCTACTGTAGCATTTTCGTTTTTATTTGACAAATATTGTCCAATCATAGAGTAACTAGGCTCAAAAGATTCATCTCACAAATTACAAGTAAACTGTGCAATTAGTTTTTATTTTCGTCTATATTTAAAGCTCCATACATGCGACCAAAGATTCGATGTGACAGAGAATCTTGAAATTTTTTGCGAACTAAACAAGGCCAAAGAATACAGAGAACCTTCCTACGAACATCCGTCCATCCCTTTTAATCCCCGACAGGACAGCCCACAGCTCACAGCCTTCAACTCACCCGATTTGGAGAAAAGAATTGGCTCTACGAACCAAATAAGTTCGCGAAAAAATGTTAGATAGATCCAGGCAGGGGCCAAGCCACGTTATGCTTGCCGGGTGCATGGGCACCAAGGTAAATAAAAGTTTTGTTAATAAATCGACTAATATTCACCACATATGACAAGTATATTTGGTATTTTGCTTTAACAGTGCATCACCTTTACTTTGATGCTAGCTTCGCCCCTGGATCCACAGGGCTACAGTGCATTGCCCAATGTGAATTACGGTCCGGGAATGTTAAAACTTTGGTGAGTTTCCTTCGTATAACTATGATCTTATTTATTTGAATTTATCTGTAAAATTTGTCAATCATTCAGTAGTATGTTTATCTCATAATAAATCAGCAAACAATTCTAACCATGAATTTTTACATAAACGAAATGACTCTATAAGATAAATGACTCTATAAGATCAATCTACAATGTAGTGTTAGTTGAGGCCTTGAGGTCTAGGTGCTATGTTATCCCAAAATAACCTTTGCTTACCACTAAAAGTGTTAAAGTTTAATTTGTACTGTAGTTCTTTTATTTTAATTATTAATCAGTGTTCAATCATAGACTAACTAGGCTCAAAAGATTTATCTCATAAATTACTTTTTAGTTATATTTTTAATTTTCTAAATAGTTAATATTTAGTACTTTATGTATATGTCCAGACGTGATGACCTATACAGTACAACTACAGGCAACGCAATTACGCAAGGAGCCAGAATCACGTAGCACGCCGCGGCGGGTGGGCCTATGAAAATTCCTCCGAAACAGTACGGGTCGCCGAGGTCCAACACGTCCACCGGACCACCGCTGGTCCAATCCCAGGAGGGAAGGCCGCCGAGACCAAACGACGCGCCGGCACACGCAAACCAACAACTTTCGCCCGTCAGCACCGATGTTTCCGCGTTCCTCCCCGCACTCCTGCTCCGCTCGCCTCGCCTCGCCGCTGCCTTTTATATACGCGACCCGCTCCCGGCTCAGTCCTCGGTCCTCCTCCTCCTCCACGCACGCACGCACGCGAGCGCGCGCCACGGCAGACCACCACGACCGCCCGCCCGCCCGCCACTGAGCTCCGCCGCTCTGGTACTGGTACCACCCCTGTCCAGCCCAGCGGCTCCAAGATTGACGCCACGATGGGCTTCCCCGTGGGGTACTCGGAGATGCTGCTCCCGCGCGTGCTGCTGCAGGTGCTCCTCCTCCTCGGCCACCTCCACCGCTTCCTCCTCTGGGCCTTCCACGCCGTGGGGCTCGGCGACCTCATCGACCTCGGCTGCAACTACTACCCCCCGCCGCCCCCCACGCCCACGGCGCAGGAGCACCAGGACGCGGCCGCGGCCGCGCCGCTGCAGCACCGGCGGCCGGAGTTCAGGCCCGTCCCGTCGGTGCTCATCGAGGAGGCGCTCCCCGTGGTGCGGTTCGACGAGCTGGGCGGGACCGCGTGCGGTGACGGCGACTGCGACTGCGCGGTGTGCCTCAGCGGCATCGGCGCGCGCGACGAGGTGCGGCGGCTCAGCAACTGCCGCCACGCCTTCCACCGCGCCTGCCTCGACCGCTGGATGTTGGCGCACGACCAGCGCACCTGCCCGCTCTGCCGCGCGCCGCTCATCCCCGGGGCCGGGGCCGCGGCCGCGGACCCCTGGGCCGCCGCGGGCGGCGTCGCGCCGTGGCCCGACGCGGGCGACTACGACATGTCCTACCCGTCTTCGCTGCCGTCCACGCCGCTGCTGACGGCGTTGCCCACCCCGACGCTGCTGCGGCCTCACGAGCTGCTGCTCACCGGCCTGGGCGGCTTCCAGTGAGCTGCTGCGTCTGCGTCGTGTGCGTGGCTGGCGCTGGCAGTTGGGCGAATCCGATCCGTGGCAAGGCAAACCGCGTCCTCGATGTCATGTGCATGTGCGGCCCACCCCGCCCGGTCGGTCAGACGGGTGACCGCCGCCAAACCTGCTCGATCTTCGGTCGTGTCTCCGTTGGTGAAAGGCGAAACCAACGGCAGAGGAGAGCGCTCTGGTTTTTACAGCTAGCGGCTCCCAAGTGAAAAAAAAAACAGACAGGCACTAGGAAACTAGCCAATTTGGTTGATGTGTAGGCCGATTCCATCTTCCAAACCTGTGGAGTTGTGAATCCTTTTGCAGATTACTATATTTTATATAAGCTAAAATCTGTTAACAAGAGCTCTAGATCCTGTGCAGTCTGGCTCCATTTGTGTTGCGACATTCCGCATCGATCGATCACTCGAATCCTTATCCCCACCCATCCAGCTAAGAAGGGGAGTACTGCCAATGTCAAGACAAATCTAAACTCGATGATACCTAGTATGATTTCCACCTGGATTAATTAACAATAACAAGATTAACCGGCGATCTGCTCTCACTGTCTCACATCTGATCCACTTGGCCACTTGCCCTGGCGTAACGTGATCTGCCTGGCTGCCTGAGAGGCAAGGCGCATCCGTAAAATACGCCGGCCTAGCGCTGGACAGCGACTGACTACTGGCACATGGCAGGCGTCAGCCGAGCCGCGGGTCCCAAGTAGCTGCAGCGAACATTCGTTTGGCGTTTGGAGAAGATGCATGGGTGATACGATCCTCTTGGCCTGTTTGTCAATTGCCATGTAGGACGAAGATAAAGATAAACAAAGCGACAGACTAGTAATAAGCTCTAGCAGTAGAAGCTACCTCCATCATTCGTGCTGCTCACTCAGCTCAGCTCGTTATAATAACGCAGAAACGACTTCTAGTCCTCCGGTTTCTTAGATCTTCTAAGGCCTTGTTTGGATGTTGTCGTATTCACTTCAATCCATGTGTGTTGGTGTGGATTGGGATGTAATTTAGTTCAAGTTCCACTCCAATCAACCTCAACACATGTGGATTGGTGTGAATACGATAACATCCAAACAAGACCTAAGCAGGTTTCGAACACAGGCCGATAGTGGTTTGCTAAGATCTGTAATTAATTCTTTGGTGAGCAGTAAACGGATATGAAAATAGTGAACTGATCATTGTTGGCATCCTGTGCAGCGAAGGGTACCAATGATAGACGAGTGACCTCTTTCGTGTGAGAGAGATAATTGGACGGACTCGCAAGGCATAATTGGTGATGGGCATAGGAAGAGGACGACGGTGAGCATAGGCCCAGATGGAGATGGCCAGATCCCACGGGGCGTTCAACATCGTGCATGAGACGACGGGGATTTTGGGTGCCCCAGCAGGCCAGCACGCTTTCGACGTGCCGGAAAACGGGTGGCCTACCGAGTTTTGGGATTCCTCTCGTGGTCACTCCTGGTGGCTCACTCACAGCTTGGAAATGTTTTTTTTTTGGACAAGGTACAGCTTGGAAATGGACGAATATCCTCTCGGCACCTGCACTTGTGATTGGTACACACACGATCGTACGTACGCGTTGTTTAGATCCATTTTTTTATTTTGATACCGTAGCTTTTTCGTTTTTATTTGACAAACATTGTGCAATCGTTAACTAGGCTTAAAAGATTCGTCTCGCGATTTACAGACAAACTGTATAATTAATTTTTATTTTTATCTATATTTAATACTTTATGCATATGTCGCAAGATTCGATGTGACGAAGAACTTTAAAAGTTTTTGACTTTTAGGTGAACTAAACTTCCTATCATCACACCAGTTTAGCACAGTACTACGTCCACTGCATCTGCACTTGTGATTGGTTTTGCTGCTTGGCAGCCTTGTTTACTTCCACCCAAAAACATAAAATTTCTCGTCACATCGAATATTTAGACGCATGCATAGAGTATTAAATATAGATAAAAATAAAAACTAATTGCACAATTTGGTCGGAATTTATGAGATGAATCTTTTAAACCTAGTTATTTTATAGTTACATAATAATTACCACCAACAAACGAAAGTGTTACCCTGTCACGAAATTTTTCCCCTCCATATCGTACCGGCTGCGAAAGAGAAATATCGGTGATGACTGATCATCGATGTTGAGTTGGCCCCTTTGACGACGGACTGATGGATGTTGAACAGCAGCATGGTAACAGTAACTTCACTCTTCCTGCTGACTCGTGAATTCTCCCTCCCTCGTATAGCACCCGAACACTTGTCACTTATTCGTGAGTCGTTCTCCTTCGTTACGCAGAACATGAAGACGCTCTCAGCAAGAGTACCGCACCCTCACGGCAAGGAGATATGGAGATGATTTGCCTAGCTGAAACGGCAAATACCAAGCACTCTGCGCTGCGCCTGTCAACATCGGTCTGTTTCACAGTTGGATTTCTCAGTTTGCAACAGTGAAGAAGACAGACAACAGAATCCGAAGGGACGAGTACGCTTCTCAGGTTTTCAGAAGCGTGGAACGTGTGGAACACCGAACATGACCTCGTTTCTGGAACGAACCAGAACGTTCCTAAACAAACTACCATGAGTTATTTCAAAATAAGATTTTGGCTGCTCTACTCTCAAGTGACCATTAATCATTGATCCAGATACTTTTTTACAACATTTTGCCTCCTACAGGGTATAAGGAAAAATGATATATTATATATTTATTTTAGAACTGATTTATTACTCCTCTTTTAAAAATTTGCATACACTCACACCTAACAACTAAATATTTCGTAATTAATATCCAATTGGGGCCTTGTTTAGTTGGCAAAATGAAAAGTTTTTGGACACTGTAGCATTTTTGTTTGTTTGTAGCAAATATTGTTCAATTATATACTAACTAGGCTTAAAAAAATCGAAGAGACTGTTTGTGAAGCTCCATCGTCGTGGTCATCGAAGCCGAGCTCATCGAAGTCCTACGGCCCCTAATTTGTTCGGACCCATTTTTTCCCCGTGTGCGGACGTGCGGTGGCATGAATTTTGGCGTGAGGTGGTGCCGTTCGTCACCGGTTTTTGCCCGCGCGAGGAAGTGTGCCCCCAGCCACGCTAGTACCTGATCTGATATTGTTCACGGCCGAATGAAGAGACTGTTCGTGAAGCTCCATCGTCGTGGTCTCGTGGACACTGGACAGCTCGCAGATCCACAGCTGGTCCGTTCCTTGCATCGCGCAGGGAAAAAGCTCCAAACGAAAGCATTCTGATGGAGGATAAAAAAATGCTGTGTTTGGGTTGCAGACGGGCTGGGGTTGGGAGGGCCAGGCCCATACGGACCTAGGTGAAAACTAATTATGACAATACTTTGAAATGTGTGCAATTTTGAAAAAAGAGAAGTATCAGAGCAAACTCTTGTTTTTTTATTATTTTAGAAAATAGTCTAGATTAATTTATTATCTCTAGGGTGATAGATATAACGGTAGATCCCATGTTTAACTATATCTACTAATGAGATGTGATACATGATTTTGTATGAATATGTCTTTTATTTCAGGAATTGAATGTATCGTTATAATAATACATATATGAGATAGTGTATTTTTTTCTTACACCAATTCTTATCTCTATCTACCCCTTCTTGCAGGGCAATTTTATAGCAAGTGAAACATGGCTAAGTCAACATGATGGCTCTAGGGCCATACAATTATCATGAAATATAGGCATCTATATCATCTAAGAACCCTATTTTGAATAGCCATGTTGTTTTTCATGGACTCTATGCTAGATCTATGCATACTAGAGATTATGATTATCTAGTGAATTGATTCACTAATGGTAACTTCAACTAAACAGCTTAATGGTATCTACTAGACCCTTAAACATGTGGGAATGGATGCTAACTAAGATTAGCCTTGCTTGGGCATAATAGAAAGTCGATTAGTGGAAGAGACCAAAAACCCTGTCCTTGAGCTTTAGGCATTTATGACACACTTCCTTAACTTGCACTAAAATTTGCATAAGGGATAGAACTTGGGATTGCTAAATTCTATATGCCAATAGGAAGCAACATGAAATCAATGCATGATTTGGATCAAAGGATCAACTGAGAGGGTAAGGTCATGGTGAGTCAAGGACTTGGGGGACGTGTGTTGCTTGAGCTAGTTAAGAACCATTAGGTCTGTTGTAGTGAGTTTGCAACACCCTTAGTATAGATCATATGCCATTATACGCTGATCTGTATCACACATAGAAAATTAGAAGGATAGTACACATGACATTGATTTATACTGGTTCAAGTACGTGATATCCTACGTCCAGTTTGGAGTAGATCTCTTTATCTCATATGCTCGAGTTTATAAAGGGTTGTTGATGGCTAGTTGTCTGAGGTTGCTATGACCTATGAGTGGCTATTCGATAGCAATCGACGGCTCCATATAGAGTTCTGATTGGTTTACATATTAGTTTCCTAGTTTGTTGCAAGGAAATATACCATATAGAGTTGGTTTCTAAATATATATTGCTATGTCTTATTTTCCAAATAGATGAGGTACCCAGTCTAGGTTGGGCTTCTTGTGTAGCTAGCTTGGTGTACCCTATCCTACTTGGGATCTATCCCATACGGTTTGGTACCCTAGGTACATATCTCTGACAGGTAAAACCCGTGTGGATTCGATGCGATTTGATTAGTATTGTGGCACGCCTCTCGTTGGAAAGATTGTAGGCATGAATCGACCCTTATCTAGGCATGGGCATGGTAGTTCGGTCTCGTGCTCTTTGTGAGTAAAGTTATACCCCTCTATAGAGTTACTGATCATTTTGAAATGCCATGCTCTCAGTTATGATAATGTTCTAGGTTTTTGGCCTTAGAGTGGACATGTGTGTTTGGCTCTATGTGGTTGTGGATGATGAGCTCCCTTACTTTGAGTAGTTTATATACCAGCTTCTTGCATTTCAAGTCCCAGCTTCTTGCATTTCAAGTCCTTTAGTGCCGTATTATCAATCAACTTATGAGATGCCTTAATGCAAACTATAAAAGGTCTATGATTTCACTTTGCATCCATCAAACTATATAGTATGTTTGAATAAACCGTGTGAGTATGATTGTACTCATGGTACTATCATTAAGTTGTTTTCTTTTCAAGTTGTTGTAGACCATGTTGGCCACTCGAATGACTCAAGTACAGTCCATAGTATATCAAGTGGACAAGACAAACACCTCTACCCCACTTTCATGTACTTGCTAGATGAGCGATCAAGCGAGATGATCTTAAAGAGGTAGTGCTATGGATGAGCGAGACAACATAAATAACAAGCTTAGTATAACAACTAAATAATGTATTATTTCCTACTACCACTTTAACTATTTTATTCATAATTTTTTGTGTTGAATGTGTACTTTCAGAATGATGTTGAATATCAAAACTGTGGTGAATTTATATACTTCACCGATAGTCATAGTGGTTAGGGATTACGATAGTTGGTTTGCTTAAGCTGAGTTGGTTAAAAGGATAACATTCGGTCTAGGTAAATCAATTTGATATAAGGTCTTTGCGAAGTATTTTCTTTGTTCACATTTAAATAACACCACCTATATGTTCGTCATGGCACTATATGTTAGAATAATGTTTCTTAGTGATCAATTAGTAGATTAATGACATCATGAGTAGTTGCTAATGATAGAGAGATATGTTCTTTTGAGAGGCCCTTTAGACATGTATATACATGTGTGTAATCATTTATGAGATCAATACAAACAATTGTTCTCTCTATTTTGTGTTTCTAAACACCATATCCAAGTGTCTTGCCGTGGTTTTAGATGCGGTAAACGACTTTATAGAATGCCAAACCCACTAGCAGTATATGTTAGTATGACAATTTCTGCTCTGCCAGATTATATTTTTGCAAAAAAACGAAAATAAAAAATAAAAAATATTTATCTTTGAGCAAAATAAAAATACCATTTTATTGGGGATTGGGCATTTGGGCTCCATGATTCGGATCCATGATAGAAGGGCTTCAGGCCCGCAACTATTCAAAGTGGACCCGAATTTTTAGAGCGGTCATTCACAAATCCATTTCTACGGACGTTCATCCATTTCAGATATAGCGAACAATTCGATAGTTAATGCAGGTTGACTGTCCACCTTTCTCCTCCGCTCCTCTTTTCTTGTTCCTTACGTCACCATGCAAAAAACAATGCATTTATTTCAAATTACTATAATTTGTAAACGGTGTGTCTATTTTTAATTCCGTCTGCACCAGTGTATTCAGCGTGACAAGACAAACAAAACTAGACCTCAATTCCATATATTTCGAAGAATTTTATTTTTTAGTAGCAATTTATGTATATTAACTTATAACATGTAATTATGTTGTTAACTTATTCTGCTATGTTGCTAACCTATTCTGCTAAGTTGCACTGTGTAACTTATGTTTGTGTAGAATAACTTTTATAAAAACACAACTTTGTATATACACTAATATATTATTTTGGTAATTTATGTACATAAGTTGTATTGTGTAACTTATATACTCCCTCTATTCTAAATTACTACCTCGGTCCACAAAAGAATGCTATCTAACTTATTTTATTAACTTAGTGTACATAGTTATATATCTAACTTGTGTTTTCATGTATACGTCATCTTAACTTATTTGACGAACTTGCTGCATTTAGTTTCATGTGTTATCACATTATATGAGATAACCATGTCAGTATTTGCTATTTACTAAAGTGTTTCTTCTAGTCAACTTTGTTATTTGAATTTATTATTTTACACATTATATATTTTGCATATCTTCCAATTTAAAACACATAGATGCTGAATATCATAGTTGTATAAGTTATGCAAATCTATTATGTAACTTGTTATATAGCTTCACATTATCTATATGGAAGTTATTGTGTAATATAAGGTGTAAAAGTTATTTTTATTTTACTCCCCCACCCTTTTTAAAATCATTTTCTTTATGTTCCCGAATGATTATTTCTGGAAAAAAAACCGATGAAACGTAAAGAGAATGCTATTCTCACAACTGTTTTAATAATATAAAATTTGCACAAAAAAAGGTAATGTTGTATAAGTTAGAACTACTAAGTTAATCTTAAAAGTTATGCTGTGTAACTCAATTTTCTAAATTATATGTGTAGTTTAAAAAAATTACAAAAGTGAAATTACCGTCGCTCGTGCGGCTGCATAGTAAAAGAAAAAAAGTGCATGCATTGTCCGCTCAAAAGGAATTTGGGAGTTGCATGTCTCTAGGTCCGTCCAAAAATAGTATCATACAGGATTGAATACTTTTCTAAAAAAGAATAGTTTGATTGGTCGGAGATCGTTCGCCATTTCAAATGAACGTTCATGAATTAGTGCGGTCGGCATTCATTGCAGGGATGCGATTATGCGACTATGCGAGCGCCATTCGTGCTAGAAGCATTGCGTAACGCACTTCCCACCCGCGACAAGAATACGAAGAACTGAAACCGAAACCGCGAGAAACAAACGGAGACGAGAAGCTGAACCTGAACCGCTCCCATCAGTGCGCGAGGACAATGCGCAACCTGACGATCCCTCGCATCTCCACCCCCTCCATCGAAATCTTACTCTTTTCTCTCTCTCTCTCCTCCCGCACAAATCTGCTCGCTGCCACCGGCAACGTTTTCCTGCCGTCCACGAAGAAACCGACGAGGATCGGAGGAGGTACCAATACCGCGGGAACATAACGACGGCCGAAAACGGCGCGGGCAATGAAGGCAGCCGCCGGAGGAGGCGGCAAGGAGAGCCCAGCGGCCTCCCTCCTCCGCTTCGTCCTCCTGCTCCTTCTCCCTCTCACCGTGCTCTACATCTTCTACACCCTCCACGTCATTCTCTCCTCAACCCCGTCTTGCCCGCCGGCAGACCCCGTCAGAGCCAAGGGCACGTCAAACGCCTTGGCCGTCTCTCATCTTCTCAACAATTTTGACGAAACTCATCTTACCAACAATTATAACCTTACATCGTCAATGCCACCGCCACCGCCTCCGCCTCCGCCTCCTCCTCCTCCGGCCGTGCTAACGGCGACGACGCTGCAGCACGTAGTGTTCGGCATTGCGGCGTCGGCGCGCCTGTGGGATAAGCGGAAGGAGTACATCAAGATCTGGTGGCGTCCAGGCGGGGGCATGCGGGGCTTCGTGTGGATGGACCGCCCCGTGCGGGCTTCCAGCGTGCCGGAGGGGCTGCCACCCATCAAGGTCTCGGCGGACACCTCCCGCTTCCCCTACACGCATCGGCGCGGCCACCGGTCCGCCATCCGCATCTCTCGCATCATCTCTGAGACCTACCGCCTCGGCCTTCCCGATGTGCGGTGGTTCGTCATGGGCGACGACGACACCGTCTTCCTCCCGGACAACCTGCTCGCGGTGCTCAGCAGGCTCGACCACCGGCAGCCCTACTACATTGGCTCCTCCTCGGAGAGCCACCTGCAGAACATCTACTTCTCGTATGGGATGGCGTTCGGCGGCGGCGGTTTCGCCATCAGCCAGCCGCTGGCGGCACGGCTGGAGCGGATGCAGGACGCGTGCATCCGGCGGTACCCGTCGCTGTACGGCAGCGACGACCGCATCCAGGCGTGCATGGCGGAGCTGGGCGTGCCGCTAACAAGGCACCCGGGGTTCCACCAGTACGACGTGTACGGGGACCTCCTGGGCCTCCTGGCCGCGCACCCCGTCGCGCCGCTCGTGTCGCTGCATCACCTCGACGTGGTGCGCCCGCTGTTCCCGAACGCGCGGTCCCGCCCGGCCGCGGTGCGGAGGCTGTTCGAGGGCCCCGTCATGCTGGACTCGGTCGGGGTGATGCAGCAGTCCATATGCTACGACGAGGCGAAGCGGTGGACGGTGTCGGTGGCGTGGGGGTTCGTGGTGATGGTGGCGAGGGGCGTGATCTCGCCGCGGGAGATGGAGACCCCCGCGCGGACGTTCCTCAACTGGTACCGACGCGCCGACTACAAGTCGCACGCTTTCAACACGCGGCCGCTGGCGCGCAAACCGTGCGAGCGCCCCGCGCTGTATTACCTGGCCGCTGCGCGCCGTGCGGTGGCGCGCGACGGCGAGACCACTGTGACGAGGTACCAGCGGTGGCGGCGGCGTGACGAGGTTCGCCCGGTGTGCCGGTGGAAGATCCCAGACCCCGACACGCTGCTCGACAGCGTGCTCGTGGTTAAGAAGCCCGATCCCGCACTGTGGGATAAGGTAATTAATTCTCACCGAGCTCTCTGCCTCTGTTCATGCTCATGCTCATTGGACAATTCTACTGTACTGTAGTATCATCTACGGCTTGTGTTTGATGCTGACTGTTTCATGATCCTGTTGCAGTCTCCGAGACGGAATTGCTGCAGAGTGCTGTCGTCTCCCGGGGCAGGGGAGGACGGCAACAAGACGATGACCATAGACGTTAGTGTATGTGAGGACTGGGGGATCAAGCAACGGTAAAATGTAATTATCACACAGACAAGTTGTATAGGTAATTCATCACTTTCACTTTGTCCTTTATTCCTGTAACAGTAAATATAGAAGAGAAAAAAGAATGAACATCTACACATCCCTGCCCATATGAGCATTGATCATGCCAGCTCTTGTTCTTTTGTCCGTATATGAACACATCTATCTACACATGCTGTTAATGCGACAATAGACAAGTTTAAAGGACTAGAATTACACGTTTACACGGGAGTCCAAAGTTTATGTCGCTTGATGATACTGGCAGCTTTCAGGAGAATGTCTTGTTCTGTAGATGACCACTCCTCTGTTTTCTGTGGCCACAGAAAATCAAATGTTAGTGAGGAAATAGAGCCCTGATACATTAAACCAATAGTGCTACTACACTAAACTCCGTGTACTCCTACCAATAGAGCAGTTGTACTACCAAATCACCCTGAGAAGCTCTGCTCAACTTAGTTGTCAAGCTGCTTCCTAAATATATAGCCACCAACACGCAGAGAACACGGAACAAACATAAAACCATAACACAGATTCCCAATATCAGTTAAACTCCAACAAAGCACGCAAGTGCACTTCTGCCGACTTATCTATGACGCAAAAGATGCCTAATGTGGTAACCCCTGCATATTTGGCAGCACAATGTTGTTTGGAGATCATATATTCCTGTTTCCTTCCACATAATAATGAAGAAATGCAACAAGTTTTTGACTCCTACTGGCTTACAGAGCAGTATGTTGGCTGACGTTTGTTTGAACGACTGCTATTTCCACATGCAGACAAATGTTTTCTGTAGATCAAAGTCTAATATATGATATGCCAGACATTTCACATTATGTTTTCAAAGTAATAGTATCTCAGCATGCCAAAATCAAGATAGGATAACAGTTTTTTTTAAGAGGATCATAGTTACATACCGTGCTTTTGATATTGCAACCAATGGTAAGCTCTCCACTTGAAATTTCTAACCGTGAGAGATAGCAGTATGCAGCGTCAATTTTTGAGTTGGACGTCAACATTACTTTTATCTCCTCTGTTATAGCAGGAACCTTTTCGATGTCTTCAATTCTTATGGGAAGTTTGGCCACACTAGCATGCCACTGGGCCCTTGATTTGTTCACTATCATCTGCAGATTTTTTTGGTAAGGAGGGAAGCCACTTAGAATTAAAGAATAAAGATAATATGGTCTCCATGGATGAGTCCAAAACACCACAATGATATGCAAAATATGCATTCAGAGATAAGATAAAGTAGCATTTCAAACATGACACATTACTTGGCTGGAGAAAAGTGAGTTAGGGACTACAACAGGGAGCTTTTCTGTATTTATCAACGAAGTAGAGGTCAATCCAATTTCAACAACTTGCCCTTCTATTGAACCAGCCTGCAATAGAAAAGCACATATAGTCACTCGAAGTTTGTATCAAGCCGAAAAGCCAGTTTGGTATATATAGCCATTAAAACTAGACAAACTTACAACTACCTAACTATGAAGCACTTTATGGGGCATGATTGGAAGTATGAATCGTCCAAAACATGTGCACTTTACTGAACTTTGTCTTCAAAACCAATATTCATTCTCCAAGCTCGTTTGTTCTTTTAATGCTACTTAAAATATCTACAAATGTTGTCTCATGCAGCCACATTTTGGTATGTTTTGTTTCTTATTAAGCCTAACATGGAATCTTGAATGAGTTCATTAAGTGAAGTTTGAATAAATGGATTATTACACTCTTCTAGAGGCCATTTCACCCACTACTTAGCCTTTGTTAACATTTAAGGAAAAAAACACCAGATGCAGCGTGGATCCTTTTTTTTTACCTTATTCAGTATTTGAGAAACTCATTGAAGTACGATAAATATTCGTTATTTACCCTACGTTATTAACTTGCTGAGATAAAATAATTGTTATCCAAATTGACTTTAAGCTTATTCAGGTAAGTAATACATATAATGTAGTATTTGACTTCTTCAGAAAGTTTAACCACTAACTTTTACCCATTTTATTGCTGACATATCGTGTGACTTTGGTTCCAGAAAAAATAAAAGGACTGCAAAAGGTTTGTTAGATAAATAACCAGGGACCTTGATATAGTCTCCAACTGAGAATGGCCTTGAAAATTGTATAGAGAATCCACTCAGCATGTTACCAAGGATATCTCTTGCCGCAAAAGCAGTAGCAACACCTGTAACAACATACAGAAGAGAATATAATTCCCTGAGTCCCGCAAGTACAGGAAATGCTGACACGAAGAACGCTATATGTTAAAACATTACCTCCAACACCACCAACAGTTAATATTGACTGCACAGGTACACCACAAGCTTCAGCAAGAGCTATAACTCCAAGTGCTATCAGTCCTAGTGATGACACCTTATCAAATGCTGACAATCTTTCACGGTCAGTTCTTGTAGCAGCTTGTTTGGCCATAGCATGGCCAATGAAGTTAGTCTTCCACCTGTGAAGGAACCACACTAAAGAGACAGCAAATGCCCCCTTCCATGCCTGTGGAAGATAATCTGAAATGCCTGGTTCAATAACTGCAGCCCTGAGGAAGGAAGAAAACATCAGAGACCTCAGACATATTCAGAATAAAAGTGTAAACAGAAAAAAGATCTGCATCATAGTAGTATGGTTTGTATAACAATATCACCGAATAAAACAATATCATGTTGTTTATGGACAAATATAAAATACCATATATGCCCATAAATTTTCTCACACATATATTGCAGAGGAACATCTTAGGAGTCTACTTAAAAAAATACACAAAATATATGAAAGGAACATGAAAACTCCTGGAACATGGTTTTAACCTCAAATGCATTTAGTGAAATTTCGTGGTCAATATATTTTACAATAAGAAGGTAGTACTAAGGAAATAATGCTCTCAAAAGGTGAAATAGCAAATAAGTTCTCACATCTGCGAAAATGCCATAAATGTGATCATATATTTTGCAGGATCTTCCAGTGCACTCCACAAGCTTGTTTCATAAGACACATGTTTCTTAGTAGAGTCTCCCCAGAGTGTCCTAAGGGGACCATCTGATGCATACTTGTGCAGCTTTCTTAGAACAATAGGCATTACAAACCATGCCATTGCTGTACCGATCAGTGTCCCACCAAGTGGAACAATTACCTTTTCTAGATCTGTGTGATTACCAAATAACTCTTGGAAATGAAGTGTAATTGCATCATTCGGACGCTTTATGTTGTTGCCTGCAGCAGTGCTAGCATCAACAGCAGAACGATGAGCATCTTCTGACATATCAATCCAGGTGTTTCCACCACCATCTGTGTTGTCAACTTTAGAAGATCCTGTAGAAGAAACCTCTGAGACAGCATTTTCAAGACCATCTGGTTTAGTTCTAGTATACGAGGAAGACATGCGACGAAGACTTGATACACCTGAGAACCCCAGTGATTGGTTGTAGTGATGCTTTGCCGTAACCAACCAACAATTCTTTGAATGAACTGTAAAATGCATCGTGCTGCTTTTTTCTATTCTTACGGGATAAGTGCCCAGCTTTTCAGAGTGCTCAAGCTCAGCACAGCTGAACCATCTCCAAGGAACTCCAGAATATAAACACTGCTCAGGAGATGCCTCTCTGGGACTCCGAACACTGGCTGCTTGGCAAGACCATCGCAAAATTGCTGCACTCCTAAACATCGTATCCTTTCTAATAAAATTTGACATGCCAGGTAACAGAAACGCCCTGCACTGACTCAGATATTCAACATGCACATTGTCAAATTAACAATAACTAGAGGTCTAGAGATCAAGCGCAATCACACAAACAGTGACAAAAACATTACAGAAGCCAAGAAGCAATCAGAAAAAATGCTAATCCAAACATTTTAGTGGCATAACATGTGCGCTGTACCAAGAACACACCCTCCACGCAACCATCTCATTGCTCTTCTAGTATCCCCTAACAGTGCTAGTGCGATTCAACTTAAAGTACGCAATAAGCTGAAAGAAATGAATGCCTCTAAATCTGATCGCGAAAAATTTTGATCGAGAATGACTCTAAATCAAGTGAACCTCCTTAATGTAAATAGATGTCGTAAAATGTTTATATATGATACACAATCACACATATTTGTGAGCTGGTAACATATTTGCATTATTTCCAGCAAGGAGCCGATATCTCGGCATAGCCAATGCTGAACTACGACCTTTACACTGTTCTGGAACATGACAACTTTACAAACAAGCAACAAACTATACCATGATAAATTTGTGATGGACCATCAACAAGGTTGAGCGTTCCATTGTGCTCAAACCTGCTAAACAATTCTGTGATGAACAAAGTACGTGTAAACAACAACATTTAACAAACTGGAGACTGGAGTACAACAGGACAATGAATTCAGATGTTGACACCTTGACATTAATTACTTGTAACCCCGATAACACTACCGTGCAAGTTGAACTAGTTCTTCGAGATCCCATAGAATTAAGTACGCCCTCTGTCACTAAAACAGAGCACATAAACACACATCAAACAAGTATCTGATCGCAAGGTGGTCGACGAAATGTCTCACCGAATATCCGCAGATCACTCGACGATGATAGCCGCCGTCTTTGTGGTATCCGCAGAGAAACAAGCAAGCAACCGAGGGTGACCTCCTATCACCATCCGCATTGCAACATCAAAACTTAAAACTCTGAGTGAATGGAGATAATAAAAAGAAATTCTTACCTGCGCTGAGAAGAAAAGAAACGAGAAGAGCTAGGAATCGCGTGCGATGGCGCTGCGCATGGGCGAGGCTTGGAGGCAAGTAGTACCAGAGCAGAGCCGCACCCCGCTAGATGGTTCGGCTGACGCGCGCTACAGCTAGAAGCGTGACTTCGTGATGGTGAGCGCTTGGCTAGTGGCTACTGCAAGCATCTGGCTATCGGAGCCTCCGACACCTGGGCCTTGTTTAGTTCGAAAAATTTTTGCAAAATTTTTCAGATTCTCCGTCACATCGAATCTTTAGACATATGCATGAAGTATTAAATATAGACAAAAATAAAAACTAATTGCACAGTTTGGTCGAAATTAACGAGACGAATCTTTTAAGCCTAGTTAGTCTATGATTGAATAATATTTGTCAAATACAAACGAAATAACTACAGTATCGATTTTGCAAAATATTTTGGAACTAAACAAGGCCCTAGTCTTTCAAGGGCGAAAAAGAGAGTACCCACACCTGGAAAAAGGAGACGTCATGCGCTGCGCTGGCCTGTGGCAGTGATGGTGATGGCTGAATGTTTTTTACTACGGCCTTGTTTACTTCCATCTAAAATCTAAAAACTTTTCAAGATTTCTCGTCACATCGAATCTTTAAACACATGCATGCATAGAGTATTAAATATAAATAAAAACTAATTGCGTAATTTGGTTGAAATTTACGAGACGAATATTTTAAACCTAGTTAGTCCATGATTGAACAATAAGAGCAATTCTAAGAGACTCGCTAAAATTAGTAGCTAAATTCTATTGTTTAGCCATTTTATAAAATAGAAAACTTCTTAAAAAAGAAGAGATCCACAACAGTCTTGCTATTTTACAAAATCATATAACTTGTGTCAGTGGTTGGCTATATATGACCAACGAAAATTAAGGAATAGTCAACTTTCTATTTTACAAAACTAGATAGCATATCTGTTGGAGTCTATTTTTTCTTATGCAAATTCTAAAATAGCCTCCACAACAAGAATAGCTAAGCTGTTGAAGTTACTCTAATTACCACAAACAAACAAAATTGCTACAGTGTCGTGAAATAATTTCGGAATGAACTAAACAAAGCCTACGTTCCTACCCATCGGATAGGCTATTTGACCAGAATTCCGGTCACGCTCGAGCCTAGGCCGGTCTCAAAATCAAAAAAAAAATCATTGATTTATTATAAAAAATATTTAAAAAATTACAAATTATAAAATAAACAAACGGAGCTGACGCAATACTACCTGCCTCTAGAGTCTATTGGGTTGTTTGCTCAGACAACAGTACCTGTTTTAAAAATATGAATGAGTTAGAAACTGTATTATAAAACTTAGGCCTGGTTCAGTTCGCAAATTTTTTTGAATTTCGCTACTGTAGCATTTTTGTTTGTTTGTGGTAAATATTGTCCAATCATAGACTAACTAGGGTCAAAAGATTCATCTCGCGTTTTACAGCCAAACTGTGTAATTAGTTTTTGTTTTCGTCTATATTTAATGCTTCATGCATGTGCCGCAAGACTCGATGTGACGGTGAATCTTAAAAAAATTTGTAAACTAAACAAGGCCTTACATTGAGGCCTTGTTTAGTTCGCAAAAAATTTTAAGATTTCCCATCACATCGAATCTTTGGTCGCATGCATGAAGCATTAAATATAGACGAAAATAAAAACTAACTGCACAGTTTACCTGTAATTTGTGAGATGAATCTTTTGAGCCTAGTTACTCCGTGATTGAACAATGTTTGTCAAATAAAAATGAAATACTACAGTACTTAAAAAACAAAAAAAATTGCGAACTAAACAAGGCCTGAAAGATGGCGATAGAGGGTCCCCAACAAGACGTTTTGCACTAGAGGTTTGGTGCTCAGGATTTAGGCCTTGTTTAGTTCACTCTGAAAACCAAAAAGTTTTCAAGATTCCCCGTCACATCGAATCTTGTGGCACATGAATAAAATATTAAATATAGACGAAAACAAAAATTAATTACACAGTTTAGTTGTAAAATCACGAGATGAATTTTTTGATCCTAATTTGTCCATGATTGGATAATATTTGTCACAAACAAACGAAAAATGCTACAGTATCGAAAACTTTTCACTTTTCGGAACTAAACTCGCGAAAAAAAATTGGTTTTGTCTACTGTAGTATTTTCGTTTATATGTGACAATTATTGTTCAATTACGGAGTAACTAGAATTAAAAGATTCGTCTCGCAAATTACAAAAAACTGTACAATTAGTTTTTATTTTCATCTATATTTAATACTCTATGTATGCGTCCAAAGATTCGATACGATAGGTAATCTTGAATTTTTTTGAAAACTAAACAAGGTCTTACGTGGAGAAGAGAGAGTGTTGAAAAACGTATAGCTAGCGCTTGGCTTGTCAAGATTTCTACGGTCACTGCTGTACCAGGGCCACTTTACCTGCATTCCTATGGTTTTCGGGTGCCACATCAGGCTGCCCAAGTCGCGCCAGTGCCACTGCGGACGCCCTTACCGTCGTGTGGAAGTGGAACCGTGGATGGCAGAGCAGCATTCACCACGCGTGGCAGCTAGGATTTGCTGATTTGCATTAGTATCGGGCTTGTTTAGTTTACCATAAAAAACGAAAATTTTTAAAGATTTTCTGTTATATCAAATTTTATAGTACATACGTGGAGTATTAAATATAAATATAAATAAAATCTAATTATGCAGTTTACTTATAAAATCACGAATCTTTTATAAAATCACGAATCTTTTAAATTTAGTTAAGAATAATATTTGCTAAATAAAAACAAAATACTACAGTAAAGACGAAACCAAAATTTTGAAAACTGAACAAGGCCTCCGTAGCGGCAGAAGCAGAGAAGCACTCACCACGTGGCCGTGGCCACTAGCCAACACCTACGACCTTTGCCAGACCGACCACCGTGGACACGTATCGCTTCCAGAGTCACACGTGTGCAGCTGCATGAACCCAACTCAGTCCCTTAAGAACAGCTCGACGCCTGATCACCTGTCTGGCCCGTGCATGCCATCCTGATCGAGCGTCACAAACTCACAAACGCGCAAAGGCGGAGGAAGTGATAATGGCGTCGTCGTGCCACCACGTGGATGTCCCCGGCAAGCCGACGGAGACGGGCACGGCGCTGCTGGAGACGGCGACGGGCACGATCCAGGGGTTCGCGCCGCTGAGCCAGATCCACCAGCACCTGTGCGCGTTCCACTTCTACGCGGACGACATGGGGCGGCAGGTGGAGGCGCACCACTTCTGCGCGCACCTCAACGAGGACGTGCGGCAGTGCCTCATCTTCGACGGGCCCGGCGCCGGCGCGCGGCTCATCGGCGTGGAGTACATCGTCTCCGAGGCGGTGTTCCTGACGCTGCCCGACGGCGAGAAGCCGCTGTGGCACACGCACGAGTTCGAGGTGAAGGGCGGGTTTCTGTTCATGCCGGGGGTGCCCGGCGTGGTGGAGCGCCGGGACCTGGAGAAGGTGTGCAAGACCTACGGCAAGACCATCCACTTCTGGCAGGTGGACCGCGGCGACGCGCTCCCGCTCGGCATCCCGCAGATCATGATGGCGCTCACCCGCGAGGGGCAGCTCCAGCAGGACCTCGCTGATTGTACGTCCTCCGTGCTCGCCGCAGATCGTTGTTTTTTTATGATGATGTATTACTCGTTGGAACATGAAACGTGCAGGTGTGGAGAAGAAGTTCGGTGTGTCCTTCCAGAAGGAGAGGGAGAACCGGGCGTACATGAGCGGGCCGGAGCACGGCATCCACCCCCTGGCGAACGCCGCCGGCAAGGGCCTCAGGACCGAGATCCGTGAAGTCGATATTCCGGCGAGTACTACCGCCGGTGCCGGGAGGGTCTTCACTTGATCGCCTTGTGGATCGCCCCGGCGGTGGGTATGGGAAATGTAGTAGGGTGTATATAGTTAGTTAGACGGTGCTTGCTTTGGTCCGTGGTTCGTCACTAGAGTCGTTTGTGTTCTTTCCGAGACACAGACTACTGTCCTATGTGAACTTTGAATTCTCGCATAATAAGAGATGGCACGTTACTAATGAGTGTTGCGTGAATAAGATATACTAGGAACTAAATTCGACCTGATAACATAACAATACTATGAAATTAAATATTAACTTTAAAATAACATTCAAAAAGCAAAGTTCATGAAATTAACAGTCATGAAGAGCGCAGCGTCGCAGGCATCTTTCTGATGCAACACAAAACAATAAGAAAATAACCTTTCCGTGCGATGCAACGGGAAACAATAAGACAATGACATTTTATACACATGTTGTATCACTACAAACATTTAGTTTGTAGCCAAACATCGCTTTTATACCGGTGTCAATGAAACACCAAGAAATTAACACTGAAACACATAATTCAAATTTATCTTTAAACACAACTCTCTATTTCAAAAAATTATAGCTGTCTATAAATCGCCAGTAGTTCCCGTCATCATACATTAATAGCTGAATCATGAAAAATCACAAAAGGTATCTATTGGTCAAAAAGTTCAATAGGCTGATGATAAAAAAATGATCATTTGCTACGACATTCACATTATAATAATCAAATAATCAACATGCTAAGCATCTGACACCGACAATCCCGTAACTGTTTCTCATCCCAAAACTGTGTCTTGTTTTTAGCCATCTAACACCAATCCCACAATTATAAGCGCCTTGTTTTACCCTTCCATAAGCCATAATAAAACATGATCACCCCTGTTATCTGAGACCGTACCTCACCCCATCCCAACCATCTCACTTACCTGTGTCACTGCCATGGACCCACCTGTTAAAGGTTCCCAATTTTACTGCATGTAGTAACCAAATCAATAAATTATTAGGCATCCTTCAGATTTAGTGCACAATCTCATTAGCTGAAAAATTCAGTAATGTAAAAACAATGTCATTAACAACTTAGAGCTATGATAACTCAATCAAATAGACGTTTAACTATTGCTAGACCTAAAAAGTAGCCAGAATCAATGGAGAAACCATGATACTCATGCACTATTATAGAAATAAATAGATACTCATGCACTATTATAGAAATAAATAAACTACTCTTGTAGAAAAATTAATATTTTAAAGAACTGATGTGAGGCTAGCTAGGCTGTTTCTGTCGTTGTTTGATTTCTTGTGCTAACTATTTACAATATCCGACAATAACCAATGATAATGCACTGACCATAGTTTTATGCTTGGCAAAGGCAAATGTGTCAAAGGTGACGCTAGTTCCTCGAGCACCTTATATGCAGTAGGAGAATGATCTGCTATGTCGATGATGGTTGAGGGATCCAATCAACAAAATCATATGCACCTTGTATTCAAAAGAAACTCGTACTTTTCCACATATTAGTATCAACGTTTTAAAAGAAAAGGCGTGGCAGATCATAACTGGAAGCTTATTTACAGCAAAGCATTAGTGACTACTATCCACTAATTTCATTTTTTCAAAGAAGAAAAATAAAAGGCATTCTTCAAATGGTAAATGCTATCACAATATTGCCATGTTTGCCATAAGTAAATTGATGATTAGTGGAAACATCTATCAAGAAGTTGAAAAAGAAAGGAAATACCACAAGATTTCAGGTCATGCTACTCACTCTTTCTTGCCCTTGTTAGTGTCTTCCCCTTGTCTAGAACCTTGCTCTCCTACCCATTCCTTCCTCCTTCCTGCACCTCCCATGCGGTCCCTATAATGAATTTGGGCCAGTGTTTGGCCATCTTCTGATGGAATGTGCAAGCGTAATGTGCACTGGTTATTTAGTTGAGCTTGTGATGGTCTGATGGATATGCAGTTCCCAATGCATGTTAGAGTGGCCAATGCAAAGCTTGAAACTTGGAACATATTAGGCATAGATATATAAAATAAATCGCTTTCATAGATACAGTTCTAATCTGTCACCCCCGATCATCCTGCCATAAATTGCACGTTTCCAAGTAATGTTACTTCGTGGTCACCATGAGCATCTTCAGAAGAAATCAATGCAGGCTGCAAGAATTTAAATGTTCAAAATCCACTTTGTACGGTACACTTACTTTGAAAACCCACCAAGTAATACTTCCAAGTAACGAATGATTTATGCAAGGTATATTAACCTATTTATTAATTAGGACAGATGCCTCAGCATGTACCAAAATTTAATCGGGCTAAGCGTAGAATATGAGGAATGTTATAGAAACCAATAGGTGGAGGAAAATCAATTTTAAGTCGATTTTAATCTTAGGGTGTCTTGCAACCCATTCAAACTAAAAAGGTAGCAACAAGTAAAAATGGTAGTTGTAGGATTATTACTTGAGAAACCATTATTTTTTCAGGTAATATATGTATGTGTTACATGTATAAGTTGTTCAAAAGAGCTCGCTCAACAGGTAGCAAAGTACAAAGCTAGATATATTATAAAAAATTGATGATTACATATGGATTGATAATTTCAGCTCTAACACAAATTTATTGATATATTTATAGCATGCTGGTAATCCCTGAACTCATAGGAATCACTAATAATGAATATTAAACTGAATATATACCTCGGTATGTTTTCTAGGATCATCCTTATGGTCTTATGCTCTTTTCTAGAATAATCACAAATGCCATAAAGATGATGGCGTTAACCAAAATGTTCATGTCATTGAAGTATTTTTCTTTGTGTATTGTTTCACTGAGAAACAATGCAGAAACTTGAGTGGTTGAATGGTGTTACATAGATTAGATTATCAGATTGGTTGAATGGTCTTCATCACCAGAGTGAGAACCTTAGCCAAAGTAGTAAGTGAGCAGCCGCGAAAAGGGTATGCGTTGGCATCACCATAGATTGTCGAGCCTTTGTTGGTAACAAGGGTAAGTGCTTTGTTAATACTATGGCACAACCCTGCCAAGGAAATTCTGAACAGGAGCTTCTGTAACTTATTGGCCTATTTGGTGTTGCAATAACCAATCAGTCTGAGAAAGAATCACAACTGATTTTCCAAAAAAAGACAGTGAAGTTCAAATCTGACAGACCCATATAGAAGAAAGGATAAGCATATTATTGTGTATATAACTTAATGTGGACAAAAGCCTTTCTTTAAGGTATGAATAGACTATGCAATATTAATTAATATCTAAAAATCCATTGGGGTGATCCAAATAAAATTGGCAACACAATACTGGACAGAGGGAGAAAGAACTTGGATGGTGACACCGTGGCTCTAAACAACACAGGACTGTATCTAGTATTCTAGATCCGCCGAACTTTCAGTTCTGAAGAGTTCACACCGTGCGAAGAATGACAATTGTAAATCAGAGAAGAACAGCACTCCATAAGTCATATTATGCATACCTAAGGTGATCCAAAGCAATGGCATTATTTTAGGAGAGAAAGCTAGCAAGAAAGGTTATACCTATTGCAGGAACTGCACGCATCGATACCAGCCGGCATAGGAGGCATTACTGCATCTCTTCTCCAGGTCCTTCACCACTTCAGTGGGCGTGGCGTTCTTGGCCGCGGCACCAGCACCGACGGAAAACGTGGCGGGGCAGTGGAGCTGGCCGATCTGGTGGAGTCGGATACCGCAGAAGCAGAGCACCGTGTCGCACGTCGCGTTGGGCCGGGGCAGCGGCACCCGCGCTTCTCTAGCGTGGCGCCTAGTTTGTCCACGCACACGCACCCTGGTTGTCGTATGGCACCATGAGCCCGTCGTCGCTGGGCCCCAGCCTCTCCTCTCCGGCCGAGCGCTGAGCCGCTGACGGTGCAGGGCCGAGGGCACGGACAGCGCGGTGCTCGCGTGCGCGGCGAAGAGCCAGGTCGCGAGGTCCGGGCAGCAGTGGTCGCAGTCGAGCGAGCCCAGGGCCCGCCAACGGCGCACGCCACGGCCACACCACCGAAGTGCTCATCTGAAAGATCGAGGGGCAGCGCGTCTGCTCCCCGTCACAGGCACGGCCGGCTCCCCGACGCGGATTGCGGCCGGCTTCACGGCGCGCGCAGTCGGCCCCTGGGCGCACGCAACTTCGGCGGCGCACGCTCGACGGTCGCACGGGGAGGCGAGGCGGCGCTTGGCGGGCGAGGCGCTCGGCGGCGGACGGGGCTCGGTGGGCGAGGCGAGAGCACGGCGGACGACGCTGGCGGGCGAGGCTTGCGGGCGAGGTGAGGAGGCGAGGCGCGTGCGTTCGCAGGAAGGTGGAGGGGATCGAGGAGGGGATGACGGTGTCTGTTTGTTTCCAAGTAGGCACGATGCGTAGGCGCGGACGCACGGGGGAGGGGGGGGGGGGGGGGGGGCAGGACGAAACCAAAACCGCACCAAAAAAATATTCTTATTTTAGTCTTTTTAGTTGTAATAGGAGATATCACTGTCACATACTCCTGCCGTTGGGGTTGAATTCTTGGTGATTTAATTTAATGGTATAAATATTGTCTAGTGAATGCAAATAAAGCACAAAACACCCAAGAAACAATCAAAGCAGGTGACTACTCACGCACCCATAGATACCTCTGGGTGGGCCCAACGAACACGGCTGCATGTTGCCAATAAAAAGTGTCAGATGCATAGTGATTGTTGATCAAAGTACAGTTGCCACATGAACTGAATCCATAACTTTTGTCCAGAGATTGATGCATAGAGACTGAAGTTCATCAGCGTCATTTTCGTTTTCATCATGAAGGATTGAAGGACTCGAGACGAACATAGTTTTACCACGATCCACAACGCAGTAAGGTTCGGAACGGTTGTGGCAGGATGGTCAAACTTTAAGTTGCCGCCGCCGTCAGCGTCAGGCCCTTTGCTCGTCTGCTCGTCGGAGCGTCGCTCAACGCGTAACTGGCTACCAATCGGGCAACTCCGCGTCGCAGGATTCAGCGCGATTGCTCACCCCGATGCTCAGCTTCTCGAAGATGTCGCGGTGCCCGGAGAAGCTACAAGAGCCAGGATGCAGGGCCTCCGCACTCCACCACACGCGGCGACTCAGGGCCTCCGCACTCCGCCACCACGGCAGCTCCTCCCTCCGCCTCCTTGCAGGATTCATTATTGTTCCCGCGTAGGCTTTCTGGGGTCTCCGCGCTCCCCCACGCCGCCTTCAGGAGTTCAGGTGCCCTTTCCACTTCTCCTCTACACCTTCCACTTCTTCGCCGCTCAGCAGGCAGTAGCTAGTAGTAGTCCGCAATCGGCACCGCCGCAGTCGGCGAGGGCATCGCGTCTGCGACGTGTAGACGCCCCCGTGCGAATCCATGTACAAGACGAATGCGAGAAGAGTTCTCAAATCGGACGTCAAAGCCCAAGTTGGCCCATTGGGGCAAATTTGGCAGGCCGGGTTCCCCGTGGTTTCCTGGGCCGGAAAACCACGTGCCAATCTCCCTTGGGCCAATGTGCCGGGCTCTTTGGAAGACCACCGTGCCCGCTTCCTTGTCGTCAAAAAAAAAAAAAGCCCGGTTCCCTTCGTTTTGTCCCCGACCCCCGCGGCCACGGCTGGAGCCGTGCCAAAAAGTGCAGCCGAGCAAGCTCAATTGCACAAACATCTCAGAACCCAAAAGATATACCAGTAAAAAATTCCTAGTTTCCTTCAGACTATGCTCAATTTCTTCTATTTGGATCTCGAGAATTAAAACCAATATCTAGAAAGTGCTGCTCATTTCATTATTAGACTACTTCCTAATCCTTCTCAGTTTCTGGGAACCAAACAGAGTAAATTGCTTGGAAAGTACAAGAATTTGCAATTTACTCTTTCTTTAACAAAAGTTTGAGTGAGGTTATCATGGGGGACTCGTTCTTGGTAAATTAAATGATGAAAGTGATTGATGGGTTTTTTATCATTATCTGCGTCTACCTAATGCAATACTGATGTGCACAATAGAGTTCTTATCGTTATAGATGTTGATAGTGATTTTTTTTACCAAGACGCTGACCGTTGATTACCGATACATGCTCGCGAGTGTTGCTTGTTTACTGTACTAGCTAGCTTGGGGTTTGATTAAGAGTAAATTGAAATGCTTGTACACCCACATACTCAAGGCCTATGTCCCTATTTAATTTTGTAAAAGAGTTTAGGAACTAAAGCCTTGTTTAGTTCCAAATTTTTTTGCAAAACAAACACTGTAGCACTTTCGTTTGTATTTGACAAATATTATCTAATCATGAACTAACTAGGCTCAAAAGATTCGTCTTGCAAATTATAGACAAACTGCGCAATTAGTTATTATTTTTATCTATATTTAATAATTTATACATGCATTGCAAAATTCGACGTGACGATGAATCTAAAATTTTTTTGGAACTAAACAAGGCCTATGTCCCTATTTAATTTTGCAAAAATTTTAGTGTCGAAATATTTTAGACATGTTTACTTCCAAAATGCAAAATAGCAAAAAATTTTGCATTTGGCCCAAAATATTTTGGAACCAACAAGGCCTTGACAAAAGCGTTGCCGTATCAATCGAATTGAATTGGCACAGTGTCAAGGAAAAAAAAAGGACCTGTATGAAAAAAATATGACATGGTCCCTGGACTTTTGGTGTTGATTGCCTAGATTATTCATAAGCCACAAGAAGAAAGAATTACGAATTCGAAATTATGCAATATTTTTTTTTCATGATAGTCCACGGCGAACTTTATGCAGTTACTTTTCAGTGTTGATTCGGCATGCTATCGCTTCCACGGTGAATTCTTTATCGCCTTCACTCTCTGTTTTTTTTTCGCTCTATTGCTACTACTGTCTTAATTCTTTTCATGACGTAATAACATATATATATATATAATACTATTCTACACCTAGGATGTAGAATAGCGCTGCCATATATATATATATATATATATATATATATATATATATATATATATATATATATGCGTGCATGGTAAATGACCAAATGCAAGCTGGGGTCTGATGTGTGATTTATCATCAATCAGACGAATAAGCAAGTCAAATCTTGTCCATTCGCTCCGGTATAAACAGTGGCGACTGTGAGCGCACAGCAGCCACACAAACCCGTGCCTGCCTAAACTATACGGAGTAGCTGGCAAGCGAGGCGAGAGCGCGACAGCGCGAGAGGGACGGCGGGCAAGTGGGCGGCAGTGGCAGCCGCCCGCGCAGCCACAAGCGCTCGCCCTCGCCCTCGCCCGCGGCCGCGCGCACCACGCACGCGAAAACGGAGGGAAGAAAACGCCGTCGCCCGCCCCCGCACCGCAGCCAGCCAGACGCTGGAACGAACGCGCGGGCGCCACCACCCACATCACTGCCCTGCCCCAGCACCACCCACCCAGCGCGCCACGCCCGCCCACCACGCCACCACGCGGACCGCAGCCGCGCTGCAGCTGCTCGCGGACAGGGCAACAGACCTCCTCCACCTCCACGCGAGCGAGCGAGCGGACGACACGACGCGGCCATCCCATCACCCGTTGAGATCCCTCTCCGCTCACCTTCCTCTCGATGGTCTCCGCCAGCGCGCCGCCGCCGCCGCTGCAGTCCGATGCGGCCGGGTCGGGGGAGGACGCGAGCAAGAAGGTGCGGAAGCCGTACACCATCACTAAGTCGCGCGAGAGCTGGACGGAGCAGGAGCACGACAAGTTCCTCGAGGCCCTGCAGCTGTAAGCAGACCGCAACCCCTCACTTGGGTTTCGTTTGTTTTTGATGCGCGCTTTGCGGTTCACAGGTATGAAGCGCCGGGCTTTGTGGTGTATTTGTGGCTAAAAAATTGGGAGAATGTTTTCTGTCTTTTTGAATCGTTAATTTATGTCGTTGTGGATTTTTACTTTTTAATGTCTCGAGCATTTTTTCGAAGATATGGAACAGTAGTAATAAATTGTCGGTGCAGCTGCTTGTTCACTTATTTGGGATTTTGCTATCATTTTCTGTAACTCAATTTCTTTTTTATGATTTCAATCTCGAGCTTTATTAGTTGGAGATGAAGATTTCCCAGTCCTTTTTAGGTCTAACATAGGGAAACAAATTATGTCTTCAGGCAGTTCAGCTACTGTGATTCACAAGCTGAATATGGAGTACAGGTAAAATAGAACAAATGCAATTTGCAGAATTTGGTATTTGAAATGACGAAGAAATTGTGCTCTTTGCTCCACTGGTACTACCATTAGGCAGTTTTTTTTTGTTTCATTTTTACATCTTCATTTCTTTGTTTAGATTCAACTAGGACTTTACTAGTTGAAGAATTTTTTTCATGTGGAACATACGAAAATAAGATGTATTGGGCATTTGGGCTACTGTGTTTCACAAGAAGAATATGTAGGACAAATAGAAAGCATCCAATTTGCAGATGTTGTAACTTCAACTGATGAAGACTCTAGTGCTCTTTGCTCAACTGGTGGTGTCATTTAGCTGGGTAGGGCACACACTAGATTCTCTAAGCCAGCAAAGCATGTGTTCTTGCAATTAGTCTACCGACACAAGTTAAGCAGGATCCAAAAATCATGCATCTTCTCTCTCCAATTGAAAAGGCCTCGTGCATCTTTATCAGCACATGCTTTGCGGATGGCCTTTCAGAATGCACTCTTACACCCACAGCTTGTTAGCAGTATTCTGGCTTCTCTTTCTCTGCTTCATAGTATTTTGATTGCAAGCATTAACTTGGTCCTGATTGGACACCTGAATTTATTGACGTCTTTGAGCATCATGATTTGTTGTCATGATGCCACTCTTGGTCCCAAATTCCCATAGCCTCATGTGCTCACACTATCGATATGCCTGCACAACTTTCTCTTCGGTAGGATCGCAGCCTTTTGCATATGATTTTGATGATAACGTGCCTTGTTGCCCCAAGAGCACACCATTTATTGTTCTGGAATCCATACACCTAGCCCAAAAAATTCTCAGTGAAATATAAGACCACATCTTGCATGTAATATTCATGTCAACTATGTTTCTTTTCTTTTCAGCTTTGACCGTGACTGGAAGAAGATAGAGGCTTTTGTTGGCTCCAAGACTGTCATCCAGGTATTCCTAATGTAAATGGAACTATAAGCTGTTCAACTGTATATGAATCCTGTCAATCAAACTATTTAGCTTATGCATCAATAAATCAAGTGAAATAATGTATCAAATACAATTTGTTACTTTAAACAGATGCTGATTAACAAATAACTGAAGGTTTTACCATGGTTGTGTTCTTTTTCTGTGTTACAACAATAGAAATAGAAAACATTAGAAATAGCAGTCAAGCGTTACAACATTAGAAATAACAGTTAATTTGGATATCTTCATGTCCTTCATTTTTCATCATTAAACAAGCTCCTAACTGTTCATTATCAATTGATTCTATCCTAGAACCATTTTCATTTGGTACTTTGGTTTGGTGTTGTAGATTAGGAGCCATGCACAGAAGTACTTTTTGAAGGTTCAGAAAAATGGAACCAGTGAACATGTCCCGCCTCCACGACCTAAGCGAAAAGCTGCTCATCCATATCCTCAGAAGGCTTCCAAGAATGGTGAGACTTCATATCCTCAGAAGGCATAAAAATAACAACCATGTTTATCAGTCTCATGCACCGTGGGGCATCAAATTTACCAGCACCCTTTGTATATCAAATAGTTGCTTTAATGTCCTCTCCCTGACTTACAGAACCAAACTATGGGCTCAAGACAGATTCATCTTCCATCCATAGGAACTCTGGCATGAATGTGTCTGTTTCTTCATGGGCTCATAGTTCCATCCCACAAGCTGTTGCTTCAACGATGGTGAAAGGTTTGTATTCCACTGTGCTTCTTCTGTCAAAATGTGTTGTTGGAATATTCCTCGGTTAATTCTTATCTTTCACCCAGAAGATTTAGGTGCTGGAACACCAGGTCCAAATAATTTTTGCTCAAGCAGTACTGAAGGCCCTCCAAGAACATGGCAACCTGGTGAAACAAATGATCAAATAAATCAAGTTCCGTCACTCCGCCGTTAGTACCTCATGATATTTCTGCTAATCATCTTTCAGTGCAATATAATTACTCAGATTCTGTCCACCTCTACTATTTCTAAGAATTATGTTTTAATCATCCCCCTGTGCACCTTTTCTTGTGAATTTGGAAGCTTCAATCTTAAAACTGCTGGCCCTTTCTTTAGAATGAACAAACTCCAATAATCTCTTGATGGTGCTTAACATACGGAGAAAAAAACAGTGCAACCCATTTCTTTGTACTGTTTTTTTTTTCAAATATTTTACAACTTCCAATATTGAATCTTTGTCTTGAATGAATTGCTACCTTATCTTATTCAGATTGGCATCATTGACATTTCTATTCTGTCTTCAAATATTTGATACAGTTATGCCAGATTTTGCGGAAGTGTACAGCTTCTTAGGTAGTGTTTTCGATCCAAGCACAAGTGGTCATCTGCAGAAACTTAAGGAGATGAATCCAATTGATGTTGAGACGGTATGTCGTCATGGACATGCCTTATTTCCCTTTTCTCTTCATAATCATAATATGTCCTAACTAGTTTGCACTCTGCAGTAACATTCGCACCATTTGTCCTCCAAATAATGGCTTTTGTCAAATTCATAGTTACAACAACGCAACATAAACAATTTCTGCTAGTCTTTATTATGTATGATGCCTGGTGGTAGTTAAGCTCTCCTCATTCAAGCATTGTGGCAAACTGAATAGTCATCATTTTTCGTTCTCTGTTGAATTCATCATTTCTTCAAAATTATGGTTTGGAACTCTCTGCCTGTGTTCACTGATTGGCATGTGTGTGTCTATTTATCATTAGGCACTGTTGTTGATGAGGAACCTATCCATCAATTTGACGAGTCCTGATTTTGAAGACCAAGTAAGTAGTTCAAACTCTTCAGATTATGCCTCTACTAAATTGTTTGCCACTAATTGATGATCGTGTATTTCGACCCACTAGTAATTGTAATGTGTTCTTTAGGGGTCTGGTTCATGTTTCTGTGTTTTGCTGTTTGCGTCATTTCTCTATGTTATTTCCTCTAATAGAGGTTTCCTTTACCTTTCTTAAAATATTAGTATTCAGAAATCAGAACTATGTTATCCATCATGTTATGTCATTTTTGCTGTATACGTGTATACAGTGGAGGTAGCCACTTTGAAAATTCTGATTCAGTCAGCATGTAAAGAAGCTACACATGATTTGTGTAGTATTGCCTTCTCGAATCATTCATGATCTTAATTGATGCTTCTAGCAGGGCTTCCCAATTGGTGATGCCAGTACTCAGTAGAGCAGGCCTGAAGTCTGAACCACTATCTTATAGCATAGACTTTTATGTCCTGACACCCACATTGCATTAAGTGATAAAACACAAGATTAATCTGTGCTAAGTGTATCAGGTTAGCACGGATTAATCTTCAGAAAGTTAGTCTTCAGTAAAGAACTAATCTGTGCCAAGCATGTCAGCTACTCAGCTTAGCCAAGCGCATCAGCACTGGTAAACTTGTATTAAACTAGCCATGCATTATAGTTTGATCATCTAATCAGGATGCAGTTTCTCTTATTCTCAATCATAAAAACGGAACTGACCTGTACTCTATGCATTTTTTACACAGAGGAAGTTGTTGTCTTCATATAGCACTTCTGATGGACTTCAGCTAGGGAGCTCCAGGAGTTCAGCTCTAGCGATGAGTACGCCTTTCATGTAAGGTGTGCCTTCTTCGTTGTCCCGCCACCTCTTTTGTTCCAACAATTTACTTACAAGTTCATAACTATTCCAGGATTAAAGGCGAATAGTGTAGCCAGGTCTCTCGACATATAATTTTCAGTTCGACAGACCTCAGGATGGTGTGCCCTGGCGTAGCACCGATGAGTGATGAAGGCGCTTGCACCTTTGTGCTTCTCGCTAGCTTCATGCCTTCGGCTGAAGATTGTGTAAGGGTGCAGCCGTGTACAGTAGGCTTCTGAAAGGTGAGATTGGTCTGCGGCCTGATGTGTATATGTAATTTTTGCCAGGAAGCGTGTATACCCTTCCTGTCCTATCATATCCCAAAAGCTCGGTCATCTAGGCTCATGAATGCTGCTTCAGATCAAGGCTGTCCTTGGAAATGGAAAGAGGAAAGGAGATTTTGAGTAATGCCGGTTACTCCCTTTCCCATTCGTTGAGTTCAGTTTCTGATTGGTTTCTGGCTGCTCTCTTGATACGAAACTGTGCCCCATGTAGCCGTCCCCATCTGACTGAGAAAGCATGTGTGCAAGTTTCACTTGAGGAGTTGAGGCGATCATGGTACTGTAATTCGGCTTATCTTCCCCGTTCGAATTTTTGCTGTTCCTATGCATTGTCTATATTGGATCAGGTGTTGCCCTTGTGTAAAAGGAAATAAATTCACAATGTAAAAAGGAGACTTGTGCTACTACCATTTGAAATCTATGCAGTGTCGAAGCAACCCAGCGATTTGTCTTTGCCACATTTTTCGTCTCTGCTCTAGCAGTCTGGTTATTCTAGCAACGAGTTCACTGCAATGGTGGATATGTTATTTGAAGTGGACTTTCCAAAAACTTAGTTTTGCTTCATTTTGCAATGGAGTGGGGTGTTTGGATTCAGGACAAAGTGTAGTCTCTGTCATATCAGGCTGTCGTAGTAAGGATATGAGTTAATTATAAAACTAATTGCACACAGAAAAAAAATTAAGCCTAATTGATCTATTATTAGCATATATTTACTACAACATCACGTTGTCAAATCATGGACTAATTAGGTTTAATAAATTCATCTTGCAAATTAATCTCTATCTATGTAATTAGTTTTATAGGCCGTATTTTTTTAGCATCTAATAGGGTTTTTCTCTCGTAATAAATCAGCAAACAGTATTTTCAATCACGACGTTTCAGACAAGCAAACAGTATTTTCAGCCACGCGTTTCAGTCCATGTTTAACATTCAAATTTGCGTACTATCTGCTACATGTGTTTATTTCAGAGTCAAATGACCATGGCGGAATCAATGTGTCTTGGTTTCAGAGTCCAATGACCATGGTAAACTCAACGGCAGTCTGGAAAAGGTGCTTCAATATTCCAAATTTGCATCACTACTGAACTGGAACACTCGTGCTAATTTCGGTCAAAGCCTACTTTAAGAATTTCTCCAACTGCAGTGCCGCCACCCGCCATCGCATCTCCAGCTCCAGATGCTCACTTCGGCTTTGGCGCAAATAATTCCGGCACGCGAAAAAAAACGCAAGGATTTCTCGGTTCCTCCTCTCCTCTCCAGCTCTCCTCGCGCTCTTCCCCTCCACCAAGTCAGCACCAGCAGCTGTTGTGGCGCCATGGCCACCGCTCCCAACGCCTCCTCCCTGTTCCTGGTTTCCTCCCCCATCTCCACCGCGCCACGAGCACGCGCCGGGTCCTTCCCTCTCTCCGCCCAGCCGTCGCTGCGCCTCCGGCCGAGGCCGTTCTCGGCCGTCGCGGCCGCCGTCCAGGCGGAGCACCAGCCCGCGGTGGCCGCGACGCCAAAGCCGCCCGCGCTACCGTTCCGCGTGGGCCACGGCTTCGACCTCCACCGCCTGGAGCCCAACCTCCCGCTCATCATCGGCGGCATCAACATCCCCCACGACCGCGGCTGCGAGGCTCACTCTGACGGTACGCGCTCCTGGGGCCGCCACTGCCCTCTATCGCCCTGCGTTGTTCCGTTTCTGACCTCGCGAATGGGAATTTTGTTTGTTTCGCCCTGTGCAGGCGACGTGCTGCTTCACTGCGTGGTGGACGCGATTCTCGGCGCGCTGGGGCTGCCAGACATCGGGCAGATTTTCCCGGACTCCGACCCCCGTTGGAAGGGCGCCGATTCTTCGGTGTTCATGAGGGAAGCTGTGAGTTTCTCTTCTTTCTAGTACGTTATATCTAGTTCATTCGACGCAACCAATTCCATCCTGTTTCTAACCATGTTAGGATCTGCGGTATTTTGTGTAAGTAGCATGGTTTCAAGTGCTAGTTGAATGCTCTATCACAACAAAATGTAGAGTTTTATAGATAAATGTTGGGGTTTTCAAACAGTTGTAATCTCTACTGATTAATGATTTATACGAATCATGTCAGGATTTTGATATCATGTGTAAATTGGACGGTTTCTCTGTGCTTGAAGTGCTGGATCAATTATCAGTACATACTGTAGATTGATTACCTAAAATTTGGTGAACCATTCATAGTTCCACATCATTTTTTAAAAATGAATAACTTCACATCTTATAGCATATCATGTTGTTTAATTATTTGTCTCTGCCCATATTTGTTAGACTTATAGCTTTATGTCAAAATGTAATATGTAGGTGCCTTGTGGTATTTGGAGTGGAGAACATCCTTTTGAAAACGCCATATTTCATTCCCTGCTTGCTCACTGTTTCACTGGTCTATTTTTCCTGAATGATTAGATGCTCAGTCGTTGTTATGTCACAACATGTCTTGGCAGTCCTTAGTTCTTACACGAGTTGCTGACTGCAAAATGTGTTTTTGACCTTTGGGCTCTTCAAGGGCAGAAAGTATTCCACGTTTTAGATTTTGTACAAAGAATGGGCCACGTGCATAGAATGCTGAGTTGGACAGAAGTTTTCCCGATGCCTTAGAATTTGGGATCAAACTGTGCCTCTTTTTCTGCATATAAACCCGTCGACTAGTGAAATTTGTCTTATGTGACTTATTTAGCATCACACACTATTTGTTGCCCCTTGAAACAATTTATGCAGGGTGTTATATCTAATTCTAATCTGAACATGGCTGTTCTCTCTTCTTATAGAAAATACTTGATATTTTAGCATTGAGATGCTTGAAGTCCCAATATACAACACTTTAAGCTCCTTCTATTGCCATGTTGTTTCAGGTGAAATTGATGCATGAAGCAGGCTATGAGCTGGGCAACCTTGATGCTACGCTGATCTTGCAAAAACCAAAAATTAGCCCATTCAAGGAGACAATCCGTTCAAATTTGTGCGACCTACTTGGGGCAGATCCATCTGTGGTCAATCTCAAGGCTAAGACACACGAGAAAGTTGACAGTCTAGGGGAAAACAGGAGCATAGCTGCTCATACTGTAGTTCTCCTGATGCGGAAGTAGAAAGAACAAATAGTAGCTAATTGTATCGTGCTACAGGAAAACAGTGTTACGTTTTACTTGTCATTGTTAAGTGATCTAGCCAATATGGAAATCTTCATGTGGTAGAAACAATAAAGCTGATTGCAATGAGAAATATTCTGTTTTTTTACTTGTGCTGTCAGTTTGTTTCATGGAGTCCCCCCTTCACCGTTCTACGATGTATCATGATGTTGAGTTGTCTTTAATTGATATATAGGAATGAGATTCCCATCGATAAACAGAGGTCTGGCCGTCTTAGTGTGAACATCCGGTGAACTTGATTTACACCAGGTTTAACAGAATGAAGCCATATAATTATCGATTGCTCATAAGATACATAAAATTACGGGTGGAAAACAGATAGATTTAAACAAACTCATAAGTATTAGTGTTTTATTAACATCATTATGTTTTTTCTACATTTTTACTGGTGTACCGGATTATCTTATCATCAATACAAAGGACAACTATCACTCACTGCGATAGTCAGAATCCAAATGGAGGCCAAAAAATCGACCTGCTAAGCACACAGCATAGTTTCAACTTTCAACATGAAAGGAAGCATCAGATAGAATACCAAAGCAAGATTGAAGCAAGCGCCAAAGCAATATGCTGCAGCTTTCTCCAGTTTCCATGTGTTCTTTTTATTTACTTCTTCTTGTTACCTATATTCAGCATTCAAAACAATAGATCGACTGTAATTTTCTTTCTTTCTTTTTTCGTTTCTTGAACTGTGGCATGCTCTTGCTGCCTTGTTATCTGTTCTCTTTCTGCTGTTTTTTTAATAAAAATTTTTCAGTAGGAGTAATTTTATGTCTAAGCTCATGACTACAAAAGGTCTATTTCATCACTGTGACCTGACCAAAACATCAGCAGCTAGATCTATTAAACATCTCGTGCATCGACTAAACTGCACTAATTGGACTAAGTTTGTGCACATCAGCAGCTAGATCTGCCATGTGCCTGTTCATACTGTGCCATACTGAATATATTTCTTCAGCATCATGATGCCTTGTATCGGCTGACACAAACTTAAAACTCTCAACCCCTCCAACATCTACAAAACTCCACCCAGTCTCCTTTCTCAATCCAACTCTCCTCATTTCAGTCCTAATCTTTGCAGCATCTCTCCATCTCCCAGCCGAAGCATAGGTATTTGACAAGGATACTCTCCATATGTCACTCTCTGGTTCCAAGGCTGACAACTCTTTAGCAGCTTTTTCTGCAAGATCAACATTCCCATGAAGCTGGCAAGCAGCCAAAAGAGGTCCCCAGATTGATGAATTGGGATGGACAGGCATGTCCCTGATGAATTCTTCAGCCTCTGCAAACCTCCCAGATCTTCCAAGCAGATCAACTACGCAGGCATAGTGATCCATGCTAGGTTCAATGCTGTGGTCTCTCCCCATGCTTTCAAAGCACTTGTAACCTTCTGAAATCAAACCAGAGTGACTGCAGGCTGATATCACACTCACAAATGTGATAGCATTCGGCACAGGTGTTCCAGCATCCTTCAACTGATGGAAAACCCTTAGAGCTAAATGACCATCGCCATGCATACCATAAGCATTGATCATTGAATTCCAGGAAACAAGGTCCTTAATATCCATCCGCTCAAAGATCATCTCAGCAAAATCAATCCTTCCTAACTTAGCATACATGGTTATGAGAGCATTGCATATTGAAACATCATATACAAAACCAGATTTCATGATGTATCCGTGAAGCATCTGCCCTTGATGAAGTAATCCTGCATTGGAGCAAGCCTGCAGTATGCTCAAGACCGTGACGAAGTCAGGCGCAAGCCCACCAGCAGCAGCATGAAGAACACTAAAGAGCTCCATGGCTTCATTCACACGGTCACTCTTGGCAAGGCATGAGATGATGGTGTTCCATGAAACAATATCCTTAACCTTCATACCTTCGAACACAAAGTGTGCAGCATCGATTTGCTCAAATCTAGCATACATGCCCATAAGCGAGTTCTCAATGCTGATGCTTGGGAAAGCACCTATTTTAATCGTGTGCGCATGGACCCCCACCCCGTTCTTCACAGATCCGGAAATGGTGCAACCGTAAAGAACTGCCGCAAGAACATCCTCGTTAGAGCACACATTCCCACTCTTCAGGTAGAAACCCCTGAAAAGCCAGATAGCCTCTTCAACAAATCCATTCTTTGCATACATCATGATGAGAGAATTCACCACTGAGGCATCATGCTCGAGCTCCAACAGAACAACAAGAGCGTGCACTGGACTGAACAATTCAGAGGCGCCCATCAAAGAGCACGCCTGAATGACACTCAGCATCGTGACATTGTTAGGGAGGACGCCATCTTCCAGCATCATGACGAACACCTCGAGGCCCTCTTCGAGCATACCATTGAGCACGCACCCTGATATGATGGCCGTCCAAGAAACAACATCCCTGCAGGGCAATCCAAGGACCAGCCTCCGTGCGCTCACCACGTCCCCAGCCTTGGCGTACATGTTGACCAATGAACCGACCACGAACGGGTCACCGCAGAACCCGCCTGCCACGAGGTAGCCGTGCACCATCCTCCCCAGCCGCTCGTCCCTGGCCAGCCCGCAGGCCTGCAGGACCGCGGCCGCCGTGAACTCGTTGGGGCGGACGGCGGCGTCGGAGCAACCCCAGTCCAGCATGTCGAGGAAGGCGCGGAGGGCGTCGAGGGGCGCGCCGAGGCGACAGTGCGCGGAGATGAGGGAGGCGTAGGTGGCCGCATCGCGGCGGGGCGTTCCGTCGAGCAGGCGGAGCGCGCGGGAGAGGAGGCCGCATTGGAGGTAGGCGTGTAGGAGGGAGTTCGTTGCGGCCAGGGGTGCCTGCGGGGAACGGAGCGCGCCGGACTTGAGGAGGGCGGCGTGGAGCGCCGACGTCAGCGCCGCGTCGCGCCGTGCCGCGGCCTCGCGGAGGAGCGCGACGGAGGCAGGAGGGGCTGTGAAGGTGCCGTGGGGAGGCGGTGGGAGCGGCGGAGGCGACGAGGGGGTGCAGAGGGAGAGCATCGGCATCGCAGCTCGTTCTGGAGGCTGGGCCAGCAACTCCCCCGCATGTCTGGATTAGGCGCGACGGTGCGTACTGGCTACAGGAAAATTTCACTCTCTGCCCGAAACGTGCATGTAGGTTTTAGTGGTAAGTTGAACAATTAACTGCACAGTAACTCAGAAAGATGCATCAGTTTTGAATACTAGCTGATTTGCTTATATTTCTCACTAACCGATAGACTGCTACACAAGCTGGACGCTTCATAGCTTTGACAACACTCTCATGTATCGAAACCCTCAACATTCAACCACTGAATCAGTGCCCCTTGCGCACGGCAGGGACATATATATGGAAACCTCATAGTCTCATACAAGATCAAAGGCTTTGGCCCTTCAGGAACAGCAGCTCTGGCTGCCGGTTAGGATTAGTCTTCTTTTTTGCTGTCTGAATCTTCAAGAGCTTGCAGCCTTTCGACGAGAGGTGGGTGGGAGTAGTGATATGCCGAATACCAAGGATCGGTGTTCATCGCAGACAAGTTCTCCTCCTGAAATTTTGTTTAACATGCTTTAGAGTGCTGAAAGCAAATCTTGTGGCTGTATAACAGAATGTGGGGATAAACAACACAATCTTGCTACGGAGGCACAAGATTACAACACAAGTAAAAAGGGGCACCAATGGAAAATGGAGTTACTCGATTATAGCAAGAGGGAAAGATATGCTACATATATGATCACACTTTGCAGTTCAGACTTTTTTTCGAAAAATAAACAGTAATGCCACTGCTAACTATAAGAACCACAGAATAGATTAAAATGGTGTTACCTGTAGTTTAACAAGGGCCGCTCGGAGCTGAGGGGCATATCCAAGGTTCTTGGCAAAGGCATCAGCCTATAAATCGAATTAAAGTGAGTGCAACCAAAATCTTAAGCTGCGAATAGCAGGAAACTTAGGCAGATAGAAGAATGACCTGGAATTCAAATGCTCTGCTGACAAGGTTCAGGCAGAAGCTCAGAAGGTGCTGGATGGGTATTATGGTGTGCTGCAAGCAAAGCAATGCATGCATTAGTCGAGCAATAATGATTATAGTGTCAAAATTCATAGAACAACGCATCTAAATTTTCAAGGCAAGTTGAATCGAAAAGTATCACCTATAATTAGAATTAATCTCAAACAGATTTATCTTGTTGGACAGAATTTAGTAGTTGGTACCAAAAATCTTGAGAAAGAACAAAACAGAATGCCCGTTAAGAACTATACTAAAACATACCTGGAAAATGATCAATCCAATTATTATTGGCTGGTCCTCGAAGCCAAAACTTTCAAATAGATCTTTGGAGTTCCTCACTAGAGTATATCCTCCAAATTGAAGAAACATAAGCAGCTGCACAAGAAGCAATAATGAAATGAAATCGGAAAATTAGCAAGGAAAGGCTAAGTAACGGTCTTTCTCCCCTTTTTCTTCCAGCAATTCTAAGGAGAGAGTAATCTAGCAGACACCCATCACAACATGCCCACTGTAACCATTGGCATCTTGTGGGGACTTCACTAGAACTATTGCTTTTCATTGGACAGCCATAGGTGATACTTATTTAAATAGAAATAGCAACTTTTATTATCATTATTGTCCCCCAACCTTAGTTTCATCCTTACCTTCCAGCATACCCTGGATGATAGATGATCCTAAACACTTTCAACGAAAGCAATGCCACATGTTTTCTTTGGGGGCAAATTTGCATGTTAAAGAAAATATCACTGGATAATTACACCCCTTTATCCAACAAATACTCAAATGCTAGTGCAGGACACACGACTGGATAAATAAATGGCATGCAAAGGTCACAGTTAGTTATTTGAATGAAAGAATACCTGGACAGCTACAAAGGAATAGACAGTATGATTGAGTTTCCAGTGCCCAAGTTCATGTGCAATAACAGAAACTATCTCATCCTCATTGCTACACTGAAATCAACAACCAAAAAAAAACAGGTCAATTCTGTGCATGCATGCCAATGTTTTATGAAACAAAATAACTTAAAAGTGGTGACAAAAATGCTTGAAGGATAGAACCTGCTGAATCAATGTGTCATAGAGTACAATGCGTTTATTCTTGAAAAACCCATACATGTAGGCCTGAAAGAGAATCAATGGTTCAAATAGCAGCACTAAATTATTGTTTATTAGGCAATAATGAAACTGGACTCGGAACATAGAGTAACTAACATACATTACTGTGGCTTGATCTGGTAGACCCATCTACCACAAAAAGCTTTTTCAAAGGAAACTTGAGGGAAGCTGCCAGCTTCTCTATTTTCTCCCTGAGGACTCCTTCAGGAAGCTGTTGACATCAGTGCAACCACAAAATTCAATTTTAACTCATACTAATTTAGTGCAAAACAAGAAATAGCAGATGAAGCACGTTTGAGCTATCACTAGAGCAAGATACTCACAGGAGTGAACTTGTTGAACAGAGGAGCTATCACAATTGGGTATATTGTCATCATCAGAAGAGCTAATACGAACATAAAACCCCAGAGATAAATAGCCAGGTAAGGTCCTCCAATCTGAAAAATGCAGGAAAAATAAATGAAAGAATCAGCTGATGCACTTAGATGACAGTGACACTACCATAAGTCACATGTGATCTTGATTCTGTGGACCTTGGAAAAACCAACTAACAAAACAGGTCAAAGGAAAAAATAGAACAAGAGGAGTTACCTGTACTATGTAGATGATAGCAGCAACAATTGGTGGCCCCAATATCATGGATAGTAAAATTCCTTTGATCATATCCCTAATGAAGAGCCATATAGTTTGCTGCAAGGTATGAAGCAAGAGAAAACTCAGTATAAAAATATCAGGAAAATGACGATAAGAAATTCATAAGCCCAGTTACTTCCAGCTCTTATCAAACACTGCAAGTTGCCAAATATCAAACATATATTCCTTCCTAGTTAGTAACAAAAAGAAGGTAAAAATAAAAATGTGAACACACCTTGTTAAAACCATGCCGAGCCTCTATAACAAAAGTTGAATAAAGAGAGAACGGCAAGTCTGTAATCTGCATTTCATGAAGTATGCATTATTGTTTCACATCAATAGTGGATATGACAATCATTTGTGCTCTAAATGAGAAACTGATCCTCTACAAAACAACAAAACGGCACAGTTCTAGCAGGGCTGATTGTGGACACAGCAATGAGCATAGGTTCAGACTCAAAATTAATGCCATGGTCAGTAAACGAAGTAATCAAAAGGAAACGATGATTACAACCCAAAAGAACTCAAAATATTGATCCATGCAAATTTGAAATAGATTAAATGCACCTTGCAACTGCTTTTTAAACAAAATCTAAGCATTTATTGAAATGTTAAATACACATGGTGTAGTTTTTCATTTTTGCTATAAACAGGACTATTAAAACCATGAAACTAAATTGGCCAAACAGAGAGCAAGTAGTGGGTGAGTCACAAACATTTTTTGACCCAAAGCACAGCAGGACATAGTGTGCATCAAAGTGTTTATAGATATCACAATTCACAATGCTCCATCTCAGTCCTCACTCATAAGTCATGACACTTACTACCATCATAGTCAGATGATCCGGCACTAATGTTATAACACAATAACACTATCAGTTCAACAAAACGAAGGAAATGCTGTACATATTCCAGTTTACGTGCCAAAAGCTACAGAAGCTAATCAGATATATTATAGATGGGTATAAAAGGATAAATGAAATGTAACAAAGATTATAGTTTATGGAGGAGAATTGTTAGTACCTGTGACCAAACCATGGCACCAGCTAAGAATGCAAGGGTGTGTATTATCTCATTCTCAGCATTCAGCCCAACATTGGTAACTAACTCTCCAGATTTCTGCATAAAGATCTCATCTAGTCACAAACCAAAACACTTGCATAGGGAGATTGATGGAAGCAAGGGATTTGTTTTACCTTCCAAAACCAGGGAAGAACTCTATAGTACAGTATTGTGGTATCCATTAAAATAGTCACAGCCTCATGAACAAAATGGAAGTAGCTGTAAGATAAAGCAAAAAAGCTTCAATATCAATAATCCAGATAGACAAGCCAACTAATGGATTTGGACGCCAGAAAATACTTTAAAAGGTTACAAAAAGGGACAACAGTGTTGTATAAACCTTTTGTCAAGACTATAAGCTCTAGAGCGTTCAAATTTTTCATCACTAATTACTCCCAGCAGGGGTTTTGGCAAAGTTGGCAGCTTGAGGGCTCTATGCTGACGAATGTCAAGATATGTCTCAAATATGTACATGAGAATCATAAAGCCTGCAACACATATACATGTTTAGAAACACATCAGTCACAACTCACATCAAATGAACAACAACAGCAATATACCAAGTAAATATCAATGAAATTAGAAATATCATGTAATCAATGAATAATAAAATTGTTTACTTTGTTCGTAATAATTTCCGACAGACCCTAAACTAACACAACCCCATATGAAAGGTAAAAGAAGTTGATAACATTTTTAAAAAAAGAATAATTACCAAATTCTATTGCATATTTAGACATCATCAAATCTGCAAGATATTGCATATTTATAGAGAAGAACGGAGCTTTGCATCGCAAGCATAAGTTCTCAAAGTTCACAGGCATCCCGTCCCTCGGTACACTAATTAAAAATCATGGGGGTTGCGTACTCTAGGAACACTGAATCACTTGATAACATCGTGCTACATTCAATCACTCAATATTAGAATCCTGTGTGCATCATTTTTTTTATAGTTGCAGGGCAAACAACCCCAGTCCGTATGCACTGCAACAGGACAAGTTCAGCGTTCTACACTCGGTCACACACCACCGCCGGCAACCAAAACACTACATTAGTCATCCAAGTTTATCGCAGTCGATCATCACTATCCCAAGCTTGTCGCAGTCGTCAGGCCCACACCACATTATTTCACCAGAGCAACCAAAACACACATCAGTCATCCGCGGGCGCCCAATCGGTTTCGCAGCACGGTCAAATCCAACGGCGCCAAATCCCCCACCACGCGACTCCCAAACCCTAGGGTTTAAACAGGGATCCCGCGTCTTCTCACGAACCAAGACAACCAGCGAGCGACTGCTACACCATAACGAGCGGGAGGGAGGCGGGGACTTACAAAGCACGGCCTCCAGGTAGGGCAGCGCCATGATGAGGCGGCGGCCGCGGTGGCGCTTCGGAAGCCGAGGGGCGGAGCTGACGGCCGAGGCGAGGGATCGGGGTCGGGGGGGGCAGGCGGAGGGGAGGGAATATTATGAAGCGGGGGAAGCGTGACGCGGCGCACGCGCGGGATGCTTTGCTCGATTCCGGTGCTCGGAGCTGCAGGAGGAAGGAAGGAACGACGAAGTTATAAATTGGCGTCCTCAAGGGTGCGCTCGCGCGGTCACGCCGGAACCGGAATTGGGCACGGCTGAAGACCGAGGCTCGATTGAAGCTTGTCAGTGAAGCCGAACATGCCGCGGCCCGGAGCTTCCACTGCACGGAGCGTCCGCAGCACGATTCCTCTCTCTCCTGAATCCTCTGAATCCGCGGGGCCGTATGGGCCTATGGGGCCGTGGGATAGATCATTGGATTAGGGTTGGGCCGTGGCTACGAGCTAGCCCACAATGAACTGGTGGCATACATGGGCCATGTTGGGCCGACACCCCGAAATTACCACCTTGCTCCAAAAGTCGCTCTAGGTGGACCGAGTGTAGATGTTGAGGAATGGCCAGTAGATCTAGCAGTTGGGCTGATTATGCGTGCCGTGTAAGGCCTTGTTTAGTTCGCTCAAAAACCAAAAAGTTTTTAAAATTTCCTGTCACATCGAATCTTTCGGCATATATATGAAGCATTAAATATAAACAAAAATAAAAACTAATTGCATATTTTAACTGTATAAATCACGAGATAAATCTTTTGATCCTAGTTAGTTCATGATTGGACAATATTTGCCACAAACAAACGAAAGTGCTACAATAGCGAAATCCAAAATCTTTTCACATCTAAACAAGAGCTAATGTAGGAGTAACATGGACTTGGCTAGCAACAACCGTCAGGTGCGAAAGCCTAACGCTGCAGCACCTGCAAAAGGTGATAGCGGATCCGTTCAGATCTGTTCTAGTTCTACAACTGATGAGGCTGTAAAAGGCAGGCAAACGCCACATTCTTCCGGCATTTATCTTGCTTTTTCTTATTTCTATATATTTCTACAAAGCCCGTTGGTGAGCATGCATGACCATGTGGGTAAACTCGGTCAGCCACTGCCCACTGATCAAAGTATCTGGTGTCGAGCAGTAAAAATAAAAAAAAAAGCAATCCTGTAAACTTCCCCGGTGTTTACTTCGTAACTTTGGTTACACATGAGTCGCGCTGCCCACGCGCCCACGGGCAGGCTAGTGCTATTGTTTAGCACATAGCACTAGGGCGGAGCAAACACTAACAAACTGGACACAGCTGGGTTAATCTATACGCAAGTGAACACGTAGTGACAGGGCTACGAGGCATCAGTAAGACAAAATGCGGCGTATGGCTGTCGTCACTGCTGTTGCTAGGACGATCTAAACAAACTGGTTAAATCTGTAGTCGTAGTGAGCAGGGATCGATCGATCGAGTGAGACCAAAGCTAGGACGCGTCAGTAAAGACAAATGTGGCGTATAGTTGTCGTCACCGCCGTTAGTCCTGTGCCTTTCTCTGGCAATGAAAACAACAACGCACGTTCTCGTACACTGATGTCTGATGACCTGCCGCTGCTGCATCTGCATCTTGCCGGTGTTCAAGTCGCCAGTTCAACTTGCGTACAGTAGATTGGCTGCAAGTGCCCCCCAGCCAAGCCCTAGATGTACGTATCGTCCTAGTATGGCCGTATCTGCAGATGAGATGATGATATTCCCTTGCCACACCCCCAGCTGAAGTGCTGAACTGCGAAGCGAGGATCCTCCTGCTCCTGCTCGAAGCGGACAGTCCTCGCCTACTCATGGCTCATCACGGAGTCAGGGGTCACGGGCCGGGACTACGGGAACGAATCAGATTCCGATCACCGGTCATGGTCGGTCTGCCGGGACCGGGACTGCTCTCGCCGCGGGAATGATGCAGGCATGATGCATCGATCGGCTGCGATGACGCAGGCAATGGAGGAGGATATGCCGGAGGCGCGGGGGTGCGGACAACCGCTTGCGAGCGGAGACCGCGCGCCCTCTCGTGTTGTCTCTTCTCGTGGCCCCCGTACGCCGGGGCTGGGCGGGATTTGTCCCGTCGTCCGTGCCGATCGCGTCCATGCGAAACAACAAAGCGCGGCAGCGTCCGTGTTCGCCTCGGGAAGAAATTAGGTACCACCTTACATGCCGGCATGTTCGGTGCAGTACCCGCCATGGATTCCTTGCTGTTACGGCATACGTACACGTACGCGATCTGCATTCGGCGTACGTACGTGCATCATTGCGCCGCCCGGGTGCATCCAATTCCGCATGCAGCTGGAGATGCGATGCCGATACGATACGATGCCCCGGGGATCAGGCGACAGAAGCAGGCCAGGAGGAGCTCCTCGTCTTTTTCAAGGGCATGATAGATGGTTGCTGATCCGGCACAGTAGATGGGCATATGGACCGTGGTCATTACGTGTGCACAATGATACAAGCTGGTACTTTGGCCCAGTGATGTAATTTGAAGTTTAGCGATAGATGCATGCCCGGCGCGACCGTGTGACAGTGGCGACCCACGAGCTGGACCAGTGCTGGGCACAGTACAAGCTTTGGCAGTGCCAGGAGCCAGGGCCCTCCGAGGTGGGGGGGCGACGGGCACGGCAGGGGAGAATGCTGCGGTGGCAGAAAGGGACACGCACGCTGGCTCCGTCGTTGCCGTGCTAATCATGGCGCAGGACGTACGCGACGGCGACGCCCCCCGACCGCACCACGATGCGGGTGCGGCATGGCACCGGTTTCGTTCGCCTCTCGCTCTGTTGGACTGTTGCACGCACCCACTCGCGCCAACCACCGCCCCAGCCCCCCACGCTGAACTCCATGCGCGCACGGGCACGCGCGTGCCAGTGCGATGCGGCTCGAGACGGGCACGGACACGAGGGTTCCCGTCCTTGACGTCCGTCGCCATCGATCCAGATTCCATCCAAAACTAAAAGAACGCAACGCCTTTCCACGTCCTTTTCCCTTTTCACCAGGTCTCGCCATGATTAGCACCATAAACATCACTCGATCTAGCATGTTAACTCGTAGTCGTAGTGGTAGGAGTAGAATACGAAAAAGGTAATGCCACATTCTCGTGCGTTTTCGAGTACGCGGAAATGGAACAAAATGAAGTGATGTAATAGTGTATTGCCTTTTGAGCAGGCAGCAGCGCACGTACACTGCATTGCCACCCTGGGTAACAAACAGAAAGACAATGCACGTGTGTACGACGAGTACCCACTACTATACACGCCACGCCGGTGCCGAGCGGCGGTGGCGTGACGGCGTCCTGGGCACCGGAGGCCTGCCCGGTAGTTCCCGGCGCGAGACGGAGGAGGCCCGGCCGCCGGGCGGGCTGGCGCAGTCGAGGGACGCCGCGGCGACGAACACGTCGTCCCAGATCTCGGCGAAGGCCCGGAGGATGGCGTCGTGGTGGTGCGGCGCGTTGAGGGTGAGGAAGCGCCGGAGCATCTCGCGCAGGTCCTCGCCGGCCACGATCCCGTTCTCCACGATCATCTGCAGCATCGACCGCCGGAAGTCGCGGAGCGGGTCGTCCGACCGCTTCACCACCGCCACGCTGCCGTCGAGCCCCGCGCCCGAGCCCGCGTCGCCGTCGGCATCCGCGTCGACGAAGCGGTCGTCTTTGGCGTCGTCCCTGACGAGCTCGCCCTTGGCAGCTCTCCTGTGCTCCTGCCGCAGCGGCAGCGGCAGCAGCGACGGCGCCGGCGCCGAGGATAGCTTGTCCTCGCGGGGGTGGTGACCCTTCCGCGCGGCGCCCCACGACGCGACACTCCGCTCCAGCTCGCTGAGCTCGCGCAGCAGGCCGGAGAAGCTCGGCGTGGCGACGGCGCTCTCCGTCTCCGGCAGCATCCGGCAGCCGCCGTCCTTGTAGCCCAGGTCCGCCACGGCGTCTTCCCAGAGCGAGGACGACGACGCGGTCGTCAGGGTGGTCAGGGTGTCCGTCGTCGTTGTCGTCGACGCCCACGGGTTCAGCCCGCCGGCGCTCCTGCGGCGCGTCGCCGTTGTCGTCCTCGCGGACGGCGACGGCGACGCGGACGCGGACACGGACACCGACACGCTCTTGGTGTCCTTGCAGCCGCACCCAAGCGCGAACCCCGCGCCGCCGCCGCCGCCGTGGCGCCTCTTGGCCGGAACGGCAGGGCTCTTCATGGCTCGTGTGCTCTTGCCGCGTACCTCGGCGAGTGTGGTAGCCTTGCGCAGAGGACAGTGTGGTCGTGTGGGTCTGGGTTTCGTGTTGCAAGCAAGGCTGGAACGGCCCGCGACGCCTTATAAAAGCGAGGAGGCCAGCGTCCCCCGACCCCCGGGGGCGCGTCTGATGTCTGAACCCAACTTGCCTGCTGCCAGGTGCCAACCATCCATCAGTAAGGATGGGACGTTCGGAAGCCGTCGGATCTCGGATCGCACGGATCGGCAGGCGCCACGGGAGGCCACTGGTTCGAATGCTCCAATGATTCCCTCTTGTGAGATTGAAACAACACAACACAAGGCGCTAATGAATGAGCTGCACAGTTTGTAACTATTTGCAAATCAAAGTGTTATTTTTTTTTGTGGGGGTGGGGAACCTCTGCAAGCTGATGCAGGATTAATTGCAGATGATGGCACAGTTGCGTTAACTACGTGCCCTCACGCATGTGCCAACAACCTTACGCCTGCAGGTCCCGAGATGGCGCGTTCGATGGACCATTGGTTCTTGGTTGCTTGGAAACCTGCAGTGTGGTTAGTAGAAGTCCGCGCTCGCGGTCAAGTTGGGCATAAAACTCGGTGGCGCGCGCCGTTGCCGTGGACGACGGGGCGATTCCGGGGGGGCACGTTTCGTTCCGTGGCCAACGACCCGTTGTTGCCGCATCCTGCCGGAATTGTGCCGTTGTTTCTGGTCGGGTCGCATTGTTTAGTTCAAAGGGTCGGATAATTGACAGGCCGAGGACAGTCCCCGTCCGGCCAGCGGCCACCGTGAGAAACTACTGCCATGGCAATTCACAACTACTCTCCTGGTTCTAAATTTATCAACCGTTTTACCTTTTCTAAATTTATAGCACTCGCTACGTTTGGCCTTGTTTAGTTCCCAAAATTTTTGTAAAATATGAATAGTACCACTTTCGTTTGTATTTGACAAATATTATCCAATCATGTACTAACTAGACTTAAAGATTCGTCTCGTCAATTTCGACCAAACTGTGTAATTATTTTTTATTTTCGTCTATATTTAATACTTCATGCATGCGTCTGAAAATTTGATGTGACGGAAATCCGAAAAATTTTGCAATTTTTTTTGAACTAAACAAGGCCTAAGATGCATAGAAAAAATGTATCTAGAAAAACAGAACAACTTACAACTTCTCTGAACGTCTGTAGGATGATTCTGGGTTAACGCGGTTGAATGTTTGTGTATTGACTTGTGCCATCAATCATAACAGCCTCCACGCGCGGGCATGTATAGGGAGTGTCCATGCAAGCCCAATTGTTTTTTTCCTGGTTGAACGGCCATGAACAGAAAAAACTAAGCACCTCCATCGAGAAGCCATGGAGGCAGTGGGTTCTTGTATATTATTAGAGCACTCTTAATGCTAGAAACTAATATACATATTAATTTCGGTCTTGCTAGCGCCCGGAATAGATACAGACGTCCTCATTTTGTTCAACTGCGTCATTCTATTGGGCCGCAAGCCCAGGTGCGTGGCGTCTGGATGGAACGGACGAGTATCATTACCGTATTAATTTCTTTAGACACTATGTATAGAAACTATGCCCCCAATGGATAATTTTTATACAATAATTTTTTATCAAATCACATTCGTTGTCTCTCCATTCTGAACCAATCATATCACTTCATGTCTTTGATCTCGTGTAGACATGGTTTCTAACTTAAAGTCAGTTTCTATAATTTTTACTCTCTCTTCAACAATTATCTTGCCACATCACCAAAATACTTAGATGACATCATAATTAATGTCTATAGAAACTATGATAGTTCTGTATTGGGAGTGCCCTTATTAGTTTGTCAAGTACCTTCTCGGCTTCTCAAATAACTAGATGATTCCTACCAAATCAACACAGAGGAATCCGAAGAGAGAGCTGATTTTCTACCGTGGATTCTTAAAACCGTTAGCAGCCGATCACGTAAAGGCAACGCTATCGCTACCGGGGATAGGTCTGAATCATGTCCCCACAAAAAGCACATGCCTGACCGCATCAGATGGTTACAGGTGATGGTTCTCAGTTTTGTTGATGGCTTTTAAAGTAGTAGCATTATTATGTTGGATCTGTACTGTTTATTTTTATCTATGTCCACGCGTGCCTGTGTCACTGCGTGCTTAGTGTTTCATGCATCGTACGCATCAACTGCATAATCAACTCTAGTGGGGTGGGATCGATCCGTCAGATGTAAGCCTGTAACCTGAGGGAATTCCATATTTCCATTTCCAGGTAAAAATCATGAAAAGTGGTGAAAAGTACACAATCTGGAGACTATATACGCTCCAGTCTCCAGTCGATCTCCAGCCAAGGTCCCCTCGCGAGTGACCAGGAGCATGCAATGCAATGCTTTGGACAGGCCGGAAGCATTCCCCGGCCCTGTGGCCCTTGCGTCCGTACCGTCCGGGCAATTATACAGGACAGCTGGGGTTCTGCCCCTGAAAGACTGTATTGATCGTGAGAGCTCAACATGTACCTCTCTACGGACGGATACGTACACGCCCGCCGCAAGAGACGGAAGAAATGATTTTTTTTTTGTTTATTCGTCGCTCTGGATGCAGCTCCAGCAGTCTTCATCATGGGGAATGTTTGGGTGCTGGGACCATGAGCAATTGAGCAGGCAGGTCGAGAACGGGAGCGAGGGGATCTATCTGTTCGGAAGTCTGGAACTGGAACAGCGGCGGTCAACTTTTATTCCCATCTAATCTAACTGCAAAAAGGCCCAAGCGCTTTTCAGCGCCGCCGAGTCCATGGGCCCAAGAAAATAAAGGCCCAGTCCTTGAGCCTTGGGCTCCCACCATGGCCGGATCCAAGTCGGCAGGGCTTCATGTTCACAAGCGGTCTCAAGATTCGATTTTCTCGGCCCGTATATCCAGCCAGGCCTAGTCAAGAGCCGAGTATGAAGCTCAGGACCAAGAACATGAAGAATATGCAGCCCGTTCAGATATCGATGCCTGAAGGACATTTGCCGGGATTCCCTATAAAAAAAAAAGTTGCCAGGATCCATAGTGCGCCATGGTTAGCAGACAATCTCGACCGTACTGTAAGTTAGCTCGGCTGTGCAGCATCAGCAGGGGGCCGGGACGCGGTGCCAGAGGCGAGGACGGAGAGCCACGCGATGAGCGGGGTGCCGATCGAGGAGGACGAGCCCCGCGGGCACCATCCACAGCATCGCGTCCGCGCGGCCGAACGCGACCGCCCACCACGCCAGCAGCGCCACGCCACCGAGCCCCGCGGCGGCGGCCAGCAGGCTCGCGGCCACGGCCACCGCCGCGGCATCGGACGACGAGGGGAGCAGCCTGCCTCATCGGCGACCCGGATAACGCTGCCGTCGTCACGGCCCCAGTTGGACTTGGACCACATGCATCCTGTTATCTCGCTGCCCGCCGTGGCCGGCGGCGGCTTGCGGGGCTCCATGGGGGGGAGAGGGAGACCTGCTGCGCTGCACTTCACGGCTCCGGCCTCCGATCTGGGACCGGGTTACTTACGCGCGCCTATAGATACACTCGCGCGCGCCGCGCACTCGATTCTTCGAAACCTTTTATAAAGGCCGGTTTCGTGCAGCACACTGCGAGCGAACCTGCAGTGCCGCCGGCCGCATGCATGCCGTGTATCCGGTCACCCGCGTGCTTTCTAGCTCAGGAAGGTAAACCAAATTCGACACGATGAGAGGCGCATATGGATATGGTCCAGTGGAGCTACACATCAGATCAGCGTGAATCTTATCCGATCTTTTTTTTTTGTTCCACGTCTTATTTGCGTTGAAGCAATATATACCGGAATATTTGTTTCTGATGGGATGATGGCAGAAGGGTGAGAAATTCGTGCGCCTTACATTCTGAAATCCTGCTGCATTTGATAGGGAGCCACGTTCTGAAACCCTGCTGCATTTTTGGTAGGGAGCCGTGGCGCTGTGGCAGCGCGCCGGCGGGCTCCTACGGTTCTATCAAAGCACGCGTATCTACTCTGACGGTATAAACGTGCGAATCGCGGAGTATCATGCTTCTTACAACTTGCCGTCGACGTTGGCTTGATCGATGGGATGGATAGGAAAACGCCAGTGAGAAGATCCCAGAACAATGAGAACATTCAAGATTGGCGGACTCAAATTCTTCTAGAAGCCGAAGCATAATAGTAGCAACTTTGCCTCGGAGGTTGCTGACCCCGCGGTGCTTACTCAAATTCTTCTAGAAGCCGAAACTTGATTTCGTCAGTCGTCACCTACAGAAGATCCGTGCGGAACAACACAAATTTACAGAACAAGGACTTACTGTTTAAAAATGTGCATAGACAATCACGAGATAAATGTCGAAGACTGCTGCACTGCAGGGTAGATTAAGCACCAAGCAAATCTTCACGTAAAATGAAAAATCATACAAGAGATTGTATCTGACAAATCAATAATGATCACTACACTTACAGTAGATCTGCATGATGGTTTCTAACAATTAGGACGGTGAGAAGTGACCAACTGACATAGTAACATATACACCCAAATCGGTACTAATAAAGGGGCTAATACTTTCTAGGGCAGACAATCTAGGAGAATAGCTGAAGACCTACACAGTAAACAAGTTGCAGAAATGGCGGTGTTATCAACTACACAGGCATACCCTATACACAAGCTTGCTCTGCTTCATCGGACTTCTTCATGGACCTACTGAACTGGAATACAGGGTGTCTGCAGAGCCTCCCTACTCCTTTCCTAAATTTAAATTTGTCAAAGAGACCTTCCTCGTTGCTGTTATTGAACTCGTTTTGGCTGGTCAGATCAGTGTCCAATGGAGTAACTTCACTGTCGCTTTTCTGGTCACCCCTACTACTGTCATGATTCTTGTGTCCATCTGTGCTGCCTTGCGTCTCATGATGAAGAGCTGCTTCCACTCTGAAAAGGAACTGATCGAGCTTAGCCTCATCAATTATAGGATAATCCATATTTTGCTGACTTGAACAGACGGAGGGCATGTCCAAATGCTCTAAAGTTTGTGGTTCATCTTTGTCGCTTGGGGAACCAGAGTTCGATGGGAATGCCCTGGTTACTTTAGCAGCCTCCTCCCTTTCATCTACAGTTTTCAAGATCAATGTCTTGAGGAAATTCATCACTTGAACTGCATGTATCAAAGCAGTCAAGGGGTCCGCCATCTGAAAGAGATCAATGCTCCGTGGTTAGACTACAGATTCTAAAAAAATAATGTAGGTAGACAGAAGCAAATATGCTTGCCAATAACCTTGGTCATATTTGGGGCAAAAACCATAGCAATGTTGCGAGCATTCATCTTGTTGTAGCTTTCATTTTCCACAACATCTGCCATGAGATTGATGGCCCATTCAAGTAATGCTGCTTCAACAGGAGGTAGGGTACTTGCAAGATGGCTACACTCTTCTTCAGTGTTGCAGTGCATCACTTGTTCTGGAGTCAACGAGTCCAATACTCCACTTGGAAGTTCTCGAAACCATGCCTATAATCAGCAACCCCTACATTAATCATGACTAATGTAGAAGAGAAACTAAATGAAAAGGAATCTTAATTAGTTGAGCTATAGTTTGTGCTTCATATTGATCGGTGTATTGGTTATTGGGTGTGTCTGAATGAACATATTTAAGGACTCTGTATATTAAAATTGTTGACAGTGACATGGCTAATCTATATATGCAAAAGTTTGCCAAGTTAACAAACAAAGGAAATGCAAAAGGAAAAAAGAAAAGGTAAACACTCGAACAAACCTTAATCAGTCCAGCGAGGCAGTGCAAATCAACACCATCTGGAACAACCCCCCTGTTTAGTTGATCCCTCACATATAGCTCCTGGCTATTGTCTGCATTTATCCTGAATATCCCTTCAGCCTAATCGAACAAGAAACAAAATCAGAACTATGAGTGCTGCCCCTCTGATTTCAAAATTTTCCCGCATCTGTTACCTGAAGACCCCCAAGTGAATATAACTTCCTTTGCATAGTCAACAGTATTGTCGGCACACTGTTTCCTCTTCTATCATACGAGCACTGCATGGAAGTTGGTGAAACTCCAAATACGCTTACACTGTATACAGAAATATACCGTTTAGTAAACCGAAATACAGTTAGGCTTCAGCAAATATAGACGTACAGGATCCAACGTGCGTCAAGGAAAACAGAAACTATTTGTTGGAAGCACAAGTTAAGGTGTCAAACTTTTAGAATCCCTTAGTGCAACTCAAAGGCTATGGATGAGGTACATCGCTACCAGGACAATGCCACAGATAAACACTAACTAAACAAAACCGATAATAAACTTAAATATCTTTGCCTACCTGGAAATGAATATATATAGAAAACTAAAAAGTACAGAGCATCACAATATCCCACTCCCTGGCAAGTACAAACAGACCTATTTCCCACAGGAAAAGCACTTTAGAATATTCGGCAGTAGCTGAACTTGATCATGTCAGCCTTGGAAACAGCAGCTGTCCTGAAAATGAGGTCACGATCACAAAGCAACAGCCTTATTGGCTCATCGCATCATCCTATGTAAACCCGAAAGCTAAACAGACTAACAGCTATCGTACTTTGACATGTTTGTTCAGTTAGGTAGCGCTGTTGGACAACTTAGCTTAACGTTAGCAAGACGCAAAATTCAGTCCAACCAGGCGCCAAATTCCAAATTCCTGGGGGCGGAATCCCAGTCGCAGAGCTCACCCACAAAATTGTCTGCGAATCCCGGGCAGGAAACTATGCACAAACGCAGATCAAACAATGGGGGGAGTAAAGGTGTTGGAACACTGACTGACCTGGCGCTCGGCACGGGGCGAGGTACGTCGGGCTCGAGGTCGGCGGGGAGGCCGAGGAAGCCGACGAAGCGGTCGAAGGTGACGTGCGAGACGTGCCGCACATCCGTTGGTCCCCCTATCTGCATACCCGGCGGGGGCGCAGCCCCGTCCTCCTCCAGCTCCTCTGGCTCGCGCACACCGGCGCCGGCGCTGCTGCTGCACAGTATGAGCGACCTCCGGAGCGCCCCCGTCACCATCTCAACCACGGACACCCCTCCTCCCCTGGCCTCCGTTGCCGGCAGCATCAGCGGAGACGAAACCGTCACCTCATCCATCTCCTCCTCCTCCCCCTCGAACTCCTCCTCCTCCTCTTCTTCTTCCTCTTCCTCCTCTTCTTCTTCCTCCTCCTCGTAGGAGTCGTCGGTGTCGGAGTGGGACAGGGGGATCTGGTGGCCGAAGCGGATCTCGGACGACAGCGCCATGGGGATTCTATTCTAACCCCTGCGCGAGAAGCAAAGAGTGGAGGGGAGGTGGGAGAGAAGTGGGCGGCGAGCGGCGGCGGCGTGGTGTGTTGTGTTTCTAGGCAAAAGCCTCGCTGGATGGATGGTTTGTTCTACTAACTGCCAGATTATACAACAGGCAACAGTTTTTATTCCTGGCCGCCTCATGTGATTACGCTTGCGGCTTGCCTCGTTGGATCAGCTGTTGCTGTTTCCGTCTGGCTGGTGGTTTTGACTGCATCTTATCTCAAATAAAATGGATAGATTAAGACAGAGAGAGAGAGGGGCAGTCAGCAGTGGGATTTATGATATCTTTATTAATGATGTTGGTGATGTTGAAAAGAGACGGCTGCTGTGTCTTATTTATTTAGTTGATAAGCTATGACAGAAAGTACTGTTCGCTGATTCGTACGGTTGAATGGTTGTTTGCGTCCAACGTGGCTAGTGAGATTGACTTTGGATGTCTAAGAAATGAGTGAAGAAAATAGCAGAGAAATTTTAATTAAATGCATGCTTGGAACATATAGATTTGTCTAGAAATGTTTAAAGTTTATTATAGTAGTAATAGTTCAGGTCCAAATAACAATCATATTTCTAAACAGCCATGTAAAGGCACAACAAGATTTGGGTATATGTAAAGAAACACAAATAGTTAGAGCCCTCTAAGTCATTAGTTTTTTTAGGTGAAGGCATGATTCGGCGAGCAGGAGGTGCGGTGGAGGAGGATAGTCACGAGCGCGAGGTAGGGGAACCGAGCGGATGTGCGAAAGGATAGGGTTGCGTCTAGCTGAGCGGATGCGGATGAGATCAAGGTATGCTGTGATTTTTATCCAATCGGTAGAAACTTTTAGTCCCTGGTAGCTAGGTTAGATGGACTAGTTGCCTAACAACTAGTTTATGTTGAGTTTTACCCATCTATTAGTCCACATGTTTCAGTTCTCAACAAGGGATAAACTTTATCAACTAGTTGTTAGCCCAAGTAATCTAAATAAGCCCTTACTATCTTCTACCGTCCAACGAACGGCTTTGATAGCCCAAGAACTCGTGTGGAGCCCTATCTTCCTCCTTCACCCCGTGCCTTTAACGCTAGCCTTAGGGATGAAAACAAGATGAATGTTTTCAAATATCTGTCCGTCTAAAAAGAGTCAAAACATTATATGAATAGTCTATATTTGAATATGAACAATTAATTTTAGAACCATATCCGAATTTGAATACTATACAATGGCGGAGGGAACGGGGGCTGAGGGGGGTCTGGCACCCCCAACCTTCCCATAACTCCCTTAATACACCCCATAGATTAGATGTTTAATTGTCTAATTAGTTAGTTAATAATATTATCTGTACTATGATTTTTATTCTTATTTCATATTAATCTCTAATAGTTTTTTATATAAATAAATCTAGTTTTTTCTAATATTTTTCACATCTTTTAATTTATTATTGCCTCTCTCTCTCTCTCTCTCTCTCTCTCTCTCTCTCTATATATATATATATATATATATATATATATATATATATATATATATATATATATATATATATATATATATATATATATATATATATATATATATATATATATATATATATATATATATATATATATATATATATATATATATATATATATATATATATATATATATATATATATATATATATATATATATATATATATATATATATATATATATATATATATATATATATATATATATATATATATATATATATATATATATATATATATATATATATATGAAATAGATATCAATATCTGAACAATCTGGTTCTAATATCTAAAAAAATATATAAGATAAAATATGAGATATGGACATAATGTAGGATTAATGGTATCCTCGGTTTCATCCCTAGCTAACCTGCTAGTCCTAGCCGCATTGTTCACCTCATGCTCATGGCTCATGCGCCATTGCATTTCATGATAAACTAACAATACAAATACTCCCTCTATATAGCTTTTAGTAGTCGTTCTAAGAAAAGAGGCAAGTGAAGCAAAGGAAGGCGGTCGCGGGTGTGTTTCTGGACTGCTTTGTCCTCGCCAGGGGCGGATGTAGAGTAGTAACATGGGGGTACAGCTGTCCCCCCAAAATTGTTTGAAAAACATCTGGTATATATACCATTTAATTACATGTACATGTATAATATATTATTATATATAATTGCTAGTATATTCAGCTCATACAACAACCTTAATACTTTACATTCACATCTATTTTATCATCATTTAGTGATCTAATTATCTTATGTCCATGTTAATGAACTATATCGTTTTTGTTCGTACCCCCATGATTAAAATCCTAGATCCGCCACTGGTCCTCGCTAGTCGCTTTGACCGGTGTGAGCCTTTAAGTCGTTGCCTCGTTACTCCAGCAAGCAAAATAGCAAAAAAGATGGGGATGCCAAGAATTGGTTAGCCTCACCGCACTTTTCATGTGAATCATGATTCTATGAAATGTACCTATAACCATATTTAATAGAAGTGGACAGGAAAAAATATTCCTTAATTAATAATTTTTTGGTAAGTATAATTATATTCTAAACAATTTCTAAATCCTCTATGGAGGGAGCAAATATTGTGAGTAGTACATACGCTACTGTGGAGCCGCCCATGGCTCTTATCCGTAGGATTGGCAGCAACAATGCCCCAAGCTATCGTACGGCCATGGATAGCTCTGTTTGGTACTGTATTCCGTACTATTAATAACATTGATACAGTATCACTTATCGTTATGGCCTTATGGGCTGTGGTCACACAACAAGAAAAAAAGAGCTGTTGCTGGAATTGGACGTACGCTGATGGTAGAGCGAGGCGATAAATAGCCATAGCCCATAGGACTTGTTTAGTTCACAATTTTTTTTGAATTTAGTTATTGTAGTATTTTTATTTTATTTGTAGTTAGTGTCTAATTATAAATTAATTATATTTAAAAGATTTGTTTTATAAATTAATTATATATAGACTGTATAATTAATTATTTTTTATCTATATTAATGTGTCTCAAGATTTGATTTGATGAAATAAAGAGAAAATTTTTAGGATTTAAACAGGGCCATAGTTTTGTTTCTTCGTCCCTTGGACAGTTGGATTGTATGACCACTACATCTTTGATACTCGTGATGCCAGTCCCTGAAAGAATCAATTCCTAGGATCCGTGCCAGTCAAACTTTTTAAAGTTTGACTAACTTTATAGAAAAGAGTAACAACATCTATAATATAAAATACACATTATATGAAAATATATTTTATGATGAATCTAATAATACTATTTGATACTATAAATCTTAGCATTTTTTTCTATAAATTTGATCAAAGTTTAAAAAGTTTGACTTAGGACAACTCTATAAATTGATTCTTTCAGGGACGGAGGGAGTAGCTGATAAAAGTTGGGTAGCGATAGTACAGGGGTTGGGAGGATAGGACGACGTATAGACCTGCTGACTTCCAATGTGCTAAAAAGCCATACAAAGGTGGTCCCAACCAAAATAAAGACTATGAAACATATACTTGCTAGTTAATATAGATATTATTTATAAAAACTATTGTTTCAATAGATATTTTCCAAAACTTTTGTTCGGATATATGTTTGGATACATATAGGAAAAATAACGTACCTAGCTAGCTAGACAAACCAAAACTTTGTTTAATTTGGAACAAAGGGAGTATATATACGTACCGTGACATTTGTGAGAACTACTTTGGATACATTTGTAAGCAAACCAAAACGAGTAGTTCCCTTATCTGCATAAAACAAAGTGAAAAAATATATTTAAACAAAATTAATGATACGGATAAAAAATCTGTCTTGTAAGTACTACCCTCTCCGTCTTAAAATATTTGCCGTTCTCATTCTCCAAGAAACAACTTTAATTAAATATATTTATGATACATAACTAGTATCACCGGATAAATATTTGAATCTATTTTTTAATAAATTTATTTATAGATATATATATTGAACGTATTTTTATAAATCTAATTAAATTTATGATATGAAAATCTAAAACGACAGTTATTCTGGGACGGATGGGTATGTCTTTGGCTTTTTTCTACTATAAACTACGGTGGATCACCTTTAGGAGCTCAAGTTTATGGTGTCATGAAACGATTGGTCGAGCGTCCATTGTTCTTTTCGTGACAACATGGCGAGGTGGCGAAACACTTTGCTTAAAGCATGGGGGCTACCAGTATAGATTCACGTTGTCCTTTCTACGAGGGACGGCACTTTTGTTGTCCTTGTTTCTTCTGCCTGATTGAGAGGCGCCACTTGTTTGATGTGATAAAGCACAGATGCCCTTTGGCCGGTCAACATCGGAACTCGGAGCAGCCTCACTCTCATGAATCCTCAACCCATAAAAAAACATGGCTAGTCCCGTGTTGAGTGCTTACTATTACGGGTGTCTTGATTGGTATAGGTGAAGCCCTCCTATGGTCATGTGTTTGTTATTGGTTAAAGAAAGTCTTCAACGTTAATTAGCACGAATGCTCAGATTTTACCGAATTCATTTGAGGATTAAATGATGCAATTCTTCTAATGATAGATAATGTACACGTCAATAGCGTGATGCTCGTTAGAGTAACATGCATGCACATCGATGCGTTCATGGATGAGTTTACATAGAGTAACATGCACATCGACGCATTCATGGATGAGTTTACATGCGTGTGTTATGAGCATTCGCGTTTGCATTTATGTTTTTTGAATAAATATATTAATATTATCTTATGCAGTGCCACATACTAGATAAACTTAACAGATAACAATACAATGTTTTTTATCTTGTAATTTTGTCTTATGGTAATTCCATAATGTTTAATTTGTATATAGAACGAAGGGAAATCTTGCGAGGTCTTTGATAACAACTACTCGTGTGACTGTACACGTTGTCTCATAGCTCTAGATTTTTACTTTATGGGTCTGTTTGAATTTTATAAATTGAAACCAATATCTAGAATGTGTTGTCTGTTTTATTATTATATTGCTTTTTAATTCATCTCAGTTTCTAGAGGCCAAACAGGGTCTATATATATGAGTTTTTTGGTTTTATGATGAAATAACCACACGTCCTTTACTTACCTCCATCTCTCATCAATATCATATTATCATATCATCGATTCATCCTTCCGTAACGGTATAAGGCTGTAAGCACAACGCGTCAAGAATCAGCACAATGTCAAAGAATCAGCATTTTTTTTTTTGGTTCAGAAAAAAAAAAGAGAATCAGCACAATGCTTGCCAATTTGGGGCAATCAGGCCCATGGGCTGCGCCCATCTGGACTCGCTGGTGAAGGAGAAGGCCTTTTTTTTCTTTTTCCCCTCGGCTCCTGGGGATTCGGCCGATTGGGCTAGTCCAAAAGACCGTTAGTCCGTTACTCACCATCTCGACACTTCTGTATTCCCGTCACTGAAATTCCCCGATGCCGCCGCCGCCGCCACCACCGCCAACCTCCGCTGCACCCATGCCCCCGGCATCCCCAAACAAGCCGATCCCATCCCCGCGCCAGATCGCCGCGCTAGTCCTGAACCATCCGTCCTCCACGCTCACCGCCGCGTCGGCGCGCTCCCTCTCGGCGTCCCTCCAGGCCGCCGGCCCCGCGTCCGCGCTCCCGATCCCGGCCCCCGTGGCCAACGCCGTCATCAAGCTCCTGTGGCACCACGCGCCGCGCGCGCTCCTCTTCTTCCACGCTCTCCTCCGCCTCCCGGAGCGCTCGCGCGACCTCTCCCCGTGCACGGTCGACCTCGCGCTCGACCTCGCCGCGCGCCTGCGCCACCCGCGCCAGCTCACGAGCTCCATCCTCGCGCTCTTCCCGCGCCACGGGCTCGCCTTCACCCCGCGCACGTTCCCCATCATGTTCGAGCGGTTTGCGGTGTCCCACCGCCGCCCCGACCACGCCGTCCGGTTCTTCCTCTCGCTCCACCGCTCTCACGGCGTCGCGCAGGACCTCCCGTTGTTCAACTCCCTCCTCGACGCGCTCGTCAAGTCGCGGCACGCAGGCAAGGCCGCCTCCCTCGTCCGTGCTCTCGAGCGGAGGTTCCCCCCTGATGCGGTCACGTACAACACCCTGGCCGACGGATGGTGCCGCGTCAAGGACACCTCCCGTGCGCTCGACATCCTGCGGCAGATGGTCGAGTCAGGGATTGCCCCAACGAAAACAACCTATAACATCATCCTCAAAGGTTTCTTCCGTTCTGGACAGTTGCAGCACGCATGGGACTTCTTCCTCCAGATGAAGAAGAGAGGCAGCAACGACGAGAACTGTAAGCCTGACGTCGTATCGTACACTACCGTACTGCATGGGCTGGGTGTTGCGGGGCAGCTGGACAAAGCCCGCAAAGTGTTTGACGAAATGTCTAGAGAAGGATGCACACCATCGATTGCAACTTATAACGCGTTAATTCAGGTAACCTGTAAGAAGGGCAACGTGGAGGACGCCGTCGCTGTGTTTGATGATATGATCAGAAAGGGTTACATTCCAAATGTGGTTACCTACACCGTCTTGATCCGAGGCCTCTGCCATGCTGGGAAGATTGATCGAGCTATGAAGCTTTTGGATAAGATGAAGAGGGAAGGTTGTGAGCCTAATGTTCAGACATACAATGTTCTTATCGGGTATTTATTTGAGGAAGGGGACATCGAGAAGGCCTTGCATTTGTTCGAGACAATGAGCAAGGGAGAGGAATGCTTGCCCAACCAAGATACATATAATATTATAATAAGTGCAATGTTTGTGCGTAAGAGGGCAGAGGACATGGCGGTGGCCGCCAGAATGGTGGTGGAGATGGTGGATAGAGGATACTTGCCAAGAAGGTTTATGTTCAATCGTGTCCTGAATGGGTTAATGCTCACTGGAAATCAAGAGCTTTCAAGAGAGCTCTTGAGAATGCAGGAGAAATATACACGCTTGCGACGAGAAATAAGATTGTGATTGGCGTTGGATTTTTCGAATGATATACACATTTGGCATTCTCTTCATCTTTCGCCCTGGGTACAGTCTACAGAAGATCAAAATCAAGATGCTGCACCAGGAGAACCTAGCCAGTTAGCACTCTTACTGTCCAGTGCAGTGATTACTGATCTCTCTGATTTGGAGCTGAAGCATCATTGTAGGTATATGTTCTAAAACTTATCCACAAGTTTGCCCAATTGACTATGTGTATCATAATAGTTTAACAGATTGTTTAGTGTAATATCTTCTGCTCATGTGATCTAGACTTACTAGTACTCTAGGACGGTATAATTCTACTAGCTTGTCAGAAAATAGAAGAGCTTTTCATACTTCATGCCAGATTGCCTGTTACACAACTTCCATGTCCTTCCCCCAAACCAAACACTACCTAAGATATCAAGCACATGGTAAATTCTCTCCATCATCTTTTACTGCAAGAAATGATATCTATCTTTTAACACTTGCAGAAAATAGGTATATAATGTGTTTGTTTTAGGCAGCGAGATCAGGGTGTGCTGATTTTCTTTTAGTCAAATTACTGGATATGTGTGAAGCCGTGCCTTTTGTGGGCGATGGGATGGCTGTAGTTTGTATGTTTCAATTTTTACACTTTTTTCCTGCAGATTTATGGTGATGGATATATAGGCATGTAGCAGATGGATTGCCGAGCATTCGGATGAATAGTGTGGGCGGGCTTGCTGAAGAAGATCAATAAGGCAGGATCTCTACTCATGATACCTGCACTTCTTTCGATGTTTTCCCCATTGTTCTCTTTGATGTTGAACTTTGGCTTGGGCGATGGTAGATTGCTGTAGCTATTGAGATAGCCTGGTGTGCACTACAGTTGATAACACACATCATAAATTCCTAAATCTGCCATTTGATTTTGCAGGAATCAGGGGGTTGTGCCTACGCTGATTCACTAGCATGTAGCATGAGATGTTCAGTACTCCTACAACCAATGTCAACGCAAGTGGCAGAACAAAGGTTTATGCCACGGCATTCAATTGTTATGGACCATAGTGTATTTGGCACAACATTGCGTTTTACAGTTGGGCGGTTCTTCACTGGTTGGTAGGTGCGCATTTTACGCTTGCATTTTGCGCTTCATCGCCACTGGACTTTCATTTGCTGCTATGCGTTCGGAACCATGCTATCCGTTAAAGATAACTATTCACTACTATCCTTTCACTGGGAGTGGACATGTTCCTTTGTTGACCGAACTTTTTGAGAGCAAAGATTTTTGAAAGTTCACCTCAAAAACCAAAAAGCCTTGTTTAGTTCACCTCAAAACTAAAAACTTATCCAGATTCTCCATCATATCGAATTTTGTGGCACATACATGAAGCATTAAATATGGATGAAAACAAAAACAAATTGTACAGTTTGCTTGTAAATCATGAGACAAATCTTTTAAGCACAGTTATTCAATAATTAAACAATGTTTGTCAATTAAAAACAAAATTGCTCCATCAGAAACAGAGGCGCAGAGCAGAGGTGATGTATTATACAATAATTAAACAATGTTTGTCAATTAAACAATGCTCTATATTTAATATGCCGCAAAATTCGGTATGAAAACAAAAACTAATTGTATAATTTGTATATAAATCGTGAGACGAATCTTTTAAGTTTAGATTGTATAGTGTTTATAAAATAAAAACGAAACTACGTTAAAATTTAAAAACTTTTTAGATCTAAACTTGTATCATGGGCAAACACAACTACACAAGACTGGAATCACATATCTTGAGGCGTCTGGTTGAGCTTGAGCTTCGATGTCAGTTTGCACCCCGTACATTGCGCCATGGCGAGCTGTGGCGATTGCCAGCCAGCCCGTGTGGCGATTGCCAGCAATGGGTCTTGGCAGTAGTCGGGTGTCAGACGGTCAGGTCAAATGGGGCTCAGAGATTGGGTTCCAGCTCGGCAGAGTGGAAAGGTGAAAGGTGTAAAGCGGCGTTCAGGCATGGCCGCACGACGGCACGGGGACGAGGCAGTGTTCACTTGACGAATGGGCTGTTTGAATCCCTTTCAATTCTACAATCCGGATTAAAAAAATTCTGAACGCAAAATTGCGGTGTATCTTGTAATCCACCCGAAGCTAGATAATAATATAGGATACTAGTAGATGGTGCGCGCCCTCGCGCGCATGGGTTAGCATAGCATAGGTGTTGCATTATATAAAAAAACATAATACGTTTAATTTGTAGATTGAAAATAATTAAGAATAGTATACAAATATGTGTATAGGTATATATGTTACATATGTTATTATACATTGGAAATAAAGAGCAGTAATATATTATATGCAGTTTTGCAGCAGTTTTTTTACATGAAGAGCAGTACAATATAGCATAAAAAAACTGCTATATCTAAAAAAACACAACCACAATATCAGTATAGAAAATGAAAAAGTATGCTTGATGGTGTGCACCAGGCTTGTTGCCGAGGAGACCGGGTGCTAATGATTGCACTTGTCATCCTGTTTGTATAATACTTTATTAGTGATATATATAGTTCCAATCATGAGTAGAGAAGTATCAGGTTATGCAAGACATATTTCAGTGGCTAAATGAAGTCTCTATAGTGATATATGTTAATTACAGTGCGGTTATTTTACCTATAATTTTGTTTTAAAGGAAGCATATAATAAGAAGAGAGCAATTCCAACTTTTGCAGAATTCTAAGGAGAAAAAGTGTAGCACAGGTCCATAACAAGGAATGGTTTTAAGAAATGCTGTGAGGAAGCATCTCCTTCAACTGCTATGATAGAAGCAAAATAGGAAATGACATACTATACATAAGACAAAGCAGTAGATTGCATTCATGTTTTATGGAATCGACTTATGTCATAGTCACATTGGGTATGGGAGTCCAGTTGACTATGATTAAGGACAAAACCAATAAAGTAAGTACGTGGACAATATTTTTTTCTGTCTATATTCTTCCTTTTTCATTTCATTTCAGTTTTTGTTTTTCGATTTTATTTTATTTTTTGTCCTTTCCTTATTCTTTTCTTGTTTTAATTTTACCTTTTATTTCCTTTTTCTTTTGGTTTTATTTTTATTGATCTTCCTTGCTTCTATTTGTTTTTCTTTTTTCTTTTCAGATTTTCTATGTTTCTTCATTCTTATTTTATATTTTACTTTCTTTTAATCTTATTTTTATCCTTATTTAAATTATTCATGAATTTTATTTGTTCTATGCACTTTTTATCATTTGTTAATTATGTTTGTTTTTATATTTTTTTTCTTAGTAATTTTATTTTTTTTATTTTTATTTTCTATATATATGTGATATTTATGTAGTATATATTTAGTGTTCTATATTGTGTTATGTCATGTTTACGTTATATATATATATATATATATATATATATATATATATATATATATATATATATATATGTGATGTTCTATGATGTTTCTTACGGTGTTCACTTAGTATACATGTAATCTATAATAGATGTGATGTTCTATAATATATTTAATGATGTTCTATGATGTATTTAGTGATGTTAATGTTCTATAAATATATTTACGATATTTAAAAAGTAACCCTTTGACATTATTTGAAATTTTTCTCCATTTTGTGTATTTATTTTTTTTATGCTTTTTACTCTAGATTTTTTTATTATTTTTATCTATGTCATGTATTTATGTATTTTTATGTATATTGTAATATCAGTTTCATAAACCTAAAACCAAAATACTATTCTTCTAAATCGATAACATTTTTTTTACAAAGACAGAACATTGTCCATTGAACCTAGAATATTGTTTCTACTTAATAAAAGAAAATATTTTATCTCTATAAGATAAATATTCATGTGTGATCTTGTTTTGAAGAATTTGTTATAAAAAATTTAATGATGCAATCAGAATTTAATTTATATCTCTAGTTTAGGAGGTATGATTTTTTTTAATTCGCTAAAACAATTTTAGGTGAGTGAGGCCTAGGTTGATGGGATAGTGTGTCATCGCGCAGTAAAAAAACCACCAAAGGGATGAAAGTTGTGGATAGGTCCTCTCCATAATTTTTAGTTGTAGAGATAAATATTCATTAATAAAATTTTATCTAAATATATCCATGTGCGATCTTGTTTTGAAGGATTTGTTATGAGAAATTTAATGGTGCAATCAAAATTTAATTTATATCTTCGGTTTAAAAGTTATGACTTTTTAAATTCGCTAAAACAATTTTGCATGCGTGATGCAATCAGAATTTAATTTATATCTTCGGTTTTGGAGTTATGATTTTTTTAATTCGCTAAAACAATTTTAAGTGAGTGAGGCCTAGGTTGATGGGATAGCGTGTCATCGCGCAGTAAAAAAACCACCAAAGGGATGAAACAATCGAAATTTAATTTATATCTTCGGTTTAAAAGTTATGACTTTTTTAAATTCGCTAAAACAATTTTGCATGCGTGATGCAATCAGAATTTAATTTATATATTCGGTTTTGGAGTTATGATTTTTTTAATTCGCTAAAACAATTTTAAGTGAGTGAGGCCTAGGTTGATGGGATAGCGTGTCATCGCGCAGTAAAAAAACCACCAAAGGGATAAAAGTTGTGGATGGATCCTCTCCATAATTTTTAGTTGTAGAGATAAATATTAAGTAATAAAAATTTATCTAAATATATCCATGTGTGATCTTGTTTCGAAGGATTTGTTATGAGAAATTTAATGGTGCAATCGGAATTTAATTTATATTTTTAGTTTAAAAGTTATGACTTTTTTAAATTTACTAAAACAATTTTGCATGCATGGTTGAGTGGGGCCTAGGTTTATGGGATAGTCTATCATGACTAAAAGGGATGTGAGTTGTGGCTTCATCATGGGTGTGGTAGATGGGTTCTTTCCAATTTTTAGGTGTAGAGATGGATGGAGCGACGGTTCGGGAAGGAGATATTTTTAGACAGCAAACAGTAACACAGTAGGGGGAGTTTTCTGAGCCACACGATGGAGATCAAACGGTTAAAATCTTTTCAGGTGACGTGTCGTATGTCTCCTGCGTCCTTTCACCTGGCCATTGTAGAGAGTAACTTCTCTCTTTCGACGTGTGAAAAGATGGTTTTGCCTCTCACCTTATCCTCTTCCTCTGGTCATTCTCTCAGAGTATTATAATTGTGGATAACATAAAAATCTCCATTGTTTGGATCCTTAGTTTGTAGTTGTGGATTATAAGTATTTCAAAGTTTTTTCCTCCAAAATGACCCTTAACCATTGTGTTTCCTCATGTCTCCTACACTTATAAACGAAACACTCTCCTATATCTAGCCAAGAACTATGCTTGAAGTCGTTGGTGGAGGTTCAGATGGCGGCTAAGTGGCTACGACAATGTTAGCCTAAAAAATAATTTTGTATAAGATTTCTCGTTACGTCAAATTTTACGATGCATTTGTAAAATATTAAAAATAGATACAAAATAAATAATTATATACTCTCTCTGTCCCAAAATAAGTGTCGTTTTCGCTTTCCGAGAAATAACTTTAACTAAATATATAGTAAAAAATATTAATAATTATAGTACATCTTTAGTATTATTGGAAAGATCTTTAAGTCTAGTTTTTTAACAAATTTATTTCGAGATATAAATATTGCATGTATTTTCTACAAATCGAGTCAAACTTGTGGCACGAAAACCTAAAACGACACTTTTTTTGAGACGGAGGGAGTAGTTTGCTTTTAATTTAGGCCCTGTTTAAATTGTAGATAAAAATTTTTTGTATGTCACATCGGATGTGTCGGAAGGATGTCGGGAGGGGTTTTAAAAGCTAATAAAAAAACAAATTACATAGCTGGTCAGGAAACAGCAAGACAAATCTATTAAGTATAATTAATCTGTCATTAGCATATGTGGGTTACTGTAGCACTTAAAGCTAATCATAGAGTAACTAAGCTTAAAAGATTCGTCTCGCGATTTTGAACCAAACTGTGTAATTAGTTTATTTTTTTATCTACATTTAATGTTTCATGCATGTGTCCAAAGATTCGATTGGATGGATGAAAAATTTTTTAGTGGGGAACTAAACAGAGCCTTACAAGACAAAAATCTTTTAAATCTGGTCAATCTATAATTAAATCACATATAAATAAAAGTGCTATAGTAGTTATTTTATAATTTTTTCAGCAACTAATCTAAATAGGGCGTCAAATTTTCAGCAACTAAAATCTAAATATATAGGTCAAAATAAAAAGTTGAGTACTCAACCATCAGGCCAACCATCACCGTTCCCGCGTAACAAGGCAGCTTGACGTCAGTCCAAGTTCTCGGACGATGGTTTGCACCGGCGACGCAACAGACAGCGGGTCCACACCGCCGCAGGCCGCTGCGCCTGCGCCATGCGCAGACAGAGAGTGCAGCATCCAACGCCGTGTCACTCTGCCCGAGCCTCTGACAAGGTCAGCCGCTGCACACAGCACACCCCTGTCCCTCCTCGCGTCCCCCAGGAGGAACCACGAGCCGGGCCCCCCATCCGCCCCTGCCCACCGCTCCCAACACGGCAACACCACCGGGGCCTTGTTTAGTTCACAGAAAATATTACTCAATCCATTCCAAATTGTAAGTCGTTTGACTTTTTTAATATCAAGTTTGACCACTCGTCTTATTCAAAGTTTTATACAAAATATCACTTTTTTTTTGTTGTGTATTGGTTTATTAATAAAAGTTCTTTAAGAATGACTTAAATTTGACTATATTTGCACAAATGTTTTGAATAAGACGAGTGGTCAAACTTGGGGTAAAAAAAGTCAAACGACTTACAATTTGGGATGGGGGGAGTACAAAACATTTCAGATTTCCGGTCACATCAAATTTTTAGACGCATGTATGAAATATTAAATATAAACGAAAAGAAAAACTAATTGTATAGTTTGGTCGAAATTGACGAAACGAATCTTTTGAGTCTAATTAGTACATGTTTGGATAATATTTGTCAAATACAAACGAAATTAATACTATTTCTATTTTGCAAAATTATTTGAAACTAAACAAGGCCCCGGCGTGCTCGCCACAAAGCACAACCCAACAAAAGAAAATGATCCCCCTCCTGGTACAGGTGTCACAGGCCAACGCGAAGCTACAGGCACCAGGCACACCACCATGTCAGCAGCTCAGCACCAAACCATAGCACACGTAACAAGACAAGCCACGCAGCGAGCCATCGTCGCTTGCAATCGGATTCGGACATCCAAAACAACCGGGTTTTTTTTTTTAAAAAAAAGGGCTGCGACTTTTACGAGGGAAGGAAAAAGAAGAAACAAAGGAGAAAGAAACAAAAAATTACAGCACGCACGACATAGTAATCCCTGCGGATTCCGTTTCCCCTCGTGATTCCGAGGCCCAAGTGCGAGATCGAGCCCAAGACGGCGACCCCCCGGTCGGTCGGCCGGCCCGCGCGCGGCGCGCTACCTCACGTGGCGCGCGCGGCGCTGTGGGCGAGGAGGACGCTGGTCGGGGAGGAGAGGCCGAGCCCGTGCGGGTGCGGGTGCGGGGGCGCGGCGCCCCGGTGGACGGAGCCGGGGCCGCCGCCAGCGCCGAGGCTGCTGGCGGCCGCTGCGCTCGGCGTCGGGGCGGCGGCTGCGGTGACGGCGGCGGCTTCCACAGGCTTTCTTGAACGGCCGCGGCCGCGGTGGACGTGGCGCTCGCAGTACTTGTGGCCCGGCACCACGTCGCGGGAGCACCGCCACTTCTTGCCGTCCGTGCGCCGGCACCGCCCGGGCTCCGGCTCCATGCTGCTGCGGTAGTCGAAGCACAGGCTCCCCAGGCCCATCACTGCAAACACATTCATTCATTCCATACGGCAAACAAAACAAAACCCTTATCGTTCCATCTCAAACTCGAAACATCCACGACGCCAGGAACGGAACACCAAGTGGCGGCTGAAGCTTTTGTCGGTGCTTACGCGAGGGGAAGCGCTGGGGGCCGAAGGAGGAGGCGGCGACGCTCTTCCAGATGGGGAGCACTAGGTGCACCGGCACCGGCGCGCCCGCGGCGAAGTAGCGGTAGATGAGCACCTGGTGCTCCAGCTCCTGCTGCTGCATGAACGTCAGCGCCGACGGCCTCTTGGGCGTCGCCGTCGCAGTCGCGGTCGCAGTCGCGGGGGACGCATCCGCGTCTCGCTCACCGACCCCGCTCGCGCCGAGACCCAGGCCGAGCCCGAGAACCAGCGGCGACGAGGCCGCCATGGTCACCTCTCCTGCAGACAAACAAAACAGAAACGCCAAACCGTTGGCTCGATCAGCTAGACAGGTACCCAACCCAGCTACTTTACCCAACCGGACTAGAGTGTACTTACCGGCGCTCGTGTCGGCGCAGGAGAGACGGGGCTGCTTGGCCGGCGGCTGCGGCGACTCGGTCTCCTTGTCCTCGGCCATTTCGGAGAACACCGGTCGGTGTTGCTGCGCAGCGCTCCCTGCGGCGGTTTGGTTTGGATTCCAACTTTTATGGAGGGAAGGGGAGGGGAGGGGAGGGAGCGCGCGGGCAGCTTCTCGAGACGAGACGAGACGAGAGGAGAGGAGAGGAGAGGGAAGAAGAGACAGCAGCGGTGTCAGAGGGAAGTGTGAAGCGGTGGATATATTTATGCGTGACGGCTCCCGTCGTCTGGTCGCTCGCTCGGTAACGGCCGGCCGGCGTGTGCGCTCTTCAAAAGCAAACGGAGCACAGTGGTCGTCGGAGTAAAAGCTGTGTCGTTGCGGTGGCACTGGCAATGGCCACCCTGCCATGGCAGCGGCAGATGACACGCATGGGATATCTTTTGGCCTTTTTGGCGGAGTTTGGCCGGGGCGCCGGGCTTTTATCACACTCGCCTTTCGCAATGTCTTGGGTAGGATACGACGAATGCCTCCTCCGATTTGCCCCCGTTCTTTTATCACTACTCCTGCAGTGTCAAACATTTGATTTGATTAGGAGGTAGTAATACCAAAATGCGAGCGCTCGTATATGGTTTACGATTTGTAGAAACCGGTGAAAGAAAAATGATGCAAGGGAAAAACTCCGCGTGGATCTACTCGCCATATCACGTGAAGATCAGGCAGGCTCCCGCTCTGACTTCTGACACGATTGTCAGCCTTTTGTTTCGTTCCGCGTTCTTTAATAATTTCCGCCATTGCACCATGCCGTGACTTGAGCCACTTCGAGAGGAGTAAAGACTGACCCCTCAAAACCCACTTGTACGACCCTTTCTTTTCGTCCGATAAAAGGACATCATTTGTTTGTTTTGGATGTGGCCGGGTTCGTTAAAGAAAAATCTCATAACCAAAAACAATTCTGCTATTTAGGCTTTGTTCAGTTTCAAAAAAAATTAGGTTTTGAACACTATAATACTTTTGTTTGTATTTTATAGATATTGTCTAATTATAGACTAACTAGGCTCAAAAAATCATCTTACCATTTACAAGTAAACTGTATAATTAATTTTTATTTTTGTCTATATTTAATGCTTCATACATGTGCTGTAACATTCGATGTGACGGAGAATCTTAAAAAGATTTTAGTTTTCAGAGTAAACTTAAAAATATAGATTAGTTGTAAACTAAGTTAAATTTATTTTAAGTTTAACTAAATTTATATAGAAATTTCCCACAAAAATATATAGAAATATCAATATTTATATCTCTATTAAGTATATTTTACTATAAAAATATATTTCATGATTCATATGACGATATGCACAAAAAAAAGATTCATATAACGATACTTATTACACATAATTAATATTACTATATCTTTTATATATTTGAGTAAATCTAAAGTTTATTGACTTCTCAATAAATGATGGCTGAAAATACTGTTCGCTGATTTAATATTAAGAAAAACTTTGTTAGTTAATAAAAAAATACGACTTATAAAACAAACGAATAGAGCCTAGTATAGAATAATAAAATATAAGAATATTTATATCAAGAAAACTCATAATATAACCAAAAAGGTCTGTTTTTAGAGCATTTGTAATATATTTATTTTTATAATTTCAATATCTGATGAAACTTAGGACATATTTAGGGGGTGTTTGGGACTGCTTCACAAACTCTGCTCGACAAACTCCACCGTGGAGCAGCTCCACGAAAAACTGTAGTTTGTGGAGTACCTCTTAAGGTGCTCTCACAACTCTACCCTTTTTCCTCGAACTGAGTGCGTGGAGCTAAAACTGTTTGACTAAAAAACATAGAGCAAAGCTGGAAAACATGGACAGACGTCCCAAACACTCTCTGCTCCGCTTGCCGCTCCTCATGAGCGCCAACCAGAGGTTCTCCTACCCCCACTTTGCTCAGTTGAAGAATCTTTGAGAATCGCACTGTCGAGGAGAGTGAGAGAAAGAGGATGATTAATTTCGTTTGGTTGATAAGTTATGGTAGAAATTATTATTATCTGATTTTTTATAAGAGAAAAATATTATTAAATGACTGATAGATTTGAACCGAATAGAGTGAGAGAAAGAGGATGATTAATTTCGTTTGGCTAATAAGTTATGGCAGGAATTTTTATTAGCTGATTTTTTATAAAAGAAAAATATTATTAAATAACTGATACGAGGATCCTTTCTCGACAACATAGCCCAAGCGTGCGGTTTGATTTGCCATGGCATGGAAGAGGCCACATTGGCACGGGATTGTGGTGGGAAGGGGCGAATCAGCATCGGAAGAGAAAGAGGAGTAGGGAGGCGTGCAGTGCATTTTCAACATGGGGAGGACAAGTGGAGAGAGGAGAAGATGGAAAAAAGTTAATATATAGATATTATGAACATTTCACCTTTTTTCAACAACTAATAGGAGTTAGGTTTTATTTAGTTCACCCCTAAAATAAAAAACTTTTCAAGATTTTCCGTCATATTGAATATTGGGGCATATGTATGGAGTATTAAATATATATAAAAACAAAAATAATTGTACAGTTTGCCTGTAAATGGAGAGACAATAAAGCTAAATAATATCAAAAAGTCTTAAAAAATTCGTCTCTCCATTTACAGGTAAACTGTACAATTATTTTTGTTTTTATTTGACTAAGTGATACAATATCAAAAACCAAATACTTTTTAGATCTAAACAAGGCCTTAGTTTAACCAATGTTCTTCTTACCAGTAAAGCTATAGTGTGAGAGATATACCCTTAGGTACCACAAGATATAGAAGATATAATTTACTTGGATTCTTATTGATATTGCAATCCAAATAGAATGCCTACCATATAGCTAAGGCTTTGTTCAGTTCGCGAAAATTTTTGGTTTTTGCTACTGTAGCGCTTTTCGTTTGTATGTGTCAAATATTATCCAATTACAGAGTAACTAGGCTCAAAAGATTCGTCTCGTAAATTACAGAAAACTGTGCAATTAGTTTTTATTTTTGTCTATATTTAATGCACCATGCATGTGTACAAATATTCGATGTGATGGAAAATCTTGAAAATATTTAAGAACTAAACAAGACCAAACTAGGACAATTTCCTTGTAACCCTATCCCTCTAGAGTATACAAGGAGAGGAGAGGGGCCCTAGTCACCATTCACATACAAATCCTGGGCTTAGCTTACAATCAATACAATAATTAGAACACAAAATTAGGGTTTTATGTCATACTGACAACCTGAACCTATCCAAATTTTGTGTTCATGTGCTTGTGTTACCATCTAATTTCTTATCACGCACAACTACATCATACAATTCACCATCGTAGGTATATCCCTCGATGGACTATCAATGATATTGTGTCGATATATAGACAAAAACAAGTTATTTCATCTTATCATCTGAACTATAAATGGAGCTATCTAAGTTGGATCTGATGCTCTACCAAAAAGTGCCTTAATCAAAGGATGCAATTCACTACTTTCCTCATCTCATGCAATACTAAGAGTCTGATTAACGTGGCTTCGGTTCCAAAATTTTTTACAAAATGGGTATTGTAGCACTTTTTATTTGTATTTGATAAATATTGTCCAATTATAGCCTAACTAGGCTCAAAAAATTTATCTCGCAAATTACAGATAAACTGTGCAGTTAATTATTATTTTTGTTTATATTTAATACTCCATACCTGCATCGTAATATTCGATGTAACGAGGAATCTGAAACTTTTTGTAAAATTTTTCAAGGCCAGAGCCATTTTCTTGGTGAATAGTACAGGAACCAAAGTCATTTTGGGTCTAGAGGCGGGCGAGCGCTAGTCGCTGACTGGGAAGATCGGACAGACCGGGCCGCGGCGAGTAAAAAAAAAAAAAACAGGACGAGACACGGGACTGGGAGGGAGACGCCGACGGAGAGCGCCAGAGCGGGATGAGCGATCTGTCTTCCTCTGCTCCACTCCACTCCACTCCACCCGGCCGGCCCCTACCGTTGCGGCGCTGTCCGCGCTGCGGCGGGCGCGTGCAGCAGCCAGGCGCCAGCAGGCTCGTGCCTTTGCCGAGGGAGCTGGGGTCCCGGGGAGCCGGGGCGGGCGCGCGCGCGCGTGCTACGGATGCTGGGGCAAGGACATGGCGTGTCGTTCCCCACGCCGGCAGCCGCGGCGGTCCACGGATTTTGGCTGTTATCACGCCATGATTGGGCCGTAACCCCCGATCCGGCGGCCCTCGCGGTCGCCGGGCGGGACTACGAGGCTGATCACGGGGGCAGCCGCGTGCGGCGTGGAGCTGTACCCAGCTTGGCGGCCGCGTTCGGACGGTCTGCCAGCCAGATGCCGGTGACGACGTCGAGCTCGGCGGTGACGGAGACTGGTTAGGTACCAAGCCCACTGCCTCACTGGAGGTTTTCAAACAACAAACGCATCCTCGTGTCGATGCAGCTGTCGTCGCCTCGTCGGAGTCCACACGGGAGGCTTGCAGTTGCAGGCATGCGGCGCGGCAGTGTAAAAGCTGAGCTTCAGCAGTTCCAACTGACACGCTACCCTAGAAAAAATTTCACTGCGACAACAGCGAGTGAAAGCAAACCTCTGACCACCCAATGGGCCAATGCCACGGAACCCTTTAAAAGTTCTCTCACGCACACATGTCGACAGACCATACTGCTGCCCCATATTCCATACTCCCTGGTCGTTAAGTGCCTGTAGACTGGGGATTAAAAATTTTTGGGTGTCACATCGGATGTATCGGAAGGATGTCGGGAGGGATTTTTAAAAACTAATAAAAAAACAAATTACATAGCTCGTCAGAAAACTGCAAGACAAATTTATTAAGCATAATTAGGGCCTGTTTAGATTAGAGATGAAAAATTTTTGGGTGTCACATCGAATATGTCGGAAGGATGTCGGAAGGGGTTTTTGAAAACTAATAAAAAAACAAATTACATAGCTCGTCAGGAAACTGCAAGACAAATCTATTAAGCATAATTAATCTGTCATTAGCACATGTAGGTTACTGTAGCACTTAAGGCTAATCATATACTAAATAGGCTTAAAAGATTCGTCTCGCGATTTTCAACCAAACTGTGTAATTAGTTTATTTTTTTTGTCTACATTTAATGTGTCATGCATGTGTTTAAAGATTCGATGGGATGGATGAAAAAAATTTTGGTGGAGAACTAAACAGGGCCTTAATCTGTCATTAGCATATGTGGGTTACTGTAGCACTTAAGGCTAATCATGGAGTAACTAGGCTTAAAAGATCGTCTCGTGATTCTCAACTAAACTGTGTAATTAGTTTATTTTTTTATTTACATTTAATGTTCAATACATGTGTCCAAAGATTCGATGGAATGGATGAAAAAATTTTGGTGGGTAACTAAAGAGGGCCTAAAAACTACCCTCTGGTACACAAAGAAGTGCACATCTTATTTCTCGATGAGTTAAATATTTTTTTAGTCTGATTAAATATATATAAAAATATACTAATATTTATCATATGTAATATATATTATTAGATTAAATATAAAATATATTTTCATAATATGTTTATTTGTAGATATAAATATTAATATTATTTGATATATTTCTAATCAAATTTTAAAAAGTTTGACTCTTTAAAAAACGAGATGTGCATCTATTTGTGGATGGAGGGAGTACGTATATAGTATCAATATTTATGACTTTAAGATATATACTCCTTCTATACCCAAAGAGAAAATCGTTTAGGACAACGACACAATTTTTAAAACCTAACTTTGACTCTATATTTTAATAAAAAATATTTATTAAAATATGGTATATTTACATTTTTATAAAAATATTTTTTAAAACAAATCTATTCATATGGTTTTCACATTTCTAAAGTCAACAATTTAAAAGTTATTCATGATTTATATTTCCCATGTTTGACTCAAACATTGTCCAAAATGACTTGTTTTATGGGTATAGAGGGAGTACTTTATGGGTATGGAGGGAGTACTCCATGACATATATGGTTTTGTTCCCAAAAAATTTTGTAAAATTTTTCAGATTCCCTGTCACATAGAATTAGAATTTTGTGGCATATGTATGAAGCATTAAATATAGATAAAAGAAATAACTAATTATACAGTTTAACTTGTAATTTGCGAGATGAATCTTTTGAGCTTAGTTAGTCCATAATTGAATAATATTAATATTTGACAAAAATCCAAACGAAAGTGCTACAGTGTCCATTTTGCAAAATTTTTTGGAACTAAACAAATTTTGGAACTAAATAAGACCTATATTCCATGACAAATCTAATCATTACATGTTTAATATGATAAATATGGATATCTTTAGATATAAATTTAGTCAAACTCAAGAGGATTTGACAGCACTAATCTAGAATTGCATCTTTTATGAAACAGTTGTCCTATATTTGCTAAGAATCCAATTCCAAAGTCATCTGCAGACAAAAGTTTGCAAATGAAACATCGTTATATGGCACAACAGAAACAGGCAGGAAGCTCCTCAGTTCATTCCAAACGCATGGTATTCATAATGTCCCTAGGATACTAGGAGTCATACGAAAGTTGAGCTAAATTACACCTTGTCTTGCTCTGTTTAATAATCTGAAAGTATAAAGGAGTATGGCATGACATCCCCTATAAGAAATCTATCTGTTTCAATCAAATACATTGCACACGAAACAGGGGGTGTACTTATTGAGATCCCCGGAGAGAAATGTCAATTCCGATGGAACAAAATAGCATCAACATACAGTTGTGTGCAGCTCCATTTCTCAAGCCTTGGACGTCTTACAATTTGGTTCAAAAACATATTTGATCAGTGACTCCTTGATTGACAAAAGCTCTGGGAACTCTCTCTTCAATTTGGTTTGATCAAGCTCATTGTTGCTCCTTGGTGCAACTATGACCTTTGCTTGCTCCTCCAAGTTGAAGTTTTTCCAGGAGAAGCTTGGATCAATGTAATCTCTGTACATCTCTAGTATTTCATTGTGGCTCACCACCCCAGGGTTTGTGAAGTTCCATATTCCAGTGAGGTTTCTCTTTGCCATTTCAATTGAGATGGGAAGAAGCTCATCCAATATTGTCATTGAATTTGGGATGTTAACAACCTTGTCATATCGGGTGATTTTGGTAATGAAATTGCGAGGGTTGGAGAGATCCGATGAAATAGGCATCCTTACACGAAGGGTGCATACATTCTCGTAGTTCTTGAGCAGCTCCTCAACCTATAAAAATAACTGTTAGGTTCACATGGAAGGAATAAATGTTCCACCATCCAATCAGATACAGCAGCATGAAATACAAAAGGTAAAAAAAAATGTCACATGCCAGCATTACTACAAAAATGTTTGACCAGAACAGCTTAGTTTCTCTGAAAACATCAGTGTGTGGAACTGCGGATACAATGGTAACTTTTGGGAGCACTATGCCACTCAGGTGCACGAGGCAAAGAAAACCAATCTATCAAAAAGCTCTATCATCAAATGAAAAACACTTGCAATTCCACATTCCACTAACTGTGTTTGTGCTTATGCCACTAATTTATCGAAAAGCACTATGCCAGTAATTGTGTTTGTGTGCTACACTGAATTAGAAAGAGACAAAGTACACAAGCCCTGTTAACATAACACCTTTTGCATTGCAAGAAGCAACTATTTTACAAGATTCAAGCTCATGGCATTAGACTGCTCAGAAGAAACCAAAGAGATGTACTGGCCAACAACATACGCCACCACCTTGTAATATTAAGCACATTTCAGTGCTTATTAAATCATCTAAAGCTAAGCAAGATGTTAAATGTTTAATAATAAGTCTATGCACAATAATCATCAGTTCCACACTCTCACAACAGCACAGGTCTCAATACAATTTAGGAAATTTCATCACGGCGTTAATTTCAAATTGCCATTTTCCAATCTAGAGCAGTTCAAACTTTTATTTTTTACTACCTGATTGAGGTGACATATTACATATACTACCATTATCCAGTAAGATTATTAATATCTTATTGCATTAGCTTTGGGTGTCTGCAATCAAAACACACTTGAGGAAGTTAGTTTATTCAAATCAACAGTCCTCAAGATGTCCTTAAGACCTAGCACAGAGCAGGAACTGATCATGGGACCATATCTTGTAAATTCCACTCTAAACCCAGCTAACCTCTTCTTAGTGGGACTCAAAGCATGGATGTTAGCCATAGGATGCAGGAGCCATACCATCGGACAAGTCATTGGTTCGGCAAGAAACTAAAGTTTGAGAAAACAAAAGCAAGCATTCTAAAATAAGACAAGGTGCGTCTTACAGCAATCACATACACCATGTAAAACACAAACAGAAATGTAGCAACTTATATCGTCAATTACTGATGTTTCGAACAAACAAATCGTCAATTATTGGAGTTGCACCTGAGATGTTTACTTGTTCAACCTATACAGGTCTCTATTCTAGTTTCCAGGTGCTGTCTCAATTAAAAATACGTGGTTTTCCTCTGAGTAAAACTGAATTAGCTTCACATATATTTGAATTAGCGTAACATGATAGTATATATTGATGTAAGCATCTACATTTAAATCAAGGATCTCCATAAACCAATTTGCTCCAAATGAAACAAAATTTCTTTCACCAAACTATTCACATCGTAAGGTACAAACAAAGATACAGAGCACCATGGCAGGATCAAAACATTCAGCTAGTGTGGGTGGATAGGGAAGACTGGATCAGACTGCTCCAGGGACTCAAAGCGCTACAGGACATTTCTACAGGCTTAATTCAGACATGAGTAAGCCATCATTTCGCTTAAGTCAACCAGAGCTGAAGGGCAACACAATCAACCATTCTTTATGCTGATGGCTGACCAAGATGCACTATTATGTCAGCTACGTACGGATCTTGTACAGACTACGCCAGATCCAAGTGACAGCACCCTTGAGGATAAGTGTGCCTGTCGCCAGAATCGAACTCCAACTACTACTGATAAATCGACAAGTGAGAGGCACAGTTTTGTACCAAGGTCATCTCACTAATCACTCCGGGACAAATCCTCGCCACTCGATCAGACAATGCCTTTTTTTTTTTCTTTCTTTCGAACCAGACAGTGCCGCTTTAAATTGAGCAAAACGGGAACGATTTCTTGTTATTTTCCATTTGCAGATAACCTTTGATCATAAAAGCTACAAATAACATAATGCTGGAAGAGGAGCAGAGGAGAGAGGTATAGTTGGTTGGTACCATGGCCTTAGTTTTGGAGTAGAATGATCCGACGAAGTTGGGCGTGTCCTCCTCCTTGAATCCGAGCCCGGAGCCGAGCGGGTGGCCCTCGTCGTACTCGAAGATGCATCCCGTGGCGTAGTTGATGAGGACGAGCCCGCGGCCCCGGCAGACGTCGGCGAGCGTGAGCGTGCCCACGACGTTGGCGCGGATGGTCTCGGCGCGGTGCGTCTCGCACCAGTCGACGTTGGGGCGGCCCGTGACGCCCGCGGCGTTGAACACGTGCGTGGGCGACGCGGCGTCGATGTCGGCCTCGAGCGACGCGCGGCTCTCGAGCCTGCCGGCGCCGTACGCGAAGGGGATCCCGCGCGCCGCGCAGAGGCCGCCCAGCAGGCCCCCGATCCAGCCCGTGCGCCCGTAGATGAGGAACTTGAGCGCCGGCACCGGCGCGGGCGCGGGGTCCGCCGAGCCGTTGGTGGTGGCGGCGCCCATGCCGAGATCCGGGATGAAGGGGCGCGGTGGGGAGTGGCGGAGTGGTGGCGAGGCGGAGCTGAGCTGCGCTGAGCTGGGGGAGGATCAGAGCCAGACGAGACGGGGGGATGCTCTTTTATTGCCGAGGTGAGCTGATGCTGTCAGAGAGTCTCCCTGGTCTGGAGTCTGGAGCGATATGGGCTCACGCGAGGGCGAGGCCCCAACACCGACGGTGACGCCGCAACACAGCCTGGTCCACCGCCACCGTGCGCGATGCGTCGTCGGCTCACTCTGCCCGTGGCCGATCGTGTTTCGCACTCGCATGACTGTAACGGCTGCATCCACCGACAGGGTGCAAATTACAAACTGCTGCTGCGCGACAGCTGAGCTGGAAGCTTTGACAATTGACAGAGAGCAAAATTTACAAAAAAAAAATAAGGACAGAGAGCAAAATTTACAAAAAAAAAAGGACAGAGAGCAAAACCACTTTTACGAACTTTGCCGATTGCTCAATTATCATTACTAGGAGTAGTACTTTGATTATCGGGTGGAATTTGCGAGGACGCGGTGGGGGTTTGTCCGCTACTTTGATTATCGAGTACTAGTTTACTTCCGAGATCTGCGTTTATCTGTGGAACGGGAGAACCGAGCGTGACCACGTGACCTCGTGCCCGGGAGACGACGGCCGATGAGGCGATGAGCCAGGACCTCAGCGACGCCTGCCCTCTCTGGCGGTTGGGTCCGGCTGATCCGCTGGCCCCGCAGGACAGTGAGGCGTTGGACCGTATCGCTGTCAAAAAAAAAAGAAATGGTTTCACAAAAAAGAAAAGAAATGGCCGTTCGTGGGTAGTCGGTCACGTTAACTTACACGGCATGCACTGTGTTTCTGCCATGTTCTTGCGATGTCTCTTCGTATTTTTTTAGGCACGTATATACTCTTGAAGCCCTTGACTGCACTTGGGTCCTGCAGTCCTTGCTGATCTTTTTATGTTATCCGAAGCTTGAATGAAACTAGTTTTTTTTTTAAAAAAAAAGGCTTGAATGAAACTTCCTTAGTGTAGACCTACGGTCAGTTTCATAACTTGATCGAGATCCACAGTTTTTAATAACGTTTCAGCAATTAGATTAGGTTCCGAAGAAATTATCTCATTACAGCTCGTGCTTCATACAATACAACAGAACGTTTGCCAAGAAGGCAAAACCATCACAGATCCACGGACAAGTACTGACTGACTGGGCGTTACCGTCCAAGCGAGAACGCCTTGTTGTCATCTAGTTCTGTAATACTGCAACCCGAGCATTTTGAGATCAGAACAAAAACCTTGGGCTGGTGGCTGGCATCGTCCCAGAAGGCCAGGCAAACCTATCCTGCTTCAGAAAAGACAGGCAAACCAAACCGTGGCGAGAATTATTGAAACGATTACCTTTTGCACTTCAAATATCTTAATGAATAATGCGTCCTTAAACGAACTGTACGTACTAGTGCAGCATAGATGATACTGGGCGTCCTTCAGATTAGCTGATAGGCAGCTCTGGTATGCCATTTTCAGAAACTAGGACAATGAGTTCCCCTGGCGTAGCAGAGATTTTTGCCCGTCCGAACCCATCGCTGAGGGCGGCAAAGGAAACTACTACTCGGTACTGCTTCGTAATGGACGGCTCGTTGCTTCGTGCGGTCGTGCCGACAAGCACGGATCAGAATATCAGAACGAGTACGAGTCATGAATACAGTGCGTAGTGCTGCTTATTTGATTTATCTCTGCTTTTGGTCCTGGTTGCCTAGAGCTTTGCAGCTGCGGTAGCAAGCTCAGCCGATAAAGGGAAAAAGTCTACATCCCCCTTGAACTATGGTGTGGTGTCTACTTTACCCCGAACTATGAAACAGTCTAATTTACCCCCTGAACTATCCAAAACTGTTCAAATCACACCCCCGAGTGGTTTTTGATGGTGGTTTTGCTACAGTAACCGCGGTTTTGACTTTTTCTTTTTTCTACTTGTTTTCATATAATCTTTGAAAAATCATAGTAAATCAAAGAAAAATTATAAAATAGAAAATCTAATTTTGTTGGACTCCACATGAGTAGATCTATGCAATGAATATATAATATGATATACTTTAGTACAAATTTTTTCTATAGCTTTAAATTAGTTAGAGAAAACAAAATTTATCTGTAATTAATTGGAATAATTCATAGCTGCACCTTCTGTTGTCCAATTGTGGTGAAATTTTTATGGTGAACTAATTATTCTATGCTTGAACTAAAGTAAATATTTCATACTCATCGGATCATGTATAACTTAGTTATAGATTTATTTATATTTAACAAGCATAAACCTGAATAAACTTAGTTATACATGATCCGATGAGTATGAAATATTTACTATAGTTCAAGCATAGAATAATTAATCCACCATAAAAATTTCACCACAATTGGACCACAGAAGCTGCAGCTATGAATTGTTCTATTTAATTACAGATAAAATTTGATTTTATAACTAATTTAAAGCTACAGAAAAAATTTGTATTAAAGTATACCATATTATATATTCATTGCGTAGATCTACTCATGCAGAGTCATACAAAATTAGATTTTCTATTTTATGATTTTTCTGTGATTTATTATGATTTTTCAAAGATTATATGAAAACAAATAGTGAAAAAGAAAAAGTCAAAACCACGGTACTGTAGCAAAACCGCCATAAAAAACCGCCCAGGGGTGATTTGAACGGTTTTGGAGAGTTCAGGGGGTAAATTAGACTGTTTTATAGTTCCGGGGGTAAAGTAGACACCACCCCATAGTTCAGGGGGTGATGTAGACTTTTTCCGCCGATAAAGCTGATGAGTTTCTAGCTCAAGATTAAGAACAAAGGCTGTCATCTTGTTCCACTGACAAGCGGCCACCGTCCATGAAGACGTGTTTGGAAGAAAAATGCGTGTCTGAAGACAACGGGCCAGAAATCTAGGACTCGACGCAATAGAGTTTTTAGACATGAAATGGACGGGATAAATACCATCCACATTCTGTGCAAATTAATTGGTGTGGAATTCATCCATTACAATTAGCATCTCCAATAGCTTGTTCGTTCGTCACTAAAAGAACACTGAAGGTTAAACGCAGGCAGCACACGCGCGCTTTCAGAGATATCAGACTGGACTTTTTTTTTCCTGCCTCATGGTTCCAGCAGCATCCTCTCTTTCAGGAGCTTCACGCCCATGTACCTGCCAGATCAAAGAACAAGACCGCACGTCAGTGAATCGCCGGCAAGAACGAACGTCGCGTCGCGCCATGTTACCCATCCCAAGAGACGCGCGAGAGATCGGTGTCCTGATGATTCTATACCTGCCGAGCATCATGACGGTGGCCTGCGGGTTGGTCCCCGGCGAGGCGTTGAAAGTGGAGCCGTCGATGACGCGGAGTGCCTCGACGCCGAGCACCTTGTAGTTGCGGTCGACGACGCGGCCGACCTGGCAGCCGCCGTGGTAGTGCCAGATGGTCATGACGGTGTCCCTGCAGAACTGCTCCAGCGCCCTGGGGTCGCCGCCGCCGCGCCGGTACAGCGTGTTGACGGGGAACTCGGCCGTGACGTTGAGCGCGGCCGGGAACGCGAAGTTGGGGTAGGTGAAGCGCGAGAAGGCCCTGGAGCGGATCACGCGCTCGATGGCGGAGATGCCGGCCACGCAGCGGCGGAGGTCGTCCGGGTGCGCGAAGTAGTTGAACCGCACCGACGGGTTGTCGTCCGGGTTCAGGTTGCGGAGCACCAGGTGGCCCGTGGACTGCGGTCCCAGCACTTTCTCCAGGATGAACCCGCCACGGAGCGCCGCGTCGGGGACCTGGCTCATGGCCTCCACGGCGCGCGCGATGGCCTCCGGCGTCCGCTGCTTCGGCGGCACCGTCGCCAGCTGCCCCGTCTGCGGAGAGAACATGCCGAGGTTCCGAGGAGGCTGCGTCTGCGTGCCCGACGGGTGGCTGTTCCAGTTGGCCCCGCTGGCGCCCTCGATGTAGCTGCCGAACTGGGTGATGCCCACCACCTGGATTAGCGACACCTCCACCGGCGACGGCGACGGCACGTAGATGGCGTTCATGGGGTTGTCGGACATGCCCTGCCCGACGCCCGGCAGGTCGAGGACGACGTCGATGCCCAGCGAGCGGAGGTGGTCCGCCGGGCCGATGCCACTCAGCATCAGCTGCTGCGGGCTGCCCAGCGCCCCCGCCGACAGGATCACCTCGCTGGCGGCGCCCGGGCTCAGGTACGCCGTGTGCGCGTTGCCGCGCGAGTCATGGTACACCACGCCTTCCGCCACCGGCTTCGTTCCTGCAACAAAAATATGTCACATTTTGCCAGTCGATCGAAATCGAATTCGTCGGTCACTTCTCCGGCGTGACGCCCCGAGCTCGGCCCAAAGCGTGTGATACCGACAAAGACGCCACGGGTACTACCGTTACACTTACCTGTAGGCAACCGTTTTTTTCCCTCGCAAAAAAAAGATAGTACACTTTTAACAAAGCTTACCGGATTTGGCATTCACTTATGCATGCCGTGAGACGCGCACTCTCACCTTTGTAACGGAACAAGATCCTGGACACTCTCGCCCGGAGATACAGGTCGATGCCGTCCTGGTTGGCGTACTGGAGCAGGTCCGCCGCCGTGTGCCGCGTGCCGTCGGCGTCGAAGATGGACCCGCCGACTTTCGTCCCCGGGATGTGGTCATACGTGAACCCGTTGTCCGGCAGCACGCCGGTCTCCAGGAGTCCCCTCCTTACGGCGGTCTGCCACGGGCCGAGCGCCGGTCGGAACGCGACCACGTCCTCCACCCACCGGTACGCCGCGCGCACCTCCCTGGGATCCCACCCGGCGGCCCTGACGTAGCCTGCCCCGGCGCGCGTGAAGAACCCGGCGTTGATGCAGCTGCCGCCGCCCAGCACGCGCGGGCGGGAGTTGATCACGCCGTCCTCCGACACGAACCGCTGCGACGGCGACGACGCCGACGTGTCCGCCAGCACGTCCGAGAAGTGCGCCATGCTCAGCACGCGCGCGTCCTCGTAGGGGGATCCCCCGCGCTCCAGCAGCAGCACGCGCGCGCGGTCCGACAGGGTCGCCGCCAGCGGGCAACCCGCCGTGCCGCCGCCGATGATGATGTAGTCGTAGTCGGCCATCCGTGGCGCGTACACCGCGTCCTTCATGAACGTGTAGTTCGCAGCTCGCGCTGCCACGCACACATCATATTAGAGTGAAGAGTCAGCCATAACGTAGACAATGACGACGAACCTGACATCAGAAACAAGAAACGCAACAACGAGAAGAAGACGGACGGGTCACCTTGTTGAGAGATGCACAGGAGTGCGAAGAAGCTTGCGACAGTGAGGACGGCCATTGCTTGTGCTGAGCTCAAGGCAGAAGCCATTGGATAGCCAGGAAGGAAGCTGATGGATTTCGAGTTTGATGGTGATGCCAGCTCTCAGAGTTTCGTGTGCTTATATACTAGTAGCAAGCAATCAGAGGTTAGTTGCTGAAGAAGCTGTTCTTGGATGAGTTGGTAGTTTGTTTGGTGCGGATTGAGCTGACACACCGCGGCTCTTTTGGTCTCCTTGGTCCGCAGCCTTTGTGTCACCTGAAACCGTGCGGCAGATTCGGATATCATAAGTACACAAAATGTCTCTCCTCGGAAGACAATTCCTGGGAACCAATGGCTACATTGCAGGGTTAAGACCGCCCGGAGTCGTAGCTGTCGGTAGGCAAAATAAACATTTGATTTTGCACAGCTTGACCCATGCCATGAGTGTGAGGAAAGAAAGGCCTCAACCACCCAACGGCAACAACTACCAGCGGCCTTTTTACTTGGTTGCATAATTACTGTACGCAGCAACCTTGCGTTCACGCGGCGCCTCGCATCAAAATTCAAACATGTAGTATGGTGTCTGCTCTTTTTCTACCAGCTATCAGTGTTTTTCTCTCATTAACAAGCCGCGCCGTAAACTGAATCGATGGAACATATTCTCATCGGCTGCTGCTTCAGTCAGGAGGTGTGGGATCACTGGCGCAGGAAACTGCACCTAGATGGTTCTATTGTTGTTTAGGAAGAACAAACCATGCAATGGTGGATGCGCTGCAGAAAGCTACTCCCAAAAAGTTTACGGCGCGGCTTCGACTCCTTGTTCTTCCTAATTGGGTGGATGATCTAGAAGAAACGGAAGATTCGGACCTTCGTCGGGTCAGCGTCATCACCGGCTGCATTATAGGCTCTGATCTAGGAAGAAATCGACGCTTGGTGCTTGGCGGGGTACAGGCATCTCCGCGCGCTGTTGCCACAGGTCACAAGCTGAGGCTGAAGCTCTTGCTCTCCTTTCATCGCAAATTGTTTGAAGTGTATTTACAACCTCGTGCAGTGTTTTGTCCATTTCTTTTTCGGATTGTACTCGCTCGGGTGCGGAGGTAACCTGGGCTACCTCAGTTGCTGAGTACTTAACTATAAGGTTATTCCTTTCTTCTTAATGAAAAACGTGCTCCAAACACAATCGAAAAAAGTGTTTTTCTCTCATAATAAATCAGCAAACTTCCGGTCATGACTTTTCAGATAACCGTCAGGCTCATTCGCTGCTTACAACTAATTAGTATGTCCTATTGAAGGAATCCGACAAATGAATGTCTGAACTTTATTTAAACCCTGACGGCAATTTCGAACTTGCCGCGTCAGACTCTCGTTGTTATATTAGATCATCAGTAGGGCAGTTTATTTAACCCGTACATGTTTCTGTTACAGCCGTAGCAAGTTTGCAACATTAGAGGCTTCGGCACACATGGTGGACCACTCGCAGCTTAGCTTACATTAGCTGCGGCAGCCTGGAAAATTTTACAGCGTCACTGCAAGACGCTCCACAGCTCAGCCAAACGTGTATAAGAGGAGCTAGAGCGGTTGGTTTCATCGGTCATCAGTAGAGTGAGTTGTAAGTGCAGAACGTCGCGACGATAGAGGCTAAACAGATCACCAGGGACGGCAGGAGGGTGGCGTTCAGGAGGCGGCTCTGCCCCAGGTTGCCCGCCGCCGTGATAGTCATGTCGGCGGCGACGCGGGCCAGCGTTCCGGCCTCCGTCGAGAGCAGCCCGCCGTTGTAGGTCCCGCGGGAGAGCCTCGACGACATCACGCGAGAGAGGAGGGACAGGTTCACTCCTGCAACGCATTGTTCACGGGTGGTCAGAACCACAGCACGCAGCTTCAGGCTTCAGATTAGACTGTGCGTGGGCTTTCTGCAGTCACCACTTACCTTCGAGCACCTCGGCGAATACGAAGGTGATGAGAGCTGACGTGACATATTGGGGAACGGAGTAGTGAGGGGTGAAGCGGAAGCTCATGACAATGCCGATCAACACCATGATCTCGGAGGCCACCAGAATTTGCCTTTGGTAGTTGGTTGAGCAAGGAAAAAAACAAGTCCAGAATGAGCAAAATGCGGTTGGTCTAATGGTCTCTCCGGCTTTCAGAGTTAGTGAGTAACGAACATCACATACCTGTCCTGGAACAAGTTGGTGACATAGCTCCCGACGATGACATTAACGGGAAGAACCGTCAGGCCAAGAACTGCTAGAAAGATTGCCACGGTACTAGTTGTCCACTTGAAATAGAACGTGGTCACAACACTTGACTCCGAGAGTAGGATTTCCATGGCGAACTTGAGCATAAAGTAGATCAGTAGCTGAACCTGATAAGTTTTAGAGAACAGATGTAAGCTAATGCAGAGGAAACTCTGAGAAGCAGGAATTGCACCGTGCATATATGCTCGTAGAGTATGGAACCTTCACAGATGGTGTCAGCAATCTGTATGCTGCAGCAAGCGATGTCGCGGGTCTATGAGATTCCTCGGGGTCGTCATCGTTGTCGTCATTGTCCTCAACATCGTCATCCGGTCCTGCCTTCGCATCTATGAGCAAAGGCTCTCTGACGCCATCCTCCAAATTACCGCTTACTGGACGGCCTGTTTGGAACGGGGAATTATGTAAAGCCATGTTGAGAGCATATGGTTACTTATAGTGACAAGAGTCGTGTTTTTCAATCACGCAAAGTAAAAGAGCTTACCAGAATCAGATGACTGCGTGTTGACTGAATTCTCTGAAGCAATATGGCCTGGCTCTTTGAATGAAATCCACAACCAGAACAAATATGCAAGCCAAGCAACACACATGACCCACCCAGGTAAGGTGTTCTGATTGAATGTAAGCCCATAGATCTTAAATTTTGTCTGCAGCAGACCGGCAAGACCAGGACCACATGCCATTCCAAGAGCACTAGCACTGACAAACCCAGCAGATGCCTGCATCCTGCTTTTCAGGGGTACACAGTCGCTGATGTAGCGGCGGTTCACGGCTCTGGCCGAACCCAAACTGCAGATGATTGCCAATTTGATCAAACAACAGTTTCTGATTTCTACAGAGAAAAACAAGGAGATGATAGTAACTATACCCGCACAGTAGTCGACCGACAATAAGAGCAGTTAGGGAATTAAGATCATATGCCAAAGCATACAACAGGTTCCCCAGAAATAGCATAATGCTGCTAAATACCAGGGGTCTGAAGTACGATTTGTTCGACCAGGCACTGAAATATACTGAGGAGAAGATTTGGGCGACTGCCATTGATCCGATAATCACACCGCAAACAGTCGCTGCAGCTCCGAGGCTCACTGAATAGTCATCAGCAGTTGGAACGATGATGTATGTGTTAACCATGTACAGAAACGTGTTTACTAAGTTTAGCAGCAGTGACAGGAAATGGTAATCCTTGTCATCATCGAGATCTGAGCCACTCTGCATATCCTCCGGAACGATAAGTGCATGTTGCCCTAAAAATTGCAGAAAGCTTGTGGAGTGTGTGAGTTTCTGTACTGAATGATTTATTTGTTCTATGACGGGATCCTGCAAATGAGAATAAAAGGTGAGCACGTTGACTTTAGAGTTCAGATCATATGGGAATACATTTTATATGGTTAAGAGGACAGAAAAAGAATCTAAGACCTTCAAGATGAGTGATGGGTAATCATAGATATTTGCTAAGTATCCTTGATGATCTTGTAGATAAGCAAGGTTGCGAGACAAAGCACCAACAACGGCGACGACTCCCTGTATTCGCGAACTGCAATTAGAGAAAAAGAATGATCCTTTTTCAAATAAAAAGGACGCGGCAGCATGATAGTTTACCACTTGCTTGAAGATCTGCTGAAGCTGAGAATAAGGATGGTTTGCTCGAGTAGAGACGTAATAATCTGTGAACTTATAGCCAAAGCGCTTATCGAACTTCTTAAGTATCTTCCGGATACCAGTAGCATTCATATCAAGAAACCTAAGTAGCTTCACAAGATCATACCCAACTTCCCTGTAAGCCTGGCGTAGTTGACAAATTTGGGATACATCAGACTGTTGCATAAGCATGGCACGCTGTACTCCTAATTTCTCGATCCTCCTAGCAAGATGACCTTGTTGTTGCAGAAGAAATAGTACAACCTTTTCAATCTACAAGAAAGAAACTTATGTGAACGTTGTCGGTAAGGTGTCAACATGCAATTGAAGATGGACGTTTTGGTGGTGGTGCTTTTTTTTTGGGGGTGGTGGTGATGGTGGTGTGTGTGTGTGGAGGGGGGTTAAGCTCAATGGTACCTGGTCATCAAGCATCCTTGAGAACTCCTTAAGAACCTGGTCACGATTTTTTCCACCAGTTTGGGTCTGCTGTACATACTGTTTCACCTTTTTCTTCATCATCTTATAATTAATATAATATCTATCAAAAGAAAAAGAGACAGAATAGAGTCACGGAGATTTTCAAGGTAAAACTTGTTAACATTGTGAAAAAAATGGTGCTTCATGAGAAATGGAACTGAAGAGAGCTCTAGGTATAAAGAAGGCTTATAAGACGCCCTGCAATTACATTTCTCGATATTCATTGCTATTTCAGTATAGCACGATTAACAAAGAACCTTATCTATAGCTTGATGGTTCGACTTTCAGTATTATTTCTAGCCTCAAAGGTTCAAAGTAAGAACAACAGTACGGACATTTGAACTAAATATCTATGTATGCATATCTATTATATAATGAAACCGTAGCTTAAAATGATTGGAAATTTTCCGAGTCCGAAGTAACTTACTCTCGCCACTCCTCCAACTGGTCTGCCATCAATTTCTTACCGAAATTAACCATCTTGGTTTCAGCACCTGAAACTGAAACTGAAAAGGATGGTTATTGTGACACTATTTTCAGTCGCGTTTTTATGCATTTGTAGATAAAAAAAGACCGAACAATAAATCTTAATGAGGTTCCTGTCGTAATTTAGTATAGTAGCACACATCATACTACTAAATACCCAAAGCAACAAAATACCCAAAGCCCGACGACATGGCACTGAGTAATTGGACAAAAGGCCACTTCACAGTCGAGAACCTAAGATAACATTAAAATTTGTGACTAAAGCAAAAAAATTCCAGACAGATCCAAAAGGATACGGCACGTGTCAAGCAAGGTGAAACAGAATCGTCTAGTGACATTGTCAGATCAAGCCAATTAAGGATGCTCCTTCGCTATCCAGGATATGCAGTAACACTAACACACTAAAACGGCTCTAGGGGCTCCCAAGAGCTAAGCACCTTATATGACGACATCCTTACGCTCTTCCTGAACATGCTACACGTGGAGAGAACTGGCCATGACAATTAGTAAAGCCGTAGTACTGTGCTGTGCCCGGAAAATGAAGGTGCAATGCATACTCTGTTTTTTTTAAGAAAAAGGCAAAAGAGGAAAAATAAAAACTTTTGCTTGGACTTGACATGCAGTGGTACCAAGAAAAGCCCCGTAGAGCTGAGGATGGTTACTCTGAAAAAAAAGGATGAACTAGCGGGGATAGTATTCTTTGATGAGAAATTAGTGGATGAAATTCACCATTAAAATTATGCCATTATCTTAAGAAGAAAATAATCGTATCTGAATATGCTCGCTTCATCATCAGTACATACAAACTGGTGCAGGCTCTTATCACAACCGTCAGTGATGATACTCCTAAGGCTCCGTAACAAAAACGATAGGCATGTGCAGTATAGAAGGTACGCAATTGGAAACGATTGTCTAAAAACAAGACAGATAATGTGGTTTGGTGCCTGTCACTGTTCATTCATAATCATTTGATTGTTGAGATAGTGAGAGAGTAGAGGCCGACAAAAAGGTAGCATTTACTACCACCACCAATGAAAAATACGAGGAAAAAAAAGAAATTATACATACGTACTGTATGTTCCACGGCAACAAACAAAATGTCCAAAAAAAAAAGAAACAAGTTCAGAGTTTAATGGTGAAAATTCCGTACATGCGACATGAGGAGAAGATAAATCTTATTTCGGGTTTAAACATGAGAATGAATAACAGCAGAAAACAGACGGCTTACCGTGGCGCGCGTTTCTGAATTATACAACGAGCTACGTACGGCGCGCGGCTCCGTCTCCTCCTCCGATCCCGCGGGATGATCGATCGCCTCTCTTAGCTAGATGACCATCAACAAAATTCGATCGCGCAGCCCTACGGAGAAGGCATGATTCAAAGGCTGGGAAGGAAAGCCAAATTATTGATGCAGGTGCGGCGTGCGCAGGGACGGAGCGATCGATCCGGCGAGCGAGACGAACGCCACGACGGCGATGAGGGCCTCGGGAGCTCGTGCGCGCGCGGCAATGGCGCGGGTGCGGGGTGCGGCGAATGCAATAGGCTTTGTGGTCGGTGTCAGTCAGAATGTGGCTCGGCGTTGGAGATGGGAGGGGAGGCGGCGGCGGGAGGAGGTATTTATAATGGCGACGCGCGAGGAGAGGAGGGAGAAGACGGAGGGAGGTGTGGCGGCCGTGTGGACGGAGGAGGTGGGGGGGACCTCGCCGGGGTTGTGGTGGCGGAGACAGGCACTCTGCCCCGCGGGCCGTGTTGCTGTCGGGTCGCCGATGCGGACGTGGCGGATTCGTTCGGGACGACGCCTTTTGGCAGCGGCCCTGTGGCCAAAAATGCCTCGCCACCCCTGACCTCTGCTCCTCCTCGCTCCTGTTTCTTTCCCCGATTCATCGGCCCAGATGGTTGGGTTTCGTTTCGGCGCACACACGGCGCGCGGACTGTTCAATGAGACTGCACCGCAAGATGTTCTTTTTTTTAAAAAAAAAAATCAACCGCAAAATGTTTTATGATACCGCGTATCACGTGATCGAGCTCCAAGCGTATTTCGTAGGTCTCCTCTTGGTCATAATCAAGTGAGAAGCGATTCTCTATGATTTTTCTAGAATCAATGAACTCGATATAAGAAGTGGTTTTGTGCGAGAAATGAATCAGGAGAAGTGATTCTCTATGGCTTTCAGCTCCTGGCCTCTAGTTTATTTGCGAGAAATGACTTTTAGCATAGAATTACTTTCTTTTTCTTAAAAAAAAAGGATCACTTCAATGTAATATATTGCTTCGTAGCAGTGGCGGATCTATGATTTTAAACATTAGAGTACGGACCTAAGGGATGTAATTTACTAATGATATAATATAACATCATAAAATAGCTAGGTATATGGATTCATAAGGATACAATTCATCAACATTTATACAAAGGTAGTCACTGTCAAGGTCTTAATAAGCATACTAGCTTCTTGGTGATTCAGATATCAGAGAATCAGAGTGGAAGAATAAATCTTTTGTGCTTTATTGAGTAGTCGATAAAAAGTAAATCACCATTTCTCTTAATGTCATGCCCTGTAATATGAATCATTACAGTTCCTTTTTAAAACAAATTAGGCAAGAAAAATTACTGATTACTTAATAATAAAGATAAAGAAAAAGAAGACCTAGACTAGATAAACAACCATTTCCAACCTCAACGATTAAAAATAGTTAGCACAACTCTATCAACAACAATGAGGAAAGTTGCTAAAGACTGTTATTTGTCTTCCTAAATAGGTGGCGTTTCGACCTGAATATATTAAAAACTTCAAAACTAATGTATGTTTTGCAAACTTGTCCTAAAGGTCAAAAGGAAAACATGCCTTGAAAACATGTTGTGGGCTAGACTTAAGTTTGAGGGTTGAGACTTCTTATTTTTTTTTATTTGATGTAGTTGTAAGCTTCTAAACACCAGAATCTCTCTTTGTCTTTAGACTATAACAAATTGCGAACTGCCACTATTTTTCTTAACAAACATGGAGTATTGATATTTTATTTTCTATCTAATCCATCCAAAAATATAATTATGATATTTATTTACATAGTCAAACTAATTTAACTGTGATCAAGTTTATAAAAATGGTTTTAATATTCAAAGTCTAAATAGGCTTACTATAAGAACATATTTCATAATTGATTTAATACTTATTATTTTATATCATAAATATTAGTACTTTATATAATTATAGTTAAATTTTAAATTATCTAACCAAAAAAAGTAGAATTGCATATTTTGTGAATGGAGGAAGTACTCCCTCCATACACAAAAGAATATAATTATGAGATGTCAAACTAGTTCGACCAAGTTTATAGTAAATAATTTTAGTATTTATGTATCTAAATAAATATATTATGAAAATATTTTTAAAATTAGTTTAATGATATTTATTTTTGCGGTATGAATGTAAGTACTTTTTAATATAGTTTTGGCCAATTGCTCAAAAATGAGAATTACATTTTTTTTCCTCGACGTAGACAGTGTAAGGCCTTGTTTAGTTGCGAATTTTTTTAGATTTTGCTACTGTAGCACTTTCGTTTTTATTTGACAAACATTATCTAATCATGGAGTAACTAGGCTTAAAAGATTTGTCTCGCGATTTACAGGCAAACTGTGAAATTAGTTTTTGTTTTTATCTATATTTAATGGTCCATGCATATGTCGTAAGATTCAATGTGACGGGGAATCTTGAAAAGTTTTTGGTTTTTAGCTACTGTAGCACTTTCGTTTTTATTTGACAAACATTGTCCAATCACAGAGTAATTAGGCTCAAAAGATTTATCTCACAAATTACAGATAAACTGTGTAATTAGTTTTTATTTTTGTCTATATTTAATGCTCCATGTATGCGACTAAATATTTGATGTGACGGGAAATCTTGAAAATTTTTCTGAACTAAACAAGGCCTAAACAAGGCTTCTACTCCACCAATCGCGTGACAACGCTTGTTTCCCATCACTTTCGTCGTTAACATCCAGAATCCAACATCCAGTATCCGCAAAATTTCTGTGCCATGTAGTACTTTGCGATGGAACACTGATGTAAAGTTTGGATGGAAAAAAAAATGCTTGGATGCAGACTGTCACTCTGTCAGTCAATCAGGGAATAAACCCGAGAATATCCAAAAGGCCAAAGCCTCGTCGTCTTTCCGCGGAGGCTAGAGAGGCCAACCGCCTCATTTTTTTCAGTCCCGATCAGTACTGTAGCTCCTAGCAAAAAGCTGGGGACGATTTTTGATACAGAATCTCCAAAGATGCGGCGAACATGCTTACTGTACATGCTATGTACAGTACGTACCTGCTTACGATACCGGCATGTGAAATCGGTACCTGCTAGGGATCGCAAGCGCCACGTGTAATCCCTTTGTATGATCTCGATCGGCCATTTACCTGTAAATCATAAGCTTCGCAGTCCACTTTGTATTAATGTGAAGTTTCAGAACAACGAACATTCTTTCGTTCACATGTTAGTTGAAATTGTTCGGGACCAAGTAGTGTTGCTTTAATACAATGACAGCATTCCGGTGAGATCTTGAAATTTCCACGTGAAGATCAAGGTCATGAGGAGATAAACTAATACGGTAGCAGACACGATGTTAGTTAGGTACAGTGTGTCTAGCACACTAAGAAAAAAAAGTGCAACTTTCGTAAGTACTCCCTCCATCGCCCTAAAGAAAAATGTCATTGTCGGATAAATTTCTTTTATTAGCAACATTTGTATCGATCCAATACATTCTATGATTCATCTAATGATAACAATCATACATAAACAAAGATAATATTTTCTTATACATATTTGGTTAAAATTGAAATATTTGTCTTCTTAGAAAGTGAGAACAATGACACTCTTTTGTAGGAGGAAGGGAGCATCGGCATAGATTTGAGTGTGCATGTGAGAATCCACATTTATATCAAAATTAATTCTATTTAATCCCCATTTTTAATCAATTAATTCATTTCAGCTTATTTATTTACATTTTTTTTTTAGCAAAGTGCATGGCCGGCCTCTAAACTTGTTGGGCTGTGACAAGCCGGTCCATGAACTTAATAGCAGATTGGGCCTAAATGACAATGAAACATAGATTATGGATTTAAATAGCTGTTTTGAGAGTTCATGGACCGGCTTGACACAGTCCAATAAGTATAGGGGCCGGCCATGCACTTTGCTCTTTTCTTTCCGAAGTCTAATTTGGTACACATAGGCTTCCTTCTGATTTCGTGAAATTTCCTACTTACCGATTATGAATTGTAAATTTAGCATAGAATTGACTATTTCACACTGCAAGCGACCAAATTTGCTAGATGCCGTTAGAAAAATCTACTGGAGTTGTTTGCTACAGAAGTACAGAACACTGCAGCTTGCGACAAGAATACAAGCAAGCAGCTGCCCATGAAAGATAAACCAAACTCCTCCGTCATTGTCTTCTTTTCTGCAGGAGGCTACTGTTGGGACGACTTTTAGAGTTGCCACGTCGACGTGTTCTCGTCATATCGTGGCACATGGGGCAAAGGCAAATACTGGCCAAACCGCTAAAATGGATGGCTCCTAGATATTACCACAGTACAAGTGCTAGCGTACTACAGGACTGCAAGGGATGTACCAAAGGATATTCCCTCCTCACTACTAGCTTTTCCCGTTTTTTTTTTATCTCTGCTTTCAGAAGGTCGTCATCGTGGATGGCGAAACTGCCGGAAGAATCAGCACACTCGTCAGCTCGATCGTTCCAACGACACATCAGCTCAGAATCCCGATGCAAACATATTTCTCCAGCGTGCTTATGCTAATGGCGGCAGCATCGATCGTCTCAACGTTCATGTGTGCTTGTTCACCTAAACGGTCGGTCACATTCAGCCCATCTAAACACCAGGTAAACGGTAAACGTTACGCGGTGATACGCCATTTCTGTTTAGTTAGCCGTATATCTTATTTAATTAGCTATTTAGCACATTTAAATTTTCGTTTAGCTCATATAATAGCTAAAATAATCGGTGGCCAACTGTCTACAGGTTAGCGTTGAGAAAAACGCTGGCTTCAACGTGAAGAGGTTGATAAGGTCTCCTGTGTCTGTTTCTATTCAGTATCCCATCAACTCTACTACTACACATCGATCTGCATCAGTGCATCTCGTCCAAGGCCGCGTCAGAGTGCTCTTCGATGACGACGACGCTTCCTATCAGTCGTTACCGTCGGGGTCGCGTATCATCGATCCTGTGATGCTCCTTTTCCAACCTTTCGAAGCACTGCATATCGCGGGGCCACTGTAGAATTTGTCATGACTCATGGTCTTTGTGCAGTGGCCCTAGGATGTGCACTGCTGCTTTCGATCACATTTTCTGTGGTCACAAATTCATCGTGTACTTTTGATCGGAAGGAGTTCTTGTTCACCGTCTGACAAGACCATGAAAAAGGCAACACGAGGCACACGACCAGCATGTCTCCAAGCCTCAAACCCAACCTTTTTGCACCGCGACGGATCTTGGAATGGAATATTCCAGTGAAGCAAATAATGACATCATCAAAACAAGTATATCGCTTTGTGTTGAGGTAAATTCTATGTTTTGAGAATAAAAATGAACTGGGGAAAGAATAGCATGCAGATTTTACCGTTGCACCTGTTTCTATACGACGCATGGAAACCAGTCTGTACATCGCCATGTACTACACAATTCCAATTCACTACAATTATTTTCTCGTGATTCACCGAGAAGTAGGAAGTATATCAACAGAGCTGGAAGCTATCCGAGCACAAATATAGATAAATACTGGCACAGGCAATGAGATTACATGAACTGAGGCTGATCTGCTTGATCAGACAACAGTTCCCAAAAGAGAGATACCCATAGTCCTCAAACAATGAAAAATGGTACTGCTGTGAAAAGATCCACTCATTTGCAAATGCAGCTGAACAAACCTCTTTATATTAGCACATCCTTTCGAAACTGTCAGCACCTCCAAGCAGTCGTCAGACTTGCTGGTTCCAGTGCCTTACATTTTACAACCGATTATTCCCCTGTCTTGAAATTCATTCCAGGACAAAACTACAGTCCATAACACAGACTCTGCTCCTCACTTCACTGCCAGACAGATCGACTGAATCTCATATCCTTTGCGACAAATGTGGGGCATATTACAAAAAGAACGGGCCACCAACCACAACCTCAACTCATTATGCGTATTTGTAAGAACTCCCTCATAAAATACATGAGAGAAACTAATCTAGAACACTATGTTCATTAGGTTTGGGCTCCATCTACCCACTGCCAAACCTTTAGCTCACCAGTTCCATCCCCGGTAAAAAATAAACCACCAGGACCCATTTGTATTGCCCTAATTTCTTGTTTGGAGAATAGTCTGCCTCGATCATTGAACCTATACAACAAGCAAGAGTCACTCCTGAACATTATAAATAAAATACATGAAAAATATCATAATATTGCAGCTTGCTTACGATGGCAAATCATATAGGCGGACAGTGTTGTCATTTAATGAACACAATAGCACAGGTTTTGACTGTGCATCAGGCATACCACTGAGGGCAAGTGCACCCTGAAGACAGAAGATAACCATTAGCATAACCATCACAACATAAGAAAGGGTAGTAAAGAATTGCATGTTATAGAATATAAATTGGCAACAATCATGAACGCTGTTTAATGAAAAGAAATGCTAAACTGCTGACAAAATGAATGATTCTCATGGACAGTAATGACTAATGAGTACAGGCAGAAGTAATACTTCTCAATTCAAAAGCTCAGAAGAAAAAAAAGAATAGTACAGATACAGCAACTGTTCTTGGTTTTAATGTGCAGTGCAGTAGCTAAAAGTGGTTAGCCGGGAATATTTAAAGGAGTTAGAGGCTGTTCGTGATTGAGAATTCGAAATACTATTCTAAATTATTGTCCCTTAGGAAGATTAAAGCATTTTAAGGGCTTAGTCGGCTGACGTTTCTTCTTCTCTGAAATTCTATTTTATGGAAGATGTGCATGTTATAATCTCTTTTTCAGGTTTGTGTACTTCTCTACCAGTTAGGGTGTACTTTTTGGGGTGACTACAAATATGACTGAAATAAAGGCCTGTTGTTGTCCTCTTGGGCACGTTTCGATCTCTTTCCTACCCTTACTTGATCTTGCAGGGCAAAGGATAAATATTTGGTAGGAATACTAGCTTGCTTTGCTAGGCAAGCTTGCTGCCACTACCAAGAAAATCCTCGTTGAGCCAGGTCAGCCAATTTGGCTATCCCACTTGGGCAAGGTTAGCACGAGCTGTGAGGAAAAACACCAGACACAAGGAAACAGGTGTGATCCAGAGCCAGCCGACCAACATGCCTCGCCGACCCTGGGGACCTGCTTCTTGTGGCCATATATTATTTTATTCCAGAGGTCTTTCCATGCATATCTGGGTACGAAAGGCCCAAGCTCCTATTATTGCACACGACTGCCTACCATCAAGAGATGGAAATCAGCTAGGCTAGGCTTTTCTGGTCAAGTCTCCAGTTACTCAGCGAGCATAGATGTTAGCTAAATAACAGTGCACATACATTACTGATAAAAAAAGTAAATCATTATATATTGATACGATCGAACCGCTAGTCTAGTTCTTGGATTGCTTAAGTTTCAACATAACTTACATAAGACAATAACTATACCTGGATGGTTAACACTAAAAAAACAAGACAATTCCTTATGTACCATTAAAAAGATTGAAACCCTATATCTGCCATGAAAAAAGTTTGTTGCCATGCCTATTTTTCCTCGTTTCGATTTTTTATTCCCTGTGTATCACTGCCATCTAAATTTGCTGACACAGTGGCTAACGAGGGTCCACAATGTCTATTTTCATTCACCACACAGGCCTCAAGATCACTGGAACACAGTTGTACAAGAATCGGAGCAAAGGGGATGCACGCTTGATGCAGGCCCGCTGAGGCGCTGAATGCTAGTGGTCGGTGCAGCAGCCTGCTATGATGCCGCCAGCTCCGCTCTCCCTCGGACTTGCATCGCACGCACCTTGCCGTCCTGCCATGTCTCACACCCTTCACCTCAGCAACTTGTGTCTTCGTCACCACGCACATAAGCCACTATGCATCGGAGGCCGGCATTCCTTGCTGCAGTGTCGCCTGTCTCGCGTTCTGCTGTGCGCGCAGCCACAGGCCTCCCATCCAACACCTGTCCTGTGCTCCGCCTCGTGCTCGCGTTGTGCAGCCACTGGTCCGCAGTCCGACGCCTAATGTGTGCTCTCCTTCCCTTTCGCCTCTTGACTACCAAATCAACATGGACCACGATGAGGACGACCTCACATACGCTGAGCGCCGGGCCGCAGTTAGACTCGCCTCTGCCATGGCGGTTGAGAGGCAGGTCTCGCTGCCGTCATCCTTTGCTGCCATGTTGTCGCTGCAAGGCCCGAACATGGCATCCCCACCGGAGTCGATGCCTGCTGCCAAGAACACACCCCCTTCCCTTCCCCTAGCCCGCCTCCACCACAGGACAGAGCACACCTCAGCCCCAATAGCGCTTTGATGTGCCAGGATGTCGTTTTGTGGCACCAGTGTGATGCCCGCTGTCAGGCGGACAGGGCGACAGAGTAGAGCACCCTGCTGCTCTGCACGTCCTCTGCAGATACCAACGGCTGCAGCACAGACAGCGCCTCCATGATGTCCTCGTCGCTGATCCGCAAGTGTGCTTCTTGTGCACGAAGCAAGTGGCACCCACACCCCCAAAGCATCCAGCAGGCGCACCCCCCTTCCCTGCACAAAGAGCTGGCCCACGGCTCCGTCCGAGATGTTGGAGATCTTGGACTTAATTGGACAGAGCTAGTGCCTAATGTTCTTCAGAGGAGAGAAATCAAGGGAGGAAGAGAAGCTGTCTAGCTTGCTTGTTCGGTGCAGAAGAAGCAAGGGAATTTTGATCTTTTTTGATGGTTTACATGTTTCTAAAAACAATCTGGAACACCCCCCCCCCCCCCCCCCTAAAAAAACACCTGGGGAACAGGTGTAGCCAAATTAGCCCCGGGTTTTAATTGGAAAGGTGGGTCACAATACAGACTATAATAGCACAACAGACATGCGACAATTAAGATTGTTACTAGTGTACGGTCTTGTACCTGATCTTCTTTGTGCGTATATGTTACTTCTAAGTTTCCACTCTCTGTAGCTGCCCAAACCTGCGCCATGATAAATATTAGAGCCATGAACAGCTTTGACAAGGGAATTGCCTAATATGGATGGATAGATAGATAGATAGATTTATGAAATTACTCAACAAAATGATGGCGAGATGGGACTAACTTTTATTGTTTGATCCAAAGAGCAAGATAATAGAAATTGATCCCAGCACAGCACAGACATAACAACATCGGTATGATCAGAAAGAGTCTGTATGCACTGCAGTGTTGCCAAATCCCATACCTGAAATTCACACCTTTGTCATTATTATTTAGAGAATGTGACTTAACAAGCACAGACATGGATATTTCTGTTGTCTTTGATGGAGAAATGTAAAATGTGATAAAATAACATCTGAGAGCTATTACGAACAAGGAATTCAATTGACAATTCAGGCACATTACAACAAGTGACATCCCATTTTCCCAAAAAGAACAAAGACTCCAAAACGCTGGAGTAACAAGCATTCATTGCACCAGGAATAAATTTAACTTTCAGTTGCACCACCATGTACATATCTTCTATCAACTAGCACACAGACCCAGCACTGAGAGGTATCCTTTGGCAATCAAATTATTGAGTACTATAGTATAGTGCATTTCTTTTCTTTTCTTTTCCAGACACTAGTTCCAAATGTTCTGCAGCCAATTGAAATATCAACACAAAACGTCCATGCAAACTGGCTACTATATGGTAATCAAGGGATTGTCAACTGCAGAGCAGATACTATATGATGCATGCTTGTACCACCTACATAACGAGACTACAAAGGTGCCTAATCAGGACCAGATTTGCACCAGCATTAAGTTTCAATATTTTCCTGAATTTATGTTGATTGAAATACTAAGTATAGATTCAAGAGATGATCATATATGACTGTTAAATAGCAACATCCGCCAGTTAAATACAGAGAAACTTATAACTATGTTTAGCACGAGGGATTAATTGAGCATGCAGTGCACTGCAAACTTCAACCACAGGGAACAGAAATGATAAAAAAGAAATATGGTTTTAAGTGAAGGTTGGCATAAAGCAAGGGAGTCAAACATCAAGAACTTAAAATCTCATGACGCACATATACTTCTTCGTAAATTGAATCTATATCTTAAGACCTCATGAGTGCGAGTGAACAAGCTTTGCATACTCTGATAGTTTTATCCATCGAAGCAGAATAAAGCCTCATGCCTCCTACTATCAATGAAACAACAGCAAGCTTATGGCCATCAAGAGAAGCAGCTGGTTCAAAACAGTTAGTTGCAGCACTAAATCTCCATGCTAAAATCCTCCCGTCCTGCACAAAGCACAAAAAAAGAGAATCTAATAAATGAAGAATTTGAAGTTTCAAGACAAAGCAAAGGTAAACCAAAAATACGGAAGCTTACTTGTGTTGCAGCAAAGAGTAACTCACTGGCAACGGCGAGTGCATAGACTTGCCCAGTTGGTCCGGTAAGGCTCATTTCCGCTGCTGTTTGCATATTCCAAACCTGAAGGGAAAGACTACGTATTCATGCATGCAGAACACTAATGGTGATAAACTTCATCAGAATATAAAAAGAGCTAAGGGAGCAGCAGCAGTGCCTAGTGTCCAATTAGATGATAGGTGGGAGAGTCGTAGCCTATCGCATTGATGAGCTAGTGCTAAGTTGCCTCAACTTCTGTAACAGTGAGCAATGCGCAAATTTGAAGTATTGCATACCTTCACTGCATCAGGCATTCCAACAAATAACCATGGACCTTCAATGATCATGCACCCAACCTCACGACCAACAGGGATGATACCGGCACACTAACAGACCACCAACAGCAAAGAAGTACTGAAATTTTGTCACAAGGAACATACAAAACTCTCGAAGATTCAATCTAACGGCATCTCAGCTACCTGGCCAGTTTGGCAATCCCACATGCGAACAGTTCCATCCTTACTACCGGAATACAGCTTGTCTGACCCCGCGGGTAATGCAATGCCCGTAACACCCTGAAGGCATCCAATGCGTCTCAGTTAGAAAACTTACTTGTTTTCACCAGAGGGCAAATTAGCAGAGATCAAACTTTACCTTCTCATGGCCCTTGAGCGGGGTAAGCATCGTGACACTATCGCTTATGCAGTAGCTGTGCGGATAGCGGCACCTCTCGCCATAGCTGCATTCGGTACCGGCGAGAAAGAACTTGCAGGGCCTGTCAGGCGGCTTGTGGCTCACAATCCCGCTGCCGCCTCCGGGGCCCTTCCCCCATCTACTGTGACCGCCGCCGCCGCCGCCTCTTCCTCCGGTGTGGGGGTTGCGCCAGACGTTCCCCCCGGGTCCACTGGGGCGCTTGGGCGGCGCAGCCTCGGGGAGCTCGCTGTGGAGGAAGGGGCACGGGAAACGGTTGCACCGCCCGGCGCGCCAGTAGTTGCAGACCTTGCCGTTGGTAGATGACGGAGCACCGCCGGAGCCCGGGCCGAGGCGATGGTGCACTCGCTTGTTGCCGAATCGCCCGTCGGTCTCTATGTCCATGGGCGGCGGCGACTAGGGTTTGCTGGGCTCGGGAGCAGATAAGCAAACAGGTAGGTAATATGGTGAACGCAACCTTGGTGCGCGCGGCGGCGGTGAAGCCGGGTACAGATAGATAGATGTGGGAAGTAGTCGGCCGCGTGGAGGCGACGCGGCGATGGCTCGCCGGAGCGGGTGCGGAGATCCGGATCGGAGAGGAAAGGAGCGGTGGCCTGGTTGCTGGGTCGGGTTCAGCTCGCGCGGTCGCGGGCGGAGGGAGGGCCCGACTCCGGGCTTCGGCTACTGATCGTTGTGTTTATGGTACGCGGCCCACAGGTCAGCCCATACGTACCAGCTGACACCGCCGACTGATGACCGGTTGCCGGAAGGTGCTTCCATGGTTCGGCTTCTAGACTCTTCTTGCTTAGGGCTCGTTCGTTTTGCCCTCATTCCTTCTAGATTCATTCCAAAAGATCAAATATAATACAAATTATCATAGGATTCTAAGTTGAAATTAATCCAGATGTCCATTCCCTGTGAAACGAACGAGCCCTTAAGGAGAAAAGGGTCAATTACTAGATGCCCCTGTTTTCAACTTCGATTACACATTTGCCTCTGTTTTTTTTTTTACTTTGCAAGATTGTCCCCATTTTTTCAACCTGAACCAACGGGGTGTCCCTACTCCGTCTATAGTCTGTGATGGTGTTAAGTCAAGACTAAATAGACAATTTTGCCCTTGTGATATTACCTCTGTTTTTTAAATAAATTTGCAAATATAGACCTATGATTATTTGGACTGCACTGTTATTAAATTTTGAATGGACTCAAATATATTTTGAATTATAGTTGGCATTAATTTCAATAGCATTTTGTTATAATTTGACAATATTTTACTAGAATTATATTTCAAAAATGTTGTCAAATTCTAGTAAAATCCTAACAAAATGTTATCAAATTAACTCAAATTCCAACTATAACACGAAATATATTTGAATCCACTCAAAATTTTATAACAGTGTAGTACAAATAGTCATAACAATCCATATTTGCAAAATCATTTAAAAAACAGGGGCAACAATGCAAGGGCAAAAGTGTCTTTTTAGTCTTGACTTAACACCATTACATACTGTAGATGGAGTAGGGGCAATGTCGTTGCTTCAGGTTTGAAAAACAACAACAAACTTGAGAAGTAGAAAAAATAAAGGGCAAATGGATAGTTTGAGTTCGAAACAGGCGCATCCAGGCGATTGCCCCAAGAGAAAACGACTTCAGGAAAAATAGTTTGCATGAGTATAGTGATTAAAGTCTCCTTTGCCTTTTCATCTCATCATATATGAACATTTACGATCATTGTGTTTGTAAATAAATTATTAGCATACACTAGGCATCTAGAAATAACAGTCATTTGGTTTCCCAAACTTTGTAAGATGACCTTCAACAGTAGAGTGGATTTTACTGTTACCTATTTCTTTTTAGGACGATCAAGATACATATATGGGACTTCTAAATTAAAATCTAAATGTGAAAATTACAACACTGAGAAATGTATGGGATGATCAAGATTCATTGTGTAGTCTCCCTAACGAAACTAACTCTAGTGGTTTTGCAAGTCCATAAAGAGCACAACTACACAATTCTAGTGACCAGGATACTATATTAAGCTAGCTAAGTCACTAAAATTGAAATACTAGATAGTTTTGTACACCTAGGATGCCAAGTCCCACTAGTTTCTACTCAGTGGATTGTAAGAACACAATGAATTGCACCAGAGTAGAGTGATCAATACCACAAGATGAATACACAAAAGATACATCTATGTGCTTCGGTAACTTTTTGGTCACCTACGTCCAAGTTGAGGCAAGCCTAAGAATCACCGCTCTATTAAGACATAATAAACCCGCAAGGCTAACTCTTTGTCACAAGGCGCATCTCCAAGCCTCTATCCCACTAAAGTTGCTATTTGCCAACTCTAGCGAGGGTGAGCACATGCACCCCTCATAATTCACCTCGGTAGCATCTCACAATCATCAATTGAGTGTTTCAACAGAGTCGCCACTGCTCCTAGCTATCTAGGCAGCGACAACAACCAAGACTAACAAGAAACACATACAATCAATGCAATCACTAGCGGCACTAGATGTTATCTCTCAAAGCAAATGCGCTAGATCACTCCAATCTCACTAAGAAGACAACCTCTAGCAAGCAAATAATAGTTGAGTTGCTTCTTGAGTTCTAATGCGCGCATGCATGTATTGGCAAAGGGAGTCCTAGAGTTCCCACATATGCCTTGCTACATTTGTAGCATCATTCAAGAAACTAGTACTTACAAGTTTGAGACAACTTTCACGAGGTCACCGAAGAGCTCTAGTGGGTCACCGAGCTTGCCACCAAATCTCTCAATGGCTATTGATAGTTTGACAGCCAAAACCATCTGTTGAAGCGCTCCAAGTTTTTGCGGGTGCACTCGACAATTTTGGTGAGCACAAGTCCTCATGTGTGCAAAAACACCCTATCTAGAAACTTTTCGAGTGCTAAGCTCTAGTGCCCATATCTAAAGTTCTCGTGCGTGCTACCTGTCAAAACCCTGAGCTCTAATGGTTACATCTCTAGTGCCATCGGAAGGCTTGGTTGCCTTGTCGATATTCAATAGGGGTTAGGGCTAGTGCTCTAACTTCCGGTGACCTAACATGTGCTAGCCACCGAAGAGCTCCCGGTGGATAATTAAATTGAGCCGATCACAACCACCTTAAACTCAGTGGGTGCACTCTAGTGCCCACCAAAGAACTTATTTTCTCAAACTTTTTCTCCAATAATAGTTCTCCCACGAGATAGCCATCACCTTTTCTCTAATGTCCCTAACCAAACATCGGATAAAAAAAGTAGGGTGTCTTACCTTGTCCATATTCCGCCCCAAATGAAACACCAATTGTCTTTCAAGTAAATACTTATTTTTTAAAGAAAAACTCCATAAAAGCTTTGGCATGTTTCAAATGTGTCTTAGCCCACTTTTTCTGTAGAGGGCCCAGCCCAACCATGAAGGCTTGACAATTTATGGAGTATTAGGCCAGATTGGAAATACTCCACAAAGCTTTCTTGAAGGCTTGATGATGCTAAGGCCCACTACTTGAAACTGACGGTGCGTGGCAAATTCCAGGCCTCGAGAAAATGAGGATGAAGAAAAGTAGGAGTAGAAAACAAACAGGGGCAACAGCAACACATCGAAGCGATAAGGCCATGGTCACCGAAGGCAATTTCTACCTCACGCTTCAAAGCAGCATCGGCCGCTGCTTTTCACCGCCGCTGCAGCACCACGGCTCACGGTGCGCCGCGCACGCACTCCCAATGGCACCCGGCGCCGGCGGCATCAGGGCCTGCTCGCCAGACCTCCCATCACCCCGGCCAAAACTCGCAAATTCGACGAGAAGACCACGCGCTTATTCCGCTGCCAGTGCGCTACCGAGCCGACTCCCACGGCCTCCGTCGATCAGACGCGGAGCCGTGGCGGTAGCATGCGCGAGCGAGCAGCAATCCTCCCCGGCCGTCGCGGCAAAGGCGGCTCGGCCCGAGCCCGACACGCTTAGCGTCGAGTTCCGGACGCGGGACGGCTGCCGGCTCGGCATCGCCAGGTACCCGGACTTCGCGTACAACGCGCAGGGCGGCCGCGGCGTGGGCGCCGGGTGCGGGGAGGATGGCACGGTGGTACTCGTCGACTTCGACGTGGCCACCCTGTACATCCCGTCCATGTCCGGCGCGACGACCAGGTTCCTCGGGCTGCCGCTACCGCCGTTCCTCAAGATCGACATCTTGCCCGAGGCACTGGGTGGAACCATCGACCGAGCCACTGGTCAGGTAACCGCGTGCGTGTGCGTCTCATCCCGTGGAAGATTAATTAATCCCGTGCTCTAGTTTAGTAACAGGACTCAGAGTATGTGATGATGAACAAGATCAGAATTCAGTAGTCGCAAAGGCCTTTAACGAAATGCTGTTGACAAGCATTGTGCTTTGAAGGTTGATCTCAAGTTCAGGTCGAGGTTCTGCTTCTCGGTGGGAAGCGTCTACAAAGCGCCGCCATTGTTCGTTGAGACAACACTGACCTCCGAGGAGTCGAGGGGAGCCATAAGATCCGGCAATGGAGAAAGAATGGATGGAGAAGGGAGATGCAAGCTGGTTGGGGTGGCCGTCGTCGACCCAATTGATGACCTCTTCATGAACACATTTCTCAGCCTGCCGACCGAGTGCATTGCTTACTTGAATGCCACCATTTCCATAGCCACAGCGAGATGAGCGTGTTATTTATTGCTGGTATACATATATTGCAAATGCGCGCGTCTTGTAAAGATAAAAGACTAGCCAAGCCTCGGCCATATGGCTCCAATTCAAATGGGAAGCCTGAAGTACACAACCATCGATCATCATCGCTAGCCCATTGACACTGTTGTGTGTATCATAAGTCAGCGAATCCCTTGTGTCTAAAAAGAGCATATGTATAATTAAGGGGCCATTTTGTTTAGGCTTATGTGTGCTTGGCTCCAGCTTCTTCTTCCCTAATTCGAATTAGTAAGTCCTATAGCGATGAAAAAAAGCTCAGCCTAGAGAGAAGGCAGGAGAGTTACGGTTTGGAGACTTCTACCGGCTCCATTATAGTTGTGCTATAATAGCAGAGCCGGAGCCCCTAAAATTGCACCAAACATAGCCTAAAGAAAATTAGAGTACATGACGAAAGAGTCAATACAATCAAATCAAATGCAAAAAAAGGTCTGCAACCCGCTACTTGCGTGGTTCATCTCACCAGCGTTCCCGACGTACTCCTCAGTCCTGATACCTGAAGTCAGACAGGAACTTCTAGTTCTAGCTATGCAGCGGCGGCGCGAACCCGCGGGAGGACTGGGTAAAAAAAGAGAGAAATCGCTGTGATTCTGTGAGCTGGCGGTTAGCAGGGGCACTACTTTTGTTGGGTTGGGAATGGCACTTGCGGTCCGAGCCGCCCGACCCCAGAAGAGTGAGGGCGACAACGAAGAGTGAGACCGTCACCCGCCAGCCACTCCGAGCTCTGAAGTGACGTGAGACCTCACTATGGTGTGGACCGCGTATTCGCTCCCGCGGCTTGCCAGCTGAGGCCACTGCACTAGCTACGGCGTTTCATTGACATCGTCAAAAGCCTTTTCCGTTATCTGGTAGCCCGTAGCGGTCACCATCAGCTCCAACGGAACGGAAACCACGAGCTCGCACTCTGTAAGACGCAATGCAAGACAAGACGAATGTTCTCTTCATTAAAAAAGACCGGTGGTGCTCCTCCTTAAGACCCTCTTTAGAACAATGCAAAGACATAGAAATAGAAAAAAAAAATCTGCAAGAATACAGTTGTAAAATAGAGGATTGAGAACATAGGGATTTTGAAGGAACAATCATTGGATAGACCGTAGAAAAAATATGTAAAATTTACCAAGAGATTTCGGTAGATCCTAACTTTCTTATATTTTTCCTCCAAGATACTCTCGAATTCCAAATTATAAGCCAATTTTGTTTTGTTATGAGTAACTAACTTTTGCTATTTCGCTATGCCTAGATATGTAGTAAAAATTATGTGCCTAGAAAAGCCAAAATAACTATAATTTAGAATAAAGAGAGTAGCAACCAAAAAGAAAAATGCCTACACTATTCACCCCCTAGAGCTAAAATTAAGTTTTATGAACAAAAATCACACTCCAACAGTCCCCCTATTCAACATCCTATATGTTTTAGTGGTATCCTAAACTATCCTCTCTCCCTCTTAAATTTCGAGATGTCATGTTGTCCACCACATACACTATTTGAGATAACTCAAGGTATACATATCAAAACACAACCGCCGCATTATTATTTACCGTGTAGCATTAGAGTAAGGTTTTGAAGCACATAAACTTAGCAGCAGATTAGTTTGATCATCAGGTGCAACAAGCCAAGTTCTCAATTCAGCGTCAATAATTTTGTGGCTTATTACTGGTGCAGTGGTGCTGATAGCACTCTGAAGATCACCATTACCATGCATGCATTATGCAGTTACATCTCTTGCTCCAAATTAAAAGACCACAAGAGTCTACCAAACTGAGAAGTCCCAGCCTTCTAGCTCCTCCTGATCACGCTTCATCAGAAGAGCAGGGGTACGGGTACGGACAAACTAGGAAAGGGCAACTACCACTACATTTCACCGGTACTAGATTCTTCCCGAGGCTGTACAGGGAAGTTATTTGCCCAATGCAAATGCAAGCTAGTAGCTTGCTTCAAATGCGCGCGATCGGTGATCAGTAGCTCCAGAGCTTGACCTCACCGTCGTCATCGTCGTCACCGCCACTGGTGGACGAACCAGCCATGGGTGGTGGATCAATGAGCATCCCTTGCGCCATGTCGAGGTACCCCTGCATCCCGAAGTCGAGCCTGTCGTCGATAATGCAGTACGGGTCATCGACTACGCTCTGCGTCGTCGCATCCAGCGGCGTAGTATCCGCCGCCTCCTCGGCGGTGGCCACATTGCCCTGACGATCAGGCGCCGGCCGGAACTGGTCCGCCGCGACGGCGGCCGCCCGGCGTATCTCGTCATGGCCGGAGCCCATGGGCGGCACCCTGAGGAGCCGCGGCGAGTCTGCGAAGTTGAGGCAGGCGGCGCGCCCCCGCAGCGCGAGCGCGGCGACGTCGTGCGCGCGCGCCGCCATCTCGGCGGTCTCGAAGGTCCCGAGCCATATCCGCTGCTTGCCGTGCGGCTCCCGCACCTCGCAGACCCACCTCCCGGGGTTCCTCCGCCGCACGCCCTTGTACACGGGGTGCCGCGTCTCCTTGAACTTGGTCCGCCCGGCTCGCCGCTTCGGCGGCGCCGACGACACCGTCATGTACGACGAGGAGGAGCCGCCGTCGTCGCCGTCCACGCCGCCGCTGACGCCACCGACAGGGGACGGCGTTCCAGAGGAGTAGTCGCTGAAGGATGCGGCGTCCATGGGTGAAGGGCGGGTGTGGTGGTGGCCGTGGCGAGCGGGGGGGAGGAGGAACGTGTGTCGGAGCATTTGATTTGAAATTTGGAGGGAAAGGTGGCGGGTTATATAGGTTAGCGCGTGGAGAGCGACGTGGCCGCGTGCACTGTTCCAACGCGGTGCGGCTCGGGAGGCGCCAGCCAGGTAGTGCGACTTGATGGGTCGGTCTGGTAGGGGGTGCTCGGGACTTGGGGAGAGAGGGCGGGCTCGTCGGGCTCGAAGTGGGTCGGAACCAGCTGGAGCTCGCGGGGCCGGGGGACGGGGATGGGGACGCGCAGGCATGGCATCCAAGTTGGCCGCCTGCGCCGGGGCCTCCGTCGCTGCTGTTGGGCGCGCGCTAGCTGCTGGTAGTAGTAGGGCTCTTTCGCTGACGGCGACGTGTGTTGAAAAGGCACCTAGCGGAACTCTCGAGTGTGAGGAGGCTGGACAGTTTGTGCGAGACGGATAGCGTGGGGGATTCTCTGCACGCCGTACGCGCGGGTCCAGTGCAAGTGATGGGAAAGGGCCACGCAGAGGATCCCACGCCACGCGGCCACGGTTAGGCGGCAGTTATATTGGACTTGGTCCGATGATGGTAGGGGAGGGGCGAGGGAGAGCGACTCGGCGTATCGCTGGCGCTAGGCTCCGGCTTCCAGAGAATGGCCTCTCGGCTCGTTTTCGACCGGCCGGATCGATCGGATGGATAAATAGCGACCGCTAGCTTGGCAGGCAGTGCACGCCCGCAAGTTGCGCGCCTGCCGTGCTGCTAGAACGTCGCCGTGGAAACCGACCTTGGCTGCCTGCTGAAACCAACGCATTTCCGTGGATTGCTCGTGACGGACGTACGAGTTGGAGTGTACTCCGTATTACTATTTGACTTCTTCTCGTCCTGGACTCCCATGAATTCGTTCTCAACTTCTTCGGGGTTTTTTTGTCAACGCTGTTCAGTAACTTCTTCGGGGATTTTGTCAACGATGTTCTGTAGAAGCTGCCATACGACAGCATGCTCTAGAAGAATCGTACGAGCTCGATTATGTATATTCGTATATATAATGACGACTAAAGCTTCAATAGAAGAGTCTTGGAGTTTTTTTTTCTTTTGCTACTTAATTGTATAAGACGTTTTGATTTTAAGTTATGTTTTCGGTTTGTATAATTTGGAATGGAGGGAGTAGATATAGTTGTTCTCGATCGAGAAAAAGGTGTTTCACCTAAAGGAGCAAATAAAGGAATGTACCACCAAGAAATAGACATTGTTATCGGTTTATAATTATTTTCACCACTTAAGCGATACACCACAAGATGCTTAAGGAGAGAGAATATTGTGAGCAAGACCGACTATGGACCATAGCGAAAGATGTAACCGTCTAGAGCCCGATTGCTAGGATTTTAATTGAATAATTTTCCATATGAAGATATTTTTTTTGTCTGATTTAATTATACCCCCTAAAATATGAATTGACTCTGATTTATCTTTCCACACAGCTGATTTAATGACTCGTTGGAAAAAACCACCATCAGAGCTGCTTAGGGTGTAAGATGAAACTGTTTGAAAATTTGAGGAGATGTCAAAAATCTGCTTTTATAGATGAGAGGAAAAAAAATTGGAGGACAGTAAAAGTTGAGGTAGGACTTTTTTTATATAATTAATTAAAGTGTCGGGCTTCCACCTTACTAGACAGTGTGGTCTTCGCCTGCCTTGTTGTCTGGGCCTGCTGGTGGGCGCGCAATGATCCAGCCAAAGCTTTGGGCCTTAAAATAGTTTGGATTGGAATTGTCAAATGATTACTGGGCTGAAATATCGTAGAAGGCCGGATATGTCCCATAATACCTTTGGGCTACAGCTATTATATTGTGTTAGAAAACAAAAGGAATATAATGACTTTAGCAAACTACTGTACTATAATAAGAACCGTTCCTCCGCAAGTACAACAGTCAACAGGCACCAGCTCAGGAATTTTGATGGCTTTTCAGCGTTTTGCTTAGTGGACAGCTAAGGCCAACCATGGTATTCACCGAGTGGTGGTGGTAGCTATCGTAGGCTTTTTCCATGACCGGATCCTCTTTACTCCTAGCTATCCTAGTGAAGCTTCCCAGTCATAATCAGCTTTTTTTTTTCATGACTCATGAGATGGCATCATATATACTCAAATATTTACCGTTGCTACCCAACTGATCAGGTCGTTTTCACCAACTTATCACACATGGTATAGTACGAAGTGCTAGAAATTAATTCCACTACGCACAAATCAACGTATTACACATTTGCCAGTTGTTGCATGCATGCATAAACAGGTGGCAAGGGCTGCACGTTGGTTTTTCGGAATGGGCTGACAGCAATCCACATATATAAATAAGTAAACTGGGGGTGAAAACAGGAGAGATGTTGTCTCGAGTGCACAGTTGGACATCTTTTTTTTTTTTAAAAAAAGAAAGGAGGCACAATTGGACATAGTTGACTTTAAGTGTGCACAATGTAGAGGGGCGAAGCTAGTAAAATTAACAACAAACAAGTTTTTTTTTGTTATAAAAAAGTACAAAAACCTCGATTCCTTGTGAAAGGCTCCGTGAGAAAAGGACACGGAGCACCAACCAACTGAAAAGTGAGCATGCTTTATCGCCAAAAGGAAACCAAAATCGAGTATGGTGGCGAACAGTTCTGCAATTGGACATGTTTCCCTTCATTCATCACATAGTATACAAAAGCGATTAATCAACCCGCAAAGAAAGAAAAAATGTGCCCCAGTACGTGGCACCCCCAAAAAAACTTACTTCCAATTGGACTGTGTTCGGCCAATGATTGGTCAAAGGAAGCAGTACTATTCATGCATCACGATCACGGTGTTCGTGCAAGCACGTTTCACCCAATCGCCTGCGCCGATCATGTCACGGGTGGACCATTAATCGACAAACAAAGCTTTAGGCACGCACGCATCAATTATCCCCTTCCCCGGCCCCGGACAATGCATGCCTGCATTTGCCAACAGTGTTCAACGCACAAGCACACAAACTGAAACCGGCCCCAACCAACACCGAAGAGACCTGTAGCAGAAAGGAGGGGGAAAAAGAAGAAGAAGAAAAAAAAAATGCGGCGATACGATATCCAATCCAACCAAACACATCGCACACATTTTATTTATTAATGGAAAACACACAATTCAGTCCCGTCAACTGAGTGCACTCGATGTATTGGCTCGTGATCCTACTACACAGCACCACTGTGCACGTGTGCAGTCAGTCGCCATTGGCGAATTATTTATTCCAAACAGCAGACAAACCTCCCGTTGATAATCGAGTGCCTGTGCCGCTCTCTCTTTTAACGATCGTACTCTCACGTCCCATCTCCATTGAAACGACGACGATGCCTTTTTCCCCCCGCGGGTCCGGGCCCTCTCGCCGACCGCGGCGCCCAGGCCGGCGCCCACGTACGTGCGCCATCTTTTTTCTCCGCCGGAGACGGCGACCTGCTGCTGCTGCTGTGCTGGGGAGGTCGGGAGGACGATCCTACGACGCGCCTTTCGGCAGATTCGTACGTCGCGCCGCCCGTGGAAAAAAAAAACCAGCGCGGCGCCGCGCGATCCTCAGACGCTGCGCTGCGCTGCGCTGCATGTAAAACCGTCGTCCTCTATGCGTCGCCGCCCGTCCCGATCCCGGCTCGTCGTCGTCTCGACTCATGTCCACCTCCTCCGCCCTGCGCTGTGCAGCGCAGCGCATCTGGTTTTTCCGCGTTCGGGGATCCCCGAAAGCGACGCTGCCGCCGGTTTCGCGGGCACAGGTATGGGGACGTTGCTATCGCTCGTCTGGGCTATCGCAGAACCCAGTCAGTGGTCTCTACTGCAGATTTTGCAGTTTAAACAGATGCATCAGCCAGATACTATCAAACAGTACTCACATGCAGTATATAAGGGTGTCATGGACGGGGCCCAGGGAAATATTACCGGAGGGAAGACGGAAGAGTCGAGAGCCAGGACAAAGAAAAAATGATGGAGCGATCCCTCCGACACGCTAGCACAGACAGCGGTTTGAGGCGTCCAAAAGGAGCCCCCACCCCACGCCTCCAAAATCCAAATTGGGGCAGCACTGTGCGTTTCAACGGCACTTTACGAGATGCTCAATCACGGCGTTTCCCAGCTCCAGCCTCCACACAAGTGGTCACCAACCACTCCCAATAATCACCACCCTGGAAACCACACAAGTGGAGATCTGCAGCTCCAGCCTCCACGGCAGAAAGTTTAAGGCTGTCTCCAATAGGAGACCTATTTAAACTCAAAATGGGTCTCGAACACAATATCTATAGCCTCCAACAGAGTACCCATACAGAAGACTCATTTTGGGTATCGAGAGACATAACCTAAATTTGGGTATCCTCTCTCCTCGAGACCTATTTGCAGAGAGTGTTGTCTTTTAAGTCTTGTTGTTGGAGAAGACTAAAAATAGGTATGAAACTTTTTAACTGTAGCGCTACCTAAAGGATAAATGGGTCTTGTATTTTGGGTGACGATTGTTGGAGATAGAGCAGAATGAGTAGCCCTAGTCCCCTCTGCCTGCCAAAGCTGCTTCCTCTCGTTTCTGCCCTGCCCTCTGCCAATTGGCAATGGCAAACCACGAAAAAAGGCTTCATTCATCAAACTATATCTTTTCTGTCAGCCAATAATATTTTTTCTCTTATAATAAATCAACGAACAATACTTTCAGTTATGACTTTTCTGAATAGACTTGAAGTAGCATGCTGCATTTGACTTGAGTTCAAAGAATAATAAAGGCCACACACCAGTTCGGGGTGAATGGCTCTCATATTGTGCATGGTTATTTACTCTCTCTGCCCACAGATTGGCATCATTTGAATGAAATTGCGATCTCTAGAAGTCGTCGTCTTTAAAATGGACCTTCACGTTTGTTCTTAGGCCTATACGCTGACGACACCTCGTATGGCATAGTGAGTTACGATGCAGCCATCCTCCCGTTATCCTCTAATAGGATTGCTCCGTCATCACTACGTTGATACGCTGCAAATCTCTCCATGTCGCCACACTACCACGCTTCGAAAACATGTTCATGGAATTGTATGGGTCCTTTTAGAGATTGTAAGGTTCATGAGAATGTGAATCTAAGTCAATCTGACTCGTACAACATAGTACTACACTTAATCTTGCATGAACTTAACTAATTTTCTCATGGAAGATTTAATAAAAAATCATTTATGCCAATTTATATATTTATGTTTTTCCATAGTACATTCAAAGGAAAATCAAAGCTAACTTTTTAAAATTATTTGACATTTAGCATATTTTAATCTAAAACCGTATAGACATAGACATCTATATATCTATATGCATTCATCTCTACAAACACATCCTACCTCTATTAGTGGCTCTAAGAGACTGAGACGAGCTGATAGATCTTAAGATTGACGAAGGTATCACGTCGCCTGGTAATGCTAATAAATCCTAGATTTCATTCAGGAAATTGTGAGCGCCCACGTAAAATCGAGGACTTAAACCCGGGTGGACATATTTCACCACAAGGAACACAACCGGCTGAGCTCCGCTCAGTTTGCAATTAGAGAAGCAAATTGATTAAGCGAGTGAGACAATAATTGTCAGACAATCAATTAGTAGGTAGCAATGTCATTAGCTCCTATTATAATTAGGCATGTTTTAGTTGTGTTTAGTGCTAACCTAGGATAGTAACTCCTAAATAGGCACTTATTTATTTCTTAAAATGACATGTAACATATCTCTTTAAAGAGTATAATAGGATTTGTTTGATGTGGCTCTGATTCCGGCTCTGCAAATAGTTTCTTTTTGTGTGTGTGCGTGCGTGCGGAGGAGTCCTGCGATACACTTTAAAAAGAAGAATCGTTTTCTAGTGAATAGTAGAAAAACCAGAGCTATTTTGTTGGATTTGAAGATGTACTTGGCTCCTCCGGATGAGCACTTAAAGAGGAGCCATGTCAATCACCATTTATAATGTTGTAACCAATCTAAACATTCAATCTTTATACAAATCAACTTCTTCTGAATACCGGCACACCAACTGAGAGTGAATGGCTACTGACTGCAGTTAAATTGACCTTATGAAGTCTTGATGAGGTTAAAATCAAGCAGACCGGACATGTTGGAGAGAGTAGTACGTACTCTCACCGTTCCACATTTGATTTTTTTTTTTTATTATTTTTGATAGTTCGTCTTATTTAAAAAATTTATATAAATATAATCAAATTTAAATTATTTTTAAAGAACTTCTATCAATAAACTAAACCACAACAAAAGAAGTGGTATTAAGATGAGTAGTTAAACTTACTGTTAGAAAAATCAAACATGTTATAATTTGAGATAAATTGAGTACTTGCTATGTTTGTCTCTCGACTCTCAAGCAGGTTGAGCCGGATTACGTGAGCGCCTGGCAAGCATGGCCCACCACCTTACGTGACGGTGGGACCGGGATATCCAACCTAAGATCGTGCTAACGACTTCTTGTCTGCTGCTTTGCCTCTCGACATCCGCACGTGCGGCGGTTCCCACTGTAGCAGTAGAACCGCGGGCAGGGTGGTCCATCCTCTTCTCGGTCCGTACATGCTTGCCACCGCACGTACGTACAGAGTATCAATACTACTAATGCTAATGATTTAATGAACCATTACCAAGTTTTTTTTTTTTTGCGACTAATGAACCATTACAAGTGCGCACCACATCGTCGCCCTCGTCGGGGACGGGGACCTCCAATAGTCCAATCTCCATCAGGTATGTTGAGGCGTCGTCCATAGGGCAGTCCGGAAGAATGTCAGAATCAAAAAAGCTGATCCGGATCCTGCGACGACGGGCGTGGAAACTGGAAAGGGAAAGGAACCGACCAGTGCGCCGCAATCCTTCCGGTTCACACCTGTGGGCCGTAGAATACACAAGCGCAAGCAGTCTACGCCTGAGCTATCTGCCAGCGACGCTTGTACTTAGGCTTTGTTTACTTCCAAATTTTTTTGCAAAATAAAAATAGTAGCATTTTCGTTTGTATTTGACAAATATTGTCCGATTATGGACTAACTAGGCTCAAAAGATTCGTCTCGTCAATTCCGACCAAACTGTGCAATTAGTTTTTATTTTCATCTATATTTAATACTTCATGCATACATCTAAAGATTCGATGTGATGGGGAATCTGAAAAATTTTGCAAATTTTCTGGGAACTAAACAAGGCCTTATTATTGTCGTACGTATATTATGCATACTACTGCTCTACTACGTAGTATGCGTCCGTAGACGTATTTGCAGTGTGCTCTATTACGGCTCTGTGCCAGCCCCGGTTAATAACCAGAAGTCATCCAAGAAAAGCTAACTAAGATTCAACCTGTGATATCAAGTAGTACGTATAGTCCACTATTAACCGTGATATATGTATACTTTTATAAAAGTATTTTTCAAGACAAATTTATTCATATAGTTTTCACATTTTTAAATTCAATAACTTAAAAGTTATTCATGAGGGAGTACTTTTTAGGGATGTGTTACTTTATTAAGAGACAAGTGTTATAGGTTCATGTATAAATTTAGGATCAATGGTTAATCAAAATTTAAAAAATTAATATTTCTAATTTTTTTATATCCGTGACACATTGTATGGATATTTATTTATATTATTTGATTTGAAAGCTATAATAGACTTTAGTTACAAACTATTTTATATTTCCTCCATTTTAAATTATAAGATGTTTCTTAGATACATAATTTTTACTATGCACTTAGATACTATTTAAATACATAGTAAAAATTGTGCATCTAGAAAAGATAAAATGTCATAATTTAGAACTGAGGGAGCAATTTTTCACCTCTATTTAATTCATAGCTTCCACCTTGGCGGCACACCACCACGCGTATTTGACATTTGTTTAGTTGTAACTATAGCTTGAGTTATGTGTTTGGCATGAAAAAAATAGATGATCATCGCTTCCTTCGATCTTGCATATGTTGTGGTCAATGGTGACATATTATGAATGTTTGGATCATAAACCGAGAAGAAATGCTTGCTCCACATATGAAAAAAAAACTTGTATTGTGCTCCTGGTTCTAAATTATAAGTTATTATTATAGCTTTTTTAGATACATAGTTTTTGCTATGTGTTTACTTATGCTATAGGCTCCCGCTACTCCAAACTGTAAGTTATTTTGTTTTTTTTCTAAATACAAACTCTCTCCATCGCAAATTATAAGAACATTTTGCCTTTTCTATATATGTTACTTTTGCTAAATATTTAGACATATATATCTAGAAAGCTAAAACACTTATAATTTGAAATAGATGAAGTAGCTTTTTATTTATATCTAGCCGTATAACAAAAACAATGTGCCTAGAAAAAGTTAAAAGGACTTAGTTTGGAATGGGGTAACATTTATTCGATGTGACGGAGAATCTTGAAAAATTTTGGATTTTTTTGGTGAACTGAACAAGGCCTATATATACGTCAGGAAAAAATAGAAGTATCTATAATAATTCGTACCAGATGTAGCAGTAAACTAGTAGCGCTAGTTTGGCCCGTACCAAAAGTCTGAAACCCTCAGACCTAGAGGCCAGAGAGGATCGACAGCGTGATAAGTGTACCGGCCTGCCGGGGCTTTGTACAGTCTGTACAGTGCACCGTGCCCGTCTCGCTGTTCTCTGCTTTCAGGGAACACTGCCGGGTCCTCCCCATTACGCACGCGACTGCAGCGCCAAGTTTAGGCCTTGTTTAGTTGGCAATTTTTCTTTGTTTTTGGGTATTATAGTGTATTCGATAATTGTTATTTAAATATAGATTAACTAGAATTAAAAGATTTTTCTCGCAAATATTTATAGATAAACTATACAGTTAGTTATTTTTTATATGTATATTTAATATTTTATGTATAAATCTAAATATTCGATGTCACGAACAATCTTGATTTCTAGAACTGACTGTACGTTCTGGGATCGGCGGCTCCTCCAATCCGTCCTGGCAGACGGACACGATAGGAAAGTGAAGTGCCGGCCCGCGCGTTGCTGGCAAGAGCGTACTGTAGATCACACTGTTCCCTCGTCATTGCTGGGTAAACGCTGCCGGCCGGTTGCCCACCGATCCATCACCCATCACCATCAGTCTCTCTGGTTTCGACAAGCGACTCCTTGCTAGCATACGTTCTTCCCTAGCAACTTGCTTGGCGTTTCTCGCATTGCTTGGCGTTTGTCGATCGCATGTGGCTGGGCCGCGCGTCGTCACGTACGGATCGCCGCACACAATAATTTGACCGCCGATCGATCCATCACTCCATCGTCAGTAGGCAGGCCAGCACTTGTTAGGGTGCTGCCGGTGCCGCGCGGGCTAGGTAGCAGCTGGTGGTCTCCGGCGCTCGCGCTCGATATATAGGAGTATATATGCAATGGTGGTAGGATCGTCGCCCCGGGCGTCACGCATCGTTTGCCCTTGCCCTTGTCCGTTGGCCCGGCCGTAGCCCGTGTACGACGCGTACGTCCTCGCTCCTCTGGCTCTGGCTCTGGCTCGGCGCGCATCAGGACCCCCGGCCGGCCGCGCCCCGCCGGCCGGCGACAGGCGCACGGCACGCGCACGTCCGTGAGGGGGCGAGGACGATAATTCTATCCGGCCGCCGGCCCACCCCCACCCCCCAGTACGTACCCCACACACGCCGCTCTTGCCTGGACTGGAGCATGCAAATGGCCGGACGCTCTCGTCGTCGTCGAGTTCCGGAGCGCACAGCGGCGCATGACCCCGACGCGACAGTCGTGCCGTACCCCCTGGCGACGGGGCATGTCGCGCCCTTGGGACCGTACGTCGATTAGTTCCTACTACGACCACGACCATGCACGATCGACATGCATATGCATATCGATCCCGTGCCATGCATCGGCGTCCCGGCTAGCGGGCGAATGTCCGCGCATGCCTCCACGCACACGCCGCGCGCGCGGCCATCGACTGTGTGCTGTGTTCACTGTGCGAGTCGTGAATGACAGGGCGGATTATGTGTGGAGCGCTCTGTCAAGCAGCGGAAAGTTGGATCGTCTGCCATGCATCTGATCGGTACTTGTCGATCCACCGTCATCATGCATGTGAGCATGTCGCTGTGTGCGTGCCTCATCCGCCAGTGGTTAGCTCATGTAGCCTAGCTAGCCTGGAGGAGCATGCAGTTCCTCCTGTGGCTGTTCCTATAGCTCATTGTTGTATACGTACGCGAGAGCGCAAATGCAAGTACCAAACGTACGGGATTATTGTTTGGCCATGGTAATAAAAGAGACTGCTGTCTCCATCATAGATAGTCACTCCACCATCATCAGCCATATTAATTATTCGATGTACCCGAGAGCTAGCACTTTACTAACGCCTTGTTTAGTTCTAAGAAAACAATTGTAAAATGGACACCGTAGTACTTTCGTTTGTATTTGATAAATATTGTTTAATTATAGACTAAATAGACTCAAAAGTTTCGTCTCACAAATTATATATAAACTGTACAATTACTTATTTTTTTATCTATATGTAATACCCCATACATGAGCTCGCAAAATTCGATGTGGCGCGAAATCTGAAATTTTTTACAAATTTTTTTAGAACTAAACAAGGCCTAATAATGTTGATTAGAGAATGATCCGAAAAAGTACCAAAGACTTTAGGGAGCACGGTCTATTTCTTCCACTTCAGTGCTCAAAATAAGTATTGTTCTCAGCACTTCACTTTTTTTTTTTTTTTTGCCAAGGAGTATACCGCAGTTCATTCCATGTTTTCTGATTGAAGTTATGCATATCTCGCCGTCTAGTAGCTTGCAAAAACAAGTATGGTGGTTGACCTTATGGATTTGAATTAATGTAATATGTGCCTTACATTAATTTTCTCCAAAAACCTCTCAATTTTCGGAGCAAACTTATTTGAAATCATGAATATTGTAACATGCGAGAGAGGACAGCCTGCGATGAGAAAACCAAGACCTAAACAAGATTTTCGTACGGAGAACCGTACCACATGCAACGTCTAGCTTTTGACTTAGGTGTTTGCTCGAACTGAGCAGAAAAGAACCTGTCAAATGATGCTGCTCACAACATTCTGAAATAAAGGACGTGTATTAGGTTCATCAATTCACTGAAGAACCTTAGAAAAGATGCCACTACTGGACCATGTCAACAACATATATGGTCCTTCAAAGTGTATGCTCGAACTGAGCAGAAAAGAACCTGCCAAGGACGTGTATAGGTTCATCAATTCACTGAAGAACCTTAGAAAAGATGCCACTGGACCATGTCAACATATGGTCCTTCAAAGTGCATGCATGCGTGAAACAGTTTGTCATCATTTTCCTAAAAAAAACAGTTTGTCATCATCAGTGCACGGTCTACAGTACAAGCGAATTGTTCAGCAACTCCTTGCTGCATGCATGTTTTACCTCTGATCCTAATAAGAGGGACGCGTGATCAATCTCTGTTTTTTTTGTGTTGTATGGGACTCGTTTTTTTTATGCAGTCATGCACAACAACTATTTCAGCACCAAAGTAATCCAGTAATGCCTCACGGCGGATGAAACATGGTATATAGATGTGCTATACTATACCTCACGATTGCAGTCCTATAGGGAATTAGGGACGATGATAAAAGAAGGCGGCTAGGGTTTTGGCCACACAACTTTGGCGCAAAGGGTGATGTGATATAATCATATAACTGCAACAGCTTATATATATATATTCAAATCGGCCGAAAAGGAGAGCTAATAATATAATCACCCCAATTTCAAATCAAAAACTCACTAGAAAGCCGAGGGTTTTGTCAAGGCAATATGTAATTTTGTGTTCTAGTATATAACCCTCCTAGTACTGGTATGTGGTATTTGGTGATGTGTGAAACTACAAATTAGAAGAAATTCGCCTTCATCTTAAGTAGACATCAGTACATCACTAAGGGGTCTTTAGATGCTTGCAGCTTATTAGTACTCTGAAACCTTAATTCTCCCATAATCATGACCCACGTACGTAGACTAAGAAGTAGAACCAGGCCAGTTCACTCATTCTTCACCATGGAACAGACAGTTTTGGACCACCCCAATTGGCAAATCTGTTTAAGCAGACTCTTAACGATAAACCCTGGGAAACATAGTGTCAGAGGCTTGGCCCTTTGCCTTTCCTAAAGAAGCGCTCTGCCTACTGCTGTTCAACAGTTCAGCTATGAATTCTCAAGAGCATTTGGTTTTACTGATCTTTTACTCTATAGCTATTTCCCTTTTTGAGACTAGAGAGATCTTACCTGCTTTCCCCACCTTACATACAGTACTATATTTGTTTATAGGCTTTCACTGTGTTCACATGGACGCTTATGGATTGAGATGAGATAAACTTTTGTCAATCTTGTGGGTGTCTTTGGGTGCAAACTGAAGACACCAAGGGAATGAGCCAAAGGATATAGATCTCATCACTAACTCCTATATATGCTCCACATCTGACACTTCAGATCCAGTGGTTTATGCTGGACAGGCTCATGCATGTAAGCAAAGATCTTGACAAAACAAGAATGATTCAGGAACCCAATCATAAATCACCCCCACATTGGTGCAGGTTACAATCTATTTTATCCCGAGAGAAGACGTGACTATGCAAGAACCATTTTATTTGTTTAAAATTTCACTATGTTGAAAAATATATTATATGAAATCTGAGAATTATATATCTTCTCTATAAAAAAAGTACTTTATATCTATATATTATTGATCCTTAGAAGCCTGCGATATGTATCTTCCAGTGTTTTGCCTGACATTTGGCTACTGGGAGAACAATATAAGAACTACTAAAGTAATAGCAAATGGTGCTTCCAACCGTGGATCAATATGATTCCTGATAAATTCATAATTCTTAGAAAAATCAGATTTATAGCTCATAAAACTGATGTTTTTGGAGGGAACATGTGTTCTATTCAATTCCTTCCGTTCTAAATTGCAAGTTATTCTACCTTTTATAGAAAACATAATTTTTTTTTCTATACACCTAGATATACATTATATGTATAGATATATAAAGTAAAAACTATGTATTTTAAAAAGTTTGAGCGAATTATATTTAAACCAGAGGGAGTGCGTAGGAAGAATGTTAATAACATGTAACATGTCTTCATAAATAATATTGCTAAAGAGCCGGAAACATTTGGTCCTAACTTGTGAGCCCACACACACAAAAGGTAAGAAAGCACATCTTTTTATTAATTATAAACAACAAGCTACCCACTATATATAGTAACTGGTGAAAATTATATATGGTAACCAACAAGGACCAAGAGAGGTTGCCGACCTAACTCCTTGCCACTTTTATAATCTCAACTGCCAACTTCCCCAATATGTATATAAACAAATAAATAATACCAAAACTTAAACACAGCTGTGTTTAAAAAGGGAAAGTGGAGCATGCATGTGCACACCTATATATATTTTCTTATCCGATCCATGGGCCCATACAATTACAAATACTTTTCTTGTCTACAGACACAATGGCACCCACACGGCCACACACATATATATATATACTGTACACTAGCGTACGTCTCCCTACGATCCACTTGGCACATCAAAAAACATGTGTGCTTGCTCTTAGACCAAAACTAGAAATAAGCTAGCTAACTGCGTCAACAATAATTGTACTTTCTCAATCATGCCGAATCACAGCGCAGTAAAATTTGGAAATAAATACGGAATGAAGGAGTGGGATAGAAAAAAAAAGATATAAATTTGAAAGGGTAGTAATAATAGCACTTGAAATGGATGCTCTGGTAACTATACTATTACTAGCGAGCATGTCACACTACGCTTATGGCATACACTTGTATTACCAGATAGAGGACGCTGCGACTGCGCTGCACCGGCCTGGGTCCAGTACGTATGTACCAACAGTACCATGTACCTCCTGTTGTTGTTGTTGTTGTTGCCATAGTAATCAATTCTCTCTCTGGTTTGCTACCGTCCGGTGTGCTAGTAGTTCACTGTAGTCGAGTTTGTATTATTACCACACTGCTGTGGAGTGCTGGGCCGCTGGCCAATTGGGCAACAATGCAACAATCTACGGGTCATGGTAGCTCCAGAGGCTCTCCCCGGCCTCGGACGGGTCGGGCGACTCGTCGGAGGTGTCGGGGCTGAGCCTCGGCGGGCTCATCATCATCCCCGCCGCCATGTTCCGCAGCAGCTGCGGCATCTCGAAGATGGCCTCTTCGTCCATGAACTCATCACCGCCGATCTCCTGCTGCTGCTGCTGCTGCTGCGGCGTGTTGTACAAGCTCGCCGCCGCGTCAGCTGTCGCGCTCGCGCCGCCGCTCATCATCACGCCGTGCTGCTGCTGCTGATGATGCCACCGGTGGTCCTGTCGTGCAGCGGCAGGAGGAGGATGATTGGCGGCGGTACCCTGCGACGACTGCGCGTACTCGAGCTGCGCGGCGGCGGCGGCGGCCGCCGCCGCGGCGCGTATGTCGGCGGGGGACGCGGACGCTGGCGCCGCGCGCGACGCGATCGCGCCGGGGAAGTTGAGCACGGCGTCGGCGCCGCGCAGCGCGCGCGCAGCCACGTCGTAGGCGGCCGCGGCCATCTCGGCGGTCGGGTACGTGCCGAGCCATATCCGGCGCGCCTTGCGGGGCTCCCGGATCTCCGACACCCACTTGCCGCTCCGGCACCGGATGCCGCGGTAGAATGCGTGCTTCCCGGACGACCGCGGCGACGGCTCCCCCGAGCTCGTCGCCATCGTCGTCGACGGCGCCGTGGCAACCGATGATGCTGCTGCTGCCCCCGCCGACGACGTCCCGCCGTCGCCGCCCTGCAGCAGTAGCAGCAGCGGAGAAGGAGAACGAGGCGAGGCTGGAGCCGAACCCGACGAGGGCGCCGCCTGGTGGCTTGCTGCTGCTGGCCCCGGTTGCACTTGCACTTGCACCGCCGCCGGCGTGGAAGGAGAATGGGGTCGTGGCAGCGGCTGCTCAGCCATGAACCGTTAGGGCACGCCCACCATCTATTTGGGCACCTGCTACTGACATGTGCCAAATTCAGCTGCAGCAAGCAGTGCACCTATCTATGCACCTACCTATCTAGAGTATGGTGCACACGCACACACAGAGGCAGGTAGTATATCCCCTCCGAGTCGCCAGCAGCAGCAGGTGTCAACTATTCGGATGTTGTGCGTGCGTCTCGATTTGTGTGTGCGTGCGTTTGCAGAGCCAGCAAGAGAAGAAGGAAGGAAGGAAGGAAAGGAAGGAAGCAAGCTATGGGTAGGTGTCATGAGATGGACGAGGGGGGGTATATAAGGGTTGGTAAAGAAGCGGGAACGAAGCGTGCGGGCCGCCATGGTGAAATGAAAAGATCTCTAGCTAGCTAGCTCTCGATCGGCACCGCAGTTGCAGAGAGGTGGAGGCGCGGGGGCGGGACGACGATGGTGAGGCGGCAGAGACGCGTAATTCGAGCGGGGAAGGGGATGTATGCATGGCTTGCGCTGAGCTGGTGCCTGGGAAGCAAATGCAATGCAAAGCGCACGAGGCAGACGCCCGCCCACCTAACTTAAGCCGGAGGATAAAACCACCGGTAGCTAGCTTAAGTAGATTTTAGTAGTAGCTTGGCTTAGCTCTCTCTCTCACTCTGCCTCTGCTCTCCGATCCCCCACACCCCCGTGCTGCTTCGTCTTATCTTCCGCGGCAGCAGACAGCGAGATGCCGCCGTCGCTGTCAGCCTGCTTTCTCTCTTGGCGGGGTGGGTTGAGGACTGTCATTAGCTAGCTAGACCGCGCGGACAGGTGATTGGTGCTAATTCTTTGACGGCCGCGCCTCGCTTGTTGCATTGTGTGGGTGACGCGAGATATATACGCGGGCCGGACGTGGGGGCAGGTTCTGTGGCTGACGGCCTGACGGGTGCCGGATCGGACTGCTGCAGAGAGGCGCGCTCTTGCTTGCTTCCCCGAAGGCTGCTGTCGTGGTCGCACGCAGGACGCAGCTTTCGTTGGACGAGGAAACTCCTCCTCTAAGCAGTAGCAGCGGCCAATAGCCTTGCAGGCTAATGATGCTAATGCGTCTCGGGATAGCGGCGTCCTGTTCATTTCAGACACGGGGTTTGACAATATATTATGTCTGCAGCTGCGCTGTGTTTCTCTGTTGGACTTGGGATCGGAACAGCGCACAGAGATGCATGAACCTGCTTTGGTGCTCAGCTTCTCAACGGGGGAAAACATATAAGAATACGCATAAAGCAACTAGTACTACGCCTTCAACTCAACTGAACATTATTCTAATGTTACAAAGGTTTATTTGGCACCAAAAAAAAAAAACAACCGGCCTCGTCCAAAAAGCTAGAGACAGTCACGTTTAGTTGACTTCATTCATAGTAAAAATTAAACGACTTCTCTCATATCCAGAATTTCTCTTACAAAATTTGTTTCTTCTCGAGTTAGCGTTTACTAGGTTTCCGCCAACAAGAGCCAGACGAACTGGAGTCTCTGAAAAAGCCCTACGAAACAAAAGAAAGTATTTTTTTTTTAACGAACAGGAGCAGAGGGGACCTCTAAGAGGAATTTATTAAAACCAAAACCTTGATAAGTTACAGCGGCAAAACGAAAATAGGAGAAAGGAGAGATTCAGGAAACAAAAAATAAATAAATAAGGAAATTACACAACTTGCTCTAGCCATAGTTCAATAGCTAGGAAATATTTCTTCTTCGTCCTCCAAAGGATTTGTTTGAAGATGCTCCTGAAGATTTCTAAGCCACGAAGGCTGTCGGGCGGAATTCCTCTAAAAATGGCATCATTTCTAATAGTCCAGATGCTCCGGCATATGATGATAATTATTTCTATGAAGAAGTTTTTCACAATCTGTGCTTTAAAAGTCTCAAATCTTTGAATCAGATCAGGAGAGCTAATCACACTTAGGCCAATCAAGGCCCAACAATTCCTGGCGAGATTACATTCCAAGAACAAATGATCCACAATTCTTCAGAGTTTGCATTGCACAAGATGTAGTTATAAGATGGGAGGAACATATGCTTCCTTTTCAGTAAATTTCTAGTGCTGACCCTATCATGCACAAGGAGCCAGAAGAATACTTTGTGCTTTGGTTGGCAAGAAAATTTCCAAATCCAGCTGAAGATTGGAACTGTCACATTACTTCCCATTAGATGAGTATAGGCTTGTTTGGATGTGAAAGAAGTATTTCTCCAAATATAGAACCAGGTATCCAAAACGTTGTTGGGTACAAGATTTTGTAGAATTTGCTACAATTCTTGAAATTGAGCAAAGGCCCAAACTGGTAGGGGCAAATTGAAGAGTCTAGAAGGAGGGCTCACAGTAAACACACGCTTGCAAGAGATAGCTGGCCTTTTGGCAAAAGAAAACAATTCTGGGAAGGATAGCTTGAGAGGTTGACCAAACTAGCAATCATCCCAGAAAAGACACGAAGATCCATCCTTAACGACTAGACCTTTGAACTTATCAAGCAGTTTCAAGATATCTCCCCACCAGAATGATCCTTCCTTTGTATGACTTGGCAATCTCTCTTTGGAGTAATGTTTCTCTCAGACTAAATGGACCCAAGGAACATTAGCACGTTTGAAAAACTTATGTAACTGCTTGAGCAGAAGAGTCTTAGTGTGAGTTTTTAAAACAAGAATTCCTAGTCCTCCAGCCTCTTTTGCTTTAGTAACTAGTGGGCAAGCAGCTTTAGCATTGATTTTACTATTGTCATCTGACCCTCTCCAGAGGCAGTGCTTTTATATTTGTCCACCTCCCTGACTGAAGAGTGAAGAAGGAAGGTGCCCATGAAGTAGGGCCGTCTCCGGAAAATAGAGTCCCTAGAGTGAAATGCAAATTGAGGCCACAAAATTTATAAAAATTGTAAGGTTAATAAATTAAGATATACATTCACTTATCAATATAATTGGAGTATGTATTTTTTCATATAATATGTATAAATAGAACAAATGTTAATTCTAAAATAGTAAAATATTATTGAACTCAAGTTCTACTGAAAAGCATCATTTTTTTGAAATGGAGTTTCCAATTATATCTCCATATTTAGTATTCTCCAAGACACCAGAACAAGATACGGACATGTTGATGCCTAAAGCCTTCAGCCCTTTGCCCTAAAAACAGAATGAAAAATAACCAGCCGGACTCCGATTGGTGGTGTGCTTGTATTTTGCTATCACCAGTGTTAGATGTCAAAGCAGTCTGCCTGCATACTACTAGTACTAAAGATCGGAAGCAACAAGCACATAATGCAAGGCTAACTAAATTATTAATTTTTTGATAGATGGACAACAAGCACCAGATCTCACAAGCTAAGGCCTTGTTTAGATGTGAAAAGATTTTAGATTTCGATACTGTAACACTTTTGTTTGTTTGTGGCAAATATTGTCTAATTATAGACTAACAAGGATCAAAATATTCGTCTCGTGATTTACAGGTAAACTGTGCAATTAGTTTTTATTTTCGTCTATATTTAATGCTTCATGCATGTGCCGAAAGATTCGATGTGACGGAAAATCTTGAAAACTTTTTAGTTTTCGGGATGAACTAAACAAGACCTAACTAATCTATATTGCCTAAAAGCTGCAAGTGTGAGCCTCATTAATTAGGGGGCATTGTTACGATAGAGAGAGTATCATTTCGGGACGGATTATACTAGTGTAAAAAAAGGTCGTGGGTGGTCGTACAATCCGTTATCTCACCAGATGGCACACTGGTTGAAGGGAAAGGGCGCAGTATATTTGACTTTTGTTTTACTTCATTCAGTATATTCTTGCGTCGACTTGCTGATGGTTGGTATGTGCTGATGGTTCGTATGTATGTATGTATGCTAAGGCCTTGTTTAGTTCACCTCCAAATCTCAAAACTTTTCAAGATCTCTGTCACATCGAATCTTGCAGCATATGTATGAAGCATTAAATATATATGAAAATAAAAACTAATTATACAGTTTATCTATAAATCACGAGACAAATCTTTTAAACTTATTTACTCCATAATTGGACAATATTTGTCAAATGAAAACGAAAGTGCTATAGTGTCGTTTTTTCAAAAAAATTTGGAACTAAACAAGACCTAAGACGCATTCGCTTGGAAGCTGTATGCTAAGACGGGTCTGTGTCTTTTTCTTCTATAATAAATTATTAAATAATAGTTTCAATAATAATTTTTCTACCGAGCAAAACAGGTCTAATATAAGCGAATAGGCTTGCGCCGCGCGTCCAGTTTACATCCCAACCCGAGTACCACGTACTGTACGACGTAATCTCCGATAGTTCGATGATGGAGACGCGTATGCATGCGGTGTGTTTTTTTTTGGTGGGAATCAATTACTCCCTCCGTCCCCTCGAAAGCTTCAACTCTTAGAATCCGTGCCAGTCAAACTTTTCTAACTTTGACCAACTTTATAGAAAAGAGTATCAATATCTAAGACATAAAATAAGTATCTTATGAAAATATATTCTATAATAAATTTAATGGTATTAATTTGGTAGTATAAATCTTAGTATTTTTTTCTATAAATTTGGTCAAGTTGTAAAAATTTGACTTAGAACAACTCTAAAAATTGCAGTTTTCAGGGACGGAGGGATTACAGTGCTTCCTTTGGAACGAAGAAAGCGTAGTACGCGTTAGATAGCTATATAGATCACCCCGCCGCCCCTCGCGCGCCCACTCGCCCGCAGGCAAGTGGCCGGTCGTCAAGGCCGTGCGCGCGCATTCAGGTTCAGGTCGGTGCAGTTTGTCACGGGCCCGCGCGCGGCTCCTGCCCCATGCCTCCCTCGGCGACCTTTTTTTCGTTTTGGTTCCGAGAGGGCCTGGTTTACTTCCAAAATTTTTTACAAAATGTGAATAGTAGTATTTTTGTTTGTATTTGACAAATATTGTCTAATTATAGACTAACTAGACTTAAAAGATTCGTCTCGTCAATTCCGACCAAACTGTGTAATTAGTTTTAATTTTCATCTATATTTAATACTACATGCATACGTCTAAAGATTCGATGTGACGGAAAATCTGAAAAGTTTTGCAAAATTTTTGGAAACTAAACAAGGCCCAATTGGCTCGAGGACCGGAAGCAGCGACGGCTGCATGCGGCGGGTGTCACACCTCACACGAGACCAAGCGTTCACTACCGGGCCTTTTCCTATCCGATCCACCGCGGAATCCACGCTATAACGTACCAGCGTTGCACTAGCCGATCATGTGCGGACGCTCTGGCTTTGACCCACGTGAACATACGGCGGCGACGTTCAGATCGACTGAAGATTCAGTAGCACGTCAGCAGAGACGACAGGAAAAGCGAGGATTATGGCCTTGATTGGCATATGAAAGCTACTTAATTACTACTAGTATGTCCCAAAGAAGCATCTACTTTTTTTTTCAGACACAGACACTCACATACACTGGCGCATACTGAACGCACATACGTACATTCTACATACCCTATAAATATCTCCGAAGAACCGAGTTGGACCGGTAAATCTGATCGACTACTCTAACCTGTAGGCTACATACATAGGAGAGTACCAATTAAGATGAGATTCTACCTATGCAGCCAGATCAGATCAGATCAAGTAGCTAGGACGGTTACTACCCTACGACAAATATATCCTTTTTATGGTAGGTAGTGCAAGTGCACAGTGATGGTAGACGCAACATATACAAAATTAGCTTAATGTTAATGATGAAGTATATCGACGGTAACATGCCACTCCCGCGTGATGCCAACATTGCATGCAATAATTTGGCCTGATCCACAGTAACAGATCGATCGGGTCCAGTGATTGACGTTCCGACGGAACAACTCCGGACACACAATGAAGCGACATGTATAGGACCCAACGCATACTAGTCAGTGGCGGACGCAGGAATTCAATATTAGGTGTACATAGTGTACATAGATACACATACAAAACCAAACCATTATAGCATATGTAAAACTAAATGTCCATCAATTTAAAGCAAACAGTACTTGAGTATAGAGTACATTAGTATAATTAATTAGTTAATACATAGTATTTGTAAAATCTCAACTGATAAAGAAACATTACAAATTTATTTGTGTCATGGTATGTTCTCTGTGCGGCTGTCGTGCCGCCTAGTGGTGCCGACGTTGCACCAATGTCATTGAAATCATACCCTAGGTGGCCGCGGGTGGGGAACAAAATTTTTTGGTCGATTAGGAAAGGTGAGTTCAAGTAGGCAGAGCAAGTGCTTGAGGCACCGTCACGGACGAGCAGAGGGCATTACTCCTAGTTGGCTGGTTCCCTCCGTGAGTTTGCTTCTTGAGCTAGCAGTCAGACCCAGCTAGATGGTGGAGGCGAGGAGGCAAGCAGGGGCGGAGCTGCGTTGCTCATATGGGGTGCAAATGCACCCACCAAAAATTCAAAAAGAATAGATTTGGTTAAATTTCACCATATATGCACTCCATACAAACTATCTTTATGCACCCACAAGGCAAGTGCACCCCCCTCTAATTTACTCTAGCTTCGCCACTGGTGGCAAGAAACGTGGGCTTTTTACTCTTAGGCCCTGTTTGGTTACCCATATTAAACTTTAGTCTCTATCGCATCAAATATTTGGATATATGCACGAAGTATTAAATATAGACTATTTACAAAACTAAAAACACAACTAGAGAGTAATTTGCGAGATGATTTTTTTAATCCTAATTAGTCTATGATTAGACATTAATTGCTATAGTTACAAATATGCTACAATACCTATTGAACTTTAGTCCCTCCAATCAAACACTCCTTTACTTGGATCAAATATACATAATTTGGTCTATTTATATATACAATACATACAAATGTATAGTGCCTGTAATTTTTTTCTCAAAATTATTAGGTGTATATCTGTACACCCATGTCCATATACTGCGTCCGCCAGTGATACTAGTGGCACGCTTAAAAGGCGTCTAAAAGTGAGCAGCCACGGATCGTCCACGTCGTCTCCGCGGCCGTCGTCGTTGCGTGCGCAAAACAGCAAATTGCACCTTTTTCTTATCCGTTCCCATCATCCATATGCTACTATATACTGTATCCATGTACATACACGACGTAAAAAGCGATTTTTAAAAACTTAATTAAGGCCTTGTTTAGTTCCGAAAAGATTTTGGATTTCGCTACTGTAGCACTTTTTGTTTGTTTGTGACAAATATTATCCAATTATGGACTAACTAGGATCAAAAGATTCATCTTACGATTTCCAGCTAAACTGTGTAATTAATTTTTGCTTTCGTCTATATTTAATGCTTCATGCATGTGCCGTAAGATTTGACGTGACGGAGAATCTTGAAAACTTTTTGCTTTTTGGGTGAACTAAACAAGGCCTAACTAAAGGCCGACATAATGCCCCTGGGCCCCTGCCGGACTGGGCCAGCCGGCTGCCGGCCCGTGTGGCTGCCTGGACGTGAGTTGGGCGTTGGGGTCGTCGTCGTCGTCGTCCACAATCACAATGAGCGCGCGTCGCCGCCGCCTGTCCAATCCGATGAGATGATCAGGTCGAGAGAGGAAGGAGCCAGATCATCCCAGCGTAGTCCAGTCCGCCGCTGAGAAAACCAGCTGCCGTGGCAGCATGTTTCGAGCAGATGGTGATTCCAGTCGAAAACGAGGGGGGTACTATTTATCTTCGAATCTGAACTAGACAAGTGCTAAGCGCACGACATGGCGACGTACTGGATGCAGCGTGAGTCCGTCCGACCCAGCCGTGCGACCAGCAAAAAAAAAAGGCCTCTGCCGAGTGCTGTCTGCTGTGCATCCGTCAGTGCATCGCCCCTAGTAGCACTTCATTTCCTGTGGCCGGTGCGTGCTACCGCGGTTCTTCACAGCTGATAGTGATACGGCAAACGTACGGCACAGCTTCTCCGTATGAAAAAGGTGGTGGTATGGTACGCGACGCGAGTTTGTACCTGCCCCGAATCTCTATGTCCACTGTTCTGCTCCCAAATTAGAGTCTTGTTAATTAGCTCGAGTGCTCGACCCCATGTCCATGTATGAGCACGACCGTCAAGAAAACCCGGCGGAGCTCCGGCGACGGCGTCATGGCATCCAGCCGGCGCTCCGGAGGTACAAGTCGGCCGGGAGCCCAGCCGGGCCTTTTCGGGCGACGTCAAATCCGGCGGATTATATTCGTTCGTTGCACGCAGTAAGCCGCGTGGAACGCTGCTGGAGAGCGCTCACGCACGGCCTGTGCTGTGCGAGGTGAGATGCGCCGATTGCTCAGCCAGGCTCTCCACACGCACGCTACGCACGGCCGAGAGGCGTCAGCGTCAGGTTGCAGCCCCTGCCGCTGGACTGGACGCCGACTGACCTGACGCGCGCGCGCATCCAATCCAACCCACCCGCGCAGCGCCGCCACAGTTGCTGCTCGCGACTCGTGTAGCTTTCCTAACTTTTACAGTGATCGGTGTCTTTCAGGCTCCTTGACACGGTTTGGAATCACTGCCAGGCTGATCCAGGACTGTGTCCGTGCGATCATCAAGTGTCGCAACAAACGTTCGTGGAAGGTGATGTGTCCTTACAGCCGCTCACAGTACGAAACACAGGGGAAAGAGAAACTGCATGTCCGTCCGGGTCGCTGATGAAATGTCACGGTTGTTGGTACAGGAGTAGGAGCCGCGTTCACAGCCCCGGAAAGGGAGGGAACACCGGAACAGCAAGCAGTCAACACTGGAGCAAGTTTTAGAATTTTGGATGGAAAGTGAAGTTGCAAATCGTCATTCGTCAGGAGAAAACAGTAGTGAATGCATTTATTTCATCCCCGAGCCTTCAGGGTGATTGGAACAGGCCAACAGGGGAACAGCGAGAAAACGACATGTGTTCGAGAAATCACCTCACCTAAGAATGGAACTTGGAGAGTTGGAGCCATGAGTTATCCAATGAATTTTGCAGGGATGAACCCATGCCTTATTATTAAACTACTACTATAAACCGTTCCATTCCCAAACCAGAACAAATATTTGCAGTGCTTAGTGACAAGGTGATAGCCCTCACAGAACCACCCACCTAGCCGTCTAGGAGATGCAGCAGTTTCCACAGGTTCAGGAGCCAAAATGCTCCCTTGAGCACTGGCAATTTATTGGCGGGCGGAGCCACTGCAAATATTTTCGCAGCTCCAAATCTGAACAGTTTATCATTTCTTTACAGAATACAATGACAACACGTCAAAAAGAAAACCCAAAGTCAGGTACCCAAATTGTGAAATGCATCCGCTAATCTACAGCCCCAAATGTACAAAGAATTCCTAGACACCAGGCCCATCATGTACCCAACTACTGTGCTGCAGGACGAACAGCCCAAGCATGGTTTCTGCAATGGCAGATCCTTTTGACGCCCGGCAGGAAGAGTATAGCTTCACCAATTCCAACCTTGTATCCCTCATTGTCTTTGTGGCTGGATTTCAATTATCACCTCTAATGATTCCTGCGAGGTTGGACTGTTTTGTCTACCTCCAGCACGATCACGATGAATTGGAAGTATCCAATGAGGCGATCTATTAACAGAGCTCTCGGCATGTCCCAATAATTGAGGGAGGGTACGGAGAGGGGATGTTGTAGATTTTGCACCGGGTTGGTCCTTCAATGAGATCCGACATATTGGGCAAGTAGTTTGTTTCTGTAACCATACATCTATACATTCCAGATGGAAGTTATGTCGGCATGTAGGCATTATGCGCAGTATCTCTTTATCATTGTATTCACCTAAACATATGGAGCACCTGTCAAAGAAAAATAAGGAACATATTATTTTCTTTTGAGTTACAAGTAAACATACCACATAAAGGTAACCTATCCAATTCCTTAATTTTCATGATGCCCATCAACAATCAGCAAGTGGTATTATAGTTTTAACAGAAATATGTCTCTCTTAACTTGCTAAATTATCATATAGGATATATCTAATATAATAAGTCATGTGCCAAATTATCGTATAGGATATATCCAATATAATAAGTCATGTCTCATTTTAGATATTTCATTTCTTTCAATAACAGAGCTGTGCATGCTAGTTGTGGCTGACCACCAAAAGATACTAGAACTATTTGATGAATATATTCATCAATAAATGCTTCCTCTGCAGGTACATAAATTTCTGTTATGCAAATAAAAAGTAGTGCATGTACATGTAAATAATCAAGATTATTTTTCTATCACAACTATGCAGTTGAGTACTTATATGTCATGCACAATCATGAAAGATTATTGAATGCCATGTCAAGGATCAATTATCAGCCCTGCCCACCTTCTCATAATTTATAAGAGACAAAACACAGACAAGGGGTAGCTGTACTTCTTGTTCAAGAAAGTATGGTTCTACATTAGATAATACAACTAAAAATCTGTCCATTTAAGTGCTTCACTAAGTTATAGCATCTTTACTTATACAAACCATGTAGCAGCTATATGCATACAGTAATTTAGAACTTAAGTCACCCAATAACAAAAGACTAGAAATTCTGGAGGCTTTGATGATCAAGCTATCACCGTTTCAACTCATTGGTATACACACTGATATCTTTTTTGAAAACAACAGGAGAGGTTTCCCCCTACTTGTTAAATATTAAAATAGGTATAAAGAAGAGTGTGTGAGGAAAAGAGAAAAAAACACTGATATTTGTGAACACTAACTGATATGTCGCATGTTCTTTGCATCAAATTTCATTGACAATCATACAAAAGGGAACCGTACAAGTCCCCTCTGCCTCTGAGAATAGGCAATTTGGTTGAAGGAGCTATGGTACATTTGCAAGCATGGAAGTAAATTAACTATAGAGCATGCATTATGTACTTACTGAGCATCATCTTTTGAATGGAAGGCCTCGGAACTATAATTCATTGTAGGAATTGCAGCAACAGCAAAAGGGTCCAACCCACAGCGGGAGCGTTCAATCTATTGAACAGAGCAAAAGGAACCATGTCAGTTTTTTAAGTCTTGTCTGAATTGCTGTAAGTAAACTGACACCAACGACCACCTAGCAGAAACATAATGCTTGCGACACATAACATTTAGTAATCAACGAACACATAACAGAAACATAATGCTTGTGAGTTGTGGACACATACCGTTAATAATTTTAACCCCTCAATTGTTTAGTCATCTCAAGCATCGCATTGAAAACAGTGAAACAAGCAAACTAAAAACGACTTAATCTGAGTGCGCAATAGCATTTTAGAGTGACTTCCTAGACGAAAGTTGGAAGAGTTATCTTAAAACTTTCAGATACCCGAGCTAAGCATTGATTGAAGTACATTCCTTGGTCATACATATATTTGCATAAAGATTTTGTTTATCTGTATTCTGATCGCAGATAAAGAAAGGAGCATACATAATGTGCATATCATGCCATTTAGCTATGCAAAACCACATACATACTAATGCATGGAATTTTTTTATTAGAAAAAGGGACTTTTATTCCGGTTTCTGCACGAGTTATTCACTCAACCACTAATGCATGGGATATGAAAGAAAGCATAGAACATTGAGAAATAGTCAAATGGAAAACCTAATGTGCATGCTTAGATTCAAAAGAAAAAAACCCTTGCATTCCACTTTCAATTACAAATGGAAGCAATCGTAAAGGACTGATAGTACAAAATGCTGGCATAATATGGACCCAAGTCCTAACTTATCACTAAAAGACTAAGATAATTTTGTATACATCATATTCGCAGTTGAGAGAGATGATGCACATAGACACCAGCCTGTTAATTGAAACGACAAAATAATAACATGCTTGATAGTATTGTCCATGGTTGAGACAAATCAGATGATAGGATAGAACCACACATGATACCTAAATTTTGAGGGTGAAAATACTGCCAGATACTCAAATGTACAGTGTACCTAATCAAATCATCTTTGATAACCACACTGCCAGTCGAAAGGCCATAACTTACAGGGCTAAAAACACCATTTTTCAAGATGACAATCTAAACACCTGCTGTGAATGTTCTCGATACGGAGATCATGAATATAATGGTAAGTAACATGGTATTGCCATGACTAACCAATTCGACTTGGCCCATCTTGGGCTGAATTATTTGGTCAAGGTGGACTGTTTTCATATTCTGGTGACAGAGCTGAATTGGACACTGTGGTTATGTTTTGTCATGCCAATGAACTTGCAACTTCATCAAGAATTTGTACAATGTAGAGACTAAAAGAGTTGATGCAATATGTGACTAACTGAGGGGAACAGGAACAACTAAACATGGCACAGTAGCTAGAAGAACTCTGCAGAGAAAGGGAAAGCAGCATCACACTTAAATAGCATCTCCAGTTATTAGTGAGAAGGCAGTTTGGTTAGTTCCTAATGCATCTGTGCCATGATATTTCCCTTCAACATCTTCTATAGTTCTATCCGCTGCTGGTGGTGACCTTCGTAAGTATTTGATGCGAATTTGGTCGAGATATTTACTTTTCGGCCATAACCAAGCCAACTTACAAGTTATATCACACAAATAATGCGCATGCGACCTCAAGTTCTGTTGTAGCCCATATAATAAACATGACTCCTAATATAAAACAGCAATGTGAATGAAAAGATCGAACGGTGTTCCAGTGTGTAAAATAAAAACAAGCATTCAGTGGAGTATTTTCCTGAACATAACAGGCCCGTGCATGACTTGGGATCACCGGATCACTACGCAACTCAGGGGTCGCTTCCGTGCTTCACAAACGCAATGATACACACGCACACGCTAGCAGAAAGCAGGGTGGCAGGTGCTGGGCGGCTCACCGTGCGGTCGAGATCCGCGACGTTGCGGAACTCGACGTCGAAGTCGAACGGCACGGGTGGCTGCGCCAGCGCCCGCGCCGCGGCGACCGCGGCGGCGTCGGCGGCGTCGGCGTCGGCCCGCGCGGCGCGGCCGCAGATGAGGCGCGCGCAGACGAAGACGATGAAGGTGGCGCTCATCCCGAAGCCGATCACCGTGGTCACCAGATTCAGCCCGGACCCCAGCATCTCCACTCGACCGCCACCGCCCCTCCTTCCCTTCCCTTCCCCCGCCGCGCCGCCACGGCCGCACTGCCCCCCCTCGCCTCGCCTCCCCCCAGTCCAACTGCGCTGACGCCCCGCTCCCTCCCAAAAACGCACACTCGAATCAACAGCCCGCGGCAGCAGCACGCGACGGACGGATTAAGCAACGAGCAGTTGCCGGGCGGGCGGCGTATAAGAGCGGCGCGGCGGGCGGCTGCTGGGGTCGCGCTGCAGGGGGCTGGTAGCCATCGGCGCGGGGTTTGGGATTTGTCCTGGGATTTGCGTGGGCCGCTGGCAAGGAATGATGCGCCCGCGGCGGTGGCGGCGGGAGTTGGCGGATTCCGGGAGTTGGTGAAATGGTGAGCCGTGAGCGAGGTCCTGGGAGAAACAAGTATCTTCTCTTCTCCCTCGCCCCTCGTCTCGTCTCCTCTCCTCTCCTCCTGTGTGCGTGACTTGCGAGGGTGGGGGTGCCTGCCTTGCGCCCGCGCGATGCTGCTCAGCACAGCGTTCTGCGACGACGCCGGATCTGCTGCAGTGATGCCGCTGTTTTTTTTTGCTCTGGCGACCGTGGGACTTCTTCGTTTCGACTGCGTATGACGCGCGGGACCGGTGTCCACGGCGGGGTCAGCTGTCATGGACGGAACGGGAGCGCCGTGGCCGGAGCCACAGTCTCGATAGGTAGGGGAGGCACGCGGGCCCCGCCGCGGTGGTGTGGCCGTGTGGGCAGGTGCGCGCCGGGGAATCGTCCAAGATTTGGCAGTCGCCACTGCCACGCGAGCGGGACAGGGAAGAAGCGGCGTTTGCGTGCACGGGCTTTTCAGCTTTGCAAAGATCTTCTTTCCCCCGTGTCAAAAGAAAAAAAAAATCTTCTTTCCCCGAACGAAACGACGGTTCGCGACATACCCGAAGCTGGAAGTACCATGAACTGCCACCACCATCGTGTTCGTGAACAACCGCGGATCTGTTAGGTTTAGAGTATGTTCGGTACAGTTCGCGTCTGTACGAGGACAAATCTACATTTTCTCTCTCTCTCATAAAAAACTTACTCCTTTCATTTTAAATTGTGAGTTATTCTAAAAATCTTAAAGAGTCAAAACATCTTAAATTTTACCAAATTTATATGGTAGGATAATAATATTTATGATATCAACTAAGTATCATTAGGTTCTTCATTAATTATATTTTCATAGTATATCTATTTGATGCCCTAAAACTTTGTAGTTTTTTTTTATAATTTTGGTTAAATTTTATGCTTTCACTTTTCAAAATTCTTGGATAGGATGGTTGAAAACATAAGTTCGGAGCTGTCGGTGTGGTATGTACTCCATAGAGTGTACTCGATGAGCTCCTATTATGGCCCAATATGGAACCAGATGATTTTCTCCTTTCAATTCAAATCCAATTTGAGTGTATTGTATTGTTACGCCCCATTTCGTAGTGAGAATTTAATGTTTCCCTCTTGCTACATAGACTTACAGAAGCTTACCTCATGTTTTACAACTTTGTGATTATATCCATATAATTTTAAAATAAAAATATTGTTGGTGAGTTTTGTCCATTTTGGATAGAGGTTAGTTGTGAGATTAAATGAACTAAAAAAGAGAAAAGTGTAAACATAAGGAAATGACCACACTACCCTTTATCCTTATCTTTCACCACCATGCCACTAGGCCCCGTTAAACCACCAAGATAGCAAGTGCATGGGCAATTGCTTGGGTGTGCGGTAAGTGGGGTGCGGACACAAGCAATGGGGTTGCCGGAGCTGGTGGGCGAATGGGGGACTCGGGTGGGTAGGCAGGCATATGAGCGACGGTGGCGAGCAGGGGTGGCGACTCGCATGGTCACTTGGTCAGGACTCAGGACTATCATACAGCGGCTCAATCTTGCCCTCACACCCACCCGTATGAGGCCAGAGGTGCGACAGGCGAACGTACATGACAACGCAACATGTTTTGGATTAGGGCCCTAATTTCTAGTTGCTAACTCTTTTTGCTAAAGACGAAACTACTATACAAAGGTCTCTAATATTAGAGGGCACATCCATCCGTTGGCTCCCTTGACTGTTCATTTTGGCTCATCAAATTACCTCATAAGCCGACACCCTTAGAAACAAGCCAACGCCACTTGCAAAGGAAGAAATTTGCTAGGACTTTGAAAGCTAAGTAAGTGTTTGAGGCAAACCATCTTTTAACTTACCAATCGAAGTGGCCCTCGAAGACGCCAAACCGAAGAAGGCAGCGAAGACATACAACTTGCGGAGGTTTAAGTGCATCTAGCCCTTTGGTGGATTGAATGACAATATGATTAAAGATCTCATAAGTTTGCTGTGTTAAATAGAGATTTAATTAGATTGTATACACTTGGTGGATTTAATCTAGAGCATTAATACGAATCTTTTTTGCTAGCAATAGACTAAGATATCCACATGTAAAAACTGATTTTTTAGGCCGAGATGCTTAAGTTGTCCGCCACTAGAAGTAAGAAAATTTTTATACGCTGATGTTTTAAGTAACCACATCTATAGACCAGACGGTGGTTTAAGACAGTTGCCAATACAAATACATCTATTTATACTAGTACCTGGTTTAAGGGAACCACCAATGAAAATATATCTACATGTGGTTTGTCAACATTGACCCACTCTTTGTTTTGTAGTGGTGCCTGCTGTTTGCGAACCGCCGGTGAAAAGAAATATGACAGTTAAAACTGATTTTGTACTAGTAAGAGTTCGAGTTTTGATATCATGACTTTCTACATTCTCATATTAGATTCAAACTTCCAATTTTTATCGAACTATTTCAGACACTCAAAATAATCAATTACATTTTAAAAAATATTAAAGTTTTGTTTCCAGAATTTGAAGGTGTAAATGATAAACTTACATGATGTGAATCATGTGATTAGATTAGATGAAAAGAAAAACGGAATTGCAAACCAACACGTTGTGGGCTGAGAGCCTCTGCCGCTGGAACCTGGAAGTTGGGGGCCCGCTGCTCCTTGTATCACTCCATGCAGGCCGAGGTGATGTTCAGCCTAAACGAACCGGAAGTATTAGTAGCAGCTATGTGCATCCTACGGGCCAGGCCGCCAACTTGCACGTCTGGACTCTGGAAGATGTTCATCCGTCCATTTTTTTTCGTCTCATCGGGCCACACACACTGACACACACATATCTAAAGTTCGTTGGATTTGGTGGGCCGCGACTACTTGGTGCTCAGCGGACTGGTACCAGATATGTTCCGGCCTCTCTCTCAAAAAAAAAGAAAGAAAAAAGTTCTGGCCTTCCACTCAGAAAAAAAAGGATATGTTACAGCCCAAATATACCTTGCGTTTTAGACAGCGGAAAAAATCTACTTTTTCTTCCCAACTTTCATGAAAGTCTGTTTTTCTCCTTCAACATCAAAACCAGACAAACCACTTCTTTTAACTTTTTAAACCGTGACAAACCACCTCTCTTTAACTTTTTCAAACCATGCATTTTATCTTTCTGGAGCGGTTTTGGAGGCGGTTTTGCTACAACAAATGATGGTTTTGCTACAATGACGTTGACTTTGTCTTTTTATTTTTTATTTATTTCGGCTAAATATTTGAAAAAACAGAATAAATTATAGAAAAACATAAAATAGAAAATCTAAATTTGTTGGACTCCACATGAGTAGATCTACATAGTTAATATATAATATGATATACTTTAGTATAAATTTTTTTCTATAATTTTTTTGTATTTTCCCTTTTTAATTATTTCGGCTAAATTTTTTAAAAATTATAGTAAATTTTAGAAAAATTATAAAATATAAAATCTAATTTTGTTGGACTCCACGAAATGTGAGAAAAATCCCGTTTTTCTATGAAGCTCGGCAAGTCATTCCTAGTTTATGGCCAAGTCATGGACAAACATATTAGCCTTTGATACTTACTCCCTGTGTCCCATTGAAAGTGTCATTTTTTGACACTTATTGTTTGATCGACTTATTCAAAATATTTGTATAAACATTATTTATTTTCTTATGACTTGTTTGTCAATAAAAACACTTTAACAATGGTTTATCTTTTTTTGCTCTTTGTATAAAAAATAAATAAGATGAATGGTCAAACAAGAAATTTAAAAGTAAAAAACGACACTTTCAATGGGACGGAGAGAGTAGCTTCATGTAATTGTTCCATTGATTATATGTTGCGCATGCATGAGAAGCTCACAGTAGACGACTAACACTATTCGGTTTTTCTTTGAAAAAAGCGTATCATAAGCAGGAATAAATATGGCCATATCATGGATGTCAAAGTGACTTATAATTTGGACGGTTATGTAGCAATGGGTAATAGTGGGATGAAATAAGATGAGAGAGAGAGAGAGAGAGAGCACTTTCAGTGAAAAAAACATCAACAATAGCTATAAGGAGTTCACACAGATAGATTCGGAGGAGGTGCATGATGAGAGAACCAATACAATCAAAGAAAAAACAAAATTATGGATGAAAGGTATTTTTCAAGTAAGACAAATTAATTATTATAGAGAGAAAAGGCTAGCTCTCTGCTATATTTGTATGGGCCACCTTGGCAGTTTTAGCAACACCGAGTGTGGTATGTCTATTTTTCTTTCGATTTTGGATTTTTGGAAACAATATTATGATAATTTAATTAAGCAAGGAAAACCACAGCTAAGAAACTGATTTTAAAGACCCGAATAACATTAGCTAGTGAACTGTCTTCCTCATGAGCAGTCAACGTGATATAAACCTAAACAAGTAGAGCTCAACTTAATGCTTTCCAATCCCTTCTAGTGATAGTTTGACTTTTATGCATTTCCTTGTTCTAATTTATATGTCGTCAACCGTTGCCGGAGATGCAGATCGCATGCTGTGACTGGCTATGTCATGGTTTGACTTTATAGTGTGTGTCTATTTATACTCTCTGTGTTGACTTTCTAACCCATCTATTATAAGTATTCAAACTACTGTACTAGTAGCTTATGAAGAATGCAAGAAAATGAAGTCAACAGATTGTTATAATGCATAATCGCTGTACTCCTGTACTTTGCCTTTGAAGTTCATTGTGCAGATAAAAAATTCATTGGCTCGTTTCAGCAGGTATAATAAGGCCGTTATCATCCAAAGTATTCTGTTGCAACTGAAGTTCTTTTTCCTTTCCTAAATTATAGGAACTGAGGTTGTCTGTTGCGAACTGCTGCTAATGCTTGTAGCTGCATAAATGCATGCTGAAACTACTTCTCCTTCATATCCATCAAATATTTGGAGGAAATGCATTATATTAATTAAACTATTAAGTCGTAGTATTATCTCTGTACTACTTTGATCCTTTTCTGCTTTTTACTAGCTAGATCTGGTTAACGCAGGCTCTAGACGTAAATTCTCAAGGAAATCGGCAGCATAGAATACAGAAAAGTGCCTGTTTGATTCAACTTAAAGGAGCAGACGATATCTGACGGTCGGATCCTTTTCTGTCCGTACTGGCTAAGACTAATTCATACAGTGATAGTGTTGTACACTAGATACACTGTCACCTCAATCGGGCAAATAAAAATCATTGGGTACTGATACTTGAGCGATCTACAAATCGTTTTCTACAGCGATATTGAGTGCGATATTATACCGAACAGAGTTAGCAACTGAAACTCTGAAATATGTTTGAGACGAAGTGGCCATCGAACGAAGCATTACCGATAAAGAAAAGATGAGAATCAAATGAAAAAGAAGCAGAAAAAGGCACTCCCCATGCATGTCTCAGAAATGATCTACAAAGCATGCGTCGTAAAAATAAAATAAAATGAAGTATCAATCGGGTACTTGTCTATGATTTATTGATTTTTAATACTTGTGTTAAGTAAAATAGACATTTCGAGTTGACATGCGGAACGTCAGCTTGTATAGAAAAATGCAGCAGGTCGTCATATGTCAGCTGCGTTGGTGCAACGCTTTGGCTGTCCGCTTACATTAGAGTTTTTTTTATTAAAAAAAAAACAATTCCGCTGACATTAGAGTCCAACCTGTCAACATGCTATGAACTGTTGAGCTTCATTATTGTACCGTGCTCATATATATATATATAGAGAGAGAGAGAGGCATGTGTACTGCAGCACATTGGAATGCACTTTAATATTTCTTATTCTTATCCCTTTGAAAAATATCTGTTATTTTACAACCACATCAGGTCATCAGCTATGTGCATTTGATCTACTAGTGGGCACGTCTCCAGCGGCAGCAGGTATCCACGTCGGCACTGAGCCAGGATCGGTGCATCCCGGCGACGACCTCCCCAACTGGTCCATGACGCCGCACTAACACTGAGCCGTCACGGCTGGCCGCCGCCCCCATCGACGACCGCCAGCCCGGCCGACGCCGCCACCGCCACCGCCCCTACACTGGCCAGCCAAGCCAACCGGCGCTCTGCGCGCGTGCCTGTTTCATTGATCCGAGACGACGTCCCGCGCACGTCTGGCTGGCCGGGTCCGCGCGTGCGACGGCCGGTGCGTGCTGATGCGACGCATCGCGCATGCATGCATGCATCCAGTGTATTCCATTTCCATTTGCACCGGCCCGCAACCGCAGCGCCAGCGCAGGTGGAGCCGTGGAGGGAGGCCGGCCTTTGAACCCCCCGCGCCGCCCCACCGGTGGCGCTGCTCCTGCTCCCCCACCACTAGACACGCGCCCAGGCCCAGGCCGCCCTCCCTGTCCCTGATGAATAGGCCAGCGTAAAGAAATGCCCCCACGAGACCACGAGGCGCCGTCGCGATCGGCGGTGCTGTGCTGTGCCCCGTTGCCTGCACGGCTTCCCCCGGCCGGCCGGCCGGCTGCTCGCGAACGCGCGGCGCATCAGGATTCAGGACGTACGAGTACGAGCGTGCTTTCGGCGAACAGTTGGTGCGCGAGCAGGACGTACGTGTAGGCCGCCTTCCATCGGGTTGGCACGTCAGTCGCCCACCGGAACCACTGTCTACTGGTACGTCACAGGAAGGCCGACGGATTGCGGTCAGGTTTGCCTGCCGGCTGCCATAAAGTTCCACGCACTTGGGCATATGGCACAATTTCACTTGTTCCATTCCACGCGCGTATGCTCTTTACACTCTGTTCTGTCGTTCCGTTCCACGTACTCCTATGTTCTTTACTTTACACTCTGTTTGGTCACGAGTACAGACATATACTAGTAAACTTCTGAACTTGTCTCACGCGGAGCCAAGGTGCTGGCAAAATCACTCTGACTGGTAACGGCAACTTACAAAAATACCCTGTACAGCTTTGTCGGACCTGTTTGTTTAGTTGAAAGTTATAGCTGAAAGTAATATTCACTGATTTATTATTTTAAAAAAAGTACTGCTCAATGGCTAATAGATTCGACAGATAAACTCAAACGAACTGGTAAACTTATGGCCGATTTTTTTATGAGTGCGGCAACTTCTTTTTTCAGGGGAGATAAAACGAGTAGAAGAGGCCGTGTGCTTATTCGTTTTGGATGGATGGATCCCACGCTACCCTCTGCTCTGTGTGTGCATCATTTTTTTATGGAACAAAATTTGAATAATAGGATTGCGTTTCTTTGGAATGGAGAGAGTAGCTGTTTAGGACACGCCCAACAATAAAACTAAGATATTAATGTCATGTTTTTTTATCTATATATTTTCTCTCCAAAGAAGTTATGTATCCGATACATTCAAAGCTTTTGGCCACTCTCTCCTTTATGTGGTGTTTATACTAGCTCAGAGTCGGTCATTTAAATTTAAAAGTGTCTTAAGTTGGCATCTTTCTAATTTCTAGAGGTAGTCCAAAAGCTCGAGGCAGTGGAGTTTGAGGATGAATACAACTAAGGCTTTTTTTGGTAGAGCTTCACTCCTAGATTGTCTTGCTCTGCTCCTTGATTCTCTGGTGGAATAATTGTACTTGATTCTGGTGGAAGCAGGGTATATGATGTGGATTGAATATGGAGCAATGATGAGTAGGTTTTTTAGCTTCTAGATCCTAGTATAAATGAAGAAGTGATTTTTGTTTGCTCCCCACAAAATTAGTGTGTGGTTTTGCTGTTTGGTTGTTCGTGTGGCTGATAAGCCATGGTAGAAAGTACTGTTGGTTGATTTGCTGTGAGAGAAATACACTACTGAATGACTGACAGATTTAGCTGATAAGCTCTACCAAATTTCATACCAAGAGCATGTTTTAGCACAGGCAAACCTGCCTAGCCTAGGCATAAATCCTAGACATCCAGTTTTAAAAGACATAGAGCTAAGATTGTTGAGGCTGGGAGATGCCTAGGCTCTGACCAAATAGGTCTGAAATATATACCACAATGAGAGTGTGTCATACTCAACAAGGATCACCGGTGTTGACCGGGCCTATCTAATTTATGTGGAGCACTTAGCTTAATAATCAAAGGTATATTAGTAATGATTGGTAATGTGTTGCAAGTCCTAGGGCTTGCCTGCACCACGTATTCCATTACTTTTGATAGCGTCAACCGTCAATGATAGGCAGTTAGCGCTCCTCGTTGACTAGGGTGAGCACAACAAAATGTGAGTACATTACAAAAAAGAGATGACTCATGCCAAGTATGAGGGTGGAGGCAATAGAAGGAAACAACAGAGGGAGCGAGTGTGACGAAGTCAAAGAGACGACAACGGGTGAACAAATGGGGCAAATGAGTAGAGAAGTCGAGGTACGGGATTATATGAGTGGCGAAAGCAGTAAAGGCACCAATCTGACAACTTGATTAGAAACACATCTCTTGAGGGCAACTAAACGCTGAGATTTCATTAGCGCAATCACCAAGCACTCAAGCAGACCATGGAACCCAAACACAGTCCAATGAGGTCAGACCAAACTTAGCTTTTTTTTGGAAATAACTTCACTTTAAGGAGAATCATTACAATCGAGTTGCAGGCATTCTTGTGAGACTAAACTTTTTTTGAGCGAACTTGTGAGACTAAACTTAGCTGATGAAACTCCCTACTTAGAGCATCTCCAAGGGCTTTCCATTCTCAGCTTTGCATTTCAGGGGATTTGCAAAGTTGCAAATGAGTTTGCAAAGTTCCCAAAGGGGGGATCTCCAACCGTTTTGCATTCTCATCAAGTCCTTTCCCGAAATTATTTCCCACGCGCCATCCGACCAAAAAATTTCGCGCGCAGTGCCAGGTCGCAGTCCGTGTTCACGCCATCGTAGATCGCAGTCCGTCGTTCCAGTGCCCATCGTTCCTCGCAGTCCGTCGTTCCAGTGCCCATCGCCCCCGTCTCCCCGTCGCCCATCGTTCCTCGCCCATCCCCAAACTCGCCCAGGCCAGTCGGGCGATGAAGACGTTGTGTGGCGGCGGCGAAGGGAGCTGTCGCGCGATGAAGAAGCCGCGCGATGAAGAAGTCGCGTGGCGGCGGCGGAGGGAGATCGCGGGGGGGAGATAAATCGCGCGGGAGTCCTTTGGCGCGCCGAGTCGGGCAACCGCGATGCCGCCCAAAATATTTCGCGCGAGGGGACCGAGCGGCCTACGTGGCGGACCGAATTCCTTGCGAATCCCAAATGCAAAGCCTTGAGGAGGTTTGCATATATGCAAAGTTTCCACCTCTATTTGCAAACCTTACCAAATTGCAAACCTCATTTGCAAAGCCATTGGAGAGATGTTTTCTACTCTTTTTTGCAAATTGGGCAATGCAAAGTTGATTTGCAAAGCCCTTGGAGATGCTCTTAGTAAATGAAGCACATAGACTTTGTGGAATGTGACATGCGGGTGGAAAGAAGTGCCCAATCATGCGTCATAATGGCGGCTGGTACTAAGTATTACAAACTTGCCTTGTTCGTTTAGGCTTATCAGGCGAATCTACCAGCCATTTAACAGTGTTTTTCTCTCACAATAAATCAGTCAACATTACTTTCTGCTATGGCTAATATCCAACACACAGGCTACAATTCGAGAAAAAAACACAAAAGCTACGATTATTAAGATTATCCATCATGATTTTTATGTGATTACGATGACCGATCTAATTAAATATACCTCAATATTAATAAAGGAGCCTAAAAAGTCTAAATTGTTTAAAGTATGCATAGAATCGGAAGCGCCCCTTATTTCAAAGAGAGGATGACAGGTTCTATGATAGGATCAGAGTAAGAATGTGATAGTTGTGCCCTAAATTATCATTCAAGGCTTATTTTTGGTCCATTAATTATCATTTAAGATTTAATTTTGTCCCTAAACTTTTAAGAAGGTTGTTTCCCTCCTTCAGATTTACTTTTGAACTCAATTTCGTTCTAAAACTATCAAAGTGGATGTTTAGCTCTTAACTTTATTTTTTGGGTATAATTTTATCCATGAACTATTAAAGTTGGTGTTTCAACCCTCCATCTTTTCAGTTCAACCTCATCTCTTATCCTACGTGATATGCCATGTTGTCTAACCTCGTAACAATGTTGTGAGGATGACATAACGCGAGAGAGCGCAAGCAAAATCGATCCATCTTTCTTTGAGAGCTTGGTGTCGTCACAATCACTTACCATGTCACCGCCAACTTAACACCCAACGCATTGGTTACAATTTTGGGCCCAATTGCAGCAAAGCAGCGAGGAAAAAGATCACATCCTACATGCATGTGGCAAACTGGAGCCTCCAACGACGGCCTTCTTTGCTTTTCATGGATGACCCTTAACTTTTAGGCTTGGTTTTAATTAAGGATGTTTGAGAACCATGTGTCCTTTTGTATGGTAAACCTTATAATAGATTTGGTCTGATTCCACTGGTTAGAGAATGAAGCCGAATGTTATTTTCTTTATTAAAAAAAATACACGGTAATGAATTCTCTTTGCTTCTAAGTTCGATGGCTAAAAGCAATCTACGCGATCGCTTTCATTGAAAAGGCGCTAGTTGCTTGTTAACCTCCAACCAATTATCCGGTGGAACCCTCCTCAAATCAGATAGCCGTAATCGAATTCCATATTCCAATCCGTTAGTTTGCAATCATCAAATCGAGGAAATAAAGGACTATTGACTTCGAGTGCACAACTCAGGGACATCCATTACTGCTCCTTATCCCATCGGCGACGAACGAGCGAGCGAGCTTAGGCTGTTGATTCAAGCAACAAGTGTCGATTGCTTCCACGCAAGCGCCAGATGTTACCACGCCGAATCACAACGTATACCAACCCCAAAATCTACTTCTACCGCTACGGCTAACTAAGGCCTTGTTTAGTTCAAAAAAATTTTATAAAATTTTTCAGATTTCCTGTCATCGAATATTTAGATGCGTGCATGAAATATTAAATATAGATAAAAATAAAAACTAATTGTACAGTTTGGTCTGAATTGTCGAGACGAATCTTTTGAATCTAGTTAGTCTAATTTGTCAAATACAAACGAAATTACTACAATATTGATTTCTCAAAATTTTTTGGAACTAAACAAGGCCTAACCTACACCACCCATTAATTTAACCTATATTACATATACATACGGGTGCATCTTTTCTACGACAAGTAATACGCAGAATCCACAGCTTCGATCCAGGGCATCCATGCATGAATGATGATGAGCACCATACTTTTACTGACTAATATCAGGAGTATATAATACGCCTTGCACTGGCTCTTGGGGCCATCCAAACAATATTATCTTCTCGGAGTCCGAAGAAGGCCAGTGACAGTGAGAGAGAGCCACACTGCCACTGCCACTGGCTGACCATTTTGATTTTCTTTTACGAAAAAAAAAACCTGCGCCACGCCCTTGATCGGCATGCCGTGCCGGTGCCGGTAGCCGTCACGCCCACGAGCTGGCGGCCAGTTAGCCACTGCCGCCATCGTACGAACCCGGCGTATAATTATGCGCGGCACAGGCGGATCCACCTCGGCCTCGTGCCGCCGGGGCGCCCGGTGGCTGGCTCGCTTGGTCTGCGCCCTGCGCCCGGACACCGCCGGGAGCAGAGGAATCTCATCGCCTAGCTTCGCCGGGATGCGAGCCGCGTCGGCGAGACTTGCAAGTTGTCCGGCTGCTCGCCGGATGCGTACACTACTGTACAGTACAAGTAGCCTTTCACATGTACACACCTCCTGTGCTCTGCGGTTCTTGTTTAAGACTAGTGACACTGTAGTGTATACTTGTTTAAATATGCTAGCTGTCAGCGTAGCTCAAACCTTCAACTAAACTAGAACTCAGAATTGTGCTTCCTATGTTCAAGGTTCAACGGTAATCACTGTTAGCACGGGTCTGCATCTGGAGGTTTGTTAGCATCCTACTATTTCCTCCATTCTAGTATATAAAGTGTAACTACTTTTTATTTATATCCTATAATATAAGAGGTGCTCTCTCACAAATATTAATGCAGTGGTACTAGTGCTCAGAATGTGTTCTTGATCTTTGAACTAGATGAGACCGTCATTGTTGATTCGTAGAGGTATTAGAGTACCTACCTCGATACACGAGGGAATCTTCGTTTGTTAATCCTTGGAAATTGCAGCTGTAATCGTGCTCCTATTGATCACAAACTTGGCCTATCATTGATCAAGCAATTTGTGAGTCGTGATTGACCCATTAGTGGATTCATGTAGTTTTTACGACGCTGATGTACTACAACTGGATTTAGAGAAAGTGCAAAGAGCCTTATATCCTTATGTAACGATAGAGACAAATATTTGATTTAGTGAAAAAAAATCTCTAATAGATTCTTCGATTAGATTTCTAAAAATTGGCATCTTCCATTTCTGGTTTTTCACGAGCTATTTATACGAGCACCCTCAACAATAAAGCTAATTACTGCTATTGAGTACGAACTCACATCATGGATTCCTCATGTAAGAATTGTCTTCGTTTAATGTCTTATTTCCTCCCCCTTTGGGGTCTGCTCACACTCTCCCTCCCTCCTAGCCTCTAAGATACTCACTAGCATTTTACTTTTTGACTCTTCTCACCTCCACGTAGGTTTGTCAATGACGTCACTATCTGCTAGCCATGTTATCCTAACACACTTTGGCCAGTTGATTTTGGTATATGCTAGAGATCGAGGATGTGATTATGTGAATGTCATCTACATCTAGTGATTGAAAAGGTACTTTCTAGATCGTTCATAAGGGTGCTCCCAACATGACTGACCTTAATGCACTTAACATTTGGAGTAGTTCAATGGTGGCTTCCTGGGTGGTCAAAGGATAATTCAAGAATCATGTAGACTTTGGTTGATGAAAACACTAGGGCATGTGTTGGAGCTATGCGAGACTCTATGGCATGTTTTTCTCAGAACCACTCCCTCGCATACGCTACAAAAACTGAGGTTACTTCTCTACTAGGGCAAAGGGCAAATGGGTGGCGGGGGGAGAGAGCGCTATGAATTGTTCTATGGTCTCACATTGCGCTATAGACATGATCTAATACATTTGTTTTAGCCTAACACCGTGTTGGTCTATGCTGGTGTTATCTTAATATGATAATATCTCATCCATGGTAGCACGATACCTTCTACAATCACATATATACATCCAACTAGGTTTATCTTTTTGTACCACATCATTTTAGGTGCTTGATGTATAGGAGATGTATAGATCATCAAATGATCTATTTGACATGTCTAGGCTTGATGAGGCACAACTTGCCTAAGATTGGGTCATCGTGGCCTAGTTATTAATCGTGTCGTGCTAGCCTGTAGGTTCGGCAAGTGGCCCATGCACGACACTAGGCTAGGTTAGTCTTGCCATGCCCTAACTTGCCCAACAAGGAACAAAAGCAAGAAGAACAAACTACATATTAGGAAGTCATTCTTAGTGTCTTAGAAGTACATCCTCCAACCATATATTCATTGTTCACATGCACAAAAATCAAACCAAATCAAATTTCTATAGCATTGGTGCCAGTGGCGGAGCCAGAATTTAAAACTTGGGTATTCCCATTTCCACAAAGTTAAATCTATAGGCTTAAACTATAGCTAACTGTACTACAACTCAGCAACTTTAAACCAAAATTTGCTTTCTAGAATATAGATTTCTAATTGAAAAGCCAGTTTTTTTTACATGTTTTGAGCTCAAAAGTGCGAAAATACTATATATTATAGCATTATATATATATATATATATATATATATATATATATATATATATATATATATATATATATATAAGTGTACCAAAATAGTTGGGTATTCCCGGGAATACAGGGGAATACCCCTAAATCCGCCCATGATTGGTGCCTCCATGCACTGGGTGGATCCACATTGCATCTGCCTCCATGCACTGGCTAGGGCCCAACTGCCAACGAAGTAGGAGGGGATGGAGGAGAAGCCCCCAGAGTGGTAGGTGTTGGAGGAGGAGAAGGTGAAGATAGAACTAAGATGAAGAGGAGGCAACATTAGTAGTTGAAAAAGGATAATTTAGGTTTTATTTTATGGGGACCAGAGGTTACGTACGGGGAAAGGACTGCCCTCGGGTTGCCACTTAATTGGGTCGTGTTGTGTCGCGCAAAATGGACCAAGGCAAGGAACATGGTATGGCTCTTCATGCACCAGCACGAGAACAAGCAGGGTGTGACATGCTTCGTTCGAACCAAAATCCTAGACTATGTACCAGCTCGTGGGGCTCATTCTTTTTGGGGACTCCCTTCATCCTGTAACATAGTTCATTCTATCATTCAAAATTAGTCCTCAAATATATACATTCTAGAGGTTAAAATCCAATTTGACATTAAATACTTTTCCTTTATCAACCAATCACCATTAATCAAGTTGATGATAGCATCTGATTAGGAAACAAAGCGAGGGTACATACATCTTTTATATTCTCTCTTAATTTGTCTTAAAATTCTTATAATGCACTTTCTTATAATGCACTATATTACAGGACGGAGGGAGTACTCCCTCCATACCCATAAAAGAAGTCGTTTAGGACAACGACACGGTCTCCAAACCTTAACTTCAACTCCGTATTTTTATAAAAATATTTATCAAAAAGTGGTATATGTATACTTTTATGTTCGTATTTTGGAGACAAATCTATTCATATGGTTTTCACATTTCCAAATTAAATTCAATAACTTAAAAGTTATTCATGATTCATGATTTATATTCCCAATATTTGACCTAAACCTTGTAGAAAATAACTTTCTTTATGGGTATAGAGGGAGTATATATATATAAGGCTTAGTTTGAAAATAAGAGGACAAACATAGATATGAGACCCCCCCTATAAAGAACTAAGTGGCTATTAAAATGATATTTTCATGAATTGGCTGCCCGAGTAAAAATCTGAAATCCCAATGGGATTCAAGTTTCCAAACTAGCCTTAGGCACCATTCGGTTTCTAGGAATGATGCCCTAGAACCATTCCTACAGGGAATTCTTTGTGTAATTTGTATAGCAAGTTCTCACTAGGAATAATTCTCTACGAGGAACAAGTCCAACAGAACGAGCCCTTAACAGGTATAGGTTTCTCGTATTTCTTGTCAATATTCTCATTTCCTATAATAACCATCAGAAATAAATCATTTACAAATAACCAATTCGAAATAAACTAGTCACTCTGTCAGCCTCTGGTTCCTCTCCCTCCCGCCAAAAATTATATGACAAAAAATCGCTCGAATTGTCGAACGGCACGCAGATGGTTGCCGTTGGATGTCAGCACTGATCCTTTGGTCTCTCGATCACAACGTCGATAGGCAAGCCCAGCTCCTCGTCTCCGCCGGCTGCTGTGACTTTACTGGCATGACTGCCCTTGCCGCTGCTCTCTTTGTCTTTGGTCTCCTCCACCGTGCCTGCTCCGGTGAGCTGCTGCGCGCGCTTGGCCTCGGCGGCCCAATCCGTCCTCCCGATCACCAGCAGCATGCGCACCACGCAGGTCGCCTGCGCCGCGAGGAGGCCCAGCCACAGGCCCTGGAAGTCGTAGTGGTACCAGAAGGCGAGGACGAGCGCCACGGGCGTGCCCACCAGGTAGAAGGACCGGAGGTTGATGCTGGCGGCGTCCTTGGGCCGCGCGCTGCCCCGCAGCACGCCGCAGCCGGTCGTCTGCGGGCAGTTGCCGAGCTCGCAAGCGCCCAGGATCGGCAGCACGGACGCGGTGAGCGCGACGATCGCCGGGTCGGCCGTGAACATGGTCGCCCACGCGCCGCGCACGAGGTACGCGAACGCGGACGCCACGCCACCGAACGCGAACCCGAGCATGAGGCCGACCGTGGCCGCGCGGCCGGCGTGGTCGGGCCGGTTCGCGCCGAGCTCGTTGCTGACGCGCGTCGAGACGCCGAAGCCGAGCGAGGACGGGAAGATGTAGATGAGTGACGTTGTCTGGATGAGGATGCCCATGCTGGCCACCGTTGCCTGCGGGTTCGCGAGCAGGCCGCACAGGAGGATCATGATCTCGTACCACCACCACTCGAGGCAGACGCTGACGCAGCTCGGCAGCGCGAGGCTGACGAGCTCGCCCCAGCCGCGGAAGCTCTCGGCCGAGAGCGCGAGGCCGCCGGTGCGCTTGTGGACGCCCTTGAAGAGGATGTAAGCCAAGAGAAAGAGGAGGAGGTTGAGGTTGGCGAGCACGGAGGCCAATGCCACCCCGCTGATGCCGAGGCCGAGGACGGAGACGAGCACGTAGTTGATGGGGAGGTGGAGCGCAATGGCGAGCGCGGCGCACAGCGTGAGCGGCAGGTTGATGGACTGCGTCCGGAGGTAGATGCGGACGGGGTGGAGGAACGCCTGGAGGAGTAGGTCCGGTAGGGAGGCAAGAATGTATGTCTCGGCGACCGCGGCGATGCCGGCGTCCTGGCCGCAGAGCAGGAGCAGAGGCCGGATGTGCACCCACAGGCCGCCGATGGGCACGGCGGCCGCGAGCAGCATCAGCACGGCGCGCTGCGTGGTGACGCCGAGGAGCTCGTAATGGCCCGCGCCGAAGGCCTGCCCGCAGATTGGTTCCATGCCCATGGCGAGCCCGGACAGCACAGAGTATCCCGTGATGTTGGCGAAGCCGATGGCGAGGGAGCCGCCGGCGAGCGCCAGCCCGCCGAGGCGACCGAGGAAGAGCATCGAGATCATGGAGCGGAGGTAGAGGAGCAGGCCCGTGAGGATCATCGGCAGCGCGAGGCCCAGGATGGACCGCGCCTCCGCGCCCGCGGCGCCGGCCGACATGGACGGCATCATGGGGAATGTGACGGACAGCGAGACGGACCAGGCTTCCTTCACCGCCCTGGCGAACCGGCCTGGCGGCTTGCTCGTGAGCACCGGCGGCACGTCCTCCACCGGTAGCCGGACGTCCGCTTTGGAGAGCAGAGAGGCGTTGAGGGCCTCCTCGGCGGCATCCCGGAGCGCCACCGTGGCGCCGGCGCAAGACGACATAGCCGAAACAGAGGAACGCTCCGCTCTACTCCTACGTGCGTCTCGGAGCGAGAGAGGGACCGGACGTCCCGGGGAGCCAGCAGAGAGACTGCCGCTGCGCGAGTCCCGAGACGTGCAGGCTAGCGCGCTGTCTCCGGCGCGGAGGCGACGGTAGTGACAAAGAGAGGCGAATAATTTATGCGAGGTTGGCGAGAGGGTTGCTGCAAGTGCAAGAGGGATAGGTGGGGTGAGGGTTTATATAGGAGGGGAGAGAAGGAAGGCTGTGTGCTCCGGCGCCGGCCGGCGGGTGCCCACGCACGGGTTCGGAGTTTGGGTCGCCATTTCGATCGGTTTTTTGGAACCCTCTTGTCGGCTGTTGCTGCTTTTTTGGCTGTTATGCCGACGACCTCGAAAATTCAGGTTCAGCGTTCAACAACAGCAGGCTCGGCTCGTCTCTCTTTCTTTTCACTCCCAACAATTCCCCACGATGGATTTTCACAAAAAAGAAAAGAAAAGAAATGCCCCACGATGCAATTGATCAATCTATTGAATTGTTTTATCTGGTTGAAAACTAACAAAGGATGCTCGTCAGCACATCGGCTTGGGGTAGGGTGTGTGGACCTGCGGTCGTTAGTCGTTACTCATGAGTCGCTTGGTAGCGGTTGGTGCGGGCCGAGGTGAGCAGTTTTGATCAGGGCATGTGCATCATTAAGCATAAGCTGATACACGAAAATTAGGGTATGTTGGGTTGCGGGTGGTAAACTTTACCACCCGTCACATTAAATGTTTGGACACATGCATAAAGTACTAAATATAAATTATTTACGAAACTAAAAACATGGTTAGAGAGTAATTTGCAAGATAAATCTTTTGAGCCTAATTAATCTATGATTGAACAATAATTATTAAATAAAACGAAAGTGCTACAATATCTGTTAAACTTTAACAACCCCAACCAAACACCCTCTTAATTCATCCATGTAAACAGTGCTTTAACTCAGCACAAGGAGTAAATCTATGTCTTTCATCCTCTTTTATAAGCACATTATGCAAATGACATAGCATATATATAAGATTTTTTTCTACTAAGTACCACTTTTCTAAGCACCGTACCGCTGGTGTGCATGCTCTTTGTGCTTGGTTCACATGGGTAGCAAAAATTTTTTTTGACCCCACCTGCTCGATCCGTCAGATGTGACGTGGGTGGCTAGGAGCACCGGGATATCTTATATATTACTAGCAATACCTAGCAACTAATCACGTAAAATGATTCAGATAATAGCACTTGAGATACAAGATTTATAGTTGTTTAGACACATGGACTCGTAGAGTGCTCTAGTTCAGTTGGGGGTAATGTTGCTCGGTTACAATGGTTGTTGCTCCTAATAACTACGAATAGATGGGGTGCAGAAGAATGAGTTAGGATCCTAATGGCGAGGCCCCTATCCTCTATATAGGCTGAAGGAGTAGGGTTACAGTAAGAAAGATCGGCTAACAGGTTAGGGCCTTGTTTAGTTCATCCCAAAAACCAAAAAGTTTTTCAAGATTCCGTATCACATCGAATCTTTCGGCACATGTATAAAGCATTAAATATAGACAAAAATAAAAACTAATTGCACAATCGTGAGACGAATCTTTTGATCATAATTAGTCTATGATTGGACAATATTTGCCACAAACAAACAAAAGTGCTACAGTAGCAAAATCCAAAATCTTTTCGCATCTAAACAAGGCCTAGATTTCTAGTTATATATAGAATATACCATCTAGACACGACGGTGCTGCGTATTCTCAATATACTTGATCTCTAAGCTGATAGATTTGTTTGGTCTTGGCGACACGAATAATTCACGTACGCTCGTCGATCTATAAATGAGCGAATAATTTTCTGACAAGGCCTACCTTCTTTTTTAGAATGAATAATTTCCACATAAACCGTAATTAGATAGTGTTCTCTTTTCCTGCTGAGCGAGCTGTTGTATGTATCTACTCAAATTCAACTGTATGTTGGGGTCCACATAAAACATTTATTTTAAAATATTATAACTTTTGAATGGTACATCTATTGTTAATTCTCTGCACTAGTGTGTTCTACGTGACAAGGCAAACAAAATTAGATCCCACTTCCATATATTTTGAATAATTTTTTCAATAGCAAACTAACTTATAATATGTAACCTATCACATATAACTTATAACCAAAACTCAGAAACATAAAAAGTTATAAAACATAACTTATCTAAAAAAAGTTATCAAACACAACATGTGTACATAAATTATTCTATACAACTTATATACATGAGTTATTCTATACAACTTACTCCCTCCGTCCTGTAATACAGTGCATTCTAGCATTTAAAATTTGTCCAAATATAATGTATTCTAGAAGACAAAAACTAATTTTACATTAAAATTTTTTCATTTATCAACAAATCACCATCAATCACGTTTATGATAGCATCAGATTAGGAAATAAGATGAGTGTATATATGTCTTTTATGTTCTCTCTTATTTTTGTCTTAAAATTTCTAGAATACACTTAGGACAGAAGGAGTAGATGTATAAATTAATATAATAACTTATTCGTAGATATGTTGGTTGCATGTCTAAAATAAAAAATTGATAGACTATTATGAAAATTAAAAAGAGAAAGGGGGGATACAAAAATTGTATAACTTTTGTGTTTCTAAGGATTGACATAACACTACAAGAAACCTGTTAATCTGTGACGGATTCTTCGTGACGGATTCAAAAAACGTCACCAATTGTACATTATCACTAACAATACACACTCCAGCACCATGGATATCCAGCCCAAAACCCAAAACCTGCTTGCATATATAAAGTGTGGCAAAACCTAAATCCATCCCCTCCCAATCTCCACTGGCCGCCACCACGCACCACCATCCCCGTCTCCTGGCCGTGCGTGGTCGCCCCTACGACACCTCCCACTCGAGTGCCGCCACCTCCTACGGTGACTCCCAACCGACGCCGCTGCCCCCATCGTGCCACCCACCCAAGCGCCACCGTCCTCAAGCCCGCCCCCACATGAGCTCCACCTCCTTCGACCTCCTGCGCCGCCGGCAAAGACCCTTGCCTCCCCACACGAGCTCCACCTCCTTCAGCCTCCTGCGCTGCCGGCCAGGCCCCCTGCCCCCCACACGAGCTCCACCTCCTTCGGCCTCCTGCGCCGCCGGCCAGGCCCCCTGTGATGCCGTCCTACTCCGACTGTCCCCTACACTGCAGATCCTAGGTTGGGAATGCATTCGAGGTGGATCTCGGCGAGCCTGTGCCTATACAGTCGGTGTTGGGTGCTGGCTAGGCCAAGGAAAGAGGCGATGGTAAGTAGTGTGCAGAAGCTGCAAGGCCAGGAGATCTGCTCCCTCCGTGACCACACCTTCGCCATGAGCGAGCACTGTGTAGTAGCGCTTCAAACATACAGCTGCAGATTTACCAATATTGTCTCACTATATCAGCTTCTATCAATTAATTGGTTCTGTAGTATGAATTTGCCAATATTGTCTCATTGTATTTTTGAATATGAATTTAGTACTTATTCTGTACTCAGAGATTTGCCAATGCAATTGTTTTTTTTGTCATGTCATCTTCCTTATGATGTTTTGACCAACTATCTAAACTATTGAATTACCAAATAGCAGGTCAGATTTTTAGACATGTGGGAACAACTGTTTTGGCAATAAAGAGGAAAGGTTACGACATTAGCTGTAGTGGGCAGCGTGGTGTTGTTATTGCAGTCAAGTTTCAACAAGGGCAGAGCTCGTAGGATGCCTTTTGTAAAGGTCAGTCATCTTGCAGTCAAGTTTATACCTTGTTTTAAGAACAGTTTAAATGAATTAACTATGACATTGCTAAAATTATTGATCTCTAGAATAAAAAAAGGATCATCATTCTGCTTACATTCCCCCTGTGAGTTATAATACATTATATACGTTCATACCAATCTATCATATTTTGTAGGCTGTAGTTTTAGCTTCAGTCTAAGGTAAACTATTCTGCAGAAAATACCCTGTGTAGCTGAGTGCAAGTTTGTACCAAGTTCTAATCATAGAAAAATGTTTCTTCATTTATCTTAAAATTTCCAAGCGTGACAAACTGGCATGATTCTTTTCATTTTGCAGAGTCATGCATTGCATAGCAGAATCTAGAGTTGTAGACCAAGAATGATGCAATTCAAACACCGCATATGATTGTCAAGGAAATATCACATAAGATAGGTACTATGGCTGTTGAGCTCGAGAAGCAGGTAATGGGCTGGTTGTTGTGCTTTCTGATCCAACTTCTTGCAAACTGAGAAACTCGACAATGATATTACAGAACAAAAAAAGCTCTGGAAGCTAGAGCTGGCAATACTGATAAGAATGTGGAAGAACCCAATACAATGCTAGAGAAAGTAAGCGTGTGGCTATGGCTGCGGACTTATCTTCTTTGCTACATTAGGCTACTATATTTTCTACTTTACTAGCATTTGCAATTACTTTTTTATTGCTTAGCGGCCATGTCAAAAACTTTTGCTCAACAAAAAAACAAGCTTTATGTGTTATGCTTACTGCTATTTTTTTCCTTATGTGACATTCCATTCAGTCACAGCTTATACGTTTTCTGGTGTTGGTATTTCCTATGTGTCCATATTATGTATGCTTGTGTGGGCCCATAGGGCATAGTCGACCTCTAGCCACTTTCATTAAGCGGGATACTCTATTTGTGTTATGTGATTCTTTAGTTGTTATATGTTTGGTTCTAGCTACCTCATATACCTCCTATATTGTAGGGATTCTAGAATTAGTGCTGATTATTGTTTGGTATTTTCTAGCTACCTGTCATGTGCAGTTTTAGAGTAGACAATATATCAAACACTCAAATTTATCATTTTAGTGCTCCACTTCATATACACATATTATTTGTGAGCCGTATTTGTAGTTACTCACTTTCAATCTAATATGTGTACATTATTTTTACAACCTTAGATATTTTTAACTCCTAATAATATTGTTTTGTAATACCTCATAAATTGTCTTGTCAACAATACTCCTAAATCCTTCGTGGATTTATATGTTATAAAATCCCTTGACCATTTTCTTATTCTTTGCTATCGCAGGGTGCACCACCGTCTTAAAACGTGGGTCATCTTCTTTTGTAGAATGACAAGGGTCATGCCTACATAATTTCGTAGCTTTTAATTGGCACCACCTACTCATGAACTAATGTTTGTAGAATATTGCCTCTGTTATTTCCTTAAGTAGAATTGCTAGAACTCTAGGCATCAACCCACTTCATACTAACCTTGCATAACAACTTTATTCGACACTTGACAATGTTTTTCTTTGTCTGTTAAACTTGCCCATCTTAATACAGGGGCACCTCCTATCATCGTTTATAGTGTACTAAAACTTTATTACAAACCTTGTTGTTCTGTACATATTTATCAACTTCAAATACTTTCTATCCGCTTATCTATTTTGTTAATAATCGGCGCGCAGGGGCGCGCCATTCCTACTAGTGACATATTATGCTTCCTCAAGCTCGCGCGATGTGTGGGGGGGCCAACTAGTTTATAGGGAATCCAGGACTCCTACTGTATGCAGCACTTATTTTTGTCTAAACAACTTGAATGTTTGAGCTATAACTGCAAACTGGTATTTTTTAGCTGCTAGAGGCATAATGGCTTTGTCCATGACTCGGTTTGTTCATTGTTCTATGCACATGTTAGAAATGGCTTTGTATTTTGCATTCCTTTATTATGTGAATTGTGTTGTTTTCTAACTGCTACGTTTTCATCCGTGCAGACAGATCAAATGGAATGACTGTACTTACGTTTGTGCTGTGTTTTGCTGCAGGGTGACAAATGAAAATAGTGCAGTTTGGAGGATAGACAATCGTGTTTTCAGCAACAAGAAAACTGCTGCAGAGCCTGAATCGTGTAGCATTACAAGACCTTGTATTTGGTTAGTAGAAACGTGAGATGTGATTAACGTGAGACTTTGTATTTGATTACTGAAACAAGTTGTCATTACGACACTTCATCCATTATATTGTTTGGTGTATTTGATTACTGGAATGGAATGAAAACATGATTTATTTGCATGTGATGCTTGTTATATTATTACGAGATTTTTAAAAATCAGCAAGAATGCTGCTAGTATCCACGTCAGTGTCCACATCAGCACTGATGTCAGTGTCCACGTCATTGCTGCTTTAACATCCACGTGAGCATCCATGTCAGTATAAAGATGAGGTGGCTGTTTAATCTGTGACAGTTATTTTTCGTCATAAAAAATGGGCTTGGGCTGGGTTAATTAGGCCTTGGGCTCTACCGTGACGGTTTAAAATCGTCACTGATTACGTTAATCTGTGATGGTTTTCGATAAACCGTCACGGAGGACAATCCATGACGCTCAATCTATGACGGTATCTAAAACCGTCACAGATGCTATATAGTGACGGTTTTTTGGTGATTCGTGACGAAAATGTTCCGTCATGGATTATCAGGTTTCTTGTAGTGTAAGTTATAAGTTTTGTTCTACAAAATATTAAATTATCCAAGTTGTAAGTTATAGAAATACCCGTAACATATTATGTATAACTTATATTGTATTATAAGTTTCAGGTTTGTATAAGTCAATAAACATACTAGAAAGAAAATTCTTCGAAACATATACATTGTTGAAAAGTTATAGCATTTTGAAAATAAGTTTCGCTTTATAAAAGTAACCTCATGAACTTGGATGGGTAATGCAGGCGCGTGCAGAATGTAGACCTAGCCGGATCGTTCGTTGGCCAAGAAATAATTGAACAATCACCAAAATAGATTTACGCTTGGCGGGCTTCATCCTTCGATGTCCTCAACCCGTCACACTAGTCGTAGGTCGAATATATGGACAATGAGGATACCCAATGCCTATATATCTGACACCCACCATTCTAAATTATAAATTATTCTAACTTGTTTGGAGACTCAAATCATCTCAAGTTTAATCAAAATTATAGAAAAAATTACAAAGATTTATAACATCAACTAAGAAAATATAATTCATGAAGAATCTAATGATACTTTGTTGGTATGATAAATGTTATTATTTTATTATATAAGTTTGGTCAAACCTGAGATGTTTTGACTCTCTAATGAAGTTGGAACGACTTATAATTTGGAATATAGGGTGTATTATCTTGCTACTCACTCCGTTTCTATAAGACATTTTATCTTTTCTAGATATTCCCTTTGTTTCAAATTATAAGTTATTTATTTTTTTGGTTTATCTATTTGCTATGTATCTAGACATATTATTATATCTAGATGCATAGCAAAATGGATGTATCAAAAAAGTCAAAGTGCCTTAGTTTGGAACATAGGGAGTATATTATTTTTACTATATATCTAAATATAATGTATATCTAAGTATATAGTAAAGTCTTTAGAAAATTAAAAACATCTTACGCGTGTTCGACTGACTAAAAAAAGTTTCTTTAATATTAATGCTGATTTGTTATAAGAGAAAAATATTATTTTATGGCTAAAAAATTGTGATGATAAGTTCAAACGAACTGTATATAATAGTGATAAATTGAGCTACAATACGACCTTATAATTGAAAACTAAATTAGGAAACTACTACGTTGGATTTTGTGATGATATAACAACTACCAATAAGTCAAATAGATCATGCCAAATACAATTAATAATTACCACAATAATAAAAACAAAAAGAACCTTTATTGTTCGATTTATGCTAATAACAACTTATATTAAACCAAAAGGTCCATGGCTAACATAAATATATATAGTAATAGTAATAGCATAATAAATTAAAAATGGAACATTGATTTTCATATGAGATCAAAAAAAAATATAACTAAAGAGTTAGTGTAAAAGTATGAAAAAAATACTTGATATCCAAGTGAATTAGGAATAAATAAATAAATAAATAAATAAATAGTATCTATAAAACTATTGTCCTTAAATAGCTAAATTAAAATTTTAAAATTACAAAAAAAGATTGCTTCAGTTTTCATATGTTTTAAAAATACACAATAAAAGGTTAATGTAATAATACAATAAGTAAAGTTGAAAAAAATCTCTTACCCTCATAAGGGTTAAAAACTACCAACTTGACCTTATAGATCCAAAATGTAACCGTCCAGATCTATAAGCCATAGCAAGGTATAGGGAAAGAAAATAGCCCAATAACATAAATAGAATAAGCTTCGAAATAAATAGTTGTGTAAAACTCAATCAATATTACAAATATTGTTTGCTATGGTAACAAAAAGTAATTAAGAAAAAGAAAAAAATGTCAATGACAGAGAATAGAGATCACATGCATGCACAAGAGATATGCAAACTAGACACCACATCACATTATCGAAGCACTCCCAATCCTCGTACCTCTCCTTCTCCTGGTGCTCTATAGTAGTATATCTTGCCATCTTAGGCCTTGTTCAGTTCGCAAAAACTTTGAGTTTTTGGCACTGTAGCACTTTCGTTTTTATTTGACAAATAATATTCAATCTTAGAGTAACTAGGCTTAAAAGATTCGTCTCGCGATTTACAGATAAACTGTACAATTAGTTTTTGATTTCATGTATATTTAATGCACCATGCATATGCCGCAAGATTCGATATGACAGGAAATCTTGAAAATTTTTGGAAACTAAACAAGGCCTTAGTGTATTGTCACACCCATATTTTAAGAACAAAATAGGATGCATAAAAGACTCATATGTGCCCCAGGAATAGTCGCACACATAAGTAGACAAATCTCAAATGTACCATTGCAGTGTTTATTACATAGCGAAACATAATAAATCACATAGTCTCATACAAAAATGATAGCATAGAGTAAACAACGCTCTCGACGGAAGCTCCACACAGGGACACTGTTGACTGGTTGACTCCAAACCTAGTACTCATACCGATAATCCTCATTCCAGTCATCTTCATTATCATACCCTGAGGTGTTGGGAAATTGCAAGAGTGAGCACATATCGTACTCAACAAGTATAACCAGGGGTTCATGAGGCTCAAATAGCTGACACTGGTTTGACTGCAATTAGCTTTTAATAGTGGATAGCATGTTCATAATTAATGAGCAATTGTCAAGGAAGCATAAATAATCCATTAATCCCATGATCATGTGTAAGCATAATTAATCCATTGCATAAACGATAATCAAATGAACATAACAACTTAATAAGCTCATCGTCGGCGCAGCAAGAACCCCCAAGGCCGCTCATAACCGTGAGCACGGCTAGTATACCAGTTTTACACTCTGCAGAGGTTGTACATCTTTACCCATGAGTCATGATTTACCCTTTCGCCCGAGGTAGCTAATCTCTTAACCCCCTTCCTAGGGAGGTCGGCAGGGATCACTATGAAGCCTTTCAAAAGTTCGTCTAACAAGTTAGGGCCGCAAGGTTTCCTTTGCGAGCAGATATAGATACCCCCCTTCCGAATGGCACAATGACGCGCAGCCTATACACATAGGGACAGGGGCTCGCACTATACCCGTGTCGGTTCAGCCCCTCCGCCCTTTCGGGTAACCTCTAACAAGCTAGAAAAGGTCTTCATACTGAGCTAAAGCCAGAGCCATTATAGCCCTCATGGTTGCACTGTTGTCCCGGTGATCACTTACAGACAAGATCTCATATAGTTATTTGTCATCATTTAACGTTCATTGCATAGCTATTAATTATCTTACAAGATCATGGATTATATCAAGCACTAGCACATCTACACCAAATGCATATCAAGTAGGTAACAAGGAATCCAGGTAACAATCATCTATGATTTTGCTAAGGTCGACAAGGTGATAGCATGCATATGATATATATGTGTAGTTATAAGTGAATAGGTAACAAGGATGATCCCAAGTTATACTTGCCTTGACCAAAGCTCTCCTGAGCCCGCTGGTCTTCAAAAGCTTGGTCTTGATCACCAACGTACGGCTCACCGTCTAATCCCAATCATCAATCAACAACACGCAATCCAATGTAGACAATCATACACGAAGCAAACAAGGTATAATTAGAACAATACACCAAACAGTGGTAAAACAAATATAAAAGTTTATGATAATATTCTACGCAGCGCTACGATCACACAAACGTAAAGTTCACGAAAATCGGAATTAAAACGAGTAAGATATGAATTTTCTAAGATTTCCTATAAAGAAATAATTAATTAAATGCTACTGCAGAATTAAAAAGTTTCAAAACAGTAAACTAATATTTCTAACATGTAGAGATCGTAAATACGAATCTAACGCAATTTGAATGGATAAAAACGGAGTTAAAACGAATATTTTATGAGCAAAACAAAATCAGTGGCAATCTTGTAAATAGCAGAAAAGCATTTTTTTTTTCAACCGGCCGTCACCAGCTCCGGTGCGGTGGCTCCATTGCCGGCCGTTTCGGAGCTCGCCGGCGACGACGGACTTCTCGATTCCGAGCACCGTTTCGCGAAAGGAAAACACCGGGATGAAGAGGAGCTCACCACGATCTCGTCTAAGCGCTTGGTTGGGTCCGAGAGATGACGAAGACGGCTCGCGGCGTACGGAGATGGAGTTGGCTTTCGGCGAGATCCGAAACCGCTCGGTTTTAGGTGGCTAAGGCTTGGCTTCGCGTTTTAGATGCAAAAGGGGTTCGCTGCGGTGCTAGGGAGCTTTATAGGGCGCCGAGGAAACGATTTTGGGAAGAAATCCCGACTTCCAGCGATTCGGTTTGGCTTCCGGTTGGTGTCTGCTCGGTGACGCTCGGAAGATGAACAGGACACTGCGCTGCGGGCCCGAGACGTCAGTGAGAGAAAAGGGTTTTTTTTTTCTATTTTACTTTCCAAAGCCTTTTTCAACAGATAATTTGAATGCAAATAAACTCTCACAAAAAAACAGCAAGCATAGAATAAGATGTGCTCCAGCATGATTACAAAACATGTTTCTAAGCTTATGATGAATTTTAATTTCAACAAAAATTTATTTGTTTTCTAATTTAAATGCTCACAAAAAAATATTCAAATAAATCAAATTAAAATCCTATTTCTTGAAAATCAGATTTCGGGTGTTACAAACTCTACCCCCCTTAAAAGAATCTCGTCCTCGAGATTGAGCAGTGCATAAACAAACCACTGTGGATATGTCCTTCTCCAAACATTCTCTTTTTTTTTCCAAGTTGCTTGTGTCTCTAAATACCAATTCCATTGTACTAGCAACTTCAATGTCTCTAACCAGGTAACATACCTCGTAACTTATCTGAAAATTTATTCCCTACACAGTCCTGAAGATCAACACCATCATCCAGCTGATTCACTGTAGCTGTGGGTGGAGCCTGCACTGCTACATCCACACTGATTCTCTCTCCCTTGGGTGTTGTCACAACTACTACTTTTTCTTTGCACTTAATTTCCGTAGCATATTTCTTCATCCAATCCAAACCCAATATCACATCTATGCCTGAGGTTCTCATTACCATGGGACTAACAGGGAAATCCACCCCCCTTAAAGAAAGACTTGTTGAGGGGCAACAATATGAAACTGGTATAGTCCCTCCCGGTGAGTTTACTAGCATATGGGTTTTCAGGGCAACTAGTGGTATGCTGTGAACTCTAACAAATGCTTGTGATATGAATGTATGCGAAGCTCCAGAATCAAATAAAACTGTAGCGGGAATAGAGTTGATACTGAACGTACCCATCATAATCTCCGGTCCCTCTTGTACTGTCTCTGCAGCCACATGGTTCACCTTTGCTCCATGAGAATTAGACTTTTGATTGTTGTTCCGCTGGTTGAATCTCTCCGGACAATCATATGACATATGACCTTCTTTCCCACAGCGAAAACACCTAGTAGGGATATTGGGAGCACTTCTCTTCATAGAGGTGGCATTTGAATCTCCGGAGCGGGAAGTCTGCTGTCCACTCTGTTGATGATTAGGATTACGCTGAGATTGTTGGTTGCGATCCCATTGACTAACTGGTCCATGGTACCTCTGTTGATCGCCCTGCTGAGAATTGAAACGTTGGCGGTTGTTGCCTCCAGACCCTTGGGCTAGCATCCTTCTCTTCTTGTCCTGGTCTTTTCGCATGTTATCCAACACAATAGCACGGTTCACCAGAGCCTGGAATGTAGGGTAGGTATTTCCAGCCAGTTGCAATCTGAGTTCATAGTAAAGACCTTTCATGAAGAGACGTTGTTTGTCAGCATCTTCTCTGACTTCGTTTGGAGCATAGCGAGCCAACTGCTCAAACATGTCATGATATTCTGCCACAGTCATAGAACCCATCCTAAGAGATCTGAATTCTTCCTGCTTGAGCTCCATCATTCCTTCATTGATGTGTCGTGCTCGGAAGTCTCTGCAAAATTCTAACCAAGTGACAGGAGGAGCATTGTTGGGACGAGCAGCTTGATATGACTCCCACCATGTTTGGGCTGCTCCCTGAAGCTGTCCAGATGCATACAACACCTTCTCCAAATCATTGCACTGTGCTATGTTCAGTTGCCTCTCCACAGCACGTAACCAATCATCCGCCTCCATGGGATCCGCTGAGTGTGTAAATACCGGAGGTCTTCCCTTCATGAATTCCCCCCGCTTATCTCTCATATGAACAGGTGGTGGTGTTGGTGGAGGTTGTTGTTGTAGGTGTTGCATGAAGACGTGCATCATCTGATTCTGAGTTTGCATAAGTTCCTCCACAGTAATTGGAGCATTGTCACCATTGCCACGGCCTCTGCCTCTGCCTCTTCCCCTTGCTGCCATCTGCATTCCAAGGTATATAAACACATCTTAGTAATGTCCAACATGACAATTACAAGAGTTAACGGAATCTGGAATTTTCTGGGTAACATCCAACATCAGCAGTTCAGAAAATCAGTAATATATCGAGCTCCAGAATTCAAAAGGATACATGCTGTACACCGTTGGAAAGATAAAGAAATTGTCTACAACTTTCATTCAGATCATTTTACCAGATTCTAACGTTAGGTTAATCAAAAACTGTGTGCAACCGAAACTGTTCCAGAATTCCAGACTGCGCAGAAACCTCAACTTGAAACAGTCATAACTCTCAGCTCATAATCGATGATATGGTCATTCTTGCGGCATTGGAAAGATATGGAAGTCTACTTGTTCCCAGAAAAATTTGATGGACATTGCATGAACAGATTTTGAGATGTACCAGATTCATTGCAGACTGCTCCATAAAACAGCAAAGGACAGAAACAGAATTTTAACCAACCCCAACTATTTAGTTCCTTAATCCTTATGCCTTAAGCCTATAAACTAAATGAAATTGTAGAGGAAATCCACAAGATCATTGCACTCATTACAAAGATCCAAATCAAGCATAAGCATAATAACAAACCAAACCAAGCATCAAAGGTTAACATTTCAAGCATTAACTCAACTTGCGGTACTATCGTTCTCTTCCTATTAAGGGCAAAGATTCCTAAAATTCTCTTTCAACTATGTAAGCAGGTGGTAAGAGAAGGTTCTAAAAGCATATTCAAAGCAAGGAGTGGGGATGAGAACAAGTCTTTAAAATAAACAACAAGGTGAAGATGAATAGGATATAGTGTAGAAGAAAATATCAAGGTTTATAGAGCAAGGATTTTATAGCAATTTCAAAACCTTAAGACGACCAATTTCTAACTAGGCTTGCGTCCGACAGTCAACAAAGCTCTGATACCAATTTGTCACACCCATATTTTAAGAACAAAATAGGATGCATAAAAGACTCATATGTGCCCCAGGAATAGTCGCACACATAAGTAGACAAATCTCAAATGTACCATTGCAGTGTTTATTACATAGCGAAACATAATAAATCACATAGTCTCATACAAAAATGATAGCATAGAGTAAACAACGCTCTCGACGGAAGCTCCACACAGGGACACTGTTGACTGGTTGACTCCAAACCTAGTACTCATACCGATAATCCTCATTCCAGTCATCTTCATTATCATACCCTGAGGTGTTGGGAAATTGCAAGAGTGAGCACATATCGTACTCAACAAGTATAACCAGGGGTTCATGAGGCTCAAATAGCTGACACTGGTTTGACTGCAATTAGCTTTTAATAGTGGATAGCATGTTCATAATTAATGAGCAATTGTCAAGGAAGCATAAATAATCCATTAATCCCATGATCATGTGTAAGCATAATTAATCCATTGCATAAACGATAATCAAATGAACATAACAACTTAATAAGCTCATCGTCGGCGCAGCAAGAACCCCCAAGGCCGCTCATAACCGTGAGCACGGCTAGTATACCAGTTTTACACTCTGCAGAGGTTGTACATCTTTACCCATGAGTCATGATTTACCCTTTCGCCCGAGGTAGCTAATCTCTTAACCCCCTTCCTAGGGAGGTCGGCAGGGATCACTATGAAGCCTTTCAAAAGTTCGTCTAACAAGTTAGGGCCGCAAGGTTTCCTTTGCGAGCAGATATAGATACCCCCCTTCCGAATGGCACAATGACGCGCAGCCTATACACATAGGGACAGGGGCTCGCACTATACCCGTGTCGGTTCAGCCCCTCCGCCCTTTCGGGTAACCTCTAACAAGCTAGAAAAGGTCTTCATACTGAGCTAAAGCCAGAGCCATTATAGCCCTCATGGTTGCACTGTTGTCCCGGTGATCACTTACAGACAAGATCTCATATAGTTATTTGTCATCATTTAACGTTCATTGCATAGCTATTAATTATCTTACAAGATCATGGATTATATCAAGCACTAGCACATCTACACCAAATGCATATCAAGTAGGTAACAAGGAATCCAGGTAACAATCATCTATGATTTTGCTAAGGTCGACAAGGTGATAGCATGCATATGATATATATGTGTAGTTATAAGTGAATAGGTAACAAGGATGATCCCAAGTTATACTTGCCTTGACCAAAGCTCTCCTGAGCCCGCTGGTCTTCAAAAGCTTGGTCTTGATCACCAACGTACGGCTCACCGTCTAATCCCAATCATCAATCAACAACACGCAATCCAATGTAGACAATCATACACGAAGCAAACAAGGTATAATTAGAACAATACACCAAACAGTGGTAAAACAAATATAAAAGTTTATGATAATATTCTACGCAGCGCTACGATCACACAAACGTAAAGTTCACGAAAATCGGAATTAAAACGAGTAAGATATGAATTTTCTAAGATTTCCTATAAAGAAATAATTAATTAAATGCTACTGCAGAATTAAAAAGTTTCAAAACAGTAAACTAATATTTCTAACATGTAGAGATCGTAAATACGAATCTAACGCAATTTGAATGGATAAAAACGGAGTTAAAACGAATATTTTATGAGCAAAACAAAATCAGTGGCAATCTTGTAAATAGCAGAAAAGCATTTTTTTTTTCAACCGGCCGTCACCAGCTCCGGTGCGGTGGCTCCATTGCCGGCCGTTTCGAGCTCGCCGGCGACGACGGACTTCTCGATTCCGAGCACCGTTTCGCGAAAGGAAAACACCGGGATGAAGAGGAGCTCACCACGATCTCGTCTAAGCGCTTGGTTGGGTCCGAGAGATGACGAAGACGGCTCGCGGCGTACGGAGATGGAGTTGGCTTTCGGCGAGATCCGAAACCGCTCGGTTTTAGGTGGCTAAGGCTTGGCTTCGCGTTTTAGATGCAAAAGGGGTTCGCTGCGGTGCTAGGGAGCTTTATAGGGCGCCGAGGAAACGATTTTGGGAAGAAATCCCGACTTCCAGCGATTCGGTTTGGCTTCCGGTTGGTGTCTGCTCGGTGACGCTCGGAAGATGAACAGGACACTGCGCTGCGGGCCCGAGACGTCAGTGAGAGAAAAGGGTTTTTTTTTTCTATTTTACTTTCCAAAGCCTTTTTCAACAGATAATTTGAATGCAAATAAACTCTCACAAAAAAACAGCAAGCATAGAATAAGATGTGCTCCAGCATGATTACAAAACATGTTTCTAAGCTTATGATGAATTTTAATTTCAACAAAAATTTATTTGTTTTCTAATTTAAATGCTCACAAAAAAATATTCAAATAAATCAAATTAAAATCCTATTTCTTGAAAATCAGATTTCGGGTGTTACATGTATCTTCTCTCTCGGAAACTCAAAATTGTTGGCTAGAAAGTTGTCATCGCCATATACCTTGCTGCAGGAGAAATAAACCAAACACAATGTGTCAATTTCAAATGGTTTCATAATAATGACATAGGGGACAAGAAATAGGTCCGACATTATGAGGCGCACGTGACAAATATGTGTTAACTTTTGATACCTTGCTTAATTAGTCCATCGATTTTCCGATTGCATGCATGACAAGCTCCCAAACATTGTAATGAATATTGTTCAACATTTCCTTCACGATAAGCAAGTCACAAGAGAAAACAAATGTGGTTATAACATAGCTGACAACAATGTGCATGGTAGAGTTGCATTGGATGGGTAGCAGACTTGAGATCAACAACTCACTAGCACAACTCAGTAAGTGATGGTTTGATAGTATTTTTTAAAGGCTTTGAAGCACTTATGGATATTGTCACGATGACAAAACCGACCAACACTGCTTGAGGCAGCAATGGCTTTAGCATGCATGGGTTAAATCCGGGTTTGTTTTAGAGCAAAAAAGAATTAACTACAAATCCACAAAATTTACATGATGCTCCATTAAATAAAGTTACAAGTGGTCATGGAATTGAACAATTTTTGAGACACTTGGACAATGGTTTTATCAAACAATGGATCCAAGGAATATATGTTTTCTTGAGTGTGCAGTAGCACCGCCAAGGAAACTGTCATTTTCTTGGCGGTTTGATTTTAGCCCCCAAAGAAAATCGGAGCCGCCAAGACAATTCCAGTTTCCTGTAGTGGGAGCTCACCAAGAGAAAACTAAAAGCTACCTTTGATTTGGGCTCGATAGGGGTGGGAAAAAAGGAAGAGACGTGAGGAAGACCAAATAGCTTTCAGCAAAGAAATTTCTTCAGAATAGCATCGATAAACCAGCAAAATGATATTAGAAGAGAAAATTAGAATCCCTGCTCTGGTTTCCACCACCCCGGTCTACCGGATGCGTGAGCATATGCACGCCTTGCTTGGCCATGCATCTAGCTAATGGAGTATATAATGGGTCATTTGGAGCAAGTGTGGGTGTGGCTGTATTATAGATGAGCATCAGCCGAGCATTTTTGGGGCTACGCGGAGGGTGTTTCGTCCTCTTCTGTCAGAAACGGATTCTCTGCGCGATCCATGCAGGCGTCGTTTGTCTGCACTAGAGTTAATTAACAGACATATACGTACTCATCTACTCACAATTTCACATGTTGATCGAGCTAGCTAGAGGTCGAGCGATGGCCCAATATTATATGCTTCTACAATACTCACACAGTAACACCACACATAGTAGGGCATCACCATGGCATCTGCGACTTTGTATTAAAAACATAACATAATGCCACACAAACAAGCTTACAAACGCCCATGGGGAGTACACGAGTGGGCTTTCTTGGAGCACCTGTGTTGGATTTTGGCTCAAACAAGACGAATTCGTACGTGACAACAAGGACACAACGGAGTTCTTGTTGTTTCTTGGCTATGCATTTGTCGGTATCGAATTCACGGCTAGCTTAATGACGTTTTTAATTATAATTATAATAGTAATATAGATAAGCATAAGCTAGTAGCTTCCTGCTGCGATGCGAAGGACTGACGCACAGGGCCGGACTTGCACTGCGCCGTTCCTGTGGGCGCTGTGCCATGCAGCAAAAAAGCGCCTCTGCTAGTGCTGTTGATGGCGCGTTTACCGTGTCCCCATTACCGCGGTCTATGCTCTCATATTGCGAGTAGGGATGAAAACGACCGGAAATCGATAGGAGGTAAATCACTTTTGTTTTCATATTTTTTTTAAAACGAAATCGGTACAATATTATCGGAAACGAATATGGTGACGGTATTTCGATAATTTTGAAAATGATAGTAGTCGATTGAAAAATATATCGAGAACGATCAAAATTTATGAAAACGATATCCTAAAAACGATAAATATGCCAAACCGTCAAACAGATGAAAAGATCTATATAACTCGACATATCTCATATAACAATGATAAATAACACAACAGTTGATAAGATGACAAGCTGAAACGACACAGTTCACACCATCTTAGGTCTCAAACAGTAGCAAATCACGCAACAGTACGACAATTCTTGATAAAGCCACAATATAAATGATCATGTTCCAAGTTGACTCGACATAGCATAGTGATCAAAATATGAATTATTAGAGATCCTCTTTAGAGGTTGTAGCCTGTAGCTTCCTAAAGATGAATGTCAGGCATGTCATTAATTAAAGACCTTTGAATCGATAATTATCAATGGTAAATTACCAGTTAAATAAGGGAATCTTCAAAAATGATCAGAAGAAGACAAAATCATTTTCGCTTTCGTTTCAATTATTTTTAATGTTTTTGTTTTTGTTTTTCGGTTACTGTTATCATTTTCATTTAGGTCTAAAAAGCAGAAAAAACTTGAAAACGATTTCTGAAAATTGGAGATTACCATTTTTGTTTTCATCCCTGCACGCGAGCACCGTGATGTACATTAGTGACGAAAAAAAGAAACGTCTCTAAAATTTACATCTGTGATGTGGGCAACATCACTTACGGATATATGCACAATAGTGAAGGTTATTGAGAAAAACTAGTCTCTGATGTACGCACAATAGCAGCGGTCGCTAGGAAAAAACCTTCTTGCTATGTGCAATGAAACGGTTACTAAATAAAACTATCTCTAATATGTTCACAATAGCGACAGCTATTATGAAAAAATGTCTCTAATATAAAGTACACACTAGCGACAGATACTAAGAAAAATCTGTCTTCGATATATCTCAATATCATAGACATGATGTTAGAAGCATCGTTTGTAATGTTTGTGATGTGTTTAATTAGTGACGTGCGTTGTTTGAGATTAGATATGTAGTTGACAGTTCATATTTCGGTATATCTACAATATCATTGCATGAAAGACGATGTTCTTTTAGAACGTGCCTCCGACGTTCCTTAACATGTCTGTGTTAAATGCAATTTTTGTCTCACATGCATTTATAATTAGTTCACACAACAACCATTAAATCATAATCATTAGTACATAAACATAATATCTCATTGCACACCATATATATGTTCTAAGAGACATTAAAGAGTTCAAATGCAGTATATTTGATTTACTGACTAATTAATCAACTATAGCACACGGCGGCTCATAGAACAACGTTACAAACCACATTATTAATCCGTAGAATGGAATTCCCTAGTATCATTGATGGCTTTGGAGTTGTGACATCAAGAATGAGGCAATAGTTCTCCATATTTCACATAGAACACTTCTATCAAGGACTATGTTGTTGGACACTTCAAAATCCTTTGCCACTACTATCGGCTTATAGATGTGCCTCTGATATAGCTCATCAGATACAGGTATGTTTGTTGCGTGGCTCTTGAAAAACAAAACAGAAATGAGTTTTAACTAGACAAATCTATACACTTGCTGATTTACCATCTCTAATGTACATGTCTGTTGTTCCTTTCTGACGTAGTGTAGCATGTGTATTTTGACAATGTTTGGACCTTATATGCACAAATTTATCAAGTTGTTGTACATATTTGAGTGCTTTACAGGTTGCTAGGGCATTATGCAACCACATAGGCATAGTTGTTATATATGTTGGGTGAAAATTATTTAATAATGGCATAAGTGGGTAAACTAGATGCAACTTAGATTATGTATCATAGGGCACATTTGGTTTCGTAGCCAGGATAGTCCTTTTCTTGCATAACGAAGAATCGGAATGCATCTGCCGTTTGGTTGTCGGGTCGGTCTTTTTTGGATTTATGCTAGGCTGCTAGCTAGCTGTTTCATAGCTTTTGCAGAGTAGTTTTAGCTCGCTAAGAGCAAGTATTATAGTGGGCTGTAAGCTGGCTAAATGCTGAGGTGGAGGAGAGAAGGGAGGAGAGAGAGGAGAAGCGGGCTGTAAGCTTACAGCCCTAGGCACAACCAAGAAACTTTGTGAGAGAGACAAGTGGGCCATGTCTTAATAGTGAATAGCTAACTATTGTATGGGTGGGCTGGGAGAAGGCTGCAAGGAACCTTACAGCCAGCAAGTGGGCTGTATTATTAAACTTGCTCTAAGCGGGCAAGCTCCTCGTTTCCTGCGCCGCGAGCGAGGCGAGGTGAGGCAAACCAACCAAACACACCTATAATATCAGATATGTAACTTAGATGTAATTTTAAGAGGTTGTTTTATTATGTTTAATAATGACTGGCTTTGGATGTAAATTTATAGATTTGTTTTATGTTTCTTTTCATTATGCCAAAGTAATTAGAGTATATCAAAATTGATAGTCAAATCTTTCTGATTTTTTACCTTTTTCTTGGAAGGTGTCTTGTCAGATTAATATGAAGTGATCTCTATTAGCGTTAGAGTCTTTATTTTGTAGTAGTCTGATGGGCTCGTTGCCGGCCGTTTACATTTGAAATTATATATTTGTGCCTTTTGACTTCTCTTCATCCCAGTTTGTCTGATTCCTCCCGTGAGACCGTTTGGATACACGAACGGCCAGGAAGCCTTGCATTTGGCAGACCGAAAACGCGAGTTCGATTCTTCTACCTTGACTTGATAAATGGTTCACGCATCATGAATGACGCAGGTGCTGCTAAATTAGCACGCATGAGCTTATCGTGTGGGCGCTAGCTAGGGTTTCTTTCGCTTCCTTTTTGACATATACTTTATAATATGCAATGCATCCATGTCGCTTTCGTTATCTGAACTGGCCGGGCCGGCAACCGCCATGGCGGCATGATCGAGTAGTAGTTTGATAGAGCTTACGGCCGGCCAAGTGAGATTTTGCAGTGTCAGCTAGGTTCGTTTCTCGGCCGGCTGGCCTGCTGCTCATTTTAATTTCCAGATTACATGTGGCAACATGGGAGTCGATGGGCGTCCACTCGAAGCAATTTCTGAACCCTTTTGGTGTGCAATCAAATTGATTCTACTAACTCCTTAACTACTACTACAACCGTGTATGATTCACGTGTGATAGTGACATCTTGTTTTACGTGCCGTTGTTGTCGATAGATTATTAGAGGACGGACAGAAAATGGGCACATTGTGTGAATTGTGTGTCCTATGTTATATGCTATACTTAAGCTTATGCTTATGCATGCATGCACGCAATGCAAGAAAATTTTGACGTCCCAACGCCCCAGAGAACTGCAGATTGCACCTGAAAATTGTTGACTCACGGCCGGCCGGTCAAATAAAAAAAAACCTTCAATGCATGTTTTTCCTCCACGTGGTAGGAAGTCTTTGCATGTATAGAGACACAGACGACGATTACATGTCGGTAAATGACTTCTAGAACGAAGGGAAAGTGGGAAAGGATCGATAGATTTGCACGTACGGCGAGCTAGGGCTATGCCGCGCGGTCAGTCACTTGGTCACACGCGTACAATTCAGCCTGGCTATGTCGTCATGTTGTGAACTATTTTTTGTTTTTTTATCAAACACCTTTTTTTTAAAAGAGTTCATGAGGTGAAGCTCTTTTTTTTAACGCTCTCACAATGAATTGAAGAGATGTGAAACTGAAAAAGTAGCTCTTTCTCTCATTTTCCTCTCTTAACCATACATGAAGCGGTTAACGAAGCTATTTTGCTAAATATTATTTTCTAAATATAGCTCAGCTTCACTAGTGATGTGAAACAGAGTTGTGCCAAACGAGCCTTATTGTTACTCCACGGCCACGCTAAACACAACATGACGACCGAACAAGACGAGCCGACGATAGCGTCATATACCATAGGAAAATCGGCAACGCCGCCACAAGCCTGTGGCTGCCGTTTTCAGTGAATGCTGACGGGGATAAAAGCACGCGCGATAGCATCGTATTGACAGATCGATCGGTGGGCTGTAGAAAATAGAAACCAGATCACTGGCGGGAGCTAGCCTGGGGCTTGAGAGAGACCCAAGCGCGCTAGCTGCATGCATGCATGCTGCATTCTGCAGGCCGCCGGCCACCACCAGGCTGGGCAGCTCAGAACCCGATCGAATCAAAAGCGCGACGACGAGGACGTACGATCGTGGAACGTACGCGTCTCCCAGATGCTCACGCAAAGGACCAGCACCAGCAGCTCTCTCGATCGATCAGCGATTCAGCGCTAGATGCCATGCCAGTGGGACGACGGACGCTCTTGCGCCGCCGCCGCGCGGTGCATTGCACGCGGCGCAAAAGGCAAAAAAGCCCGCCGTGAAAGCCGCCCCCTGCTCCTGCTGCAGGCTGCGCGTGCACAGTGCTGGCTGGGGGCCCTCTCTAGTTCGTATATATCGTAACAATAGCGCACGCGGACGCGCACCGCGCCACCGATCCGCCTCGGTTGCTCCCGCGCGCATGCACGCGCTGCACTCGGCAGCGCCTCTCGCTCGCTTGTTGTCGCTCCTGTTGCTGTAGTAGTTGGAGTTGCCTGTTGATGCGTTTGTGGGGAGCATGCGGTGGCGTCAGACGGGCAAACGAGAGGCCGCCTGCGGGCAGTTGGGTAAACTCTCTGCTCTGATGTAGGAGTACTCCCTACTCCAGACAGTCTCAGTGATGACGACGCCTGATGAGCCTGGGAAAGCTGCGGACCTCTCTCTGTCTGCTCGCATTGCGTTTGCATGCATGCTGTGGCCTGTGGCACTTGCAGGAGTATAGTATAGACGCATTTTCCATGCAGCACGAACTAGTGAGGTCTTTTTTTAGATAAAGGAATATCCATTCCAGCCTGCACATTCACGAGTGAATGCTTACAGCTTAAACATTACAAAAGTTGAGACATAACCCAGAATCCGCTAAGCGGCAAACTAGATAAAAACTTGGGCCCTAACACATGAGGGCAACCTAGTTATGACAAAGTCCAGAGCGCAGCTAAAGCGAGCAAACTGACCACAGATCTAAACCTTACACATGAAGACACTCGAACCGGGCAAACACAACAGATATCTGTTGCCTTACACAGGAAGGAAATCAAACAGGTACTGCCCGAGGCACAGACCAAAACAAAAGAAGGATTCTACACTTCTATTCTCTTATAATGTTTCCAGGAACTAAAGAGTTGTAGTGCTGCTCCTTCCAGATATCTGCAGCCATAATTCAAATTTCTTCTCTCTTCCTCTTTAGACAGCAGAGACCAATGCCTGATCCAGAAAGTCCCCCTGAAAATCACCTGCAAATAAGAATTAGCAACCAAATTTTGGAAAACCGCATCATTTCTATTTAGCCATAAAACCCAACAAAAAGCTGCTATCCCCACTAACATTTGAGTCTGATAAGTGATAAGGCTGTGCCTGGTCCCTTGGCCTAGTAATAGTATCGTCGTGTCCAAAGGGCTGGGCGCAAAGTCGCTTGATCATATCATCGATCGACGGCTGGGCGCGTATCGTGGCAAAAGTTCAGGTTGTCCGGTCGCTGTCTCGCTAGCTAGCCGCGCGTCCCCCGGCCGTCCATGCATGCTGGTTCAGTGGTGCTCGTGCTGGTGCCGGTGCGTCCATGCATAAAACTGTTCTCTGCGCTGACCAGTAATAGTGAGATATATATTCTGTGTGACTTCGAACGGAGCCACTGGCTGCAAGTGTCGCGATCGATCAAGGCTGCAAGTGTCGCGCCCAGGGCATGGGCGCGCGGACGCGGACGCGGCCCCGGCCTCCGGCCGCCTGGCCTCTCGTGTGGCTGGCTGGCTGCCGGCTGCCGCGCGCTCTGGTCGCTGCCTGGCACGCCCATGCATCCCCGTGCAGCGCAGCGCAGCGGCCTGGACGGGTCACCGCGAGTGGGAAGACCGCGCGCCGCGCGCCGGGGTGGAGGCGCGTGCGCGGCACGGAGCGCGAGACGGACGGCCGGGCGCGGGCGGCGGTGGTAGTGCGACTGCGAACAAGCCGCGTTGTTGCAATCAGAGACCGACGAAAGCGACCACTGCTGCACCCCCTGACTGTATGGCGTCGGTCTTCTCTTCCAAGACCGGCAGTGTGGCTGGCTGCAAACGTTGACACTTGACAATCACACGGGCGTGCATGCGCTAGTGCAGCCTCGATCGACAGGAACAGTGAAAAGACAGCGGTGGACTAAGGCCCGGCCGGTTCTCCATGTTTTGAGTCGAGTCGTCTTGGAAGTGGCGATTCCAAGTCCAAGTCCAACCCGGCCGTGCGGAGAATTAAGGCGTCGCGTCGTCGGCAACTAGCTAGCTATTAGGCTGCTTGACCCGAACATATTCTCTATCTGGAAAGAAAAGGTTGACTTGGTAATATACCCTAGCTAGCTGCTGCTCAGGCCTCAGTCTCGGCGTTCTTGGTGATCTTTGTTGGCGTCATTGTCGCCGACTCGCCGAGTGTGGCACCTAGGGGCATGATATATGGATCAGCGTGGTTCAAGAAGCCTATCACGGTCGTGACCAGGTCAAAGCCACAACCCGTCGCGTCGCGTCGCGTCGCGTCGCCATTTACGCCCTTAACACTCTACTCTGTAGACCATACCAGTGCCACGTCCCGTTTACAACCAAAGTCGTTCTAGTGCGCTCGACCACCGACGGTCGACGGAGCAACTCAGACGTCTGAGTTAGCGTCCACGTATTGCATTGGTACATAGGGCATGGCCCAGACAGAACGAAGCGACCCGCAGTTGAGCACCAACACCACCACCACGCCACCGCCTCTGCCGCACGTTGGGTTGGACCGGGCCACATACCGCTGCAGCAGCAGTCCAGTAGAAGCACCATTTTTATGACCCATAAACACTGGACGTCGGGCTCGTCGGTTCCTAGTCTCTTATGACCATCTTTTCATCTCGATGCCCACGACTTCAAACTTCAGCTACCACAGCACCAAAACTGCACTGAAATTCAAAGCGAGCTGTGGTGCGACGTCGGGGTTCAGAACACGGATGCTCAGTTTCTGGGAGCTCAACTGTTTAACAACTTCTGTACTAGTCTACTTTTCTTGCGAAAAAACTACTAGTCGACTACCACGATGGGAAGTGAGGTGGTAGAGGATCTTGGGCATTCACACCTCCATCAAGCTCCAGGTCGACCATAACAGCAATCTGAGTTCAAATTCTGATTGCTCAAAAGGAGGCAAAAGAAGTTGGCATGATGAATATTCCCAAAGCGCGTGAATCGTGGAGTGGAAACTGAGATTCCCAGCAGAAAATGACTTTCAGCATGGTCAATTTGGAGAGGAAAAATCACAGCATGTGCGATGTGCCTGAGCAATTCGATGTTTTTGTATCCTCACTCCTGACGTCTGCATCCATTTGTTCATGGATATCACTTACGGTGAGCAGATCTTGCCAGTCAAAAAAAAGCTCCAGGTGGGAAGACGTCTAGACCGACATTCAGCATGCAGATGGGAACACACAAAATCATTCGCACACACGTATAAGTAGTCATTAAGTAGAAGGAAAACCCAGTGGTTATGCCACGTTTTAATGATGAGTCAATCGCAATCGAGTTCCGTGAAAGGAGAACTGGGGTCACCACATTAATCCTTATACTAAATTTGGTTTGATACGGACAGAATAAATAAACTGAAAACTAGAATGTCGTAATCTTCGTTGAAGCTTCTCCATCTTTCTTCTATGTAATGGTCACTTGAGTGTGTATTTTCCTCACTCGGTCTTCCGAGCCTTCGCCTTCCTTGCTGGCTTGATAACATTGCCCAGCAGGAGAAACACAATGGGAACAATTGTGCCAACATAATATACGCTCTGGTAGGACGCCAAGGTTTCTTTGAAGCTCAGTACCTTCAGAGAACAAAAATGAGCGTATATTAAGTATCACACCGTTACCGAAAAGGAATTGTTTCCTCATTCTGGTGGAGGCAGTAGGTACCAAGTTTTTTCATTAAGACACGTGAAACTAAAACTACAATAAATGCAGCATTATTAACAGTGATATCCATACTACTTCTTAACATGTTCCTTCCCCCCCCCCCCCCCCTAACAACCATCTCATCATCTATAGAGGCAAAGTATACATGGAACTATAGATGCTCTGGGAACTTCATTGTTTCAGAGATAGACTGAGGACATCAGGTCAAAAAAATTATGCAAGAACCTTTTGCTGAAAATTCATATAGACAAGCACCATCATGTTTTGTGATTTCCAAATCCAACATGATACAAAATAAAGAAGAGCCTGACACTGACCAGGAACCCGATGCAGGAGTAGTTAAGCACCAGCAATGTATAAGCAAAATTTAGAAAAGCCAGGATACCGCGGAGGAATGAACTGCTCACTGCTTGCTGCCATCTGTATATAACTGTATTGGAAGAAAAGGAAAAAATTACAAGTTAAAAAGCTATTTTATCAAAACAAGCTCAGAAAAAATTGCTTAGCCGCAGCCACTGGCGGAGCTGCCTTAAGGCCAACCTGCCCCTCCCCCCTGATGAGAAAAGTAAGAGCTCATGGCACTAGCTACTGCATGCCTACCCAAGCTGCTGAAATTTGCATGGCTACAAGGGCTAGCAGACATGAACCTCCACCATCTCAATTGCTCACCGTCTCCGCATAGTAGCTCACCACTTCACCAGCCCATGGTTGCTGGTTGGACTTCTAGTATGTACGCAAGGTAGTCTGTTTCTCACGCTGATTGTTTGTTCAATGCAGTTAGATGTAGCCTTAGATAATGCAGCACTTTAGCCTTATAGCTGTTAATTGGCATGAAATCCCCCACCCACACCACACACACACACACACACACACACACACTTTAACGCATTCCGCCACTGGACGCAGCAAACCTAACAGTAAGAGGGTAGCAGTTCACTAAAAGAAAACTATGATGGATAGAGAGGTACCTCGTGAACCATTTATCATCAATGCTGACTGAACAAAGAATATGATATATCCAGGATACAGTCCCTGCAGAATGAAAAGATCACATAAAAGGACAAATCAATGTGGGTAAATTTGTGCAAAGTGTCAATCACAAGATAAGCTGGTGGGATAAGAATGCCATTAAGAGAGGATCTTAATACACTAAGGGGGCGTCTGGTAGAAGGAATGGGATGGTCCATTATCTTCTCGCTCATTACTTTTACTGTTTGGTTTGTGAAATGGAATGGATTGATCCACATCCACCACCACGGCACCAAGAACTCCCTCCAGTCAACAATAGCTGACATTACACATTAAGGACAAAGCAAATGAACTAGCATTGAGGGACTGAGGGAGTTAAGCATGAGGGATAGTCATTCCACCAAAATTCATGGGATGAACTCATGATGGACCACCATGGGGGTGGTTCAGGTTCCTCAATCCAAACACCCCCTAGGAGGCTAGGAGTCAAACAAGTTCAATTCACATGTGAACTCTACTTGCGAAGGTAGATACTAAGGCACTTAAGGCATATGTTTTCAAACTGTCTAATCTGCCCTAGATGCCATGGCACCAATTAGCCTGACTAATTGCAACTAGTTGGGACAACTCGTAGTGCATAATTGATTGCCATGGCACTGATAAGCCCGACTAATAGTGAATAATTGCAATTAGTTGGACAACTTGATGACCTTGCTTAAGGCACCAGAACAATATAGCAATACTAATTTCCCAAAGTAATCTTCTAGCGTAACTAGGAACTACTGGTCCAACTAACATCAGCTTGCTCTACAACATGACAAAAAGTACAAGCTGCAATCACCAAAAATAAATAAATCAGAAGTCAGAAATAGTATAAGTTATATAACTCACATGCCAGATGGCGCTGACTGTCTGTGTACCCAACAACTGAAGGAAACCTGGTTTCTTTCCTTTCTGAATTAGCCTCTCATAGACATCTGAAACAGTTGTGGAACCATAAAAGTTAGTCTTATGTAATGAATAATAAACTGTAGTCTGAATAAATTTAAGGAAAATCCACTATTTCAGTAGTGGCTCTCGTGTAGCATAAATTCTTCAAGGTGTACAAAACTTAGTTTGTCCATAAATAAGTAATTTTTATATTATCTCCCAAACCAAGCAGCACAAATCATTGTTCATGGATAGTAGTACAGGCAATCATGTATACCAGTTGGATGCAAATCAAACTCTCAATTCCTTTGAGATTATGCTTTTTAATCTTTGGTGGGGTGGGGATTAAAGCACGTCCATACAGACAGATTAAATTCAGTTTCAAAATATCATTCTATCATGTTTAAAAGAATCAGTCTATCATTCAACAAAGCAGTGATGTAATGGACTTTACCAAAAGACAGAACTTACAGTATCGTAACCATGTGCTCACTTGAATATTCCACACAAGGGGAATTTGAACTGCACTTCCAGCTAATTCAACACCTAATACATCAACATTTTTCGCACGATCCCATTTGGCTTTCGGGGGAGAAGATTCTGACCAACCAGTAAAGCCCAGACCAGATATGATAATTGAGGCTTCTGAAATTGACCATATAAAGTAATATTTCCAACGAGCAGTGAAGCCTGACATGTACTGATAGAAGAGTCGGTGCCAGAAACCCCATTCATAATATAAGGGCTCACTAAACCGTGAGAGTGGAAATTTAGGTGACAGGTATAAATATAACCCCATGCATACACCAGCCTGAACTAGAGCACGCAAAGTAGGTAACAATGGCGAAGGAGTTGGGCTAGCCCATATCTGCAAAAGATTAACAAATATCAGAAAGAGCAAAAGGATAGTATAACCCACACATAGTAGTTGAAGGACACTTACTCCTTTCCTCTCAGTCCAATCAAGATAATCTTTCATCTCATATACCGGTCCAGCAAAATGGCTCCCACAACAGAGACAGTACCCAAAATATTCAATTAGAGAAGGAAGCTTAGTCAGTCGGTATTTTTTCTGAGCATCGCGTAAACCCTCTTCCTTCAAGATACCATCACTGTAGTTTATTGCGCATGAAATGACTTTCAGCGTTAAAACCATTAAAGCGCCTGCATTGCACAAACAAATTAAATTCTGGAAGGTCACTATAATGTAACAGGGTATGCTAATTTTCCTTCGAACAAACAAAACTTTGTAGATACAAACATAAAGAACAAGTTGACTAATGCCAAAATGAAGGAACATGTGCTTGCTTCCTTCAGTTATGTTGTTACAAATTACAACTATCCTTGCCTTTGCCTCTATATAACCATTATTTTAGCACTATGCCTACGCTTCTAGAAAATGAGCAGTATGAAATATTACCTTTGCTTCCTACAAAAATGAGCACTGCTCTCAACTATCTGGTGATAACAAAAATCCTTAAGCAACATTGTTAACTATCAGCAGCACAATACAAGGAAATGAATTGAAATCCATGATTAGCCTGGTTCCTTATTTGACACTGAAAGGTGACTTGGTTCCTTATTTGATCCTAGAAGATAAATCTTCCCCTATATGACACTAACTTTATTTATGGTGCCCAATTTGACACTACCATTAGTTTTGGCTTCTAACACTGTTAACAGCCAGTGGAAATTACAATATTTCCCTTGATGTGGTTGTGCAGCACCTTGAGATTTCACAGCAGCAGATCATGAGCTTTTGCAGCAGCAAGTTATGGTAGATTTGTTGTGTTCTATATTTTTTTATGATGAGTTTTCGGGGCAGAATCATTTTTTTAATCAGTTAATTTTGTGATGTGTCCGAATAAAGTGGTCCCAAGGTATACAATAATACCCACTAATTTTCGTCCTTGTCATACACCTGTAGTCTAGGAGACAATTTTCTCATCTGCCGCCTGCATATTAGACCATGGTTTGGAACTGTTCAATAGCATGCCAAGCCACACCATATATCAATTAACTTTCACATCCTTGCATTTGTGTGTACCTTATTCGCAAAATGCGATGAAAGATTAAACAACACACACATACCAGCTACTTAACACGGATACGCCAGGGAGGTGCCGCATCCTGTATCGGATACATATCCGATACGGATACATGATGGATACGTATTGGAAGAGTATCCGAATTTTTGTTAATTTCATGAATATTGAGTACGTCGACCGATACGTATCTGCCCATTCGATACGGCCCAGCCCAACAAACACGCGTGCACTCCCTCTATCCCCAATGCCAGGCCCCGACGCCCACACTCCCGCACTTCGTGCCACCTCCAGCGAACATGCGTGGTGATGTCTTGTCCTGCTCGCCGGCCGTCGGCCGCTGGCAACGAGTCTCCGCCCCCGCTCGCCAGCGACGAGCTCCGCCCGCGCTCACCGGCGATGAGCTCCACCCCTACTCGCCGGCCGCCGGCAAAGTCTCTGCCCTGCAACTTGGATCCAGGTGTCCAGCGACCTGCCGACCTCCCATCCCGTGAGTTCATACCCTTCCCTATTCTCGATCTACTATATTTCTGCAGTTCATGACTTATTGTTGCTTGATTTCTTTGGTCCGCACTTCCTCTTCCTCTGTCCATTCTCGATCTACTCTGTTTTTGCATTTCTTAATTTCTTGTTGCCTGATTTTCTTTGTATGCAGTGGATGGTGTCTGGCATGTCTCCAAATATGAGTAGATGGCGTCTCTTTTTTCCATTCTCGATCTACTCTGCAGCTCGCTGTTTTGGATGAGTGAAACAATTGAGGAAATAGAGAGCTGATGAGAGGCTGAATGCCATTTATTAATAGTAAAACATAATAATAGAACTTAAGTAGTTATTATCTTTTTAATTTTTAAAATAGTAAAACGTATCCGCGTATCAGATTTTTTAGAAAATTGCCATATCCGTGTATCCGTATCCTTCCGATACTGATACGCGCATCCGTATCCGTGCTGCATAGCATACCAGCAAGTACAGGCTTTAATTTATCTCCCAGAGTACTCACATAACCGCTTCGCAGCACGCTTCCTTCCTGATTATCAGTTTGGCCAAGAAATCCCTGACTGAGCTGCTCTACTCGCCGCGGGCCATGAGGCGCAGCTTGCAATGGGTACAGCCAGCCACGGGGCTCCGCCCGCCCTGGCTGGCCATGCTGCAAGGGCTGCCGCCGCCGGAGCCTCTCTGATGTCACGCCAACAGCCTTCAAGCACTAGATCTGGTCTAGGGTTTGGGGAGCTTGAGAAACATGGAAAAGGATGAGATAGAGATAGAGAGAAAAGGCGACCGAGCGTTTCCTCAGGAAACAGAGCTGGGAAATGTTCCATCCATGTTTTTGGGCAAGGGCATTTTCGTCCTTCTGTGATTAATCTAACAGCAAGCACTAACAGAAGTGGACAGTGTCAAATTGGGCATAAAAATAAATTGTCATTTAGGGAAAGATTTTCTTTCAGTGTCAAATAAGGAACCAAGTCATCTTTCGGTGTCAAAGGAATGGGGGATTGAATTCCATGAAATCTTTTTTTGTGCATTATTTCATATGTGTATCAGCAATGATCCAGAAAGCTGCACAGCAAACACTAAGTTAACTATTTGATGTACAAACAGCAATAGACATACCAGTTGCATCAATGCCTCCCTCCTTCCATGCATCCCCGCTCATGTAGTACACATGACTAGTAATAAGAGGAGAAGATGTAAGGCCTTAGAATATTTTAATTGATTATCATTATGCAATATGGTCAATACTGACCATTGAAAAAAAATACTGACCATCGAAAAAAGTATGGTCAACACTTTTGTTTCAAACAATATCTAAATTAAAATAGTCCCAACATTCTATATCATGGTCAAGATTTTACTTAGTAAGATCTAAGCGTTAAACCAAATGTGCCCAAACAAGAAGCCCTTTTGAACTCAAGGTCACACTTTCTTATATTTCCAACAACAGCTGAATGATTTGCCTCGCTTTTCAAAACTTCGCATATGACACATGGGATTTAAGGCACAGTAGCAAACACAATATGGGAAAAAAGCTTAGACTAATCAATAGTATACAATATTACTATGTACTACACCCATGCAAGTAAAACATGTCAATGCAAAGGTTGGACAACAAAAAGAATATATTCATACCCATGCTTCAATTCTAGAGACAGGTACTCGGATAGGTTGGCCTAATTCCTAAGCTGAACGTACAGAGATCAAAAAGAGGACAGCTACATCATTTTAGGGAAAGCATAAAAGTGTTCAATTGGCATATGAAAGGTCCTAATTTCAGTTACAGATAATCACTATATGGTCCCAGTTTGACACAAGTTAAGCCATTAGAGCTGTTGTTGCCATATAAACAGGAATTGTGTCTTATTTACATAAAGGTTAATGTGGCTAGAATGCATGAGGTACGAGGACCTGCCAAAATGCCTTGCCATTGTTTTGGAGCGTAGTAGGATAATAAGAAACTAATTGCAAAAAGTTGGCCCGCTAATAGGGCACCATAGTATTCAGCACCATGTGGAAAAATAATTGAACCCGTATAACCTCACCCAAAGAAAAAGAAGTCTATTAGATGCAACCTCCACATTATTATTACATATGTTGAAACCTTCAATGTTACCATAAAAGGGGACTAAAAATGCCTGATTTCTTAGAATGGTCTGTCAGCGGTTTTGATCTGATTTTATACCCTCTCCTGGTTTACACTTCTAACCAGATATCAGCCTAAATATCAAATTGATGATCCAAGTTAATCTAATATGTTGGTATAGCGCAATTTTCACAAGAGGTTACATTAGAGGACAAGGGAGTGTCAGTTGATGAGAATGAAACTAGGATTCACCTGTGGTCACATACTCAGGCTTCATTGGATGTGGGTGGTATACAACAGTGAAGACCCTACAGTATACTACAGGTGGGTTTGGATTAATCAGGTTACAAGTAATTCATTCAATGTATAAAACAACAACAATATAATTCTAAGATTGTTTTTAGTTATGAAAAAGTTTGTGTTGAATTGATGTGTCCAATCCTAATAAACAGAACATGATAACAGAATAATTTGGCAGCGTCTTTGGATTACACAGATAAAAAATGAAATCTCATCAAAGCATACCCAAAAAAAAAAGACCACACCTTTTTCTGGACATTTGGATGATAATCTAAATTTTTTTGAATTACTTCAAACTGAAATATGGCTAGCGTAGGGTAGCGGTTCTCTCACGCTGATGCATCATGCTCCTTCATTTTTCATGGCACCTTGACCTTTTTGCAATGTTGCATTTTCTTGCAGCTACCATGCACAATACCATCTTACACACACACACACACACACAATAAGTTAAAGTAATATCACCTCAGTGCCTAACAAGGTTGTTTGCGTGTTCACAGATATCTCTAGCTAGTACACCCAAATAGGAACTACAGCATTGAACCATTCAAATACACATTGTGCTTACTTATTCATTGGAGCCGGGTGTATTTTAGAATAAGGGAAACCCTCAGAAGATGTAAAGCTTTACAATTTGATGAGAGGTTTACTCTTTAGTCTATTTCCCATGGTTAGCCAAACAATGTTCGTAGAAACTCAACTACTCCTTGCAATGAATCATAAATACAATCTCGGTATTACTATTTACTTACCATACAAACCAAAATCAACCTCACACACAGAACAAAACACTGGACCTGGTGACTTAAGGTTTGAACAAATAGTTAAAAAAAGTGTAGCTTATAAGGTCCCACTTTACTTCCATTCATCCACAGCCACGCACACGTTCCATTGGGTAAACCGATGGATACAGAGGCATATGCATGACCTAATGCTCAGGGCATAACTCAAACAACTGATAGATTAGAGCGACGCAGACCCAAATAACAACTAACCAAGACTTGCTGCAAAGGAAACCATAGAAGTGAGACATGAAAAGACAATTGTTTGGTTGGATAGCTCAAGAACTGCTTGTAGCCATATACACAGTAAATCACACAAAACTGTAAAAGAAAAAGAGAAGGTATGGATAAAGGAGCTCCACAATTTTCTGGTAGCAGGACACTAATTTCAACTCAAAGTCTCGAAACAGTCGCCTTAGTGCTAAAATCAATACAGTACCACCAGTGATTACATAGGGTTCTACACTCCATAGTATAGGACCTAGAACTCTAATGTTTGGCTGTGTATAAAACAAAACAACATATGACGGGTTACTGGTCAAATGTTAACAGGTTTAGATGCTACAAATAAGCAATCGAATTTCGAACGGAAGATGCAATCCATGCAGCAGTTATGAACTCCAAGCGTAGGCCACTACCAAAAATCTTTTAACTCCGGGTCTACGAGGATATGATTGAATTAGAACATGCAATCCATACATTATGAACTTCTATTCTAAGCCACTGCCATATTTTGTGGTTAATAACTAGACCACAAGGGAAAATGACTAAACTATTTGAACCTATTCATTGGGAACAATAAGAGTTCCCCTATCGAGAAGTTTGCAGGCATAGAGGCAAATTGGTGTGGAGTGAAGTTTGCAGGCATAGAGGCAAATTGGTGTGGAGTTAATGCAAGGCCACAGTTTGCCCCCTTCAAAATCTGACTTCGAGCAGGACCACAAGACCCCAGAACAAAGGTCCAAAACACTCAATCAACTCGAGCACCACTGCTGGCGCCACCACGCCCCCGTGCTTCGTCCACAATTACTAAGTTCTCATCCGAATAAACTGCAGTCAGTGTAATTTTCGTGTTCGGTTCTACTCAGATTTCAACATACCAGTATGGGTCCACTGTTCCTAATCCCCAGAAGCTAGGCCCTGGTATTAACCCGCTAGAGAGATTGTAGACAGAGGATGGAAGGGAGAGTTTCACCATGCGATGAGGAAGCCGAAGGCGCCGAGGAAGGTGATGAGCCCGGCGTGGCGACGGGACAAGAGCATGGCAAGGTAACCGAGCGTCATGGGCACGACGAAGAGGAGGTTGGACGAGGGCCCGAAGGAGAGGTAGGAGAGCGTGGCACCCGTGAGCCCCGCGTAGAGGTGACGCCCCGTGGCGCCGGGCACCGCGCGCCACAGGAGGCCCGTCGGGATGGTGGCCGCGAAGCAGAGCAGGAACCGGAGCACGGGCACCGACACGCCGATCGACGCCGCCATCGCCTCCATCTCCAGCCCCATCGTCGCCGCCGCCGCCGCCGATGGTCGAGGCGGCCAGATGCGGGCGCGCGATAGAATAAGGAGGAGGATTTGGTCCGCTTGCTCGCGGTCGGATGCGAGCTCCGATTCCGTTCCGAGCGGCGTGTGTCTATATGGATGCGGCAGCGGCAGACATGTTGAAGACGGTTTTGTAGAAAACTCCCTTCTATTTTTGGTTAATCAAATTTTGTAGAAATAGAGGGGAAAAGAACACTCAAGTTTTCCCTAGATCAATCCTTGACTTAAAAGCATGGTCCAACCATGAGTCTTGGAGGCAATCTTGTCCTTTTCGCAGGTTACAAGTGAATTTCCGCGTATGCCAAGTCCCAAGCATTGCTTACAATCTTTTATAAAAATCTTTTTAGTTTTTTAGGTTTAAGCTAGATTGTAAGCTTACATTCTACACCTTTTCTCCTCTCCTATTTTCTCTAACTCGGCATTTAGCTAGCTTATAACACAACCCTAGCACTATTTTGATTGAATTATTATGCTATAGAGCATATCTAGTAGACCTAGATGTCTGTTTAGCTACCCAACTATTTTTATATTACTTAAATTTTGCTTCCAGTTCCAGCAATACTATCTAAATCGTGGCTTCATATTCAGTTTAACAGCCAATAACACGTGGAGCCTACATGTCACCCCCTTCCTTGCCTTCTTTTGCCATCGACGAACTTGGCCAAAGTAGTCATGAGGAGGGGAAGGGAGTAGTGCTTGGGTTGGTTGAATCCAGACATAGAGGTGCCACGGCTCCCCTACGGCGTCGATGAAGAGCACGCGGCTCCCTGTGGCGGTGAAGGGCGCGCGCGACTCCCCTGCGGTAGTGAAGGGCACACGCGGCTTCACTCTCATGTCCGACCAAGGGCATGTGGCTTCCCTGTGACCACGACAGCGGGATGAGCAAGGCCACCATCGGGGAGGGCCAACACAAGCGAGGGCAAGGCGCAGGCATGGCGCACGGCATTGGCCGTTTCGGTGCACGTCAGAGAAGACAGATGAAGGAAAAATAGGTAGCAAGATTTATTGGCCCACGTGTGTATGTAGCTAGATAGGTAGCAAGTAGTGTTTTTTAACTTCACTACCTAAATGGACAAATATAGGATAGGTAGTGTGTTTAGGTAGGCTACTGGAGATGAGTAGTACTACCTAAAACACACTAGCTATTTGTCCATTTGGTAGTCATCTATTTTGCTACTAGTTATTTTTACTCCCAACTCTAGCGTACTACTTAAATCATGGCTCTCAAATGCATTCTAGCAACCAATAATAGATGGGACCCAGATGTCATCCTCCCCGTCATCACAGCAGGACACCAGAGGCCATCAGAGCAGAGCATAGGTGGAGGTGGAGGACGCCCGTGGCATGGGATCAACGGGGGTCACCGGAGTGCCAGCCGTCAGAGTAGGTGTCGAGCCGTGCTGGTGTTGGGGTGTTTGTCCTCCTGGTCGAGGAGCGGTAGGGCCACAGAGGCACCCATCGGGGAGGAGGTTGCAAACTATCAGAGACCGGGCCACGCCAAGGAGATCTAGCCGCCACGCTGGGAGGTGCCGGTGAAGATCTGGCAGCTGCGCTTCGATGCTTCATGCGTCTGGGAGCAGGGTCGGCGAGGAGGAGGAGGGCCGCCAGGAAGGTTGCGCCGATGGGGATGAGGCGTGCCGAGGCGGAGGATGGATGCCAGGAGGTCGCACTGGCAGGGGCTGTCGGGAGGTTGCACCGGCAAAGAGGAGGCCAAAAAGCAAAGGAGAGAAAGAGAGGAAAATAGGTAGGCACGTTGGTTGGCTCAACAAAACAGATAGTGGGAGAAGAAATTTGTTAGACCAACAATTTTAGGTAGTCTGGTAGAGTATATTGTTTTAATCTCTTAACTAAATATAGAATAAGTAGTCTATTTAGATAGGCTACTTGAGATGCTTTGAGCTAACGAAAAAAAATAATAGATGTTCAAAATACTAGCAAATAGCTTTTGTCTACGGGGAAAATAAATGGTCAAAAATAGCCCATTACTTTTGAATTTTGGATTTATACCGGTGTCCACACCACCCGTACAGCTCTACACGGCTACACCCATGCTATCACGAGTACGCACGACGTCGAGAGTAGCTGTAATGGAGTCGTATGGAGAGGATCCGCTGCTGCTGCTGTGTGCGCGACCACCACGCCAAGATCCCAACTGCCGGTCACCGAGGTGAGATTCAATCTCTGATATTTCTTCCTTTTTTCCTTTAGAAAATCCTATCTAATTTAAAATTTCATTGCTAACATCATCGAGTCATTCCACGTGCAGCGAAATCAGGGATTCGTCTAACATCAAACACGATCGAGATTATGGCAACAGTTCAATATATATATCATGTCAGCATTTGTGTAATCATACGTGAGGATGATTGATAATTTAATCCGTCCAAGTACAATTTTATTTAATTGTTTGGCATTGTATTTTGTAGGTATAAGGAGATGCAGGGACATTGTATATCTTTTTAAGAATCATATACAGCAAATAAAGAAGGCGGCGGCGGCTACTGCTACGTACTGCAAAAAAAAGAAAGTGACTAAGGGAGAGAAAAAAAAGTTAAACAACATCTAACGATAACGACGGCCGAAGCCCGGAGGAGCAAGATAAAAGAAACAAACAGAGACCAGCTGGAGGAGGGAAGAAAAGAAGAAAAGGAGAAAAAAAATATAAACAGTGGCTAGAGGTGCTCACAGGCTAGAGATTCTTGAGTGGTTAAAGAAAGTAGTTATAGTTATAGTCTTGCATTGCCTTTCTTGCCTTCATTACGTACTGACGTAAGATGACTCATTTCCCACGGCTCTACGGTTTTTCGACGTACGTATTCTTTCAAAAAAAAAGGAGAAATAAAAAGAAGAGTTTTGATGCGTTGGATCATCGTGCTCGAGTGATTTGATCCGTGGAGTAGTGGAGTTGTGCGTAATATAATATAATAACAATAACTTGTATAGCAAGATTACAAGCAGCTATATCATGATATCTCGATGGAGTTAAGTTGCACGATTCCACGCTCCTAGACTTCTTCAAGATTCGAATTCTAGCTGTCAATCTTAGCATGTAGTAAGGTAACCGTGGAGCTTTACGGTAGATGCTTCAATTGACTCTCCCAGTTGCACCAAGTAGAGGCTTATCGGTTGCTACGGCTTCCGCCACATCATCAGAGACTGCAAACGGCCCAAGCATGCTACGGCATCTACGGCAAAGGATGGCGGACGACCGCGGCATGCCACTCGTGGCGGCAACCCACCGGACGTCCACCATCCGCGCTCCCTAAGAAGAGCAAGCAGATAGCAGCATAGAGTTTGTCATATATCCTAATATCTAAGCGAGGTGCGAATTTTGTCTTGAAGTACATAGGACTAACTAGCAGTATGTCATCTTCGTCCACATCAGCCATAAAAGCATATGAAAAAAATCTACAACGACGATCCAAATAATATATAGGTGCTTAGTGAGTTGTTCCCACCAGACAGTGACATGGGGTCGCGCAAACGGCACCACCACAACTCGGTTGCCCCAGGCCTTCAAGACGGTGTATTTTAGGTTGATTAGTGTCTAATGTAACACTATAGATTTCAGTACACTAGGATGGGTCTAAGTATAACTATTCTGATCTTCTAAAGCGTCACTAAGACATATTATATTAAACTTATTCTCGACCTTAATATAAAGACATTCAAATCTTTTGAGTGATCAGAAAAAATATACGTTATGTATGTAGAGAATATAATAGTGCCCAAACATCAGCAATAAAGTATACCCAACCCAAGGCAAGAAAAAGACCCCTGGCGAAGAATAGTGCAGTACCCGTGGTGGAGAATAGAATACTTATTATACTCCTTCGGCCCCAAAATAAATGATGTTTTTCTTTCACTTTTACATATCAGATTTGATCAAATGACTTATTCCATTTTTTTACAAATGATAAATAATAAATCATTATTAAAATACCTTTAATAATAAAAACAAGTCATAACAAAATAAACAAAAATTATATATTTTTTTAATAAGACAAACAGTCAAAGCAAGATGTTAAAAGTAAAAAAAAAACCATAATGTATTTTCTGATAGAGGAGTATAACTTTTAACTGGTGTGGCAGAGAACACTGTATCATGATTGATAAGTCTGACTCTCTAAATAATGCAATTTATAGAGTTGTTTTTAAATTGAACTTTTTAAAGTATGACTGGATTTTATTAAAAAAATATTAGAGACTTATAAAATCAAATTGCTATCATCAGATACACTATACAATATACCGGCGGCACTTACCTTAAGAAAACTGTCTGTAGATACATTTGCACTGGTGGTTCATGGCCATGGACCCACACTTCCGTTTTTATTAGTGTCTGCCCTTTGTAAACCGCTAGTGAAAAAAATGATCCATAAAAAATGTTTTTTTTACTAAGGTTTAGGTTTATCCCGTTTGCGTCACCGCTACATGCATCATGTGTGTACGTTCGCCACACCACGGCCGGCCATCATCTGGGGTAGTAGGATGGAGCACGTACTATGCCATGCCTGCGGATACACGCCTACAAACTTCAAAAGACATGCTTTGTACAATCGCAGTTGTAAGGCCATTTTCAGTGTATAAGAGCAGCTCTAACCTTTCAAAATATATGTGGTCCGAACTCGGAAGACAGAGTCACGTGATGTGCGTTCATCTGCCAAATCGTTGGGGTTTGTGGATCACATCACAATCAAGAACAGTAGCAACGCCCTGCCTGTTTTTGTAATAGTCTGGGACGTCAAGACGGATGAATGAAACGTGCAGGAACCAGAGCAATGTCATCGGGAACATCGACGCGATTCGGTTGGTCGTGGATCGCTGCCACGACCTGCAAGTGCCAAATGCTATCCGTGTAACAGCACACGAAGCAGGGCAACGACTAGCTAGTACGTAGTAGTTGCTTTCAACACCTCAAAACCGGATGCGTCCATGAAGAAATGATCGCTCGCTTCGGCTGATCCGCTCCGTTGTCATAGGAATTTTGCGACATCCGGAGGGGCGTACCTAGAATCTCGCGTAAACACTGGCCTGCCCGCCCTGCCGTGCCGTCCTAGTACTAGTAGGCAGGCTCCGAGCGCGCGCGCAGGGAAACACGGCGCTGGAAAGGCCTGGTCGCCAGGAGGAGGAGGAGGCCGACACTGGAACTGGACTCGTCAAGTTGCCCCTCGCGTCGCGGATCGGAATGGGATGATCGGATCCGGCCTCCGGCGGCAGAGTGATTGAATGCCGGACCGGACGCCTGTCGGCTGCCGTCTAGCTGCCTACCTGGAACTGCAGCAGCTTGACTCGCGGCGGCGCCTCTCAATAACTGCGCCGACAGCCAGGGCCGGCGGAGCGCAGCGAACGCGGCGGTGGGAATGTGCACGCACTGGGGTGCCGCGGCCCCGCGGAGAGGTCCACGGAGCATCATGTTGGCAGATGGCAGGGCGCGATCCAACATCTGTGGAGGCGCCACACAGACAGACGTGAAAGGCAGGAGCAGCAGATGCGCCAGACCGCCAGTTGGTCAAGTTCCGTGCGCTAGCTGGTACATTGCCCTTGTTTCAGTCCCTGATTTTTTATTACTGTAGCACTTTTATTTGTATTTAGTGATTATTGTTCAATTATAGACTAACTAGATTCGTCTCGCAACAGATAAATTGTGCTCTAGTTAAAGATTCGTTACCAATTGGTTGTGCCTTATAAAGCGAGGTGAAAGGAGAAAAATGAGCTCGCGGGCTCAGGGGTGCCCTTAGGCAGCATGGTGCTAGCCTCCAAGGATCCAGACAACATCTATGAGCTCAAGTTGTGTGAATAATATGCTTGAGGAAGAGAAAAGAGGGAACATCTATGAGCTCAACTAGTTATCCATCCATCTATAGCTGGTGAATCCAAATGTAACCTAACTAATAATTAGCCAATCAATACTCCCTCCATCCCAATATACAAAGTGCAACCACTTTTTATTCATGTGCTTTCTTTAGACACAATAATATGTTTATTGGTCTTTGAACTAGATATTGTTACACCTTATATATTTGAGATGGAGGGAGTAATAGCTAGTTAGTGAATCCAAATAATATTATGGGCATGTGTTGGTTTCCTTGCTAAAGTTTAGCTACTAAACTTAGTCACTTTAGCTGCTAAAATGTCAAACAAACTTGCTAAAAAGGGACTAAAGTAGTTTAGGCCTTGTTTAGATCTATTTTTTTTGAATTTTGACATTGTAGCACTTTTGTTTTTATTTGATAAACATTGTCCAATCATGGAGTAACTATGCTTAAAAGATTCATCTTACGATTTATAGGCAAACTGTGCAATTAGTTTTTATTTTCATCTATATTTAATCCTGCATGCATGTGCCGTAAGATTCAATGTAACGGAGAATCTTGAAAAGTTTTTGGTTTTTAAGGTGAACTAAACAAAGCCTTAGTCACATTAATACCTTAGGAGTTACTAAAGTGGGCTAAAGTGTCTAGTGGATAGAGACTGTCCCTCATTATTGCTGGCCTTCCACCTTGATTTGTGCATTCATTAGGAGTAGTTTGCCCTTTGTTGAACTGCTTTAATGGCCTTTAGTCACTAGAACCGAATAGGGATGAATAAAGTTTAGCCATTAGTTTTAGTAGCTAAATTTCGTCGTGGAAACCAAATAGACCTATGGTAAGACATAATTCTCTCTTTCTTTTAATGAAATGCATGCTTATAATGGTTTGAGAAAAAAGCACAAAAAAAAGTGTGGAACTTTTTTTTTTCCTTTCGAGATAATCGATCTTATTACCGAAGCAATCCACTCTGTCCAACAATTGAATTTTGACTCAATTTATTTATCAAACCATTTTAATCACTAATACTCTAATCTACCTCAAAATAAGATTGATTGTGTATATTTTAACTTTTCTAAAAATATACAACATGTCTCACATGTAGGGACGGACACACGAAAGGCCCAAGTAATATCACAGGCCCTACCTTGATTTTTCTTTCTATCTAGACTGTCTTCAACAGATGATTCAAAAGGGCACCCAAACCTAAAATGGCCTTCGATGCTAATATATTGACCTCCAACATAATACTTATATAGGAAATCTATTTTAGATAACAGACATAACTTAAATATGGACATCCACTCTCCCGGAGACTCATTTTGTAGAAATAGTTCTCTTGTGAATTCTATTGTTGGAGAATGGATTGGTCGAGGTGGGCTATTTTTTTTAGTCGACGTGACTGTGGCCCGCTTGGTTAGCCCACAACCACCCCTCACCTTAAAAAAAGCTAAGGATGACAGCTGGTAAAATTTACACGAGTAATAGTTTGCACATCTATCCCCGTCCGTCAGGTCCGGTATCAAGATGACAACGGCTACGTACCCAAGGTAGATAGTGGTCATCCGTACCTGCACTAGCAAACTCTAAATACTCGTATGTGCACATGGTAGGAAAATGCTTCCATATATGCACCTGTGTGAGTAAATTCTACCCGACGGGTAACCCGCACCCAATAACATACCCGTGAGTTATATATAAATATCAGATATTCAAATGTAAAAATAAATCATTCCAAGCCTTCAGCAAGTTACAAACTAATATTTATATAATAACATCAAATTCATATACTAAGAGGATTTAGTTGGATTTAGGCCAAAATTATGGGTTATATGGGTTAAAATGACAAGAGTGGCTAGTTATTTTGGCAGATATTTTTTTACACGCGGGTAAGTGAATATGGGTAATATACACCCATATATGTACCCACCATACCTGATGAGTATAAAATTTTGCCCAATAACGTACATGTGATAGAAAATTCATTCCATTTTCGCCTCTTTATCATGTAAAATTCATCAGGTATTCAGATTTCGTGTATCCGTTGTCATCTTAAGTCCGGTGTATAACTGCACCCAGTATGGTACTGACATCCATGAATTAGATTTTCACTAAAATAAAAAATAAACACTAACGAATGAAATGTTAATACCGATATCCGTATCCACGGTAGAATGCCCGCACCCTGCACTCATAGATGGAAGCTTTCACGTATATAATACTATTGAATTTTTCGCGCGTTGCTGCAAGATTTTTTTTAAAATAAATTATTATATATAACATTACTACATGGTATTCAATATATTTTGTATGCATATATATATGTGGATTTGAGTTGCATGTTGTTTTGTTGTATTAAATCCAGTAAACAATCGCTAAGCTAACAGAAGAAAAACAATAGAATATTTGATTATATTATAGAGAAATAGGTGATCAAACATATAGCATATGTAGATGACTTGTATATTAATAGATTAAATATTTAAAGTATTTCAAGATGATATGGATACTTTTTATAATTAATATAGGATGACATAGACTTAGTGAAAAATAATATAAACACCCTTACATGAAGAGATAGAACACTTAGTAGGGAATGATGTGGACATCTTGCATAAAAAAAATTCATCTATTGGAGCTGTTTGGTTTCACCAACTAAATTTTAGCTAGCTAAACTTTAGTCACTTTAGTAGCTAAAGTTCCAAACATATTGACTAAAATGAGCTAAAATAGTTTAGTTCCATTAGTCACTCAAGAGTAGCTAAAATAATTTTAGCTAGCTAAAATTTAGTAAGGGGAACCAAACAGACCCTTAGTTTAATATCTACACACATCCGTCAAGTACAATACCGATATCCACAGTTCCATACCAGTTCAATACCGATATCCACCCTAGTTCAAACGGAAGGCTCAGTCCGGTCCATCAGCAGCCCACGCCACCGATAAATAGAAGACACTTTTGGTGGCTCGACGCATTGACGCACCAAGTCCATCGGCAGCCCACACCACCGACATAAAAGTTTGTTTAAAGCCATCTTGATACCTAAATAATCAATTTATTATTCAAATATACAATTACACATATGAACATTGTATCAACTTTTTAGTTATCAAAGTAACCTCCAATGAAAATTCATAAAGGTGTTTTTTTTTCTGTACAGTTCCATATAAATTTAATATTTATCGAGTTCATATGTAAAAGTTATGATTTTTTAATATATAACTTATTGAAAAAGAAATTTCTTCTAATTCAAATGGTGGTAACAAATATTCTACTAGCTCAATCGACGGCATGTACTTCTGCTACTAACATAGTTTTGCAATTTTTTGACCTAATACAAATATTTTTTTAAAAAGAATTTAAGATTTTTTTAGCAACAAAAAACATATGTAAATAAAAAAACTTTGGTGGTCGATATCTTGTTCGCTTGAGCTTATCAGCCGAATCTGCCAGCATTCAGCATTGTTTTTTTCTCATAATAAATCAGCCAACAGTATTTGCTTCTTTTTTTATAGAAGAGATGATAGAATCTATTGCATGCAGAGAAGCGATGACTCTCATTTCAAACCTATGAGCTGACAGTTTCAGATTAGCTAGTGCCTGTCTGAATGTCTCTATTTGCCTGCGCCGGGCAACTTTTCAATCTTTGAAGCAAACAGCCCCTTTGTTAGGCCGGCCGTCTCCAATGCAGCAAGAGGCGGCACACCGCAAGACCACAGGACGCGGATCCGGTTGCCCAGGTAATGCCAGAGCATCTATCTTCTTTGGAACCGTGGTGTACAGTGCAGTTCAATCTGGATTTTTCTCTTCATGGGCGGTCGGCGTAAGTACGATCACCACAGGACGTTAGGCATGATTTCAAAGTCCACGGTCTGGATGTCTGATCAAACGCTCAGCTGCTAATCCATCCACTTCCAGACCTGTGGTAGTGTGATGTCAGTGTGTCACTGCCTCCTGATGGGATGAGAAAGAGAAAACCATACAACCAGCACCAATCAGTTACTACGCTAGAATGAGAAGAGAAACCATACAACCAGCACCCACTCAGTCAATCACTGTTACTACGCCCAAACTTTTGCGAGCTGTAACTATCAAAGTGCGAACCAAAAGAATAACACCCAAACAGTCAATCACTGTTACTACGCCCAAACTTTTGCGAGCTGTAACTATCAAAGTGCGAACCAAAAGAATTGCCTTGTAACAAAGTCAATCACACCATGTATTCAAAACAGAACACAAGCATCAGTCTGCACAAAATGGAAACAGAACAAAAGCTTCAGTCTGCACAAAATGGACTCTTAGCCTCTGAAGACACCGATGATAACAGATACTACAGGTTTTCTGGCCTTAGAACTATGGAAGACTGCAAAGAAATATCAATCCAGCTCGCCGTACATCATTATTATAGTGATGAAAATTACAGATGCAGATGGCAATCTACCGCCTCTTTTGAGCTAACACTGCACTCAATGACTCGAGTCTCACTTCACTCCCCTATTCTCCACCTGTTTAACTAACACTACCAAAAAAAAAGGCTTTACATTCATGCAAAACTATCAGAATAAAAGGAAAAAAAAACAAAAAGAATATACAATGGGCTTTCAGGTAAGGATGGCCAGGAAAAAGGCTAGCCATCCACATTTGAATTGCCTCTTGTTTCATCTTGCAGGAGAGCTACAAGGCCAACTTTGCGAACTATGTGTCGACTATGCTCGCCTTCTCAGGCTTGTACCCTTTAGGATATATAAACACAGAATCAACGCACAAGCCACCTTTGGTATGTGTGCAATCGATCTGCATCATTGAGAACTTGAGTTTGATGGGCTCATCAGAGTCTGATACGACAAAATCACCAACATGGTAAAGCTTCCAGCCCCCTTGTTCGTGCAGATGCAGATAATACTCAGACGTGGCCTGCTGCTCATCAGAGGTTGTGAGTTGGAACCGCGTGGGCGTGACATCCCACCCATGCACATGCTCAGTTCCACAAAGCCGACGACCCATGCGCCTATAGGGCCGGCCCAGGTGAAGATGAAAAAAAAGGCTGTAGGCACCAGCAGGAAAGCAGAACTCAAGCTCCCCATCTACCTCAAGCCACCAAATCTGCTGAAGATAGGCAACACTATGGAATCTGCGGTTATCATAAAGAATTAACTCATCAATCAGACATTCACCAGAAATCTGTAAAGCATATGTACAGTTTGTGCCAAAAATGATCCAACAAACGAATGTACACACAGTGTTCAAAGTGTTCCATTTTTCATAGATATATAAATAAGTGGATAGAAAATGCAGCAAGAATCACATGCAAGAACCTCATAGGCAATTCTTATGATCATGTTCTCCAATCTCCACCTCATATGCTAAAGAGATGTGAATTCCTACATACAGGAAACAACAAAGTATCTTCCACAGGAGTACTTGGTAATCCTCTAAAACACAGGCACCCTCAACCAAAAATATACTGTACTTAGTAGGACATCAGGTAGCAAACAATATAGTAGCAAGAATGAGGCTGCAATAAGAATTGTCAGTTTTTAGAAAATAAGGAAAGCACAAACACCTTTTTAGGCCACTGAAATTATCTGCTCTGGCACATCCTTAAGGATCACAATTCATGAACCATAATGAATGGATTCACTACTTCATCTCAAATGGCCTAGAGCATACCAATATACCATGCTCTATAAAATGGAAATTGCATGGATCCAAAACCATGTTAAAGAACAATGGGCGTAGAACAAGTCAATTTTTGTAAATGAGCCTGATATAGTTATTTGGAAGTTAGGCAAAAAATAATAATTTTTCAGTCAAATCGGTATATAACAGCCTTACACAATCTGATATTGGGGGCTTTCATAAGAGAATCTGGAAGGGCAAATTTCCTGCTAAGATTAAAATTTTCTTATGGTTGATGACTAACGATGCAATTTTAACAAAAGACAATCTTAGGAAAAGAAAATGGCAAGGAAATCCTGACTGTGCCTTTTGTGATGAAGAGGAAACTATAGCACATCTGTTCTTTCAATGTCCAGTTGCTAAAGTCATTTGGTCAGTAATTTGCTAAATGTTTTGGTGCATCTAACATTCCTCAGAATTTGCAGCAATGTTGGTTATGGTACGAATCATGGCTGCTTTTTGGCAAGAAGTACCACCCCTGAGGTATAGCTGTTGCTTGCTGGGCTATTTGGAAGAGTAGAAACACGGCTTGTTTTGAGGCGAAGATCATCAAAACCCCTTTAGAGATTATCTGCCACGCATGTGCACTGATGCAATACTGGGCAGGTTTCTGTTAAGTCTTTTTCTGCTTCCTTCTGGCTCTGTCCCTATCTGAACATGCTTGTATTTCCGTTATGCTATAATGGAAATAGGGGTTTCCCTCGTGTGGAACAAGTCAATTTTCTATAAAAACTATTGACAGGGCTTTCTTTTTATTAACTGAATGGCAATAAGATACACTGAAATGATAAAATGAAATGTTCATTTGCTTGCGACTTCTGTAAAAGGCATAATTGTGAGAATTTAGGTGTTTTTTTCATTTTCATTAATTACCGCCTGATGAATGATTTTTGACCAATTAGAAGTTTTGCACCATCACAGAAGAACTATAAAACTGCTCATGATAAGCTAATCCCCGAGAACAACTAGCACAGTCATTTGGCTAACAAAATTTGCAACATTTGATGAACACATAAGGTCAATTCTCTTCTCGTGGTTGGGCTGAAGAAAGGAGGGGGGGGGGGGGGGGGTGTGAGAGTGTTATTAATAAGATGCAACAAAGAATTTGGACTTGTCGGCCAAGTATATAACTTGCCAACAAGGAATTATGTTTTACAATCATGCAAAAGAGTAAAGAACAGTTATATCAGTTTTTACGTTTGAACAAACGTGTGTGAGCATGAACATCTGTCTGTTTAATGCCAAAATCTGTGAACAGTGGAACATAAAACAAATGGAAGGAGGTAACAATAGCTCAACAGATTTTAAATATGATTTTTGGGCAGCTAAATGAAAATGAAATATCACTCGATAATAGTGCTGCAAAACCTGAACTAAAGTTGAAACTTTGAAGTTGTTGCAGCATTAACAATATAATGGAATGGGATTCATACATCAAAAAGAAGCTATACAAAACAACAGCCTCAAAGAAAAGAAGTACCTTGATTCCTCTGTGGCAAGGTGGCTCCAGTACCTCCGATCATCTATCCCAGTAATAGTCATTGCCTTTGATGATATACTGATGCAAAGACCTCCCTTGTCCTTCAGAATCCAGAATTCCTAAAATGGATAGCATGAATGACTGTCTATTAAGCAAAATAGACAATTTCATTTCAAGTAAACACGAGCCTAATAACAGAACCGCATCCACTAGCTGATCAGCACTGACAAACAAGCATAATACCTCCATAGAGGAATGATCAAATGAGTTACCTTTGTGCCGGCATCAAAGAGGGTGGATCGGCACAGGCGAGCGTAAATCTCCTTCTTACGCGCCGCAAGGGAGAAGCGCTTGCCATTGGCATCCCCATCGCCACGGCCCTCGTCATCGGCGGCCGCAGCTAGGGCCGCAAGGTAGCGGTAGTTGGCGGGGAGCTTGGCGGCCCAGACGCAGTCCGCGGAGGCGGCGCCGCGGAAGGCGCGGTTGAGGCGGGCAACCTGGCAGATCTCCGGCGGGTCGAGGTAGAGGAGCACCGCCGCCACGCAGCTCTCCGGCATGTCGCCGAGAGACGTCTCCCCCCACTCTCCGTCCGCGCCCAGGATGCTGGACCCCGCCGCCCCCATCTACGACCCAATCACCGTCTCGGGAAAGGGATCGAATTGGGGACGAGAAGGCCGAGGCCTTCAGAATCACTTCTTCACTCTGAACCGAAATATACGAACCTTCCAAGAAGCCCCAAAGCAGCTCACCGCCGGGATGGCACCAACCGAATTTGCGCGAGGCAGCCTCGTCGCGCGGATAGCTGCAGCTTCCTTGCGAATTTGGCTTTACGCCTTCCCGATTCGGGAAGAATCCTCCAATCTGCACCGCCCTTCAAGAAAGATAAGAACCGAACAATTGTAGCCAAGAAACCGCCAATTCGCCTTGTATGCACGTGAGCGCGGCTGTACCCGCCCGATTCGCTCCTCAAAGCGCGCGAAACCGAACCCCAAATGCTCCAAATCTCCAGCAGCTCTGCCCTCAATCCGCGCTTAAAACTGAGAAATTTTACTGGAAAAGAACTCGAATGCTCCAGAAGTCGACCGCAAAGCTTGCTAGCTCGATCTTTTGTTGTAATGGAACGGGGGGACGGACGAGCTGGGAGCCTGGGACGCGGAGATTTTTCGGAGGGTGCCTTTAAAAGGAGAAGACTGGGTCCTTTCCTCTGATCCTTTTCTGTCTCCTCCGTCCGTCCCCGTGTCTGCTGCTGGTGTAGAACTGTAGATACTAACCATACGGTAGGTAGCAGACCTAACCGACCGACCGTATATAATACTCCTTGTTATACTGTTGTATTAGTATTACTCCTAGTTAAGGATACAGTAGCATCTTGCCTCAAAAAAGGATACAGTTTGTGCATTGGATAATTGTGAGTGCACATCTGCATGGGCAAGTTTTCCGGATAACTGATCTGGCTGAACCATTGGATAGTTCAGACATACTGTTTTTTTATATAAAAAATCTGATATAAACACTTCAATTTACACCAAATATAGTATAGCTTGTACACTCCTATCAGGATGGTGGCTTAATAAATTACCAAATAGTACTAACCCAGACGTCTTAGATGGATGGCGATTAAATTCATGGTATACTGAAGAGCTTAATAAGATCGTATTTAGGTCCATTGTAATTACATTAATAAACTAAATAATTTAATTATGACCTACAGTGGTCAGATTTTATGGCGACTTATTATAATCAAAACCTCATATTACACCGATTCATCTAGGTGAGATCTTCTTTTTGTGATTCCTCATTTTAACAAACAATAACCACCACAATAGTCTAGGGATCCAAGCACTCCGATTACTATCAATAATGCAATAATAAATTATATTTCATAATTTAGATTATAATAAACTTGTTGTAATCCAAATAGGTCCTAGATAACCTAGCTTTCGAACCCGACAAGGTAAAGTGATTAGGTCAAATTCAGTTCATGGTATCATATTCCCATATCCATTTGCCATGTCACACAGAAAATATTAAATATACTTAAGTTGAAAAAACTACAATATATTATATCTAATCATGTGACTATATTCAATGATATTATAGTAGTTAATTATTTTATATGACATGTCCACAAAAGTTGATCCAAACTATTTAAATTTTAAAATAATATTGAACTTGTTTATTTCGTGGCAAACTAAGTGCATATTTGCTAGAGCTTCTAGCTTCACTTCTCAATTCTCCGATGCAGCAACTTTGGTGGCGGGGTGAGGAGTAAGTGAGAATCAACCATAAAATGATTCTAGTGGGTGATTGAATGGGGAGCAATGGGAAGCTGTGGAGAGCATTTTTTAGCTTCCAATTTGTAATGTAAATGGAGAAGTGATTTTTGTCTAGTCTCCACTAAAATCCAGTTACATTTCAAACGTTTGGTAGGAATCTACATAGTCTGCTCCAAAAAAGCTAAGAGCAGAGTTATGCCAAATTAGCCCTAAGTTGTACTCGCTCTGTCCCAGTAAAAGTGTCGTTGAAGCACTCGGTGCGCCTACCAAGACTGAAGGAAAATGACCATATTGCCCCTAGCATGTTCTTTTCTCTCCAGTCTCCACTCCTCGGTTCTCATCCAGACTGGAGGGGACAACGCAGACCGGCGCCGGGAAGAGAGGCTCCGACTCCAAGGGAAACAATAAAAGTTGTAGGCATGCAGCCTTTTCTTGTAGGCCTCAGGCTCTAAAACGACGTTTTCTTTGGGACAACGCCCAAACGCTACGGCGACATTTTTATTGGGACAGAGGGAGTAGATGTTAGGGTAGTGACAAACCTAGAAGATCTGAGTTCGTTTTTTCTGTACTTATCAAGTCATGTCAATACTACACCCTTAAATCATATGCCCAACAGATGGATTGTCCAAAATATTATTCAATAATATGTCTTCTTTCTCCTACCTATCACATATCTTCATATCTTGATTCTCATTTAGACATATCTTTTTTCTCCTATAATCCACTATGCTTCTCTTTCTCTTCCTTAATTCTGATAACACATCATCGTTTTTCTTACTTGGTACTTTAATTAGTGACCATAGCAGCCATCCTGGTTTAATTCTGGATTAGGATTGTCCTTATAACTCCATTCTCTCTCTCATTATTTTGTTGCCGCTTAAGCAAAACATCCTACATGACATCTAATAAATGTGTATGTTAGTGTGTTCTTGAAAAAAATGTATGGACATACTCAGGCGTCATTGTTGGTGTGTGTATAATAAATTTAACTTAATTTGTAAAAAAAATATACAACATTTATATAATTTCTAAATAAATTATTAAAAAATAAATTTAATAATTTTTCTAATAATATTAATTATATATCATAAATATTAATAATTTATAATATATATAGAAATGAAAAATATTTAGAGACGGAGAGAGTACACCTCATGTGTCGTGACATTCAATAATGAATCTCTCGAATGCGCAACACACGTTCGCGACAAAAGCTGACCGACCCGGACTTGAGGGGCGTGACAGCAATTGCCGTGATGCCGTGATGGCATACGATGATACGACGCTAGCTGAAAGTAACTACCCAACGATATAAATAAATATAAAAGAGGGGATTAAAGCGTGAGAGATTTTTGGTAACGAAAACGTTGGTTTGGCTGAAACAAAGCCGGTCTCAACCGCCAATTGTTTGCTGGGATCGTGTCTGCTGCCGCCAATCAGGGTTCAGCAATGACTTTGAGGTTCAGGCCTTGTTTAGTTCACCCCAAAAAGCAAAAAGTTTCCAAGATTTCCCGTCACATCGAATCTTGTGGCACATGCATAAAGCATTAAATATAGACGAAAGCAAAAACTAATTACACAGTTTAGCTGAAAATCGCGGGACGAAACTTTTGATTCTAGTTAGTCCATAATTAAATAATATTTGTCACAAACAAACGAAAGTGCTACAGTACCGAAATCCAAAATCTAAACAAGGCCTCAGCTTGCTTTTGTGGACCGCTATAGTTCTAGGGACGCCATGTTCTCTGCGGATTACGTGGTGCGTGTTGCGCGGCCGCACTTCTGTACAAAAGCAACTAGTACTCCTTCTATATTAAAAAAACTAATCCTAACGTGAAATAAAAAAAAACCTGACGTTTCATGCTCGCGTGACTCCACTCGGATGGGTTTCCTCTTCGCTTTGCGTTCGCCATTAATGACTCGAACGGACGAAGCACTCTAAGCGTTGTAAAAAAAAAACCCACCACCTGAAGGCCAATGACTCAGTCCTCAATGCACAGAACTTTCTCATTTATAGTGCACTAACAACTCTATTTAATAAGAGCAGACAAGAAAAAATACCTTCTTATTAATCACTTCTTGGCTACCGTATTTTGTCTGGTGCTGGTACTGGAAAAATCAGTACCGTGGAACGCAGTAATGCACATGCACGGGATGGTACTGGAACACATGAACAGAGGAACTGAAAGCGAGGGCTTTCTAGAGTCGTTACAGCCTGTAGAATGTTTAATTTTGCAGGAAATATTGTAGGAGAGAGAAACTAGCCAGGCTACGTGGACGGACTACGAGTCTCACTAGTGTGCCAAGCTAGCGTGCACGTCCAAGTCCAACCTGTACTCCTAAAATTAAGAGACTTTCTTAACAAGAAAGTTGTATATATTACTCTAATAGTGCAACGTAGATGGCTAGTATACGACCTGTCGAGATCAAGTGGTCGAGGGGCGCGGCAGTTAGTTGTGCCCATGACAAGATTGCAGAAATTCTCGTCTAAGCTTGAACTCAACACTTCGCTACTAAATTGGTGGAGTTCTTCTATTATTTTTAATTAGTAGTAAAACACTATTATTAATCATAGTATCAGAAAATTATTTACTAGAGAAAGTTTATATTAAATTTTGAATGCTAAAACACTAAGAGAAGCTAACATTACTAGAAGAAGTTAAAAATTTTGGTTGTGCCGAGTGATAAGAAGTTTTTCTTCTTTTTTTTTCTTTGAAAAAAGGTAAATTTTACTGATCACATGTTCTCGTGTGACTCACCAATAGATCTTGATGAGAATTCGATAAAAAAAATGAATTGACTACTTATTTTAAAGGAATTTACTATTCTTCGGGTGCCTTTTTTGCTTTTGCCCCATGTGGAGTGTCATATCAAAATACTAGGCCTTGTTTAGTTACAAAATTTTTGCCAAAATATGAATAGTACCAATTTCGTTTGTATTTGACAAATATTGTCCAATCATGGACTAACTAGGCTCAAAAGATTCGTCTCGTCAATTCCGATCAAACTGTGTAATTAGTTTTTATTTTCGTCTATATTTAATACTTGATGCATACCTCTAAAGATTCGATGTGACGGAGAATCTGAAAAATTTTGTAAATTTTTTTGGAACTAAACAAGGCCTGGAAGGGAGTGTTGCTTCTTCTTTCTCTAATTGATTGAAGGAGAGAACAGTACAACGCAAAATCAGATCGCTACCTTGCTCCCCCGCCTCCCACCATTTTTCAATCAATCCAGCACCTTCCTCGTCACCATCCCTGTCGTATTAAATTGGGTTCGTTGTCATGCGTCCTTGCTTGCTCCTTGTGCACTGGCTATGTCGTCGCCACCATCTGCGACCAGCCGTGCCCTACCACGTTTAGCCTTGGCACCCGCCTTCACCGTCTTACTAGAGCCTGTTATCCCACCTCTCCCTCCAATTTGATAAGGGTCGTCCAAGAAAATTGTAGTAATAGATTGAGGACGATGAAATTTCTTACAAAGTCAAAATCCCTTCATCTCTGCTAATTCCATTTGGGTCTTGTTTGAACGTCACGTATCCCCCCTAGTTCACATGGATTAAGGTAGATTGACGTAGAAAATGAACTATTTTTCACCCCAAACTGGATATATTAGTGTGAATATAGAGTGCATGTATAATTATGCCTTAGGTCTTATTTGGATGTATAAGTATCTACATCAACACATGTGTGTTAAAGTAGGTTTAGGTGAATATGTATTTGCTCCCTACTTTAATATAGGTCGGCTTAGTTGGATCTTTTTTTAAAAAACACTATGGGGGTGTTTAGTTCTCATGTTTTTTCCAAAAAAAATTGGTTTTTGGTTCATCATTTTGCAAAATGGAACTAATACCATACAAAATTTTTGGCAAAAAGGTAGTTATTCTTCATTTTGGATTTTGGCCTCAAGAGGCCAAAAAAACTTAAAATGAGCCTCAAGAGGCTTCATGACAACAATAAATTCTACATTTTGGATGGTTGAAAATTTTGACATTTTGCATTTCATCACCCCAAAGTAGTTGACATTTTGTATTTTGGATTCTACGGAGAACTAAACACCCCCTATATACTCCACCCACGTCCACTGTATACTCCGTAAGTACTCCCTCCAGTTTTCATAAAGCTTGACGTTCTGGCCACATAAGGCTCATAATGGACTTTTTTACCCCTGCCCACCCACGCTGTCCACCACTTGCTGCGCTGCTAGCATTCAATGCGCTGCGGCAGGGAAACGCGCCTGCCGCCTCGCATGCACGCCCACTGCCGCAGGGCAAAAAATGAGTGGCCACCGGGGCTCGAACTCGCGACCCAATACTGTAGGGTCTATGCACTAACCAGCTGAACTGGTTTATTTTTATGTATAGAGAAAACTCGCAAACTTATTTATTAAGGGTAGACATGGAAAACTAACCTCTAATTAATCACTCCTTGGTTACCACAATCATGTCCTAAACGTCAAGAATTATGGGTATGGAGGGAGTACGTAGACAGGTTCCCTTTTTAGGGGGAGACGGCGCTAGTTCCCGTCGCCACTAGCTAGCATAGCACGCCAACAAGGCAACAAGCCAACAACGTACTACACGTCGCCCACGCACGAGGAGGATGGACCGCCCGTCGCGCACCACGCGACAGCGAAAGCTGTCAACAAGTTTACTCGAAAAACCAAAAAGATTCCTTATTATCATATCGAATCTTTCGACACATGCATGAAACATTAAATATAGACGAAAATAAAAACTAATTACACAGTTTGCCTATAAATCGCAAGACGAATCTTTTGACCCTTGTTAGTGTATGATTAGATAATATTTGTTACAAATAAACGAAAATATTACAAGAGATAGTAAAATTCAAAAAGTTTTTATATCTAAACAAAGCAGCCTAGACAGAGCCGGCCAGTCGCAAGCGTATGAGGCTACTACCACGTGGTTGGCCATGGCCGCGCGCGCTCCAACCCCGATCCCCATCCGGCCTATCCCCACCCTCTGTCCGCGCTTGCTGGCTGCATCATATCGGCTCGGCGGTGCAGGGCGGCCGCGCGGGGGATACGGTTACGGTGGGGGTGGAGCCGGGCGACGCCGTCCACGGGGTTATTGGACGAGCGGACAGGACAGCATGCTAGCTGCGGCTGCTCCTGCTTGTCCCTGGCGTCTCCCGCGCTCGTCCCTGGCGTCCGGGCCGCGGAACGCATTTGGTGCGTGCTTCCAGACCTTCGCTTCGCTTCGTGATGCCGAATAATTTATGGAGGCTTTTACTTGTAGTACATGCATCACCGAGGGACTTAATTTGGTTTGACGGGCCGGCCGGCCGCTATATGGATACTGCTCGTGTACAGGTGAGCTACGGACTACGGTGACGAGAGGTGCTGTCGATGGACACCCGGCCGGCTCGAAGAAGCTAGGTGCCGATCGATGATGTCCATCAATTGCATACAGTATCGTTTGTCAGCACTCGTGATTGTTGACATCCGCAACTACTACTACCACGTCGATGGATGCCCACACGAACTCTCGTGTGCCACAGGTGTCCCTTCGCATGCACTCCACCACAACACTGCTCGTCGTCGTCTGTGGTCACCAGAGCGTGTCCATTGTAGCTGTAGCCGATCTCGATGCCCCAGCTTCGTCCTGCCTGTTCGTAATCGTAAGCAGCTCCAGATCTTTTTAGGCCTCGTTTAGTTCGCGAAATGAAAAGTTTTCGGCCATTGTAGTATTTTCGTTTGTTTGTGACAAATATTATTCAATCATGAACTAACTAGAGTCAAAAGATTCGTCTCATGATTTACAAACAAACTGTGTAATTAGTTTTTGTTTTCGTCTATATTTAATGCTTCATGCCTGTGCCGCAAAATTCGATGTGACGGGGAATATTGAAAACTTTTTGTATTTCGGGGTGAACTAAACAAGGCCTTAGTTGGTAAAAATTTTAGATTTTGGGTACCGTACCACTTTCATTTGTTTATGGCAAATATTATCCAATAATAGACTAATTATGATCAAAAGATTTATCTCGTGATTTACATATAAACTGTGTAATTAATTTTTATTTTTGTTTAAATTTAATACTCCATACATCATACATGTACCACAAGATTCGATGTGACGAAGAATCTTAAATTTTTTTAAACTTAAACAAGACCTTATTTGCATGGTACGCCTAGCTTCCGACATTGTGGTGTGGATGCGTCGCGTCAGCTGTTTCCGTTCCTATGCCGGTAGGTAGCTAGGCGCCGAAGGACCGAAAGACAAAACCTAAAATTTTGGCCAGTGACGATCTTCAGTAGATCACGTGTGTAGCAGGAGAGAGGGCGTGCAGCGTGGCCTGGCCTCTGCCACTGGACTCGCATTATTTTCAATTTCTGAACCCACTGTATATACGACACAGCTAGTTACAAGCACTCTTGATCGACCAGCTCAGAAGCTCAACATATTTTTATATAAGACCTTGTTTACTTCCACCAAAAAATTTAAAATTTTTCAAAATTTTTTATCATATCGAATCTTTAGACGCATACATAAAGTATTTAATATAAATAAAAATAAAAACTAATTATATAATTTGGTCGGAATTGTACTCTATATATATATACGACACAACACTCACTCTTGATCGACCAGCTCAGAAGCTCAACATATTTTTATATAAGACCTTGTTTACTTCCACCAAAAAATTTAAAATTTTCCAAAAATTTTTATCATATCGAATCTTTAGACGCATAAATAAAGTATTTAATATAAATAAAAATAAAAACTAATTATACAATTTGGTCGGAATTGTACTATCTATCTATATATATATATATATATATATATATATATATACACACACGACACAGCACTCACTCTCGATCGACCAGCTCAGAAGCTCAACATATTATATTCTTTTAAGGCCAACGAGTACACTTGGAGACTGATTGCCTTGACGTTGTCCAGCTCTGGAAGAGGAGAGAAGTGCAACGCTCAGTCATTGGCCATGTTCTGGAGGAAATTGTTGGCCATGTTCTGAAGGAAATTGTGGAGCTTAGGCCTTGTTTAGTTCACCTTGAAATTCAAAAACTTTTCAAGATTTCTCGTCACATCAAATCTTGTGGCACATGCATGAAGCACTAAATATAGAAGAAAACAAAAACTAATTGCACAGTTTATTTGTAATTTACGAGACGAATCTTTTGAGCCTAGTTAGTTTATGATTGGACAATATTTACCATAAACAAACGAAAATGCTATAGTACCAAAATCCAAAATCTTTTCGGAACTAAACAAGGCCTTAGCCAAGGCTTACTAGATTTCTCTTTCTCTTTTGTTAATCGAGTTTGTAATAAAGTAGCCCATGTTTTAGCCAAGCAGGTCTCTGAAACACACGGGCTGGAGAGGTGGCATGTAACTCCACCATGTGTGGATGATCTTTTTTTTTAATACTTGAGGCCTCGGCCAGCTGAATTAATACAAGCTAGCAAGTCAAAAAAAAGAACGAAAGATATATAGTTCGACGTACGGCTACGCGTGTACTCCGCGAATGAAAAAGATTTGATGCTTACTATGGGCTGTTTGGTATAGCTCAATTCACTAGTAAAGCTGTTTTTTTAGAAAATAGCTTCATGAGTCACTTTCTAGATGAAGCTGAGCTGTTTTGGAAAAAATGTTTGGCAAAATAGCTTCACCAACTACTTCATACATAGTTAAAAAAGAGAAATGAGGAAGAAGCTGCAATAAGCTACTTTTTCCCAGCTTCATCCAACTTATGTCTTTGTGAGAGGAGGGAAAAAACAGTTTCACCCATGAAACTGTTTTGGAAATAAGTGTTTGGCAAATAAAACAGCTCATGAAGCTGTTGTGAGCTGTACCAAACAGGCCCTATAAAAGCTCTTCCAGGACAAGGCGCGCGGTTAGCCATTGCCATCATATCCATCATCACACATGGTGTGGTTTGAAAATTGCGAAGCCGATCACAAAGCTCTAGCTACATCGTCTTTGAATGCTAACAGCTCCCAAGTTCTGTACACACGAGTACGGCGTGTATTTATTTTTCTTGATTTCCTGTTAAACCCTTAACCGTACTACTTATTCATGTGGATCACCACGTCGGACCGACGTGTTTGCTGCAAATGGTTCCTTACTTTATTAGTTCCACATAGTAACTGCGTGGCTCGTGGGTCATGACCTGGACAGCGAGGCCGGCGGCAGGCCCAGCGTTTCTCCGTCCACGGACGGATGGACGGACAAACCGGACGACGGCAAGGACGATGGACAGGCGTTGGCATTGGCACCTACTCAATTCATCCTAAATTATAAGATATTTAATTTTTTTAATATTAAATTTGATCACTTATTTTATTCAAAAATTTATATAAAATATCACTTTATTTATCGGGACTTGGTTTATTAACATTTTTTTAAAAAAAATAATTTAAATTTGACTACGTTTGTATATTTTTTAAATAATACGATTGGTTACTAGCTGAGGAAAAATGCGGTGTTAGTGCTGCTGCCAATTGACATCGGAGATGATTGCAGGAACATGAAGGAAAACTGATCAAGTTGGAAAAATGAAAAGGACTGCAGAACATGCTCTCATCGTTTCGGCGACCCTATAATACTACTATGTCTCTATTCATTTTTTTTTTCTGTAAGATTAGGTGGTTTGCGGCCACATTTTTCATAGAATAGAATTTGGGTACATATATTAGCCAATAAAAATTACCTATAACACTGAGTGAACACGTTTGAGATTTTGTACCACACAAGCCTTAATTTGGTTTCTTGTGTTTCCACTGTTGGGAGTGTTCGAGACTGTGTTAGGCCTTGTTTAGTTCCAGAAAATTTTACAAAATTTTTCACATTTCTCGTCACATTGAATCTTTAGACGCATGCATAAAGTATTAAATATAGACGAAAATAAAAACTAATTGCACAGTTTGGTCGGAATTGACGAGACGAATCTTTTGAGTCTAGTTAGTCCATGATTAGATAATATTTGTCAAATACAAACGAAAGTGCTACCGTGTTGATTTTCCAAAATTTTTCGGAACTAAACAAGGCCTTACTATATATATAGCACCCAAATGTTGCATTTGGCTTGTCATTGTCAATGTCATGACTCATGAGTGACAAACCTTTTCTTTGTACAGAGCAATCGTACCCAGCGTATAGACCAAAACGTAGGGTGGGCTAGATAATGCTCTAGACGATGAAGGTTTGGACCACAGCCAATTGAGATCTTAGGATGGTCCAGAATAACCTAACACGTTCCGCACGCCCCTGACTACTTTTTAATTTATAGAATGCGATGGGAGGGGCCATCATATCGATCTCAACCCCTGTTTCAAAAGCACAAGTGGTGACGATGTGACATTTCCAATCCCGCCATGCATGAGATTTCTTACTAGTTCAATTGCTTGTATTGACACGTAATTCCTGTCTGTAACCGCAAAGAAGGGTGTGTGTTGTCTGCAGATAAAATATGATGAAAACCGGAGCGCTCTGGGACTGAACATGGAAGTCAATTGGAGTAGTTGCAAGCAGCGACAGCGTTCACTTTGATTTCTACGTACCGTTCGGTGGTATGGATCTTCCAGTACCACCCATGTGTTTCAGATTGTCGTCGTTTATTTGCAAGAAATCTTTTTTTTTTGTGTAACTAAAAGATATACCGAGATGGTTTAGGTGCTACACACGTAAGCTAGCTCCAGGGTAATCGGTGAAACACCACCACCCAAAATAATCAACCAGACCGAATGGTGAGCTTTCACAAAATTCTCAATGAGACCTATTTTTTAGGAGGATTCTCAATGAGATTTATCGGTGAAGAGTGAGGCCATGGCTCAGCCCGTGTGATGCCTAAAAACTTTGTTGTTGGGCCACAGGTTTTGCAGATCTGCGGAACACTGGACGTGGACCGCGGCGGGTTTCAGGCTTGGGCCACCTCTAGCAGCAGTCCAGTCCACCATTTGGGCTGGGCCTTCAGACACACATTCCCTTGTATACTTCGTGCTCTGGGCTCTCTAGTCCTGTACCCTACCATTGCACGTAACGGTAGATTTCAGGCCGGGAGTACGATGGGCCCCTGCTCAATTCATACAAGCAGAACTTCTGTCGCAGCAGCTTCTTTTAGGTTAATCGAGAGCAGCACCTAGAACAAGAATTGAGCAGGTTGTTTCTTCAGAGGAACAAGTTTCAGTTTATCAGCAGTACACGTACCCACCACAGTTTATTCAGATTGTCAGCTATTGGTCAGCATGGAAGTTTCAGATTGGTAGTTATTTCTTCAGATTGTCAATTTGCTCAGATTATCAGAGGAACATGTTTCAGTATCAAATCAAAAGAAGCAAAGGCTGCACAGATTGTTTGTTCAGATTAATAATTGCAGCTTTCGGATTTGCTCACTCACTGATACTATCTCACCTGGGAAGCACGTATCATATGGACGCCACGCCACGCAAATTCTCCGATGAGTCCCAACCAAGGAATCATTCAGCGCGGAGACGAATGTGGCTGCTGAGGGTGTGGATGAGAAAGACTGAGGTGACCTCGGCAGAAGAGGGGCGGCGCGCCGGCGCCGGAAGAGACAACTGCGGCGGTGGACGATGGATATGGCGCCCAAGGAGGGCTCCGCGAGGGCGGAGCGAACAGTCGGCTCCAGTCCATGGCGGATGGATGTCTTGTGATTTTGTTGCATCAGAGGGGGCTGCACAGGCCTTGATGTGGGGGCCGGCCTGTCTCTACTCCGTCCTCCCTTAAAAATATTGTGCCGACAGCGTTCCACGGCAGACAGAACTTGCATATTTTGACGTGTTCCGTTCATGGGGCGCCGTACACACGGTGAACTCCATCCAAACGGAAAAAGTTACCGCACCGCAGACGAACGGGTACAAACTCCCGGTAGGACTCCCGGAATGCTAAGGCGTTATTTAGTTTCGAAAAGATTTCGGATTTTGGTAGTGTAGCATTTTCGTTTGTTTGTGGTAATATTGTTTAACTATAGACTAACTATGATTAAAAGATTCGTTTCGTGATTTAGAGGTAAACTGTATAATTAGTTTTTGTTTTCGTCTATATATAAAGGTTAATGCATGTGCCGTAAGATTCGATGTGACAGGAAATCTTGAAAACTTTTTGGTTTTTGGGATGAACTAAACAAGGCCTAATTTACAAATAAGCTAGAAGTAAATGAGATATAGAAATAATGAAAAATAAATATCATAGAAGTTTATGTTAGATTAATTATTTGAAAGTCACTAGCTATTTAGTCTCTTTTTTTAATAACTAATAATTTTTTTTCTTAAACTAGTTAGTTGGGAACCATCGATGACGCTCTTAGGCCAGTCTCATTGGGGTTTTAAAGGAGTGTTATGCACATTAAATAGCATGATACATCAGCAAAAAGAGACTCTGTGCATGAAATGGGTAGGAGAGAGTACAATCGTTTCACCATGGTGAATCGACTCAGTGCCTTTACCCAGGTCTCGGTAACACGGTGAAAACCCCGCTGAGAGCGATTTCATTTCACCTGCAGATCTTGTGTGAGTGGCCCCACAAGCTGTGTGTGTTCCTGTGCGTGTTCCAGTTTCATCTAGCTACAGAATCAGTAGGTGCATATGATCCAGCTGTTGATGTGTGACCGTATGGAATTAATTACTTCAATTCATTTTGGAAACCGTGTAAATAAAATAATCCACTGTGAAGCCTTGTTTCATTTATCGTTTCATCTTTCTTTGTATGATGTGGCGTATTGGAAAGAGTGCAACGAAACTCTCCATTGAAATTAGACTTAGGCCAGTCTCAATGAGGTTTCATTAGAGTTTCATGCATATTAAATATGCTGATGTGGTACTATATTAATAAAGAGAGAGATGATAAGAGTTTCATGGGAGTAGAGAGAGTTTCATCTCCATAAAACTCTTATGCACTGTTTCCAAAATATTGATGTGTTAGAAACTGTGTCATGAAACTTCCATTAAGAATGACCGTAGTACTCATGGGTCATTGCCACCGTGTACCGTACGTGCCGAATTGAGAGCAATCGGAGAGCAAGGCACGAAGGAAGGAAGGAAGGAAGAAGCAAACATGTCCGCACCCGACATTTCCACAGGGTTCCTGCAACAAGGACGACTGGACGAGCTCCTTTTCGCTCCAACAACTGGGGGTACAATCTCCATGTTTCCGGCTACAGCCTACCAGTACAGCCGAGGACTCTAAAAAGTTTTCAAGATTTCCCGTTATATCGAATCTTGTGACACATGTATGAAGCATTAAATATAGACGAAAACAAAAACTAATTACACAGTTTGTTTGTAAATCACGAGACGAATCTTTTAATCCTAGTTAGTTTATGATTAAACTATATTTATTAAATAAAAACGAAAATACTACCGTAACGAAATTCGAAATTTTTTTAGAAATAAACAAAGCGGAAGGCGATGCCCGTGTGACGCCGAGACTACTGTCAGACCGACCTGACCTGTTGGGTGTTGAGGCTGTGGCCTGTGGGATCGACGACCACCTTTCGGTCTCCTGGCGCTGGCCGTTGATTGGCCTACAGGAATGCTAAGGGCACGCAAGACTATATCACAGAGTCCAAGACAATTAGTTACATATTATTTATGGTATTTTGCTGATGTGGCACTATATTTATTGAAGAAAGAGATAGAAAAAAATAAGACTTAAAGTCTTATTTAGACTCCAAGTCCATATTGTTCGAGATAATAAATAACTTTAGATTTTATGATAGAGTCTGTACTGTGAGTGCCCTAACGTGCATCGGCTGAGGCCTTGTTTAGTTTCAAAAAATTTTGCAAAATTGACACTGTAGCACTTTCGTTTGTATTTGACAAAAATTGTCCAATCATGGACTAACTAGGCTCAAAAGATTCGTCTCGTCAATTTCGACCAAACTGTGCAATTAGTTTTTATTTTTATCTATATTTAATACTTCATGCATGAGTCTAAAGATTCGATGTGACGGGGAATCTGAAAAATTTTGCAAAATTTTTTGGGAACTAAACAAGGCCTCAATGTCAATGATTATCGTGGTGGTACCGCTAGGAGTGTACTGTACTGCCTTTCTAGGGTCGCTTTGCAGTAAAAAGGACTCGTTGATGCCGACCTGCAGGCGGCCTACTGTGAGAGGTGTGGTGTGCTCTCCGGAATGCGGCCTGCGGCGGTGTACAGGTCGACCGCTGGAGGAGGTGAGGTGAGGTTGCCGGACTGCCGGTGCGGCTGCAGTGCACGCGTGCCTGGCGGACCCGACCCACGTGCGCCAGCAGCCCGCCTAGGCGACGTCACGATGGAGGTCCCAAATTCACCCCGTACCGGTCCTCCGTAGATCTCCCTTCGTTGGCCATTGTTTATAGTTTTGCCTCGGCGAATGTTTCCAATCGTCACGCCCCCTTTTCATTTCCTCGAACGCGGGGGGGGGGGGGGGGGGGGGGGGAGGGGGTCAGTAAAGACAAACAGAGAAACGTGAGGAAGATGCGGCATGTCACATGACAGTGTGACATGAGCGCCAAGATTTTTTTTTTTCTCGAATATGCACGAGAGTGCATATTATTGTATTAGGAGAGAAGAGTTTTGATCTTACAAGAGTACCGCTCCCGGCGTTAGTATTTTGCGGTAAGCTACATTGCGAAGGAAAACAACCAGAGCTGAACGCTAAGGGCTATGGACTATCCCTGCGCTAAGACCTTTAATTCAGGAGCTCCCGCCTGTATCCATCGATCAGCTTCATCCTTGATTAGCTGTAGCAGTTCGGCGATGGATGCAGAAGATTGCCTGAAGCACCTAGCGTTGCGCTCTTTCCAAATTGTCCACGAGACTAGCGCGAAGAGGGAGTCCGTTCCTGGTTTGCGGACACCAGAGAACGTGGAGCGCAGCTGTCTCCACCATTTTAATGTCGTCGGCTGTGATTGTGGCAAGAGTTGCCCGAGTGAGTGGAGGATGTGAAACCAAAGCTCTCTTGCCAGCGGGCATTCAGCGATGATGTGGTCAATGGATTCCTCTGCCTGATCACAAAGGTAGTAGCTGGCCTGTGCATCTAGACCATGTCTCCGTCTTCTATCTCCGGTCCAGTGTCTCCTTCTGAGAGCAAGCCATAGGAAGATTTTGATTCTCAGTGGTGCCCAAGTTTTCCATACAAGCTTGTGTCCACACATCTTGATTGAACCAACATGCATCATGGAGTAGGCTGATTTGGCGGTGTATCTCCCATCTTCTGTCCACCGCCAGACAAGCCGATCTGGAGCGTCGGAGAGCTCGTAGGAGTTGAGAGTTGTCCACAGATGGAGGTATTCGATGACCTCTGATACTGAAAGGCCGCCATTGATGCAACGAACCCAAGTTCTGTTATGCAGTCCTTCCCTGACGGTCTGCCGCATTCTTACTCGCTTGTGAACTCGCCCATGGATGTAGGGCGCTATGTCCTCAATACTGAGGCCGTGGATCCATCTGTCCTCCCAAAACAGTGTGCGGCGCCCGTCTCCCAGTTCAGTGAAAGTGGAGGCTTTGAAGAAAGCCTGAACCTCCTTTGAGACCTTGAGCGGAAGTTGACTCCAAGCTCTGTCTTCATCCGTCTGCTGCAGCCACAACCATCTTGTCTGGAGGGCAATCCCGGTTAGGCGTAGGTCGCTGATCCCTAGCCCACCCAAATGATTCGGTCTGCAGCATGTTTTCCAGGCCACCATGCATCGACCTCGCACAGATTGGTCAGAACCAGTCCAGAAGAACTTCCGACAAATGGAGTCGATGTCTTTGGCTACCCAAGGAGGAAGGTTCTCGGCCATCATTGCGTAAATTGGAACGGATCGCAGCACTGATTTCACGCATATCAGCCTACCGCTTCCTCCGTCACATGAGCGCCAAGATTGGAATGGCGTCACGGGTTCCTCCGTCTTCCTCCCTAGAGGGGATCATAGAACTCATAAAAGGAACCCATGGGCGACCGATGCAGGTGCAAACACGGTGCAGCTTTGAAGGCACTACGCGTACACCGTTCCTTGTATGTAAACTTCTACTCATGTGCCAGCTCCGCTGGAGCCACCGCCACGCCCGCCCCGCGACCGACAAAGGCCTTGTTAGTTCACAGAAAATTTTGTAAATTTTTTCATAATCTCTGTCACATTAAATATTTAAACGCATACATAAAATATTAAATATAGACAAAAACAAAAACTAATTGTATAGTTTAGTCATAATTGACGAGACGAATCTTTTGAGCCTAGTTAGTCTATAATTAGATAATATTTATCAAATACAAACGAAAGTGCTACAATGTCGATTCCCAAAATTTTTCACCCGAAAACCAAAAAAAGTTTTCAAGATTCCCCGTCAGATCGAATCTTTCGACACATGTATGAAGCATTAAATATAAACGAAAATAAAAAGTAATTGCACAGTTTATCTGTAAATCGCGAGATGAATCTTTTGATCCTAGGCCTTGTTTAGTTCCGGAAAGATTTCGGATTTCGTTGCTGTAGCACTTTCGTTTGTTTGTGATAAATATTATTCAATTATGGACTAACTATGATCAAAAGATTCGTCTCGCGATTTCCAGCTAAACTGTGTAATTAGTTTTTGCTTTCGTCTATATTTAATGCTTCATGCATGTGCCGCAAGATTCGATGTGATGGGGAATTTTGAAAACATTTTGCTTTTTGGGGTGAACTAAACAAGACCCGTCTATGATTAGACAATATTTGCCATAAACTAACGAGAAAATATTATAGTACCGAAATCTAAAAATTTTTCGCATCGCCAAAAGTGAAGAGCACCAGTCGTGCGCGGTCAAACAAAGTTTGGCCCCGGTAATCACCTCCGGTGTGTCTTCGGCGGCAGCCTAATCGTCTCGATCTAGCTCTGCACCCGTCTCGTCGGCCGTCGCGTCGCCATCCAAATCTAATACTCCTACTGCTGCTAGTACAAGCCCGTGTCCCCCGCCAAAACCCACAAGCACGCTCTTAAGCAGGAGCAGCGGCACTCCCCACTGGGAGCGGAGCGGAGCGGAGCAGCACCCGGCACGAGGAGCAGTGCGAGGGGCAGAACGCAGACGCCATGGGGGTCCGCTCGGCGGCCACGAAGCTGCACATCCCGCCGTCCGCCGCCCGCGGCGGCCGCCCCACGTTCCTGCCGTTCGTGGCCGTCTTCCTCCTCTGCTCCGCCTCCTACCTAGTCGGCGTCTGGCAGCACGGCGGCTTCGCCTCCTCCTCCCCATCCTCCTCCCCCGGCGCCGTCTCCATCGCCACCTCCGTCGCCTGCACCACCACCAACACCGCCGCCGCCGCCACCCCGAAGAGGAGAACCCGGTACGCCACCTCCCGCTCCCGCACCACCTCCCCATCCCTCGACTTCTCCGTGCGCCACGCCGCGGCCATCGCGCTCGACGATGCCGACGGCACCGCCTCGCCCGGCGCCTCCTCCTCCTCGGCCACCCCGCGGAGGTACCCGGCGTGCGCGGCCAAGTACTCCGAGTACACGCCGTGCGAGGACGTGGAGCGGTCGCTGCGGTTCCCACGGGACCGCCTGGTGTACCGGGAGCGCCACTGCCCGGCGTCGGAGCGGGAGGTGCTGCGGTGCCTGGTGCCGGCCCCGGCCGGGTACCGGACACCGTTCCCGTGGCCCGCCAGCCGCGACGTCGCCTGGTTCGCCAACGTGCCGCACAAGGAGCTCACCGTCGAGAAGGCGGTGCAGAACTGGATCCGCGTCGACGGCGACAAGCTCAGGTTCCCCGGCGGCGGGACCATGTTCCCCAACGGCGCCGACGCGTACATCGACGACATTGGGAAGCTCATCCCGCTCCACGACGGCTCCATCCGCACCGCGCTCGACACCGGATGCGGGGTAAGTAAAATAGACAATTCTCTCGCCCAGCTCGTTACTTGGTAGCTACAGAAATGAGTGAAAGATTCGGTAAAAAATGGGTCGAACTGGATTAGATTGCAGAATTTAACATCCCAATTAAGCATTGACTCACTTGAGAAGGCTAGTCTCTTGCTGATTTGGGGAGGGAAAAAAAAACTAGTACATTTTCAGCACACAGCACTTTGGTGCTACTCCTACGTCAAAATAGTATGCAGCAGTACTGGTTTACAAACATGCATAGTAAAATTAGTTCCAATTCCAGACAGCATCGGATAAATTGGAGAGGCTAGTTCAGCAACAATTTCGCGAGTACAGTAGCTAAGAGTACTATTGCAGCATCTCCCAACGGACAAATCGAGTACGTTTTCTCGGTAATACTATAGTGGCACAGTAGTAGAATACTTAGGCCTTGTTTACTTCCCAGAAAATTTTGCAAAATTTTTCACATTCCCCGTCACATCGAATCTTTAGACGCATGCATGGAGTATTAAATATAGACGAAAATAAAAACTAATTGCACAGTTTGGTCGAAATTGACGAGACGAATCTTTTGAGTCTAGTTAGTTCATGATTGGACAATATTTGTCAAATACAAACGAAAGTGCTACAGTGTCCATTTCCCAAAATTTTTCGGAACTAAACAAGGCCTTACTTCCGTATATATAACGTAAAAAGGCAGCGGGAGAAATTTGTGACTAGTTGCTCACAAATGTGTACCCTGCTCTGCTTCTTGGCGTCGAAAATCTGTGCAGGTGGCGAGCTGGGGCGCGTACCTGCTGTCGCGGGACATCCTGGCCATGTCGTTCGCGCCGCGGGACTCCCATGAGGCGCAGGTGCAGTTCGCGCTGGAGCGCGGCGTGCCGGCCATGATCGGCGTCCTCGCGTCCAACCGCCTCACCTACCCGGCCCGCGCCTTTGACATGGCGCACTGCTCCCGCTGCCTCATCCCCTGGCAACTCTACGGTACGCACGCACGGCCTGTGTGACGACTCTCTCTCAGTCTCTCTCTCTGTCCAAACGCATCCATTGTTAGCTCAGCACTCAGTGCGCCGTGTACCGATCGAATGCGACTACGTGCAGATGGACTGTACCTGATCGAGGTTGACCGTGTGCTGCGTCCCGGAGGGTACTGGATCCTGTCCGGGCCGCCAATCAACTGGAAGAAGTACTGGAAGGGGTGGGAGCGAACCAAGGAGGACCTCAACGCCGAGCAGCAGGCCATCGAGGCCGTCGCCAGGAGCCTCTGCTGGACCAAGGTCAAGGAGGCCGGCGACATCGCCGTCTGGCAGAAGCCCTACAACCACGCCGACTGCAAGGCCTCCCGGCCGAGCAAGGCCTCCAAGTCCCCGCCCTTCTGCTCGCGCAAGAACCCCGACGCCGCTTGGTTGGTAGTTGGTACCCACACATTATTCGATGTTTCCATCCGTAGATGCCCCGTCCATGCATAGTATAACATAGCTGTAATCGATTATGATCTGCACGGACGGACGGACGGATGCAGGTACGACAAGATGGAGGCGTGCATAACGCCGCTGCCGGAGGTCTCTAGCGCCAAGGACGTCGCCGGCGGCGCGGTGAAGAAATGGCCGCAGCGGCTCACGGCCGTGCCGCCCAGGGTCTCCCGCGGCGCCGTCAAGGGCGTGACGGCCAAGTCGTTCGCGCAGGACACGGAGCTGTGGCGGAAGAGGGTCCGGCACTACAAGTCGGTGATCAGCGAGTTCGAGCAGAAGGGGCGGTACCGCAACGTGCTTGACATGAACGCGCGCCTGGGCGGGTTCGCCGCGGCGCTGGCGACGGCCGGCGACCCGCTGTGGGTCATGAACATGGTCCCCACCGTCGGGAACACCACCACGCTCGGGGCCATCTACGAGCGCGGGCTCATCGGAAGCTACCAGGACTGGTGAGTTCGTTCGTTGCGGCAATGCATGCATGTGTACGTACATGGGTGGGGATGGTCCCTTGTCGTCCTTCCACCAGCGGCGCCGCGGCGGTGATTGAATGGCGACGACGGTGTGTCGGTGTCGCCGTTGCGCGACGGTCGGTTAAGGTATCGCGATCTCACTGTGCTGCATTCACTGCAGGTGCGAGGGCATGTCTACCTACCCGAGGACCTACGATCTCATCCATGCGGATTCGGTGTTCACCCTGTACAAGAACAGGTAAATCAGTTGACGAACCTGCATGCATCTGGCAGGCAGGAAGACGCAGCAAACTGATGCATTTTGGTTCTGCTTTGCTTTTGCAAGGTGTGAGATGGATCGCATCCTTCTGGAGATGGACAGGGTCCTGAGGCCCAGGGGCACGGTGATCATCAGGGAAGACGTGGACATGCTGGTGAAGGTCAAGAGCGTAGCGGACGGGATGAGGTGGGAGAGCCAGATCGTCGACCACGAAGACGGCCCGCTCGTCAGGGAGAAGATCCTCCTGGTTGTGAAGACGTACTGGACTGCCCAGGAGCAGGACCAGTAGCAGGAGGACTGTGGAGTAAAATCCTCAATGTTGATAAGCATTTTACATGTTTCGATTTGGATCGCCATTTCTAGCTCCTTGAGCTGGTGCTCTCTTAACTGTTTGCTGTTCTTTTTGGACGGTACTTGTTCAGATAGGAAATTTGTCTCTTATTAAGGTGTAACAGGGGTGAAAAATGGAAGGGTAGGTAAAACCCCAGACCCCTGCAAAGCTTTTTTTTTTCCCCCCCTTCAATTGCTAAATTGTGCCAAGTGGTAAATAGAAGTCATTGTTGCCAGTCATCCCTGATAAGCACAACTGGGTTCATTCTAGCCTTACAATTTTGTTGTATGCAATCTTTTTTTTTCAAATCTTTATTAACCTCTGCTGCGTGTGTGCTGGATTCAAGATTCCAGATCTATTTATGATATGAAAGAACACTGCTCTGTGCTCTGGTCCCAAATTATGGAGAAGAAGGCCCCAACAGTCGTGACGGCTAAATGGGGCCCGGAATGAATTGGTCCAGACACATTTTTGACAGGACAGTAGGCCATCTAAAACATGTTGTTGGACTGCACGAAGTGTCCAATAGCATACAACTCATCTGTGGATACTTTATGGAGGCTAGCTAGCACGCCGACGAATGCTTCCAAGATCTACTGATACTAGTAGTAAGTTTCAGCAGTTCTGCAGTAACCGGTTAATTTATCCAGTCGTTATTGGCTATTTTCAGTAATGCTAGATTATGTCTTGTTTCTGCAGTACATTTATTGGGCCGCCTATTGAAGCCCATATAGCCTCATTCCAGATTAAGGGCTTGCTTGGGTGGATCATGCGGCTGTGCCAAGATTTCAGCCCAAACAAGCCCAAAAAGATTTTTGCTAAACAGCTGTTTGCACGCTTAACTGTTTGAGCATAAATGTGAAGAATTTGGGACAATCACAGTCTGCAAATCCGGCAAACAGTGCAGTGCTAAAGACAAAGAAAGGTGACCGTTTTTCTTTTGGGTCAAACCAAAAACTGAATTCAGTAAGGTGATGTTTGGTTCCAAGGAATTGAGAGAAATTGAAAAGTAATCGAATAATGAAATAAGAAGCACTTTCTAGATATTGGTTTCATTCATGGATCCAAACAGGCCCTAAAGAACTTAATTTGGATAGTTGGATAACAGCTTACTCAAAGAGCGGCAAGCTTGAAAATTGTTCAAAGTGAATGACTTCATTAAGTGCAAACTACTGCTGGGACAACTCACTCACAAGTTGCACTTGTTGCTTCAAGGGTGTGAGACGAACGAGAGGAGTCCGAGGTTGAGTTGAGTGTTGACCAACCTCTCGAGTCTCGACCAGCCAAACCATGGGTGATCCGTGTGATCAAGCCAATCTATCACTTCAGGCTTGAGCGACATGCAACTCCGCAACTTGCACTGGTCACTATGTCAGCAATCAAGCTTTAAAAAAAAGGACATAGTACATGAGACACAGTATCTTGTAAGAGATTGATGGGCGATGACCTGAATCTATGTTTGTTATTACGACGCTGTCCATGCTGCATAACTGATGGCTGTATACTACGTATGTCTGTCTGCTCAGCTGCTCAGTGTCTGCAATTGTGCAGCAACTGCACCTAAAAGCTATCCTGCTAGGTGTTTGATTACTGGAATTTGCTATTTGGTTAATAATAATGTCTGATCGCATGATCAATAATATGCCTGGTCGACTAATCGCACTGGTGTAATGGCATAATGGGCGAAAGAATCCAAGGCACGAGGCATCTCTAGGTCAATGTCAATTGGGCGAAAAGAACGACAATGCAGATACAAGTGCGTGCTGCAAATTGTGTTAGTTTTCTTGCTCCCGAGGCTGGTCATTGGCATGAATGTCCAAGGTTCCCTAAGAGGAACCTTGCAACAAATATATATCTCCAAAGTCCAACCATATGAATCTTGATCTCTTGCACTTGCACACGCATCGATCATGCATGAGACCAGCCACTTAAAATGCGAACACATTTATATGATGTCACTTGGAGTCTCAAATTCGGTGCTGCCAACAGTGTCGATCCGATAGCACAGCGAAGAATACAGCTTGTATGGAGGCATGCAATGCAACTATGCAAAGCATGGGTTGAGCAACTTGCCACTAGAGCCTGATGCACCAGTGCATGCATGGTAGGAACAACTAGCCTGCTGGCATGTTCACTTTTGGATGGTGCATGTTGGCATGTCTGGTCGGATCCTGATAGAGCGATATGGTAGCAATTCAACAGTAACCACAGGAATCTGTCGTCTACTTGTCTAGGCCTTGTTTAGTTCTATTTTTTTTAGTTTTTGTAGCACTTTCTTTTTTATTTAACAATTATTTTATCTCATAATTTACATGCAAACTGTAAAATTAGTTTTTGTTTTCGTCTATATTTAATGCTCTATGCATGTGCCGTTAGCTTTGATGTGACCGAGAATTTTGAAAAGTTAGTTTTTGGATGAACTAAATAAGGCCGTAGCTACAACCTACAAGTCACAAGTGACAGCTCTAACAGGCTAATTCTGTTCTAGTACAACACAGTTGGAGGCCCTGTTTAGTTCCCCACCAAAATTTTTTTCGTCCATCCCATCGAATCTTTGGACATATGCATGAAACATTAAACGTACATAAAAAAATAAACTAATTACACAGTTTGATTGAAAAACGTGAGACAAATCTTTTAAGCCTAGTTACTCCATGATTAGCCTTAAGTGCTACAGTAACTCACATGTGCTAATGATAGATTAATTATGCTTAATAGATTTGTCTTGTAGTTTTCTGATGAGCTATGTAATTTGTTTTTTTATTAGTTTCTAAAAACCTCTCTCGACATCCTTTCGACACATCCGATTTTTTATTAGTTTCTAAAAACCTCTCCCGACATCCTTCCGACACATCCGATGGGACACCCAAAAAATTTTCATCTCCAATAGCTAGTGGGGTCGTGTACCATGCCACACTGTCACAGTTTGAGTGCATTCAGAGACGTCGCCAGTCGCCTTGTCATCTTGTGCTTAGCCCCCCGCTGTCGTATCGACAAGCGGTAACTTTTTAGGTGACTCGATGTACGCCAAGCAGCACACATGCCGAGGGTAGTCTTGCAACTTGCACATTCCAGCCAAGGTTTGTATCAGCCACAAGTGCTTTAACTATTTCCTAATCTAATTAGCTGTTTCGATCAAACAATTGTACGTAGTCAAACACTCCGAGCACCCTTTCATGTATGTGCTGGTCCCTTCACGCCAAATCATCTGAACTTTTGGTCAAAACGATAAACCTTTCGAAGAATCCAACAAACTAGAGCTAGCTGAGTCAAAGAGTTCAATACTTTTTTTTTGAGAGAACTGGAGGGGCTTTCGCCCCTACAGGTAATTTATTAAAAGGAAAAGACAGTACAACTATAGAAACAAGTACCTACAAAAAAACAGAGAAAACAACAGGATCCACTCAGGGAACCTTAAAAGAAACAAAAAAACACAGCAGAAAGAGACTACCAGCTAACCAACTACCAGTTAAGCAACAAAGAAAAGCCATTGAAGAAACGAATGTTCAGATCTTGAATTTACTCTGAACTTGAGCACTTTGAGCTCCTTGATAAAGCTGGTCCTGCTAGAAGAGACTTGGGGCTGAATGTTGTCAAAAATGAAAGCATTCCTGGTAGTCCAAATTGCCCAGCATAATAGAATTATAGACTCCATGAAGAACCGAAAACCAATTGCATCTTTTAGGAAGTGCATACTAGAAGGCATTTCCGCAACTGCTGGAATATCCACACCTATTGATTGCCAACATTGCTTGGCAAATTCGCACTGAAGGAACAGGTGAGGGACTGTTTCTTCGATACCCAGATTACATAGAACACAACTGTATGATTGTAAAGCCATGTTTTTTCGTCTCAAAATATTCCTTGTGCTGAGCCTATCTTTCAAGAGCAGCCAAAAGAAAACCTTATGCTTTGGCTGACAAAAGCAGTTCCATATCCACTGTATGGACTGATGGTGGTGGGACTGTCCCTTGATGAACTAGTATGCCCTTGACGAAGAGAAGTACTGGCCCCACTGATAATTCCATTTGTCGTTATTCTCATTCAGGTTGAAGAAATCCCTCTCTTGATTTAGTGCTTGTAACTGATTAAAAGTTATTTATGACAGAGGCAAGTTTAACAGATGTGTGAAGTCCTCTTCTACCCATGCTTTTGCCACTGATATTGCCTTTTTTTTGCAAAGGAGCATAATTCTGGGAGTCTTATTTCCAAGCTCTGTTGATTCCAGCTATCCACCCAGAACACACATGTCTCACCGGAGTTTACTTGAATTTGAACCACCTGTCTGTAATGCTGTAAGTTTTTCAGGTTGTCTCTCCACCAAAATGATCCTTTCTTGAAAACACCTGGTAATTTGCCATTTGGATAGTGCTTTTCCCAAACAATATGTACCCAAGGTATGTCTTCCTTATTGAAAAATTTATGCAGATTTTTCATTAGAAGTGCTTTGTTTTGTTTCTCAATGTCTATTACTCCTAGTCCTCCTTCCTGTTTTCCAATACAGAACATTTCCCAAGCTGCTTTTGGCTTCCCTCTTCCATTGATGTCTGATCCCCTCAAAAGGCAATTTTTTCTATATTTATCAATTTGCTTGATTACTGTTTTTGGGAGTTCCAGCGAGCACATGTAGAATGTGGGTAGAGCTGAAAAAACTGCATTTGTTAGCTCTAACCTTCCAGCCTGAGTTAGAAAATTGGATACACTTAACAATCTTCTCTCACATTTACTGACCAGGGGTAAGAAATCCTGAACCTTTGGTTTGGTTAAACCCAAAGGCAGACCCAAATAAGTGAATGGTAAAGTCCCCTTGGAGCAGCCAAAAGTTCTAGATAAGTGATCAAGTCTTTCCTCAGACAAGTTAACTGGTAACATCATGGATTTTCTATAGTTTACCTTCAGGCCAGTACAATTGGCAAAGGTGTTAAGCAGAGATTTAAGAAACATTAACTGTCTTGAGTCTGCCTCCATGATTATCAAGGTATCATCAGCGTATTGCACTATGGGGAAGTCCAGATTAGAATTTAAGGGAAAGGGCAATCTTAGCAGACCTAAATCCTTCCCTTTATTGACCAAAGACTGAAGGAAATCTGCTGCCAGGACAAATAATAAGGGGGATAAGGGATCCCCTTGTCTGACTCCCCTTTTGCAATTAAAAGTCTTCCCTGGCACCCCGTTCAGTAAAACTGCAGAAGTACCGGACTCAAAGATTTTCCTCATCCATTTTATCCATAACTGGCCAAACCCCTTGGCCTGCATTAGGATTATCATTGCTTCATGTTCTATTTTGTCAAAGGCCTTTTCAAAGTCAAGCTTTAATATAACGATCTCCTTTCTAGAATGGTGACAAAGCTGCAAATATTCAAAGGCCCAGGCAAGGCAATCTTGGATTGTTCTTGATCTAATAAAACCATATTGATTTTTGTGAACCAATTTTGTGACGACATTCTGTAGCCTATTAGCAAGGAGCTTGGTGATGAATTTAACTGATGAGTTCAAGAGAGAGATTGGCCTGAAGTCATTAGTTGTGACTGGGTTTTCATTCTTGGGCAGTAGAGTGATAAAGGACTTGTTGATGCTCCTAAGACAAATTTCTCCACTGTGAAAAGAATTACACAAAGCGTAGAAGTCTTCTTTGATCATTGTCCAACACGCCTTAAAAAACTCATTTGTGAACCCATCAGGACTTGGTGACTTATCATTGGGAAAAGCTTTTACCACTGCATCAATTTCCTGGGCAGTAAAGGGTTCTTCCAGGAAGGAGAGGCCTTCAGTGACTTGAAAAAAATCCTGGGGTCTTACTGAGAAACTAGTAAAAGCTGATATAGCCAACCTTTCCTTAAATTCATGCCAAATGACTAATTCCTTTTCTTGATGGGAATGCAGAATAACACCTTGTTCAGAGAGTAGATGTTTGATTAGGTTGCCTCTGTGTCTGATGGAGGCGTTAGCATGGAAGAACTTTGTATTTGTGTCACCTAGGGTTGCCCACTTGATGGCCCCCTCTGCCTCCAATAGATTTTCTGTTGTTCAAGCAGCTCATTGAGTTTAATTCTGAGGAGTTCCCTAAAGTTCCATTCTAACAATGAAAGATCTCTAAATTCTTCTAAAATTTCCAACAAGAAGATTATGCTTTTGATATTGGTAATGCTGGTCTTTAAGTTTGGAATAGAGGCCTGCCATTGTTTGAGGTTTTTTCTTAGGTTCTTGAACTTAGCTGTAACATTCTTTGCAGGGTCAACCTGATTAGTGGGATTGGCCCAGCTTTGATTGAGAATAAGCCTAAAATTTTCCTGTCTTAACCAGTAGTTCTCAAATCTAAAAGTGCCACTTTTCGAGATGTGACTGGAAATACTGATGATGCAGGGACAGTGATCTGAAGGAGACATATCTAAGGCAGTCATTGTTGTATCAGGATATTTGAGAACCCAAGAATTCGAGGTGAATGCCCAGTCTAATTTTTCCAAAAAAGGCGAAGTCTGCTTATTTGACCAAGTGTATTTTCTCCCCTGGAGAAAAATTTCATTGAGGCCCAAGTCACTAATCACTTCATTGGACATTAAAATTTCTGCTAAATTTCCACCCTCTTTGTTTCTATTTTCAGGTCTTCTAATCAAATTGAAATCCCCTAATACCAGCCAATCCATTTCTTTTTCCACCTGGTAGTCTTTTAACCATTCCAAAAAATCTAATTTTCCTTCTGACTGACAGGGGGCATACATAGTTGTAACACCCTAAATTTTGCTTCTTTAAAAATAAAGCTAAAATAATTTATTTTGTATTTCTGTGCTTATGAAAATATAGTAAAATGAAAATTTTCCTTAAATTAAAATTTATCATAGGGTTTAGCAACGTTGTTGTGCATACATGTTGGTACATATGTTTTATGTGATGTTTGTTTATTGCTCCTTTGTGTGTTGAGACTAAGCAAAGTTTTTAAAATTTTGTTTAGTAGAACGATCTTCGTACATCTTTATCTTTATCTACAACCAAATTCCTTGTTTCTAAGCTCAAGTTTTTATTAGGAGCTTCCTAAAATCTTTTCTTTGTCACTCAAAGCACTTCTTTTAGTTTCTCGTCTATTAAGCAGTCTCTACAAACTTTGTAGGAATTTTCCAGCTTCTGTTCTCACTTTTCTGTAAGCATAATCTAATTTTTAGATGCTCCAAATTATCTTATCATGAGATCCAAATACTTTAATTGGTTTTCTCATGTTCCATAATGTCTCCGAGATTTTTCCTTGAATTTCTGGAGTATTTGGAGTATTTTTTAAGGCTTAAATCATAATTCTGGACTTTTCTAGGATTATTTTATTCGCCAAATTAATTAATTTCGAAAATAATAAAATCATTCATTTTATTCCACGCTCAAGCCCATGATCTCAATGGTCAAGGTCTTTTATTTACTAATGGGTTTTAATAATTAATTAGGCCTATTAGTAAAGATGAAGGTTGTAAATCAATTAGTACCATATCGCTAGTTGACGTGGAGGTGGGGAGTTTTTCTCCTTATATATATATGTACCAACTGCTTAGGCAAAGCACATCAAAGACTATCATATGGGAAGCCTCTAATTTGAAAATTCCTAAGGTAGTAAAATAAAATTTATATTTTCTTCTCTACAACGTGATCGCCATCGTCTCGCCTATACACGACATCTACGAACGGTCGGCTGCTCCGGCGTTGCTGTAGCTCCAAGAAAGCGTCACTGCCGGTGAACCTACTCCCTGTCCACCAACGTAAGCCCCAATCACTTTGTCTTTCAGTTTGGAAAATACAAACAGCTCGGTTTTAGATTAAAAATACGTTTTCACTATTTATAGAATTGCCACTGACTTTCTTTTGGCCATAAAATATTCATCTTAACTCCGTTTTGACCCATTCAAATTGCGTTGGATTCGTATTATTGAGCTCTACATGTTAGTAACATTGTTTTCTCAGTTTGAAACTTTTTATTTTCGTGACCCTAATTAATTAATTTCTTTTCTATATAAAATCTTAGAAAATTCATATCTTCTCCGTTTCAACTCCGATTTTCGTGATCTTTATGTCTATGAAATCGTAGTGATGCGTAGAATCATTTTATAAACTTTTCATACTGTTTTTATATGTTTGGTGTATTGTTCTAATTGTAGCCTTGTTTGCTTCGTGTATGTTGTCTCCGTTTGTTTGTGTGTTGATGATCGATGATCGAGTTTAGACGGAGAGCAGTTTTTGTGACCAAGATCAAAGCCTTGGACAAGTGAGACCAGCAGAACTACAAGGATCAGTAAGAGCAATTGGATTAAGGCAAGTATAGCATTTGGATTTTATATTGTGTGACCATGATCCTGTGACTAGATTAATGTTAAGTAATAAATAGTAAAAATGACTTTTTAGCAACTTGAGGATTTATGTGTACGTGATCACCCGGAGACAACAATGCAACCATGAGGGCTATAATGGCTCTGGCTTTAGCTCAGTATGAAGACCTTTTCTAGCTTGTTAGAGGTTACCCGAAAGGGCGCTAGAGGGGCTGAACCGACACAGGTATAGTGCGAGCTCTTGTCCCTATGTGTATAGGCTGCGCGTCATTGTGTCATTCGGAAGGGGGGTATCTATATCTGCTCGCGAAGGAAACCTTACGGCCCTAACATGTTAGACGAACTTTGAAAGGCTTCATAGTGATCCCTGCCGACCTTTCTTGGTAGTGGGTTAAGAGGCTGATCACCTCGGGCGAAAGGGTAAATCATGACTCATGGGTAAAGATGTACAACCTCGGCAGAGTATTAAAACTAGTATACTAGCCGAGCTTACGGTCAGGAGCGGCCTTGGGGACATCTACATTAAGGGTGATGAATCTTGTGTGTTAAATATGCTCATTGTTTATTGTTTAATGCTTTACATTATTTATGACATATTGGTCATGAGATTGTGGGAGCTATACAATCTAGTTGCTATACTTGTGGAGTTCGACATGGACTCACTCTTGCTATTTTTCCCAAACCTCAGGAGAAATTTAGGCTTGTGATCAACCAGTCAGTTGGATCCTGTAGAGTGAAGTTAATATCCGAAGTTTGGAGTTGTCTATCCGCTGTTTGCTATCAAAGGTTATCTCTTTTATATTATGTACGTTACATATTTTATACATTGTCTTTTGATATTACCCCTTACTTGTAGCTATATGTGAGATTTGACTTCTAAAACTTATATATGGTGCATATCTGGTTTTGTCCTTAAAATCGGGTATTACAATAGTGTGCCTTGCAGTGCTTGCCTACGGACACAACAAAACGAAGCCTCACAATGATTCTGAAAGGTGACTACATCACCTCTTTCCCCACTCTCATCGTTTTGTTCAATCCATGCATGGAGCTACCTTATGCTAATTACCCTAGTAACAGTTCATTGGACATACAAAGAAAAGCAGTTAGGAGAAGTTTTCTATCCATAAGCCTAGCATGGGCGTCGTTCTTTTCTTAGCCCTAAGTACCAACAGGGATAGCTCCATGATAAAGATAAACTTGCAGCAATCCAGGATTCGCTGAATTTCTTAGAAAATAATATCATTCTTGCAGTCCAGATACACAAGCTCAACAAAATGATGATGTCCATGAAAAAAGAGGTTGATTGAACTATTTCTTGAAAGCCTCCAAAACTTCGAAGAGCATGAGTAATCAAGTGAACATCAATGTTGGTGAAAACCCAGCAATTCTTTGCAAAAACACAATGCAGAAAGAGGTGCTATAGAGTTTCTTCTGAGCCTTTAGGAAAGAGAACACTATTATAATCATCAAGGTCCATATTTATTTATTTTGAGAATGTTTATGATGCTTAACCTATTTTTCAAGAGTAACCAAAACAATACCTTGTGCTTGTATTAACAGGAGTTCCATAGCCACTTGAAGGCTAGAGCGTAGTACTACAACATGGCCACAGATGTTGATGTAAGACAATGGGCCTAGAAATCAATTTTCATGGGTGGTAGCTTATGTCAATCACCCTAAAAATACCTGTCATGTAAATAAATTCATTTTTTTTTCAAAAATAAAGTCAGATAGAGACAAACTCTATATCAAAATTGTAGGGCTCGATAAGATCTAAAATATTTTAATTGACAACCTTTTCCAGTTCACATAATTTAGGGGCCCAAATATTTGTTATTTGTCACATTTTTAATTTATTTTTTATTTCTCAAACGACCTCAGATGAAGATAAACTCTGTATAAAAGTTGTGGCACTCGATAATATATCTAAAACTTATACTTGAGTTTTTATTTTGAGATTGTTTAGGGCCTGAATATTAAAAAAATATAGAGAGGTTAATAGAAAAGAATATCATATGATATCTAGTCAGAAGTAGTTGTGTGGCGTGATGGTGCAGAGGGTTGAGAACACATGAGGGCGCATGTTTTGCTTGAAAATACTGTGTGTCTTGAGGCTTGCGAAGAGCAACTATTTATTGCCCGCTAGGGTATGACCATATGAGAACAAAATCCTATTTTCGGTGTAGTTTTATATTTTTGTGATTATTGGAATTTTTTTTATCAAGGTGGTTTAAATCAATTTTTAGGGTCTATTTCTTATATCAACTATCTCTAGAAAATTGATTTTCATGGGTGGTTGCAGGCCCGCCCTATAATGCCTTGTTTCTAAAATAAAATAAAATGTTCATTTCCTAGGACTAATGGCCTCATGCTTGATCCCATAACATCCTTACCATTTTAGCTACACAAATAACTTGTGATTGTATAGCCGAAACTACTTTTTTAGGTTCACATTTACATATCTTGTATTGCGTATTTGATACTTCAAGATGATTTCAAGTGAACAAAAAAGTAAACTAAAAAATCATAGATCTCGTCGTATACTGCAATAGTGCAACTTAATTTTTTATTTTCTCTTTCTTCCTAGATTGTTTAAAAGGCTAGATAATTTATATTAAATATTTAAACACCTAAACCATTTTTAATGAAAAAAAATTTAACTACAAAGTTTTAGATCTCGTTGAACTCTCTAGTTATGATATACAATTTGTTTTCATCCGACTTCATACAAAAAAAATTATGAATTGTTTCATACAAGCCATTGTGTGTTTTAATTATTTTCGATTAGTGTTAGCCATATTGTAACTACCGCTGAGATCGTTAGGAAGCTATGTAGATGTAGGCATCATTGTGATTCACCAGTGTGGATGCAATCTAACAGTTGCTAGCCTATCCTGTGGTGACGTTATCTAGCTACTTATCTTCAGTGGCATCGATCGATCGGTTGGGATCTGGTGGCGATCGAAGCTCATCAGCATCAGCTAAAGATCTCGTATTGTAGTAGCTAGCGCGTGAATCCTATATATCTGTCGTCATCTGAAGAGAGAGAGAGTGTGTGTGTGTTTCCTGCGCATTCTGTTAGGATCGGACGGTAGTTGGGGAGCAGACTCTGCCGGGTCTTCCATAGCCATAGGTACATATGCGTATCTTGACGAAATCTACAGCTCGTGGTTTAACCTCCTCGGCCGGCGCTAATAAACTCCCCCACGCGAACAACGATGCGTCTTAACAATAACAAACCGGCCGGAATAATGCTGTCGTCCCTGCAACGTAACGTCACGGGCTGCGTCAGTCGTTTGCATCCTCTGCTGGTGTGAAGGGGCAACGTGTTTTTACTGGCAGCAGCAGCAGCAGCAGCGCCTTTCACTTTCGCAGAGTCGCGGGTGTCGTCGTCGTCGTCTCCAGTATTTGTAGTATATTTGGGTCTAAATTACTCACCGTCGTCGTCCGTCGGCAGAGGAGCTGGCTATAGCATGCACGACCATCCATCACTTTCTTTGAATTGAATCATAGTACTGACGGATAGTTGTACATTAATAATCCTACGAGTGACTTGTCATCAAAAGCTCATGTCATGCTTGCCTTGCCTACGTGGCGGGCGCTCTTTAGTGAAGAAAGCAAGGAGCTCCGCCGGCCGCCGGCCGCGGTTTCATACGTGCAGGTGCAGTCGTAGAGCTAGCCGGTCATCATCGATCGTGCTGGCCGCGGGGCGGTGCGACGCAATCAATTAATGTCGTCCATCATCCAGAGATAGATATATAGATATAACTAATGACGACACGTACGTGCGCGTATGGTTAGTTTGATTGCTTTGCTGGTCTAGGTGCATTGCATGAACAACAACATCCCAAGAACGTACGCACACGACCGCGACCGACAGACATGCATGCGGACAAGATGCATGGCCGGTGGCAGGAGCCGCAGCTTAAGATAGGATACAGGTAGATATGAGCAACGGGCTGGCCCGGCCCGGCCCCGCACGGGCCCGTGCATGGCCCAGGCACGGCCCATGGGCCGATTTTCGGGTCGAGCCGGTCCGAAAAGCACGAGGCCCAATAGTCTTTCGGGTCGGCCCGTGGCCCGCTATATGAAAAATACCAAATTTAATATAGAATTTAACAAAGCATAAGTACATTACATTCAAGTCACAGATATTAATACTTCACAATTCACATAACACAATATACTCTTAAATCATATTTCACTTGCCAAAGTCACAAGTTTCACAAGTCACAGAACCTGATACTTCAAATTTCACAAATTTCCTAATACCGGACCATTACCGTGCCTACTGTTAAAAGCGGGTCGTGCCGTGCCGGCCAGCGGGCCGAGGGGCGGCCCAAGCACGGCCCGCTACGTGCTTCGGGCCGGCCCGGGCCCAGTTAAGATCGGGCCGTGTCGTGCTCGGACTGGGCCAAATCACCGTGCTTTTGGTCCGCGGGCTGCATGCTCAACTTTAGATACAGGTGGCCGGACCTCGACGACGTGCCTATGGAAACACGTATATCTACTGTAGACCTATCCGGTAGTACTCCCTCCGTGCATTAAAAATTGTTACTGTAGGAGCCGGCCGATCAAATTTTATTACGTCTGATAAGATTTATAGAAAAATGCTAGCTAGTAATAGTTGTATCTCTAATGTAAAAAATATATTCATTTTATATAATGATAGTACTAAGGCCAGTCTCAATGCATGTTTCATAAGAGTGTCATGCACATTAAATAGGATGCCACATAAGCAAAATTGCTGACTTGCTGGCAGAGTCATTAAATGAAGGAGTTTCATGAGATGAGAGAGGAGTTTCATCTCCATGAAACTCTTGTGGCTCGGTTACCTAGTTTATAGTCTTGGTAACTGTGTCATGAAACTATGCATTGAGACTGGCCTAAGGGCGTCCGCAATGGTATTCAATTTCTAGCTATTTGATCTCTAGGAAGAATGTTATTGGCTCTCAATGATAATTTGCAAATAGCTAGCTTGGAAAGTCACTAGCTATTAGAAAGTTACTAGCTATTGTGGAGACTATTGTGAGAGAGTTATTTCTAGAAGATCGTGCTAGATTAGCTATTTATGAGTCGCTAGCTATTTGATCTCTCTCCTCGATAGCCAATGAGAGTGCTACTTTTTTATTATTTTTATACATCATCTCGCTAGCTATTTGTAAAGTGCTATTGAGAGTCAATAGAATTCCTTCTAGCTAGCTATTTGATAACCATTGCGGATGACCTAAATAGACAATCTCTGCTTACGTCGTTCGTGGAAGATTCGGCCATCTAATCCGCCTCATCTGTTGCCTCGCGCAGGACGCTAATTAAACACAGCTCACTCGCCGTGCTGTGTGCATGCTGGATTGGAAGCTAGCACGAGCAGATAAATACAGTACGTACAACACATTAAGGGCTGGGATGGGACAGAGAACTACGCGTACTCCCTGACCCTGCTGCTGGCCGGGGTCTACCGCACCTGTGACGGTGACGTCCGTCCTACTCGATCAAAAAGCCACCAAATCAAAAGCGACGTACGTGGCAGAGCACAGCCCAGGATTAAATTACAACGGAAAACTTCAACTCGGCACTACTGCTATATACTTTACAGTTCTACTAGTGTGACGGTGCATATTCAATTCCTTTAATTTCTTGCAAACTTCCCATGTCGTGTCCCAGACTTATGATAACCGTATTCTATCAAAAGCCTAATAAAAACCAATAAAAAAGAAAAGGAATTCTAGTCTTCAAATAAACGATTGCAATTTTCCCATTGTAAACCAAAATTGCAAAGAGACACTAAAATCTTCTCTTCATATTAAAAAACTCGGTCTGCAAGAGTAAGACGCTCCCGAGTATTCCTCTTAAGGTAGAAGACTCTGACGTAGATTGAGAAAATTCTCAAACCTTATATTCCACTCGTACACAATGGCAACGTTGCCTATAAGTGGACGGTCCTTAGAAATGTGCTTTTGAAGTGGGATAGATGAGAGGATTTTTTTTACCTCCGCCCGACAGACATGCCCAGTAGGGCAGTAGGGGATCAAATAACCTAGATCTCTAGGGTACTATTAGAACGCCTTGACCATCCATTCTAAGCATCATTCGTTTCATTTAAATTAAGTATTTATTTATTACTTCCAACCTAAATTATTTAAGCTTGCAACCTCGATATGGCCTTCAACATTTTTAAAATAGGAATAACAACATGTGTTTTATGTTACCACTCTATAATGTTCATTTAAGTATTGATGGTCAAAGCTAAAAAAATAATCAATAATAATATTTTGAAATGGTTCTTTTTTATGCCCATCACTTCATTCAGCAAATTTCGATATTTTTCATTTGTCAAACTAATTGATCAGTGTTTCTGTTTGATTTTTTTTCTTCTTCTATCATCTAATAGAAATAGCAGCAATTTGTTCGCCCCTTTGTTTTAATAAAATTCTAGTAGGGGGAAACCTCTCCTGTTTCATAAAAAAAAATAGAAATAGCAGCAAGAGATTATTTACTGTCCTTTAAAAAAAATCGATCAGGCCTATTGTTTGAACTTATATGTGCAGGTGCAACCAAACAAAAATATGCTCATACATATGAAACTAGCTAGAACGTACAGCCAAAAGTAGGCCCTGTGTTTCTGCTAATGGCATAATCTAACTGGGAGAATGGAACAATCCCTGGTCCGGAGAACAGCCGGCAGCCCATCGCTGTACATGTCGTCTACTATTGCTAAACCACACAGAGCCAGGCCAGCCAACCTTAAACAGGCAACCACGCCAAGAAAAGCTCACAGCAGAACAGCCTATTTCCTGTGGCATGTACCACATTCTTCAGAACAGAACAACCCAAGATAAGCTCCTGGTGGATTCTTTCAGCCAAAAAGATAAACAGTGGCAGCGATTCTGTGGCAACAATTCCTCCTCCAATTACTTTTTTTGTTTTTTTTAAAAAAATATCTTTCTGCCTATCTAAAGCATATATGCTGCAAGCCTGAAACCTTTAGCGAACGAAGCAACCTCGCCTGCTATATATAACAAGCACGCGGCTCTCGGTTGTGCAACCATATCTTGCACTAGCTTCTCCTGCATCTCTGCACTCTGCAGTCTGCGTTCTATCGATCGACAGACTGCAACGCGCGAACACCAGGCCGTAGCTTTCTCTTTCTTTCTAGCTAGCTACCTTTGACGGCGCGGCCATGGAATCACTGGTCTGCGTAGCAGTGTGGGCTGTGACCTTGGCCATGGCCATGGCTTCCATCCTGTGGACATACAGGTGGAACCACCCGAAAGCTAACGGACAGCTGCCTCCGGGCTCCCTCGGCTTCCCTCTCCTCGGCGAGACCTTGCAGTTCTTCGCGCCCAATCCTACCTCTGACGTCTCCCCGTTCGTCAAGAAGAGACTGGACAGGTTGCTAGCTAACGATTACTCTCTGCTGCATCGCATTGGATTGCATTAGTGATGGAACAAATTGGATGGATGTGTGTGTATAGGTATGGCAACATCTTCAAGACGAGCATCGTGGGTCGGTCGGTGGTGGTGTCGGCGGACCCAGAGCTCAACTACTACGTGTTCCAGCAGGAAGGGAAGCTGTTCGAGAGCTGGTACCCGGACACCTTCACCGAGATCTTCGGCCGCGACAACGTCGGCTCCCTCCACGGCTTCATGTACAAGTACCTCAAGACGCTCGTGCTCCGCCTCTACGGCCAGGAGAACCTCAGGGCCGTGCTCCTCGCCGACGCCCACCGCGCCTGCCGCGCCAGCCTCGCCGCGTGGGCGAGCCGGCCCAGCAGCGTCGTCGAGCTCAAGGACGCCATCTCCACCGTAAGAACTTGCTTCAGATCGATGATCAGCAGTTTTTGCTATGTCTGATGATCGTCTTTCGCACGACGACGAAATGAAATCAATCTAGCTAATTTTCCTGCGTGCGTGCAGATGATATTCGATCTTACCGCGAAGAAGCTGATCAGCTACGAGGCGTCCAAGTCGTCGGAGGATCTGAGGAAGAACTTCGTGGCCTTCATTCGCGGCCTCATATCGTTCCCGGTGGACATTCCCGGCACAGCCTACCATGAGTGCATGCAGGTAAATACTAGCTGCACAATCGCACTGCACATGCATGCGAGGAACGCGATGCAACGTAGCGAGCAAGACAGCACATGCATCCAGTCAAACATACGACCATTCACTCGATCGATCACCCACATGCAAGCTACCTAGCGCTAGCTCATCACGGTCAATGGTTCTAGACGAATCCCTTTCGCTAATAAGCCTTTCTAGCTTCTTCTTCTTACTAGTAACCGATCGAGAGAGCTAGGAGTATAGCTATACTAATAAAATCTGCTTGTGCTACACTACATGTGTGCAGGGGAGGAAGAAGGCGATGAAGGTGCTGAGGACGATGATGCGGGAGCGGATGGCGGATCGTCCGGGGAGGCAGCAGAGCGAGGACTTCTTCGACGTGCTGATCGAGGAGCTGAGGAGGGAGAAGCCCGTCATGACGGAGGCGATCGCGCTGGACCTCATGTTCGTGCTCCTCTTCGCCAGCTTCGAGACGACGGCGCTGGCGCTCACGCTGGGCGTCAAGCTACTGGCCGAGAACCCCAGGGTGCTCCGGGCGCTAACGGTTAGTGTGCAGTGCGTGCGTGCGTGCTGCCGCAGCAGCAGCAGGAGTTGAACGCGATTGTTTACTTCCATCGACGTACGCGCGCGCAGGCAGCAGGCAACAAGGCCTGTGGCTTGTGCCGGAAACAATTATATTGACCAGCTGAGATGATTGTGTGGCCAGGAGGAGCATGAGGCGATTGTCAGCAACAGGAAGGACAGGGATGCCGGGCTCACGTGGGCCGAGTACAAGTCCATGACCTTCACATCTCAGGTGAGCCTAACCGGGTCTAGCTATACCTAGATACGCCACGGATTGCTGACTGCAACTTGCACCGTTAAACAAGGCTAGCTCGACGACATATAGACTTACAGTATCTTACAGTCACAGTAACAAAATAACAAATGGTGTTATATATATATAGAAAAATGACTTTTGCGCAAGTGCATGGTCAGTGTTTCTTGCATGTGAAACCAAAGCAGAAGCACACGGTCTACGAGAGGAAGAAGATATTATTCTACTTACTAGCTTAATTAATACTAAATGTATGTAACTTAATCTAGGACGACAAGCATGCATGTGTACGTGCATGTGGATAACTATAGAAAGAAGAAATTCAAGGCAAAAACGGATTTGAGAGAAACAGAAATGCAATTTTGGTAAATGACGGTGTTCTTTCGGTGTTGATGAAGCAGGTTACACTCGAGATTGTCCGACTGGCAAACATCGTGCCGGGTATTTTTCGGAAGGCCTTGCAAGACATTGAGTTCAAAGGTACAATAATACATACAACCTACACCATGATCTATGATCTATCTGAACAGAGAATATATACTTCCTATTTTCGGTAAGACTTTAAAAAATATATACTTAGATATTCGTATGTCCGGACCTTTGGATGCAGGCTACACCATTCCGGCAGGCTGGGGAGTGATGGTGTGTCCTCCAGCAGTGCACTTAAACCCCGAAATATATGAAGATCCATTAGCGTTTAATCCGTGGAGATGGCAGGTCTGTGCCCTTTTCTATTTGTGCAAGACAGAAATAAACTCTATCCATATATATTCATAAATGCTACTGAAGTTATTATATATTAGGGTTCTGGAAGAGTTGAAAGTTGAATCAAAAACTCTGTTTGCTTCCTGTATTCTTATTGTTAAGATTAATATATTTGCCAGTAGGGATCAGCCTCTAATATATCCCTTTGATCCTGTTTCCTCAACAAAAAAAAACCCTATAGTAACAGTTTTAGTTTTTTCAGCCTTTCCGGATTTTGTTTGACTGTACATATGCCTTTCCAGTTTTAGTTTCAGCCTTTCCGCATATGCCCATCGGACCATGCACAAATCCTGCTACCTGAAGTTAGAAAGCAGTCCGCATCTTTTTTTACAATTACACTGTAGAATGCAAATGCTCACAACCACGCACACTCACTCATATAAAATGCATGCACGTAAACCCTACTCCTATAAATATCTTTAAAGATTGGACCGATAAATCCTCGAGATTCATGAAGTCATCACAGATATCTGGTTGTTTCAGTTATGTAATATCAAATCTTAAAACAGTCTGCTAGGTTGGTCCAGATGTTAGACCACCTAGCGCGCTTGATGCGCGTCGTTTGTATGACAAATATTTTTCCTTCTTAAATGCAATGATACGCAAATCTTTTGCATATTCGAGAAAAAAAAAAGATATCTCGCTGTCTATACGACAACTCCACACAATGCAGTTAAATCCTGCACTAAGTATACACACAAGACACATGCATGGTGCGTACCAAGTCCTAAACAGAAGAGCATGCACATATATATTGGCAGATTTTTGCAACAAATTGCATGGGATTCTGACCACTTGCTGTAGCATGTCTCCGTTTTAGGGTTCTAGCCTGACATTTTCTCAATGGGGCGCAGGTGAACCATGTGCTACATATATATATCACATAGTCCCAGTGAAAAGTGGAAAAAGAAATATATCAAGGAGACGTACATATGACACAGGAGTAAATAATTCTATATTGCCCCTATTCTAAGGGGATATGAACCTGGATTTGCAGTAGTAATTAAGCTCAGTTGTTTGTTTGTTGATTGCTATGTGATATGTCTACATGAGAATGGTCAAGTCAGCTTACGGAACAGCATATAGTCAAATAAGAGCTACTTAATTAATATGCGTTGTTCCACTTAAAAGAGACACGTACGTATAAAAGAAATGAAGCAATCTTAAAGCCATAACAACTGAGACAGTACATCGCATCAAGCAAAAAATGTGCAGCAACTTGTAATAAGATATGCCCATCATAGCTAGAAGCCTCCCTGCATGCATGGATTCATATATAACTCGGAAGACAAAAGCAAATGGACATGGAAAACTATATATATTCAGTTCTTGACTGACCAAGTTTCTCTGGATTCTAAGCTATTCTTGTGGGTATTACACTTGTGCAGGACAAGGTGGAAATCACCGGTGGGACGAAGCATTTCATGGCCTTCGGTGGGGGGCTCCGGTTCTGTGTTGGCACAGATCTCAGCAAGGTCTTGATGGCAACCTTCATCCATTGCCTGGTTACAAAATACAGGTGCCAGTTCTTACTTGCAGATGCATAACTATTTAGATTCTTCTGGAATCTTTAAATCTATATTCTAAGATAAAATTGGCGATTTGCAGTTGGAGGACAATCAAAGGAGGTAACATAGTGCGTACCCCTGGGCTTAGCTTTCCCGATGGCTATCATGTTCAGCTCTTACCTAAGAACTGACACCTTCTTCTCTCCTGATTCCTGAATACAGTGTGTTCTCTGTCAGGTCAATGTGGTTGTTTGCAGGCAAACATATACAGGAAATAAGTAGAAAAATATAGCATATATATCTAGGTGCTGAAGCAGTCTTATACATACTTGGGGTCATTGTAGGGCACCTCTTTGTTAGTGTAGTATACATACTCTTGTGACCAAATTAAGTATATATTTAGGTCCCTGATCCAAACATATATAGGGTGTTTGTACTTTGTGATCTCCTTTTGTTTCCCGTGTGGTTAGTGGTCTCTATACGCTATACCCATATGGTGTGTATTGTACTTTAAATCTGCCATATGTACACAAGTGCTTAGCGCTTGCGCCTATATGTAGTGGCCACGATGTTTTGGCCTGCATGCATGCATGCATTGTTTCAGGAGTTCTCTGGTATATACAAAAGTTGCTTGGTTTGGTCTCGAGTTTGAGTGTCCACATGTACTAATCCAATGAGTACATCACAAATGGAAGTAAAACTATGCTTCAGAAAAAAATGGATCACTTTACAAATACGCAAGTCATTGGTTCGAAGAGTCTACACTACTCCATCCGTCATAAAATATAGAGTATTGTGACTTCTAAAATTTGTGATAACCAAGGAGTGCATATGAGGAGTGATAGCCAATAGCCAAGGAGCAGAATAAAAGCACTCACTCTGCATTTAATCATCTCGAGCTGAGTGCACATGAGGAGTGATAGCCAAGGAACAACCAATGAGCAACAAAAAGACAATAAATGCAGGCAAATGGTAGCCAATAAGCAACAAAGGGGCAATGAATGTAAGCAAGTCCCAAACTAATATGAAGGATATTTTTGAATAAATTTTTTTCTTAGATGCACTACAAGAAATTCCCTTATACGTGACGGTTTGATTCTGTCATGGACAAGTGAAAATCCGTCACAGTTAACTATCTGTGACGGTCCATAGGAACGTCATCTATTCCTCGTCATACATTTTTTAAACCAAAATAGAACGTCACGGGTTGTTTTTTGGATCGTCATGGACGAACCAGAGGGCAACTATAGGAAGCGACTATGATGATGAACTGAACCTTCATGGTTTTGCTGCCATGTCAACACACATAAACTAAAACAAAGCTCACAATTGACAAATATTGCTCATCATTTTCATTAAAACTATCAACATTTATACTTGTACAATATTTCACACGAAATACTAAGACAATAACCATGCTACACTCAAGTACCTACAAAACTAGACATTGGCTTGTACAACATATAACTCGTATGATTTGCTCGAACAACTAAATCTTTTATCACTAACGAAAATAGCCACCATGAGCACCTTGGTCATATTGCCGCAATTAAGAGATAGCCTCACCAAACGCCTGCAAAAAGAAGAGCAATACCATAATGTATGAGATTGCAACTTTGTTTAAATTAACAGATAAAATACATAATTACATATCATCACATTTCAGTTAAGTTTATGAATTTTTTAGGTACAAATCCATCCAAATTCACATTTTTATGAAGAAGACAGGAGCATATTGAGAGCCAAAGCTGGAAACATAACAAAAAAGGTTGAAATACAAGGATTTGGTTCCAACATTTCCTATCCTTAGTAATGGAAGATCAAACCATACTCAAGCATTTGGTGCTTCCTCAAAGGTATCCGCAAAGTATATCTTGGGCTAAAGTAACAGCACTAAAATTAAAATTACAGCTATCTGACAATTACTTTGGAGCTGTTTAACATATGGAGCAGCATCCTTATGCCCTATTCAATTGTTTTCAAATATAGAGACTTACAGGCATGGGAAAACACCACAAACACCCACCAAGCACATGTGGTGGTTCCTCAAAGGTATCTGCAAAATATACCTTGTGCCAAAATTAAAATTACAGCTATCTGAGAATTAATTTGGAGCTGTTTAACATATGCAGCAGCATCCTTATGCCCTATTCAATTGTTTTCACACACACAATTACACGTAATAAAGCTGAAACAGTGAATAAAGAATAATATTTTTTCGAAGACATTAATACCCAAACGGTGAACTAGGAGTGAAATAGGAGTATGTATTAGAATCTCACCTCAGATTTTTGCTGCCTTTAGTAACCTTCTCATGAGACAATATGGAGTCTTCAATGTCCAGATAAACTGTGCAATATAAATAATATGAGAACATTGTCATCCAAGAGTCCTATATATACTATGTCATACAGAACATATATAAGTTTCCAAAAGTCATCACACTGTAGACTAAACTTCAGCATCATCTTTCTTCAAACAATGGTGTGCAGGCTCCTATCTCATAATCCACATATACCAGATAACAATGACTAAAAATAATGTTAAACTGAGACAAAAAATTCAAGAATTGACTTTAGAAATACATCACTGTTTTTCTGTCAACCTAAGCAACAAATCCAGATGAGTATCTGAAAAATAATGTTGGCATGTTACTGAATCATGATTATGAAAACTAAAGAAGGATGAAATAATGTCCCTTCAGTTAATTACCTTGTGGAGATTATACAAGCATTTGTTCAACGGGATCTAAAAATCCATGCTGTCCTGCTTCTCCTAGTCACACGTTCTAGCACTTCTCTCAAGTCCAGCCACAAGGTACCACCAGATCTGTGCCTATGAAAAATCCAAGCAACTATGCTCCCAATCATCAGCTAGCACTAGATCAGAGAAGGTATTGAGAATAAGCTAGCACTAGAACAGAGAAGGTATTCAGATCGAGATAGTAGATCCAGTCTAGTCCCTATAAATAATCCTCGTGCATGAGATGGGAGAGGCAGCACCACACACCTTTTGCTTGTGCTTCTTGCGGTCGACGCTAGAGGGTGCTGCCGGCGGCTCCTGCTTGCGGCCGATGCGGGAGGGGTGTTGGGGTCGATGTAGGATTCACCGGCTCCAGATATCCTCAGGGGAGGCGGCCAGGTTCCTGTGGAGGGCATCGGTGGCTGCGGCAAAGGGCGGGAGTCGCCATGCGATGGACGTCGATGGCTGGGATGGAGACCGGGGTCCCGATGCGGATGACAGTAGTGGTGGCGGCGGCGGCTTCGAGTGGTGACTGGTGAGATGCCGCTATGTGCTTAGAGGAGCCGAGGATAAGGTCTCAGGGGGCGACGCCGCACAGTTCAAAAGAAGAGATAAGTTAGGACTATGCACAATACGACTGATGACCAACTGGTTAGCTCCTTGTGGTTGGGACCATTGTGGCCAGCCACGGTTCAAATCCCACCTATGGCATCTTTTTTTGCTTTTACCTTCCCTATTTAAATCCATTTTTTTTGCATTTACCTTCCCTAATTTAATCATTAATCCGTAAAATGATTTTGCATGATTCGTGACATTCCACTTATGACGGTAATTCAACCAATCGTCATGCATCATTACCTGGGATTTGGACCGTCATGGATGATTACATTCTGTGATGATTTGTTAGAAGGTCACAATCAAACCGTCACGTATAAGGGAATTTCTTGTAGTGATGAAGGAGATAAATGAATGGAGGGAGTAGACTAAAATGCATGGAATTGATTGTCCTGATAAAACTAAGACAATGTTTGGTTCATCAAAGTGTAATTAATAATATCTTAGTACAGAAGTGAACGGGTACTATATCAAGGTTTGGTTTACCAATCATACATGGTGACATGTAATTAGATATGAGTCGTTCACACATAATCCCCTCATCTTGGAGTGTTGTCATGTTACCACTGCCATCGCTGCAACACTCGATTGCTCCTTATTTACTCGCTTGCGACTCTCCTTGTGTCTTTGCAAGCATTTTTTTTTGCTGACAACCACGTTGCCTCATTATTGATGAGTCCTCTACTCTCACATCTAAGTGAAGAATCAAATATAAGATTGGAGGAGGGGAAAGGTAGATAGAGAGAGAGAGCCATTATATACCGTTCAATGTAATAAAATAGTTATTGCAAGACCTTTTTGTTGGTGTTTTAGTGTTTAGACCTGGATTTGGACACTGCTAAGCAAGGGAATTGTAGCCTTGATGGTGGGGACATAGAGGCGCTTGACCCCCAGTTCAACGGCTAGTCGTATGCCGTGTAAGCATGCTTCGTATTCGGCGACGTTGTTTGACGCCGGGAAACGGATCCTAAGGACGTAGCGGAGTTTGTCCTTGTTGGGTGATACGAACAATATCCCAGCGCCTGCACCGTTGATGTTCAAGGACCCATCAAAGAACATTGACCAGTGGTCTGAGACATCGGGAACGGAAGGCTCGTTGAGATCCGTCCATTCGGCAATGAAATCGACCAGGGCTTGGGACTTGACAGTGGTGCGACTCTGGAACTCCAGGGAAAATGGACATAATTCCATTGCCCATTTCACGATTCTACCAGTAGCGTCTTTATTGCGCAGGATGTCACCGAGAGGAAAGCTGGTTGTCACCAGGACTCGATGGCCGTCGAAGTAGTGCTTCAGTTTTCTTGACGTTATCAGGATGGCGTATATAAGCTTCTGTATTTGTGGGTACCTGGCCTTGGATTCGTTTAAAACTTCGCTTATGAAGTAAACGGGTCTCTGGACCTTGAAGACGTGACCTGGTTCATCTCGCTCGACCACTATTGCCGTGGAAACAACCCTGTCGGTTGCAGCAATGTAAAGGAGCAGGTCTTCATTGGGCTGAGGCGCTGTGAGGACAGGCGGTGAAGTGAGGAAGGTCTTAAGCTGAGTGAACGCAGCGTCGGCTTCTTCGGTCCAGGAGAATTTTTCTGACGCTTTCAATAGTTTGAAGAAAGGGAGGCCTTTTTCTCCCAGCCTTGAGATGAAACGACTGAGGGCGGCCATGCATCCGGTTAGCTTCTGAATATCCTTGACGTTCTTCGGTGGTCGCATGTCGAGTACGGCTTTGACTTTTGAAGGGTTTGGTCGTATGCCGTCGTAACTGACGACGTTGCCGAGCAGTAGACCGGAAGGAACGCCGAAAATGCATTTCTTGGGGTTGAGCTTCCACTTGTACCTATTGAGTGCCTTGAAGGTTCGGTCTAAGTTGTCGATTAGGGTGCTCGCGTCCCTTGTTTTTACGACCACGTCGTCCACATAGGCCTCGACGAGGTCATCGCGAATCTCGTCGTGGAGGCATTGCTGGATGGCCCTTTGATAAGTGGCCCCGGCGTTTTTAAGTCCGAAAGACATGGTAGTGTAACAGTATGCGCCGAAGGGTGTGATGAAGGATGTTTTGATCTGATCTTCTTCCTTTAACGAGATCTGGTGATAACCAGAGTAGCAATCTAGAAAGGAGAGGAGTTCGCATCCGGCCGTTGAGTCGACCACCTCGTCGATGCGAGGAAGACCAAAAGGATCTTTAGGACAGTGTTTGTTGAGATCGGTGTAATCAACGCACATTCTCCATTCATTATTCTTTTTGCGTACAAGAACCGGATTGGCGAGCCAATCGGGATGATACACCTCTTTTATGAATCCGGCTGCTAGAAGCCGTGTTATTTCTGTCCTAATAGCCTCCTTTTTGTCACGAGCGAACCGTCGCAGTTTTTGCTTGATTGGTCTTGCGGTCTTCGAGACGTTTAAGGAGTGCTCGATCAGGTTTCGTGGGACACCGGGCATGTCTGCGGGTTTCCATGCGAAAACGCTCACGTTGTCCCTTAGAAACCTGACGAGCGCGTCTTCCTATTTTGGATCCAGGTTAGCCCCGATGAGGGCTGTCTTCTCGGGGTTGCCTTCAACCAGCTGCACTTCTTTGTACTCCTTGGATTTCGAATTCTTTCTGGCTGTCTCCTGCTCGGGTAATCGGAGCTGGTCGGGGGGCAGCTGTGCGGCTTGGTTTGCTGTTTCCGCCATGCGGATTGAGAGGTCAATTGCCTCGGTGATCTTGAAACTTTCTTCTTCGCAGGTGTACGCAGTGTAGACGTTGCCTCTGACGGTCAGGACACCCTTCTCCGTGGGCATCTTAAGCACCAGGTATGAGTAGTGCGGGACTGCCATGAACTTTGTCAGCGATGGACGGCCCAGTATGGCGTGGTAGGTCCCGTCGAAGTCCGCGACTACGAAGTTGATGAACTCCGTCCGGAAGTGATCGGGTGTGCCGAATTGGACAGGCAATGTTATCTGTCCGAGGGGCACCGAACTTTGACCTGGCAAAACCCCCCAGAATTGGGCGTCGTAAGGTTTTAGTTGCGCCGGTGATATCTTGAGGGCGGGCAGGCTGTTGCGGAAGAGGATGTCGATGGAGCTTCCCCCGTCCACGAGCACGCGCTCGAATCTGATGCTATTGATGCAGGGATCAAGAATCAGTGGGAAACGACCCGGCTCTGGGATAGCGGCCCACTGGTCCTTCCTGCTGAACGCGATCTCCCTGTGGGACCAGGCGGGAAATTTCGGATCTGCGATCAGCCCGTCCGTGCTGTCTATGTTGAGGCAGGCTCTCTTTAACAGCTTTCTTTCTCGCTTGGACTCAGTGGAGACCTTACCCCCGAAAATGGAGTGAACCACGTCGGTGGGGCTGCCGTATTGGTGTCGGGGGTCCCTGTCTTGGTCCTCATCCTCATCTTCGTGGTCGTGCCCGTCGCGTTTGCTACTTTTCTTGGCGGTGTCTTCTTGGGCGGCCCGCCGTGTATAGATACTTTTGAGGACGCGGCACTCTTCCATGGTATGGTTAGACTTTGGGTGTAGCTGGCACGGTCCCTTCAACGTTTTGTTGTAGTCGTCTTGGTAGTCCCGTGGTCCATTGGGACGTTTGACCGTGTTTACTTCGTGGTCGTACTCGCGAGGGCGCTTTCCTCTGAAGTCGTCGCGGCTGTCGCGCCGCCGATCCCAACCCTCTCGGTGATCGCGGTTGTCGGAGCGGCGATGATTTCTGTTGTCGTAGCGACCACGACCGTCATCTCGCCGGGAGGGCTGGTCGGGGCCTCTCGCATCGTCTCGGATTAGTTTTTCTGCGTCATCAGCATCGGCGTAATTTTTAGCCGTGGCGAGGAGCTCTGCTACCGTTGATGGGCGCTTACGCAACAGCTTGTTCCTCAGCGCTTCATGGAAACGCAAACCCTTGATAAAGGCTGATATGGCCTCGTCATGAGAAATCTTCGGGATTTTGAGGCGCATATCCGAGAATCGTCGGATGTAATCGCGCAGAGGTTCATTCTTCCTGTCTCTTATCCTTTCAAGGTCATACTTGTTTCCGGGCTGCTCGCATGTGGCGATGAAGTTGTCGATGAAAGCCTGTCGTAGCTCTTCCCAAGAGTCGAAGGAGTCCTCGGGCAAGCCGAGAAGCCACTGATGACCAGCCTGGTCGAGGACTACGGGGAAGTAATTAGCCATGACGTGCTCATCTCCTGCCGCTGATCGGACGGCGATTTCATAGAGAGTGATCCAGTTCTCTGGATTTTCCTTGCCGTCGTATTTTTTAAGTTTTTCGAGCTTGAAATTGCGGGGCCACACGACCTGGCGGAGGTGTGAGGAGAACTGCCTTAGGCCCGGAGGACCGTGGGTCGCGTCGTACTCAATGCGGCGCAGGTTTTCGTGGACTGCTCTCTCTGCGGCGCGCCTGTTGATGCGGTCCCGGGCATCTTTGGGAGGGATGTTGTGGCGGAGATCCCTGTGTTGATCTTCTTCTTCTTGGCCGCGTACGCGGTCCTGCTGGCGGCGGCCATCGGCGTCCCGACCACCATCATCGCGCCGTGAGTCCCCTCGACGGTTGTCGGGGGAGCGGCTGCGGCGACGCCTGCTGGGTGAGGCCCGGCTACGATGAGTCTGGTCGGAGGCGGCTTCCGTATAAGAGACGTCCTGGACTCTCTTGAGCAGGGTGGCTGTCTGTCCCATTGCGGCGATCAGGTGTGCTCGGATACTGGTCCGGACTCCCTGGCATTCGGGGGTGTCAGGAAGCCGATCCAGGTTGGCCATGGCGACGGCCACGTTGGCGCTTGGCGTTTTGTAGACTGGCTGGTCCCCGACCATGTCAAAGGCATCGTTGAGGTTACCAGGTGGCGTCTGTTGTTGCTCGTCCGCACGCCGTCGGGCGCGCTCGGCGTTACGCTGTTCGCGGAGTTGCCTCTGGTCGTCTGTTTCTCCGTCAACAGCCGGTTCGTCGGCGCTGACATTGAATACAATATCCCCTCGCCGGGGGGGGGGAATATCGGGAATCGGTCGAAACCCGGAGGGTGTGAAGGAAAATCCAGGTCGTAGTCCTCGTCTTCGGTGTTCACAACCTCGGTGGGGACGGAGCCGGTGCTTGAGTTGGTGCTGGAAACCTGGCCGTCCCGTAGCTCTCGGATGGTCACCATGTTGACATGGTGACGATTGTTCCTTGTCGGCGACCAGCCCGCTTTGCTGAAAACGGATTGGACATGCTGTGAGTAAACAGAGGCCGAGTTGTTCAGGCCGCGGGGATAGTCTTCCTTTTTGAGCTCGACGGATCGTCCTGAGGGGGTTGAGGTTATCGTCAGGGACGTTCCCAGCCGTTCGTGTGTGGCGACACGAGTTGGCCGGCGGAACTTCGAAAAATCCGCTCGAGCAGCTTGGTCGGGCCGGCGCAGAACTCCATCTATAAGTTGGGAGACTTCGAATAGCTTGGAGTCAGCGCGGTCGAGCGCTTGGAGGAGGTCCGAGCAGTCGATCTCCTTTCCCTTGTAGAGCGGGAACGGTGGTCGGGAGCTTGGTGCCGTCATGCGTGTGGTCGGAGACGGCGTGATCTCAGATTGGATCTGGATCTCTTTCGGAACCGTGGTCGCGAAACCGCCGCTGCGCGTCGTCCACGTGATCTGGCCGACGGTGAACGTGAGGCCTTCGGGCACGGTCGCGGAAGCTGGGATCGTGACCATCTTGTTCGCCGGAAAAGTTGCACGCACACCCCCTACCTGGCGCGCCACTGTCGACGAAAGCTGGTCGGCAGTCTACCTTGGGGTATACCCACGGTAGTAGTTTATCGGTAGACGGTGCGCAAACTACGAACTCGATGGTGACGCAAGACACGGACAAGCTTTTTATCCAGGTTCGGCCGCCGAGTTGGCGTAATACCTACGTCCTGCGTCTGGTTGTATTGGATTGTGTTGAGAGATAATCTGTCCTAGGGGGGTCCCTTGCCCCTCCTTATATAGTCTGGAGGGCAGGGTTACAGATCTAGAAACTAATCCTAGTCGGTTACAATTGCCATGGATAATTCGATATCAATTCCTATTCTAATCGACTAGAATCCTGCTTGATCTCCACGTCTTGTTTCCTTGCACGAAACTCGGGCTGTCGGATCAAGCCTTGAACTCGTCTCGTAGTGGGCCAAGCTTCCTGGCTGAAGTCTAGCCGTAAGGGTATAGGGGTTTATACCCCCACACTGGCATATAACGGTGGCCATGGATTCTATTGCTAGTGAGTAAGCAGACCAACTATGGAGAAAGGGTTTAGACGGCTATTGAGAGTGGGATGGATGGAATTGTGATCTAATTGTGCAAGGGCAGGAACAAGCTGAGTGTGGAAGGCAATGCTAGTTTTGCAGTCCAGAGAAAAAATGGTGACACAGGAGCAAAACCCTTTGGTGAGAGTGTTGTGTGAGTAGTTTTCCTTATTATGCATTGAAAAGCTAAGATCATATGGATAGCGGTCTGTGGGGTAAGTGGTACCAAAAGCCGAGTGGAACTTAAGATGTTGAGGCGCAATTAGTTCCAGATTGAGTGGAGAGCAGCAACTTTTCAACAAGTACCACATAGCACGTCTGTGAAGCCTAGGTGATGAGATTACTACAATTATTTCTTGCACTGCCCACTCTAGTTATTTTTTTGTTTCTGGGATCTCCATCCACTTGATCCAACGGTAGTACAAGTTTACTTAGCTATACTAGTGCATTGAACCATGATGACGTCCAAAATTCAAACTTGTTGGACTAATGAATGACACTGTTCACTTAATTTTGCCATATAACTTGAACCTTTAAATAAGATGTTTGATAGATATATGGTTTGATAGACTCAGTAAGATAGACACCTACAGTGAGTATGCCTTTGTAGGTAAACACCTAGGGAGGCTAACTGTTTCTTTTGGTATATTCTGCATATTTGCTTATATGTGGACTAACATAGTGGTTAGTATTTTATATTTTATTATGCAATTGCTCAAACTGCATTGTTCTGCTTCATATGTCGGTATCCACATTTAATTTTTTGATGATTCTAGAAAAGAAATAAATCCTATCTATAAGCTCCATACTTCATCACCTTGAATTCTCTATTGTGTGCTCAACTCGTCCCATATATTGTTTTCTATTTCCTAGTCCCATTTAATGGCTAATTGTGTTTTGTTAATATTTCTATAACATGTAAACTGTCAACTATGTCCTCTTTGTTGTCTTGTAGTATAGCTAAATATCTAGAGTCTGCTAACACAATGTTCTCATCTATATGGTAGATAATTGGATTTTATGGGGTATCTGCTGGTGGTGAAGTTCTTACCCATGATGCGCCAAAACTTTACTAGTACACATAATTGTCTGTTTAGATAATTGTACACATAGTTCTTGAAAATATAGTCACCTTTTTATATGGGTAATCATTTGTGACTGTGGGGGTATAATATACCCTCATGGGCCGATATGGGCCGCACCATCAGAGGTGGCTCGGCCCACAAGATGAAAACGTGCGGCGCATGACGCTGGTCGACGTGCACCGCAAGGCTACAAGATATTGTACCAAATAGGATAGTTTACTTGTAACTCTGTCCCTTCACGATATATAAGGAGGGGCAGAGGTCCCCTAGAGGACAGGAGATAAGTCATACATCATATTCTCTCAACACAAATCAATACAATCAGACGCAGGACGTAGGTATTACGCCAATTCGGCGGCCGAACCTGGATAAAAAGCTTGTCTGTGTCTTGCGTCACCATCGAGTTCGTAGTTTGCGCACCGTCTACCGATAAACTACTACCGTGGGTATACCCCAAGGTAGACTGCCGACCAGCTTTCGTCGGCAGTGGCGCGCCAGGTAGGGGGTGTGCGTACAACTCTCCTAGACGAACAAGATGGCCATCCTCCCCCACTTCGCGGCCATGGCGGACGGCTTCATGTTCATCGTCGGCTTCAACAGCTTCATCGCCATGACCGCAGAGGAGGCGTAGATCCGATCTATGCCGACCACTTCTTCACCGACGTCGGCTGCGGCTCCAACCACGCTGGCTACGGTTTCGACCACACCAGCAACGTCTCCGACCACGTCGACAACGCGTCGCTCCTTCTCTTCTACAAAGGGAGGCAGATCGACGACACCGACCTGCTCAGGCTATCGACCAAGTTGTTTGGCCTACTTGCTCTGACCACGACTCGCAATAATAATCGCCACGAAGAACGGCGCTACGACAACCACGACCACCGTCATGACAGCAAGTCAAAAAGCTCGAGGACCAGACAATTCTGTCACCACCGACCAGACTTTCGTCCAAAGATAAGTACAATTCTAATATTTTATTTATTTTTGGCATAATATCTTTTATTATCCTTCAAAACAACTTTTTGGTTAGCCGACTAGTTTTTTCTCCTACACGAGCTTTCCAGAGCCGGTACTGTCTCTGACTCCTCCCTACACGTGCATGAGATCCGCCCTCTGCGTTCCGGGTGGTCGGCAGTAGCTCTCTGGCGAGGCTGACAATCCCACGCGTGTCTAGGTTCCGCACCTCATGCTGATTGTTGGCTAGACCAGAGCTGGTACAAGCTCTAGGATGAACTAACTACTCGTGCTAATTTTATAACAAAAAATCTAAAACTTATCTCAGTACTAATTTTTTATCTAGAGTTTATTTATACATCATGTACTACCTATTCTCTATATTTATTTTTCAGGAGTTTGGTCCAGTCGACAAGCTACGCTCGGGGACTCGTCGACTATTCCCTACGCTGTGCCTGGGGACTGCTCCTACCACCGAGCACGTTTACGTTCCCAACCACGCTCGGGGACTTGTCGACTACTCTCTACGCTGTGCTTGAAGACTGTGCCGACCACCGAACACGTTTACGTTCCCAACTACGCTCGGGGACTTGTCCACCGGTCCCTACGCCGTGCTCGGGGACTGTGCCGACCACCGAGCACTATACGCTCGGGGACTTGTCCACCGGTCCCTACGCCGTACTCGGGGACTGTGCCGACCACCGAGCACTATACGCTCGCGGACTGTTCGACCAGCTCACCAATTTGAGAGTTTTGGGACTGTACCGACCACCGAGCACTATACGCTCGGGGACTGGTCGACCAGCCCACCAATTTGAGAATTCGGGGACTGTACCGACCACCGAGCGTTATATGCTCGGGGACTGGTCGATTAGTCTATTCAATTGCAGACGGACTGGTAAATTCAATTTTTTAGACCTTGCTACAAGGCTCATACTTCGCCTTCCAGCAAGCTCGGGGACTACATCGGTACGATGCATCTGGCGATGCATCTCAGTTTCAGAATTTCTTTGAGGACTTTTCTTTTGACCCTGGCACCACGTGCCTACGTCACCTACTATCAGGCTCGGGGACTAAGTGGGCACACTTCACCTTGCGGTGAATATGCTTGCTTTTTGAAAGACTATACTTTTCAGAAAAGTAAAGTGGGCACACTTCACTAGGAAAGAAATCTTTTCTGATTAAGAGCGCCATGCATTCTTCGAACAACCTGCTTCTTCGATGTCAATGTTGATCAACTGTCTTTTGAGTTGGTCAAAATACCGTTGCAACTGTTTGGACGACTTTCCTGCTCATTGAAGACGTCAAGCCTCACTGATCGAAGAAGCTCAAGATGGCGTGTTACATCACAATACATGGTGCTCGGGGACTAGCTGTGGGGGTATAAACCCCTATACCCTCATGGGCCGATATGGGCCGCACCATCAGAGGTGGCTCGGCCCACAAGATGAAAACGTGCGGCGCATGACGCTGGTCGACGTGCACCGCAAGGCTACAAGATATTGTACCAAATAGGATAGTTTACTTGTAACTCTGTCCCTTCACGATATATAAGGAGGGGCAGAGGTCCCCTAGAGGACAGGAGATAAGTCATACATCATATTCTCTCAACACAAATCAATACAATCAGACGCAGGACGTAGGTATTACGCCAATTCGGCGGCCGAACCTGGATAAAAAGCTTGTCTGTGTCTTGCGTCACCATCGAGTTCGTAGTTTGCGCACCGTCTACCGATAAACTACTACCGTGGGTATACCCCAAGGTAGACTGCCGACCAGCTTTCGTCGGCAGTGGCGCGCCAGGTAGGGGGTGTGCGTACAACTCTCCTAGACGAACAAGATGGCCATCCTCCCCCACTTCGCGGCCATGGCGGACGGCTTCATGTTCATCGTCGGCTTCAACAGCTTCATCGCCATGACCGCAGAGGAGGCGTAGATCCGATCTATGCCGACCACTTCTTCACCGACGTCGGCTGCGGCTCCAACCACGCTGGCTACGGTTTCGACCACACCAGCAACGTCTCCGACCACGTCGACAACGCGTCGCTCCTTCTCTTCTACAAAGGGAGGCAGATCGACGACACCGACCTGCTCAGGCTATCGACCAAGTTGTTTGGCCTACTTGCTCTGACCACGACTCGCAATAATAATCGCCACGAAGAACGGCGCTACGACAACCACGACCACCGTCATGACAGCAAGTCAAAAAGCTCGAGGACCAGACAATTCTGTCACCACCGACCAGACTTTCGTCCAAAGATAAGTACAATTCTAATATTTTATTTATTTTTGGCATAATATCTTTTATTATCCTTCAAAACAACTTTTTGGTTAGCCGACTAGTTTTTTCTCCTACACGAGCTTTCCAGAGCCGGTACTGTCTCTGACTCCTCCCTACACGTGCATGAGATCCGCCCTCTGCGTTCCGGGTGGTCGGCAGTAGCTCTCTGGCGAGGCTGACAATCCCACGCGTGTCTAGGTTCCGCACCTCATGCTGATTGTTGGCTAGACCAGAGCTGGTACAAGCTCTAGGATGAACTAACTACTCGTGCTAATTTTATAACAAAAAATCTAAAACTTATCTCAGTACTAATTTTTTATCTAGAGTTTATTTATACATCATGTACTACCTATTCTCTATATTTATTTTTCAGGAGTTTGGTCCAATCGACAAGCTACGCTCGGGGACTCGTCGACTATTCCCTACGCTGTGCCTGGGGACTGCTCCTACCACCGAGCACGTTTACGTTCCCAACCACGCTCGGGGACTTGTCGACTACTCTCTACGCTGTGCTTGAAGACTGTGCCGACCACCGAACACGTTTACGTTCCCAACTACGCTCGGGGACTTGTCCACCGGTCCCTACGCCGTGCTCGGGGACTGTGCCGACCACCGAGCACTATACGCTCGGGGACTTGTCCACCGGTCCCTACGCCGTACTCGGGGACTGTGCCGACCACCGAGCACTATACGCTCGCGGACTGTTCGACCAGCTCACCAATTTGAGAGTTTTGGGACTGTACCGACCACCGAGCACTATACGCTCGGGGACTGGTCGACCAGCCCACCAATTTGAGAATTCGGGGACTGTACCGACCACCGAGCGTTATATGCTCGGGGACTGGTCGATTAGTCTATTCAATTGCAGACGGACTGGTAAATTCAATTTTTTAGACCTTGCTACAAGGCTCATACTTCGCCTTCCAGCAAGCTCGGGGACTACATCGGTACGATGCATCTGGCGATGCATCTCAGTTTCAGAATTTCTTTGAGGACTTTTCTTTTGACCCTGGCACCACGTGCCTACGTCACCTACTATCAGGCTCGGGGACTAAGTGGGCACACTTCACCTTGCGGTGAATATGCTTGCTTTTTGAAAGACTATACTTTTCAGAAAAGTAAAGTGGGCACACTTCACTAGGAAAGAAATCTTTTCTGATTAAGAGCGCCATGCATTCTTCGAACAACCTGCTTCTTCGATGTCAATGTTGATCAACTGTCTTTTGAGTTGGTCAAAATACCGTTGCAACTGTTTGGACGACTTTCCTGCTCATTGAAGACGTCAAGCCTCACTGATCGAAGAAGCTCAAGATGGCGTGTTACATCACAATACATGGTGCTCGGGGACTAGCTGTGGGGGTATAAACCCCTATACCCTCATGGACCGATATGGGCCGCACCATCAGAGGTGGCTCGGCCCACAAGATGAAAACGTGCGGCGCATGACGCTGGTCGATGTGCACCGCAAGGCTACAAGATATTGTACCAAATAGGATAGTTTACTTGTAACTCTGTCCCTTCACGATATATAAGGAGGGGCAGAGGTCCCCTAGAGGACAGGAGATAAGTCATACATCATATTCTCTCAACACAAATCAATACAATCAGACGCAGGACGTAGGTATTACGCCAATTCGGCGGCCGAACCTGGATAAAAAGCTTGTCTGTGTCTTGCGTCACCATCGAGTTCGTAGTTTGCGCACCGTCTACCGATAAACTACTACCGTGGGTATACCCCAAGGTAGACTGCCGACCAGCTTTCGTCGACAGTGACCATTACAATAATGCTTCTTTATAATTTCTTTTGCAGGCTTTACATCGTATTTTTGGTATTTTATGTTTTCTTTGTTGTCTTCTATGTGGCCTTGGCCTGCATCATTGGTATTGTCGTTTGTTGCTGCCTTCCTTGTATCATAGCAATTTTATATGTTGTGTCAGATTAGGTACATCTTCTCAAATATATATTGATAGAAGTTTTCATTAACTACTAAAGTTTGTGAGTTTTTTCTATGTATGATGTGGTGTATTGGTTTACTAGTTTCACTATCTACTTGTGGCGTAACCTTACGTAGTTTATCTCTTATAATATAAGCTTCGGTATGCCACAGTGATCAGTAGATAAATCTGGTAAAGGTTCTTCAAATCAAGTTGTTGCTAAACTATCTAGTCTAAGCATAGCTAAATAATCATAAGGCTAGGCTGGTAAACATCTACCAATTACTAGGTTTGTTTTTACATGTTTCAGTCATTGTAAAATTTCCAAAACTCATGTGTATTGTCGACGAAAGCTGGTTGACAGTCTACCTAGAGGTATGTCCAAGGTAGTAGATTATTGGTAGACAGGTGCGCAAGCTACGAACTAGATGGTGACGTAAGACACAGACAAAGATTTTATCCAGGTTCGGCCGCCGTGAGGGCGTAATACCTACGTCCTGCGTCTGATTGTATTGATATGAGATGTAATGTGATCTTTGACTTGTCCTCTAGGGGACCTCTAACCCTACTTATACATCGTGAAGGGACAGAGTTATAAGTAAAGTATTCTATTTGGTACAATACCTTCTAGTCTTGCGGTGCACGCCGACCAACATCGTGCGCCGTATGTCTTCATCTTGTGGGCTGGGCCACCTCTGATGGTGCGGCCCATATCGACCCATGAGGGTATAGGGGTTTATACCCCCCACATGTATCCTGTCAATCAGGAAATTAAAATTTTGAGTAAGTCATATTACTGTTATGTTGTTGAATTATCAATCTCACCTGCAAAATTGCTCAATTGAAATATTGGTTGTGCATGTCGACATAGTTGTAATAATAGAAACCAATGTCTAGTGGAAATGAAAAATATCAAGAAAGTTGGGTCAACTCATAGCATTGTCTTTTTCCCCCTATATGAGTAGGTCATCTAAACACTGGAAGCCCAATTGCCAATTTACCACATATACGCTAGCCTGCGGAATCACTGATGGAATACCATTTTTTATTTTGTGAACTTTTCAATTCCAATCTAGTTCTCAAAACATGGTGTATATACAACAAAGTTTGAGAAGTTCCAATGTATGAGCAAGTTGTACATACTGCTATGCTAGATTTACTGCGATGACTGACATGGTAAAATTACATTCCTTTCTATGTTTAAATTTACTTTTTTGTTTTCTTTATCTTGTAGACCCTGTGTTTGGTTTTATTGCTTCTCTTTTTTTATAACTTTTATTGCACATTGAATTTGTTAGCATGATTTTAAAAATGATTATTTTCTGTCCATATGATTGAAAACATGAGGGAGCATCTGAAGATGACATTCGCCAAATTCCAAAATACAAATTTCAGAAGATGGAAGAGCCTGAAAAGCAGTTAGTGTGCCTGGATCTTCTAGTGGAATAATGATAGAATGTGGCACCAATCAACCTATTGAAAAAGTACTTGCAGCTGAAGATGCGGTAAATTCTCTAGTTCTTGATTGTTAACTTATTGCATTAGGGAGACTAAGATTCTGAAATATTTGTTGAAGTGAAGGAAGATTGAGAAACTAGGTTTGACAAACTATTGATATAGGTGATGTGTTAGATTAGGTAAAAAAATATCAAAATGGAGAAGGAATGTCTGAAAGAACCGATAGTAGCTATACTTTGTTATTATTGTACTTGTTCATGGCTAAAACTGTAGCTCTCACTCTATGATGTACCTTAGATCTTCCCAGGAATCTTTGTTGCAAACTCATCATAGAGTACCATGTATCAAGGTTCCATCATATGACGTCTCTTAAATTTGATGGCCTTGTTTCAGTTGTATGTTGATTTGCAAGCGGTATTTCTAGTGCTAATGAATTTGTTGCTCTTAGTCTATGCAGGAGTGTTGCATTTGCATCTCAGCTTATGATGATGGCGCAAAGCTCTGTGAACTCCCTTGTGGCCACCATTTTCATTGTATTTGCATCAATAAATGGCTGCGCATCAATGTCATGTGCCCTCTATGCCAGTACAATGTTCCGAAAAACACTAGCAGCAGTGGCAGCGAAGAAGTATAAATCTCTATATGACAATATTGAGAATTTGTTCCGAACAGTTCAGGCTTCTCGCTGGTAATCTTTTGTCCCAGAATCTCGTGAGTGTGCATTCATATCTGTGCTAGTATAATTAAGAAAATGATTCATGTAAACTCTTGTATTTTTAGTATGCTATAGTGATAATTGTGTGTCAACTTTGCTGTTTTCGTTGTGTTTATTTATATTCTTTATAGTATATGTGTACATGATTTCGAAGTTCTTTTGAGCAGCGTCTTTCCTAGTACTTGTTTGTGTAGTCTACTAATGTTTTATAATAATCAGACTAGCAATACAGGTTTTTGTTCCATTCGTTCTTCTGGCCAATGCTGGTAAAAGCAAGTAGCTGAAGTTGTTTAGTGCTTGTAGCAGAATATATATGCATCATGTTTATTGCGGTGCCATGCACATCAAATCTAGCCTTCAGGTCAGGCGCCCACTTGACTGGTGATGGAGTAGATTCCGAATACTTGAGCCTGCAATAAGATTATCAAACTTGTGCCACAATTAAAAAAATCTCAAAACTCAGCTTTCCAATCCAAAACCAAAGTTCCATATGCTGCGCAGGAGCTTTCACGTTTGTGCTCGCTGGCAGTCCAGTCGCTAGCTGGCAGTCGACGTCTACCTGTGGTGCCCACGTCTAGCCATGAAGCTATCTGCATATCTCTTGTCTTTGGACATGCCACGAATCAGGGTGGATGCGAGGTTTTACTCTGCGCACCGGTGGTGATGATGTTTGACGACAAAGATGACCCCGGCCGTGTGCCAAGCCAGTGACATTGAGGACCAGAAGAAGGGTAACGGAGCAAGGAAACGACGGACGAAAATGTCGTCCGTGTCTAGTGAGCTTTGTGATTTTCATCTCTCCCACTCTTCAGGTCGGTGCCTAGATCAAGCTATCTACGCGATTGTGCATGGCATCTGCTGACGGAGCATAGATTTTCTAGGCGCCCAGTTCAGAGCGTCGGTGAGCGAGCTCGTAACGAACCATACTCCACTGCAAGAGATTGACTCGTAGGTTGATCCAATGGTTGCTCCCGTAAAGATTCATTGTGTACACTTACGAAGCACTTAAAATTAAAGCATAAGCCTTCCACGATAGTGCATCGCCATTCGAGATGCCCCAACACGGAAGCTAAGTATGCACGCCTACATGACAATTTGCAGTTGGGATATCCTAAGCAGTAGTTGGCCAAGCTTTTTCAGCTCTGAACAGTGCTATAGATATTTTGATGGTGCAGCTTCCAGCCAAGCTCACAGGCAGCACGGAATTTCCCCGGAATCGACGACTCCCCGAGCGGCGAGCGCGCCCTGCTAGCTGATTGCGCTGCCGTCAGCCGAAAGAACTGAATGCGACTGGACGGACAGTGGACACAGCATGGGCCGCACGGCGCACCAGCTTTGATCCTCGCTGGAGATATTTCTCTGCTTCATACCAACACAAACACCAGCGTGCGACGAAGTCAGAAAAGCGCGGGCGCTTTTGATCCCCATATCACACACTTTCGTACGAAAAAAAATATCTCTGCAACGCTTTGATCCACCTGGCGTCGCGTTCCTATCCTCTTTGGCCCGCCAATCTTGTCACCCTGACTGACGCGTCGATCGGTTAGTAGCATCGGCTTGCCGGTAACAACAGGGTCCTAGTTAGTTACTCTACACGGTGACGGCGTTATACTTGGTATAAGGTAGCCACCCAGCTAGCCTAAGCTTCCTCACTAGATATTTCGACCAGCAGCGGCACCACATTCTCCAGCGGCAAGGCATCCACGAGAACAAGCGGCGAAACCGTGCGCGATCCACAGCCTTTGCCCGGGCGTTCCATCCGATGGACGATCTGGCGGCGCTGGCGCGCGCCGAGGGGTGGACGGAGGAGCGGCACGCGGCGTTCCTCGACCGCATGGAGCTCTCCTTCGTCCAGCAGGTGCTCGGCGGCAGCGACGTGCGCCAGGCGTCCCGTAGGCTCGGCCGCGTGCCAGCGCCTGCACAGGCGGAAGGCGGGCGCGGCCAGCTGGCCCCGGCCCCGGCACCGGCACCGCTCCCGCTCGACCGGCCACTGCCCGACAGCGCCGTGGAGTCCAACCAGTCGGGGCCGGCCGCGGCGCGGCGACGCGAGGCAAACGACGCGCGCCGCCGCCGGCCCGTCGATCCAGCTGCAGCTGCAGGTTGGTGAAGCTGAACCTGAAGCTTGTCGCACGCGCTTGCCTTTGGTATTGTGCAAGGTGGAAATGTACGCGTCCAGTCACTTGTTTCTTTTTTTCGAAAGATCCGTTACCGGCTTTCATTGATAAGTGGAGAGAATAATAGTTACAAGAGCTATTTACAAGTTTTTGTAGCCTCGCAGTTTCTGGAGGCCATAACACCCCTACTAATTACAGACTAGATTACAAATGCAGAGGAGCCTGCATAGCGCGTTTGACGGTGTGTGTGTGATCTGAGACAGAAAGTACGAGATATATGAGCATGGTATGACCGACCTTAGCTTTGTCATGCACGCGTCGTTTGGATATATTGCGAGAAACGCGAACTAATTGAATCGTGATCAACATATATAGCGTCGACTACGTGACCATGTTTATCATCTGAAACAGGGTGTGTTTCCGTCTTGCACCAATGTTGTTCTTCTTATAAACATGATGCTAACTGTCTAGCAGTTTGACTTGTTAGCTGTTTGCTACTATTCGATTTCATTGTAGGATCTTGCCTACAAATAATTCAAAGGTAATTAAATGGATCTATAAAATGCATGTGGATGCCTCCTTTATTTTAGATCAATTTGAATTAAGCTACTGGCATCTTTTTTCTGATTGTTTGATTTGTAGGTTTTTGACAAACTCCTTAACAACCTAGCAGGTCAAACTCAAAATGAACTCAATGAAGTTCATACGAACGTAAGGTCCATTCTTTTCTTGTGCTTGTTTGCCGACGCAGAGTTTGTTGGTGGCACTGCTGTCTTGTTCGTTTCCTTTTTCGTGTGTATACATAGTCTCAGGACTTGTTTCATAAATATCAGCGGCCACAACAAGTCTTCGCCTAATCCACGAGGAGTCTCTCAGGACTTGTTTGATAGATTAGGCTGTTCGGCTGAAGTACTGTGCCTAAATGTTTATACCAAAAACCAAAAAAAATAATTGAAAAAAAAATCATTCGATGTCCGCTGATGATCGATCCGAAGATCTCGAAGGCACGAAACATTTTTTGAGAGAACAAGGCACGAAACATTGCTGAGCTTATTATTATTGTGTACAAGTACGGCACCTGCTCGTTTCTTCTTTGATCGATCGATGAAACACTAGGTCCGGTATGTCTCAATTCCCCAGCAAGTGAGGGAAGAGCTGCTGCCTGCAAGAATGAAAATTACAGAGTAGATCTTTGATTTTTTTAAAAAATTCTTATCCATGTCTATGAACTTTTCAAGTGATCATCTGGATTTTAAACTTTTAAAGTGTTCATTATAAATCACTCTAGGTCTAATTAAGTATCTGGACTCACATTTCAAATGACCATTTGAAAAGTTGAAGCATGTGTATTTCAGTCAAAAAATAAAGATTACCCATGTTTAGTCTCGGCGGAAATTTCCTGAGAATTTCATTTGCATTTAATAGCCTGTCATATATGCATTTTTTATAAGTTTCAATGAACAGAGAAGAAATAAATTTTTATGGAGATGAAATTCTCTTGGCACGGTTACCAACTCTCTATGAGTCTTAGAATTAAATATATACTCTCTCTGTCCGAAATAACTGTTGTTCTCATTTCCCGAAAAATAACTTTGATTAAATATATATTAAAAAACATTAACATTTATGTTATATAATTAGTATCATTCATTCGAAAGATACAAATGTTGCACGTATTTTCTACAAATTGAGTCAAATTTGTGACACAAAAACTGAAAATAACACTTAATTTGGGACGGAGGGAGTATGAAATTATAAAACGAAACTTTGTATTAAGAATGAGTGTTTTATCTAAGTTTTATTTTATTTTCTATGACATGATAGTTTTGAAAATAATGCGATGATACAATTTTTTTTTATATAATCAATGATACTATCTATTGCCGTGGCCATATTTCGAGAGAGTTGGTTTCTTGATTGATCTAAGGTAAGTCGACCTAAATGGATTGATTGCGCTAAGGTAGACGGCCAAATGCATTTTTAGGCCCACACTCTAATAAAGATCACCCACCTTATGATAAGAAAAGTAGTGTGGCAAGTGAGTCGGTCTTCATTGGGCTAAGGTAGGTCGGCCCAAATGCGATATGCCCACGTCCAATCGTGTTTTACTTTGAAGCACCTGTTTGAAAAAATTCAGGTATTTTTTCTCTTCATTGCTAAACAAATGCTCATAGAGATAGAGTTTACATATGTGTAATCATAGAGGTGAGTATACATGCGTTGTGAGTGACTATGTTATACCGTATAATTCTAAAAAAAAGAAGTTATGTTCTCTTCTATATACAGAACTATGGGGTTGTTCTCGGCTACAGTAGCTGAACATCCCCATACATTCATAGCAATGATTAAGGTCCGATTAACTGTGACTTTTTATAACCTCTGTTAAGGTCCGATTAACCGTGACTTTTTATAACCTCAGTTAATGCTTTTTGTCCGTCTCCGTAAAGTTTTTGTGTAGTAGTATATGAAATGAAATTAGAATTAAACACCAACCTTTAATGGAGTGTTTCATTCTATGGTTTCAAAAGCATTTAGTTTTAAGACTTAGAGAGTTAGTAACTATAAAACTTATTTCTCTCTTTCATGTCATAAAAATTCCTATATGTTAACCTATTTATAATAAATAAATTAAATTCCTATTGAGACTAGCATTATGGTAACCTATTTAATAAATAAATTAAATTCCTATTGAGACTAGCTTAACAGCATTTCATTTTCATTGTGATTTGTAGGGCTTTACCCTGGTTAGAGGGTAAACCTACCAAAAATTCTGCCGCTCATATATACAAGCAATTTCATTGTGATTTATAGGGCTTTACCCTGGTTAGAGGGTAACCCTTCCAAAAATTCTACCACAAAGGGGGTTTGGAAATAGTTTTCAACCAGCAATTGACGCGCCTCGGTGCTACCTCACTAGCTGCGTCATTGCCCCAAGCGCAAGGACGAGTTCCAACGTTTGGCCGCAGCCTATTTTTATGTTTTGCCTCGTTCCGTAAAATTGACAATCCAGGCGATGTGGTACGAAACACCAACCGACCTAGTAGTACACGACCAGGCAGGCAGGCATCGTCACGTCTCACGTCCGCCCACCCCATAGGCCCGTATAGAGTTTTTTTTTTAGGAGAATAGGCCCGTCTAGAGCTGGCTGGCTGGGATCTTCCTTCTTCCACGTTATGATGATCAGGGGCTTGGTTGTCTGGCCCAAGTAACCACGGGGTATTCTAATTACTTTACTAGGACTAGGAGGATTCCTCACGCATTGCCACGGGTACGAAGAAGCAATATAAGAGCTTGTTTGGCACAGCTCAACTTCACTAGTAGAGCTGTTTTTTAAAAAAAAAATAGCTTCATGAGTGACTTTCTAGATGAAGTTGAGCTGTTTTGATAAAAGTGTTTAGTAAAATAGCTTCACCAACTATTTCATGCATAGTTGAGAGAGAAATGGGGGAGAGAGCTGCAATAAGCTACTTTTTTCAGCTTTATTCCAACTTATGTCTTTGTGAGAGGAGGAGAAAAACAGCTTCACCCATGAAGCTGTTTTGGAAATAAGTGTTTGGCAAAAAAAACAGCTCACAACAGCTCATGAAGCTGTTGTGAGTTGTACCAAATAGGCCCTAAATAAATTAGAATGTGTATTGTCTAGTTGTACAGCTTGCATATTCATAAAATAGTTGATTTGGTGACATGGACATTACAATTGTATGAGCTAGTGGATTTTAATTATGTGTGATAGTAGATTGCCTAGATAGATAGCTTATATAATAAGTATCGTAACTCAAAGTGGTCACAGAATGTAGCTGGCTACAAAATAACTTATTCTGTGGCCACTTTAAGTTACGATACTTATTATATTAATTTAGGAGATTATAGTAACTATATACTAAGTGGTTTATTATAACGTTATGGTAAATATCTCTATGTGTTATAGTAACCCAACTATTGTAAATATGTATTGATATTATCGTAAATTAGTATATAAAATTATCGTAAATGGAGGTGGCTACAGAACAACTTATTTTGTAGCTGGCTACTAAATATACTCTCTCTCTGTATATATATATATATATATTTATATTTATATTTAATATTTATTATATTATATTATATATATATATAATAATATAATATAATTAATATAACCCTACAAAGCGGAACGCGGGGCTGCGCAGGTAGCTGGTCCACGTTGCCAAAAAAATAACAGCCATCTGATTCTCAGTTTGATGGTCCGGATTTACCCAAACATAGGCAACTGTTTACCTCCACGTGTCTACTTCTAATTAGTGCTAGAGAAAAACAGTTCCCCGACCCAATCCGTCACCCCTCCCGTCCTCTTTCTCGATCCCTCTCGAAATAATGCCGGTCCGCTCTCGCTCTTCTCCTTCCCTCTCTCCTTGTGCAGGCAGGGCGACGGCAGCTTTACCTCCATTCTTCCCTCCCCCACCGCACGCGTCGCACGGGCGGTGCACCGGCGATGCCCGCCCGGTCGCTCCCTCCCGAAGCGAGCCGCGGCTCCCTCTCTCCCCCACGCAAGCGGCGGTGATGATGACCTTGGGATGCAGCGCCCCTACGGTGGGTGTCCCCGTCCCCGGCCATGGAGCGACGCGACCAGGCCCCGGCGGTGCCACACGGCGCGGCTTCCCCTTGGTGCTGCCTCTGCGCCCGCCTCGCGTATGCTCGGTGAAACCCTAGCTGCTCTTCTTCGCCGGCCATGAGTGTGGCTCCGCTCGGCGGCCGCAACCGGTGGCCGCGCCCCCCGCGACGGCAGCAGCGGCCGTCGTCCCCACGGGCTCCCCCGCGCTGTGGCGCCACCGGCACCCACCAAGTACGCCCACCCCTTCTCTTCTTTGCTTTTTGTGTGAAGCCGAGCACCCAGACCCTAGCTTTCCTCAACCTCTCATTTTCTGTGGCTCCTCATATTTCCATGGCTTATACTCTAGGGTTTCTATATTCATGCCTATTTATTCTACCCTTTCTATGTTTGCGGCTTCAGTTGCAGGTAAACCCAGATTTGGAGATGGAGCTAAACTCGCAAGGATGATCTAGGACATTTCAACGATAGTCAGTAAGATGTTTGGGAACTGGTAAGTTCATCCTACAGCCATCAAGTCAAATTGATTTAGAAACAATCATTACTCTGTTAAAAGAGCTATACATGGTGAGAAAAGATTGCATTGGAGAATTTGCGAACAGTCAGGATTGAATTGAAAATTTAATGTATCTGATTGCATATGGCTGCTATGTGACCATGTTCAGGATGAAAATAGATGCCTCTTGTATGAAATCGTCTTACAATGTGCTATTGTTTAGTGTTTGTGAATTCCTAACTGAAGCTACTGCAGATTTAATGCCGCTAGCAAAAAAAAGTTTTCGCTACTGATGTATTTACTAATGTAAGCATTTTTTTGGCTCTTGCAAGGAGTAAAAAATTTGACGATGCTTGGACGAGTCTATGCTACCATTCTCTAATTTGATTCGATTTGCAATTCTGCAGGACGAGCAAAATCTATCAAATGTGGTAACATTGCAGATTCAGTTTTTTGGACTTACTTTTCCAATCAAGAGCAACATCATACATTAGGATTTTGCTTCATTTTAGTTATTTTCTACCTGTGTTCCTCTTTTCCCATCATAGATTAGGATTTTACCACCCGATGGATGATAATATGCTCAGTATGTTTTCATACTTTGTTGCTATATATGTTCTCTTCCAGTACGTGTAGGAGTAGATGTCTATTACCGGTGCACCACCTTCGTCTCATATGTGTCATGCTTATAGTCAGACTATTTTACAAAAGACACATTCAGTTATTTATTTCTTAGCTTCTGTACTGAATTTACATACTCTTACTCCCTAAATGGTTCACCACACATTTACTAGGTGCTTTAACTCTAATAGTTGTTTATATCTTGGACTCTAACAGCATTCCCAGCAGTTCAATGATACTGTTGACATGCTCTGATTCAAATAGGGTATATTTCAGAATTATAGTTGTCCGTCCATGTTGCTTTCTACGTGCAAAAGAGCATATGACTGAACTCTGTTCTTTTATTTTCTTTATTTCAAAGACAAAAGTACATGTTGCCTCATCTTTGATTTTGTTACCTGCATAAACCTCATGATATTTATACAGCAGGACGTAGGATATGCAGGATGCTTAGGAGGCAGGGTATGCAGGATGCACGGCGTACAGGTAAATTAAAAAATCATTATGAACAACTGATTCTCTTCCTTGTCTTTGTGTCTATAATAGTTCTTGTTCTAGCCTTATAGGATACCACATCATACTGTCAGGTCCATCTACTATTTCTCAGTGATTTGTGCTTTGTTCTGGCCTACTTATTTTGTTCTCGAGATAATTCTAGATAACTTTAGATCAGTTATACACTTTACATTAATAAGGTTTCGTCAATGGGTTCTTAGCATGTCTCCAAAACTAAAACATATGTTCAGATGACAAATAAGAAGCATCTTGCAGGGTCATGATGCCTGAAAAATTTGTCCTTACATGTTAAAGATTTCTACCTCTGCATTTTTCTATGTTTTGTCCGTCGCAGGTCTATCAGGTTTCGTATATGTCTAAATCGATTTTGAATCACTATGGTTCACGTGCTTTATTTGTGGTATAAGTATCTTTTCGTCATAGGCCACACTGGTATAAGTATCTTTGATGCAGACATGTAGTTGTTGCAATGAGTTCCATATTTTACTGCTGTCTAAAAGTACTCTGGGGCACTACTCAGCTATTTTCAATTTTTATGATCTAACCCTATATCGATCCTATAAATAACTTATCAGAGCATCCTTACCTTTCCCCCTATCGCATTTCGTCTACAGATTATAAACCACGGACAGACCTTGCTGCAAACTGATGTTTCAAAATGCTTTATCAAATGCTCCACAAATGAAAATTAGGACGTCACTAGCTATTTTGGTTTGTACCTGTAAGGTATAGTGTCCCTTTGGATTATGAAGCTTTTGGATTTCCATTTCACGTTATATTGAGGTCACTAGCTAATTAGGTTTCTACATGTAAGGTATAGTGTCGCCTTTGAATTATGAAGCTTCTGGAATTTTCCATTTTATATTATATTGCTATATTTCTGACACCTGATTCAATGCTCATGCTCAATTTTTCTAGGCTTAGAGGCATCCTTAATTAATTTAGACTGAACTATTGGTTCAGATTATTATCTGCTACTCTATATTAATATGATTTGATAAAATATGCAACGAAAGTCCACTGCCTTATTAGAATTTGGTTATTTTATTCTAATCAGTCTTATTCTGGGCTTCTGTACATAAGTCTGCCACTGAGTTCCTGAATGATGTCTTAAATGCATATAACTGAAACTATATACTCCTCCATATTGTATATGTGTAGTCTTTGTATGCAGACATGCCTCGGTTTAACATGGCTATATTCATTTTATTTGCGTATAATTTTCTGCAGGACCATGATTGTTTCTGGTGTGTTCGTCTTTGTCACTGCTGCAGAACTGCCCAATTTCCTGATTCTTGTTTTCCCTGACAAGCAATTCCAAACGACTAACAAAAGGTGAACACTACATACTTCAGCTACTATGTCGATAACTTTGTTATGTTGCTTTAGCTCTCAAACTCAGTTTATATATCCACAACTCATTAGGTTCAGAGATTCTATTTTCCTAACTTAAAGATAATTAATTACTCAGGCTATGTAACTAACTGACCCCCCTTAGCCTACACTTACTACACCATACTCATCAAATAAAACTCATTAATAAATGCCTGATAAAACAATACATTGCTAATTTAGTTAACCTGTCGCACTCTACAGACCTCGGGCCCGTAAACTTATATATTATGCTCGTGAACTATTATGAGTGACTAACATTGTTTGATTTGTTCAATCCATAACTCAGTTCATTCGACCGCAGGTTCATGTCGCAGACACACAACCACCTCTGCTCCTTCACACAATAGTCAACGTCGAACCCCGCAGTTGATGAAACGCAGCAACAACATAGTACAACTAGCAAAGACTACTTCAATAGGAGCCTGTTGACTATGTAATATTTAGGCTAATATACCTACAATCATCCTTAGTGACTTAGAACCAATAGCGTCTATCTCAGACCAACAACGTGTATGTAATATTTTAGGCAAACAATGTCGGATCAATGGTCACAACCACCCCAACAATCTAATTATGTTCTGTAATATAAGAGCCGACAACCACCCTATATTGCTCCTATATGTTCAAGAAAGCCTAGCATGTATCGGACATAAAATGAATGGTCGCTCTATCTGCAGCCTTTCCTGGACGCGCGCAGGGGCGCGCGTTTCCTACTAGTATATATATATTCATATGTGGACCTCTACTCGGATATGGGCCTTAGGAAAAACCCAGCCCAGATATCATGACATAGTTTCTGTACCTATCAAATCATATATAAACATTGCTAAAAAAAATCATATTTAAACTACGCATAGAAACCATCATTCTAACGAAAGAGGCAAGTCAGCAGGGGACAGTTAGCAACTGAAGAAAAGCTCGCCTTATTGAAAAACTTAAGAATGCCCGAGCCCGCTCCGATAGCATCGAACTACGAACAGTAAATCAGGAAATAATCCAATAAATAAAAAGCCATGTACATACCCAAAAAAAAATCACAGTAAGGTAGAAATATGCCAAAGAGTTGACCTTAACAGAGGAATTACGTATTACTCCGTATTTGAGAAAGGAAGAAACACCTATTGCATACTAGTACAGGCATGGCAAAGTTCTAATGGAGAATAGAGAAGAGGTCCAAGAATCGACGACAAATATGCGGAGCTATGAGAATGGCCAAACAATGTTCGAGGTCAGAATCCCACCTGAGACATTTTATGCAGATAGAGACAATGTTTGTCGTGAGAGGCTGTGAAAATCAGTCCTTTTTATAGATGTTACTTAAGAACCGCCTATGTAAATATGAATATTTTTATAATGGTTGGAGAGGCGATGAAAAGCGATTTACGTGTCTATGGTCGGTGGGCCCAGAACATGGGAAGCGATGGAAGGCGATGACAGTAAGGCGATGGGAGGCGATAGGTGTGTCTATGGTCGGTGGGCCATATGCATCACGTCGTCTCTCATCGCCTTCGAAATTGAGGGGGATTAGGACCCCAAATAAAGAAATGGTAATTCCTTTTTCGTATTTTTTTGGTGAAGGGTAAAAGGGTAAATGCATAATTGCAAAAAAAATTGAGTACTAATTGAAGTACTAGATGAAAATGTTTTTTTAATTAAAAAAGAAAACTCGTTCTAGGGTTCCAATCACCTAACCCATGGGCGGCGGTCGACGCACGGCTGCGGCAGCGTGAGAGAGGGAAGGCAAGGACGAGGGCAGCTATGGCAGCGTGCAAGGGCGAGTCGAGGGAGCATGTAGATCCGGCGGCGACGCTGCCGCGGCGGGGCTTCGCTGGGCGGGTCATCCACCTCGACGGCTCGAGCGGCTCCTTCCTCGCAGATGTACGCCGGTGCCCTCCTCCAAACACTAGCCGAGGAGTCATGCAGGGAGCCGGGACGCAGGAGCAGCAACCGGCGCATTGGGGATCGGTCGTCGCCGGCCAGACTTTCGGCTCGTTTATTTGCAAGTCGTTGGAAGCTAGACGACGGAGATGGAGCTGGATCTGAATGTGGCCGTGGTGGCGCTGGAGAAGCCGGCGGCGGCGAGCGACTCGGGGTCATTGTAGTCGTCGTTGAGCTCTGCATCATCTCCGATGAGGCCGTATGCTTCCTTCCTTGCCTGCCTTGCCACGCTCTGCCATTTGTTGTTCAATTGTCAGCAACGATTGCCATTTGCCAGCATACAGTGGCGAAGCCAGGTCTAAATTCATGGTGGTGCACAGCTAAGGAGACATTCATAGTTTAGTAGAAATACATGGTGAAAATTTGTCTAGCTAGTGGAAATTTTTTTCTTACCGTGGTGCATTAGCACCAGGCAAGCTGAATGTAGCTTCGCCACTTCCAGCATACATCGTTCAATTGAGCATACATCGATCTACTAAGAGCTGCGCTAGCTTGTCATGCTGTCCAGTGTCAACATATAAGTATGCCAACAACACTTGAAGGTGAGGGCAGGGCGTCGCTGTGGGGCGAGGGCGAGGGCAGTGCGGCGTTGTGCGAGGACGACGGCAGGGCTGCGGCGGCGCCAGCCAAACACGCGAGCTGCGTGCGATTTGGGAGACCGGCGAGTTCGGGCGTGGGGTGGTGGAGTGAGAGCCCTATGCGAAATGACTAAATTGCTCTCGGACGAATTAAATCAAGAAAAAAATGATATTTAGCTGGGGCGATGAGAAGCGATTGGAAGCGATTCCAACTATTGTAAAAGGTCTCAATATGAATATTTATACTAGCAGTATTCTTAAGAATGTCACCAGTGTAAATTGATCTTAGGCAGAACGTCACCGGTGTAAATTGATCTTACTCAAACCACCAGTGTAAAGCATTTTCTAGAATTTGTCAGTTGACCAAAAACAAGCATTTTTTTAATCTAAAAGAGATCTAGCAGCCAACCTCTCCCATGGTCATGCAATGTATTTTAGTATTACGATTTTGGTATAGATCATTTCTCCGTCAAATTATTTGTACTGGTGTCAGGTTAAGAAAATCATTAGTAAAAATCATGTATTTACACTAATGGTTCTCTTAAGACTATCGTTAGTGTAAATCTTACACTAACGGCAACCGCTAGTATAAATACATAATTTCTACTGGTGTCATAGGCTTAAAAAACATCAATAAAAATGTGTTCACACGCGTTTCAAAGCCAAGGCCCAATAATTCTATTTCTACCGGCGTTTATACATTACGGGTCGCTTGTAGAAAAATAATCTAAGGTGTCAACAAAAAAAAATTCTATACTAGTGGATACCTTGATTTGCATTTGGTCTCGGATATAACTCGCACAAAGGATAGGAGAGGAGAGGAGAGGCAAGAATAATAGGAAGACGAAATAGTTTTAAACAAGGAATTATTTGAAGATAGATATACGAAGTCGTGAAAATGAATGTAGATGGGATGCGAGGAGGGAGGACAATTACACTCATACATATAACTCCCAAATAAAATAAATGTTACTACTATGAAACAAGCTTCTTTGGAACGCAGTTTTTTACAGGATTAATATAGGAGTATTTCTTTGACAAAAGATCGATATAGGAATTTTATCGGAATGAGTTCAATTTCATGTGAAAAACACAAGATTCGGGGAAAATTCCCGCAAGGGGACCTAAACAACCCGTGCGCTATAATGCTATTTGTACGGGTCACTTTAATTACTGCTCCAGTTGATAGTAGGTGCTACCACGGTCTGAATCATGCCCACCAACAAATTAGCAGCAATCGTTCTGAAAGGTGCTGTAGGTAGTGATAGTGGGTCTCTCCGTCCGAACACATACATGGCCATTGCATATGCCATGTCGGTTAACAGTTAACATTCAGGAATTGGGCTCTTGACTCTCGGTTAGGCTGCTGACCGGCATTTCAACAGGGGACGATGGTACGAACGAGACCCCCACCTGCAGTTGTCCTGATGCATGACTTCTTCGTCAGGGCACCCGACTACAGAGTCGTCTTCCTGTCTCGTCCACATCACAATTATCTGCCCTAAAGTCAACCGTAGACACAGTAGTATGCAATGGTCCTCCACCCAACCTGCTTCATTCCAAACCTAGATCTGATATACGAAGATGCTAACAACTTTGTCCGTACTCATTATGTGCTCTAGGCCTTGTTTAGTTCCAAAAAAATATCAAATTGTTTTCAAGATTTTCCATCACATCATCTTTAGACGCATACATAGAGCATTAAATATAGATAAAAATAAAAACTAATTGCACAGTTCATCTGTAATTTGTGAGACAGATCTTTTAAGTCTAGTTAGTCTATGATTGAATAATATTTGTCAAATACAAATGAAAATGCTATAGTACCCGAAACCAAAAAAAAAATTGCCAACTGAAGAAGACCCTAGTCAGTGTATGTTCGCATCCGAATCATGTGAAATTTTCTTGTTCAAAACGGGGTTTACAGTTGCTGATATGTGCTTTACAACTGAGCCACTGTTAAAATAGGGCCCTCGGTCGGTTCTCCTTTGATCCAACTCTCCGGGATGGATTGAGCGGATGGCCTGTGGTTACGCACTCATTCAGGGCCCTTGACTTGTAGACGGGGGGGGCCTGTGGACAGTGACATATTGGGTGTTCATGGCCCCCCGGCCCCCGGCCGCTTCTGGAGTTGGAGGTTTCGAGCTGGAGCTGTGCATGTGAGTCTTTGGACCTACTGAAAGAATGTCAACATCGTTCTTGACCTCTTTAGGTCATGCTTCACTTTGCACTCTGTGTGGAAGGAAGACAACTACAGCATACCCCATTCTAGTCATCATCCTCATGTAGTCCAAAATCACTTCATTTTTATCTGTACAATAGATATGCATGGTAGCTAGCTGCACACTGTACCATCAGTTGTATGTATATCTGCATATATATATAGATATAGAGGCCATTATATTGATGATTGATCTGTCTGGCCTGGTACTACTATACATGCTTCGAACGTACGTCTCTCTGCCACTGTGCATGGTTGGCGTGCATGGACTTTTAAATGGAGTTTTTAATTTTGTTTTGTTAGCTAGCAGCAGTATGATCTATCATTATTTCACACACTGGAAAGCAAGCAGCAGTATGCATGATCCCATAGGTCGCTGCCTCGTGGATGACGGTGCCCCCACCCTCCACTAAGATTTTGGGCTTGATGTGTACACCCGGCGACAGTGATGGCTCGTTTGGTTTTTCTCATTTGGCTGCGCCTTCGCAAACACGAGAGGTTGGAATTATTTTGTCCATCATGCATCAACAACAGCTTTAGCCTTTACAAGAGAAAAAAAAAAAAGAAATCCTGCTGAACGATAAACTAATGTAACAGCTAGCTGCTTCATTCCCACATGCTGCTCTTTTTTGGTTTTGGACAACTAAAACTTTCCAATAACTTGATAACAAGCTAGCTTTATTTGCTAGTTGCAAGATCAATGGGTCGATCACATGCATGTGTAGTACATATATAATGCAAGGTAGCTAGTAACGTTGTCTGCCGCGCGCCCCTGGGTCAAATCACAAGTTGGTGTAACTGCATCGATCCACACAGATCGATCGATAGGATCGCCGATCAGCTAGAGAGCAGCTAGCTGCTGGCCTAGCTATACTAGAAGAGACTTGGGTTGGGATAACACATGCCTGTTCATATGCATCCATGTTATGAGAGCTGATTACAGGAGGAGGTTATGAGTGCTTGTAATGATGGATTATGCCATTGGGTATGCGTGTTAGGTGAGCCAGATATGCGAGCGCGATTTGATTTGACCTAGCTCTCGCAGGGCTGCGCACGCCGGCTGTGTGTGTCATTCTTTTCTGATGCTCCTCAGGACCAAGTTTAACTATAAAATAACATGAGTAGTGGAGATGGTGAGGAATGAGGAGGAGATGAAGGTGACACTCGGAGACTCGTGTTGGAACTCGCCTGTCTCAGTTTCGGCCAAATTTCTTGCCATTCCACCAACGGTAATAAAGGTTAAAATAAAATAGGGAAACGCCTTTTCTTTGATAGGGGAATCCAAAAGGAAGCTGCGTATGCTTGCAATGTCGAGAAAAATCCTCTTGGACATCTACCTGTCTATATTTCATTGGTGCAATGCTTGTTTAATCTGACTTTTTTTAGCATTATTAAACAGAGAAGTATGCCTGATCGATGCGGTTAGAAGGAGCGTTTGCTGGGTTTTTACCTTGTCCTTTGCAGCCGCAGTACGTTATCTGAACCGTTTGCGTCTGAACGTTAGAAGGATTTTTATCGTGTGATACAGATCGATGAGACCACGCAGGCACGCACAATGGCTTTTTGGCAGTGCAAGTCTGCTTACATCTATTTGTCCCGACCAAAAGGAGGCGATGCAGCGTAACGTGCCCACGAAGCTACCGTAGCGAGCCTGGGGTCATGCATCAACCAACTCGTCGGTTCTCTAGCTTTTACAAGTGGAATGCGCGACACGCGAAATTGCGTCACTCCATCATCCTTCCAAAAAGACGAGGAGTTGCAAAGGGAGGATCATAGCATATAAAGCAAGTAAAATGATGATACACCATGCCTTCTCCTACATCTTTTGCTCAAACTACCAAATAACTTCCCCAGCAACATCAACCACATACCATAGGAAAAGCCTTTTACGAGCTTTTTTTTGAGCCAAGAAAGTTCACTAGATTTTGGCAGTACTTGCTTCCGTACCAGTACCACGTTCGATCTCAAGATTTTCGGTGGTGTCGCGTTGCGCTTTGCTAGAAATAAAAACCGCTTCAGCTACGGCCGGCATGCTTTCAGAGTTCAAAAGACATGCATGCTTTGGACAAAGATGAACGAAAAGGCCTCGAGCGCATGCTTTGTTATTTCAAACACGTGTCTTTTAGTAGTACAACGGTAATTAAGGAGTGATCGAGTACCATCAGTAGCCCTTTTTGGGTTTAAAGTATGTTCAAACACTTTGTGGCACGTATTCCAAAGCAGATATATATGTGTTCTTCCTGATTCGACAGCCGAAAGCTTTTGGAGCAGCTGGGTTGCGACAGTGTTTTGGCCATAGTATTTCCGAAGCTCGTCCTCGATCGGAAGCTTGTTGCTGCAGGTGTTTGCTTTGGCTCTGGTGTCCTTTTTCTGTTCGGTCTTGTTTAGATGCGAAAAGATTTTGAATTTTGCTACTGTAGCACTTTCGTTTGTTTGTGACAAATATTATCCAATTATGGACTAACTAGAATCAAAAGATTTGTCTCGTGATTTACAGGTAAATTATGTAATTAGTTTTTATTTTCGACTATATTTAATGTTCCATGCATGTGTTGAAAGATTCGATGTGACAGGAAATCTTAAAAACTTTTTGGTTTTGAGAGTGAACTAGACCCGCATGCATGCGCGGAGAGAACACAGTAGCGCTTGTGCTGTCAATGTTCGCCTGCAATCCAGAGATTGACATATGGACCTCGTTTTAAAGATTTACCATCACATCGAATCTTATGACATAAGCATGAAACATTAAATATAGACGAAAACAAAAACTAATTACACAGTTTAGCTGTAAATCAGGAGACGAATTTTTTTATCCTAGTTAGTCCATGATTGAAAAATATTTGTCACAAACAAACGAAAGTACTACGGTAGCGGAAACTTTTCACTTTTCGCAACTAAACGAGGCCTCGGTCGATCGAAGCGATTCGCTGAATATTTTCAGAGCCATCGAGGATCGCCACCTCTGGCTGTCTCGCTGGAGCACGCTTTTGACCTTTGGACATCCTTGTTCCAGCCGTCAGTCGGTCGGTCAATCAGCCCATGAGAGAGTTAAGGCCTTGTTTAGTTCGCAAAATTTTTCAAGATTCTCCGTCACATCGAATCTTGCGGCACATGCATGGAGCATTAAATATACATAAAAACAAAAACTATTTGCACAGTTCATCTGTAAACCGCGAGATGAATCTTTTGAGCCTAGTTACTCTATAATTGGACAATGTTTGTCAAATAAAAACGAAAGTGCTACAGTGCCGTTTTCACAACTTTTTGCGAACTGAACAAGGCCTAAGATTCGATCCGCCTCTGTACAACTTTCCATGATTCCATTGTCTCCCTCTCTCAGCCCCCCTGTAACTACGCATGTTTATCTGCAGTTTTCGGAACCAGTAGAAAATTTGGGCAACTTGGGTGAAGTTGATTGACCTTTGTTTAGACCTGCTTGACCTCTTGGCCGAGGGTCACGTTTGACCAACCACCATTTTCCCAGCAGCTAGGGCAAAGCAACCACTCTTGTCCTTTCTCGCTGTTGAAGCCTTGCAACGCCCCAAACCGCAACAGACAGCCCCAGAGAGCACGGAAGAAACACAGAACTCCTAGCTGACAACAGTGATGGAGGGAGCGATGACTACGAAAAAAAAAAACGGGAGGTGAAAGTGGCAGTTGGCCTGCCTGACAGAACAGGCTGCTGAGGTGAAAGCGGAGTCGCGCGGGGGTGGTGATGCGAGAATCCACTAGCGCAGCGCAGGGGAGGGAGGTGGAAGCGTGCACCTCACGTCGAGGTGCCGCGGGATTAGACAACACCTGGGACCCTCCTCGGATTTCGCCGCCGGCCGGATCCACCCGCCCTCGAGTCCTCGACGTCGACCGCCGCGAACGTGAACGACGGGACGGGGGCTGGTGTCGTACGCGGTGAAAGTGAGAGTGAAACCGAGGAGCAGACGCTGCCGATCCCTCAACACGACACGCCTCACCGTCGACGAGTAGTCATTCTAGGCGCGGCGGTTGATTTCTTCCAGTTCTGGCGACGACGTTTATCTCAGAGAGCTAATAGTGTTGCTAATTCTAAAAGCGAGACGAAAACACTCACAGAGAGCTAGCATGGGCACCGACCAGTGGGGAAAAAAAAAACGGCTTGGGAGGACGTCTTCGACCGAAATCTATGCGTTTGGACGATTTCTCCTTTTGTGGCAAGGAATCGCAGGATGGTGGCGAGCAGCACAGCAGCCTACCTGGTCCTGTGGTCCATTCCACCGAGTGACGACTCACACCGTCTCCTCTCCCGACCTAACAAAGCGCACAAACAAGACAGCCGAACCTCACGTTTGTCCCACACGAGAAAACGCCTGTAAATAGGTTGACTTGGGCATGCACTAGGCTACAAGCCGCAAGTTTTAAGTCAGAAGCGGCCGGCACTCGCTCCGACCGACCTGGATATGGCAAAACCACCGCTCGTTGCCAAAGGTTCGACGGCTTATATTCATTGATTGACGTGAGATAAAGGCGAGAGGGAAATAAAAGCCTAATAGTACATATGGTCATTGATGGATTTTTTCCCCCAAAGTAATCATTGGCCGGAGTTAAAGCCACTAAAAGAGAATTTTTTGTGTTAACTAACCGGTTTTCACGTTCTCCCTGCGATACCACCGACCGTATAATATCCACACCTAATTTTCATCTCCATCCTACCCCCACCCCCTCATCCGTAACCTTAACATGTGATAGCTTCACTTCTACTTCGTACATCAACTATAGCTGAGAGTCAAAATCTAAATGGGTATTTTGTAGGAGTCGATTGTGGTACAAATCCATATACTTTGAAAGCAGATGAAAAAATCAACGACATTAAGACGACTCTAGAGAGATTAGGATGCATGAGAGATGGTGTGTCCACGAATGAGTACCGGCTCTATGCCCATGTGAGGCTTGATGTCTAGCGCGTTGCCACGTTCCGGTGGCTCGCACAGCCGGCGGAATACAATGGGACCCCACCCAAGGCAGAGAGAGTGAGGCTAAGACTGTCTCCAACAAGGAACCTAAAAGGCTACGCATACCTAAAATACCTAGTGTACGGTGAAAAAATGTCCTCCAACAGACAACGCAATGCAAGCACCCATTTTGCGCCGGAGGTGAGAGGTAACCCAAAATTGCGTCGCTCTCTCTCCTCGACCTAAATTTGCACCATCGACAATGATGGGCCCACGACAAGGAGCTGCTGGCGCGACCACGACGGACCCGAGACGGGGAGCTCCGCCGAGGGGAGGTGGAGAGGAAGGCCGGCGTGGATCTGCTCCAGGGAAAGGCTGCGATAGGAAGGGAATAGAGGAGGAGGAGGCGGCGACAGAGTCCGAGCTCAGCGCTCGTGAGAGGAGGAAGGATATCTGTTGCGTCTGTTGTTGAAGAGGAAAAGTTATGGGTCTCACACCCTTTTACTGTGCTTGACTCAAATTGATAAATGTGTCGTTGGTATGGGCTCACACTGTTGGAGACAGTCTAAGCGAGGTTTATTTCTTCTTCATTTTCTCTCTGCTCGCTCTCTCAGCGCAAAAATCGAAGCTTCAGTGTTGAAGATGAGCGGTGTGGGAGTGTTTTGGCTGAATCTGCTCGCAAAGCGGCTTGTGAAGCCAAACGTTCCTTAACAAGTGCAGCCGTAGTGCTGTAAATAAATGCAAGGCTCTATGACTATGTTTGATCAAAATTATTACGAAAATTAACAAATTTGGAAACAGCTGTGTACCAACTATATATGTCTACGTACTAATTTATGATGAAATATATGTAAGCTGATTTGGTTATATCTGAATAATCATGCCAGGTACATCAGTCCATGCTAACCCGGCCTGCTGCGTACTCCTACGCTCTTGATATGATGCAGGAGTTGGACCAGCCGGCGCCCCTAAAAACCCTCTAGCGACCGTGGTCCTAGGCCAGAGTTGCTGCACGTACTGTTGTCGTCTAGCCTTGGGGCATCACATGCACGCGCCTGAACCCTCAAATAAGCACAGTACAGTACCACGTATGCACGCCTGCGACAGGTCCGCACTCCGCAGACACAGGCGCACAGCGACACGCCTACAGTTGCGTCGCGTAGCCAGAGTAGCCCCCCACCCCTATCGACGGCTCCGCGCTCGGTCGTGGCGCGATGATAGCCTGCACTGCACTGCGCCGGCGCTAGACCCTACTCCTAGAAAGCCGTCCTAGGGTTGGCTACTTGTACTACCACCACACACACACACACACAGAGGACGAGAAGCTTTTCGCTCGCGTGGCAGCAGGCTTCATTGAATTCGTAAAGATGTCAGCGCTTGGGCTCTCCGGCCGACGAGACGATGTGGTCCGATCCCCCCTCTGGCCCCGGCATAGTGGAATTCAGTGCATGCCCTGCCGGACCTTTGCGCCGCGCCACCGCGCCATGCATGCATGATCCATTCCCTCCTGTCCTGCTGCCATGCATGGCTTTCTTGCGGTCGCAGCAGCCTTGCAGCGGTGTCGGGGGGCACTGCCGGCTGCTCCCTCCGGCGGGCGGGCGGCGGCCAGTATACTACTACAGCGCCGTAGCAGTTCGTCGTTGTTTTTTACCAAGGGCAAGATGATGTACGCCGCCATCAATTCGATCTCTCGCGTATTGTGTCGCGGGTGGGCAGGAAAGTTGGCCAGCCTTGTCGGTTGCTGTTGTTTACGTTGCCGCGCCGGAGCGGAGCACACTGCGATGCCCTTTTGCCGTCCACGCGAGGAGGGGAGAGTATGGCTCAGGTGTACGTACGGCAGGGACGAACGTGGTGCGCTTTCACCACACGTTCAATCCATCCACTTAATCCAAAAAACGCAACAACGCAAAAATGATGGCTGATGCCTGATGGCAAAGTGCACCCGCGACTTGCGAGCACCACAATGACAAAAAGATCGCTGTGCAATTCTATCTACTTTACGGTGCGACTTGCGCAGACGCGAAACGCTAAACAAACCAGGCAAAGTTATTCGAATTTTGGTCGATCGGGTTATTGGGAGTTGTTGGGACCGGACCGGAACGGCCGCAGTACGTATTTGGGCCACGTACGTAGAGGAATTTTCAACGCGGCCAAAGTGGCGAGTTATTATACTGGAGTATGTGCTATTAAGTTACTGTATTAACTAATCGATGACCTAACAGATATCCTAGCCCTAGGCTCCATGCATCAAGCTACTCCAAAAAGGGAACCGTCCTGCGTAAATAGACGGCACAAGTCATGATTAAGGAACGAGATGATTGTCGCCGGGGGGGGGGGTTAAATTTAAATGTAGCTTATCCTCTCAACAGGAGCGGGGGTCAAGTCACCAAAGCAAGCGCGTAATCGGCGGCAGCTTTATTCCCTTCACACCAGTCACCACCTTTGCGACTAACCGGCCTCACGCATGCATCCCATATAATACTATTACTATGCGGCAGTGGCACTGAGCGCAGCATGCAGGCGAGGCGATGACAGGCGAATCCGTCTCAAAGCGAGCGAGGATAACCTGCGTGCGATCGTTAATTCTCCAAATTAAAAGTGCGCAGTTTCGTCTGCTGGCGTAGCTACTGCCTAGCTTTTGACAAAAAGCAGAGGCTTAATCGTTCGATGACCCTCGTACTTGTCCGGAAGCGCAGGCGCGGCTGATTATTACGACGACTGCTCGCTTTGCGTCGCGTTTGTTCCGGTCGGCGCCTTCTGCGACGAGACGATCGACGACGTGCGCCGTGCGCGGCTGCAAGGAATCGTGCTCCCAGAAAAGACAGCGAAAAGAGAGAGAGAGACGAAAGGGGGCGCCTGAACTTGAATGAACTGACGAGATGATGATCCATGGGCAAAGCAAAGCGAGGTTTATTTTCGTGTCTTTACCCAGATGTGTCATATCGTCCTTTTCCGGACCCTGCCTTTTGCAGTACACACGCGCTAGCTGAGGCCCCGAGGACATGCTACAGTATTTATGTAGAAGAGCACAAGGCCGTGCTTTCCGAAGCGAGCGGCCGGTCAGATGGATCGATAGTGTAGATTAACGGACGCCGGAACCGGAAGCTTGCAGACCAGAGGTGGTGCGGGGGGGGGGGGGGGGGGGCTCTCTGGACGATGGATGATGCAGATGCTGTGAGATGCAGTTGTTTGTAGTACTAGGTGAATGGATGGAATGGGGACACGGCAAAGGAATTTCGATGGATGGATCGCCGTTGGCAGCCGGCCCGACAATAATGGTACGTGGCCATCATGCGCCCCACCAGGCCAGTGGCCACCACACCTCCCCATCGCGCGTTCGTTCGGCGGCCGCGGCCAGGCGCCCAGGGCCCAGGCAGCCTCTCCCGTCGGGCGCGGGGAGCAGCAGCCCGCAGGGTGGTGGTGGAGTGGAGGCCGGACCGCCGGGACGGAGGAGGAGGAGCGGGAGCAGTTGCCAGTCAGTCCCAGTACTCCCACCGCACCCGACCCGACCGTCCCCACCCCCGCGCGCGCGCACTAGCAGGCGGGCCCGGGCAGCCGGGGGTGGGCGGCCAGCCGGCCACGCAGCGCGCAGGCGTGCGCGGCCACTTTTGCGCTTGTCGGGGGCGGAGGGACCCGCGCCCGCGCCGAGTAGGGCCGTTCAGTTCTTCCCCCCAGGGTTAGTGCGATCTCCCTCTGGCCTCTCCCCCGTGCGGCCACCCGCGTTGCACCGCGTGGTGGTGGTGGCGTCGTCCGCTGTCCGCAGATAGGTTGGGGGGTGCCGCCGCGGGCCCTCCGTTCCACTGCCTGCGCTGCGCCTTCACCACACCACACCACCGGGCGCCACCGCGCACCAGCAGCCCGCGGGGCTCCGCGAGGCCTTTTTTGACGACGCTGGTGATTGAAGCACACGGGTCAGCGGGAACCGGGAAACGGAACATCGACCAGGTGCCGAGGACTGGGATGTGAACACACGGACACGGCTCATGCAAAGGCATGTGTACAGGATCCGTACTCCGTATCGTACTTAGCCGTAGTTCGTTTCTTAATGGTGCATCAAAGCTGTAAAGAATCTGATTGGATTATAGTATTATTAGGAGTATATAATTGCCTTAGATTTGAAGAAAAATCCGGAGAGGCAAACCTCGCAAGCAAAAGTTTTAACCTCCACAACACACCGAGGACCGAGCTCCTCACTCTGGCGTCTGTTGCACCATTCCTTCGCCTTCGTTCACATGCACACGCGCCTGCTATGCCCTTGCATCTATCCTGCACTGCCACAACAAACACTCACCTGACACGTCCTCCGGTTCCACTGCTCCAAGTAACTAATGCCCGACCCGGCAACACCCTAGTCTGCTAGTAGGCATTTGCACCTTTCTCCAACCAACCGATGGTACGCATTGTACGTGGCGTCTCTGCTGTACGTAACATGCAAGCCACCCTAAGCTCCCTGTTGTGTCACTCGGATAGCCGGACACATCAAAGAAATGCCTTCATGTTTGAGCAAAACGTTTTTTTTTTTCAAATTTCACTGACAACATCAAGAAGCTGCTGGGACCGTGACAAAAATTAAAGTACCATTAAAGAAAAATATTACTAAATAATGGCTAATAGATTCGGCTGTATAAACTCAAATGAACAAACTGCAAATTAAAATTAATGGATAAGATCAGAACTAAGTGCGCTAAACTGTTCACCCAGTTCTCGAGTTAGAGTCGATTTTTTTTTTTTTGACTTGGCCGCATAGCTTTGATTTTTGATACCGGTAACAACATTCAAACATCTGCCAGTGTCTCTAGGGATTCACTAGTGATTGTGCCATCATAAATATTCTTCCTTCCTCTCAATTGCTTGGCGATGAACTTAGGATTCGCATGCTGTGTATGGTTGACGCCAAAGCTCTCCAAGTAAAGCCAGTTTTAATTATTGTTTTGCATACATACACGAAAAGGCTCTATGTTTTGCTAGCCATCTTCTCCGCACGTGGTGTCAATGCAGTAGGTGCCGCATCAAATGGATCCTCATTCACCACCACTTAGGACAGAAATTTTGTTGATGTTGCTCTAGAGAGAGACCAGGAGGGGGAATGATGATGAAAACACCGATCTACTCGCCGTTGACTGTATATGAAAAGAAATAGCAGGCTATAATGGTATTATTAGTGACTCACATATTAGGATCTGTAAATAGACGAATGTATCCGCTATGTCTTATAGAAGTGCGACTAGGTGCATGTTAATTTTACATATACTTAGGCTTTGTTTGGATATACGTCTATCCACTTCAATCTACATGTGTTGAGGATGATTAAAGTGAAAATTACTTTAAATCTTACTTCTATTTAATTCAATACATATGAATTTAGGTGGATACATATGCATCGAAATTAGGCCTTAGTATATGTTCAAACAAATACAAAACTCTCATTTAAAAAATTTAACTCGTTGGAAAATGAAACGTGTATTTATTTTAGGACGAAAGTAGATGTAAATACATGATTACATGTACAAGTAGCTCTAGGCCTTGTTTAGTTTCGAAAATTTTTGGAAAATGGACATTGTAGCATTTTCGTTTGTATTTGACAAATATTGTCCAATCATGGACTAAGTAGGCTCAAAAGATTCGTCTCGTCAATTTCGACCAAACTGTGTAATTAGTTTTTATTTTCGTCTATATTTAATACTTCATGCATGTGTCTAAAGATTCGATGTGACGGGGAATGTGAAAAATTTTGCAAAATTTTCCCTGGGAAGTAAACAAGGCCCTAGAAAGATTGCAACAACGACAAGAATGACCGTAGCGTTGTTCGATCATGAGTCCGTCGTTCTTGAATTCAGAAACCAGGATGTGTTTAAACACTAAAAACACCCCGGTTAGTTGCTGGCACGTGGCACGGTTCCCTACGCACGTGCGAGGCCCCACGGACCATCATTCTGAGGGTTGCGCCGCTGCCCCTCTCTCTGGGTTGACTGCTGTCACCGACTGGTTTTCTGTAGCTCCGGACAAAGCGCATTTCCGAAAACTCGCTACTAGACGCACAAAGCGCACTTGGAAGCCTACACGGACGAAATTTGACGCATTTCCAAAAATTGCCAGGGCACCAATTTCCCTTGCTCTTCCTCCACCCTTCGCCCGTAGCCTAGACGCATAAAAAAAATTGCGGAAAAGAATCGCACTATCTCATCTCATGACATATGAAGGAGAAGACTAGAGAAGGGGCGGGGAGCAATTCCACTACTCAGGCCATCCACAGGACATTCCTCCTCCCTCGCCCGTCCCATCCAGTAGTTCCAGCAGTAGGCGGCTCCTCCTCCTCGTCCTCCTCATCCTCGTCGCCAGTCGTCGTCCTGAGCTCATCGTCTTCCTCGCCCCTCGTTGGCAAGCGCAACACGGGAGAATCGCTGGCGAGGAGCGGAATTGGGATCCTTGCATGCATGGATGCGGCGCAGTGGCATCAGGTAAGCTAATAATAATCTGCACAGCCATCTCGATCGATCGAACGCAGGCGCTACCTAGCTGCAGCATGCATCGGGGGCCATGAGCACGAGATCTCTCACCTGCCGGCTTGGATCTTGATGTCTAGTGTCTTCTTGTTCTTGGTTACTGCTCTATATTAATTGGTTCTTCGTCGTCTCTGGCCTGCTGCCTTGGTCCTGGAGCTTTGGTTTGCTTTCTTATAGGGAGTACTCTACTCCTATGTGGGCATGACGATCTCTCTACCTCTCCGGCAGGCGGCAGGCGGCAGGCGGCAGGCTTTGTTGTTCTTGGATACCGCCATGGCGAACCTTTTATTCTTTGTGTAGATCTATGCGAGTATCGTCATCTGCTCTCTGTGTGCGTGCCTGCCGTCTCTTCTCCATTGGCTTCGAGCTGAGGGCCGGCCTTGTGGCCTTTAATTCTCCCCTTGTCTCCTCCTTTTAATCCCTTGAAAGGAGCACACGACCGCCTTTATTTTCCTTTGTTCCTGCCTTTCTTTCCATCTTATCCCGCTTTCCAAGCTCTCATCCCTTTTATCCCTCCTTTTTTCCCTTCTCATATAGGAGTAGCTTTACTCTCTTTCTCCCACACCTTGTTGCATCAAAAGAGCAGCCATGTCTTGGGTGATGGAGTAAGTAGCAAGTGCTACGCCACAAGCGCAACCCTACAAGAGCACACCCAAAGTTGAGTTTTATGTGATGCTTTTGTTTCTCTCTCATCTTTTCCTTGCTTTTTTTTTTCACCTTTTTATTTGCCTTTACCCTCTTCTCTTTAATCTCACTTTGTATCCATTTGCTTGGTTCTTTGTTGCACCCCACTGCACTTGCACCTTAAGAATCCAAAGACCCACCACTACCCTCTGCTATGTTGCTATTCATCTCTTCATTGTTCTCCAATTACTACATGTTCTTCTTGCTTCGTAGGAGTAGTTGTTATTAGTTAGCTTAACATTCATCATTCAGGTTTGCAGTAGTAACATCTAACGATGAGCAATATGTGTCCATCACCAGGGGTTAGGGCTAGGGAAGCCCATGGAGGAGATGCTCATGGCTGGAAACGCAAATCCAAACCAGAATCCAAACCCGCCACCGCCTGCACCGTCAGCTCCCGGCGCCCAGAGGGCTGGCGCTCCGGCTGCGGGCGCGGCAGCAGCGCCTAGCGCTGGCGCGACCGGAGGGCCAGCGGGGGCGGGCACGGAGCGGCGGGCGCGGCCGCAGAAGGAGAAGGCGCTCAACTGCCCGCGGTGCAACTCCACCAACACCAAGTTCTGCTACTACAACAACTATAGCCTGCAGCAGCCGCGCTACTTCTGCAAGACGTGCCGCCGCTACTGGACCGAGGGCGGCTCGCTCCGCAACGTCCCAGTGGGCGGCGGCTCCAGGAAGAACAAGCGCTCGTCCTCGGCCGTGTCGTCGGCGGCCGCCGCCTCCACCTCCGCGGCGATGTCCGGCACGGTCTCCGTGGGGCTCCCGGCCAAGAACCCCAAGCTGATGCACGAGGGCGCACACGACCTCAACCTGGCTTTCCCTCACCACAACGGCCGCGCTCTGCAGCCACCGGAGTTCCCGGCGTTCCCGAGCCTGGAGAGCAGCAGCGTGTGCAACCCCGGAGCGGCGGGCATGGTGGGCAACGGCGCCGCTGGCAGGGGCATGGGCGCGCTCTCGGCGATGGAGCTGCTGAGGAGCACCGGCTGCTACGTCCCCCTGCAACACGTTCAGCTCGGGATGCCCGCCGAGTACGCGGCCGCGGGGTTCGCGCTGGGCGAGTTCCGCATGCCCCCGCCGCCGCAGTCTCATAGCGTGCTCGGGTTCTCGCTGGACACGCACGGCACGGGCGGAGTTGGCGGCGCCGGGGGTTACAGCGCCGGGTTGCAGGACAGCGCGGCTGGCAGGTTGCTCTTCCCCTTCGAGGACTTGAAGCCGGCGGTGAGCGCCGCAGCTGGTGGTGGCGGTGCAAGCAACGGAGCCGATCATCATCAGTACGAGCACAGCAAAGATCAAGCTGCAGGCGACGGCGGCAGCGGGCCCAGTGGCGTCACCGGTGGCCACGAGACTCCAGGGTTCTGGAGCAATAGCCTGATCGGGAATGGCAGCAGCAATGGCGGCGGAGGCCCTTGGTAAGGCGGCGCGCCATTGCATGGCTCATGCACGCGCCGTTGTCAGCATGTGGAGATAGGGGATAGAGACAAGGATCCGAGTTAATAAGAGGGTCGAGGAGGTGATTAGTGTTCACATATGGCGTTTGATCTCTCTCTGGTTGTTTGGCTTTTTTTTTTCTTTTTTTTTTCGGTTCTTGGTGTTCGTGTGTGTCAATCGACTTGGGGGCTAACACAGCAGGATATACAGATTGTTAAGGTGGTGAACCGATGATTTACAGCTTCTCTTAGCCAATCCATCTCTTGTTTCTGATTGTGTAATCCAATATTAAGGAGCAAGCTGTCAATCATGTGTCATTGTTGTGCATTGCATGCATGTAGAGTACTATGTATCAATTGAGCAGTTCTGTTATATACAGTGTTTTAAGTTAAATCACACCGTACGTTCACGCTTCACGTAAGTAGTTTTGTGACTTGCTGTGCTTTTAAGTCTTGATAACACACAAGTCTGTTATTAATCACGTTGATGTGTATTGTCTTGTTTAAACCTCTTTCTTGGGTTTTTGTTTTGTTTTTTATTGCAAGTGTGCATCATTCAATTCATCAGTGATCACATTGTGCTACAGTTGGTTAATTGGTTTTGTATAGTGAAGAGTGCATGCTAGATCAGTTCATCATGTGAGGGAGCATACAATGCTGTGCTGATCTAACTTGGGGGTACCCGGTAACAGTCATATTTTGTGGTTGTCTCATTTATGTTCTGTTGTCGTATCATCGAGCCCTTAGACCTTATACTCCTCAGTTCTTTTTTTTCTTTAGAGAGAACAAAGTTCCAGCCTCTACCAATCCTCCTCCGTTCTAAATTATAGTTTCTTTTAACTTTGTATAAGTCAACTTTCTCTGATTTTGATCGAGTTTTTCAAAAGAATATGTTAACATAATAAGTACACTATCAGTACAGATTTAAAACAAATGCACTATCAGTAGATATTTAATGAAGAATTTACTGAAACTAGCAGATAGACATTTTTTTCTATAGTAGATTTGATTAAAGTTTAGAGCAATTTGATTCAAGATAAAAAAAAACTATATATAATTTGGAACGGAGAGAGAATACTTTGTGTCTGTATTTTATTTTATTCGTGATATCCGTCGTCTCTGCAGACCGATCTCCATTTCTTTTTTGCTAGCTAGCGCTCTGGTAGCTCTGAGATGCCATATCTTCTCGGCGCCATCATCACGATTCACGAACCCAAGAATCTTCCAGCCATGAAAAGCACTACGAGGAGGAGGAGGAGGGCAGGCCGTCGTGGAGAAAGGGAGAAGGAATATGTATGTAAGGCAAACACCATGCTTTATTTTGCACCTGCTGTCTGTCCACATGGTACTATTATCATATGTTAAGAGCCATCTGCAAGGGCTTGTGCAGGCCATTGGTATAGTTTGGTACTACTACAACTCATAGTATTTTCTAAACCAAAAGGGTGCCCTTTCCTTCCTCGATCATCACCATTATGCTGCTTGCCCTCTCCTGACCTCTCATGTCAAGTGTAGTATATGAGATGAATACTGCATGCCCTATTTTTTTAAGCTAGTTCGTTGGTCATTCACTGTTGCAAAGTTCAACTGCCCGCACCAGAAAGTTGCCATCAAATTATTCTCTCACTCACTTGACCATTATCACGTAGATGGCAGCAGCCTGGGGCCTGTGTGTGTCTTCTTCAGTGGATGGCCTGTTACAGCAACACTTTACCGCATAGAAGCCCTTCTTAATCTGGTGGGCCCACAAAGATATTCTCCTATGGAGGGATAGGTCCTGCCGACTGTGCCAACCGGGTGCAACTCCGGATGTTGGCATTTGGTCTTGTCACCCTATATAAGGCCTTGTTTAGTTTCCAAAAAATGTGAATGTGCTGACAGAAACTGGTCATGATGAAGTCAAGTCATGAAGATAAAAGGTATATATGCTGAACTTGGAATGTGTGGGCAAGCGTGGAACAATGCCCTACAGTCGTAGTAGCTAGGCCATTGACTCATCCCCTGTTTTATTTCTTCGACATATATAGTTAGTTAAGATAAAAACTGAGTCGAGATCTTACGGTATATTGTACCTAGCAAAAATACATGTACGTTGCAACGAGAGAAAAAAATCTATCAAATCTATATCTATATCATGCCCGTGCGTTGCAACGGAAGATAAAAAATTTCAAACATTATAAACAATAGCCACAAAAATAGTAAGTACCTACTTATTATGTTTTACATATAATTATATAATATTTGAAATATATAATATATTTTATTTATGTGACTATGGCAGACAACAAAACGAAAATGTTTTACTAAACAAAAAAAGGATGAAAATAAAAAAAATAGCTGAAATTTTGCCTTTTTAGTATGAGGTGCTCTCCGTGTTGAGGAGGGAGCAGATTGACTGGATAGCTAGCTATCTTGATAATGAACTTGCCACCTCCTTGATTTCCCGGACCTAAATGCATGGTGTTGGAGTTCTTAGTGATCCTCCATTGGTGGCAGCGATTGTTGAAAGATAGCCCGTTTTCAAAATCAAACCACAAGAAAATAAGGGAAACACATATAAGAGTTTTTATGAGGTTGGTGACTTGGTGAGGTACAAGAGCCTTTTCATTGCAAAACACATTGAGCAAACACCCGGGAAACAGAAATAGCAATGCTCGAACCGGACCACATACAGTTAATAACTTGTACTCCCGCCCAAAAAGATGCCGTTCTAGAATAGTGATATGTTTTAGTATGTCATATATTTGACTTTGTAAAAATACAAACATTTATCGTATGAAATAGATGTTATAAACATTAATATTTTTGTCTACATATCTGGGCCTTGTTTAGTTCTGAATTTTTTTTGGATTTCTGTACTGTAGCATTTTCGTTTCTATTTGACAAACATTGTTCAATCATGGACTAACTAGACTCAAAAGATTAATCTCGTGATTTACAGGCAAACTGTGTAATTAGTTTTTGTTTTCGTTTATATTTAATACTTCATGCATTATGCCGCAAGATTCGATGTGACAGAGAATTTTGAAAAGTTTTTTGTTTTTGGTAGAAACTAAACAAGGCCCTGGTTGAAGTTTAGACACTGTAATCAAGGATGTATCTAGGATTGCATTTTTTAGACGTAGGTAGCAGATTGCAAGCACCTATTTGGGATTGCTTCACAAACTACATTGTCAAGCAACTCCACGAAAAATTAGAGTTTTTAGAGCATTCTTTTATGTGCTCTCACACTAGAGTGGACCTGCACCTGTTTAGCTGAAAAACATAAAATGGAGCTTAAAAACGTGCAGCTAAACAGTCTCGCACGGTAAGGTCTTGTTTAGTTCCAAAAAGTGAAAATTTTTTGGTACTGTAGCACTTTCGTTTGTTTGTGACAAATATTATCCAATCATGAACTAACTAGGATTCAAAGATTCGTATCGTGACTTACAGCTAAACTGTGTAATTAGTTTTTGTTTTCGTCTATATTTAATGTTTCATGCATATGACGGAAAATTTTGAAAACTTTTTAGTTTTTCAGAGTGAACTAAACAAGGCTAAAAAAAAGAACCGGCTGCCATACGGCGACGGTACTAGCTAATGTGATAGAGAGCGAGCAACGTTGTTCCTGTCAGGAAGGACTGGCGTGCATGAATATGTGCCGGTGCATGCCACTGCTCTACATGTCAGCATGTTCGACATCGTGGCAACAAATGGCTGGAACAGTACAATCATGCATGGAACCTCGAGAGTCAGCTGTTATTGTGCAGACGCTGCACCTTTTTGCGGGAAGTTCCAGTAGCCAATAAATTCTCGAATATATGTGGAGCTTAAACTTTTATGGTGCTTTTGAAATATAATAAAGCACGGAAACCTCCTTTTCTAAAAAATATATAATGTTTTAACGAGTTAGCTGGGTCTCCAATCGATGCTGGCATGCTGCAGTCACATAGTCAAAATATTGTTCGCTAATTTATTATAAGATAAAAAATATTGCTGAATGGCTAACAGATGGGGAGCGTGCTTGCCTTCGGGGAAGGGGGAAAACAGCAAATACACTGAAACGCACGCTTTGCCAAAAAGAAACATGTTTCATGCGCGCACTGTATACTATAGCTACGGGATCAGACCAACTCGGCAGCTGATGGGCATGCCATGTACAGGGGTTCGGGGGGAGTAGGTGCAGGGAATCGCGGGCGATGGCAATGTTTTCACCGTCATCCGCCCTCGCAGACAACGAATCCCGGCGGACCCCTGCAGGCAGCGGAAAAGCCCTTCCATTCACCTAGCTAGTAGGTCTGCCGGCCGGGCAATTTGTGATGGCTGATCGATGAAGCGAAAACGAATACAATTTTGCTAGCCAGTGACGGCTGAGAAGCGTGAACCAGCAGCCGCCCGGGCTCAAAACACGACAGCGAAATCGTCTGCGTTGTGTACGTAGCACGCGATTCTTTGCGTGATACTGTTTGCATCGTTCCACACGAGTATGAGCTAGCAGCCCCTAGCCATGCGATCTCGATTTCCTCTTCGTGGCATGGCCGTCGCTTGGCGAACTGGTGGAGCCGTGGAGGCCGCCGAAACAGCAGTCCGTACCAGCAGACGACCAAGGTCCACGGACCACCTGGTGCAGGTGTGTGCAGGTGTCTGCGTGCGACTTTGGATGCTGGCAGTGGATGTCACTGTTACCGCGTGGCGTGCGTCACTCTGCTCGACTTCTCTTCTGGGACTGGGAGGAAGCTGCCTTCTGAATTTTTCTGATGGTAATAACTGACTAAACTGGTGACTTGCAGGTAGTTCTACTTTTTTTTTTTTTGGGAAAGGTAGTTCTAATAATTGATAAGCTTTACCCCAGCACAAGAGTTTTTTTACTTTTACCGTGAAGGCGTGAACCTGAGTCCAACCGTCAATATAGCCGGCGTTGAGTTGCTGCTATTCAGCCTTTATTAGTAGCCCGAGTAAAGACGATAAGCACAGTTAAGACAGACTAGCCCCAAGGGTATTGGATTGTCACCAACAATTCAGAGTGGACAGTGGTACCCCGTGACACACGATTCGGACACATAGTTCATCTTCAGACGGTCGGTCATGACAAATTGCCAATGTCAGGCAAGCAAACAGTTTTCCCACCAAGAAACGTATATCTGACGGCCTGTGCAAAACTGTTTGTAATGATTTTGGTATCCATCACACACAGCCAGTACTGTATTGCTACCTTGGTACTAGTATTATGGTACCTGAGAAAACATTGCTCTGCAGAGTGATGCTGTACATATAGCAACTGACAGATGCTCACAACAAACCATATAGCAACATTAAGAGTGTACAGCGTCTGTGCACATCAGATGTACAGCAGCGACATTTCCAGCCTCTGAGCATTTCTCTATACAACGACCAAGGCCCATCTGCTAACAACTTTTAAACACTGGTACTCTGATGAGCCCAACTAAAGCACTAGAGGGAACATACAGACCGTTCTGAAAAGCATATATATAGGTAAATGTCTGGTGACAGATGACGCTGTTTAGTTCTCAGCATTTATTCCAAAAATCCGGACCTTGTGCATATTCGGTAGTTTGGCGACCACAAGCACACTAACGGCAAGGGTATTGAGGAAGAGCATAGGTTGTTGGTAGTCTGTGGTGTGCAAAGCTATCAGATACCTGTTGATGAAATACGGAGGGAAAAGCAAGCTACCATTAGTAACAAAAAAATACTTGATCAAAAAAAGATGCGTAGCTGAGAGTATCTTTATGCGAATCATGGATAAAAATAGTGTGATTCTGCATTACATTCATAACGAATCAGGCATGAAAAGTAGTTAACTTGTTTTTAAGGATTAGCTATTGTCTATCATGCATGTTCACTATATGCCATGTGAACCTGATGGAGTGCTTGAAAAGATTAGCAACAGCAGAATGCAGAAGTCACATGAAAGATCAGTCTATATTAATTGCTCTACAGCTCTACAGTTATAACACACTCAGGATAAAGAACAGTCAGCAATGTGTACAAGCTGACAAATATCTGTCTACTGCAGCATTGCACTACCGTGAACACCATTATGCTATGCAAGTGCAGGTTATTGCAGACAAACTCTAATGTCCATGCTACAAGGTGCTCTACTACCTACATGGCAATAGTCAAGGTTTATCCCACATTCCCACTAAGCATGCCATTGATAATAACGCTTATTCTAAGACAGCTAACTATAGCTTACTGTTAATACTACACATGAAGCAGTTTTTTTCAGTGCAGCTTGTTGCTTTCTTGACAGTGAAAGAAAAGTGGGATGTGTTCATGCCTGTAGATCCAGTGAGTGGTCCCAGAACAACATAAGCAACTTACATAGCCTACTATAGAGTATAGACATTACTTGAAGCAAAAGGCAAGTTTCCACAAATTGAACAGAACTCAGAACAGAGAAGATCACAAATATGAAGCAGCCAATTTTTCCAGGGAACTGTGGCTATGGACAACCCAGAGAACTGTGGGTATGGACAACCAAATTCAGAGCAGAGGAAACAAAATCAATTTGCTACACTAGGCCTTCAACATTCAATATAAAGTGTGGCTGCTACACAAGTGAACATTTGATTGCTTACACTATCATATTACTAACATCAATGTTAACTTCCTAATTGATTTTAAAAAGGCTCTTTTCCTTTTAGCAGCAAGCAGGGGCAATATTCCTGAAATCTAAGTGCACGGTATCATCAAATGGCATGAAAATGTCTTCAATGATCAAAAGACAATGTTATCCAGCTTTCCATCAGGTATTCTTATTGAACTACTGAAGCCATTAAAGAGACAAACTGCACTACTTTTTTTCGTGATGACCGAATAATGCTGTAACAGAATCAACAAGATCATATTTTCACAGGAACTGCCCTGACTATCTGCACTAAAGCTATACTAAGAGTATTTAGTTTCCAAAGGGCAAAGTTGTATCTGTTTCTTTGACAAGACCATCAAAGAGGATTAGATTGGCGATCATGCTTTCATTTCATTCCTTGAAAACCATGATAAAAGTCATATGCATGAACAGGTAATACCTTACACTCAGCAATTTTCTGCATGGTTTATTTCTATGGTAATGCTCTTAAATAAGCCAAGTACACTACCTAAATGAACAGATGGCTTCCTAGTTCCCATATAACCGGCCAAGTCACTACTATGGGGTGTCTGACTACCCTTCTTTCGTTTTACTGTCACGGATAACATTCAGGGGCCATTTGGCAGCGCTCCTTGGAGCAGCTTCTATGTGAGAATCACTCAGTGAAACAGTGAAAACCGCACAGATTCTGATGGGAGTAGACAAGAATCACTTCTCCATTTACACTAGAATCTGGGAACTTAAAAAACAGGCTCCTCACTGCTCCCTATTCAATCCCCACAAGAATCACTCTTAGAATCAATTCTCATCTGCTCCCCTACCAGAATCAACTACAATCACTCCATCAAAGAATCAAGGAGTGGACGGTGGACCTCTATCAAACAGGCCCTCGACTATCAGGGAACACGACTCCCTACATAAAGTGAGTTTTTATTTTCTACAAAGCAAGGATAGGGGTTATGGACCATATGTCAAACCTCCAACAACACAGTTGATGAGGATAAACAGTGAGATCTCACTCAATAGTGGACTCATTTGCATTTCTAAATATAAGATATTATTGACAAGTCCAAAGTCATACAGATTATGGTTCCAGTGATTAGTAATGGCCATTGACCTAACAGAGTGGTAAACAGTGAGCTTTCCCACAATAGTGGTCTCAAATGAACTGAAATATAAGAATCATTAAAAAGCCTGGGTTGATACAGATTACAGTTTCCATTAAAAAATACAAGCAATAGAATAATTCTGAATGGAGCATATAGCTGCACCAACTGCAGAATCCTTCTTTAAGAAAAAGCACATGTAGTGGACTAATATACAGATCAAGATGCTACGGAGGATTATGGAATATTCTAATTAAGTCAACCATCACAAAAAATAAGTACACATCAGGGATCAGACAATTCAGCAGTTGCGAAAAAGGGGGAAAAAAAGAACAAGGATTAGGCTACAAAAAACAGAATACTTATATGCATGATCTAATACAATTGAAAGAAACTATACCTGTCATTTAGTATTAATGGAACATAACCATATACTATACTCCCTCTGTCCAGAAATGGTAGTCATATTTGACCAGAGGAAAAGTCATACAAATTAGATTCTAACCTCGATTTCTCATATATGTAGTCAATTGATAGAAAAATTAATATCATCTCAGAGGTACTTTGAATGCAAATCTATTGATGCAAGTTTTTATGCTCTAAACTTGCATATAATTTGACTAACTACTGATCAAAATTATAAACTTGGACTTTTCTTCTAGTCGAATACGACTATCGTTTCTGGACAGAGGGAGTCGTTTAGCGGTTTCAAATATCTCTCATGATATTGCGTTCTGGGTCGACAAAACATTTTGAGTGTAAGTATCACATAATATTTCTCCTAAACATAGCCATAGAGAATGAAAATGAAATTGAACAGAGAAATACGATGGGCAGCACTTACAGGACTACAGGAACAACAATGAGGAACTTCCTATTGCGAGTAAGCTGTTTGCCATTGTCCATTTGTTCCCACCAAGTCAATCCGTTGTACATTCCCTGGTCATCAGCAAAAGGTGTTCCTTTCTTCCAATGGAAAAAGTGGTATGTGATCTGAAAAATAGGATTCACATTCCAGATGGCAAGTGTTATTTGGACAAAGTTGCTTAGAGACATGTTTAACAGATAGTACAGGAAAATTCAAGAAACCAAACCCTGTACCAACAGTACCTAATATGTTCCCTTTGCTTTAGTTTCAATGAAGATAGGGAACATTAAAAACACATATAGGCTAACAAAGTGAGAGTCCTGAGATCAATTTGCAATGTTATTAATCCTATAATGAGGAATTCGTTATCTGAGGCAAAAACATACTAAAAGTGATATGTCAGAGTACATACTACTAGGCAAGCTAACAAAACATGTAGCAACATCATCGGTGCTGATATTCGTGTTATTTGGCCTTCAGACATTACAAATTTACGAACTATGCTTGTATACGATATGCTTTACCCGATTGATGTACACAAAAAAATATATGGTTCTGTTGTTAGCTATATGGTCACCAGAACTAACCAAACTTGAATGCTGAAGTATCCTGAAATTCATATAAGCTAGCAGCCAATGTTCAACTTTACGCGAATTTTGGTGAAGCAATTCTGCCAAGTGGACGCACCGAAACTAACTCCTATCTATATATTGGATGTCCTATCAGTCCAATTGAGGGAGCACGAAGCAAAGCTTTGTACGCAGATAGCATCAGCACATTAACGCCCGCGCTGGACGGACCGAAGCATTGTTTACAGCCTCTGGAGGGGTTCAGATCCATGATCAGAATTTCAGCAGCAAATGGGAACTCCGCACGCACGTACGAGGCGGGAGGGGACGGCTTGGGGCTTGAGAGGAATCGGAAGAGGCGGTTACCGCGAAGTGGAAGAGGTTGACGACGGTCCACGCGGTGCCAGGGGTGCAGCCGAAGACGGAGAGGACGAGGAGCCAGGAGAAGAAGACGATGAGGATGTAGGTCGTCCAGACGCCCGGGTACATGAACCACTCGGTGTTCTTGTTCAGATCCGCGGGCGGGAACGCCTGCACGTACAGCTTCGCCATCCCGGGGCTCCCGAGCAATCCCTAATCGCCGGCCCGCCGGCCTCGACGAACCCTTCCGCCCCCGGCGACGGGAGAACGGCAGGACACGGTGGGGGGACAGACGGGAGCAGCAACGAGCTGTGTGGTTGCGTGCTTGCGGTCCGCTGTGGCGGCTGCGGTGGCGGGATTTATAGGTGCGGGATCGGAGGGGACGAGGAGGGAGGGAGGGAGGGAGGTTGGAGCCGCGGCGTTCAAAGATGGGGGCGAAAAATTAACGAGGCGGTGAGAGGGACGGGTGAGATGGAGGAAGGAAGAGGACGGCGAACAGGAGCGGGCGCGTGGAGAGGAGACTGCCCAAGGAAGAAAACACGACGTCGTCACGGACGACTGGGTCAAAGATGGAGGGAGGCGACTGATTATGGGCTCTCGTGGGCCGGGCACGGTTTCGGCCTGTTTTAACGAGGAGAGATTTACTCGTATGGGCTTGAAAAAAAATGGCTCTTTTTTTATTTTTGAACTTAATCTTGAAATAAATTTTTATTAGTTCTACGGGCTTCCGTCTGTTTTCAGTAGTTAACGGTGTTAAATGAACAATAAAAAGACTGTTCTGCCCCTGGCGTAAAAAATTTGAAGAGTTTTGTTTGTTTGTTATATATTTGGAGTAATATTTAGCAATAAATTCATATATAATAGTAGCAAATATTTGGCTAAAAAATTGTAGAGTTTTGTTTGTATATTAGACTATCTCCAACAATCATCACCCAAAATACAAGACCTATTTGTCCTTTGGGTAGCGCTACAGGTAAAAGGTTCCATAACTATTTTTAATCTTCTCCAACAACAAGATCTAAAAGACAACACTCTCTGCAAATGTGTCTCGAGGAGAGAGGATACCCAAATTTGGGTTATGCCTCTCCTGATACCCAAAATGGGTTTTCTGTATAGGTACTCTGTTGGAGACTATAGTTATTGTGTTGGAGACCCATTTTAGATTTGGGTTCCCAAATAAGTCTCCTGTTGGAGACAGCCTTATGTGTGAATTTATTGCGTGGGGCCGAGGCTGGCACAGACGCATTGGTAATAGAATTTTTATATTTATAAATGTTTTATTGTAAATTCATCTTTCAAAAAAATAAATAGTCCCAACAGAAATTACAGAATTAATACACCCATGCTAATTCATATGTCCAAGTGAACGGATGTAATTTCTTTCTTGCTGTTAATTTTGACGTGCTTTAAAAATTTTAAAAAAAATCCATACGAGCTCGGATCAAGATTTTAGAGAACGATAGAACTACAACTTTATATTTTTATAAATTTTCGTTTTGAAACCATCTTGATTACCAAAAACTCAATATATGTCATTCTTAGAATCTAAACCTTATACTACATCTATTTTAAATTATAAGATATTTTGATTTTTTTAGATACATTATTTTTATTATATATCTCTACATATATGTCTAAGTACATAGTAAAAAGTATATATTACAAAAAAATCTTATCACTTGAAAAGGAGGGATCATTAACTGTTTCGAGTCGAAGGCCGTGGGCAGCGGATGTTTTGATTAAGGGATGTTTTGATTTTTCTATAACTTTTGTTATATACTTAAATATATATATTATGTCTCGTTATATAGCAAATGCTATGAATTAGAAACATCAAAACGCCTTATAATTTAGATTAGATAGTTGTGTCTAACTGTCAGGCCAGTCTCGGTAGTCGCCGAGGCCTAGTGTCATCAAGAATTCGAGTCTGCTCCCTCCTCTTCTGCCAGGCAAAGTTGTCAACCGCAGCCGGTTGATAGAGTCAAGAAGGGCCAGCCGCAAGCGACACTAAAAATATACGGCTTCGTTCCATAACGGTGGGACGGACTATGGAGACTAGTCTAGGTCAATTTCTGGACCGGTTCCTGGACTCTGACTGCCACCAGGATTCGGGCAATGCGTTGATATTCAGTACAGTGCAAATAAAACATTAGTCTAAACCACCGATGCATTCAAGTGGTAGTGAGAGCATCATCGTCTTCCTCCTCATGTCCCGGTCCTCACCACCAGTGGCCACGGGGGTGACAGATTCAGGTCTTGTTTATGGTTTGTTTGGCACATTAGTAAAGTTGTTTTTTTAGAAAATAGTTTTATGAGTAACTTTCTAGATGAAGCTGAGCTGTTTTGGATAAAGTGTTTGGTAAAATAACTTCACCAACTACTTCATGCATAGATGAGAGAGAGAAATGAGGGAGAGAGCTGCAATAAGGTACATTTTTTCAGCTTAATCCCAACTCATGTCTCTATGAGAGAAGAAAAACAGCTTCACCCATGAAGTTGTTTTAGAAATAAGTGTTTGGTATGTTGTGAGCTGTACCAAACATGCCCTTAGTTTCACACCTAAAATTTCTTTACCCTTCACATCGAATCTTCTAAATTGAACAGTTTGTCTATAAATCACGAGACAAATCTTTTAAACTTAATTAATTTATGATTAAATACTAATTATTAAATAAAATAAAATTACTATAGTAGTTAAAACTAAAAACTTTTTTTTTTTGATCAGAACTAAAAACTTTTTGGAACTACGAGAGAGGATTCCGGGCAGTACGTGGCCAGCGCTATGCCGCCATCTACTTCCGCCTCCCGCTTTCTTTCTTTTCTTGGGCCGGGTTTTGGACTGAATGTGACGCTAAGCCCACTAGGGGCGTAGTTGCCGAGTCTTCCCTAGGCGTTCAGCTTTTACGTTTGCACCAAATAATGTGTTGATATTGTTTTTTTGACACAATAACATAAGCAACCTCACACCAACTAAACAACATAATAAGCAACCTCACACCAGTGTCCAAATTACAAGCGAGAACATCAATGTTCCTAAACCCATTACATGAGAATCTGTACATCTTCTAACTGAATTTTCTTCAGACACCGCAATGTGTGTTTGCTACATCCTTATCAGTTGTCACTTCTATCAACACTTGAAGGCCATCACCAAGCACTAATCAGAGCTCCAAGCTTTATCCATTAACATTTGTTGAAATATGGTCTACAAGAATTATTTGTGGCAATTGCTATCTCCCAGCAAGGCCAACCGGAATTGATACAGGAGGTTGTTGGTGCTCCGCAAAAGATAGAATGCCATTGTTCATGACCTTAGTTAGCTGATCCGAAGATCGATTGAGGCTGTTCTGCTGCAGTAACTGAACAAGCGATAAAAATATATCCATTCTCGTCACGTTCTTGTTTGCCTGTAAAACCACCAACACACAAAGACTGTCAGCCGAGAACGCGCCATAAAAGTAAAAACATCCTAAAATAAGAGTTCCTTTACCTCAACAAGAAATCGAGCCATTATCTTTCCATCACGAAGTTCCATCAGTCCCTTCAATATTGTAAGTCCAAATCCACGTATGGTGTCAGCTATCTCTAGAAAAAATCCGCGTTCCTCACAAAGCATCTGTTAAATAGCAAATATATCACTTCAAACTTCTACAATGTGTGAAAAGAGCGCTAGGTCATCACCCATGATTTGGGAACCATACCTCGACAAGCATCTGACCAGGCGGTGCAAGATCCTCGACAATTATTGGACAAACCATAGTCTGCCCTGCAACCTCATAGGCCCATGTCGCACCTCCATTGCATCCACCACTTGGATCATCTTTCAACACAACTCCATTTGAGTTATCATTCAAGACAGCACCACTATCCTTGCTTATCATCTATATGAATGCAAATGTCAGCACAAGGAATACTAAGATGGAAGTTTCGGTTGTACAAGATTTAATTATATGCATACGCCAGCGCGACATACCTTTGGTTCATCGGCTTGCTTAATCTTTTCTGCATACTTTGTCACGCTTTGTAGAAAGAGCATATGCTTGATTGTTCGATCCAACAAAGCATCAATGCTACACTGTTGTGCAGAAGCAAATATAAAAACTCAGCCACAAACCACCAGCTTAAACACAGAGAAAGATGGTGTGGTCAATTCTTACCTTTGCACTATTTGGGACTATCTCACGTAACTCCTTTACGCGCTCTTGTATCTGTTGCCGGTCCTTTGGTCTTGGCCGTGTACTTTCACCTGGCCTAGATCTTTTCTTAACAACCTTCTCTCCTTCATGCTTCTTTACCTGGCTGACCTTGGAATGTGCAGTGTTCAAACTGCCACAATCATCCATAGATAAATTCTGCAGTGACACTGGGGTTTCCTTTGATGATCCAATCGGAACATTTTCGGATGTACAGCTACTGGAAGGGAGTATCAATGGTGGTACTTGTGCCTTGCACACTGAAAATGAATCTTGAAGGTTGTACCTTGGCAAATGACAGCCCGAGACAAAACCAGCTAATGGTTCAGTGTTATCCATAGCTGGGCCAACATTGCTGTCAAAGCCAAGCAGCTCCTCAAAGAAAGATTCTGAAAACAACCCTCTCTCTTCAACTGACAATGGATCACTACTCGCCTGTCCTGAAACAGAGTTCATGGCAGTAGCACTCAGATGTGAAGTGTTTCCTGCTAGTAGGGCAGTGTCATCCCACCAATCATTCATGACTGGATCAAATGCTGTACTTTCAATAAAGCCATTATTTTTATTGACTCCTTTTATGACTGGTTTTGTTGTCCCTGTGGCGGTTTCTCCCCATATTTCGTTCGGCAATTCATGGAGCTCACAAGCACGAGTAGATCCAGCAGTACCAACCTCTTGGATCACATTATTCTGAACAAATGGAGTGTCATTGTCAAACAAAGTGGATTTCTGCTCAGCATCTGTAGAAACTATTGATGAGTGCGAATCCAGGAAGCTTGATGATTTTTCACTTTGAAGGCAGTATCGTAGCTTGTTAGGTGTGCATGACAGCCCGTGCTCTATTCTTTGAAGATTGGTCAAATTTGAAAAACTTGTAGCTGCACTTGCCCAACTAGAATCAGGCTGTTTAGCGGATTTGAATTGTTGAGCACTTTCTGAAATAATATTGTGCAGCAAATTGCTGTCACTTTGAAATACTTTAAGAGTACTTATTGACTTGGAGTTCACTGGCATGGCCACTATGTGAGGATTCAGACCACTGAAACTTTTATTGGATGTGTAACCATTAAAACAATGCAGAGAGTGATTATTTGAAGTAATTGCAAAGTTCTTCAGAGAATCTACGGATATTGCGTTCTCCAGCCTTGAGTTTTCTGGTCCAGCCTTAATACGTACAAGACCCTCTGTAGAGCTTGGAGAATCGACTTGAAATTGTGGATTGTACAAGAAAGCATCTTTCTGAGCATCTTTGGATGAAGGAGGCCATGAAAGACTTTCCATCAGAAATGTTGCACCTTTAACTTGATCCAGAAACTCTAAGCTTTCAGAAACCTGTAAATGTAAAATTTTGAGTAATGCGCATTATGATTCCCTAGTTAAAAATAAAAAAAATTGTGTTCACACTGCAGATATGATCACACATTATAATTTTCTTTTGAGTAATCATGAGAATGTATGCACATTATGATCACACGGTTTCTTAATGATTTCCTAGTGCAGACTGCAGACAAGACAACATTTTCTCACAATGTGCACTTTCAGAAATTTTGATTATTCATTGTGAAACCATGATTTAAAGTGCAATTTCTCGAGATCTGCTATGAATCTAAAGATAGCATCTTAAGGGAAATTCGTACAAAATTGTTCTTGTAAGAACCAAAATGAAGACATCATGATCATGGGTAGTCTTTTCTGCTAGAATCATAAGAAAGTTGCTTTCAAAAACTAGAATGCTAACCTTTTGCATGGAACCGAACTGTGCCACACCAAACGCAGGCATAGGTACAACTGCAATAGTCTGTAGAAGATGTGTACTTTTCAGTAATTGGTCAATACTTTTGTAATATTTTAAGTAATGAACTGGTTTCTGCTCTAAGTTTGTATAGAGCAAACTGTTTATGTTTACAAGGCAAAAGAAATAGAGCAAAAACCTTTATTCCGCTTAGGAACTGATGTTGCCACCAAGTATAACCCTACAAGAAGGTAACCCTCCTCTGTTAGAACAAGGAAACTTCTTACTTTGTCAAGGCGTTTTCAACATATAAAATCTTTAAGGAAAATGGTTATCTTTTCTGCTTATACGTAATATTTTCTTTTGTTTTTCCACATGCTTTTTAGAGTTCTCGCATGTGGGGGTATTAGTTATAATAATATATACTAGTAAAAACTGCAGTCAGAAGAGAACCTAATCAAGGGAGAACCAAAGGAAATATGCACCTGACATAAACCTAGGTTATCTGCATCGCTTATCTGAGAGAAACTGAAGGGGATGTCATCAGAAATCCATTGGAACTCCCCACTTATTAGAGCCCTTCCTATGAGGCTGCAATAAAAAGGTGTGATATTGTCAATATGCAGTTGTAACTTTGGAAGTACATCCTCAGTAGAGGAGAGAACATTCAAATACCATTCAAAAAAAATCTAGACAAAATAATTGCCCTGAATGATGCAACAGGAAAAAATGTCCAAATAAACCTGGGTTTGCACTATTCAAATTATGCTTAAAAAAGCATATAAAGTTGCAGGCACCAAGATATATCAACCAAGAAGATTCGCAAAAGATCAAAATCAAGCATGGAAAAATAATTGCCATACCCTTCTCCGACGACATGGACCTGATTGACCATCTTCTCAACCACTTTTGTTGCTTCATCTTCACAGTGGCATTCTCCTACAGTAAGCAACCTAATATGCCAAACCAAGCATCACTGCATCAGTAAACAACTCGCAGATAAACATGACAATAAACGAGGGGAAAAAAGAAAGAAAGAAAGTGATTGATCATGGACAACTTTTACCTACCGATGTGCCAAAAAAGAAACATATATATTATATACAAAAGAGGAGACAATCTTTCTGTCATTATTTTTAATGGAGTTCAGAGTCCTTGTGTAGGAAAGAAACCGTTTACAGAGCAGAGGATTTCAATTCAGCTCGTACAGTTGTAAGCGCTGCAACGAGTAGGTTTGAAGCTGACAGGCGGATGTATTGATAAGGGAGGAAGATGCGTGTCATCTCTGCTAACCAAAGCAAGAACGAGCAGAGACAGAGAGGCAGTGGAGTTCAGATAGATTTCCCTTGTTCCATCTCTTGAAGGAAACTGAAAAACGGATCCATTCTAGTACAAAACTAAACTGCTGTGTGCTGGTTTGAGAATTGAGATCCCAATGCGCACTTCGCAGGCTGTATCGTCAGCTCGTAACGCATAAGTTTGGGTACTCGTTATTCAGACCAACGAAAGGAAAACAGGAAATAAAAAAAAACACAGCACTACTGTCTCTAGTACTGCTATACATATAGTATCACGAAAAAAAGCTAGCATAGCAGCATACACAAATGCTGCAGCAGTTGATTCCTCAAAAACAAATGCTGCAGCACTTGCAAACAAAACGAAACTGGGTATGCTTCTCTCTCTCGGTCTCTCCCTCCTCCCGTCTCCGTACCCAGCAATCCACCGAAAAGCAGGGAGTGCAGTGCAGATCTACTGTCACTCACCGTGGGTCGCGACGGTCGGGGCGCCAGATCGCGCCGTAGGACCAGCCCCCGGCGCGGCAGAGGGCTTCCAGCGCCCCCGCCATCGAGGCAAGCAGCAAGACACACCACCGGTCGTCTCGAACTCGAAGCAACAGCAAAGCGGCTAGTATAGCAGTAATCTGCGGGGAGTGCAAGGGTTTAAGCGCGGAGCCGCGCGGCGCGATAAATAAGCTGGAGCGATGGGCTGGACGAGCCGCGAGGTGGGACGTGCGAAGCCTGGGAGGCGCTGTGCGCCTGTGCCGCAGCTCTTTAACGAGTAGTGGAGGCGTGGGGCAGAGTCACAGGATCCCGCGGGGCTACGGCGCTCGGCCCGGGTGAGCCGGTGAGGATGAGGATAGCGAGCGAGCGAGCGGGCGGGTAGGTCTGGTCGTTTTCCCGTGTTTTTCGGGGGTAAATCGCCAGCCAGCCCGAACGGAGTAGGACGGTGCCGCCGTGCCGGCCAGTGCGCTTCCGTTCGGCTGGCCACGACTGATCGACTGCCCTGTTCCCTCTGACCCTCTCCGTATAGAGCGTTTCAGGTGCGATCCACTACTACTTTATGTATCGAGATCGTGAGACACTACTTTATGTATCGAGATCGTGAGAATGCTCCTTGACTCCTTGCGAACTATGTTCATTTGATTGATAAGTCATGAAAGAAAGTATTGTTAGCTGATTTATTATGAGAGGAAAACATTGCTGAATGACTGACAGATTCGGCTGATAAGTCCAAACAAACAATCATCGCGACAGGCCGCTCAGATTTCGACCACGAAACTCTGACGAAATTAGTTCAATTTACACATTTCAATCACAATTTCACAAGTTCTTGCCAGTCCCCTTCGTTATTGTTGTGTGGTTATAGTAGACTGAATGTGTTGCTCTGTTTGCTTCCATGGTTGAAAGTATTGTTCGCTGATTTGTTGTGAGAAAAAAATATTTTTAAATAATTAGCAGATTTAGAAGATAAGCTTAAACGAACAGGTTGCAGATCTCGGTAGCTTAATTGAATGATGATTAAAATGGGGAAGAGCTTTTTTTTTTCTCTCTCTGAAAAGGACAGGTCACTGATGTACTATAGAATTATCAGTACAGTATGTGCTTATTTACACCCTACTGCCGGTAGTCGGCAACTTTTCCAAAAGAACGCTGAGTTGATTTCGACAGTCCACCTTGTGTCTCTTTCAGTTTTTTCTTCTAAGATCCAGATCGATAGACCTATATCCATCTTTTAGTTTGTATATGCGGTTTATAATTCCAAATTTTCAATGGTATTTGGTTATTTAATTTACCTGTGTCTAAGCACGTAGCTGCAATTAGTCATGATCACCGGCGTCATTTTCGTCGCCCACACACTCAAAGAGATCTGGAATGGATCATGCAAGTATAGTACGGATTAAGTTGGCATCAACCAGTGGTTAGTGCTAGCCATAGAGACCAAAATTAATGTCCAATACTGCACCATGACGCGTACCTGAGATCAACATGTGGCAAGCAGGTTTCTATCGGCTCCATGAAGATTAAGTAACGTGTGGTAAAGCCGGCAAAATAGGAACTGACAGATAATTTATAAGTATGTACTCAATCCATCCCAAATTGTAAGTCGTTTGACTTTTTTAATATCAAGTTTGACCACTCGTCTTATTCAAAGTTTTGTACAAAATATCGTTTTTTTGTTGTGTATTGGTTTACTAATAAAAGTTCTTCAAGAATGACTTAAATTTGACTATATTTTCATAAATTTTTTGAATAAGACGAGTGGTCAAACTTGGAGTAAAAAAAGTCAAACGACTTACAATTTGGGATGGAGGGAGTAGACATTAATTAAGGCCTTGTTTAGATAAAAAAAAGTTTTGGATTTTGATACTGTACCATTTTCGTTTGTATTTGACAAACATTGTTTAATTATAGAGTAACTAGATTTAAAAGATTCGTTTCATGATTTACAGACAAACTGTATAATTAATTTTTATTTTTATCTATATTTAATATAATGCTTCATGCATGTGCCGTAAGATTCGATGTGACGAAAAATCTTAAAAAGTTTTTGGTTTTTGAGGTGAAGAACTAAGCTCAACAACAAGCGAATATACAAGCATAATGTCTTGTCTCATCTGTACAATGGAATGATGGATAGATAAAAGTAACCGAAACAAGAACATGCATGCTTTATTTTGCATGAGAGATTATTACGGCATTTATTTTTGTTCCTCCTATAATTTTTAGACAAATGGAGATTACATGCTCTTGATTGTCATCGTCATATACTTCCTCCGTTCCTTTTAAGGGTCATTGTCATATATCGAGAAGTCAAACCTATTTAACTTTGACCAAACATATAACAAATTAATAGTATCTTTGATGGTTAATAGGTATCCTTAGATTACTCACTGAATATATTTTATAATATACTTATTTAGAGATACACATGTTACTTATGTTTTTTTATAAATCTAATCAAATTTAATAAAATTTTGTCTGAGAGATTATTATGCCATTTAATTTCGTCCCACTTAGAATTTCACAGACATCTATAACTCTTATAAAGTTAAACCCCACTAGATGAATTCTCTCTTCATGCAAGGTATCTGCATCATTCTCCACTAAGTGACCCACTAAATATGTTATCTCTTCATGCAAGATGTCCACATCATTCCCCACTAAGTCCATGTCATTTCATATTAATTATAAAAAATAACCATGTCATCTATATCATGTGAAATACTTTAAATCTTTAATATATTCGCATACAAGTCATGTACATACACTATTTGTTTCATCACCAATTAATTCCTCTATAATGTAACCAAATATTAATTTTTGTTTTATTGGCTTAGCAATTTTACTAGATCTAATACAATAAAATACATACAAGTCAAATTCATATTTGTACATACATAATAGACTACATACCATATAGTAATACTATGTATATAATAATTTATTTTAAAAAAAAATTCTACAGCAACGCGCAGGGAATTCACCTAGTATATATGGAGCATGTACCACGTACTGTTTTGGACTATATATATGCATGAAACGGTATATCTACGTAGTTTTTTTATGCTATATATACGCACTCTCCGTTTTACAAAGGGTGTTATTTCCATTATCTAAGAAATCAAATAATTTTTATTTTAATCAAATATACATATATGAGATTATTAATATTTATGATATATAATAAATTTTATTAAATTAATCATTAAATATATTTTTATAAGAAAATTTTTAGAGATATAAATATTGCTAATATTTTAGATAAATTCAGTTAAACTTAAGAAAGTTTGACATATATAAAATCCTAAGGGCATATACAACGGGTCTACTGAGCTTGTCTCTACGGAGTAAATTTTATAGAAAACACCCCGCCGACACCAGGAGACGGGGTTGGTGTCGTCTCGCGAAGCGACGATGTGGGCGTGTGCTCCCTGGTTGAAGCGCCGACCGCGAGCAGCGTTGTACAGACTGCATCGTCTCCAGATGAAGGCGCGAGATCCAGATATGGTTGGCGCGATTTTGCTTGTTGTTGGGCGCGGTAGGAGGGGAGGAGGGATGTGGAGGCGTGGAGCGTGTGGCCATCGACGGCGAGGACACCGCGCGCGGCCAGGGCCGGGGCAACTAGTCGGCGGCGGCGGCAGTCCGCTCGGGCTCCCATCTGGCATCGCGCCGTCCTCGGCGACCTCAACTTCATGCACGCCGTGCTGCTTCTTCTGTCGTCTGTTCCTGCCGACATCCACAGCCAAGCACATAAAAACCATTCCTCTCGCGCGTCAGCCTGACCATAGGTCGTCAGCATCCGTGTCGCAAATGTACAGGCCAACGGCTAGCTTCTCCTTCCGTTGTCTTTGTGTGTGTGTGCAATTGTTCATTTAGTCTGTTGTTGGTTCTGGCCATTGGAAACTTGTTTGATCTCATATCTTGCACTGATGACTGATGACGGATGACTGTTGTTTAGTTATGGTTTTCTGCAAACATTGGTAGAATCTGAAGGTTCCCTTGATCTGAGCTGATGCTATGAAATTGGCTATTGATCCATTATATATTTAGTCAGCTAAGCTTACTGCTATTTTGCTGAAAACCTGTGTGCACTGATTATGGCCACTAATATTTTCTGAATGTGACAGATCCTATGTGATGCCATTTTCTGAATGTGCTGGAATAATTATTATATTGGTGGTTCCTAAAAAAATATTATAATCATGTTGCTCTTATTTATTCTTGATATATTTTCTATCAAATAGCCATATAATGGTATAAAAAAATGTGTTTATATAGTTGATCCTAACTACATGCAAAACATTAAATAACTTAGAGACGGACCTCGTTTGTGGATTGTATGATTTGTCTTTATATCTGTCTGTATAATAGATTCAAGGCGCTTAGAGATTGAACTCCGTCAGTGGGTTGTACATGCCCTAAGCGACTTTCAGTTTGGGAGTTGGGCCCAAGGGGAGTGCAATCGTTTTTGGACATGCAGTATTTGCTGCATGTATTACAACATTGACGTCCTGTCTACAATGACTACAATATAACACATGTGTCTAGCTAGGACAAAGTACATATATAGCGCGCACAACAGCATCATTTCATACAGCAAATGCCTGCATGTTGTCTATATATAGGACATGAGCACATTGCATCCACTACCTCAAAAAATCCCCACTGTGGCAATGCAAATACCACGTATTTGTAGGAATCTTGACTAAGATGACGGCTTTAGGAGTAGCTCGTAAATCGTAACGAATGCGCATTCCTACAAATCGTTATAAGTACGGCATAACTAAAGAACCGCTTAAACAAAGTGCGTGGTAACTGTCCCCAATCCAACAAAACACATATGTTCTTCCTTTGTTTAAGGTGAAAAGAGGGTTTTCGCCGATTTCATTAAGGTCCCGCGTTTAGATGCGCATGTATATATCTTAATCCACAAGTATTGCGTGCATCTAAACAAGATGTAAAGTGAAATTAAGCAGGTTTAATTACAGATTTAAGCTTAGTACTCCATGTAAGCATCAGTTAGCACCCACCGTGTTTTGCTATATACGGAGTATATATATAGTATGACCCATGCATGTCAGCAAAAACCTACTACACATGGCGATATGATTCATAAAGTTTGCCAGAAGAATAAGAATTATTGTTCTTCATCTCGCTGTTCCCTGGTCTACATGAGAGCTGGACCACCAAAGTTTTACAGTAGTACACTGTTGCTCCAAATCCAATGATAAGTTTGGCCACCTACGAGGCTACGACAGAGAGGCTGCTATCAGGCTACCAAGAGAATATTTCTAGGGTTCCCTTCCTTCCCCTGCTTTTGAGGTGATATATGCCTGCGACTTCATGATTGTCCTCCACGCATACCCTAACCATTCCACCATCATCATCTTGCTAGTTGGTTGGTAAGGCAAGAGGGAAACGATAGGAGAGAGGACGATGCAAATCTCCTTTTCCAGCAAGCGTCACTAAGGCCTTGTTTAGTTTGAGAAAAATTTTGGATTTCGCTACTGTAGCACTTTCATTTGTTTGTGGCAAATATTATCCAATCATAGACTAACTAGGATCAAAAGATTCGTCTCGCGATTTACAGGTAAACTGTGTAATTAGTTTTTATTTTCGTCTATATTTAATGTTTCATGCATGTGCCGCAAGATTCGATGTGACGGGGAATCTTCAAAATTTTTGAGAACTAAACAAGGCCTAAGCGTGCTGACAGGAGAGAGAGGAAAAGTGCGGAGGGACACATAGGTTGAGAGAGGGATAGGGGCTGCTGGATTTGGAGACTTGAAATTATAATTTAAGAGGACATAGAAAATGGGAGTCTAAGTAAAGGTGGGTTGGAGTTGATTTTTTTTATCAAGTCCATAGATTTGGAATAGGGATTTATTTAGGAGGTGGGCTGGACTTGCTTTAATTAAGCTCAAAAGATTTTATCTTATAATTTATAGATAAAGTATATAATTAGTTTTTATTTTTATCTATATTTAATGCTTTATATATGTACCGTAAAATTTAATCTGACAGAAGAATCTTAAAAGTTTTTGGTTTTTTTTTAACTAAGGTCTTGTTCAGTTCGCAAAAAATTTTGGATATCGATACTGTAGCATTTTCATTTTTATTTGACAAATATTGTCCAATCATAGAATAACTAGGCCTAAAAGATTCGTCTCGTGATTTACAGATGAACTGTATAATTAATTTTTGTTTTTATATATATTTAATACACTATATATATATGCCACAAGATTCGATGTAATGGAAAATCTTGAAAGTTTTTGGAAGTAAATCCCTATCATATGTCCGACAACGACCGAACTGACGCGTACAGCAAGCTGACAAAACGCGCCGCAATTACCTGCAACCGTAACCGGCGCGTCGCCGTCAATCACAGGCAACCCACAGTAGCCCACACGGCAAATTGAGCGATCGTCCGATCGATATGTACTGTATGCATGGGTCGACGACCCTTTTTGGGTGGCGGGTATGAGGCCCCGTTTAGTTCTCCATCCGAAATTTTTTCGTCCATATCATCGAATCTTTAGACATATATATGAAACATTAAATGTATATAAAAAAATAAACTAATTACACAGTTTGATTAAAAAAATATGAGACGAATCTTTTAAGCCTAGTTACTCTATGATTAGCCTTAAGTGCTACAGTAACTCACATGTGCTAATGATAGATTAATTATGCTTAATAAATTTGTCTTGTAGTTTCCTGATGAGCTATGTAATTTGTTTTTTTATTAGTTTCTAAAACCCCCACATCCTTCCGACACATCCGATGTGACACCCAAAAAATTTTCATCTCCAATGGCCTGAGTCGCACAGCAGCGCCCTGGAGATAACGTAATCAGCGTTGGTGTGCACCCGTGTTTAGACTAGAGATAAAAAAATTTTGGATGTTACATCGGATGTGTCGGAAGCATGTCATGAGGGGTTTTTAGAAATTAATAAAAAAAATAAATTACATAGCTCGTCAGGAAACTGCAAAACAAATCTATTAAGCATAATTAATCTATCATTAGCACATATGGATTACTATAGCACTTAAGGCTAATCATGGAGTAACTAGGCTTAAAAGATTCGTCTCGTGATTTTCAACCAAACTGTGTAATTAGTTTATTTTTTTACGTACATTTAATGTTTCATGCATGTCTCCAAATATTCGATAGGATGGATGAAAAAATTTTGGAGAACTAAACAGATAGCTGGCCGGGGCTGGGCTCGCTAGCCTAGCTAGGTATGTTCAAGCATGTCGGCTGTACGTCGATTGCATCCAAAGACCAGCAGCGGCCGCGAGAAAGACGGGCGGCCGGCGGCCGCGCTGACGCTAGCTGATCCGGGCCGGCGGTCCGCTCGCGCTGGACAATAGCGTATGGACTGCACTACAGAGAGAGAGAGAGAGAGAGAGAGAGAGAGAGAGAGAGAGAGAGAGAGAGAGAGAGAGAGAGAGAGAGAGAGAGAGAGAGAGAGAGAGAGAGGGGAGGTTCCATTCCATGGAGATGGCTACTTCCAGTACGCGCTCGGGCTCCGCGTCGCGACGCGGACCTGCTGGCTGGGTCAGCTCGGCCGGGCGCGCGTACATCTCGCTCGTCGTGCTCGTTTGGATTGGGCTGCCGCGCGCTTATTCATACATGGCGTCATGGTGATGAACTGAAAGCGACGTAGGCCTTGTTTAGTTCCTCGACGAAACAATTTCGTAGCACTTTCGTTTGTTTGTGGTAATTATTGTTCAACCATAGACTAACTAGGTTCAAAAGATTCGTCTCGTCAATTTCGACCAAACTGTGTAATTAGTCTTTATTTTCATCTATATTTAATACTCTATGCATACGTTTAAAGATTTGATGTGACGAGAATCTTAAAAAATTTTGGTTTCTCGGTGGAAGTAAACAAGGCCGTAGTAATACTAGTCTAGTGGCGAACGAGTAGAAGTAGAAAGTGGAATGGTGAGCATGTACATGCTGCATTGCATTATTGCCAGTGGAACAGTGCAAGTGATAACTGATGATGTTGTTTCTGTCTTTGGCTGACGGCTGGGGCATAGGATAGCAGAGACATACCACTTGTCTCAGCCCGGAGCAGCCTCGGACGCACAGTGGGTGGGGGGCTAGGGATTTTTTCACCGTTTGTCTGGCTGTGAGGGTGGGGACGGGACGGGACTGCTCACGGTCTTGGAGCGCTAGTGCTAGCTGCGCAGTGGCTCCACGCCTCCACGGCCGGACCACGGGCCACCAACGAACGCTGCGTGAAAAGAAAAAAAAGGCAGCAAGCAACAGGGACGTGGCGAGGCCTTTTGGCCGGACTGGCTGCCCAGGCATTGTGCACTGACCTGACTGGACCACCCCCACCAAAATGGAATTGGTGTCCTGAATATTCCTCGGAGTACATGGCTACATGTGCATCAGACGCGTGCTGTGTTGCTGCTGGTGGTGCTGGGTTTCGTTTTTACGTTAGTATAGATCGATCGCTTCCAGTGTGTTTTGATCCCGGGCTCCGTTCGAGCTAGGTTACGATGATGCGACGACGTCGTACTCCGTACTCCTCCTCCTCTATTGCATTGCATTCAGCGTGGGTAGCGTGGTCCTCCATCCCCCATGCAGTGCAGCCAGCGCGGCCATGCAACCGGCCGAACCCCGATCCGACCGTCGCACCATACCCGCGACCCACCGGCACCTCGGTTTCCTCGCCACAGACACCTCACATGGCTAGACTAGAGCAGCCCATCACCGGCCGGCCGCCGCACTGTGTTGCCTCCGCTGGCCGCTGCCCGCCTGCCTCGCCTCGTTCGGCGCGCCCGGCCGTCCCCGGCGCCTGTCGGCCACCTGCCGCCCACGCTGGCCCATCCGCGCGGTGGCATGCACGGCCGGCCAACACGTACCCGCGCCCATCATTTCCGCATTTCCTCGGGTGTGGTGCGATAGATCCGCGTGCATTCCGGCGCCTGTTGCTGGTGCGTTCCCGTTCCGGGGCGCTGGGCTGTTCTGTTCACTTCCCTCTCCTCTCGTCCACTCCCCGCGCGCGCATCCTTTTCCTCTCTCTCGTTTGGCTGGAGCTGGACCGCTGGTGCGTGAGCGAGCCGCCGGCTGCATCATGGCAGTTGCGGCGCGCCCTCCACTCCACGCCTTCTCGATCGGTACTTCTCGGTGGTTGGCGCATGGCGCTTGGCTTTGCTCCGTTACGTCGGTATCGGCGGTGCTGTGGCCCGTTCAACGTTACGGACGAAATGAGTACGTGTCTCCGCGAACTGTTTGGACAAATCTTTTTTCGAGTTCCACGACATGCCAGAGGAGAAACGATACAGAGTGCATTGTACGTAGTCCAGCTTAGGAGTACACATGCATGTACTGATGGACCTAAAATGAATGTGCATCCACGTTACCTGTACTCGTACTTGAGGTTTTGGAGCCATGCGCGCCCTGCTCTATCGCTGTTGTTTAGATCTTTGGAGATCGTTTCATCAACGTCTCAACGATCTTCAAAGGCTGTTGTCAAAAAAATCTTCAAAGGCCCGACGAAGTAGTGACGAATTCGCGCCCGCTGTTCCCTCGTAACATCCGTTTTCCTCCTAGAAACAAGCCGCTGCTAGAGGCCCAGGAACACTCGTGCAATGCAGCCATAAGCCCAATGTGGCAATGCAGGCCCAATGATTATTTCGTGAGCTTTTGCAGATGTAAAGCGCAGTGGAGTTCCCCACGTAACGTAAGCTTTCTCAAACGAGGCAATAAAACGAAGGTGAATACTGAGGCCCCTGAGCAATAGGCCTTATATACCAAAAAGAAAACCGCCTTTTAGCTCCGGGCATAAATTGGCTTTCTTTTCTCTAGCCTCCTCTTCTCCATGGCACCATGGTTTAAGCATGGCATGACCCCATTTATCCTACTCGTCTTCCTCGTCTGATGTCTCCTCACCGTCACACATCCACAGTCATCTCCTTCCATCACACACCAAAATGCTACTGTGATATGTCTATCTCGACATTGGCCCATCTGTTGTCCTTCATCGCCTAGGCCAGCCGTGTCACCCCCACTCTTTCCTCAGTAGCCCATGTCTACCACCCGCTGTGCTTCTACCTTTAGATTCTCCAGATTCCTTCTAGAGGCCGTCGACTTCAAACTAACCCCTAGACCCTAAACTCTGAACACTAACCCCGCAATAGTCGTTGCTAGAGTTGAGATGATAAGAAGATCTTTTTCTTGTTGTTTTTCATCATCTCAACAAATAGTTGCTTTTTCAAACAATAAATGGCATACCTAGAGGGGATCGCTGGAGCTGCGAGGTGGGCAAGGGGATGGGTTGTTAGTTCAAAGCCTAATGAAACCTCATATATCCTTATCCCTCATATTCTAGTTTAAGTGCATATTTGCTTGTCTCCCACGAAAGCTTGTCTAGCACCAGAGTTGCTCCCGGGTGTGGGGGTATAAACCCCTATACCCTTACGGCTAGACTTCAGCCAGGAAGCTTGGCCCACTACGAGACGAGTTCAAAGCTTGATCCGACAGCCCGAGTTTCGCGCAAGGAAACAAGACGTGGAGATCAAGCAGGATTCTAGTCGGTTAGAATAGGAATTGATATCGAATTATCTATGACAATTGTAACCGACTAGGATTAGTTTCTAGATCTGTAACCCTGCCCTCCAGACTATATAAGGAGGGGCAAGGGACCCCCATAGGACATCATATTCTCTCAACACAATCCAATACAACCAGACGCAGGACGTAGGTATTACGCCAACTCGGCGGCCGAACCTGGATAAAAAGCTTGTCCGTGTCTTGCGTCACCATCGAGTTCGTAGTTTGCGCACCGTCTACCGATAAACTACTACCGTGGGTATACCCCAAGGTAGACTGCCGACCAGCTTTCGTCGACAGTGGCGCGCCAGGTAGGGGGTGTGCGTGCAACTTTTCCGGCGAACAAGATGGTCACGATCCCAGCTTCCGCGACCGTGCCCGAAGGCCTCACGTTCACCGTCGGCCAGATCACGTGGACGACGTGCAGCGGCGGTTTCGCGACCACGGTTCCGAAAGAGATCCAGATCCAATCTGAGATCACGCCGTCTCCGACCACACGCATGACGGCACCAAGCTCCCGACCACCGTTCCCGCTCTACAAGGGAAAGGAGATCGACTGCTCGGACCTCCTCCAAGCGCTCGATCGCGCTGACTCCAAGCTATTCGAAGCTTCCCAACTAATAGATGGAGTTCTGCGCCGGCCCGACCAAGCTGCTCGAGCGGATTTTTCGAAATTCCGCCGGCCAACTCGTGTCGCCACACACGAACGGCTGGGAACGTCCCTGACGATAACCTCAACCCCCTCAGGACGATCCGTCGAGCTCAAAAAGGAAGACTATCCCTGCGGCCTGAACAACTCGGCCTCTGTTTACTCACAGCATGTCCAATCCGTTTTCAGCAAAGCGGGCTGGTCGCCGACAAGGAACAATCGTCACCATGTCAACATGGTGACCATCCGAGAGCTACGGGACGGCCAGGTTTCCAGCACCAACTCAAGCACCGGCTCCGTTCCCACCGAGGTTGTGAACACCGAAGACGAGGACTACAACCTGGATTTTCCTTCACACCCTCCGGGTTTCGACCGATTCCCGATATTCCCCCCCCAGCGAGGGGATATTGTATTCAATGTCAGCGCCGACGAACTGGCTGTTGACGGAGAAACAGACGACCAGAGGCAACTCCGCGAACAGCGTAACGCCGAGCGCGCCCGACGGCGTGCGGACGAGCAACAACAGACGCCACCAGGTAACCTCAACGATGCCTTTGACATGGTTGGGGACCAGCCGGTCTACAAAACGCCAAGCGCCAACGTGGCTGTCGCCATGGCCAACCTGGATCGGCTTCCTGACACCCCCGAATGCCAGGGAGTCCGGACCAGTATCCGAGCACACCTGATCGCCGCAATGGGACAGACAGCCACTCTGCTCAAGAGAGTCCAAGACGTCTCTCATACGGAAGCCGCCTCCGACCAGACTCATCGTAGCCGGGCCTCACCCAGCAGGCGTCGCCGCAGCCGCTCCCCCGACAACCGTCGAGGGGACTCACGGCGCGATGATGGTGGTCGGGACGCCGATGGCCGCCGCCAGCGGGACCGCGTACGCGGCCAAGAAGAAGAAGATCAACACAGGGATCTCCGCCACAACATCCCTCCCAAAGATGCCCGGGACCGCATCAACAGGCGCGCCGCAGAGAGAGCAGTCCACGAAAACCTGCGCCGCATCGAGTACGACGCGACCCACGGTCCTCCGGGCCTAAGGCAGTTCTCCTCACACCTCCGCCAGGTCGTGTGGCCCCGCAATTTCAAGCTCGAAAAACTTAAAAAATACGACGGCAAGGAAAATCCAGAGAACTGGATCACTCTCTATGAAATCGCCGTCCGATCAGCGGCAGGAGATGAGCACGTCATGGCTAATTACTTCCCCGTAGTCCTCGACCAGGCTGGTCATCAGTGGCTTCTCGGCTTGCCCGAGGACTCCTTCGACTCTTGGGAAGAGCTACGACAGGCTTTCATCGACAATTTCATCGCCACATGCGAGCAGCCCGGAAACAAGTATGACCTTGAAAGGATAAGAGACAGGAAGAATGAACCTCTGCGCGATTACATCCGACGATTCTCGGATATGCGCCTCAAAATCCCGAAGATTTCTCATGACGAGGCCATATCAGCCTTTATCAAGGGTTTGCGTTTCCATGAAGCGCTGAGGAACAAGCTGTTGCGTAAGCGCCCATCAACGGTAGCAGAACTCCTCGCCACGGCTAAAAATTACGCCGATGCTGATGACACAGAAAAACTAATCCGAGACGATGCGAGAGGCCCCGACCAGCCCTCCCGGCGAGATGACGGTCGTGGTCGCTACGACAACAGAAATCACCGCCGCTCCGACAACCGCGATCACCGAGAGGGTTGGGATCGGCGGCGCGACGGCCGCGACGACTTCAGAGGAAAGCGCCCTCGCGAATACGACCACGAAGTAAACACGGTCAAACGTCCCAATGGACGACGGGACTACCAAGACGACTACAATAAAACGTTGAAGGGACCGTGCCAGCTACACCCAAAGTCTAACCATACCATGGAAGAGTGCCGCGTCCTCAAAAGTATCTATACACGGCGGGCCGCCCAAGAAGACACCGCCAAGAAAAGTAACAAACGCGACGGGCACGACCACGAAGATGAGGATGAGGACCAAGACAGGGACCCCCGACACCAATACGTTAGCCCCACCGACGTGGTCCACTCCATTTTCGGGGGCAAGGTCTCCACTGAGTCCAAGCGAGAAAGAAAGCTGTTAAAGAGAGCCTGCCTCAACATAGACAGCACGGACGAGCTGATCGCGGATCCGAAATTTCCCGCCTGGTCCCACAGGGAGATCGCGTTCAGCAGGAAGGACCAGTGGGCCGCTATCCCAGAGCCGGGTCGTTTCCCACTGATTCTTGATCCTTGCATCAATAGCATCAGATTCGAGCGCGTGCTCGTGGACGGGGGAAGCTCCATCGACATCCTCTTCCGCAACAGCCTGCCCGCCCTCAAGGTATCACCGGCACAACTAAAACCTTACGACGCCCAATTCTGGGGGGTTTTGCCAGGTCAAAGTTCGGTGCCCCTCGGACAGATAACATTGCCTGTTCAATTCGGCACACCCGATCACTTCCGGACGGAGTTCATCAACTTCGTAGTCGCGGACTTCGACGGGACCTACCACGCCATACTGGGCCGCCCATCGCTGACAAGGTTCATGGCAGTCCCGCACTACTCATACCTAGTGCTTAAGATGCCCACGGAGAAGGGTGTCCTGACCGTCAGAGGCAACGTCTACACTGCGTACACCTGCGAAGAAGAAAGTTTCAAGATCACCGAGGCAATCGATCTCTCAATCCGCATGGCGGAAACAGCAAACCAAGCCGCACAGCTGCCCCCCGACCAGCTCCGATTACCTGAGCAGGAGACAGCCAGAAAGAATTCGAAATCCAAGGAGTACAAAGAAGTGCAGCTGGTCGAAGGCAACCCCGAGAAGACAGCCCTCATCGGGGCTAACCTGGATCCAAAATAGGAAGACGCGCTCGTCAGGTTCCTAAGGGATAACGTGAGCGTTTTCGCATGGAAACCCGCAGACATGCCCGGTGTCCCACGAAACCTGATCGAGCACTCCTTAAACGTCTCGAAGACCGCAAGACCAATCAAGCAAAAACTGCGACGGTTCGCTCGTGACAAAAAGGAGGCTATTAGGACAGAAATAACACGGCTTCTAGCAGCCGGATTCATAAAAGAGGTGTATCATCCCGATTGGCTCGCCAATCCGGTTCTTGTACGCAAAAAGAATAATGAATGGAGAATGTGCGTTGATTACACCGATCTCAACAAACACTGTCCTAAAGATCCTTTTGGTCTTTCTCGCATCGACGAGGTGGTCGACTCAACGGCCGGATGCGAACTCCTCTCCTTTCTAGATTGCTACTCTGGTTATCACCAGATCTCGTTAAAGGAAGAAGATCAGATCAAAACATCCTTCATCACACCCTTCGGCGCATACTGTTACACTACCATGTCTTTCGGACTTAAAAACGCCGGGGCCACTTATCAAAGGGCCATCCAGCAATGCCTCCACGACGAGATTCGCGATGACCTCGTCGAGGCCTATGTGGACGACGTGGTCGTAAAAACAAGGGACGCGAGCACCCTAATCGACAACTTAGACCGAACCTTCAAGGCACTCAATAGGTACAAGTGGAAGCTCAACCCCAAGAAATGCATTTTCGGCGTTCCTTCCGGTCTACTGCTCGGCAACGTCGTTAGTTGCGACGGCATACGACCAAACCCTTCAAAAGTCAAAGCCGTACTCGACATGCGACCACCGAAGAACGTCAAGGATATTCAGAAGCTAACCGGATGCATGGCCGCCCTCAGTCGTTTCATCTCAAGGCTGGGAGAAAAAGGCCTCCCTTTTTTCAAACTATTGAAAGCGTCAGAAAAATTCTCCTGGACCGAAGAAGCCGACGCTGCATTCACTCAGCTTAAGACCTTCCTCACTTCACCGCCTGTCCTCACAGCGCCTCAGCCCAATGAAGACCTGCTCCTTTACATTGCTGCAACCGACAGGGTTGTTTCCACAGCAATAGTGGTCGAGCGAGATGAACCAGGTCACGTCTTCAAGGTCCAGAGACCCGTTTACTTTATAAGCGAAGTTTTAAACGAATCCAAGGCCAGGTACCCACAAATACAGAAGCTCATATACGCCATCCTGATAACGTCAAGAAAGCTGAAGCACTACTTCGACGGCCATCGAGTCCTGGTGACAACCAGCTTTCCTCTCGGGGACATCCTGCGCAATAAAGACGCCAATGGCAGAATCGTGAAATGGGCAATGGAATTATGTCCATTTTCCCTGGAGTTCCAGAGTCGCACCACTGTCAAGTCCCAAGCCCTGGTCGATTTCATTGTCGAATGGACGGATCTCAACGAGCCTTCCGTTCCCGATGTCTCAGACCACTGGTCAATGTTCTTTGATGGGTCCTTGAACATCAACGGTGCAGGCGCTGGGATATTGTTCGTATCACCCAACAAGGACAAACTCCGCTACGTCCTTAGGATCCTTTTCCCGGCGTCAAACAACGTCGCCGAATACGAAGCATGCTTACACGGCATACGACTAGCCGTTGAACTAGGGGTCAAGCGCCTCTATGTCTACGGCGACTCCGCTTTGGTCATCAACCAGCTCAACAAGGAGTGGGACGCAACCCACGAGAAGATGGATCTCTACTGCAAAGAAATTCGCAAATGGGAAACTAACTTCTATGGCATAGAGTACATCCACGTGGTCCGGGATAAGAACCAAGCAGCAGATGCGTTGTCAAAGTTAGGCTCATCTCGGGCCCAGATCCCGCGGGGTATTTTTGTCCAGGACATCCATGAGCCAAGTATAAGCCCTCCCCTGGTCGACAAGCAACCCACCGAGGCAATGCTCATAGATGACGCCACTCCGACAACCGGTGGGCGTGACTGGCGTACCCCGTTCATCAAATACATATCAGACGGGACAGGCTATCAGGACAAAACAGAGAACGAGCGCCTCATCCGACGATCAAAAAACTACATCCTGGTCGACGGAAAACTCATGCGGAAAAACGCAAGCTCCGAGGTACTGCTCAAGTGCATACCCCAAGATGATGGTATCAAGCTCTTGGAAGACATACACGCTGGATCCTGTGGCAATCACGCCGCATCTAGAACGCTGGTCGGAAAGGCTTTCCGAGCAGGTTTTTATTGGCCAACCGCGGTTGGCGACGCAGAAAAACTGGTTCGGCATTGCGAAGGATGTCAGTTCTTCGCTAAGAGGACCCACGTACCTGCCCATGAAATCCAAACTATCCCGTCGTCTTGGCCCTTTGCTTGCTGGGGGCTTGACATGATCGGACCATTTAAACCAGCCCCGGGCAATTTCAAGTTTGTCTTCGTGCTAATCGACAAGTTCTCCAAGTGGATTGAATACATGCCCCTGGTCAAGGCAACCTCCGAGAAGGCTGTGGAATTTCTCAATCAAATCATACACAGATTCGGCATCCCGAACAGCATAATCACCGACCTGGGCACTCAGTTTACTGGCACCACTTTTTGGGATTTCTGCGATGACAGAGGCATAGTCATAAAATATGTGTCAGTAGCACATCCACGTGCCAACGGTCAAGTCGAACGTGCTAACGGAATGATCGTTGACGCCCTAAAGAAGAGGCTGTACACCGAAAACGACAGAGCACCCGGTCGATGGATGAGAGAATTGCCGGCAGTAGTCTGGGGCCTCCGAACCCAGACCAGTCGAAACACAGGGGTGTCTCCCTACTTCATGGTATACGGTGCAGAGGCGGTCCTGCCGTCCGACATACACTTCGGATCTCCTAGAATCGAGCACTACGACGAGGCGACTGCCGACAACGCCAGAGAACTCGAAATCAATTGCATGGAGGAAAAGCGTTTAGTTTCATGTCTCCGAACAGCAAAATATCTCGCGGCAGTCAGGCGATACTACAACAGGAACGTCAAGGACCGTTCCTTCGTGGTCGGCGATCTGGTGCTTCGATGGAAAACAAGCCAGGAGGGAATGCACAAGTTATCCACTCCCTGGGAAGGACCCTTCGTGGTGACCGAGGTCACACGACCTACGTCCTACAGATTGGCATACCCAGACGGAACACGAGTGCCTAACTCTTGGCACATCGACAAACTGCGACGGTTCTATCCATAAAGTTTTAATGACTTTCTTTTGTAAGTATCTTATAATTTTTGATAATGAAATTCTCTATTTTTCGCATACACCTTGTCACACACAGCACTCGGCAAAACTCCTGCAATGGATGCTCTTGGCGACAACCAAGACAAATACGGTGACACGTCACTCAGATATTTTTACAGCGCTCAAAACAACAGTCATGACAAAAAAGAAAACTTTATTACAAACTTTACATACAAAGTTTACAATAAATACCCTGACGGGCAGATACTAGTCTATTCCTACAGACTACTTTATTGGCCTAGCTGCTCGGGCTGATCACCCGCCTGGCCCTGCTGCCCGGACGAAGGGGTCGGGGCCACCGGCGCCTGGCTGGTCGAGACCGCAGGCGTCGACCGCCCATCTCCAGCAACGGACGCGCCCGACAACTCCCTGGCCGACCTATCTGAGCTCGGCTGGTCTGGAGGAGTGGCCGTTCCGCACAGGTTGATGTCGCCGATCACTGTCGACGACAAGTCCAGCAGACTACCCCGAAGTTCGTCCGCTTCCTGAGGGCCGACTTCCTTCGGGTACCCCTTCTCCAGCCTGCTCAAGTCAACCAGGGGGTAGTGGGCGCGTACCATGCTGAGGACGTGCGCGCCGGCAAACTCCCCGGCGTCCTTCACGAACTGCTGGAGCCAGTCCCACGCCCGTTGCGCCTTCTCGACCGGGGTCAACTGCGGCGCGCAGGGCTGGCTCTCCGGGAGCTCGGAGCTGATCAGGTCCAGGACCGGGGACACTCCCTTCCAGATCCTGCAACAGTTGACCTTCCAGGAGTCCCGGTCCTTGATCAGGTCATCCAGGTGCTTTTTGGTGTTCACCTTGAGCACTGCAAACGAAACGAAACGTTACTTTCGGCATACCAGACAAGCAAAGGGGCAGGCAGCAACCAACAAGGCGGCACCCATTACCAGCTAACTCCCGGTCTTTTCGACCCAATTCCTCTTCCGCTCGCCGCCCGGACTCCTGTGCACTGGCGAGCTGTTGGCCGAGCTGCTCCTTCTCTTGTTGGAGGCTCGCCACCTCCTCCTCCAAGTCTGCGTGAATACTAAACTGGTCAGCAAAGCAAACTATACAAGTACGCGAAACTGCTCGGAGCGTGTGACTAACCTTCCTGCAGCCGGTACTGGTCGGCCAGACGACGAGCGAGGTCGAGACGACGCTCCTTTTCGGCGCTCATCTCGACCACCTTCTCTCCGACCTCCGCCCGCAACCGGTCTACCTCCGCGGCAAGGGCCTTGTTCTCGGCCATGACGCCTTCTATCTGGTCAAAGCACCGTTTCCGGTACTTCGCCGTTTTCATTACGTCCTACAAAGCAAGCATACAACGATCAAGCAAGACAAGGCAAAAGAATGCGCAGCAGTACAAAAAGCCGCTTACCTTGACTTCGTCGACAAGGCGCTTGGCTGCGCGCTCCACCCTGGCGGCCTCTTCGGTCTCGGCGACCTCCTCATGACCGATAAAGTGATCCCCGCGTTGGCGCCACACATACACGTGTTGGCGGCCATCACGGGGACGACCCTCGATCTCCTCCACCTCGTCGTCGGAGGCCGCCCGGGTTTCTTCCTCCTGTGCTGCGTCACCCCCGGTGGTGGTCCCAGGCATTACTGGCCCTTGGACCAGACCTGGGGAGCCCGCAGCCGAAGAGGCTCCTGCTCGGGGCGGCGGGGGGGCTTCACTCCCCCCGGCAGGAGGAGCGGTCGGAGATCTCCCCTTCTCCGAGGAGTCAGTTGGGGGAGCCTCTCCAGCCCTGGTCGGGCTGCTTGTTGTCGGCGCCGCGCTCGGGAGCCCCTCGGTGCTCCCAGGCGCGACTGCAGCTGTTGGCTGCTCTGTGGTCTGGGGGGCTGCATCCCCAGAACCGCGGGCAGGCTCGCCCGTTCCCTGGCCGGCAGTTTGGCCAGGGTCGACATCCGATGCCGCACTACAGGAACTAAAGTTAAAAAAAAAGAAGGAAGGAGTCCAAAATACGTAAGTCGAACACTTACAGGTCTGACCGACGATGGGTCGCGGTGAACCTCCTCCTCGCCCGGCCGGTCGGCACCTGTGCCCCCACCTCGGCAACTTGCGGGGCAGCGGCGCCGCTGGCCACTCGATCAGTGGCGACCGGCGCAGTGTCTGGGCGGCTCCGAGGCCGCCGGACCAACAACGGCGCAGCCTCGTCGTCGTCGTCGTCGTCGTCGACGATCCGCACGAGCCGACGACGTTTCGGCGCTTGGCTGCTCTCCGCCGGTAGGTCTGCCGGCAGCCCCGGTGTCGGCAAGGGATCCGCCGGCAATGGCCTCTTCCCCGCTACCCTCTCCTCGGAGGTCGGGACGGGGCGGGCTCGGTCTTCCTCACTGCTGGAGTAATGAGTACACCGAGCAGCATCCTCCTCTGGCGGGACCTCTCCCACAGGATCTTCCATCCCCGGTGCCAGTGATACATACACCACGCACCGGTCGACATCACCGACCTGCAAAAGCAACAGAGATGAGCCAACTGCACACGATATACGAATGATCAAACGGAGTCTGCTACATACCTTTGGTGCTGGTCGTCCTAACTTGAAGGCTTGCACCCGATCACTGCTACGGGTGAAGCCCCCATCCGCGAAGTTAAACAGCTCGTTCAGCAGCTGTTGTACCTCCGCTTTCTCCAAGATCTCCGACCGCATCCTGGTCGGGTCTGTGCTTCCGGCATACTCGTACGCCGAGTGCACCCTCTTCTGGCAGGGCATCACCCGGCGGCAAATGAAGTTGCCGACCACGCCAAGCCCATCCAGGCGCGACCAGTCGATCAGCTTCATCAGATCCGCCACTTGACCGTCGAACTCTGGGCGGTCGGTCCAGCTCGTCCTCTTCTCGGGAACGTACCCCACGTCGCAGAACGTGGAGCTGCCCGGTTCCTCCCTGACGTAGAACCACTTCCTGTACCATTCGGTCAAGGAGGTGTTCCATGGGCAGTGCAGGTAGCGATTCTTCATCCCATCACGAAGGTTGAGGTATACTCCACCTGCAACCTTGGAGCCTCCAACTGCTCCCTTCTTCCTCAGACAGAAAAGGTACCGGAAAAGATCAAAGTGCGGCTCTATGCCAACATAGGCCTCGCACAGATGGATGAAGGTGGAAATAAGGAGAATTGAGTTCGGGTGCAGATTGCAAATCCCGATCTCATAGTACAGAAGAAGACCTTGAAGAAAAGGATGAACAGGAACACCAAAGCCTCTCTTGATGAAATCCTCAAAAACGACGATCTCACCGGCGCGAGGGTCGGGGTAGCTCTCCCCCTCCGGCGCCCTCCAGCCGCCGAGCTCTGCGCCGTGCAGAAGCCCCATGTCGACGAGGTCACCAAGAGATTTTGTGGTGCTGCGAGACTTCTTCCACTCCTTGGCCATCAGTTCGGCCCTCTTCCTGGAGTCGCTCTTCGCCATTAGAGGTGCGAATGTGGGCTGGAGTTAGGAAGATGCAGGAGATTGGAGAAGATGAGAGCGGAAGGTTTGAAGGCAATGGCAGGAGAAGCGGTACAGGCGGTCCTATTAGGCCCTTATAAACCCGCGACCCCACCTCTCCCACTTCCTGTATTCTCGGGAAGTGGGCAGGCCATGCGGCGGACGCGGCGTTTCGGTTTACAATGATTATAGACACTTAATGCGGCGGAGTTTTCGTACCAATTGATGGTTTCCTTTTCTCAAACCATGAAAAGAGCGGTTGTACAGTTGCCAGGTGCAGCTTTTCATGCATCCGTCTGACATATCGTCAGGAGACCCCGTCACGTCAACTTTAATTGGAAAGATCTTTTCAAAGGTAAGAAGACACATACGCCAGTGAGTCAGCAATCCGGGGACTGCACCGACCACCGAGCACTCGACGCTCGGGGACTGGTCGCCCAGTCTATCAGCTCGGAACTTCAAGGACTGCACCGACCACCGAGCACTCGACGCTCGGGGACTGGTCGCCCAGTCTATCAGCTCGGAACTTCAAGGACTGCACCGACCACCGAGCACTCGACGCTCGGGGACTGGTCGCCCAGTCTATCAGCTCGGAACTTCAAGGACTGCACCGACCACCGAGCACTCGACGCTCGGGGACTGGGTGCCCAGTCTATCAGCTCAGAACTTCAAGGACTGCACCGACCACCGAGTACTCGACGCTCGGGGACTGGTCGCTCAGTCTATCAGCTCAAAGCTTTAAAACACGCATCAACCACTGAGCACTCGATGCTCGGGGACTGGTCGTACAGTATAGTAACATGTAATTCCAAGCAGCACACTAAGTGCCTGGGGACTGGTCGATTGGTCTTTTCGATTACAGACGAGCATGACATGCTCGGGGACTGGTAAATTCAATTTTTTAGACCTTGCTACAAGGCTCATACTTCGCCTTCCAGCAAGCTCGGGGACTACATCGGTACGATGCATCTAGCGATGCATCTCAGTCTCAAAACTACTTTGGGGAATTTTCTTTTGACCCTGGCACCACGTGCCTACGCCACCTACTACCAGGCTCGGGGACTAAGTGGGCACACTTCACCTAGCGGTGAATTTGCTTGCTTTTTTGATGCTTCTACCTTTCAGAAAGGCAAAGTGGGCACACTTCACCAGGAAAGAAATTTTTTTTAGAACACCATGCATTCTTCGAACAACCTGCTTCTTCGATGTCAACATTGATCAACTGTCTTTCGAGTTGGTCAAGGAACCGTTGCAACTGTTTGGGCGATTTCCCCGCTTATTGAAGACGACAAGCCTCGCTGATCGAAGAAGCTCAAGACGGCGTGTTGCATCACAATACATGGCGCTCGGGGACTAGCTGTGGGGGTATAAACCCCTATACCCTTACGGCTAGACTTCAGCCAGGAAGCTTGGCCCACTACGAGACGAGTTCAAAGCTTGATCCGACAGCCCGAGTTTCGCGCAAGGAAACAAGACGTGGAGATCAAGCAGGATTCTAGTCGGTTAGAATAGGAATTGATATCGAATTATCTATGACAATTGTAACCGACTAGGATTAGTTTCTAGATCTGTAACCCTGCCCTCCAGACTATATAAGGAGGGGCAAGGGACCCCCCTAGGACATCATATTCTCTCAACACAATCCAATACAACCAGACGCAGGACGTAGGTATTACGCCAACTCGGCGGCCGAACCTGGATAAAAAGCTTGTCCGTGTCTTGCGTCACCATCGAGTTCGTAGTTTGCGCACCGTCTACCGATAAACTACTACCGTGGGTATACCCCAAGGTAGACTGCCGACCAGCTTTCGTCGACACCGGGCGTCCGATTTCCTACGCTTGGGGCCAGGATTGCTGCCTGGCGAGCAACTTTCCTAGGGGCATGAAGCAAACACACCCTAAATAACCGCTACGGTCATACTGAGATGGCATGAACCATGAGTTGTTGTCAATGATGTTTCTCTGGAGCTCAGGCTGTGAAACTCTATTAACGTAGAAATACTTTGCTTAATTTTCACAAAAGAGAGAGACAAGAAAACATCCTTCTCTAAAATCATGTTCTGAAACACATCAATATATATATACATATACTCTCTCCGAGCATTTTAAAGAGACTTTCTAAATCTCACTCTTTAATTCATTACTTGAAGAGTCATTTGCATAAAAATCGCTTTCTACGTCTTTTTATTTTTTGAATAGTTTTTCTATATCTCAATCATATTGTAGAGAGTTATTTTCATCTTCTCTTTTTGGCTAGCGAAAAATCTAGAATAGAAGATGACTATATTTAGATAACCACTTAGAAAAGCTATTGGAGAATAGTTTTTCACCTAAATCTATATTTCTAGCATTTTGAAAAAAATATGGGCTTAACTATATTTTTTAGTTTGTCCCAAGATACAAGGCGCGTGGCTCTTCAGGTGCATGCAATGTCAGAATTTAATGTGGATTGTTAGAACTTCTTGTTCTACTCCCATCCGTTAGATAGGCTCCATCAAAATTGTATCTGCATGTATACATGCGCGGGGAGCTTGGCGAGGGGTGGACAAACGTTTAATTTCATGCAACTAATCTGCTCCTTTTGGTCTTTGCGTTTTCTGAGTTGTAGGGTATCTTGAGGCGGAGGGAGTAAAGTCTAAAAAGATATAGCTGAAAGTATTATTTGTTAATTTATTGAAGAAATTAAATACGTTACTAACTAGTAAAAAAGTACAGATTTAGAAGATAACCGAACGGAGTCGTACGTGTGGAAACTGCAAAGTGCTGCAATCCAACAGCGATCTCCTTCGGCGAACGAGGAGCGCCGGAGGCGGGAGCCCCGACCGGCCGACCCCGAGCACGCAGAGCACTACTCTATCTAGTCTAGGAACGTAATGTGCGCATGCACGCGCCGTCCGCCACTGACCGGCCTTGTACGCCGGACGGCGAAGGAGGCCAGATCGACGGGTCGCCATCACGCATGCCTCGGACCTCCTTCCTCCCCTGACCTGTCCTTGGCTAGCTACTCGCAGAAACGACGTACGTACGGCACGGCAGCATGTAAAATTGGTCGTGCACCATTAATTTCCATTTTTCATGGTGATAGGAGACCTGGCGTCTCATCAGACGAAGCTACACCGGTCGACATGATAGCGTGGTTTCCACGACACGATAAGTGCGTTCTCCTACCTGCGATCCACAACCATCCGTCCACAGGCTGCGCGGCGGCCGCTTTTTACTTTAACCGGGTCGTAATAAAAAATTTTGCACGATGTGGAAGCCGGCTTCACCGCATAAGTAGGTTGGGCTATGCCGTTTGCTTTTCTTTCCTGCTGATAGAGGAAGTTTAGGTGATGACCTAATTCCACCACCATTAGTACCAGATTTTTCCTAGCCAGGTTATTTTTTTAATAACCAAGATAACTTTTTCATGGGATGAAAATGCTAAAAGGCGCGTGCTTCCAAAAATAACCAAAGGTACTCGTGTATATATATATATATATATATATATATAGACACACACACACACACACAGATATACTACAATCGTTTGGTCTGCATGGAAGGAGCAATACGAGAGTGAACAATCTGGGCTTAACGTACGATGCCTAATCGCATCAGCTGACGCTCATAGTTTTCAACAGGATAACTAAAAGTCAAACGACGCCTGCCATATATCGTCGTCGTTTATCAATTGCGAAATGGTAGTTGCCTGTGGTGGTTCAGCTGGTTGACATGGTTGAGGTTGGTGAAGGAATGGAAGGAGGGCAGACAATGCAGGAATTCCTTGAGGGGTTCGGTCCTCGCCCCAACTTATCCTGAGGTCAGCCAGGGTTTGACACCGTACACGTCAAAACTTGCAGTGGTGGCTATGAGGTGCGGCACCGAGGAATGTCCCCTACTACCATCGGTCCTTTTCCAAAAGATGGTCTCTGTGAAAATTGTAAAAGGGGACTCGTCCACTTCAGGCTACATGGTCTAGTTTCTGTGTACGGAGAAGCAATGTTTAGATGCCAGCCTTAGCTTGGAATCACCCATGGTAGAGCTTCCTGGAAACATCATCGTGTAGATGCTTTGTACCTTGTACTACCACGGAGGTTATGATCAGGATTCAGGGGGCCCTCTCAAAAAAGCAAAAAATACAGAAACAAAAAAATATACTCCCTTTATTCTAAATTATAAGTCATTCTAAGAATCTTGGAGGATCAAACTATCTCAAATTTATATGATAAAATAATAATATTTATAATATTAACTAAGTATACTGTTACATTCTTCGTTAATTATATTTTCATATTGTGTCATAGGAACCACACAGGATTTTTACCAAGAGATTTGAGTGGATACTAAATTTCCTGTAGTTCTTCTCCAAAACAGCATTCAAAGTAAATTCTCCTGCACTATATTTCTATGTCCCATTCCAGTGAACCAAAGGCATGAACAATCGCAATTCCTATTAGTATTCTCAATCTTATGTTTTATCTCTATTTTCCCTATAGACCAAAGGAGGCCGAGACCTGATTTTTTTGAGTAGTCATTTTTCCTTTTTCATTTTCTTCTCTTCTCTCAGTGGATCTAGAGTAGCGGTAAGTGCTGCGGACCATTTGACCAGTTTTTGTTTCTTTTTGTTTTTTCCTCTACTAATAAAAAAATGCGGCAAATTTTTTGCCATATGTTCAACAAAAATATGATATCTAAAAGTTTTTTGTTTTGTTTTGAAGCCTCTTTTCTAGATCTAACTTTATTATGTGTTCATGCACATATGCATGTGCATACCTCACTCACGCATATACACACAAATAAATTTATAGCTATACTTAGATCAGCCACATGCATCTTTAGAGAGATGACCAGGACTATCAATGTCTCTGCGGGTAACGTGTATCCTAGGAATTCTAAGACTTACCATATGATAAACCAAATGATGCATGCAACCCTTCTTGGCTACCATATTTGGGGTTAGTAGTACAAATTATTGGTAGGTATATACATGTGAATGTTGTCTTTTTAAATTGAACTAGTAAATATGCCCGTGCGTTGCAACGGGATATATAAGTTTTAGTATTGGAGAGAACAAATGACCATAAAATTTTTTCATTATTTAATAAATAGTATAGTAGGCTACCATAGTTAAAATTTATGGCACTAAATCCACAATACTAATATAAGTTGTTTGGGCGCCCTTCCTAAAAATTATGATGTTTCTAGTTTCAAATTTTATTACCTTGAATGAAGGTAATCAGTTTTCTAATTTTTTTTAGTAGCATCTCTATTTGCTTTCATACCAAAATTGTGATCTTGTGGGTCTCCACATCAATTTTTTTCTTTGGGAAAAACTGCCAGCTCAAGCGATTCTCGCTGCACGTGGCACATGCGACCTGATGCTGCTTGGTCTGGCATGGGATAGCTCGCTTGAGCTCGCTGTGCGCAAGCTGCGTGAAGCGGTTTGAAGCTCAGGTGGATTCGATTTTTGGAACGTGGTGCTTCTTCAATTCAGGGCTCCAAGCCTCGTCTCCGGTTAAATAGCAGAAGTATGCTCGGTGTCTCTGTCTCGTCTCGCCACTATCCTGTTCCGCACCTAAAGTGATGGCACCCTCGTCCTCTGTCCGTCCGTGTGCTGAGAATCTCGGAACCCGTGGTCATGTGATGTGGGGACGAAGAACCCAGCCAATAGCTTGGTCAACTTGGGCAACCACGCACAGCGTAAAATCGTCCGTGTCAGCCCGGCTCAGCCCAACTACAGCCCACTATCCCACCAGTATATAATGCTTCATCCAAAATAACCCTAGGTCTAATATTTACTCACCAGCCGCCGCCACACCTGTGCACGCACCTGCTCCTCTTCTCCTCCACCCATGGGCGTCCTCTCCATCCCTGCTCTAGTGAGGTTGTGTGGAGATTGCCCCAAAACTTTGCTGGCTTGGATCTCTATGTCTCTCCACCCTTGCCTTGCTCTCTGACTTGTAGCTCCACTCATGGACGATTGGGGCTTATCGAGCTATTGGGCAACACGCCCATCACCGTGCTCTTGTGCCACGCCGGCGGATCCCCACGTCGACAGCCAGCGGCGTCCTCGAATTCTCCCTAGCGCCACCTAGAAGATCTCCCACGCCATCATCCTCATCAAGGGCGTCGACAGCTTGCTACTATTTGTTTCGATTTTTTGCGCTGTTAGATTTTATTTCTACTTGATTCGAGGGCTGATTCCAGGAGTGCTAAGCAGAGAGGATTTGTTATTATATAGAAAACATAGGTAGATCCAAACGAAAATCTTGGGCTTCTTTTTCGATTTGTAATTCTTTTTGTTATTTGACTTGTTGGATTCTCCTTCCTTTACTTGTTTGCCCTATTACTTTGTACATGTATAGGTTCTACATGAACTTTGTTTTCAAGCTCTACTGAAAACGTATAAGATTAGGTAAAAGGAGGCTTGGCCGTGAGTCGAAGCCGGTACAGGCAAGATGCCAGACGAAGGCGGACAGGGCGAGCGGACAGAAAAAAGGGCAGAAAAAAAAAGGCAGACTAAAATTTTGGCTCTTTATAGATAGGTATAGATTGGAGGGTTAGTTTACATAGGATCCCTTATAATTTAGAATAAATTCTAAACACTTAGATACCTTATATTGCAGGACAAAGAGAGTAGTCGTTGCTGGTAGAGATGGATAAGTTTTTGGAAAACAAAATAGATATTACTAAATTGATGGTTAGGTCTTTATGTTTTTTGGGAATTTATAGGATCTGTTTTTTATCACATCGATCTGACATGGTTTGATAGAGCCTTTAATTAGTAATAGTAATATGACATTAATTAGTAATAATAGCAAGATAGAATCCTATATCTTGTTGAACATGAAATTTGCTACTACTGGACTATATTAATCTGAATTCTAGGGGCGAATTTGGCCATGTTTACCAGGGTCCATCGACCTTAATAACATATGCAAATCATTTGACAAGATACTAGTATAACAATGAAATTAATTTTGATGGCTGTGGTGATGTTTTTGGCTAGATTTACCCTGTTCTAACTTCTAAGACAACGTAGTGACCATCACTAATCTTGAATTCTAAAACAACAGAGTGGCGGCCACTGAGATACATCTATATCAGCACCGAGCCACGGAGTGCGGAACCCGGGTGAACGCTCTTGTGCCGCGACAAATGCGATCATCCTTTACGCACTACTACTCCATTACCTGTCACTTAAAGAGAAAAGATTTCAAGTACAAAAGCGTACCTTCCTGCTGCCTTTTCTAAGGCTCTCATTTAATTTCTCCGGGTCATCATAATTCTAGAACCCTAGCCCCTCATCTTGGCAATTACATATTATCACATTTACCCTGCTTTAACCAACTTTTAGGCTAATCCATGATTAAATCCAGGATCGCAGAGAAGATGACCTAATGATCTGGTGAGTGAGTGAGTGAGTGCGCTGGGCTCGTCGCTCTCCTCTCTTTTCCCCCGGCATGATAGAAAACGTCGATTGAAACCCTTGTGCGCTTACCAAATTAGATTTGGTTACATGACAGAGATGCTCTGTCTGATAAGATATCAGCGGAGGAGCAAACACACACCCTCGCCTTTTCCTGCGTCAGCGTCACGGTATGCGCACCCGTTTTGATTGCTTTTCTGGCTCTGTGGTGACCGAAGCTAAGACCAGAGCAGCGCTGACGTGTCAACAGATAACGAGCTGGGTGCACCGACGTGTCTACCGCTAGTCACTCTGTGAGGCTCCACGTCGGAGAGAGAGCATGCCATGTCAGCCGATCGAGCAGGAGGATGTGCCTGTGCCTGTGCCTGTGTCTGTGTGGATTCAGATTTTGCTGGGATTTAGGTGGAGCCGTGGAGGATTAGACGATAAGAGGCAGACCTAATGTGCATGAAAGAAAATGGCGGGTCCCCGGTTTATTAATCTCGTGGACAGAAGCATGCATGTTGCAGCGGGCAGCAGCAGGTAGTGCGCCTGCCGAACTTGGAATTTTGTGAGTTTTTTCGAGTCTAGAATAGCCTTTGTCTATGTGTTGACCTAACATGCATGTACAGGACACATGGTGACAGCTGATAACGTAGTTTTCCTTTCGGGATAAACAGTTGACAACAAGTCAACAACAGCGGTGAGAGACATTTGTTTTTTGATGACACCATAGAACTTTTGCAGCAGCAGAAGAAGAAGACTCACAAAATGTAGTCCGTCCAACCCAGGTCAAGAGCACCTCTGACTAGCGGGCACCCAAGGCCCCAACGCGTACCGGGACACAGCAGTTGCTGGTGAGGAGTATACATGGCCAAGCTGCACGAGAGACAGTGTCAAGTGACTCAGTGATGTCTCGAAAGTTCCGGCCTATGACCAACTTGTGTATGCACGCACACAACAAGAGCGCACACAAATAATTGTAGTAGCAACATCGAGCGGTGCGCGTGTCTCAATGCTCCAATAAGAGTCGTTACGAGAATATAAGTTTAACTAGATTTATAAAGAAGATTATATTTTTTATCTCTGTTTATTATAGAAAGATAGTCACGACTCTAATGATACTAATCATGTATCATAAATTTTATTTATTTTGTTTTATATATCTAGTTAAAGTAAAAAAAATGAACTTCTCAAAAGTGACAATAATACTTTTTATTGAATGGATAGAATACTCATTATTCAGTAGTTGATATCATGTTTTCCTGTGACACATGTGTGTTATCCTTTTATCTTTGAAAGGCTACTTGTCATCTGATTGAGATATATTGGCACAATACACTATCATGCCTGATATTACTCTCTCCATTCTAAATAACAAGGTGACGACACCATCACAATGGGAGGTGAGCAGAACTGTGCCTGCGCTAGCCAGAGGGCCTGGCTCCAAAAAAAAACATCCAACTCCTGTGTTTTTCTGAAGTCAAGCTAAGACCCATGAGTGGCTCGCTGAGGCCTGGCAAGCCTGTTCAACCAAGCAAAAAAAAAAAAAAAAAACAAGCAAACACTACAGAAAACCTGGTTAGAAAATAGCGATGGAACGGGACACCGCCTTGGTGTCCATGTCTATGTAGTACCTAACTCGTTGGTGTCAACGAATTTTGCTGCAGAGGTGACAGTTACAGAAAGAAACATGACAAGCAAGAAATATCTCAAACGGAGCGGTCCACTGCTTGTACGGTCCTGTTGCACGGGCAACTGTGTCTAGTGTGCCACTTTCAGGCTATTGCATTGGTACACATCACTTGCACGGCCCCCCTGCTGCACCCCTCGTCTAGTCATTCCGAACCAATTTGCAATTCCATGGACTCCACTCCACCACACCACCAGATCGATCAATCCAGGTTCCAGAAACGAGCAATGGACAGTGACCGATCACACAACCCACCTCGAACCCAGTAGCTAGGTACCATGCATCTCCATCCGTTCCGTGCGTGTGCGTGGCTCCATTACCGTCCCCGGCCGCGATCCTGAACCACCAGTAGCTAGCTAGCATGCATTCCCGGCCGCTCGACGCTCGCTCGTCGGTGCCGATCCAAGGATGCCCCGCCACGAGCCATTCTGACATGCATAATCCGCCTGTCTCTCGGCTTCAGGTGACTCGGGCGTCCTCATCGGCCGTACGTACGTTCCTCCATCGGAGTGCCTCGCCACTGTGTGCGCCATCCATCATATCGACTGGCACTGGCCAGGTTCCCAACGCCGGAAGCAGAACGGGGCGACGCCCCGTACGAGAAAGTGCGCCGCGGCAGGGGAACCGAGGGGGGGCCGGGGCCGGGGGCCGCCGTCGGCACGTCGGCCGTCGCTCGCAACTTGTTGGAGTTGGCGCGTGAATCGCGATGGATATTTCGGCCGCGCGCTCTGTTGGTTACAGCTGCGGCGTGCTGCCATGCCACTGCCCACTAGCTGAGGCAGGAGCACGCTAGCAAGATAATTTGCATGCAGCTCGATCTCGGTCTCGGTTGCTTCCACTCCATGGCTGATCTGGAGAGTGGAGACGGAACACCAATCAGATAAGCATTATCTGTTTTTGTTCCCCACGTTGAGGAGATTTCAGTTTATTGGAAATTAAAACGACCACTCGTGTTTCTAGAGAGGGGGAAAAAAGGAAAAACAATTGAGAAACTTGAAGCCAGCATCTCGCATATGTTTCACACACCTCCAGTTTATAGAATTCAAACATGTTTTTGTCTGTCCATTTCAGTTTCGGGTTCCAATTGTTTATTTGGTACCATTTTCTTGGGTTTGCAGGAAATGGTGGAGGTAGCACTGCTTGTTTTGTTTCCATTATCCGTTAGAAAGAAAAGAACCATGCATGTGAAATCATCACGAAATTCTTGTGTGCTGCACATGCGTTCCAAAAACCTTTTTTTTTTTTTGCCCCCTCGGTTTACAAAAGCTCTTAAAGTCCCAAGTAAAGATCATTCTTTTTTATTTTCTATATGGGAAAGGAGAGGAAAGGAAACTGGACTATGATTCTACTATGAAACAGCGGTGCATGTGCATCCACTGATATGACTGGCTAGGTAGTACAAAGAGCATGGCTGCCGGCGGGGTAGTGCGATGAGTCCAAGTACAAGTAGTACCACGGGTTCCACGATCCAGTGGTTTCTTCTCTGCTCTTTTTCCTTGCACTTTCCCTTAGGGCCTACGAGAAATCGAATATGCTCTTGAAATCCAATTTGGCTGCGATTGGAGGGAATTTGCCTGCATTTGGACCTTCTTTCATCCAACTACATTTCTATTGAAACAGAGCTGACCTTTAGGTCCACTTTCTATGCCTCCAATGTTTTAGAGGCGTTGATTTTTTTTCTCATCCTGTTTATATTTTTTCACGTCGAATATTATCTTACTATTACTAATTGAAGGCTTGAAAGAAACATTTACGTTAATCCTCATGAGATGCGTTACAGAAAAAGGTAAATCTTAAAAATTCTCATAATAATCATAAACATCTAGACATTAATTTTGTAGATTCTAGCTAACCATCACCATCAATACTAGCTATTGCATCTATTCTATTTTGGATAAATAAAAGCTATCCACATTTGCCATTATGAAAAGACATAAAGCAACCTCCTAAATTTGCATGTAAATCACTGGTCTTTGTCATTATGAAAAATAATTTAAAAAATCTTCTAAGTTTACATCTAAATTACCCACCTCTATTATTATCATCATGAAAGATAATTTAAAATAATCTCTAAAATACCCTAAGATAATGCAAACTAAACCCAAGTTTGCAATTAAATTACACATGCCTATATACCAATTGGAGGTTTCCCTCCATGTTAATCCTCATGAAAAGCGTTAGAAAACAAAGATAATCTTTAGAAATTCTCACAATAAGCTAACCACTGATTTGGTAGACTCTAATAGTTATTGTCAATAAGATATATTGGATTGTTCTGATTTATATAAAAGTTTCCCACATTTTCTATTGCAAAAATTACATAAAGTAACCCCTAAATTTGCATCTAAATTTCTCACATTTATTATTATAAAATATATTTTAAAATAACCACATGAATTTGCATCTAAATTACATTATCAAATATAGTTTACAATAACCAATAAATTTGCTTCTAATACTCACCACTATCGTTATTTGTATCTTTGACCATTGATTTCAAAAGGATTGTATAGATACATATCATAAGATTTATGTTTTTAGATCCACTAGGAGAAATACTTTTATAATAACATAATTCATATGTTGTGAAACTATAATGATTTTTATAAATGGTTGGTCAAAGGTAGCAATGTTTGACTTAGCACAAAACTAATATGACATATAAAAAAGAACAGATGGAGTACTGCTGAGAGAAATTTAAATATGTTCATTGGTATTTGAATCAAAGGTGGTTACATCTTATATACTAGACAAAGAAAGTAATTAAGAGGTAAGAAAAATGATCATGATCTCTTATAGGAAGGCCTAGAAAGAATGGCACTGTTCGGCCCAACATTGTTTGGTCCTCTTAAAGTCTTATCATTTCCTTGCTTTGCCATTTCCGACCCATTTCAACTTATGCATTTAAAAAAGCACTAAAAACATTTTAAACCTTTTGGCCACATTTTACCAGCGCCATTTGTTTGAATCCCCAATGTGGAGTGGCATTCTCACAATTAGCAACCTTTACATGGCCCTTTAGCTACATTGGCTGATCAAAATCGCTCTCACCCAGAAACTAGAAAGAAAGAAAGAAAAAACAAGCCCACAAAAAAACTTTGTGGCGAACAAACATATATTAGCTAGGATGATAAGAAATCGTGCCCTATCTGAACGTACTACCACACTAGCAATCCTATTGCCGATCCACTCGCGCGCATTTTTCTCTGGCCAATGCGCTTTCCAAAATGCATGTATGGCTGTTGCACTTAGTCGTCGGCCTGCTGCGTGCGATGCAGCTTTTGTGCGCCGGGTTGGTCTTGTGCTTTTGTGCCCTACGTCAAAGTCCAATACCCCCCATGTTTGCTATATATATATATATATATCAGTCTCCGGCTTTCTCACAACATTCCATGACGAAGAGATCAAGAAAGCCTAGCATTTTCTCTCATTCCTCTGCTGGAAGGAGCTAGTGAGACAAACAACAAGAGTGCATCCAACAGAGACACACAGAGGTCAACCTCACAGCAGTCAGTCATATTCTGTTGCTGCGTTTCTTACACGCTTACAATAGGGACCCAACCGGTGTTGGCAGCCGCGCTCGTGAACCGGTCAGCATGGACGCCGCCGCGAGGGAAGCGCAGAGTGGTCTGGAATGGCGGGTGACCGTGCCGGAGGGCGCGACGGTGACCATGGAGGAGCACGAGGCCGGCGGCGCTGCCGCCAGGGCGTGCGCGTGGCTGCTGGCTTGCTTTGCCACGGCGTGGAGCTGGGTCGCCGGCTTCGCGAGGAAGGTGTGGAGGATTGCCGCAGATGACCCCCGGAAGGCGGTGCACGGGCTCAAGGTCGGCCTGGCGCTCGCGCTCGTCTCCGTGTTCTACTACACCAGGCCCCTGTACGATGGCGTTGGTGGGGCTGCCATGTGGGCCATCATGACGGTCGTCGTTGTCTTCGAGTACACTGTTGGTGAGTCCCTCCCTGAGTCGGCTTTTGCTTGGCAGAGTCAGTGCACGAAGATGAATTATGCCATACATATATATATATGCGTGCGTGCGTGCGTGCATGCGTGGATATATATTGTCCTGACCTGCAGCTGGTCTTTGCATGCATGGGCAGGTGGCAGCGTGTACAAGTGTTTCAACAGAGTCGTTGCGACGGCGAGCGCCGGCGTTCTCGCGCTCGGCGTGCACTGGGTGGCGGACAGATCCGGCGAGCTCGAGCCGGTCATCGTCACTGGCTCCCTCTTTCTGCTGGGTACGTATTTTGTACTGCCATTGGTGATAGTAATAATCTCTTAACCGACAACGATATATAATCACAGCATGCAGCACTAACACCAAAAGTGCATGTGCATGCAGCTGCGGCCGCCACCTTCTCGCGGTTCATCCCGACGGTGAAAGCGCGGTTCGACTACGGCGTGACCATCTTCATCCTGACCTACAGCCTGGTGGCCGTGTCGGGGTACCGCGTCGACCAGCTCGCGGCGCTGGCGCAGCAGCGGCTGTCCACCATCGCCATCGGCATCTTCCTGTGCCTCGCCGTCAGCATGCTCATCTGCCCCGTGTGGTCCGGCGCGGAGCTGCACCTCCTCACCACGCGGAACATGGACAAGCTCGCCGACGCCGTGGAGGCCTGCGTCGAGGACTACTTCGCGGCGGAGGAGCCGACGCCGGCCGCGCGGCAGAGCACCAAGTCCAAGTCGGACGGGTACAAGTGCGTGCTCAACTCCAAGGCGTCGGAGGACGCGCAAGCGAACCTGGCGCGGTGGGAGCCCGCGCACGGGCGCTTCGGCTTCCGCCACCCCTACGCGCAGTACGCCAAGGTGGGCGCCGCGATGCGCGCGTGCGCCTACTGCGTGGAGGCCCTGAGCAGCTGCGCGCGCGCCGAGGTCCAGGCACCCCCGCACGTGAAGCGCCTCCTCCGCGACGTGTGCGCCAGGGTGGGCGCGCGGTGCGCGCGGGTGCTCAGGGAGGCGTCGCGCTCCGTGGCCACCATGACCACTTCGTCCTCGTCCCGGACACTGGACTTCGCGGTGGCGGACATGAACACGGCCGTGCAGGAGCTGCAGGGCGACATGCGGACGCTGCCGTCGACCGTGCTGGCCGCGAAGCTGCTGGCAGCAGAGACGACGTCCCTGATGGACACCATGCCTGTCTTCACCGTGGCGTCGCTGCTGGTGGAGATATCGGCGCGGGTCGAGGGCGTCGTGGACGCCGTCGACGAGCTGGCGACCCTCGCGAGCTTCAAGCAGGTCGACGACGACGACGATGATGACGACAAGAAGGGAGAGACCGAGATGACGATCAAAGTGCACCCGTTGAACGAGCCGGACACCGACGAGGAGTCACCGGAAAACAAGACGAGGAAGGCTTGATCGATCGATAAACATGAAAAATCCTCGATCTATCTCCAAACCAGGACGGCAGATCAGACACGACGACGAACTCGACGAGATTTAGCTTGGCCACACCATTTGATTATTACTACATATATATTATTTGAAGGCCTCTTCATTATTATTTTCCGTGGATCGGATGAGTTCACGGCTGTATACAAGGGAATAAGAGCATAAGACCGGGCCGGCCGGACCATCATATATAGCAGTTGTGTACATAGGTTTTACAGATCAAAGCATTTTGACACGGATCGCGCGCAGAGGCAAACAAAACGACGGCACTGGCGTACCACTCATGCACGTGTCATTTGTGTATAATTTACAAAGTGATCGTGTCAGCAGCTTCGCATACACCCTCTGTGTTCTCCTGGTGGCTGGTGCTTTTCCCCGGCCGCAAGTTTTAATTTGTCTTGTGCATGTTGTTGCATTACAGCAGCGTCACGCACTAGGGGGGACGGGGACCTAATGCCGGTGCGCGCGCATTGCCTCACGATCGCCACACCATGGCTCGCAGATTACAGAATGAGGGGCCGGGAAAGGTGATGGCAGCGTGCCGCAATTCATCATTTGTTTTCTTGAAAACACAGGGTACACAAGCACCTTGGAGAGACTAGTCGGTATGATATCATATTAGGAATGTCAAAGTCACCACATGATTCGTCGCTGATTGCTCAAAAAAAAAAACATGATTCGTCGCTGTCGAAGACACATCTCACACCTGTAAAAAAAACTGAAAAAGTGAAAAATGCAAACACGCACTTATAAATGATGAACCTGAATACTCTGTCCATAAAAAAAATGTAACTATGGGTTACAGACTTACATGTCAATTAAATTACTTCACATTGAATCATGTTTTATCTATAATTGGTCAAACTTGATATACTAAAATACTGACACTATTCTAAAATTGCATTCTTTTGGAGGCAGAAGGACTAGCTAGTTCGCCGCAACCCATTATTTAGTCCATGAGCGCATAAAGGAATGAAAGCCGTGTCTCTCCTTAGCTCGCTGCGTGATAGGATTATATTCAGACTTCAGAGGGATCGGAGCTGGATGTGGATGGGATTCGGCCTGGCTCATAGTGGAGTACAAAACTTCTGCACTGAAGAAACAGGTAGCCGATGATGATGATACATCATTCATACATATGCATATCTGAAACAGCAGGAAGGACCAAAGTAATAAGTACTAAAAAGCGCCGACGAGCCACTACGCCGGCAGCTCCGGCACGAGCTCGATCGGTCAGTCTGATCTCAGGATCTGACCAACAGCTGAGGGATAAGGATTTCGCAAATATTTAATGGAATGGGTAATTGAGACGCAACGCGATTAAGTGACCCGCGTAACGTCATTAGATAGGATTTGATCGAGCGTTCTGTCAGCAGACACTGCAATCTTAAAACTTCGGTACCGCCTCTCATGTGCTCTGAGCAACATGCTAAAAAGCCTAAAGTTTCGCACTCGCAAACAAACTAGCACTCACGGCTCTTTATATATCCATCAACTTGCTTGCTCTGCAATTTAAGCACTGGTCGTATGGAAATTAACCGTAAACCGTCGGTGCAAAAGTTTATAAGCCACATTCTCAAACCATTGTCGCTTCAACGCCAGAGGAAAAAAAAATTGTATACACGCCGGAGCCCGGACTAGAACGTGCGGAAATCCCGAAAATTCGTACCGGAGCCGCCTGCCGACGAGCCCACTGAGATGGCCCAACTAGCTAGCGACAGCAACGTAGGTTTGTTGTTTCCAGCACGTACTGTTCTATCGATAGGCTAGTAGTTGATGTTTTTTTTTCTTCTTTTTATTTTTTCCTTTCCATTTTTTCCTTTTCTTTTTTCTTTTCTTATCTTATTTCTTTATCTTTTTTATTTTCGTTCTTCATTTTTATTTTTTATGCTTTATGTGATTTTTATTATTCTTTTCATTTTTTCATATTTTGTATGTTTCTTTTATTTTTTTTATTTTTTTCTTTTCTTCTTATTTATTTATTTATTCAATTTATCTTTTATTTTTTGTTTCATGTTAATTTTCATTATTATTCTCTTTTTTTCTTTTGTATGTTTTATACATGTTTCTTTTCTTCTCTCGATATAGGCCAATGGTTGGCGTCTTTTTTTCTTTTGCTTATTTTCTTCTTTGACTCATACTAGGCCGACATTGGTTTTTCGTTTTGATTTCTTATATATTCTTTTTATTTCTTATTTATTTTTTATTTTACTCTAATAAGTTATTTTATTTTTTCACATACATATTTATTTCTTATTTTTCTATATGTTTATTATTTCGTTATTCATGTGTTACATGCGTTTTCTTTTCTTTGCTATTCTTTTTAATTTTTATGTTACTATTGTTTTTATTATAGTTAATTATATTTTTTGTTTCATTTTACTTTATTTTTATATTTTACTCCTTTTTGTATTTCTTTATTTTCTATTTTGTCTTAACATTTTCTATATGTTTTAATTTTCTATTTTACCTTACTTAATTATTTTTTATGTTAAGTTTTCTTATTTTCTATTCATGAGATGCTATGTTCATATAGTATACATATGATGTCCTACGGTGTTTTTTGTGGTGTTCACGTGGTATATAATGTCATGTGCTATAAATTCATTTTTTAATGCTCATGTAGTATACATGTGATGTTGTGATATTTTTTTATGTTCTCATGTTATAAGTATGATGTTCTATCATGTTTTTTATGTTCATGTGGTATAAATGTGATGTTCTATAATATTTTTTGATGTTCATGTAGTATACATATGATGTTCTATGTTTTTTTTCTAATATTCACGTGTTATATATGTGATGTTCTATGATGTTTTTTTAATGTTCATGTAGTATATATGTAATGTTCTGTGTTATTTTTTGTTATGTTTGTATACATGTGATGTTCTGTGTTATATTTTGTGATGTTCACATAGTATATATGCGATATTCTAGATGTTTTTTATGTTCATGTGGTATACATGTGATTTTCTGTTTTTATTTTTTTGTGATGTTCACATGGCGTACATGCAATATATTTTTGGATGTGGATATCGTATAATTTTAATGTTCTATGATTTTTTTTATTCATATAGTACTTATGAAAATAGCATGTGATGTATTTTTACTAATTTGATACGGTTTAATAAAAAAAATTCATATATATCATATATAATAATATGGTGTAGTGGTAGGGAATGTGATCCTAAACCATAAGTTCAAACTCTTCTACCACAATATTTTTAATGTTTTTGTGAATGTTTTATATTTTCTAGAGAATGGAAAAAGTGCACGGAAGAACGGCATCGGAAGAAATTTACGAGGCTTCGTGGCACAGGAGATTGGGCGGGAAAAGGGGGCAGGTCTTAGGTCTGCTAGGCTCCATAACGCGGGAGAGCGTGTGAGAAGTGTGAGAAAAACAGGTGGAACCTGCCAGATGGCCCGTTCTATCCGAACGGCTAGACTGTATCAGACCCTTAGAACGTGGCAACGCTCCACATTCCAAGAACAACGTTCCAATTTGTGAAATAGAAACATAATGAAAATAAAAATATAATGAAACATCGTTCCGGACACTGATGAAACATGATCCACAACACAGGAACCACATCCACTTGGTGGAAAATCTGAGGCCCAAAATTCAACTGATGGAAGAAAAAAAGAAGAGAGGGCGCATGATGAGTTCAACTATCTAATTTATCTTTATTATTGATTTAGAATTTTCTAATTTTTACTTTTAGTGAAAACTTATGCTAATTAATTCATTCATGATATCAACCTATTTAATTAGGATCATGCTCATCGTTTCGGGAACATGTTCCAGCTATACTTGGCACGTGTTCCATTAATAAAAGAAACGAGATTAAGCTATATACCCTTTGTCCCATGAACTTAAGAAACAACAAACTATGTACCGCCTTGGCATACTATGACCCCAACATTGCGAGAACTTGGCTGCTATGGTCATGCACACGACACAGGGCAACAACCAATAGAATGACATATGACAAGCTCCAAGAGTATTGCTCCCCAAAGTCTAATTCCTCTTTGGTAGAGTTTTTGTTGAGACTTTTCCAGCGACTTAATCAAATAACCTTTCAAACATGTCCATGTAAAAATGGCTTGCGAAGTTATAACCAAACTAAATATAAAGAAGTTGAAGTCGTTTTGGCCTCTAAACCGAAGCCCCATAATATTGCTCTTTCTGGCTTCACTATTTTTAGAGACGCCAAAATCTTACCAAAGAGGGTCTAAATAAGAAGAGGCAGCCGCATATAGACAAATCTCCTACAAGTTATAGATGCAAATTAATGTTAAAAGATTTTTTTGAGTGAAAAATGCTAAAAGATTAAGACTGTAATCTTGATGGGCCACGAGATTCTGGGAACCTACTCTTCTGGTCCAAGACGAATTCAAGTTTGGCTTGTTTAGCCACTTTTCGGCAGTGTCGATGGCCCCTCGCTCCCTGTCCCCGGAAAAAGGAAAAGCCATGTGGATCAGTTGTGGGCTAATTTCTCCTTCACTCCAACAATACACTATTGGTGTTCTTTCAACCCATTTTTCTTTCTTTAGGACTCTTTTTTTTGCTAGACATTGAAACCCACTGCCGTGTATTTGTTCTACGCATGCAAGATTTTTATTCTTTATGTATAAACTAGCAAAAGTGCCCGCGTGTTGCAACGGAATCATTATCGATTTCTAACTTTTGTCTGTCTCATTGTCTATATTTAGTGGTGGTGGCCTTGACCTTATTGTAGGCAGAGACAACCATCCCTTAATGTAGACACTTTTCTTCCTTAAGAATCATATCCTAATCTAAATAGATCCCTCTTCTCTAAGTACTCTAAATAAGAATCCAAATATAAAATGATTAGATATATAATATATTGTAAAAGAGTTGACGAGCTCCTTGTATTTAGATCTGAAAAGAGTAGACAAACATGCCTTGTATTTGGATTGAAAAAGCACTTGTGGTTAGTTAGTTATAATAGAAGACAAATTATTGGGCACAAGAAAATACTACGATCGTGAGCCATGATAATAGACCTATATACACTTGTTTTTTTAAAAGACAAAATAACTATTAATTAAGTTCTTAATAATAGATGATGTATTTGAAGTATTTCTAGCTATTAGTCTATGTAATATGTGTATGCCCCGCCACTTCGCCACCACATATAAATATCTATTTAGATAAATATTTAGAAAAAATAATATATGTATACTTTTATGAAAATATTTTTTAAGACAAATCTATTCATATAATTTTCACATTTGCAAACTTAACAATTTAAAAGTTATTGATGATTTATATTCCCGATGTTTGACCCAAACCTTATCAAAATGACTTCTAAATTCTATACAGAGAGAGTAGTGTTTTGAAATTTTTAAATAATTTTTTAAAAATACGATAGATCGAGAATTTTTAAAATTTAGGTGGATACATAAGAAACCTAACCAGTGCATCTACAATGAGTTCGCATCGGGCCTTGTTTTTGTTTTTGTTAACAGAGATACGTATTTGTTTTTAAAAATATTGTTGGAGGCATTGATTCCAGTGCGATTGTGATTGAGATCCGCGTGGCATACACATAGGACTAAAAAAACATGTCAGGATAAAGAAGGACTGGTTGTGTGGCTGAAAGAGGAAAACTGAAAACGCAAGACGACCTGGCCTACCCAACGTAGAAAGACGGCCCGAACCGAGGAGGACCCGCTGCGGCGCTGCCAATCCTACTCCAATCTCAAGTAAATTGGCTAAAACCGAGTCAATTTATGGTTATAGATTGAATGAAAATCTAAGGTAAACTGAAATTTTGCTTCTTTATTATTAGATATAGATATAGATATAAATATTGTGTTCTACCTAAATTTCATGATGTGTTCCATATGTACAATGTCTCCCCTATGTAAGGTCTTGTTCCGCTAAACAAACTTTTGTTCTTATAACTAGCAAAAAGTGGCCCGCGTAAATACACAAAGTAGGTATCTTTTTTTTCATTTAGAATTTTTTCTTAAAAATATTTTTTTGCAAATAGTTTTGTTTCTTTTTTTTATTGTATTGTTCTCAACACGCCCTTAGTTCATCCATCCGCAACTCCATGCAGAGCTACCATTGATCACTTTCTTAGCTTAAAGCCACTGCCAACTCTCTCTCTCTCTCACACACACACTATATCCTACGCTTTTGCAATTTGCAATGTCTATCAATATAATGCTAAATTAAGGTAGTCTTTAGTTTCCTTTTAGTCAACCTGCGTTTCTCATTCTCAATAAAACCATAAAACCACTATCCAAGTCTCTCACTAGTTGTTCAATTTCTCTGCCTCTCTTCTACATACATACTGAGTGGCCATGTCATCGCACCAACATCTATCGACGCCCCAAGAGGCCAAGACTTTCCAAAGAAACTAGAGAGGGAAGAAGAAAAGGCAGGGGTTGAGGAGGTATGGTTGAAAGGAACCTAGGTGCAAGGTTGAGGGGGAAAGGATTAGCTTCAATACTTAAATACTTTCAACGGACAATCTGATACAGAAAGATGAATGCACCAAACAATCTAGGGCTGGGTGGTTCTTCAGAAAAGAACTAACTTGACAGTCCAACTAGGTTATGTTAGAATTGGACTTATTATTGAGTTGGTTGTGCAAGAGAATGTGAGGATTAAACTTTCTGGCAGATGATGTCAACTAATCTTTAAATTTATTGGAATTAGTTGTTAGAAGTGCACTATGGAGATGAATACATTTTCCAACGGACCTATGTAGACCGTCTAGTTAGTGTGTTTTGTAGATGATTGTTGGAACACTCTTTGGCACTGTTTGTCAATGACTCTCTCTCTCTCTCTCTCTCTCAATTTATGTTGCGTTTTTGGCCATGTTTTCAGTAGAGGGAGGTATGGAGCTTGAGGAGAGACAAAAGTAACTATCTAGATATCTCATGAACTTGGGGGTGAGGAACGCCTCTCCCCTCCTGGCTCAGTGCTCCTCTCCTTCCTACACCGCCATGCTATATACTCTGGTCGAACTTTTTTCTAGCAATCTCTTTGGAGTGTCCGAGCTCCTCCTGTCCCTATGCATGGGGCTCGTGATCGCACCCTCGATTACTAAGCTCGTGGCCATGCCCCTCTCGGATGGGCGAGCTCAATGTCATGCTCCTCTTCTTCCTCCTACATGGCTCTTTTTATCCGTGGGCAAGCAATGATGGAGGGGCGAGCCAGGGGGTTCAAGCGACGATGGTGGTGCTAGAGGCAATGTCGGTGAGAAAAACAAGCTAGACGAGCAACGTAGAATAAATACGAGTTTGATATAAAATATAGTACTCACTACAATTACAGATGATGATATAAACTCATCTATCTCATTTGACTCAATCACTTCTCACGAAACAAGATGGATTCATTCCTCTCAGTGACACTAGTGGAGATGATTCCATCCTGCAAGAGAGTGACGTGACTAATTTATTTTATCTCATTGCCGAACCAAATACACGTTGCTGATTGAGTAGCGTGTACTAGCACGATAACGTGTCCCTTGCTTTGCCAAGAGACAAATACAATTCGGCAAATATTTAGGTTCTGTTTAGAACGCACGTTTTCTATCTGTATTATGCTATATATGCTATAAATAAAATTTCCTGCGTTCAACGAGAGCCTTCGAGTTCAAGGGGAGCAGCACCACGTTTGCTGTTTTGTTTCGCAGCGGCAAAAGAAACCAAAACGGAGATAGGCTGCTCGCCGGCTCCCCCGTCGCAAATCGCAACCAGACAGAACAACATCCGCAAGGCCCGAGCGCCCAACTACTATTTCTCCCTCTCCCACCTTTTCCTCCCCACCACCACCACCTACCTCCCTCCTATTCGTCGTCGCCTCCCACCACCACCCCCTCCTCCTCCTCCTCCCCGTGCAGACCTCCGCTCCGCACCGCCAACCCGTCGTAACCCTAGCCTAGCCTAGCCTAGTCCAGCCTGGCCTCACCTGGCCCCGCTCCGTCCATGTGCGCCGCCACCGCCTCCCCGTGTTCGTAGCCGCCGCCGCCGCCGCCGCGGGGAATCGTCCTCCTCCCATGGGTTCCGCATACGCCGCCGAGAGGACGCCGATCGAGGGAGAATGAGGTGCTGCGTCTGCCGCGTATCCTCCGCCGGGTGCCGGGCCATGGGCGTTGCGGGACGGGCGAACCCGACGTCGTCGCTGCGCAGCCGACGCTGCCTCCGCATGCGGCCGTCGTACGCCCCGTTCTCCGAGCCCTTCACTGAACGCCCGGCACCCGCCGCCCCGTCCTCCTCCCCATCGTCCCCTGCTGCTGCCGCGCCGAGGGCGTAGGAGCCGCGGCCGGACCACCGACATCTCCGGCGATCTCGCTGGCCAATCTCTCTTTGCTTCCTCCCTCCCTCTCTCTCTCGCTCTCGCTCGTAGAGTCATTTGCTTGTCGGGGCTGATCCGGAATGGAGGTGTTTGGTTCTGGGGATGAGGTGGTCGATGCTGAATACGCGGAAGTAGATCCAACCGGGCGGTACATGCGCGTAAGCTCCTTGTCTATCAATCCCTGTCTGACTTTATCCTGTCATGGATTCGTATTCGTATTAGTACATTTTAGTTCTGTTCGTTGTGAATGTGATATTGTGATTTGACATCTCCATGGTATTATGTTAAGCTTTAATGGTCACTCAATTAGTCAATTTACTGAAAAACAATGCATGCATACATCATTTTATTTTAGTGAAAGAAAATGCATCCTGTCTCTTGATGTTGACGTGTTTCTGATTAAAACAATATTATTCTGAAGAAATTTATGTTGATGTGAAATGGAATGTTTTGAATTTTAATGCTCAGTCATGAAAACAGGTCATGCAAAAAAACGCACGAAAACGACATGATTCTGCCAGTTGTATTGATCTGATTCTCTTTTGTTGTGCAGTATAATTTGATTCTGGGGAGAGGAGCTTTCAAGACTGTGTATGCCCTCTGCTCCACATTTCTTTGTTAATAGATTCCTTTGCTTGCAATTATTCCCTCTGCTCCTTGGCATCCTCTTTGTCCACTTTATATTTCCTTGTTAAATAGATTCCTTTTGCTGGAATTGGTTGTTTAACTTTGAAAATATATTGGGTGAAAAGGTCTTGCAAACCTGCAAGATGCAGTTGAACATAGATGCACGTTTTAACTGGTCATAGGCTTATATCAAGAGCTGCGAGCCTGTGACCAACTTTTAAAAGTAGATAGGTTTTTGCTAGAGTCAGAGTGTCGAGCTGTTCAGCTGATTCGTTCCTCTGGCATTTTGGTGGTTGGCATGACACTTGACAGTAATAACCATAGTTTAAGATATATCTATCCACCTCTCTTTCACATGAGGAGAAAGACATTACTGTTGCATGCCAAAATGGATTTACTGCAATTCAGAAGGAATATGCTTATTAGAAATTCACTACACAACCATAATGGCACATGACTTATCATGTTTTTTTCTGAATTGTCTTCAACTCTTTAGAATATCTTAATTTTGGTATGTCTAAAATTTCGCATATGCTTTTATTAAATTTGTATAGTTACAAGGCATTTGATGAGGTCGAAGGCATTGAGGTTGCATGGAATCAAATCAACATAGATGAGGTGATGCAATGTCCAGATAATCTTGATAGGCTCTACACAGAAGTTCATCTTCTGAAGTCTCTCAAGCATGGAAATGTTATGAAGTTTTATTATTCGTGGATTGATGACCAGAGTAAGACAATTAATGTCATCACAGAGCTGTTCACATCTGGAAGTCTCAGGCAGTAAGTAACCAGTACTAATAACCATTCTTTATTATTGCTTCCATTCTTATTGAGAAATGACACTTGGACCTTTGTGTGTTTCTAGTTACCGTCAGAAACATCCACGTGTTAACTTGAAGGCAATAAAGAATTGGGCAAGGCAGATTCTTCATGGGTTGGATTACCTGCATAGCCACCAACCTCCAATTATCCATAGAGACTTGAAGTGTGATAATATTTTTGTTAATGGAAACCATGGAGAAATTAAGATTGGAGATCTTGGACTAGCTACAGTAATGCAAACACCTAGGGCAAGGAGTGTTATTGGTAATGATCTTATCGCTTTATTGCTTCAATTTCTCAATTTACTATAAACAAATCTCTTGTTGATCTAATGTCCTTCAGACTGGAGAGATAATCTAGGTGACCATTTCATTGATACCGATATTTTTTATTCCCTAGTTATTCTTGATTGGATTTGAGCTACCTAGGATATTGTGGTTGCACAGAATTTGCCTATCAGTGGTTGTCAGTCTTATTACATGCAGAGCCAATTAGCCACATACTGGTCCAACTTGCTGACATGTGACATCTGCTGCATGCATAAGCATTGTTTCTAAATGGCATATGCCTCATTCAAATCAGCTTGTTTTGTATCTATGGATGCAAGTTGGTATCCAATGGTGTTTTCTGAGCTAGGTTTTGGATATTGCCCCATGCCATTTTAGATCCCCTCTCCACAGGCACACACACATACATGTTGTCGTGGATTACTTTTTATGTGGTACCTGTTTGCACCGTGTCATACTAGACTAGGACTACCACGCTGTAGTGTAGAAGTTCCATCATGGAAAACTGCTTATTTTTTCTTATTTAAAAGAGCTTTATTGCAGGGGTGAATGACTGTAAAATCCTTGTATATGCCTGTGACCAATGGTCTCGTGTTTCCTCTGTTGCTCTTGATGTATTTTATGACATCATTGATCACCATGTTTGAGAGATTAATTATTATTGTTTGACAATGTTAAACTTTTTATCATTTGCCTGATACACTTCTATCATATGGGACATTTGTCTTACATTCTGCAGGTACTCCAGAATTCATGGCACCTGAACTTTATGACGAAAGCTATGATGAACTTGTTGATATATACTCATTTGGAATGTGCTTGTTGGAGATATTTACTCTTGAATATCCATACAGTGAATGTACGAATCCAGCTCAGATTTTTAAGAAAGTATCCACAGTAAGTGCTTCTTCACTTATTTGTAGAGTTGCAACACTATTTTATCTAAACTGCCACCTCACATCTGTAGGGTGTTAAACCTGCTGCATTGGCTAAAATTTCTGATATTCAAGTAAAGCAGTTCATTGAGAAATGTTTAGTTCCTGCTTCTGAGAGGTCGTCTGCCAAAGAACTTCTGCAAGACCCATTTCTTTGTTCTGACAATACACATGAACCTGCTGCCACTAAGTTTACGTCTCCAGCACCTAATAAAACAGTAGATATTTCTCTGGCGTCTTTGCATATGGATGTTGACACTTTTGAATCTAGCCCTACTAATTCAGGCAAGGAGAATGGTTGTGTTGCTCCACATACACCAGTCCTGGAGTTCACAAGAACCAACAAAAATACAGAGCTAAAGCTAAAGGGCGAGAAACTTGATAACAACTCTGTCTCACTGGTTTTGCGAATAGCTGATTTGTCTGGTATGCCTTACTTCGATACATCTCTTTTTGAACCTAATTTTTTTGTATATGTTGGTGCCTTAACAGCTAATACCTTTCTGATTTCAGGTCATGCAAGAAATATTCATTTCCTCTTCTACTTAGACTCTGATACAGCTATGTCTGTAGCTGCTGAAATGGTTGAACAATTGGAGTTAGCGGACTGCGATGTTACTTTCATTGCTGATTTTATTGACCTTTTGATAGTGAATCTTGTTCCCGGTTGGAGACCTGTAAATGAGGCAGCAGCAAACTCGTATAGGCAGCCTGAAAGTGAACTTGCAATCGCTTCCCATCAGAACATCCCAAAGTTGGTACCTGATTATGCATTAATTGATGGTATGATGCACCCAAAAGATGTGAATGCATCATCAACTGGTTTTCTTGATTCTGTCTTAAGTGCAACTAACCTAGGAGGATCACAAGGTTCTGAAGGTTCGGTCATTTCTGTACAGCTTGCTGAGAGTTCCAAAAGTGTGAGTGACTATGGGGCTGAGGATTACAGTACTACTATGGACTGTGGTGGTGTGTACAAAGAGGGAATCAGTAAAGTAGATTGCAGCCATGTTTTAGATGATGGATCGAGGTCCATTTTCCATATAGATCAAGCATCACCTTTCTTGGAGTTGGCCAGCAGTGGTTCATCAACTTCTACGGATAATCAGGATGTGCTGAACGGGGAGCTTGTTTTGATTGAAGCTCAGTACAAACATTTTGTTGATGAGTTGACAAGGATGCGAGAAGAGGCTATGGAAGGAGCTCGAAAAAAGTGGTTGCCAGATAAATGACGATTTTGTTTGAATTTGGCATTTCTTCTAAACATCATAACTCATAAGCTATGTTCGATTTCATGTTCGAAGTGTGAGAAACGTTAATAATCTGTTTTAGTTAAAGCATTGATGTAGTTTGCAAGTCAGCAAACTTCGAGGCTGCCCCCACCTTGATCAGGTGTCCGTTCTCTCGTTGTGGGTGCTTGCCGGCCCTGCCTGGGTGGCGATGTGATAACGTAGAGGCCAGTGGAATAATCAAAATTAGCCATTTGATTTCTCACAAGCAAATCACCGAATATCGAACATCTTGCGTCGTGCATGACTGAAAAATAGTCACGAGCTGTCTAAACTTCTCACAATCAATAATATACGTGCGTCAATTAGTTTAACCCCTCACCCCCAACACACCGCCTAAGGGCACTCACAATGCAGACTTTATCATAGAGTCTAAAGTTATTTATTACCTCGAACAATGTGGAATTGGAGTCTAAAAAAGACTTGGAGTCTTATTTTTTCTACCTCTTTCTTCAATAAATATGCTGCCACATCAGCAAAATACTATAAATAATATGTAATTAAATGTCTTGGACTCTATAATAGAGTCTTGCATTGTGAGTGGCCTAAAAGGAAAAGGTTTTGGATTGTGGGAAGGCAAATGTTCCTCCTCTAAACCCTCGTACTCCGTCAAGTTTCATAATTCTTATGGGTTTAGCAAGGTTGAGATCGAACCTTTAAAGTATTTCCTTTGAAAACACCAATACAACATGTATAGGTTAGTCTTAAAAAAATACTTTAACAAAACTACATAATATATTTTTATGTATATACATTGTAATTACAATATAAAATCATAGTCAAAGCTATGTTTTTTAAGACCGTATTGTTGTCCAAATTGACAAGATATGTGGAGATGGAGGTAGTCATTTCTATTGTAACCTATCTATAAAATTAAGATATAGCAAATGTATGAAACTACATTTAAGATAAATCTACTTAGATGACTTTCCAATATCGTTTCAAATTATAAGACGTTTTTTCTTTTCTAGATACATTTATTTTATTATATCTAAGTGCATAATAAAAATTATTTATCTAGAAATGCCAAAACATCTTATAATTTAAAACAGAGAAAGTATTTTTCTAGTCAAATGTCTAGAATGAGTGACTCTAATCTCAAGTGTCAGTTTTTTCTTATTATAGGGAGCCCTCTGTCTTTCTTTGTCTGACTTTGGTTAGCTCAATTTTTGAACAAAGAGCATCTCCAATAATTCTAAAAAACAATTGATAAATCAATGGGTTTTCTAAGTCATAAAAGAAGCAAGGAGCATATTTGTTGGCTTTCTCCAACAATTTTTAATATCTCGCTTCTAAAAGCTAGAATGCAATTTTGCATCAGGAATCTTGCAAATCACCTCAACCATTTTTATATTTTCTTTCTCTCATGTACATTTACATTGGAAATATTGTCATTTCTCCTTATTCTTCCCCACATCCTTCCACCTCTAGATCGACTGATTGGATGCAAGGGTATATTTTCATGCCATTGGACCAATTTTACCAAGTATGGAAAGATTGTGAGTTGAGATAAGAAGTTGTTGAGAGCTTTTTTCAGTCTTGCCAAAAAAAATCAAAATCATTAGTAGTTTTTAAACTCTTGGAGATGCCCTAACAAAAGAGAGAATGAAAATGGTATAATATATACTCAAACCATCCAAAATTATAAGACGTTTGACTTTTTTGACACCAAATTTGACCACTTGTCTTTTAAAAATTTACGTAAAATATTACTTTGTGGCTTGATTTATTAATAAAAGTTCTTAAAGAATGATTTAAATTTGACTATGTTTGTATAATTTTTTTGAATAAGACGAGTGGTCAAACTTGGAGTCAAAAAGGTCAAATGTATTTTCCTAATTTGGGATGGAGGGAGTAGTAACTTATCTTCTTTCAAAACATTTAATTAGTAATATATACTTTTATCCCAAAACCACGGATAAATGTAGTGAAGCGGACGGAGTAGAAACTCTTTCAATTTCACTGCTCAAATACTCTATCTAATGCGATCACTGAATTCTCATAGAACACTTTGGTGATTTGGACTCTATGAAAGACACTCTGTTCTACCAGATGCTCTACACACAACGGCATCGTGAGTATGCGGCAAGTCACAAAAGTGCTGTTAGAAAATCTGGATCTACATTTTGACATGTGGAGTCAAAGAAATTTGCTTAGGCCTTGTTTAGTTACAAAAAATTTTAGAAAATCGACACTGTAGCACTTTCGTTTGTATTTGACAAATATTATCCAATCATAGACTAATTAGGCTCAAAAGATTGTCTCGTCAATTCCGACCAAACTGTGCAATTACTTTTTATTTTCGTCTATATTTAATACTCCATGCATGCGGTTAAAGATTCGATGTGACGGGAAATTTAAAAAAAAATTCAAATTTTTTTGGGAACTAAACAAGGCCTTAGTAAATTACCCACGCTACCAAGTACCAACGGTAGGCAGCGCGTTGAAGTCACCAAACCAGAACTGAAGCACATACATTCCAAAACGCTTCACTGCTAGTAGTGTAAGGTCAATTTAAATTGGGGTTCCATTCTCATTAAACGGGGTGCCAGCCACACAAGTATATTTGATGACATGGCACGTAAATTACGATGAAGTAAATTTGATGGCATGGCACTAAAATTATGAAGAGAGAGTAGAGATAGATTTCATCTATGAAACTGGGTGTACACTCTTTTTTAAACTTGGAAACTGTTCCACACTAGCATGAGGGACATAAGTTTACCCAATCACACATTAAATGTTTTAAGTAGCCTATTAAACAACAAAACTGAAACTATGCATAGAACGTTCATCATCACAAATAACTCTAAAAATGTGTCACTCTTGGAAACTTAATGAAACTTTCCGTTAAGATTGACCTACTAAGCGCAACATGAAATGTCTCTAGCAACCAAAAAGCGATGCCATAGGTACACGCTGATTAAAAGAAGCATTACATGTGCAACAGGACATATCAACACTCAAAAACTGAAGAAGCACAGGGAGCGTAGTGTAAGCAAAGCGTGAATGTTAAGATCAGTCCTCTCTCCATTCATGCTGGCATTCCTCTTTGCAACACCTGTATATTGTTGTCATCGGTTCATCAGCTGATCGAATCTGCATCTGCTTGAAGTATGCTTCTCCATGATTGCATCTTTGGCATGTAACTGCGAGTTTAGTGAATGCACTTTAGCAGAATATGGTTTTGCACATTATCATGTATATATACATGCATCCAGGTCCAGGCCACAAAGTAATCTAAAGCAGATACAAAGGTAGTTACTTCCCCACCGTTTTCATGAAGAAAAAGGTCCATCCATGTGGTTATATCGTATAAGAGTTAGGCTATCAATCTGATTTCACAAATTGTTCAAACTTCAAACAATATGCCTCCACTGTGGCAAACTTGGGTACGGGGCTAGTAATCAAGTTTAGTGAATGTACTTGGTGTGTTATGTTGGCACATCACTTGTTCAGCTCAGGTCACAGATAAAAAGTGAAGTTACTTAGATGTGTGATGTGTCTAAGAGAAGGCTTCCTCTGTATAGCAACAATCACTAGTGAATTATGGATATTGCATCACATAATATGCTATCTGTCTGCCCTTCAAAATCATTTTCTAGAAGAATTATTTCTTCCATCATGCAAGCGATGACAGGTACATGCCCTATTAGATCACCAGTCACCACACCACCTAAGACTGCAAGCATGACATTCCAACATTTCGACAGTAACAACTAAGACTGCAAGCATGACATTCCAACATTGTGATCTTATGTTAATAAATAGGTATCTCCAAGAAAATTTGCAGCATGTCACAACAAAAATGTTTCAAACATCTGATTTGAATATTTCCTAAAAACATCTGATTTAATACTCCTTGATCCTTGATAAGTAGTGAATATTTTTTAACACAAAATTTTAAGGTTTCAGGTTTCTTATCTGCACTCAGCAGATACAATACCTAATCTGATTTAAGTTTGAAAACTAAAAGTGGGCAGGATGAAGCTAGTAAGAAACATGATATGCTTTGATCTTATCATCTCACCATCTCTCTCTCACCCCCCCCCCCCTCTCCCCTTCCCCTTCTCCTTCCAAAAAGAAAAACGATTCGGTCATTGTCTCCACTGGACACTGTGGCTCAGACTTCGCCAGCTCAGGAGCGGGAGGAATGCTGTCCATCCACCGGCATTTTCTGCTTCCATACCAGTGATGTTGACTCCTTCCTCACCGAGCAAACCCTCTATCCAGTTTCCCTGGATCTGAGGAGGAAGATGAGTAGGAGGATATGAAGCAAGATGAAGAAGACATGGCGCCACGCACAGCAGAGGCAAGATGTTGATCGACACAATGTCTCACCCCATCTTCTCTTGCTTTGGATGTATTCTTTTTTAAGCCAAAGGACCTCTAGCTGATCTGGTTAGAGGATTCCGGCGGCACCCCTCAGGTCCTGAGTTCGATCCCCCTTGGGGGCGAATTTTCAGGCCTGGGGGTAATAAAAATCCCCTCGCTTGTCCCACTCCAAAGTACAGGTCTGTGGCCGTCCCGTCTCACGGGGATGCAGGTGCCGCTGTATATGGGTGGGGCCAGGGTTCGGGGGTTTTTTCGAGCTGCGTGAGAAGTTCTTCTTAATGGAAACCGGTGGGGGACGTAAAGAAAAAACAAAACTCAGCACTACTACAATAGTATTGACTTGCTTTGACTCAAAACTTCAAGGCCAGAGTTCAGAGATGATGCCAACGATGCCCAATGGTTAACAAATAGACAACAAAGCAATCGCCTAGGGAAAGAACCGCATCATACTTCGGAAAACTGAGCAGAGTAACGAAGAGCAGGGCGGATAGCTCACCTGCGGTCTTAGGGGCCGACTTCATCTCGTCCGCCGTGCTGAAGATGGGCTCCACCTCCTTCTTGACCAACCTCGCCTTCTTCACAATCTGCGGCGCCACGAAGGAAAAAAGGAACCGCATCAGACACAGATCGATTCGAGGCAACAGAACGACAGGGAGCAACGAGACAGAAAATGGTTGCAGCGAGGAAGAGGTACTGGGCGATGGACCTTGTTCTGGATGGGGCAGACGTAGGGGCAGACGGAGCAGAAGAGGCGCAGGCGGTGGCTTGCGGTGCCCGGATCGATCTGCAGCAGCATCCCACACACCGGGCAGAATTCCATCGCCCTCCCCCTGCCGCCCTTCTCCGCCGCCGAGCTCCAGACGTCAGCGTGCCCCCGCCGAATAGTCGGGGTTTCCTTTCCGGAGAGGCGGAGACAAAAACCCTGGCTTATTGGGCTTGGCCCGGGTTGTTTGGAACTTTGGACGGATCTCTCAGGCGATGACATCATGGGCCGGTGAGCAACATGAGTGTCAAAAAGATGGGCCGTGGGAGGACACTATCAATTTTTAGACATACATATGCACTTGGAATAAGATTATTGCCCCCACAAAAGAGAAGCAGATTTCCTTTCAATTTTTGGACATACACATGCACTTGGAATTTGGAAAACAAGACAAGATAGGCCCTGATTACATTGGTGGCAATATTTTGCTGGGGCTGTTACAGTGCAATTTTCTTTCACATGATATACTTATGAAACGATCCTCATCAGTAACCAAATACAACTGAGCTGCCTAATTTTACAACAGGGGTAACGCTAACAGTGATGAAAACTATATGATCAGTAGTGGGTCCTGACACGGTGACTTGCAAATAAGTTTGCAAGCATCAGGCGGGCCTCTCGCCACCATCTGGCGCAGCAGCCTTCTGTGAACTACTTTGGTCAACATCCATTGGTGCGCTTGTCCTGGGAGGAGACAGTGGCTGGACCTCAACATCGGGGTAAGCAGCCTTGTACCTTGCTCTCAACCCTTCATCAACAAGCCTTACCCCTTGTAATTGGTTACCCAGTGAAAGCCATCTGCCCAGGAGAAAAATGTAAGTTGAAATATAATAGTGTGCATCTGGTTAGAATGAGACAGAAAACTTGGCCAAGAAGAGAGGCAACGATTAGTCCGCACCCAGCTTGTGTATTATGCATTCTTGCAAACAGTTCCAACTTCCTTGTCCTTGGGCTAATTCGTTCTAGCATTGCGTACATCTGCACAAGGCAGATTTGAAACATCAATCCTGTTCTTGAATGGCACATTTCAAAAGGCAATAAAATCTTAAGTTTTCAGTTTTGCCTTGGGATATATGCAATTTTGTTGGAGGAAAGGCAAGCATCAAACAATGCTTTTGCAAGCAACATATAGTAGCTAAATAAAGATTTAATACCTCATCAGGTTTTCTGCTTGTTTCACGGACTTCAGCAACAATAACATCGGTATCTATATTCCTGTTCACTAAAGGGTTTCCTTTTATTCCAACAAGACAATGTTCTTTGCTGTGATTCAACCAATGGCCAGTGCGGCCAGTTCGAATGATACGTTGAAGTTGATTGGTCTTCACCCAGATAATTTCTTCAACACGCTTGTAACCCCACAACTCCAGACTGAGGATTGAAAAAAAAAAAGCCACAGTGAATAGATTAAAGATATCAGGTTTCCAAATGCAGAAAGTAACATCTAGAGACTCTAGAGGGCCATTGGTCTAGAAAAAGATCAGAAGAGGAGCTAAAAAAATAAAGACATTGTGCTGTAATAAAGTGCACACCAAAGAGTAAAGGAACATTTCTAAAAGTTGTAATGATTTTTGTCAATATGGCACATATCATCTACATTGAGTAACAAGTATATGATATGATTTTATGAAGCATGGAATCAAAACCCTTCAACAGACATTGAGATCTTGTTGGATAAAACATATTGTTAGTTGTCACAGTAAAGCTAAAAAAAAAGGTTCAAAAACAGAAAACTTACCATTCACGCCCAAGTTCCATGGCACGACCAGTGACCCATAAAAAAATCAAACCATCAGTTTGCAAAGCTGGAACATTAAGCGTCCTCATTTCATCATCAGCCATTGTGCCATATGGTAGCTCCATATGAATATCCCAAGGGGGGTCAGCCATAATTACTCCAAACTGTCCTAAGATGTCCATCCTGAAGTTCCGAATGTCACAGTTTATCCATTGCGATTCTCCAAGCTCTATTTCTGAACAATATTCAGCTCTCTGTGGCTTTATTTGCCTAGGTGGTGCGACAGCACCAGCCATCATTTGAGGTACATCTGGTGTTTGATCAAGCTCGTAGTGGACATACTTGCAAGTCTGGACATTGTAGAACATATGTAAGATACATACTTGCAAGTCTGGACATTGTACAATATAGATAGAAAATTCAAACAAATACATGGACATTATATCACAAGAAAGAACACTATGATCACCTTTGTGTGACGGCATGTGTCTAGGAAAGAGCAATCTCCTAGGTTTGTATCAGTATGTGGAGCTATAATACGACGAAAATGGACCTGCTCACAGTGAAACAGAATTACATAAAAATTGACAGTGATACCTAAAAACCATGTGAGAGGGATCCAAGAATTCAATGAATCATAGGAATATAAATGAGAAAATCATATTGTGTGATGTTAATAAAATGATACATTTCCCAACAAAGTAAAACCTTATTTTTGCAGGTTATAGCCACACGCTGTGTGAAAATAATTTAACTTAGGTTTGCCACAAAATATCAGTTATCGTCTTTCCAAGTTTCTAAATAATTTGCAGATAAACATACATAAACCATTTCTCCTGACATTGACTTCGAGAAACAAATGGAACTGAGATTTTGTCCTTACCAGTTTGATCTCATTTTAAAAACTAGAACGAAGCACTAAAGGTAAAGGATGGTTTTGAAGATTACGATAACTAAGTAAAGATTCTAGCTTTGCCATAAAAAATTGTGGCTAAGTGGTTAATGTCAATGGACAAACTGATTTCTTATAAAAGTGATGGCATTAAACGTGGTGTGTGCTTTTTTTTTCTTCAAAAAGAAGAGAAACTATCAAAGCAGGGAAGCCAAGAAGAACATTAACACTGACCTTATCACAGGCCACAAAAGAACCTGTTTGGCGTCGGCAATCTTCTTTAGTTAAGTTGGTACAGTATTCCTTCAGCTGGGAGCCACCCTTTGTTTTAAACTGAAAGAAAGAAACCAGAGGTCATAAAAAAAAGGTGATAATCAAAAGGTCATAAGTATACCAATAACTTGAATATAGAGTAAATCGTAGTTCTAATGTGTCCGGGTGCAGAGGAGGCTACAATTTTGGGAGTTAGCAACAGCCAGGTGATAACGATGAAGCACTGAACACCAGAAAATAAAGTTGCCTAGTCTTTCACACTAACCCATCAAGTAGTTTACCAGTGGCACTCCAACAACTCAGTTAAGAACATCACAGGGTGAAGAAAGAACAAACCTTTGCAGCGACAGCAGTCTCCTTAGCTGTAGGCCGGTGAATAAGATCCAGCAGCTCCTCTCCAGTCTTTGTATTCTGCTTCTCTCTATATGTCTTCTTGTTTAGCAGCAGTTCAAGGTCCTTAAGATCATCCTCCTCTGTCCTCAGCTTCAGCTGTGCGGAACTCGGCCCAGGACCACCACCCATTGGGATAACTGCCCCTGGTGCCATGAATGGTCGCTGCAGCGGCATCAACCCTGGCGGCATTCTCGGCATTGGCATGCCCCTGGGGCGTGGGAACATCGGTGGCATTGGGTGACCCCACATATCCGGCTGCTGCAGTGGCGGAGGCCTTGGTATGATGGCGCTGTTAGTATCAGTATCGGTGGGAGCCACCTGTGGAGTTGGCGGAGGTTGCATTTGGATCACAGAGGCGGATTCTGGTAGCTCTTTGAGAAGCTTGCTCCGGTCGATGGCCCAGACCATAGTCATCTGCTTGCCCCCAATGAAGGCCTCCTCGATCTGCAATCCGCCGCTGTCTTCCGCGATGCGACGGAGCGCAAGAGCAACCGCAGCGGGCGCGGAGCCCCCAAGCTCCGCAGCGAGGTCGGCCAGAGCAGCACGCTCGGCCTCGCTGGCGGACGACGTTTCGGACTGCAGGCGGCGCGCGAGCGCAGCGGCATCGATCTCGGCAAAGGGGACGAGCTCGAGGAGGCAGACGGCAACCATGGTACGCACGGCGTCGATGCCACCGCCGGTTCCCGCGCCCCCCGCGGCGGCGGAAGCTGGGGAGGAGCCCGGCGAGGTCTTCCGGCGGGTGGAGCGGGCCGGGTCGGGGAGGGCGCGGCGGTGCTGGGGCCTGAGGCTGGGGTTCTGCACGTGGATGCTGGCGTTGGGGTACAGCGTAGGGACGAAGGGGCGGCCGTTGAAGGCGGCGATGAGGCGGAGGGATTGGTCGAGGGAGGGGACCAGGTCGGGGACGAGGTGCTGCAGAGAGCCGATGAGTTCGAGCTGCGCCTCCCGGCGGGTGGAGATGGACTCCTCCAGTGTCCGGCACTGCTCGCGCATGGTCGCGAGATCGTCGCCGCCGCCGGGGGCGGCGTCGGTCTGCGCTTCCATGGCCGCCTTAGGCGACGAGATCGACGAGGGTTTTGGATCGTGGTTGCGGGCTTGCGGCAAGCTGGGGGCCGCGAAGGAAGAAGGGGAAGGTAAATTCCGCGGGCTAGGTGATAAGCTACATTCGGCCCAGTTTTGCAGTCCAGATTCGAGATCTTCGACCAAAGAAGGAAAAAGTCTACTTTACGTCTCTTAACTTTCGCGAAAGTCTGATTTTCATCCCTAAACTCTAAAACCGGACAAAATACATCCCTCAACTTTTAAAACCGTGCACATTACATCCTTGACCTGGTTTTGAAAGTGGTTTTAGCTTTTTCTTTTTATTTATTTTGGCTGAATTTTTTGAAAAATCACAATAAATCACATAAAAATCATAAAATAGAAAACTCAATTTTATTGGACTTTAGATAAGTAGATCTACACATTGAATATATAATATAGTATGTTCTAGTACAATTTTTTTTATGCATCTTTAGATCTATGTTTTTCTGTAATTAATTAGATTAATTATAGCTACATTTTCTATGGTCTAATTGTGATGAAATTTATATGGTGAGCTAATTATTCTATGTTTGAGTTATAGTAAAAAATTTATACTCATTGAATCATGTATTACTGAGTTATAGATTTATTTAGGTTTATGCTTGTTAAATTATAATAAATCTATAACTAAGTTATACATGATCTAATGAGTATGAAATTTTTACCATAGTTTAAACATATAATAATTAGTCTAACATAAAAAATTCACCACAATTGGACCATACAAACTATAGCTATGAATTATTCTAATTAATTATAGAAAAACATAGATCTAAAGCTACAATAAAAATTTTGTACTAAAGCATACTATATTATATGTTCACTATGTAGATCTACTTATCTGGAGTCCAACAAAATCAGATTTACTATTTTTATGAATTTTATGTGATTTACTATAACTTTACAAATATTCAGCCAAAATAAATAAAAATGAAAAAGACAAAACTGCCTTCGAAACCACTCATAACCATGTTAGGGACGTAATATGCATGGTTTCAAAAATTGAGGGATGTATTTTACCCGGTTTTGAAGTTTAGGGATAAAAAACAGACTTTTGCAAAAGTTGAGGGACCTGAAATGGACTTCTTCCTTTATGACCGTGGGCATGACGTGAGGCCTAAGTCATTCTGCGGCAGCTGGGCCGCCCTTCTGTGGCTCAGATTTGAGATTATTTATTAAAAAAAACTATTTTTCATTTTATAGAAGTATACCATATTATATGTTCGTAGATAGTCTAATAAAATTAGAATTTTTATTTTATGATTTTTTAGTAATTTACTATGATTTTTTAAAGATTTAGCAAAAATAAATAAAAAAGATAAAGATAAAATCTTCATAGCAAAAACTTTGTACTAAAACATACCATATTATATGTCCACTGTGTAGATCTACTCAAATGGAATCCAACTGAATTGAATTATCTAGTTTATGATTTTTCTGTGATTTACTATGATTTTTCAAAAAATTAGCCGAAATAAATAAAAAAAAGCACTGTCACGGTAGCAAAACCACTTTTAAAATCGCTCCAATAAGGTGAAATGCATGGTTTGAAAAGTTAAGAAAGGTGGTTTATCTGGTTTGGAGCTGAGGAGGAAAAGCGGACTATCATGAATGTTAGAGAAGAAAAGGTAGGATTTTTCTTTATTTATTAAAAAAAAACTATTTGACCTCACCTAGTTCTTGATCCCTTCCTATTTTACTCTCTCGAACGCAAAAAAAAATTCCCTAGGTGTTTAGAATTACTTCACAAACTCCGCTATGGAGCATCTCCACAAAAAACTAGAGTACGTCGAGCACCTTTTTAGTTGCTCTCACAAATCCATCCTTCTCCTAGAGTGCATGGAGCTGAAAACGGTTTGACGAAACATAGAGCAGAGCTGAAAATATGGAGTGGAGCAGTCCTAAACACTCGCTTAGGGTATGTACATCACTACACGTCAGCGGTTTCATACTTAGTCTCATGCAATGCCATGTAAGATTTTTTGCTTATATGGAGGAAAGAGACAGGTGGAAGAGAAAGAGGTCGTTGTTTCACAAAACAACACCTCATGAGCTAAGATTTAGACTATGAGAACAATTATACCATTGTATGAGTTGAGTTGCCAAATAAATGATTTTTTAGATGATTTTAAGCGGACAATGTGACATGCCTCAATTATATACCTAGTGTTTGATTTTTTTTTAAAAGATTTTGTTTAATTTTCCATCCTCTACTACAAAAGAAGAGTAACCGTCCTCTTTTCAGGTTCCAACTGCAAAATATGTACACATCCTCTCTCAACTGCAAAGCTACTACAAACAAGATGCCATTCCTCAATTTTTTAGTAGCATGCAAATCATATGTCACATAACCTTCTCTCCCTCTTATGTCTGATGTGCTCAAAAGTGAACCACTAGGGTGCAAATTGATCGATATAAAATGTTCTTGTTAGTATAAATATAGGAGTAAAATTGCAGCATAATTATCTAACCATCTTCTTTTGTTTATTTATTGGTGTGGCAAGTAAAATTGTGTCACACACAAGGTTTCGATGTGGTAGCACACGAGACATAGAGAAATATACTAGCTAGTCTAAGAGATCGAGCCCTATGTCCAGTGTGGGAGGGAGATTTTATTTGATATGTCTGATTGCTTGTAGTTTAGTTAGGGATGTGTTACAAGAGGTCGGAGTAATAACTTTGTGTATGTGAGCGCGCATCGCTTCGCTATTTCCCTGGTAGGGATTTCCCAACCTCTTATATAGTTGAGGAAATAGGGTTTACAAGTACAAGGAGTTGGTGATGATGCCTCAGCATGTTTGGTGTGATCTTGCTTGTTTGACTCATTGCCATCTTATTGCATTATTGGTGGCAATTCTCCTCCGATAGTCCATATGTCTGTTAACTAATAAGTGTGTCGATGAGGGTACCCTAAGTACTTGTATATAAGATAAGGTACTACCACTATTATGGACTACTATTTTTTATCCACCTTTTCAACCACCAACGAAAAAACATGATCTTTTCCATAACCCTATCATATCCACTTACTTCGCCGCATCGTTTTTTTGTTTAAATGAAATCTTTAGCTACATTGGATCTAGAGCACTAGTGCTCAGTGATATTGACACTAATAGCATTATGAACTACAATGATAAAGAAACCTAACAATTTCTACAAATACAATCCGCCTCTTGTTAACCTCTTGGCATATAAGGGGTCAATCTGGCTGCACTTTTTGGAGTAGTTTTTCTGTGAGAATCATTCTTGTTCAACCAAACGGCATAAAAAAACATAAATTTTGATGGAGAATAGACAAAATCATTTCTCTCTAGTGGGATCTTGGATCTAAAAAAGCCGCTCCTCACTGCTTCCAATTCAGTTCCTACAAAAACACTTCTCTTATATGTTCCTCACCCTGTTTTCCCACACCAATCACTAATCAAAGAGCTAGAGCTTAGAATCAGAGAGGTAGAACTATACCAAACAGAATTTTTAACAAGCTGATCACAAATGCAGAAGGGAACTCCCGTGAAAACAAGATATATGCATGTCTTCGTCGTCCAAAATATGTAAGGTACGAGTGTGTCTCCAATACAGAGAACAATTAGATGCAAATCAAAAACGCAGTGGCCGTTTTTGGGATATAGATGAACAACCAATTCGAAGGAGTTTCCTCAAAAAAAACCAATTCGAAGGAAGAAAACACAGCTCTATTCAGCTAGTTTCTTGGGCCATCCAGTCATTCAACATAAGGAATAACAAATCAAGACACTAGCACAAGACCAAAATTAATCTGTAGAGATCCACTTACCAGTGACAGTTTTTGTTCCGTTATGAATGAAGAATACATGAGTGATATTGGTTCGGCTCATCGCCTCTTTCCTGATGATACACTCAAGAAGGATATGCATGAGCCGAAACAACATCACGCCATGTCGTCTTATTCTCTCAATAATTTCCCTCTGAATCGGATGCATCTATTAGCGAACGCTTTATCTGTGTATTCTGTAAGCGATGAGCAACCGAAGGATTGTGGGCTTTAATAGCGAACTAGTTCCATGTATGGACAGCCTATATATGAAGCAGGCAAGCAAGCTGCAGCACTCAGCTGTCAGCACATTTCCTGACTATATGGCGCTAGCTCCTGGACATGCCCAAGGATCAGGGGAAAACTATGCCCGTCGACATCGCTGGTGGGATCCCACTGACCTGCAGCTAACCTCTCCGATCTGACTTGTTTTAAGCACCGTGATAAAAAAACTGGTTATAGTCCTTTAGTATAGGGCAAAAACAAACTAGTCCCAATGCCAGGCTGCCCCCTCAAGAGTCGGTGAAATTGAAAACAGTGTCAGTTTGGATCATTGTACTTGTCAAGAATCTTTGTCCTTTCACGATTGGTATGTTGCGCAATAAAACTCACCACCTTGTTGTCCATGTTCCTATGATTCTTGTAGTATGCGTTTGGTTGCGGATGCCACGGTACTCAATTTACTTACTATACTAGATAATATCTCAGACAGTTTGAGCCATTATTTTGTTTACATTTCTTAAATTAACTAATCTGTATGCGTAGCCTATCACGTAGGAAAAGACGATGGACCTTGGAACAAACTCTACATGTACGTAGCCAGCTTATCAAGTGGATTGTGAATGAAAAATCACATGCATAAAACAAGATTAACAATTTATAGCAATCTAAAAGTTGTAAAATGAAAAGATTTATCACATCTACTATATCACACATGCGGAATGGCCTCTAACTGAGTTAATTAGGTGGTCTAAGTAGCACTCCTTAGGTTTGGGTTCGTCTTCCTGTGGGAGTAAATTTTCAAGGGTTAAAAAATATCCTCTCATATGTCCAAATCACGTGCTCAGGATTTTCTCAACCTCAATGAGAAGATCTTCTTAATGCATTGCCTGAGGTTGTCTTAGCAACAAGGTTCAGGACACTGGGTGGGGGCGAGGCCCCGAGTAGCTGACAGTGAACATGGTCTACGGAACATAGATAGATTTGACTTTGCATGGTTTTCTAATTTGTATAGACAAATTGAAAAAAATTATTAATTTATTAACAGATCTTTTAAGACCAATCTCTATATATATATTATGTAGAATGTTAGATCGTATACGTGAATTCGGCAAGAATCTAGCGAGAAACTATGGCCTTGTTTAGATGCAAAAAGTTTTTGGATTTTGATATTGTAGCATTTTCGTTTTTATTTGACAAATATTGTCTAATTATAGAGTAACTAGGCTTAAAAGATTCGTCTCGTGATTTACAGGTAAACTGTGTAATTAATTATTCTTTTTATTTATATTTAATACTTCATGCATGTGCCGTAAGATTCGATGTGACGAGAAATCTTGTAAAGTTTTGGATTTTTGGGTGTATCTAAACAAGGCCTATATTTCAATACCGTGCGAGTTTTATATGTTGTCATCTCTGCCAAGGTAATGGCCAGTTCATGGTGACTGAGTAGCATACGAGGCCACATGCATACGGCGGTTTGCCACTGGACAGGGGACACATATACAATTGTAGGAGTACTCTATATAAATAAATACACAGCAGAGATGAGATGTTTTTATTTTCTCTCCAGGCATTAGCATATGAGTTTGCTTCGTACTCGCCAGCCAGGCAAGGACGATATGGACGTTTTATTTGTTCGTACAACACCAGGCTAGAATCTTTTTTGCATGTGGAATTTAATATGGCTGGCCAGATGGATAGCAAAAAGTCATGTATACTACATAATCAGTCTCGTATCGTAAATCAAACAATCTTAAGATATACTATTTTTATATGAAAAAACTAATTTTTATGATATCAAACAAATATTATTAGATTCATCATACAATATACTACTAGAGCGAGCCAAATATTTCAAACTTAACATATTTAGTTTGTTGAGAAAAACTTAACATATCTATTGTCATAAATATTTATAATATTTTTTACAAAGTTAATCAAGTACAACGGCATCTATATCTCTTATATAAAGATAATGCCCACTAGCAATTTGTCTTGCCATACAAAATGTTCACATCAACATCCACTACTACATGCCATTATATCTTTATTGAAGCTATTCACATTAGCAAACTACATCATTTACTAACATGTATTTAGTTGTCCACATTATTGTAAAGATTGTGGAACGAGATGCCTCTTCAGGATCTCGTGTGCGTGTTTATATAGGCCGGCTGAACCGCCTGGCACAACTTGAACAGCAAGAATACAATCAGATGATCTACATGAGATCTCAACAAACTACACGCACACCTTAATCACCTATACACGCATAGATATAGATACATTCAGTTAGCCTAGTATAGACTTATACACCAAGATATAACAGATCTTAACACCCTCCGTTGATCTCAGCTGGGCACCAGATTGAGATCATCTCTGAACTTAACCATCTTGGTGTGCGGCAGTGCCTTTGTAAACCCGTCAGCAATCTGATCTCCTGAACTCACATGTCTGACATCTAGCAGCTTTCGTGCAACCCTTTCACGTACAAAGTGATAATCTATTTCTATATGTTTGGTCCTCGCATGGAACACTGGATTTGCTGTCAGATAGGTAGCACCTATGTTATCACACCACAATTTTGCAACAGCAGAGTGTGCAACCTTTAATTCTGTCAGCAATCGCTGCACCCACATCATCTCTGCAGTAGCGTCAGCTAGTGCCTTGTATTCTGCTTCCGTGCTTGACCGCGATACGGTTGCTTGCTTCTTAGCACTCCAGGAGATCAGATTATCACCAAAGAACACTGCAAAACCCCCTGTTGAGCGCCTGTCATCAACATCTCCTGCCCAGTCGGCATCAGTAAAGGCGCTAACCACAGAGGAGCCTGATGGACGTATCCGCAGTCCATACTTGATTGTCCCTTGTATATATCGAAGAATACGTTTTACAGCACTCCAATGTACTGTTGTAGGCGAATGGAGGAACTGACACACCCTATTGACTGCATAAGAGATGTCCGGCCGCGTCAGTGTTAAATACTGCATTGCACCAACCACACTCCTATATCTTGTGGAGTCCTCAGGGCCGAGACGTTCTCCTATATTTGCACTGAGCTTTTCTGTGCTTGACAAGGGGGTGCTACTGGGCTTGCACTTGTGCATACCGGTCCTGCGGATAACATCCTCAGCATACTTTGCTTGCGACAGTACTGCCCCTTCGGAATTCCTCTTCACTTCAATACCAAGGAAATAGTGCAAGTTCCCAAGATCCTTGAGTGCAAAATCTTTCTCAAGGTCCTTCAATAACGCACTGGTTGCATCAGAAGATGAGCTAGCAACAATAATATCATCTACATACACCAAGATGAAAACAATTATTCCTCCTCTGTTATAATAGAATAACGATGCATCTCCCTTTGAAGCCTTGAAACCCAGTGTTTCTAGTTTCCCACATAACCGGGCATGCCAAGCTCGCGGTGCTTGTTTAAGGCCATAAAGGGCTTTGTCAAGCTTACAAACAAACCCTGGTTTCAGTCTGTCAGCATATCCAGGTGGCTGCCTCATGTACACTTCCTCTTCTAATACGCCATGCAAAAACGCATTTTGCACATCTAATTGTCTCAAGGACCACCCTTTTGATACAGCAATGGATAGAATCAACCGAATTGTGGCAGCCTTGACTACTGGACTAAAAGTATCCTCATAGTCAACTCCATACCGTTGTTTGAAACCCTTAGCAACCAGACGTGCCTTGTACCGGTCAACAGTACCATCTGCTTTCTTCTTTATTTTGTATACCCATTTGCAATCAATGATATTTTTCCCTTTAGGAGGAGGAACCAAGTGCCATGTCTTGTTCCTTTGAAGTGCATCAAACTCACTGTTCATAGCTGAAACCCAACGCTGGTCTCGCAGTGCTGCATCAACAGACGCAGGTTCTTCTGATGAGGAAGCTGCCAACATGCCCCAACGAATGGTTCCATCAGTTCTGGCCTTGGGTTTACTGATCCCATGCTGAAGACGAGTTGTGGGGCGTGTGGCAGCAGTAGATGGCACAGGAAGAGGCACAGGGCCGCCTGTCGCAGCAGATCCTGAGCCGGTGTTGAGCTCAACACGGGCAGCGGGTGCAGCAGCGGGTGCAGCAGATACGGGGGACGGTACAGGCTGCCCCCCATCCCCCGGATCCGTCTGTGCCTCGGACGATGCAGAGACGTTCGTGGTCGACGCGCCCGCGGGCACAGAAGATCCAGGTGCCGTTGTCGCCGAATCAGCCCCGGATCCCGAAGACGATCCAGGCGCTGCACCAGAGCCTGCGTCCGCATCAGCACCGGGGAGCGCGCCGTGGTGGTCTCCTGGCAAGCGACACATGAAATGACGCCCAGCAAGAAGTGCACTTGCATCAACTCTTGAACCTGCGTCATGAGAATTTGTGCCACAGCTTGACAAACGGTTAGTAGGAGATGCAATATCACGTTGGTCTAACAGAATTGCATCCTCAAACCCAGCATTAGAGTTTAACAAGGAGTCGGGTAAGATAGACAGTTCGGCCCTAAGCTGGGCGCCAGCGTTGGGGCGAAGAAGAGCAAAAGGAAAAACTTGTTCATCAAAGACAACATCCCGCGACACATAAACGCGACCAGTGGACGGTTCCAAACATTTAAACCCTTTGTGCATGTCACTGTATCCCAGGAACACACACCGCGTGGACCGAAACTGGAGTTTGTGAGTATTGAAAGGGCGGAGGTTGGGCCAACAGGCACACCCGAAGCTCCTAAGGAACGAATAATCCAGTTTGTTGGTGAAAAGCTTTTCGAATGGTGTAAGATTATGGATTACTCGAGAAGGAAGACGGTTTATGAGGAATACAGCTGTGGCAAAAGCTTCATCCCAATATTTGAGTGGCATAGAGGCGTGAGCTAGCAATGAAAGACCTACTTCGACAATATGTCGGTGCTTGCGCTCGGCAGAACCATTCTGCTGGTGGGCATGGGGACAGGATACATGATGCACTATGCCAATACGTTTGAAAAAGTGATTCAATGACTGATATTCCCCGCCCCAATCTGTTTGCACTGCTAGAATTTTCGATCGAATTGCCTTTCTACAAGGTGTTGAAAGTCATGGAAGCATTGACAAACTTCAGATTTATGACGAAGAAAATAAATCCAAGTGAATTTGCTAAAATCATCAATGAAGCTCACATAGTATGTTTTTCGTCCAACAGAGGAAGGCGCAGGGCCCCATACATCAGAAAAAATAAGATTCAACGGACCAGCAGACGTGCTGGTCGAAACAGAATAGGGTAACTGATGACTTTTTCCTTGTTGACACGCATCACACACTTTATTTGGACTATCACCAACAAAGGGCAAACTATGGCGATTTAGGACCTGCTTAACAACATTGTTTGAAGCATGACCTAATCTATGATGCCAAAGAGAAAACGATGGTTTGACACTTGCTCCAAGAGCTTGTTTATTTGGACTGGACTTGCATGGATGAGACTTCAATGGATACAACCCCCCTTCACATCTGCCGCTGTGAAGAATCTTCCTCGTGCCCTGTTGCTTAATAGAAAAATGATGGGGGTGAAATTCTAAGAAGGCATTATTATCACTTGCAAGCTTATGAACAGAAAGAAGATTTTTTGTGGCCTTTGGAACATGGAGGATACGATTCAGACGAAGATTGCTGGTAGGGGTATGCAAAACACTAGAACCAACATAATCGATCTCCATACCTGCTCCGCTGGCCGAGTGTACTTGATCATGTCCACCATATCGATCTCGAACGGTGAGTTTTTCCAGCTCGCTGGTCACATGATCTGTGGCACCTGAGTCGACATACCAGTTGGTGTCCACTCCATATTGAGTGGTTGCGGAGGAGACGCTCTTCTGCTGCTGGTGTGACGCACCGGCGAAGGAGGAATCAAACCTCTTGCGGCATGTGGCGACTACGTGCCCCTCCTTGTTGCAGAGCTGGCATTGCACCCCAGATAGGAAGTTGGGGTTGCGTCCTCCACCGCGACCTCCTCTCTGGAAGCCACGCCCATATCCACCACGACCGCCGCCGCCACGTCCACGCTGACCGTTGTTGCCGCGGTTGCCGCCCTTGGCAGCCATGTTGACGGACGGGTTGTTGGAGCCCTCAGCGTTGTTGCGGATCTCAAGGCGTTGCTCGTGGCTGGTGAGTTGAGTATACAGATCGGTCACCGTGATTGGCTCCACGCGGGTGGTGACCGCGGTCACCACGCTGTCGAAGTCGCGATCGCTAGCGAGTCCGGTCAGGATGTATGAGACCATCTCATCATCTTCCAGCTTCTTGCCGGCGGAGGCCATATCGTCACCGAGAGCCTTCATCTTGGTGACGTACTCGGCGATCGTCGAAGACCCCTTTGACGCCGTGGCCAGAGCCATCCGGGTCGCAATGACCCGGGCTCTGGACTGAGAGGCGAAAAGCCCCTCAATGGCAGCCCAAGCTTTGGCTGCAGTCTGTGCCGACGTAGTGACTTGGGAGAAAATCTCTTTGGAAAGAGAGGTGAGGAGGAAGTTGAGCACCGTCTGGTCCTTGGCATGCCACACAGAATACTCAGGATTGAGTACCGGTGGCTTCTTGTCGTCGGCAGCGCCATCTGCCTTCGCCGGAGTAAGGTACTGCTCCGGTGGCTTGGAGGATGGCTCGATGAAGTCACCAAGTTGAGCGCCACGGATCGCAGAGAGGACGGTGAGCCTCCACATCGCATGATTTGTTCGGGTGAGCTTCTCGCTTACGGGTAAAAACCCGACTTGCGGCGATGCAAACACAGCGGAGGAAGAGGTGGCCATGGATCAGCTCCGTAAGGATATTGGCTCTGAATACCATGTAAAGATTGTGGAACGAGATGCCTCTTCAGGATCTCGTGTGCGTGTTTATATAGGCCGGCTGAACCGCCTGGCACAACTTGAACAACAAGAATACAATCAGATGATCTACATGAGATCTCAACAAACTACACGCACACCTTAATCACCTATACACGCATAGATATAGATACATTCAGTTAGCCTAGTATAGACTTATACACCAAGATATAACAGATCTTAACAATTATAATACTAAAAATCATCCACTAACATGTATTATAATATTTATCCAATCATATTAGGAAATATAATTAAGTAACATAATTTCATCAGCGATTCGTGCAGCAAAGCGCAGGGTGTTCTTCTAGTTTTTTATTATGTCAATGTTAGTCCAACGTAACATTAGCCCCGCCCAAAAACGAATGTGAGCGCAAGCTAGATGATGGAAGGCCCACTAATCCATTGTGTCGTCCTGGGCCCTTCAACTCAAATTAAATACAAAGAAAAATGTATTGCAAGACATCTATTTTTTTTAAGAAAAAGAAAAGGTCAAGAAGCGAGGAAAAGCTAATCGTATTTGTTTCTGCTTATTATCCTGTTCTAAATTATAAGTCAGCTTTTTAATTCATACATTTTTACTATGCATTAAAGGGTGCTTATGATTTGGGAGTATAATCGACTCACTTATAAGAGCAACTCCAAGAGCTTAATTAAACTTAATAGCCAAATTTTATTGTTTAGCTAATTTGTAAAATAGAAAACTGCTTAAAAAAGAAGAAGTTCACAACAATCTTGCTATTTTACAAAATAAGATAGCTAATGTTAGTGGTTGGCTATATATTGCCACCGAAAATCAAGGGATAGCCAACTTTCTATCGTACAAAACCAGATAGCACATTTGTTGGAGCCTACTTTTTACTTTGCAAATTATAAAATAGCCTTCACAACAAGAATAGCTAAGATGTTGGAGTTGCTCTAAAGCCTTGTTTAGTTCACCCTGAAAACCAAAAAGTTTTCAAGATTCCCCGTCACATCGAATCTTGTGTCACATGTATGAAACATTAAATATAGATGAAAACAAAAACTAATTACACAGTTTAGCTATAAATCACGAGACGAATCTTTTGATCCTAGTTAGTCTATGATTGGATAATATTTGTCACAAACAAACGAAAGTACTAGAGTACCGAAAACTTTTCACTTTTCGGAACTAAACAAGACCTAACTATTCTATCGCAAGAACTTTTTTTATTCTTGATTTTGTTAGTTCAAAATTCTAAAGCAGCAATCAGAAAAGGGCAAAAGGCAGAAACAATAGAAGTTCTAGGTGAGATTCTTGTTTTTTTACTAAGAAATCTGACTATAAATGGAAATAGACATAGCATTAGTCCAATGTACAAGGAGCATTGCAAATGGCCGTCGGCTTCCTTCAACCGTGGAGAGAGAGAAAAAAATGCAACCACACAAGAAATACTTGAGGAAAAGTAACAACACCCCCATGGATAGGAAAAGGTTGCTTAATTAAGGCCTTGTTGGGAAATCCAATGAATTGTGGAAGTTGTTTTCTAAAAGCTAGATCATAGAAGCTAAGTTGTGAAGCTGTTTGGGTTGGATTATAAAAGCTAAGGTGGACAACTATTTATAGAAAAAATACCATAGTGCCCTCATTCTTTTGCTGCTATGTGCTATGGAAGAAAGAGAGGGGCATGATAGTCTTTTGGTGTCTAAAAGAAGAAGCTAGGTTCCGGAGCTTATCAAATTATGGAACGTGAGGCCTTGTTTACTTCCCAGAAAATTTTGCAAAATTTTTCACATTCTCTGTCACATCGAATCTTTAGACGCATGCATGGAGTATTAAATATAGACGAAAATAAAAACTAATTGCACAGTTTGGTCGAAATTGACCAGACGAATCTTTTGAGCCTAGTTAGTCCATAATTGGACAATATTTGTCAAATACAAACGAAAATGCTACAGTGTCCATTTTCCAAAAATTTTCGGAACTAAACAAGGCCTGAGGGTCTTTAGAAGCTAGCTAGAAGCTATGGCTGTTAGATTCTAGAAGCTAGCTTCTACAATTTTTATGAATCCAAACAAACCCATCCTATATAGGAAAGAATGTCTCTTAGCAGAAGGCACGACCTAATAAGGTTTGACGGGCTATCACGACATGCCTACTCAAGGTCGTTTTATGTCTGCCCACGGACTGCACCTATGATTCAGGCATATAAGCCTATAAGGATTGGGCTATATCGTGTCAGTCCATCTGCTTGTCGAGCTCGTCGTGCATGTGCACATCCAGGCCCGAGCGGCTACGTCGTTGCCGCCGCGCTGGCTGTCACCGACGAGCGTTGTTGTGCCCCGCGCTAGCCGCCATGCACAATGGCCGTCGTCAGGTGTGCGCCGGGTCAGCACGAGCATGGCGGACTTCAGGCCGCGCCGTGCCTGTGCCTGGGCCAGACCACGGGACCACGAGCCTTTTAGCCACCTATATATACTCCTTGGCTGGAAGCATGCCTCTTTTTTTTTTATTACAAAATCCACACTTGATTGTGGGCTGCTCTGCTGAAAATATGATGGCAAATATTCAAAATATGTTCTCAAGCTAGAAACGACGACTACACATCACGAGTGAAAGGACAAAGGAGGCACATACAACCTAGTTTAGATATTGTATGTATCAAAAAGATCTTACATAAATTATTTGAAGGAATAAATTTCAAATAAAAAGAATTACATTATAGTATTCAGAACGGAGGAAAGTTGAGTTTCTTTCCAAAGTAAAGGAAATTTGCTCTCTCTTGCTATGCTGGCTCGATGTTTTCATATCTCTTTCCCTTCATTCCGAACAACTCAAAGTATCCATTCTTTTTTTTTCGAAAGACCTACAGTTTTTCAGTGTCTACTATATCTTATTTCTGTGCTTTTTTTTCATCCCTCGGATTTTTAATCTTTTATTTCACAAACAGGTCATTTAAGGGCCACTGGAAAGGACGCAAGAATTTTTAGATATGACCAACCTCGCATAGCATCCGGATATACTAGCAGTGCGAGGAAATAATTTGTATTTATATTACGCGGTTACTCCCTTCCAAGCTCCAGTCCAGTCCAGTCCTACTCGTACCAGTGGCCTTGTTTAGTTTCCAAAAAATTTTACAAAATTTTTCAGATTCTCTGTCACATCAAATCTTTAGACACATGTATGAAGTACTAAATATAGACGAAAATAAAAACTAATTACACAATTTGATCGGAATTGACGAGACGAATCTTTTGAGCCTAGTTAGTTCATGATTGGATAATATTTGTCAAATACAAACGAAAGTGTTACTATTCTTATTTTGCAAAACGAAAGTTCTACCTCAGTCAACAACACGTCGGTGGACGCACCCGCACCGGAGTCCAACTCGGTCTCGAGTTCTCGACGTCCCGTCCTGTCCCGTCGGCCTCGCACTGATAAACCCTGAGCCCAACGACGCCACGATCAATCATCTATATCGACCAATCGCAACATGCCCGCGCTGCGTCTCCTCTAGTCCTCTCGGTGATAACGCCTATCTCTCTGTCCGACCCGAACGCCGGCGTCTCAATCGATCGGCCATGTCGTGCGCCATCCCTGCATCCGACCCTCGCGACAGCACCTGGCAGCCGGATCCGGCCCGGCGCCACGTCGCTCTGCCCGAGTACGGCGGCGGCATCGCGTTCCCCAGCGTCGTCGCTCTGCCCGATGAGCACGGCGGCGGCATCGCGTTCCCCCACCCGGCGTACCGCGCGCTCTACGACCTCCCGACGTCGCCCGAGGTCCTCTTCGAGGAGGAGGCGCACCGGAAGGGGCTCACCTGGGGCGAGGACCTCACCCTGTGCACGGGCGTCGGGTACCTCACGGGCGCCGCGGCGGGCGCCGTCGCGGGGCTTCGCCGCGCGGCCGTCGAGGCGGAGCGCGGGGAGCCGCTCAAGCTGCGCGCCAACCGCGTCCTCAACAGCTGCGGCTCCGTGGGCCGCGCCTACGGCAACCGGCTCGGCGTGGTCGCGATGCTCTTCTCCGCCACCAAGTCCGGCGTCAGCGCGTGCAGGTCTGGCGCGGACGACTGGATCAACACCGCCGTCGCCGGGGTCGGCACCGGTGCGCTCTATCGCTTGCCGGGCGGGCCGCGGTCTGCCATCGTCGGCGGCATTGTCGGGGGTCTCCTGTCTGGGGCTACCGTTGTTGCAGGGAGGCCCGTGCTTGGGAAATTCGCGCCAAATCTTGGCATCTGAAATATGTGGTGTGCTTATTACGGTCTTACGGGTGGTGATGTACTATTGGATGTATATATAATTTGATTTGAATAGGAGGAGTGTCTCAATTTACATAGAAAGAATAATCAAAAGAGAATACCTTTTATGGGACTTTCTTTTTCTGAACTAATTTGATTCCTTTGCGAACACAATGATGATATGTGCCCTTATGTGTTGATGAGTTTGTGATGAGTGATTATTGAAGATGATCAACTTTGATTGAGTTTGGAGACTAACCACTATGTGTGTGCGTGTGCAACATATCTCTTAGTTTTGTTGATGTGCAGGTATAGAGCACACAGACGGTCCATGGACATGGTGAAGATCAAGTAGAGACGAGTCGTGTCGATGGACTATGAGTAATAAAGGTCACTTGTGAAGCTTGGACCAAAAGACCAGCAAAGTGACTGGAACACTGACGGTGGTGGTTGACACTTGGAAATATCAACAAGCAAGAGGACATGATGAGTAGACTGTGTTAACCAAGTCAAGATAACGACAATATAAAAGTTCAACACGTGCAATAGCAAAAAAACAAGTATTATATCTTTAAATAGGACAGAAAAAACAACACACCATGCAATAGTGTATCAATGATACAAGTAGCATACTAGGATAAAAAATGTTATACCATATAACAAATGAGCATATAGCCAGAAGTACAACATCCAACTTGTCCAGTTAAACTGCAGCAAGTTAGTTTGATAAAACAACAGTAGCCATATCATGAAACTACTAATTAACAGTAGATCTCAATGAACAAACTCTTATTTAGACATAAATAAAGCACAATAAGGACAGGTACATGAACAAACATTCAATTTTCATTTAAACATACGGTGCAACAAAAGCCACTTTGAATCGACACTACAACATGCTCATCTCTTAGTGCCTATTTGGCATAGCTCATAGGTGCCCTAGCTCCTTTTGTACTATAGCACACTATTCTATCCTGCACTACCCTATTCATGAGCCAAAATGGCTCCAGCTCCAGCCAAAAGATGCTGAAAAAGTGAAGACATCAGAGGAGCTACGTATCTGGGGCTTTGGCAGCTCCTCCACAATACTGCTATAGTATTGCTAAAATTGTGGAGCCAAAGCCACATAGAGCCCCTCCAAACAGGCCTACTAGAAATAAAGTCACACATATGTTGCAAAGGCACCAAGAACACATGGTCAGTCGGTCGGCCAATGTGGGGCTACAGGTGCTACAAGGGAGCTACCAGAGAGTAGCTCGTTGATCGAGGGTTAATAGCACGGTCACGCCTGCTACAAGCACGCTGAGCTCGTCATACAATGGCGAGCGTTGCCAAAGAGTAGAGGTCATTTCCTCATCCATAGGGGACTACTAATTAATAGTTAGAGTTAGTGTTACCTTCACGATTGAAGTCACAAGAGCAAGGCGACTCGCGGTCACAATCATGATGATCTAGGTAGTCATGTCGCTAGGAGAAAGTCACTAGGGCCGGAGACTCACGCTAGCTAGGTAGTAGCAGGACATGCTAGAGTTGCCCTTAGAGATAAGTACTAGAGGGAGGTGATTGCCTTCTACGTCTGATTTTCATCTATGAAAGGTATAGCGTAGACCTAGTCATTGCAAACTTGTTGTTCAATCAATCAAGTTGAACTCTGGTCTAGTAAATCGATCTCTCTATTCTTTGTTCCTGTCTCTGATTTTTGTGATTTTCGTGGTCATTTTGCGATTTTCTTCGACCTGAGTTTTTCTACTTGTTTGGGCTCGATCGTCTATGTGCTATTACCCCTGAGAAACTTCTTTAGCCATTGGTTTTGGCATATTCTTCGCAACCACAAAGATCTAGGATTTTGAGGAAATTTGAGAAAACCCCAAGTGAGAAGATGAGTTTTTTTATTTGCTTTGATTTTGAGGCCCTTTGGTGTTTGATATGTGGGATAAGTTTCTAAACACCCTCAGAAACCTCTATGCAAAATATGGTTTTGATCCGAGATGCTTTAGGCAAGAATCACCTTTTTAGAGATTGACTCGGGTTGCTATGTAGAAAAACTGGCTAGATCGGTTTCTAAAACCGACCAAGCTGGTTTATGCGGAAAAACTGGCTATGTCGGTTTTGAAACTGGCTAGGTCAGTTTGTGCAGCAAAGCCGACTAAGCCGGTTTCCATGGCTGCACTCAATTGGATTCCGTTTGTCTTTTGCTTCTCTCGATTATATTTTCTGCTATATTGTTTCCGTTGTTGTTCTGCTTCCATTATTTTCCCATCGTCTGTTCAGAGTGCTTTTGAGTACATCTTGTCACTAGTTGGCATGTATGAACTGAGTTCAGAGATTTTAGGGTTTATGATGCTTTGGAAGATTTTGGGGTTTGGGATCGCTTTGGGGTTGGTTTAGGACATATGCCAGTTTCTCGCCGGAGAAAATTGAATTCATCCCCTCTGCCCCCTTGCTCGGCCCTTGAGAGGGTTCCTCCGGCCATGTTTTTCATTAGGTACTAGATCTCGTTGTGAGCTTTAAAGCCGTATTTGATAGGGATGTTTGCATGTGTCTTTTTTTCTTTGTTGTCTTTTTAGTGTAATTTTCAAGGACCGGCATGCAGTGAACAATCAAAGGAAGAGGATTACCAATTTGGTGTTTTTGTATCTTATTTTTTAGATATTTTTTTTCATGTTGCCACTCTTCTATACTAGCCTTTGTTTTCTTTATATATATTCTCTCATTTCAAATTATAAATTGTTTTGACTTTTCTTGATATGTACCTGGAAAAGGCAGAATGACTTATATAATTTAAAATGAAGAAAGTATCGGATGTGAAGCGCTCTTCTAGTCTTGTATCTATAAAAATAACTGAAGAACAGAACACCTTCCCGGGTAATTTGATCTTTATTTTTTGTTGAAATTACGCCTCGTTAAACGATTTAAAAATAGAGAAATTATACTAGAAGTACATTTTAATTGTCACAGACACGCCGCTCAGTTTGAATTGTTATCATATATTTGTCTTTTACATGCAGTGGCGGAGCTAGAATTTGAAACTTGAGTATTCCCACTTCTATGTTATAAAAAAAGTCGAATTTATAGTCTAAAATATAACCAATAACACTGCAAATCAGCATTTTAAACCAATATTTACTTTCTAGAATCTAAACTTCTAATTGAAATGCTAGTTTTTTACCTGTTTTGAGCTCAAATGTAAGAAAATACTATAGACTATAGCATTATACATTTATATATGTAAGAAAATACTATAGTTTCAAAAGTTTGGATGCCCCTCGTGTGGGGGTATAAACCCCTATACCCTTACGGCTAGACTTGGGCCAGGAGGCTTGGCCCATTACGAGACAAGCTCAAGGTTTGATCCGACAGCTCGGAGTTTCGCGCAAGGAAACAAGACGTGGAGATCAAACAGGATTCTAGTCGGTTAGAATAGGAATTGATATCGAACTATCTATGGCAATTGTAACCGACTAGGATTAGTTTCCGGATCTGTAACCCTGCCCTCCGAACTATATAAGGAGAGGCAAGGGACCCCCTAGGACATCATATTCTCTCAACACAATCCAATACAATCAGACGCAGGACGTAGGTATTACGCCAACTCGGCGGCCGAACCTGGATAAAAAGTCTGTCTGTGTCTTGCGTCACCATCGAGTTCGTAGTTCGCGCACCGTCTACCGTTAAACTACTATCGTGGGTATACCCTAAGGTAGACTGCCGACTAGCTTTCGTCGACAGTGGCGCGCCAGGTAGGGGGTGTGCGTGCAACTTCTCCGGCGAACAAGATGGTCACAATCCCAGCTTCCGCGACCGTACCCGAAGGCCTCAAGTTCACCGTCGGCCAGATCACGTGGACGACGCGCGGCGGTGGCCTTACGACCACGGTTTCGAAAGAAACTCAGATCCAATCTGAGATCACGTCGTCTCCGACCACCCGGATGGCGGCACCGAGCGCCCGACCACCGTTCCCGCTCTACAAGGGAAAGAAGATCGACTGCTCGGACCTTCTCCAAGCGCTTGATCGCGCTGATTCCAAGCTACTCGAAGCCTCCCAACTAGTAGATGGAATCCTGCGCCAGTCTGATCAAGCCGCTTCAACGGATTTTTTCAAATCCCGCCAGCCAACTCGTATCGTTACACACGAACGGCTGGGAACGTCTCTGACGATAACCTCAACTCCCTCAGGACGGACCGTCAAGCTCAAGGAGGAAGATTATCCTTGCGGCCTGAACAACTCGGCCTCTCTCTACTCACGGCACATCCAATCCGTTTTCAGCAAGGCAGATTGGCCGCCGAAAAGGAACGATCGACCTGCTCGTCACTACGTCAACATGGTGACGATCCGAGAGCTACGGGACGGTCAGGCTTCCAGCACCAACTCGAGCACTGGTTCCGTCCCCACCGAAGTTATAAACTCCAAAGACGAGGACTACGACCTGGATTTGCCTTCACACCCTCTGGGTTTCCCTCGTTTCTCGGTATTTCCCTCCCGGCGAGGGGACATTGTTTTCAACGTCAGCGCCGACGAGCCGGTCGTTGATGGAGAAACGGACGAGCAGAGGCAGCTCCGCGAGCAGCGCAACGCCAAACGCGCCCGACGACGCGCAGATGAGCAACGACAAATTCCACCGCATAACCTCAGCGACGCTTTTGACATGGTCGGGGACCAGCCAGTCTACAAAACGCCAAGCGCCAACGTGGCTGTCGCCATGGCTAATCTAGATCGGCTCCTTGATACCCCTGAGTGCTAGGGAGTCCGAACCAGCGTCCGAGCGCACCTGATTGCCGCAATGGGACAGACAGCCACTCTACTCAAGAGAGTCTAGGACGTCTCTTATACGGAAGCCACCTCCGACCAGACTAATCGTAGCCGGACCTCACCGCCTCCCAGCAGGCATCACCGCAGCCGCTCTCCCGACAACCATCGAAAAGATTCACGGCGTAACGATGGTGGTCGGGATACTGACGGTCACCGCGAGCAGAACCGCAGGTGCGGTCAAGAAGTAAACCAGCACAGGGATCTCCGATACAACATCCCTCCCAAAGATGCCCGGGACCGCATCAACAGGCGCGCCACAGAGAGAGCAGTCCACGAAAACCTGCGCCGTATCGAGTACGATGCAACGCACGGCCCCCCAGGCCTAAGACAGTTCTCCTCACACCTCCGCCAGGTCGTGTGGCCCCACAATTTCAAGCTCGAAAAACTTAAAAAATACGACGGCAAGGAAAATCTAGAGAACTGGATCACTCTCTATGAAATTGTCGTCCGATCAGCAGCGGGAGATGAGCACGTCATGGCCAACTACTTTCCTGTAGTCCTCGACCAGGCTGGTCATCAGTGGCTCCTTGGCTTGCCCGAGGACTCCTTCGACTCTTGGGAAGAGCTACGCTAGGCTTTCGTCGACAACTTCATCGCCACATGCGAGCAGCCTGGAAACAAGTATGACCTCGAAAGGATAAGGGACGGGAAGAATGAACCTCTGCGCGATTACATCCGACGATTCTCGGATATGCGCCTTAAGATCCCAAAGATTTCCCACGACGAGGCCATCTCTGCCTTCATCAAGGGCCTGCGTTTCCATGAAGCGCTGAGGAACAAGATGTTGCGCAAACGGCCAACAACGGTGGCGGAGCTCCTCGCCACGGCTAAAAATTACGCCGATGCCGACGACGCAGAGAAACTAATCCGAGACGATGCGAGAGGTCCCGACCAGCCTCCCCGGCGAGATGACGGTCGCGGTCGCTACGACAACAGGAACCACCGCCGCCCCGACAACCGCGATCACAGAGAAAGTTGGGATCGGCGCCGCGACAATCGCGACGATTTCAGAGGAAAGCGCCCCCGCGACTACGACCATGAAGTGAATACGGTCAAGCGTCCCAACGGGCGGCGGGACTACCAAGAAGACTACAACAAAACGTTGAAGGGACCGTGCCAACTGCATCCAAAGTCTAATCATACCATGGAGGAGTGTCGCGTCCTCAAAAGCATCTACACACGGCGGGCCGCCCAAGACGACTCCACCAAGAAAAATGGCAGGCAAGACGGGCACGACCACGAAGACGAGGACGAGGACCAAGATAGGGACCCCCGACACCAATACGTCAGCCCCACTGACGTGGTCCACTCCATCTTCGGGGGCAAGGTCTCCATCGAATCTAAGCGAGAGAGAAAACTATTAAAGAGAGCCTGCCTCAACATAGACAGCACGGACGGGATGATCGCAGACCCAAAATTTCCCCCGTGGTCGCACAGGGAGATCTCATTCAGCAGGAAGGATCAGTGGGCTGCTATCCCAGAGCCAGGTCGTTTCCCTCTGATCCTGGACCCTTGCATCAACAGCATCAGATTCGAGCGCGTGCTCGTGGACGGGGGAAGCTCCATCGACATCCTCTTCCGCAACAGTCTGCCCGCCCTCAAAATATCTCCTGCACAACTAAAACCCTACGATGCTCAATTCTGGGGGGTTTTGCCAGGTCAGAGTTCAGTGCCCCTCGGATAGATAACATTGCCTGTCCAATTCGGCACACCCGACCACTTTCGGACAGAGTTCATCAACTTTGTGGTCGCGGACTTCGACGGGACCTACCACGCTATACTGGGCCGACCATCGTTGACAAAGTTCATGGCAGTCCCGCACTACTCATACCTGGTCCTTAAAATGCCTACAGAGAAGGGTGTCCTAACCGTCAGAGGCAACGTCTACACCGCGTATACCTGCGAAGAGGAAAGCTTCAAGATTACCGAGGCAATCGACCTCTCAATCCGCATGGCAGAAACAGCAACCCAAGCCACGCAGCTGCCTCCCGACCAGCTCCCATTACCCGAGCAGGAGACCGCCAGAAAGAACTCAAAATCCAAGGAGTAAAAGAAGTGCAGCTGGTCGACGGCAGCCCCGAGAAGACGGCCCTCATCGGGGCCAATCTGGATCCAAAATAGGAAGACGCGCTCGTCAGGTTTCTAAGGGACAACGTGAGCGTTTTCGTATGGAAACCCGCAGACATGCCTGGCGTCCCACGAAACCTGATCGAGCACTCCTTAAATGTCTCGAAGACCGCAAGACCAATGAAGCAAAAGCTGCGACGGTTCGCTCGTGACAAAAAGGAGGCTATTAGGACAGAAATAACACGGCTTCTAGCAGCCGGATTCATAAAAGAAGTGTATCACCCCGATTGGCTCGCCAATCCGGTTCTTGTACGCAAAAAGAATAATGAATGGAGAATGTGCGTTGATTACACTGATCTCAATAAACACTGTCCTAAAGATCCTTTTGGTCTCCCTCGCATCGACGAGGTGGTCGACTCAACGGCCGGATGCGAACTCCTCTCTTTTCTAGACTGCTACTCTGGTTATCACCAGATCTCGCTAAAGGAAGACGATCAGATAAAAACATCCTTCATTACTCCTTTTGACGCATATTGCTACACGACCATGTCATTCGGACTCAAAAACGCCGGAGCCACTTATCAACGGGCCATCCAACAGTGCCTCCACGACGAGATTCGTGATGACCTCGTCGAGGCCTATGTAGACGACGTGGTCGTCAAAACAAGGGATGCGAACACCCTAATCGACAACTTAGACCGAACTTTTAAGGCGCTTAATAGGTACAAGTGGAAGCTTAACCCCAAAAAGTGCATCTTCGGTGTTCCTTCTGGTATACTGCTCGGCAACGTTGTCAGTCGTGACGGCATACGGCCAAATTCTTCAAAAGTAAAAGCAGTACTTGACATGCGACCACCTAAAAACGTCAAGGATATTCAGAAGCTCACCGGATGTATGGCCGCCCTCAGTCGCTTTATCTCAAGACTAGGAGAAAAAGGCCTCCCTTTCTTCAAACTCTTGAAAGCGTCGGAAAAATTTTCTTGGACAGAGGAAGCCAACGCCGCGTTCACTCAGCTTAAGACTTTCCTCACTTCACCGCCTGTACTTACAGCGCCTCAGTCCAATGAAGACCTACTCCTTTACATTGCTGCAACCGACAGGGTTGTTTCCACAGCAATAGTGGTCGAGCGAGATGAGCCAGGTCATGTCTACAAGGTCCAGAGACCCGTTTACTTCATAAGCGAAGTATTAAACGAGTCCAAGGCCAGGTACCCACAAATACAAAAGCTCATATACGCCATTCTAATAACGTCAAGAAAGCTGAAGCACTACTTCGACGGCCATCGAGTCTTGGTAACCACCAGTTTCCCTCTCGGGGACATTCTGCGCAATAAAGATGCCAACGGCAGAATCGTAAAATGGGCGATGGAATTATGCCCATTTTCCCTAGAGTTCCAGAGCCGCACCACAGTCAAGTCTCAGGCCCTGGTCGATTTCATTGCTGAATGGACAGATCTCAACGAGCCTCCCGTTCCCGATGTCTCCGACCACTGGTCAATGTTCTTTGACGGATCCTTGAACATCAACGGCGCCGGCGCTGGGATACTGTTCGTGTCGCCTAACAAGGACAAACTGCGTTACGTCCTTAGGATCCTCTTTCCGGCGTCAAACAATGTCGCCGAATATGAAGCATGCCTACACGGCATAAGGCTAGCCGTTGAGCTGGGAGTCAAACGCCTCTATGTCTATGGCGACTCTGCTTTAGTTATCAACCAGCTCAACAAGGAGTGGGACGCAACCCACGAGAAGATGGATCTCTACTGCAAAGAAATTCGCAAATGGGAAACCAACTTCTACGGCATAGAGTACATCCACGTGGTCCGGGATAAGAACCAGGCAGCAGATGTGTTGTCAAAGTTAGGGTCATCTCGGGCACAGATCCCGCGGGGTATTTTCGTCCAGGACATCCACGAGCCAAGTGTGGGCACAGGACTGGTCGAAAAACAACTCACTGAGGCAATGCTCATAGACGATGCCACTCCGACAACCAGTGGCCGCGACTGGCGCACCCCGTTCATAAGATATATATCGGACGGGTCAGGCTTTTAGGACTGAACAGAAAATGAACGCCTCATTCGATGATCAAAGAACTACATACTGGTGGACGACAAACTTATGCGAAAAAATGCAAGTTCTGAAGTACTGCTCAAATGCATATCCCAAGATGACGGCATCAAGCTCCTATAAGACATACACGCTGGATCCTGCGGCAGTCACGCCGCATCCAGAACGCTAGTCGGGAAAGCCTTCCGAGCAGGTTTTTATTGGCCAACCGCGGTCGGCGACGCAGAAAAACTGGTCCGACACTGTGAGGGGTGTCAGTTCTTTGCTAAAAGGACCCACGTACCTGCTCATGAAATTCAAACCATCCCATCATCCTGGCCCTTTGCCTGCTGGGGGCTCGACATGATCGGGCCATTTAAACCAGCTCCCGGCAACTTCAAGTTCGTTTTCGTGTTAATCGACAAGTTCTCCAAGTGGATCGAATATATGCCTCTGGTCAAAGCAACCTCCGAGAAGGCTGTGGAATTCCTTAGTCAAATCATACACAGGTTCGGGATCCCAAACAGTATAATCACCGACCTGGGTACTCAGTTTACTGGCACCACATTTTGGGACTTTTGCGATGACAGGGGCATAGTCATAAAATATGTGTCAGTAGCTCACCCACGGGCCAATGGTCAAGTTGAGCGCGCGAACGGAATGATCATTGACGCCCTAAAGAAAAGGCTGTACACCGAGAACGACAGAGCACCCGGTCGATGGATGAAAGAGTTACCGGCCGTGGTCTGGGGCCTCCGAACTCAGACCAGTCGGAACACAGGAGTGTCTCCTTACTTCATGGTTTACGGCACCGAGGCAGTCCTGCCGTCTAACATAACCTTCGGTTCTCCTAGGATCGAAAACTTCGACCAGTCAACAGCCGACAACGCCAGAGAACTCGAAATCAACTGCATGGAGGAAAAGCGTTTGAGTTCTTGTCTCCAAACAGCAAAGTATCTCGCGGCAATCAGGCGATACCACAACAGGAACGTTAAGGACCGTTCCTTCGTGGTCGGCGATCTGGTACTTAGGTGGAAAACAAGCCAAGAGGGAATGCACAAGCTATCCACTCCATGGGAAGGTCCCTTCGTGGTCGCCGAAGTTACACGACCCACGTCCTACAGATTGGCATACCCAGACGGAACACGCGTGCCTAACTCTTGGCATATAGACAAACTGCGCCGATTTTATCCATAAGTTCTAATAACTTTCGCTTGTAAATATCTTATAGCTGTCAATAATAAAGGTTTCTATTTTTTTTTCCTATACTTTGTTACACGCAGAACTCGGAAATCCTTCTGCACCAGAAGCTCTTAGCGACTACAAAGTCAAATACAGTGGCACGTCACTCAGATAATTGTACAGCGCTCAAAACAACAGTCATGACAAAAGCAAACTTTATTACAAACTTTACATACAAAGTTTACAATAAATACCCTGACGGGCAGACGCTAGTCTATTCCTACAGACTACCCTATTGGCCTACTGCTCGGGCTGATCACCCGCCTGGCCCTGCTGCCCGGACGAAGGGGTCGGGGCCACCGGCGCCTGGCTGGTCGAGACCGCAGGCGTCGACCGCCCATCTCCCACAATAGACGTGCCCGACAGCTCCCGGGCCGACCTGTCTGAACCCGGCTGGTCGGGGGGAGTGGCCGTTCCGCATAGATTGATGTCGCCGATCACCGTCGACGACAAGTCCAGCAGACCACCCCGAAGCTCGTCCGCCTCCTGCGGACCGACCTCCTTGGGGTACCCCTTCTCCAGCCTGGTCAAGTCGACCAGGGGGTAGTGGGCGCGCACCATGCTAAGAACATGCGCGCCAGCAAACTCCCCGGCGTCCTTCATAAATTGCTGGAGCCAGTCCCACGCCCGTTGCGCCTTCTCCACTGGAGTCAACCTCGGCGCGCGGGGCTGGCTCTCCGGGAGCTCGGGACTGATCAGATCCAGGACCGGGGATACTCCTTTCCAGATCTTACAACAATTGACCTTCTAGGAGTCCCGGTCCTTGATCAGCTCGTCCAGGTGCTTCTTGGCGTTCACTTTAAGCACTGCAAATCAAGCAAGACGTTATATCAAAAGAAACAAAGGGGCGACAAGCGGCAGATAACGAGGCGGCGCGTATTACCAAATAACTCCCGGTCCTTCCGGCCCAACTCCTCTCCTGCTCGGCGCCCGGACTCCAGCGAACCGGCAAGCTCTTGGCTGAGCTGCTCCTTCTCCTGTCGGAGCCGCGCCACCTCCTCCTCCAAGTCTACGTGAATCATAACCTGGTCAATAAAGCCAACTACACAGCTACACAAAGCTGCTCGGAGCGCGTGACTGACCTGATCGCTGCCGGTACTGGTCGGCCAAGCGACGGGTAAGCTCGAGACGATGCTCCTCCTGGGCATTCATCTCGGCCACCTTCTCCCCAACCTCCGACCGCAGCTGGTCTACCTCCGCGGACAAGGCCTTATTCTCGGCCACGATTCCTTCGATCTGGTCGAAGCACCGTTTCCGGTACTTCGCCGTTTTCATTGCGCCCTGCAAAAAAGAACACATGTCGAATACGGGAACACTGCACAAAGTTATCCAAGCAACACACAGGACCACCTACCTTAACCTCGTCCACGAGGCGTTTAGCCACGCGCTCCACCCTCGCGACCTCCTCCGTCTCCGCGAGCTCCTCGTGACCAATAAAGTGGTCCCCGCGTTGGCGCCACACATAGACGTGCTGGCGACCATCACGGGGACGACCTTGGACCTCCTCCACGTCGTCATCGGAGGCCTCCTGGGGCTCCTCGTTCACCGCACTGCCTCCGGCTGCGGTCGAGGGCATCACTGGTCCCTAGTATGGGCCAGGGGAGCCCACGGACAAAGAAGCCCCTGCTCGGGGCGGTGTCGGCACCCTCCCTTCTTCGGCTGGAGGAGTCGGGACTCTGCTCCCCTCCTCTGCAGTAGTACTCGGGGGAGGGGTCCCTGTTGCCTCCTCACCCCTCGGCTGAGTGCTCGGCGCAGCACTCGTCGGGGCAGATTGATCCTCGGTGCCCGCCGCCGCTGCAGGTTGCCCTGTGACCTGTGGTGCGGCGTCTTCAGCAGCGGCAACAGGAGCGGCCGTCCCCTATTCTGCAGCCTGGTCGGGGTTGACGTCCGACGCCACGCTACATAACAGAGCGATATTTTCGACAACAGCTCAAAAAAAGGCCAAAATACGTAAGTCGAACACTTACAGGTCCGATCGACGGTGGGCCGCGGTGAACCTCCTTCTTGCCCGGCCGGTTGGCACCTGTGCCCCCATCTCCTCCATGCGAGGCGCAGGAGGGTCGCTGGCCACCCGATCAGCAGTGGCCGGCACGCTGTCCGGACGGCTATGAGGCCTCCGGACCAACGACGGTACGGCTTCCTCCTCCTCCTCCTCGTCGTCGATCCGAACAAACCGACGGCGCTTTGGCGCTCGGCTGCTCTCTACCGGCAGCGTCGGTGCCGGCGACGGATCCGCGGGCAGTGGCCTTTTCCCCGTCACTCTATCCTCGGTGGTCGGGACGGGGCGGGCCTGGTCTTCCTCACTGCTGGTGTAACGAGTACACCGATCAGTGTCTTCCTCTGGCGGATCTTCTCCCGCAGGATTCTCCATTCCCGGTGCCAGTGATACATACACTGTGCACCGGTCGACATCTCCGATCTGCAAAAGTAACAAAGATAAGTTAGCTGCAGACAATATACGGATGCTAAAGCGAAGTAATCAATAACATACCTTAGGCGCTGGTCGCCCCAACTTGAAGGCTTGCACCCGATCACTGCCACGGATGAAGCCTCCGTCCGCGAAGTTGAACAGCTCGTTCAGCAGCTGCTGTACCTCCGCCTTCTCCAAGATTTCAGGTCACATCCTGGTCGGGTCCACGCTTCCGGCATACTCGTACGCCGAGTGCACCCTCTTCTGACAGGGCATCACCCGACGACAAATGAAGTTGCCGACCACGCCAAGCCCGTCCAGGCGCGACCAGTCGATCAGCTTCATAAGGTCTGCCACTTGACCGTCGAACTCTGGGCGGTCGGTCCAGCTCACCCTCTTCTCAGGGATGTACCCCATGTCGCAGAACGTGGAGCTGCCTGGTTCCTCCCTGATGTAGAACCATTTCCTGTACCATTCGATCAGGGAAGTGTTCCATGGACAGTGCAGGTAGCGGTTCTTCATTCCGTCGCGAAGGTTGAGGTATACTCCACCAGCAACCTTGGAGCCTCCAACTGCTCCCTTCTTTCTTAAACAAAAAAGATAGCGGAAAAGGTCGAAGTGCGGCTCTATGCCAACATAGGCTTCGCACAAATGGATAAAAGTAGAAATAAGAAGGATTGAGTTCGGGTGCAGATTGCAAATCCCGATCTCATAATAAAGAAGAAGACCCTGAAGAAAGGGATGAACAGGAACCCCAAAACCCCTCTTAACGAAGTCTTCGAACACCACGATCTCACCGACACGGGGGTCGGGGAAGCTCTCTCCTTCCGGCGCTCTCCAGCCGCCGAGTTCCGGGCCGTGCAGAAGCCCCATATCGACGAGGTCACCAAGAGACTTGGCGGTGCTGCGGGACTTCTTCCACTCCTTGGCCATCAGCTCGGCCCTCTTCTTGGAGTCGCTCTTCGCCATTGGAGTTGAGGAAGTGGATTCGAGTTTGGAAGGTGTAGATGATTGAAGGAGGCAAGAGTGGAAGGCTTGAAGGCAATGGCAGGGTAAGCAGTAAAGGGGGAACTGTCGAGCTCTTATAACCCACAACTTCACCCCTCCCACTTCTCGCATCCTCGGGAAGTGGGCGGGCCATACGGCGGATGCGGCGTTTCGGTTTTCAATGATTATCGACAATTAATGCGGCGGAGTTTTCGTACAAATTGATGGTTTCCTTTTCTCAAACCGCGCAAAGGGCGGCTGTACAGTTGCCAGGCGCAACTTTTCATGCATCCATCTGACATCCCGTCAGAAGGTCTCATCACGTCAACTCTTTGTGAGGACAAATTTTCAAAACAAGCAGACAAAACTGGTAGGGAGTCAACAATCCGGGGACTGCACCGACCACCAAGCATTTGATGCTCGGGGACTGGTCGCCTAGTCTATCGACTCGGAACTTCAAAGTCTGCACCGACCACCAAGCATTTTATGCTCGGGGACTGGTCGTCTAGTATATCGACTCGGAACTTCAAAGACTGTACCGACCACCGAGCACTTGATGCTCGGGGACTGGTCGCCTAGTCTATCAGCTTGGAACTTCAAAATATCGCACCGACCACTGAGCGCTCGATGCTCGGGGACGGGTCGTCCAATATAGCAACGCAGAATTCTAAGGAGCGCACTTGGTGCTTGGGTCCTGGTGGTCATTCTATTGTACACCCGGGGACTGGTCGATTAGTCTATTCAATTGCAGACGGACTGGTAAATTTAATTTTTTAGACCTTGCTACAAGGCTCATACTTCGCCTTCCAGCAAGCTCGGGGACTACATCGGTACGATGCATCTGGCGATGCATCTCAGTTACAGAATTTCTTTGAGGACTTTTCTTTTGACCCTGGCACCACGTGCCTACGTCACCTACTACCAGGCTCGGGGACTAAGTGGGCACACTTCACCTTGCGGTGAATGTGCTTGCTTTTTTGAGGTTTATACTTTTCTTAAAAGTAAAGTGGGCACACTTCACCAGGAAAGAAATCTTTTTTAATTTAGAGCACCATGCATTCTTCGAACAACCAGCTTTTTCGATGTCGATGTTGATCAACTGTCTTTTGAGTTGGTCAAAGTACCGTTGCAACTGTTTGGACGACTTTTCTGTTTACTGAAGACGTCAAGCCTCACTGATCGAAGAAGCTCAAGACGGCGTGTTACATCACAATACATGGTGCTCGGGGACTAGCTGTGGGGGTATAAACCCCTATACCCTTACGGCTAGACTTGGGCCAGGAGGCTTGGCCCATTACGAGACAAGCTCAAGGTTTGATCCGACAGCTCGGAGTTTCGCGCAAGGAAACAAGACGTGGAGATCAAACAGGATTCTAGTCGGTTAGAATAGGAATTGATATCGAACTATCTATGGCAATTGTAACCGACTAGGATTAGTTTCCGGATCTGTAACCCTGCCCTCCGAACTATATAAGGAGAGGCAAGGGACCCCCCTAAGACATCATATTCTCTCAACACAATCCAATACAACCAGACGCAGGACGTAGGTATTACGCCAACTCGGCGGCCGAACCTGGATAAAAAGCATGTCTGTGTCTTGCGTCACCATCGAGTTCGTAGTTCGCGCACCGTCTACCGTTAACTACTACCGTGGGTATACCCCAAGGTAGACTGCCGACTAGCTTTCGTCGACACCTCGTTATTATATAGAAAAATATTTACCTAGGAAATTACTATTTTTATTATTTAATATATAGTAGTATATATTTTTTTTTCTCTTAGGCCTTGTTTAGTTCCCAAAAAATTTTGCAAAATTTTTCAGATTTTCCGTCACATCAAATCTTTAGATGCATGCATGAAGTATTAAATATAGATGAAAATAAAAACTAATTGCACAGTTTGGTCGGAATTGATGAGACGAATCTTTTGAGGCTAGTTAGTTTATAATTGGACAATATTTGTCAAATCACACTATAAAAGAGCGAGTTTTTTTAGGGAGCTCTCCCTCTCTAATAACCGTTCGATCTAAACGTCGTGCTATATGAGCCTTCCGTCACCCGTGGTCTTACATAATATAAGATATAAGATTCCTCCTAAACCAAGATTCCTCCTAGATTCCAAAAACAGAATATAATAGTCCATATTTGCGTATGGGAGTCCAATTCCAATCCGCATGCATAGCTTTTCTGATTTTTTAAGTCCAATTCATTAGCCATTTCGACTTTTTAAATTTCAAGAAAGAATTAAGAGCATATTTTCTTTTTACCGTGCATGCTTAAGATCGGGCATGCAGGATCACTTGTTCTTAGAATATACATAAAAAAAGATCTACCGGCAATAGGAAGTCAAATCAAATTGAGATATATTCACGCCAATTTTAAAAAATCAACCTATTCATGACAATGTGGTATGAGATGAGCTGTATGGATTCTCCTGCGTGAATAGCGTTGATCATGATTGGTCTTTGAGTAAATCGGCAACGAAACAAACTTAATTGGAGAGGTTAGAGCTGGGTTAAGGAGAAATCTTGGTTTAATAGGAGTCTTGTATCTTTCATGTAAGATTGATTTTCCTTTTTTAGGTATACGAGGAATCTTGGTTTAGAAAAAGTTTTACATTTTACATATAAGATCACAGATGACAAATGACTCATATAGCACGACATATAGATCGAACAGAGAGCCTCCTTGAAAAAACTCACCGCCGCTGGCCGCGGATTGTTCGAAAAAAGAAAAAATAATATACATCAAGATGCATACATGCAACTAATAAATAAATTAATTGGAAAAAGAAAAATATGGATGCGTGGATGCAACTATAATAAATAACATCAATATGAATGCATGCTGGCGTATGTATTAGCAATTAAAAAGAAAAATAAAATTTGAACACACGTGATTTTATTTATTATGATAAACAAGGAAAAAAAACTAGCAAACGTTTTACATTGTTTATAGTACCATATTATGAATGAATAAGTGAAAATAAAATCAAGGAACATCTGATAATACAAACACGTGCGTGACGCACGTGCATATTTGCTAGTACAAACAAAAGTGTTACTATTCTTATTTTGCAGAATTTTTTTGAACTAAACAAGGCTTAAACTTCGTTAACTCCTGCCTCCGCCCCTGATTTCCTCCTTGCCCGGATGACTTGACGGCTGATTAGCGTAATCTGAGGAGTACGCCTTTCAGGCTGAGCGCTGCTAGTCAGAACCCTCCGCCTCCCCGTACCTCCAACAGCTCCAGGGTCCCAGTGCTCTCGGCTCCCCAATGGCGGCGGCGCCGGAACCGGAGGCCAAGCTGGAAGACGTAACCCCATCTCTGTCCCGCGAGCCGCTACCTGAGTCTGAATCCGACGCCCCTGCCTCCACTGGCCGGGAGCCGCTACCGGAGTCTGAATCCGACGCCCCTGCCTCCAGCCAGGAGCTGAAGCCGTGGGAGCAGCACGCCGCGGTGATCAACCTCCCGCGCTACGACTACCGCGCGTCAGGGTCCCTCCTGCTACGCTCGCACTCCGGCTTTCTCATCACCTGCCCCATCAGTGCGTTCCCTCTCAATTTACTCATTGAAGCTTCTGTTCCTGGATTTATTCGCGGATTAATGTCTTGTGAGGTCTTTTGTTTATTCATTTTTTTTGCTACAACTGCAATTTGTAGATTTAGTTCTGGACAATGGATGCCCCAAATTAGCTTTCCTATGATCGGGGATACATATTGTAAAGACTTAGGCTTTGGTTTATCATACAAAAGCGTTGAACTACTACGTTAGACGACTTTTGACAATGTTCACATTGAAATTTCCATTATGCACTAGTAAGATCTATAATGGTGGGCATAAGCAATAAGCATAGTAACATACATTGGCCAGTGAGCATTCCCATGATTTCAACTATCAATTTATAGCTGCCTACATCGCATCATGTAATGGTCCATGACTCCCAAGAGTTGATACTGTTAATCACAAGTGTCGTCAATATAGTTAGTTCGTGGGTCATCAGTAACTTCTGTTCAGTGAACTTAGTCCTGTGCCCCTGTGCTCTTGTTTATTGCATGCTTGCAGCACAATCTCTAATAAAAAAAAAGTGCAATGGGAGTAAATGTGAATTGCATAGGAAAAATGATAATGTATCATTCACGTGCAGTGCCATTTATGAAATTCTGAGTTTTTGACTACTAAAAAAAGAGTTAGATTCAGTATTGATATCACGTGGGCATGCTTACAAACTTGATGTGCTTTCTATTTTCTTACAGAGCGTGAGAAAAGTGCAACCAAGGAAGCCATTTCCATTCTTGAAGAGGTCATCACTCATCAATCTTACTCCATAGTATTTAATTGTATTTGACAGTAGATAATTCTAGTGCATGAATTCTATCTCAGAGAATGCCGCCATTTCAATCTGTTTTTATTTTTGTTTTTGCAATATACCAAAAGTATGCTGCATTTCATTCACTAATTGATGCATGCTCTCAGACCTACTCACCTACATGTAGAGGAAGTTTTATATTTTTCCACCTAATACTAGTACTTAATGGTTCCATCCTCTGTTCATATGGCTTTCTCATGCCATATGCTCGAGTGTGTAGGGCTTCTTTTGAGTTGCACTGTTTGCAACTTCATCCTGTACTCTTTTCTCTGACGACTGAATAGCTTAGCTATGACTATGAGCACCAGCAGTTTAATTCAGTTTTACATCTTTTGTTCGAAACTCTGTTCAACTCTAGCTTCCACACAGTCCATGTTAAAATATGCTGATGTGAAAGATTCATTTTGTTTTTTGTTCAGTACTGTCATGCAAATTGCTGTGTTTCCGAACACACAGAACCATGTGATGTGGAAAATGCAGTGAAGAAAAGAAAACTGTGCTTGGAGGCATCAGGAAGTTTAGAAGAGGCAGTAACGAATGGGAATAGTAATAGTGTTTCTGAATCAATTGGTTAGTATAAGTTATCGGATTGCATCCTTGTACTTATTGCCATTATAGATCCAGAAAGATTTTCCGTATGTTATTTTCTGATCTTGTGCACTTCTTGGTGCCATGGTAGGAGGCACTGGAAACTCAAGCTCACCCCAGTCCAAGATGAATGACAATGTTGGCAGGGCTTCAAATCTCTCACTGGTCAAGCTATCAAGAAGTGGCTTGCTCTTCTTTAAATTCCCTAGTGGAGGCCTTCATGTTGTTGAGATGCTTACAGAAATACTTCATTCACTCAAATCTGGGAAACTCAAATCTCCACAGTAAGGTTCCAACTTCATTATTATAAGAACTCATCTTCTAAAGTGCTGACATTAGAAGTTGAGACGCTGCTGCCATGTAGAAATGTCTAAGTGACCAGTACTCTGCATTATCTAAGTTTTCTGGAAGTGAAAAAAATAGCCCGTGGCACTTCATCTGCAGTACTTTACTGAAAAAGTTGCCAGCCTTGATTCAGTATTCATTCTGCATTTTTTATTTCCTTAGTGATTCTACAGAGCATGCTGTTCTTGTCTATCTTTTTCTGCTTATTGGCTGAATGAGACTAGTGTTGAATGGTGTCCTAGAAACGCCCTGGCAAAATGAGATGTCGATTTGGGGCTAAACATGTCATCATTTATGCTGCTAGATTTTCATTCTAGCAGTTTGATCTGTGCAACCTGTGTTGCCACTCTTCTTTTAAATAAAGTGGAGCAGCAATATGTATTTTGTTTCTTCGGACCAGTTGCATATGTAAAATACAAGGACGCCGCTGATTATAAGCTAAAGGCTTAAAGATCTGGTGTTCAGAGTCACTTTCAGAATCAATCTGAGGTTCTCCTTGGATTGTTAGATTGTTACATTGTCTAAATTAAACTCTGAATTGACAGATGGTGCCACCGAATATTTCCTATTCAAGAAACTTGCATTCTATCAGAAGAAGACCTGCATGCCACTGTGTCAAAGTTATTCCTTGACTTCTCGAGGAGCAAGACTAACAAGGACAAGACTATAAAGGTAGAAATTGCACCATTTATCTTTGTTAACCATTTTGTTAATGCTTAATGGAGTCAATACTATTTTCTACTGCAATGTATTATGCAGCATTAAGGCTGGATAACGAACCAGCTCGGCTCGGCTCGTTTTGGCTCGTTAGGATAACGAGCTAGCTCGGCTCGGCTCGTTATCTTAACGAGCCAGAAAGCCAGCTCGGCTTGGCTCGTTAAAAGCTCGAGCTGGCTCGTTAAGCTCGGGAGCCAAGTATAAAAAGTATATAAAATAAAATATTTATATTTATCTAAAGCTTAGAAATAGTAATAATAAAATAATAATATATCCAATTATCTTAAGTCCAACAAAATATTCATATGAGCTAACATATCAACCATTTATAAAGTATAAGACATGAAGTAATACAAAATTAGTATAAATTATGATGATTTTTTCTCTAATATTGTAGCTCATTAGGCTTGTGAGCTGGCTCGAGTTGGCTCGTTATAGCTAACGAGCCGAGCCGAGCTGAACCGAACCAGTCACGAGGCGAGCGAGCTAACGAGTTTCGAGTTTTTCGTCCAGCCTTACGCAGCATTTGTATAGATATCTTTTCTATCGGGTCTCATACACCTGTACATGTATCATTTGAGTTGTCTCCTACATTTTATGTAATACCAGGCTCTAGTAGCACTTGCTCTATTACCTTCATTATTCTGCATCAAATTACTGCATTCTTTTGTTAATGATTGAAATTTCACTTGTGCACTTAGAGCATCACTAGCTGTAGTACACTCTGCACTGTCTCATGAAAACATTTTATACTGAATAAGTTGACATATTTTACAGTTTGCGGTTGCCTATAATAGAAGGGGCATCGATGAGACAGAGAAGAACAGTAATGAAGGTTCGAATCAGCAAGCTTTGATGGGCAGGGAGCAATGTTTCAAAGTGGTAGCTGCTGCTGTCAAATCTGTTGCTGAGAACTCGGTGGTTGATCTTAGATCTCCTGAGGTATCCTTGACCGACAATTGTCAACAGCTTGCATAGTTACTCGATGCTGGTTGGATGACAAACAACATCATACTTGTTAAGATCCAAATTGGAAAACAACAAAGTTTTGAATGCTGACTAGTGAATCTAAGGTCTTGTTTTCCATGCCATCATGATGAAAACTGCTATAAGTTTGGTCAGGTGTTGACATCTGACATACTGCAGCTGCAGCATGTTTACTTTCTGTTTCAGGGCATATGTCAGAGAGTCAGAAGACCCTTTCAGATTTCTCTAGCAGCTACTAATCTAACTGTTTGTTCATTGAAGTTACCAAACTTAAGACTACCTGCAAATTTTATTATATCTACTTGAAAATATGTACTTGTATTCCTCCAGTTTGCTTATAGTAGTTTGAAATATTTCACCTACTGTTCTTTCCCATATGCAATATACATTAGACGATAATCTAGACTTCAAGATTTATGTTTCTTTAGAGCAACTCCAAGAATCTCTTTATATCCTTCTGTATTGATAGGAATAGAAACTTTAATGAAAAAATGTCCTCCAATATCTTCTTTAATTAGATCTCCAAATATTGTGTCCTCTGTTCCTGATTTGTTGCTAGTCAAAGATGGCAGAGCTGGTTATGTAGAACGCGCACACAGGATATAGAGAAACCATTGGAGGATTGAAAGAGCGAATTTTATTCAAGTCGCTCTCCAAATAAGGATAAAAAGTGAGTTTAAGAAGGATTCTAGGAGATGCTCTAACCGTAACTTATACGTGGTTACTAGGACTTTGAGATAATTTATGGGCTATGTCAAGTTTGCTTTTGCATTAGTTCTCATTAATTTTTTCTAGCTTTATGGTTTGGTAAAGTGAATGGCATGTTCCTAATGTCCAGGTTGGGGTACTCGTTGAGATGCTCCCGGTTTCCGGGGTACCTCTTGGATCTTCGGTGGCTGGGGTGTCCGTTCTCCCAGCCGAGCTCATCTCGACCAAACCTCGGCTTTGTGTCAGGTCTTTGGTGCTAGATGCAAAAAGCAACAAAAAAGAAGTGAAATCCTGTGGTCCCTCTCGCCAACCAGAGTAGCTGTAATGGGAAACTGTGGATGCAGTTTTTCAGCTGCCTATTTGTACTAGAGTACCATCACCTTAAGCCTTGTTTTATCAGGACGTGAAACCATGATCAAAGGCGAGTTTTTAACAAGCATAGAAGACACTGGCATGCTGCCTTAGACTCTTCGACAATGTATCATCCTTTGCACCCCCCACAAATAGTCTTCTGTCTGCCTTTGTGGAGGTCGTCAATTTGTGTTTTTTTTAGGAAGCGTCAATTTGTGTTTTGTAGCAGCATAGCAGAGAGTTCATCCAGTTCTTGCCTTCTTGGAAGCTAGCTTCTCGTCTTTTTTTTTTTTTTACCAGCGTGCCGAAATGTCAAAACTGGCCGGCCATGATGGTTTCGCCACAGTTTGTTTCAGAGCTTTGTCCATCGTGTCCAGCCACAAAGCATGATGCATGTTGCTGAAGAAACCAGCCTCTGCGACGGCTTTTGTTCCGGCCACCGTGCTTTTCCCCCTGTAATCTACTGTGCCGCTCATCATGGTAATAATTTGTACTTGAGGCGAGAGAGATGCCGTCAGTTTTCAGGCTTTTGGGGAAGTGGTAAATGGCCGTGTGATTTTGACAAAAGGATTGATGCCGTTTCCTTTTACCCAGCATCAAAGGCGAACACGGAAACTGACGAGTGTATTTTTGGACGAGACGCAGGATGGGATTTGTCAATCCTTGCGCCAGCAGATCAGTGGTCTGCATCGAACTAGCTTTGCCTCCTGGCTCTTAGGCTTTTGACAAACACCAGCTCAAATGGAGTAGACATGGACAACACACGCACGCATATGAGATGACCGATGTTTTAATCATTCTGTTTGTTTCATTTCAGCAGGGAGGGTGCGAAGGATATCATGCATACTTGCGTAGTCATTGCTCATGAGTGCATTTGCTTCTATAATTCTACATACGCATGCCTGAATTAGTCATCTCTGCTGTTAAATCTACGATGAGACATACCTGATACGAATATTACAAGAGGTATGCAACATGATCAGAAATTGCATTATGGGTAACCTCAATTTATCCCTGAATTCTTGGTGTGCTTTCTGAAACAACATTGACACACAATCCTTGATTTGAATGCTTGCAAGAAAGTAGAAGCATTTTAAGGACATGGAGAATCTCTCCTTTGTTCAGGAAATCCCTGCAGGTACAGGAGCTGCCAGCCAAAGTAAGGGACAGAATGGGAGGAAGAGTAAGGACAGGTTGGCAGCAGCACTGTATTCCCAATAGGGCACCTACATTTGGGTCTTGTTTAGTTTCAAAAAATTTTGCAAAAAAATTTAGATTCCTTGTCACATCGAATCTTGCGGCACATGTATAAAATATTAAATATATATAAAAATAATAACTAATTGTACAATTTATCTGTAATTTGCAAGACGAATCTTTTAAATCTAGATAGTGCATGATTAGACAATATTTGTCAAATACAAACAAATGTGCTACATGTACATGGAAAGTTTCCTAAAGGCCCTGTTTGGATCTAGGCCGTTAATTACTAGCTGCAAGCAGGAGCAAGCCAGCTAATAGCTTTTTATTAGTGGTGTTATTGACGCACCTATTAGCTAAGCGTCGTTTGGATCCTCTGGCTAATAACTAGGATATACTTATGCTAATTTTAACCTGCTCAAAAAAAAACTTATGCTAATTTTAACTGGGACATTTTGGATCCACTTATGCTAATTTTAGCTGCTAATCATTAGCAACTACCCCGTAGGATCCAAACACCTCCCAAGTCTGTGGTAGGATAGTAGGATCTGTCTTAAACAAGGTCAACACACTATTAAAATGTTTGAAGGTTCCATTTTGCTGGTCACTTCCAGCAGACAGTTTTGCCTTTACCACTAGCATAAAACGAGACATGTGAACTGTCATTCCTCATATCTTCATTAACACAGTTCTAGACAGCCAATTTAAGTTAAACAAAAGCGGGGCCAGACTGACAACTAATCACCGCAAACCTGTGGCATGCACGCTACCATCGATATCCAAACGGAACTACATCGGCATGCAATGCATCATGGAACACTGATGTACAAAATTCAGCACGGTGATTAAGCTATGATCCGCATATGGACAGGGAAAGGTCCAAGTTAACTCTTCTCTGCCTGGCGAATATGCAGCTGCCTGACGGCCCTGAGCATGCACTCAAGCTGGTCGACGACGACAGCGGCGGGAGGACGCAGCCGCCTTCTTCGCTGGGCCACCAGGAGACAGCGGCCACAGCTTTTGGGTCAATGGAGGAGGCTGGCGGTCGCGACGACGGTGAACGTCTCCTGGCCGCAGCTTCGTCTCTAGTCGCAGCCGCAGTGCCACACAAGAAGCGTCCGTTTTCGCCCTTGATCTCCTTGGAAGATAGCTGCCTCGCCACAGGACTGTGACGGTTTGCTATGGGCCTGCCGGTCTGTAGAACAAAACACAGCAGCAGTCAGCTCAAGGACCAAATCGTTAAATTTGTTAAGAAAATACAAAACAAAATGTACTAGTATCTTTTTTTCCTTATTAATTTATTATTACTGCAATAGAATGCAACTAGTTCGTGGCCCTGTTTGATTGCAACGATCGTTTCTTGTTTGCACTGAGGCAGCAAGGATCAACAGTGTGGTCGACAAGGAACTAAGTGTGCTTCATGTGCTTGATGATAATTCAGAAGCAAACGGCCGGTACGCTGGCCTTTGCACCTCCCTTTTTCTCGTCGGCCGGAGCAAAGCGCCAGAGAAGCTTTAATGGGCTTGTTTTCTTTCTGAATCTGCATCTGCATCTGTATGTACTGCACGTCTGCAACGTCGCCCGTCATCATGGCAACGCTGCTTATGCTTGTGCATGCAGGGGTTGGAGTGGAACGGGAACAGATCGAGTGCTGCAAAAGCCCCTTCTTTTGGCATATCATTGTCGACGAGTTCGACGCAAATGCCTGAGCGCTCAGGTTCTCAAGAGCCATTTCTGGCACTCCTCTGCTACTACTAGCAACAGGCAACAGCACCACTCATGCATTGCTGCATCACTGGCTTTATTCGCCTCCATTTCTGGCTGGCCTACTTCAAGCCAAGAATTCTTCTCAAGAGCAACAGGACAGCTGAGGCTAATGAAACTAGCAACTAGCTGGGGATGTATGATGTATATGTGCATATATAATGCATTTCAGATTTTCAGATAATGTGAAGTCCTGATCCTGAACAGGATGACCATGTTGCAGAAGCACGTACTACTCCATTATAAAGCAAGGCATGCAGATGAGACGACTTGAGAGACATGTGAAGAGAAATATCAGCGTGCAAAAGCAGTTAAGACAAGAGAGAGATATCTTCTTTTGATAACCCCTCTTTTTACCCCAATGCTTCTTTTCAGTAGCTTTTATTTTTTTATTTCTTTTGTATTACCTGCCGTACCTTGAAGGGCTCCTCGGTTCCTCGCACCCAAAATCCCAGCTCTCGCAGGGTGGAAGCGGCTGTGGCAGCACGAGCGGCGGCATCCCTCTGCCACTGCTGCCATCCGCCGAGGCCCTCGGTTATCCTCCTGCTGCTGCCCATGGGAATCGCTCGCGTGTAATCATCGCCGCAGCGCCGGGTGCCAGGAGCCCCCATGTCACTGTTCCCCTGCATGCTCTCGTGCGTGGCCGTGGCCGTGGCTGCAGCTTCTGGCCCTGCTGCCTCTGCCCTGTTCATCCAACCAGGCAAAAGATGGCATGGCAAAGGTGTTTGTTTGTGTGTGTGTGCGAAGGGTTAGGGATTTTATCATTCTGTTGGAATGGTAGAGATGAATAAAAGCGGCAGCGCAGAGGTGGAGAAAAACCTTTTCATAGGCGGGCAGATGAATTCCTTGGGGCCTCCCTCATCAATGGTGAATGAGTGCTTCAGATGTCGTAGCCGTGGTTGCATCTCTAATGGTAACATGAAAAAAGAGAAGAGGTAAGAAATAAAGGTGGTTTGGCTTTTCCATTAACGGCATTCATGTGCAGAATTAGGGCACTAAAAAGTGGTTTGGCTTTCCAGTTTCCATTTTAGCACAACACATGCGCAAGTGCAAGACAACGGAACACATGCATGCATGACACGTGCCAAACAATCTTGCAACTGATGATTACTGTTTAGTAGTAGTATCAGGATGGTCTCTGTTTAGCTAAGGATCTTAATCCCAAATCCCAAGAAAGAGGTTCCATCGCCGGGAAAAACTAAGAAGATTGCTCTAATAAAGAAATTGAGCTGGGAGTAAGAGGAGGAACAAATAAAGACAAAGGCAGTATCTCTCTCTCACCTCTCTTTCTAATGTCATGTCCTGAACTTCTGTACATCTGTTACACCGAGAGCGAAAGGAACCAAGTTAGCATAACGTAAATGCACATTAATTCTTACTTAGTCATAGTATGTAACAAGAGCTCCTGATCATGATGTATCGTACTGAGTTGAGATGAGAAGAAACGAACTGACCTGAAGGTGGCTCTTGACATGAGCAATGGTAAGCCCTCTGACACCCATGAGCTGAAGAATTAGCTTAGGAGTAGCTTCTGCAGGGATCACCAAGAGCGCACATGAACGAGGCCATTTTGGGCGAGGAAGGATAGAGAGAGATATATATCTTATCAGAACACGCATCCACACCATGAACGAAGAACAGAAACGAAGACATGTATGGATGCATGCTAGCGCGTGAGAAGACAGACAGAAGTGAACGACGTACTGTCCTGGCCACCGAGGCAATCGACGGCTCGGACGAAGTTGCGATGGAGCTCGCTGGTCCACCTGAGCCTGGGCACCTTGGACCTGTTGTACCGCCTCGTCGCCGCCCCGTTCCTCCCACCGCCGGCGGCGCCACCCATCTTGCTCACGCTCTCGGCTGCAGACAGCCTGCTCGACCTGCTTCTTCCTTATCGTCAGTCGCCTGTCGCCTCTCCCCCGTGGTGCCACCGTGTGGTAGCGCGCTGGCGGCTAGCCTCGATCGGTGGCTGCATGCGCTGCTAGATAGCTTCTGTTCTCCACTGCATCGCTCTCTCAGCTCCTCCCGGGCTTGCGGCCGGCCGGGTTGCTTGTCTATATATCGTTGGGCGTTCAGGTGCGTGTCTACCCTCTAGACTGTAGATTATAAGAGGACCAGCGGCCCCCAAGTGAATACTGAATAGTGATCCCACGCGTCACGAGATCGAGATGGCCATCATTAGCAGGATTCATTGAGTTTCAGGGGCATCGCAGGCAGAAGAGAGTAGCTACCGTCCTGAGCCCAGTGGACAGTGGTGTTGCAAGCTAAGCTAGCAATGCCACCTACCTAGTTGCAATATTGATTACTCGATCGTTGTATGACAATGGTACCTAGGTACTCCTACAAGCAAGTAGGACGACGAGCTCGAATCCTGTCGTGTCTCTCTTTCGAAACAAACGGCACGCTGCAGGGTTTTTACTCGATTCCGTCGCAGCCTTTTCTCAGCTCAGTGTACATGCCGCTATCACAGTCACAGATCACAGGCGGCACGTTCCTCCAGCACATTCTTTGGCTAGCTTTGCCAAGCTACTACTGTCTACATATCCATTTTCAGCTGCAGCCAAGGGAGAAAAACAAGGCGCGGTGGTGAGCAACAGCCGAAACAGAGCCGGAACGGGTAGCTGTGCACCAGAACGCCAGTGCAAATGGGCAATGGGCCAATGGCAGCGCGAGCAAGCATCCAGCTGAGCTGAGCTGAGGCACCCACGCATCCTACACCTACAGCTTTGCCAGGAATTTGAACGTTGAGCACTTGCACTTGTATGAAAAGTGTACACGCCGCATCGGCAAAAAGATAGAAGACATGTGGAGATGTGCCTTCTAGGCGTCAGGTCAGGTGCTGTTCATAGCATAGCCTAATGCATAGTAGCTCCAATTTTTCGAAATCCTGTTGTTTATAACGCAGGCCTAGAGCAACAAACACATTTTTTTTTTAGAAAAAGGTTGTAGAGAAATAAAGGCGAAGTACACACACGTCCTCTCTCTCTCTGATCTAATTAAGTAAGAGTCACCTCATTCAGCATAATAAATACATATTTTCTAATTAAGTAAGAGTCACCTCATTCAGGCGACGTGTGTGGTTGTCAATCTTGCTTCAAGATTCGTGTCTATCGAGTGTGTTACCTATAACTTGTTAATTGTTTTTATGTCAATTTTGTTCAGAATTTTGTAATTGCCTTACTATAGAAGAAATTGTTATTGATTGTTAATCGTCTTTGAAAGCAACAACAATAGTTAGCAGCATATATAGTAGACTATAGTAGTTAGCACGTTGTATATATACTTGTATAGGGTAGAAGTCAGAAGTGGTACGTCTCATGTGGCTGTGGGACTGTAGCAACTAGCCAGCAGCCCAGCATACGGTCTTGTTTAGTTCAAAAAAAATTTTACAAAATTTTTCAGATTCCTCGTCACGTCGAATCTTTAGACGCATGTATGGAGTATTAAATATAGACGAAAATAAAAACTAATTACACAGTTTGGTCGAAATTGACGAGACAAATCTTTTAAGCTTAGTTAGTTCAAGATTGGACAATATTTGTCAAATACAAACGAAAATGCTACAACATTAATTTCCTTAAAAAAAATTTGGAACTAAACAAGGGCCGGCCGCGGTTTGTGATAGATACGCACGGATTCCCCGGCCGTCTCTGCTTTGACCACTCGATCGATGTCTCTGCTTGTTTGTTGGCGCCGCGCAGCGACCGGCGACCCTCCTGCGATCGAGATGAACCACGTATGCCAAGAATCGCATGAATGATTCGCACGCATGCGTGCGCGGTGCATGCGCCCATGCAATGCAATGCAAGAACCACGTGTACTACTACTACGGCATCGCACTCGCACCTTGCAATAACTGATTCTCTCAGTGATCGAGGTATGAATCCAGCATTGGCCGAGTACAGAACGCGTGGCGGCCGGCGTCTGCGCGACCGCTTTGGTTAAGCGAAGATCCTCCGACCTCCGTCGAGTAGAGCTGTGGATGCATGTAGGAGTACGTAGTACGATGCATGGCATTGACACCAGGCCACTAGCTAGCTCGAACGTCGTAATCCTACGTACGTCCGGCGAGGCGTATCCCAGCTACTAGCTAGGCAGAGCAGATCGGGGCGAATTAAATCAGCCATAACTGGAGCCCGGACGTACGATCGAGTTCCTATGCTATAACAGGAGTCAGGAGGCAGGATATGTCTCCTGTTAGATGAGCAGGCAGTTCGTGCGTCGTGTGACTACTGAATGTGAATGAGTCCTCCCAGTCCCATGCACGGAAGCCCCTTCTCCAGTTCTTCTCCGGCCAGTAGGAGAGAGAGTGTATCCGATCGAGCAGATCTCCGCCAGGGGAAGAAGAACGGTCTCACCTGGAGCAACTACATGTGTCCGTAAACGTCCTCCACCGCGTAATGCTTGTTGTACTAGTACCGTATAGTACTACGGAGTAGTAGTATCAGCTACGGGCCTATGCATGCCTCTACGAAGAGCGCAGAGGGAGATCTCGTCTCGTGTCATCAGTGCCACAAAGACTCAAGGGGGGGCCAGGCTAGCTAGCTCGTCCAACTCGTGTCTGTGATTCCTGTGAAGAGATCTGTCCTGTGAGCTGTGACAGTGTCGGCTGTGCCTGTGATTCGTTCCTCCACGCAATTCAATCAGAGTTTCAGAAGTCACCAGCCAAGGGAAAGGCCGGACGAAGACGCGGAGCACAGGAGATTCAGATTGACCAATTCAATTCTCGTGATAGTACGTGTTTGCTTTGTCCTAAGGGCACTCATAATGCAGACTCTATCATAGAGTCTAAAGTTATTTATTACCTCGAACAATATGGACTTAGAGTCTAAATAAGACTTGGAGTCTTATTTTTTCTACCTCTTTCTTCAATAAATATGCTGCCACATCAGCAAAATAACATAAATAATATGTAATTAATTGTCTTGGACTCTGTGATAGAGTCTTGCATTGTGAGTGCCCTAAGTCAAATATTTATATTTTAACTATTATTAATGTTGAAACACTTATATATAAGTTGATAACATAAGGTTTATGTTTTTAGCAAGATTCACTATGAGAAATACTTCTATTATACTCCCTCCATTTCAAATTGTAAGTCATTTCAAGAATCTTGGAGAGTCAATCTTTCCTAAGTTTGATCAAATTTATATGATAAAATAATAATTATTATGATACCAACTAAGTATCATTAGATTCTTCCTTGATTATATTTTTATAGTATACTCACTTTACATTACAAATCTTAGTATTTCTCTCTATAATTTTGGTCAAACGTGAAAATGCTTTGACTCTCCAAGATTCTTAGAATGACTTACAATTTGGGATGGAGGGAGTAATATTCATCAGATGTTCCATGACATGGCATGGATTGTGTTGTGGTCACGGAAGACCCCCAACTTAAAGAATCGAGAGATTGGGTGGATTTGGGGTTGGAAATAGCAAGAACAACATTTTGGGGACTATAGTTCCCACCAAAATCCAAAAAATTTTCAAGATTTCCCGTCATATCGAATCTTGCGTCACATGCATGAAACACTAAATATAGATGAAAATAAAAACTAATTACATAGTTTGGCTGTAAATTACGAGATGAATCTTTTAATCCTAGTTAGTCTGTGATTGGACAATATTTGCCACAAACAAACGAAAGTGCTACAGTAGCGAAATCCAAAAAAAATTCACATCTAAACAAGGCCGGGCTTGGGAAGACGAGTTAGTTGAGATTTCTGTTATTCTGATCATAAAAAGGGTCTAAAACTACATCCGAGATGGGTTTCGTGGCTGCGCAGTGGCTAAAAGCCTTTTTTTTTACCGAATCGGGCTGTAAGGTGCTGAACAAAAACAAGTCCTTGGTCAAGAACCAATTGTTGGGCCGAATTATCGTTTATTCCTAGTAAGAAACAAGTCTACTTTTCTTCCCCTAACTTTTTACGATAGTCTGTTTTTCCTCTATCAACTCTAAAACCAAGCAAACCACCTCCTCCAACTTTTTAAACCGTGCATTTTACCTCCATTTCAAGGTGGTTTTGCTATAGCGAATGGTGGTTTTGCTACAGTGATAGTGGTTTTGTCTTTTTCTTTTTAAATTATTTATGTTAAATCTTAAAAAAAATCATAGTAAATCACAGAAAAAATATAAAATAGAAAATACAATTTTGTTAGATTCAACATGAGCATATCTACATAGTAAACATATAATATAATATGCTTTAGTATAAGTTTTTTATTGTAGCTTTTGATCTATGCTTTTCTATAATTAATTGAAATAATTCATAACTACAACTTATATAATTATTTTGTCAAACTAAAACATACCATATTATATGTTCATTGTGTATATATATATATATATTCATCTGGAGTCCAACAAAATTGATTTTATGATTTTTCTATGATTTTCAAAAATTCAAACAAATAAATAAAAAAGAAAAGACAAAACCTTTATAGCAAAAACTTTATACTAAATCATACCATATTATATGTTCACTGTGTAGATCTACTCATGTGGGGTCCAATAAAATTGGATTTCTCATTTTATGATTTTTTTTCCAAATGATTCAACTGAAATAATTTAAAAAAATAAAACCACCGTTGTTGTAGCAAAACAACCATTTATTGCAGCAAAACGCCCTTCGAAACCGGCTCCAGGAAAATAAAATGTATGTTTTATAAAGTTAAGAAATATAATTTTCCTGGTTTTGAAATTGAGAGAGAAAAAAATGAACGTTTGTAAAAATTGAGAAAGAAAAAGTAGATTTTTCCCCTACTAAATCAACTGGGGGAAGGAGAAACGGGCAGGATCGGACGGGAATACGGGCGTTGCCTATCCCTAAGACCCTAACCTAGCGCGGCTTGCGGGCCAACTGCCCCGCTGGGCCGCCAAAGAAGCCGAACGAAGGCCACTGTCCCCGACGCAGGCCATGGGGAGAATTGGAGATGGACTCGGGCTGCATCGGCGTCGCTGGCCTGCTTGCCCGTTGCTTGGCTGTTGCTGCTGTTCTACACTGTCCGCAACCCAAACTGAAAGCCGCCGCCGCCGCCCGTCCGTCCATCAATCAAACGTTTATACAGTGCGCGCGCGAGGGCCGACTGCCGACTTGCCGAGGGCGACCACGAATGGAAACTAGTGAGGTTTTTTAAAAAGTTTTTGAATTATGACATTATAACAATTTTGTTTTTATTTGACAAACATTGTTCAATCATAGAATAGCGTATATGTTGTAAGATACGATGTGACGAAAAATTTTAAAAAGCTTTTTTTTTATAATTTTTGGGTGTGGAAACAAGGCCTGAAGCAGCGGCGGTCGGCAGAGGCGGTGCAGGGGGTCCTGTCTCCTGTGCAGCCTGCTGTGTGCACTCGTATTACAGGCCCCTAGCTACCAAGAGGACATGCACAGACACACCACCGGCGAGTAGGATCTGCCTGCGATGATTGCAGCTGCTGCAAAATGCTAATCGACCGGGGCCGGCCGGGGGCACCGCCTAAATTAAACGACGCGTCAAGGCGCGAGACCGGAATCACACACGTCGGATCCTCCGGCGCCCCTCCGTCGTATCGATCGGCTGGGGGGCCGGGGGTAAGCCTTTGTTTGGATTTACTTCAATCCATCCATGTGTGCTGGTGTGGAATTTAGTTCAAGTTCCACTCCAATCTACCTCAACACATGTGGATTGATGTAAATATGCCTACATCCAAACAAACAAGGGCCTAAAGAGCGAGCTAACCCGTGACCGCGCGCGCGAGCTATGTGCGTCGTTCGCTATCGACATACACAAACACGACGCCGCGTCCTCGATCTGGTGGCGAGCGAAGGCTGCTCGCGCCGTTACTGCAGCGCCAAGAACTGGCGCCCGCCCGGCGACGACGCTGCTACGGACAAAAACCCACATCATCGATCCATCGTCCATTGCAGCTGTTCTCTCTCTCGTGACTTCGTCACAGAGATACACGACGCATGTGCACAATAGTAGTAATATGTACGGCGTAGCACTAATTAGCCCTCTTTGCCTGGCTGAAAACTCACGGTTTCGTTGATTTATTTTGAGAAAAAAAAAACTCTACTAAATAGTTGAAAGATTCGGCTGATGATAAACTTAAGCGAAGAGGGTCACAACATGTGTAGCTACTAATGATAGCGGCGGCTCACGAGTAATTTTATGCTGTTTGGCCTGCTGCGTCGTGACATCGCCATCTGATGATTGAGTAGTAGTCGCCCTTCGGTTGCGTTTCTTGTGTGTGCATAGATTCCGAAGGACTATTGAGTAACGAAAGGGACGAGAGCAGCAGGTAACTGCTTTTCAACAAAGGCCCTAATCAAGAAGAGAATAATGAGAGACCGACCGGCTGCTAGCTGAACCTGAAAATACCCTGATGAAAGCTCAACCATACCAACCAGAGCGACGAGCTAGTCCTCCACTCCTCCTCAGCCCTGCCTCTTTTATATACACTACTGTGTACGTAATTTAATTTGTCACCGGCCACAAGCTAAGGAAAACCTGTCCCCATCACCACCATGCCCTACTATATATATGTGCACCGTGCACAACACGGCGCCATCGTTGGCTTATACTATACGTACATGCAATTAATTAACACAACCTGACAAATCTCTGTGTGTGTGCCACTAACTGGAACTGGAAGAATTTAGTATAATAAATCACCATCAGCATGATGAGCTGCGCGGCTAGCTAGTGGGCGCAGCACAACACTTGAGAATGAGAACAGACTTGCACTGCTTGCAGTACTTCACTACATGCACTGATGCACCTCTCATATGTACTCTCATATTGTTGGGGGGACGGGGATGCCTCTCTCTCTCTCTCTCTCTCTCTCTCTCTCCATTTCGCTAACCCAATCACCTAACTATTCCCGACTTCCTGGCTCTTAATATGTTGGTTCTTTCATCAGAGAACATTCGAGTGACGGTCCCCTATCCCAACAAGGATAACTTCGCAAGGGTTCTAATCGAATTGGAAGGGCGAGTGTAGGAGCGCATTACCAAGAACCCAACGAAGCCATTTGCGAAGACCAGAAAAAATATATACCTTTGGAAGGCCTGAAAGACAATCTCAAGTGGTCCGAGGTCTTGGATCTTTGGATTAGCAAGGAGCGGCACTCGAGGACTGAAGGCTTGCAATGAAGGACCGCCAACCTAGGAATTCAAATTTAACTCGGGTTCATGTAAGACTTATTTTGGAAAGACCAAAATGCCCCTACATACTAGGAATATGCTTAGGATATCTAGCCCGAGAGTAGGTGCATTTTAGTCCATCGCTTGTAATCTATGCCCTATAAATAGAGCCACCCACGAATAAAGAAGGGACAATAATTTTCTATATTTGCAATACTTCACTATTTCACCTTCACGTTCCTCCTCACAAACCACTCATCCAAGACTTCGGTCAAGAAAAATAATAATTAAGAGAATTTTTAAGCCACCCCGACTAGAGGATCAAGTTATATGAAATTGTAAATTGAGCCTTAGTTGGTTAGGGTCCTTGTGGTGGAGCCTGTTCGCTTAGGTTCAAATCCTTGACTCGATGCTCATAGGTTCAAATCCTCGACTCGATGCTCATAGAGATGAAATTTATTCTAAGATCGGTGATAGGTAACATGCATGACCGTGAGACACCTATGATGATTTTGTCAATCCTGAGATTTGTCGATCCAACTCAATCCATCAGAGGTGCTCATAGATGTAGAGGGGGTGTGTAAATTCATATGAGTTAGTGTGTCTGTATATGTGAGTGACTGCATCTAGCCAAAAAAAAAACTTATGGTACTTCATTCTTTTCTTATGTAGAGGTACCTACATTTGTACTAACAATATCTTCATTTCTACAAGGAAGTATCAAGATTTACATGGTGCTTCTCGACAAGAAAACTTCTCTTATGTTTTTCTTTTTGAGAATGTGCAGTGCCAATGCATGGGGTAGGGGTGCACCTAGCTAGTTTCTCGGTGCATGACATATGCCACATGGATACATATATGTTGAAATTTTAGTCATAATAATCACAGTTTCCACATTTTAATTTGGTGTCCCTGTTTCCTCACTGTATCTGGACCCACTTGTTTAACCTAGCTTTGCTCCTAATTAAACACATTATTGTACTACAAAACAAAGCTAAAAAAACTATGGTCGTTAGTAGTTCATGATTACTGATGGTTTAAGGCTCTTAATGAATGATCGAGGATCTGGTATTCCTAAACTATTATGGTCTTATGGACATGCTCTAATAAAAGGATATAATCAACAAGTATCCACAAAAACAAGAAAGAGAATTTGTTGTAAGTCTGTTTTCCTACCCTTAAAAGAGATTGGTGGATGTAAAAATAGAGATTTGAACCTATGAGCACATACAACTGTAGCATATACAACTATAGCATAAAATGCCAAATACTTACATTCTCACAAACAAAAGTCACATAGAATTTGTCACCAGATAGCACCTAATATAATTTCTTTTTGTCTGGTAAAAGTATTAAGAAAATATACACTATACCGGAGAAACATATGTGTGAAACAATGCAAAAACATATATCAATAGTACTATATACTCCCTTCATGTTTTTGTTAAGTGTCACATTTGGTTTGTCTTAAGTCAAATATTGCAATACTTGATCAACCATTTTTAAAAATCCTTATAGTTTCACAATATATGAATTATATATTATGATAGTATATTTCTCATAATAAATCTAAAAATATAAATCTTATTACATGAAACTATATAGATTTTTAAAATTAATGGTTAAAGATATATATGTTTGACTTAGGACAAACAAAATGTGACACTTACAAAGAAAAAGCAGAGGGAGTATACGTCAACGTGGGTGTGGTGTGATTATTAAATGCACTGTAAGAAGCAACAAAAAATTGTTTTTTTTGCTCCAAATTAAAGGGTACGATAAGTACAGTAAAAGGAAAAACAACAGACAGAAGAAATTTGGGGGCATGAATTCTTATCATCTCCCCTAATATAGCCAGTACTACTAACCTAGCTAGCTACAGCATTGCTGCTAATATTATATCCTCCGGTATAATTTACCCAATTACATATAGTTCAACAAAAACAAATGTTTGACAGGAATTAAATACACCACCAAGCATGCACCAATTAGATGATCACATGATTCTACTTGATCTAGCCTCTTGGATTAGTAGCAAAGAAGCTCCCGTTGCTCACCATGCATGTCTTCAGATTAGGTTCAGACCTGTCTTTACCCTTTATTGCAACATTGCATGGAATGCAGCAATCTTATACTACTCCCATGCATTGTGCAGTGTACACTATAACAACCTGCTGTAACGGATTTAGTATACGCCCATGCATGCAAAGCATGGCAGGCTGCTCAGGACTCGCTCACTATGCGAACACAAAGGTTCTCTTATTGCATCCTGCTTCCAGTGAAGGGTGACGAGGCTGACTTCATTTCGGCCTCCAAGGAGCTCATGTCACCCGCGGCACCGTCTGTTTGGTGCCCCCCTCTCGGCACCGTCATCCCCCTCATGACACCACCGCCACCGACGCCAAGGAAGTCGCGCGTCATCTCAGCGCCACCACGGCCGCCCTGCTGGTTAAACTTCACATCTTGATCCATGTCATACATCCTCGGGTCAATCATGCTGCCGCTGTTGGCGCCGCCAAACATGCCGCCGGCAGCCAGCGAGTTCATCAAGCTCTGGAGGTGCATCTGGCTCTGGTCGAGCATGGGTGGCCGGGCGTGCATAGCCGAGGGCGCCGACGAGCCGACGAGGCCTCCAAACACGGACACGCCGCCCTGCGCGCTCGCGCTGGAACCCATCTGGGACGCCTTCTGCAGAAGCGCCGTCGCAGACATCTGCGGCAGCATCACGGCCGGATCGTTGTTGTACATCCCGCCAGGAGCAACTTGGTGGTCACCACCGGAGAAATTCCCGCCGCCGCTGAAAAGCATCGCAGCCGATGACTCCGAGCCGCCGCCGCCGCCGCCGCCGCCACCACCACCACCACCACCTCCTTCGCTGAACTGATCACTTGTCAGGTGTCCCTGGCTTGCATGGCCATGGCTGGAAGTACCTGAGCTATTTGCACTGTTTGCGATGTAGCCAAGGTTGAAGAGACCCGGAGCCGACGACGCCGAGGGACCCCCGGCGCCGTTGCCTTGGAGATCCGGCAGGTGCATGAGACCGTGGAACGGCTTGCCCTGCAAGAACCCGTGGGACCCAGTGCCGTCGCCGTCGCCAGCAAACTCCTGCGGCGCGCCCATGAGGAACGCCGACGACGGTGGAGGCGGCAGGGGGCGGAACGCGGAGGCGGCGTTGGATGGCCCCAGAAGATGGTCAAGACGGCTCGCGGCGCTGCCGCCGCCGAGCCGGAGCAGGTCCTGATGGTGGCTGTGAGCGTCCGCACCGAGGGTGGATGCGAGGTGGGAACCGACCTGCGAGAGGCTGAGCCCCATGTTGGCCGCGCTGGTGGCGCCGTAGAGGTGGCTGGCGGTGAGGCCTGGGGGCGGCAGCCGGGCGCTCTCCTGCGCGAGGGCGTCGCAGAAAGCCCTGTGGGTGATGAAGCTATCCCTCCTGCATAGATGGATGCATGCAATCACGTGTGCATATGCACGCATGTGATTGATCGAGACAAGTCAGTAACAGTTGGATCACGAGGCAATATATGTGTGCATGGATCGAGTGCTTGTGTCGTGCAGAAACCAAATGGAAGTTTGCACGTGAAACGGTTACACGACAAACAGAACGACAGCGTTACAGTGAAATGCACTGCATGATGACGAGAATAAATTCAGATCTAAAGTTCTCGTCTACAGTTCCACATAATATATTAGTAAGTTACCGAGATGGTTAACTTTAGTGTTTAGGTGAACATATTTATATGGTGAAATGGCCCTTACTATAGTGTCAATGATTGTAAAGCCAACTATAAATTTTTTCGAGTGTGTTTAGAAAACATTTGGAATGGGACACCCATGCAAAAATTTCGAGTGAATGTTTTCAAATATGGTGTAATACTGTTCAAATGATGAACATAAAGTGGCACCATGCATATTTTTCTTTCATAAAAATAAAATGTCACCATTACACATCGTATTGCTCTTGTTCTTATCTTGCAAATACGATTGGGTTTTGTTGTTCTTAGATTTTGTAGATGAATTCAATGCAGCATGTGTGCCCCGGGTGTGACATGATTTTTTTTGTAGAGTTTTAAAATTTTGAACTATATATACTATATTCACTCCAAATATAAAGATTTATTTTAGGGCCTGAAATTTAAGGGATTCAGACATTCAAAATTTGCCATCAGATACTCCCATGTCCCTACAAAAAACAATTCTATGAATTGTCAAACATATCATTAATTAATGCTAGGCAAAAATATTGTACTCCGTCCATCTCAAAATAAATTATTTTTCAGAATCACCCTAAGTTAAACTATCTTAAGGGTTTACCACTTTCATAGAAAAGAATAATAATATCTATAGCACCAAATAAGTACATTATGAAAATATATTTCATAATGTATCTAGTGACATTAATTTGGTGCCACAGATATTAGTGCACTTTTATATAATTTGGTCAAATCTAAAATAATTTGACTAATGACAACTTTAGAAATTGCTTTTGTTTGAGACAGAGAGAGTTATGCCTTAGAGCAAATACAAGAGCTTGGCTAAAATTAATAGTCAAATTTCATTATTTAACCATTTTTTAAAATAAAAAACTTCTTAAAAAGAAGAGTTTCATGATGGTCTTGCTATTTTACAAAATCAGATAGCTAGCGTTAGTGGTTGGCTATATATGGCCACCGAAAATCAAGGGATAGTCAACTATCTATTTTACAAAACCAGATAGCAAATTTGTTGAAGCCTACTTTTTGCTATGCAAATTCTAAAATAGTCTCTACAACAAGAATAGCCAAGTTGTTGGAGTTGCTCTTATGGAGAGATAATTAATGCTGCATGACAGCATGAGCTGATTCCAAAGAAAACTAACTCCACCAAATCATGGCCTTATGCATGCAATTGGATCGATCTTGACCTTGTTTGCATGCATGGTCATTTTATTTTTTTGCTAGAATGGGCCACACCTTAGCTAGAATTACATTTTTTTTAGTTCATAATTCAAAAGCTAGATTTGCATGCTTTTCTATAGAGGGAGTATAAGGTACTATTCTACAACACTATCCATTAAATACCCACCCTTATTTCTATAAGGGCATCCCAACCCAAAAACTACGATGGTTTCCATGGTCATCAATTAGGGTGCCAACTAAGGAAAATGGTGATGTGATATTGAAATTAAGAGAGAGAGAGAGAGAGAGAGAGAGAGAGTGGACAAAGTAGTTTCTTATATAGTTAACTATATCTACATAGGAATAAAGATATGAAGTGGTGTGAAAGGTAGATAATAGGAAAGAGAAGACATGTGACTGACAAAAAAAATATTTTGAAGAAATCATCCATTGAGAATATGCTATGGTTAGTGTCTACATGATTTGGCTAGTATAGACATTATCTCATAGTTTCTGAGTTGCCCAATGGGAGTTTCATTCCTATTTAATGAGATGTCACGCAAAAATTATGACATGAGACAGAAAATATGAGAAAAAAGAGATGAGTTTTATTTAGATGAGACCCACGTAGCATTTCCGACACATTTTTTTGACCTAGGGTAATCCCAATTTCCATCACCAACAGAAATATCTATCATGCAACATAAATAGAAGAAGGAACAAGCACCTAATTACACATGTCTTAGTATTGAAACTAAGTGAAACTGCACTGAGTATTTTATTTTATAACACCATGCAATGTTTAAATACATAGGCCTATGAAACTGTGAAATAAAACCGTAAACTATAGGTATTGTTTCATTTGATCACCCACACTACACCTCACTTTTGAAAACCGTACAATCAAACCTAGAACCGGGAACGGCCTAATCAGCTAATGAACCTCGTGATTTGTGCTAATTAAATCTTGCACAATGCGATTTAAGAGGATACATGAAGAGTTATTTCATCTCCCTTAAACCATTCTAAAAATCCTAGGGTCCCTTATATATTTGGGGAATTGGGGGTCTGAGAGAGTTGTGAGAGAGTGAACAACATCGCTTCAAGGAGCAACTAGGAGTGCGTTTCTTTATGGAGGTAATCATACTAATGTCATGGTCAATTTGGAGGTCCAGGAATGACTTCATCTTCAGGTAGATTGACCCAACTATAGCCTTAGCAAAAGAAAACTTCAGGGAAGAGTTCAGATGGTTGCTGCTAAGAGCCAATACTATCCAATGATTGAACAATGGATTGCAAATCTTGTTTAGCGAGGCTATGGGCAATTCTTTTGTTGCTCTTCTTTATTTCCTTTTTTGTTTCCTGATTTCCCCCCTTTGATGAGGAGCAGTTGATGCTTTGTAAATCTTAAACGTTTTCCTTTCAATAAAGCTTTCCTGCAGGGGTGCAAACCCCTTCAGTTCTTAAAAAAAACAACATCGTTTCAGATGGTACATCATATATACTTTTTTTTCGAAAGGCGAACATCATATATACTCTCTAGCCATTGTCTACGGATGTTTGCTAGCTTCCGTAGCTTCCATTTCACAATGGTTTTTTTTTCCTCTGGGAGTGAACAGGGAGTGGCCGAGGCCCTACAGGGATTTATTTAAAAGAATAAAAAGTAAAAAAATACAAAGGACAATTTTTGCTTCATTTGTATGAAAGCACTCGGCAGTGCGTTTACTAGTACTTCCAACTCTTTGCCATTAATCAAATGCTGTTACAAAAGAGGCCGATTGTGTACGATCTAATCTAATCTAATCATGTTTGTTGCACTTCTCTCACACGAACACGATGGCAGCCCGAAATCCCATAAACTCATGTCAATCAAGGAGGAGAAAGCGGAAAAGGGTAGAGAGACGTAGCAGGTAGCTAGGTTGTCATGCTATACTATCTAGTAGCGGCAACCTTCCAAGCGGAAAAGGCACAGGGGAAAATGGTAGAGGTTGACATTAGCGACCGCCATGGGCGAGCATAGAGACACCAAAAAGACATCACAAAAGCTTGCCAGCGAATCTCACTGCCCAAGAAGCCAAGAAGAGCTCCAAAGACGAAGAAATAAAAAGGTCACAATAGTTTTTTCTTCCTGCTAGCTTGTAGTTATGGATACATGGACTCAATGTTCCTCCGTCTAGTATCTAAGCATAAGAGTAAGCCTAACAATACATGCATGTTGCTGGCTGTATAGATCTTTTTAGCCTATCTGTATAGTAGCTAGCACTTTACTATTAATCTATTTTTGTCTCTCATAAAGTTTCTTAGCTCTTATACATGATCTAAGTGTAAACTTATGTTTTAGTTCTCTCTCATTTTCTCTTTCTTTCACCTCAGCATTCAGTCCATCTACAACCTGCTATTATACTTGCTCTAATGTCCTTACGTGCACCAATGTAATTTGTAGAGTGCTAACAACAAGGATTTCGCCGTATGTACCAACATCCAATGCGCATATGCATTTCCTAAGGAAAAAACATCCACGCGAAAATAAAACCTATGTACATACTTTTTTTTAAATTATAAGATATTTTATTAGTTTTTCAAGATATATTGGATAAGAAAGCCAAAAGATCATATAATTTGGAACGACGGAAGTATATTCCTATTGGCTAGCTAGGGCCCGTCCCCCAAAATTATTGATGCAAGAAAGGATATATCATTATGCCCCCCAATCAATAGATTGCAGCCTGTGTTAATGCATTCCATATATGATTGTTTCCGGTTAGATGGATTCATGCCAAACTAGTGAAAGATAGTGGTGACCACCACTCGCTCCAGCTGCAGCCTGATTCCATCAAATCTGCAATGTGCGCGCGTGAGTGTCCGTGGATCTCTGCCTGCTCCTGAGAGTTGCAGTGCATGTGAACTCTGATGAGCAGATGTGATGAGGGCCTGGACACGCATGGATCGGCCAGCAACGTATACACACCCAAGGAAAAGCTGTGACTAAAACTGTGAGCCTGGCCTGCATGCCTCTCTGACACGACCAACGGATGGCCCTGCTGGCGCCCTGCACGGCATCTAGCTAGCCAGCTCATGTGCAAACAGGCCAGGCTATACGACTAGGATAGCTTGCTAGTTTACATGCATGGCTAGCTCTCGACGCAGCAACCAAGTAAACATGGCGCCGCTGGCCGGGTGATTGCATGCATGCATCTCTAATTCACTTATACAGACTTACGTACAGTATATATGTGGAGATTGTAGGTAGCAGTGACAGACTTCTCTTGGCTTTTTGAGCCACAAAGGGATTGACGACGCTGGGCCAGCAAGAAAGCTTTGAGACATTCGCATCTCTATCTAGTAGAGCTAGCTAGCTAGCTAGTAGGATCGAGTACAAGACAATGGCCACTTCACGTGCATGCAGTTGCCTGCCTGGCTCCAGTCCTGCCTGCCCTCTCAGCTCCTTTTCTCTCTCTCTCCCACGGGCACAACACAAAACAAAAGGTTGTTGGTACGCACCGAGACAAAAAAAAAACCTAGCTAACCCCTGAATTAGGCGGCACTAAACATTCTTTGCGCGTTCACCAAAGCCAAGTGCGTGCGTGGCATGCAGCAGTATCCTTGTACTTTTTATGTCACGGAACGACATGCTAGATAGCACGGGAGATGGCATGCATGCAATGCAGAAACCGATGCTGATGTGTAGGAGATACGTCCATGGCGCGCCGAGCCATGCACGCCATGCTTTTCTTCTCGCACTCAGCAAGACGACTAGGCTTGACTTGATGCATGGTACACGTACGTACGCACCGACGACGCACGTACGTACGTGTAGCTACTTACGCGTACTACTTACTCCATACAGGCCTAGCTGTTACTAGATCGTTGGTGACGACAGCACGCAGGCACGTAGTACGTACACACAGAGACACACACACACATATATATATATATATATATATATATATATATATATATATATATATACACAGAGAAGGAAAAGGAAGGCACGACGAATGCAATCGGACATGATGCAGGTATAGAAATGTATATACGACGTACGTACGTACCGCGAGAAGAGTGTGCCGCAGTCGCAGCGATACTCGCGTGTGCCGCAGACCTTGGAGTGCGCCTTCCAGTCGGACTGCACGGCGTAGCGCTTGGAGCACTTGTCGCACTTCCACTTCTTCTCGCCGTGCTTGCGGCAGAAGTGCTTCTTGATCCCGGTGAGGTCGCCGAGGGCGCGGGACGGGTCGTGGTGCGCGCACGTCGGCTCCGGGCACAGGTACACGCGCCGCCGCTGCGCCTGCGCGGGGTCCTTCTGCTTCAGCTTCCACGGCAGGTTGTGGCCGCGCCGGTGCAGCTGCAGGTTCTGCTCACGCTGGAACCCCTTGTTGCACACCTCGCACACGAACCGGTTCGTCGCCAGCAGCGTCTTGGGCGACAGCGCGATCACCTCCGCGTCAGGGTCTGCTGCATGCATTGCACGCGTATCAGTATATATGCATGATGATTCAATTCGATCGTGTGTTAAATCGAACAGAAATATATAATTAGCATCACATACATAGATCAGTGTATACGCATGATTCATCGATGCATTATATATCTCAACAGATCGAGCTATAGCTAGCTGTGGAATGAAGAGAATTGTTTGCCGATGAGCTATAGCGAGTGAGAGAGTGGGAGTAATATATTGCAGTGGTAAGCAAGTTAGCTAGGCATGGCATGCATGATTAGCTAGCCAATGGGCAATGGGTGGTTGGCGCCACCCAGCTGCTTAGCAGCAGTAGTACCGTACTGGTGTAGTAGTGTTGGCCCTGTTGTGGGTTAATATACAACATACACAGCTGGAGAGTATATTTTTCCCTTCCTTTTTGGTTTGGTGAGGTATGGACAAAACAAGGCAACGAGGGGCAGAATATTGTCACGAGACTTTGAGCAGATAGCAAAGGAGCAAAAGGGCATTTGCAGCAAGGGATATAGCGAATGAACAAAGGAATTGACGTAGATCCTGCGTCATGGACTCTATCTGTGTGTATTGATAAGAGAGCGATATGATAGCAAAGGATGAACGGAGGGAAGAAACCAGCTAGCTCATATGAACATGGAATCTTGCAAAAGTTAATAAAATCTACGATTAGCTGACAAATATACGCTCATGATTCAGAACTATTATGCGTTCAAATGAATTCAGCTGGGGAATAGATATAGAGAGAGCAAGTGAAATTGGTGAATTTGGTCCTGAATTGAAAAGAGAATTCATTCAGGTGAGGCTAGCTACATGCTTTAAATGAAGTAAGTACCAGCCATGTAAACATGCATGTGACGACCAGTCCTTTGAATCGAATCGATCAACATGTGGACAAAAGTGGAAGACACGGGATGACGGGAACACACAAAGATGAAGATCTGGCGAAAAATACAGGACCATTTCATGTAGTTCGAATCGAGCGGAGGGGAGGAGAACAAATAACACTCGAGAACAAATTAAACCTTGTTTGCACCGATGACGATCGAACTCAAGAATTCCAGAACCAAGAAACCTAGATAAGATTTCCAACTTTCCATAGAAAAACGAAGACGCAGTTCTCCCTAGATACGATGAAAATCGCACCAAATCCCGGCCCCATGCATGGTTAAGATCCATTCGGAGAAGATGCACGGTTGGAATTGGAAAGGGTATTTGCAAAGCTCGGAGTAATTACCTGGTAGGTTTCTCTTCTTCTTCACTGGCGGCGGTGATGCCCCTGTCGCCTGGCCGGACACCGCCGACGACGAAGCGGCGGCGCTGAGCAGTGGCGCAGGAGGAAGCAGCTGCTGGTGCTGCTGCGCAAGCAGCGGCTTCATCTGGTCTTGGTGGTCGGCATCCCTAATTCCAAACATAGCTGCCACAGCCGCCGCTGATGAATTGGATGCCATCGCCGCCTCCAGATTTGTCCCTGAGAAGCCGCTGAAGAACAAGGGAATCTTTTCCCTTTTGGTAGCCCTTGTTTCTGGATTGGACTAGAAGGGCTCGCTGTCGATCTTCTCTATATCCCCTTCAACCAAAACAAGCAGCAGTCTCCAATTCAGGCAAGGCAAGAACAAGCCCAAGTTATCCAATCAAGAATCACACTGTCACACTACTGGACACCATGCGAGCAAGCAAGCGCAAGAAGATGTCAGAAAGCTAGCTCTTTTCCGAAAGCAGGAGCAAAGAACCAAAAGGAAAGCTCAAAAGGAGATCGAATTGAAGGAAGAAGAAGCTAGCGCATACATACCTATCTCATACGTGTGAGTGTGTGTGGCTGCAAATTGATCTGAAACAACACACAGCAAAAGGAATCGACAAGAAGCAAGCTGGGGGGAAAAACAACAAAGGATTAGGGCTCGTCCAAGATCAACAAAACAACAAGGGCAGAGCGCGCAGGAAATCCAAGACACGCAGTTGCTGGAAAACAAGCGAGAAAAGGCGACCGAGAAAAAAGCTCGCAAACACCAAAATCCACACGTAGGTATGTAAAAGAACCAAAGTGATCGAGAAAAGGGAGATGGCTTTTGCTTCTTGTCGATACCTTCCTCCCCGGCCGGCCTCTTCTTTCTCGAGTGTGGTAGCTGCCACTAGCTGTTGCTTGCTCTTGGTTGCTATGGTTCTTGCTGGCCTAGCATAGAACTCATGGCAAAGGAGAAGGAGAAGTGGAGAGGAGGATATGGAGGGAGGCTAAGGAGGTTGTTGTCTGATTTCTTTCGCATCGATCCTTGTCATACTTTTCTCTCTCCTCTCTCTCTCTCCTTTCGATCGGTCGTCCTTCTTTCCACACTACTATATGCTGCTGTGCTAGTATATATCAACCATTTTGTTTTCTGTATTTGTTTTTTTAAGAGAAATAGATATGATGTGTGTAGTCTTTATCTCAACTTTCCCAAGGGCTTGGTTATATAGAGTGAAATTTAAAAACAGTGAAGTTTAATATACGTACATACAACTCAGAGCAAGACAGGGACGTGAGAATAGAGACATGGCCGGGTACAGATGATGCCATGATGTGAGATGGGGGCAAAGGCAAGGCTCACGCAGAGGCAAGCGGTGTCGTCAAGCGGCTGATGACTTGGGTCCACCGACCGTGGGAGCTTGCTACCCTACGCTCACACACGTCCGCTCGCTCGTGTGCGCTGCGCACATGTACACACATGACACACAGTACGCACACGAGCGGCGGCTGGATTTTCAGTTTTGAGAGGGAAATGCAAGTACGTGTGCGCAAGCTCTTTTTTTCTTAAAGAAGTCATATGCTTTAGATTGTTGCACCGTGTAGATACGTGCAATTAATTATTAGGTCACTTCTTTAAAAAAGTTTATGTGTCAAAAAAAACTGTAGAATTATCAAAATATGTGGCATGAGTTTTTTTTCTCTATAATATACCACAAAGGATTGCATAAATATTTATGACACAAAATCCTATTGCTATATCGCATTACAAACAATTACATAAGCCTAAGATATATATAACTTGTAAGGTGGTGTATATGTTGGAGAATTGCACCTTTCCATTTGTAGAGTTGTCATCATCAATTACAAATAAGGGGAAGATTGAAAGCCTAGAGTTTGGTTTTGGTAATTGAGTGACAAACTAGGTGGACTATGTGTTTAATTTAAGATACACAGGTGATTATTCCATAGATATACTAGTTTGGGGAACTTGAGCCATGGTAGTAGTTAAGTGGCTTGGATTTGTTGAATTGCTCAGCTAGGGTTGATAAGGAGCTCATTGCATTTGAGACATGACATGGTGTCATGGGGATAGGTGGAGATGATCGATCAAGAGATGTGGCTTGATTACAATATGGACAGGGTTGCTAGTGTAAAGGGCAAGTCAGAGGTTCAGGTGCAATGGACCACGTGGTAGTGAAGCTAGAGTAAGGACTCGACGCCGATGGACCGAGCGGAGTTGCGATCGATAAACCAATAAGCCCATCTCTACACATAGGAAGGCATCTTAACATATACGGTGACGACACCTGCTCGCCGCTCTTATGTGTGCTCCAAAGACATGACCATCTATATGTCCTTTGGGTTCTGGAGCTCCTCCACGTCCTTCTTTAGGGCTCTACCAGACAGGCGGTGTAGAAGTTGACCTATTGTTGCTCACCAAGGGTCCTAGCACATGTCATGTGCGCCAGGAAGCGTTGCGTATAGTCATCGATGATGCCAGTCTTTCGTGGGGACACTAGCTCGCCCAGTGGGTTGCGTCAGGCACCGAGCGAAGTATGCCCAACCGGTCATCACCTTGTCCTGCGTCAGGCACATGTACCATTGTCAAGCTTCACTTGTGAGATGAAAAGAGGCATACCATACTTTATCATTGTTGGGGGTTTTCTAGCCTCTGAAGATCTACTCACAGCGGTTAAGCCATGACAATGGATCCTCTTTGTCATCATACGTGGGGAATGATAACTTGCGTTAGCATGATGCTGACGACGAGGGCACTATAGCTATGGCATAGGCATCTTGGGTGGCACCTCCATCTCTGGCACGGCGACAAACTTGTTTGTCACTTGCTCCACAATGTCAGTGACCCCCCATGATATTGATCCTTCCATCTTCTCCTTGAGGAAGGCGCATCCGGCTTTCTCCATGGCACACTTGGTCTCTACCTTGAGCTCCTTGGCGGCGCCCTCTCACTCCAACTTTGCCTTGGTCGTAGCAGCGACGTCTGTGTTCTCCTTGGAGCCTTCGTGCTCCATGTTGCTCAGGTGAGCATCAACATTGATGAGGTGCTCCTGCACCTTGTCGATGCGCTTGCTGAGATCGACGGCTAAGGCATCGAACCACTCCTTCATCTCTGTGGACATGCATGGTGGTGTTTTGCCCATGGATGCAAACTAGCCTCTAGGTACTAGGTGTCACAGTTCTGCTAGGAGGGGGTGGTCGGCTACTGCTAGTGTCACGGGAGGAAGAGGGCGGCGACAACTAGGCCGGGTAGGGCAGGCACACAGAGTGGGGAGTGCAACTGCTCAATTCTTGTTTAACATCAAAACGATTTACATGACCACTATATTTAAAGTCCCTATAGGACTTATCTTCCAAGTAAACTAGAGGAAGAGTCCTATAGATTTGGATTTGGACTATCCTTTTCTCACAAACTAATCTTATACTTACTAAATAATGGACTCTCCTTTTGTAAACAGACTCTATTTTTTAGTTCTGAACTGGCAAAAATCTATCTATAATTTCTTTCTACTCTAGATTGTCCCAAGCGAGAGGGCCCGCCCCCCTCCCCCATGCGCGCGCCAAGGCTCAATGTTGGGCCTCGTTTGGCCTGTCACGACAGGCCATATTTAGGCCCATGACAAAATATATGGAGTATACACCACCGGTAAATGGTTCACGTGCTCTGATTTCTTTTAATGGAAGGAAATCCATATCAATATTTCTAGCTATTTAAGAAGTCATAACCCTTCGTATTTTGACCGACAGTTTGTACATGTGCTTAGCCAAGAGCATCCGGACAAAAGCAACATGTAAACACGACTCCGGTTTGGTGGTTATTAATAACTTTACAATATATATAAATCGATCGTAGTATCACGACGCATGTTCCCGCCTATATATAGATAATTTATATAGCTTGGGTATATATAGTATCTGGTGGTGGATTTCATTTGCCACAAGCACGCACCCGTCAAATTGCAAGACGTACACGCGCGGGGCTCCACATCTCAAGTCCAGATCGATCGAGCGACGAGGACCGGGGTAGCTGAGCGCGTCGACCGCGAGCAAGCAGGCGCGCGTGAATGAATTCCACTGCGCGCGCGCGACGCATGCGAGCGAGAGAGCGTTCTGTTCGCGTGTGATGAGCTGAGGAGGGGAATTGGGTCGCTTGGTCGTATGTGGCAGCATCATGTCATGCCGGCCAGGTGGCTTTGGATTCTACCGGCCGGGCGGCGAGCGAGCGAGCAAGGGGCAGCGGTCGCAGGGGAATATATCTCGCCGGGCCGCCGTGCGACTGGTCCCTCCCTCAGTCCCCCACCCCAGTCCACGCTGAGATTCTCTCCGTTTTTGGTCGCTTCCTCGCTCCGATATGATGATGGAAACTGTGAGGCCTATCTCCGTCCGCACTACTGTGCGTCGTCCATGTCACACTGCACTAGCTAGGGTTCATTAGGAGGACAGGAGTTATATATATATTTATTGGAGTACTAATTAAATCCACGCACATCATAAAACCGCTACCTCCAGTTAGTTTCTGTATAACGTTAAAACTTTCGTCTGAATATAGTAAGTTATTAGGCTCTGATCCTATCATCCATCCACGTGTCAAGACAAAAGCGTGCGGAGTGAGCTAGCTAGCTAGTACACTCCTGTATACATTTATAGTACGAGGTGATCGATAATGCAGCATATGGCGCGAGAGAAACTGGGATCCATGCATTTCTGGAAGTGTGACCTCACGCCGGCCCTCGATCGTGTAGACGTACACACAGCGCGCGCGGTCCTGCCGCCCTGTCATTCCATCTGTGTCCGACTCTACTCACGCGGTCACACGGATGACGTACGGCATCACGATCATCATGTGTCTGCCAAGTTTTCTTCTCATGGTTTTGATATACCCGACGACGAATCTGGGAGGGAATAACAGGGGAATAAGAATCTCTCTAGCTAGTCCCCCTTTCTCATCAGGGAGATCGAGCTTCAAGTGGAAGCCATGCATGCGTAGCGTAACCCCTGTATGGGCTACCCGCGGCGGGCTCCTCCTCGTCATCATGGTCGAGCGTGCGTACGCTCGATCGTCTCATATGCATGGATGCACGCCACTAGCTACTCGGGAGTCTCCGAGTCTGGAGTCTGGTCGGTGCTCGGTTCTTGCCAACTCTTGCAAGAAATCCCTTCTCTGGCTGGACCCATGCATGAAAGGACGGGTGCATTGGAAAAATGTACTACTATTACTATTTTTGTCTTGTTTAGTTTCCAAAAAATTTCAAAATTTTCCGTCACATCGAATCTTACGGCACATGCATGAAACATTAAATATAAACAAAAACAAAAACTAATTATACAGTTTACCTGTAAATCGCGAGACGAATCTTTTGATCCGACTTAGTTTATGATTGGATAATATTTGTCACAAACAAACGAAAGTGCTACAGTAGCGAAATCTAAAATTTTTCTCAAACTAAACCAGGCCTTTCTGTCCTTAATTTTCGAATCTGTACAGAGTGTTTTAGTTTGAAGGGGCTTGCTCCAATAGGGAGCTCAAAGCTCATCACCTCGCACACTGGTGGTGCTGGATCGATCCTCGATCCCTGCATGAAATAGTTACCAGCACGAACGGCCTCTACGGGACTACGTGTTCAAGTTGAACAATCTTGCTTTATGTATGCACAAGGATTTCCTTTCGAATAGAAAAAAATTAGAAATTGCTAGTGATGTAACACATGTATAGCCTACTTGGACCATGAAGTCACCCTCGAGGCTAAAAGTCGCTGACGATTCCGATGGCCAAAAGTGACAGCATGTCGTCAACAGTCAACAGACGCACTAGATATATATCAGCTTCACAGCTGCTACTAGTATAGCTGGTGTTCGATTGATTTCTACGTAACACTCTGGTGTTAAGCAAGACTAAAATCTGACATGTCATCATATGCACTGAATATGCATTCACTAAAAACAAGTTTAATTTCTCATACTTGTGCTTAGTGGATAAGGTATGTTTAAGTTTGAAAACCCTAGTTATGCTTTTATGTTAGGTGAATAGTGTTCTTGTGCTCAAAAGGGTATTTTGGTAATTTTCTTATGCAATAATTGAATTTTTGGACCAAACGTTGGTATTGTGTCTCAAAGGTGTATTTTGAACATGTGTCAAGTCATCATTGAGTTATAATTCCAAATTTGGTTGAAATTCAAATAAATAATTTAAATAATTTAAAAATCATATTTGGTCCCTTTTTTGCATAGTTCAAAATCTAAAAAGAATTTGGATATGCTTCAAAAAGCAAAGTTGCTCCATTTGTGATAAGGATCAACTTTGATGTATAACATTTTTCAAGTTTTCATACAAAATCAAAAGTAATTTTGAAAATACAGTTTTGCTCCTTTAAGCCTCTTTTTGGTTTTCAAACCCTAATTCAAAATCTAAGCATATTTTATATATGTTGCAAAAATAAAAGATGTTCAGAACTTTATTCTGAGCATTTGATATTTTGACATATTTTCATCTTCTATTCAAAAATCCAAAGTAATTTCATAATTTCAGAAAGGGCAAATGGGGAAAAGGAGGTTTTGTTCCAGACTCTATTCATGGCGGTGGACAGCCAGGTTGGATCGGCGTTTGCCAGCGCGCGAGCCACCGATTTAACTCGTCCAAGCGTGTGATCGAGTCCGTGGCAAAGGGAAGCAGCTGCTGGCAAAGTGGAGCGCGACGTGTCTCCCTCTCTTGCTCTCACCGACGCCATTTTGCCACCGGTGCGCCGATGGACACCGCCTCTCCCAACTCCAAAATTCGCCGTAACGGTTGATCCATATCCAAATTCATCATGGACATATATTTGTTACCTCCTTGCGCATCTCCAGAACCCACCCTTCCTTTCTCTTTCGCACCAGAGCACCGGGATTCGTTGTCTTCCTTTCCGCCGGCGACAGAGCGCCGCCGTGGGTGCTTCATCGTGGCCAGGCCACTCCGTAAGGTTTTGAGCCGAGGCGAGAGACGTTGGAGCTTCGCCGTGCTGTCCTATAACTCATGCGCTTTCTCTTTTTCCCTGGACGCGAGCACGATCACCGGAACGACCTCGTTGAGCTCGGAGCGCCTGCCCGACGGCACCGCCTCCGTCGCCGACAGTCTCGGCTACCTCCCCGAGCCCCGCAATGTGAGCACCGTGCTCCCTAATCCTCCCTGAACCTCCCTGTCTTTTTCTTTTGCGCTCTACCGAGCCCTGGTGGCCGGTCTGTGATCGGTTATGGCGGCCGCCGCCATTCGCGCGGCCGAGGTGGGAAGAAGGGGGTAGAGCGTGATTAGGAAATAGCAGTAGAGTCGCGAGGGCGAGGCGATGCTGGTGCGCACGCGCGCGTGGGTTGAGACCCTCGCCAGCGGCGGCCGGAGTTGCGGCAGAGCCGCCGCGCGCGAGGAAGGAAGAGCTGACGGGTGGGGCTACCCCGTCAGCGACCTGCAGAGAGGAGAGAGGGCGGGTTCAGCAGGTGGACCGGCGTGGGCCGAGATTAGGCGGGCCGACCACTTTAGCACAGTGCGGTTTTCCTTTTCTTTTTTTTTTTGTTCAAAATTGCTTGATGTTTGTATTTGTGTAGAAAATTGTTTGCTGATCCAAAAATGATGAAAATATTTGTATAGGTTCTATAAAATGAGTAGAACACAGGAAAAATATTAGATTTCATTTTCTGGTAACTTTCATGTATATAAAAATTGCCTCTTTTAATTAATAAATAAACCTTCCATGAATTTTAGTAATTTATGGGTATATCCAAAAATCATGAAATTTGACATGTGAACTTGTGTTACTGTTATCTAGCTTCATGATTAATTTCAGATCTGTTTAATAAAGTATGATCTGTTTCATAATAATGGTTATTTAAAAATGATATATAAAATAAATAGGAAATCTAATCATTTTAGGTTTTGATTGCTCTTTGGGATTGATTGACAACCAGTGAGTACTTAGCATGATATGCTCCCTGGTTATGGATTATTTCATATAAATGATCTTTGTTGTCTGACAGCTACACAACATTGCTTAATGAAGATGATAAAATTTGCTTAGTAGTAATCTATGCTTTGATAGCTAGATTAGTTTGTTTTTATACCGTGAAGGTAAGTTGTACTCAAGGTAGTTATGTTTGTTGTTTTTATACAAGAACATGTACCCCGTCTTTATCATGTCATGAACATCTCATTGATCATGCATATGCACTTCTATGTGTAGACTACGCTCCGGAGGAATCTGATCCTCAGTGGGTTGCTTCTGAGTTTGTGGATCCATCTGGTTTTTCTGAGTTGTCGGACTTCCCTTCCCACCAAGGCAAGCCCCGGACATTAAACCCTATCCTTGTATTTTCAAAAAGTTATTTATATCACTTGAGTTAATATGATGCATTAGATGAATATGAGTTGAGTGAATCCTATTTGCTGCATTATCCACCTTGATGATTTCAATATTAACCTTGATACTTGTTTTATGAAAATGCTTAGTATGCTTAGCCCTGTTTATTAGATAGGTTTTCAAATGAGAAAGTTTGAAGGGTTGTTGTGGAATACTTTTATGGTCCATGATGTTTCAACTTGAGACCGGTCGGTGGACTTGCTTTAAGAATGGAGTCTTAAAGTAGTGTCTCCAACTGTGTCGATTAAGGACCGTTCCGTTGATGGCCTGCTGTGATTGAAACCTTTGAGTACAGCCACATGCGGTGGTAAGCCTTACCTATAGCTATTCCGATACTTGAGAACGGACAACCGCGTACTGGGAGTGGAGAGATGGCGGGAGTAGCGTGTACCCACCTTACGAATCTGAGATGACCGGGAAACATCTAGATTGGCTGTAGGATGGTGGTGTACTGTACTCTCGGGTGACGCTGGACCCGTTCTTGTATGGGAGGATCTATAGAAACAGGTTGACATATACAAGATTAAGTTCTACATATGTCGTGTGGTACTGAATCCCCAGCTGGGTTTAATCGATTCGAATCGCCGTGTTTCCTCGGATATGGAGCCTCAATCCTCACACCATCACCGTAGTAATAAATGGATCTTGGGTAAAAGAAAGTTTTGGTATGTTTACGAAAGTTTGAAAATAATTTTGGTTAGTCATAAATGATGATCTTGAGTTAAAACTTGAAAGTAGGTTTTACTCTTAGTAAGCTTTTATGCAAAAGAAATACTTTGATCTTGCTAAAGCTTTACTTTGAATCCCTATAGCCTGCATACCTGAGTCTTCACCTCTTTTCTAGTCGGTTAAGTCTTGTTGAGTACTTTTGTACTCAGGGTTTATTAACCCCTGTTGCAGGTGAACCTTTTGATCAGGCTTTTGATGGTCGTTGTTACTTCACTCTTGTGGAGGAGAGTGATGATGATGAATCTGATGTGTGACCTTGGGCAAGTAAAACATGTTGTGTGACTTATGGTATATGTAATATAAAGTTCCGAACCTTTTATGTACTAAATACTTATGGTTTGTAACCTTTGGACTTAAGCTTCGATCTATGTTATATAATCTTTCCGCTTTTACTCTGATTTATCTTACCTATGAAAATGTTGTAATACTGTAATGCTTAATGAGGGAATTCCTGGAAAGAATGTAATGTGGATGATTCGGGTTTCCCGAGGACACCCGACAGACTTCTTGAGTCATTTGGAACTCGTGCACGCCGATCAGAAGTCTTTGAGACAATGATGGGTACATGTGGGCCACTTAATTCAGGAGGTTCTGCCACATTCTATCTGCTTCACAGACATGTCCTATTCTAAATCCAACTCTTCATTCTAAGAAAAAATATCTTGTATTTTTACCAAAATATGTAGAGATAATTCTTTGTATTCTACCACCTCCAAGATTTTCAATTGCTTAGAGTCAAGGAATATTTTTAGTCAAAGAACCGAAGAAAGATAGAAATGTTGAGCGACAATGGGGATGTGCTAGGGTTTCCAGATTTTGGACCGCCAAAGCTGGTTTTGTATTGGGGGATGGGGGGGAGATTTGGGAGGCAGGACCAGTAGTAGAGACTAGAGAGTACGGCGAGATGACAAGGGAGCAACACGCAAAATAGAGAGGTTTATGATGGAGGACGGAGCGCTCCCTTGTGGTAGCACTTTTTTTGAACTGACACCGGAGGCGAGGGAGAGAGAGAGAGAGAGAGAGTCCCCACCTAAATAGTATTGATTTATCATCAATAGCCTCATTTTTAGGGAACGAGGCAAAACCCTATAAAGGAGCCCCAACACAAGGGCTAGTTTGTGGCATATCCACTAATAAAAATACAACAACAATCACATATACGACAAAAAGAGAGAAAAACTACACGTCAAGGCATGAAAACTCTTCAACAATGCCTCTAGGGAGATGAATGACGCTGTAACATAATCATCGTCAGCCAAGTAGAAGCTTAGCCTTGTGCCGAGCGGTAACAGGCCGATGCAGGCGAGGCAACAAGAGGTTCTTCAGTGATGCCTTCAAGAAGGTGAACCTCGATGCTAGCCTAGAATGATCTGGGTTGAGCTTTCGCTAGAACCTTTGCCAGTGTTCTCGTTGACCCACCTGCAACAGAGGAAAGCATGCACCAACAAGCATCCACGCTTGACGGAGGTGGAGGGGGGTGAGGGTGTTGGCTGCCGCCACACCACACGGAGCCATTCTCGCATGACAGAGAGGGTGCAGGCCTCCGTCACACCATATGGAGTTGTTCACGGACTCGCCCACGATGGTGGAAGGTGCACACCAGCAAGCGTCGACGCCTAGACGAAAAAGATGGTGTCAGCCGCTGCCACATGATGCGGAGCCATTCCAAGACTCGCCCGCAATGATGGGAGGCGTGCATTGGCAAGAGTCCATGCCTAGACGAAGAGGGGTGTCAGCCGCGCAGTGGGAGGCGCGCACTGGCAAGCATCAAAGCCTGGACGAAAGAAGGATGTCGACCACCGCCACACCACACATTCAAGAGAGCTTGAGTAATTGATGTCATTTGATGGCATAGTGGAGAACAACAATTCCAGCATGGCTATTGAGCTTCAGTATCAGAAGCTGCAGAGTCATCTGTGAGCCATGGAATCCTATGGTGTGTAGAATGGGATGTGCGCACCCTTAGAATTTATATGTGGTCCTTTTATTTTCATGTAATCCCCTATATAAGGACAAATGTTTGCTCTCACTTTTGAGTTTTGGCGACCATTTGTATGGTTTGCAACATTTGATTACTCATGCAGTTGGTGCTAAGGTAAAATAATCTACCATGCCCTTAACTTTTTATAATGACCTAGGAAAGAAACATATATTCTCGTTGATGATATTATGACCAAATCATAAAAAAGCATATCAGAATTTGATATTTTTCTTGCAATTCGCTCAATTCCCTGGCACATATGTGCGACAACCTCGCAGCTCGAAACATGCATTATATTGTTTGGGGGAGGGGGACGCGGGGGCTTCGCAAGAAACCAGGTGAAAACAAATGTGACCACCTACTCACCTCATGGCTTACAATTTATATGGCATTGTGGCATATAGGTACCAAGTTTATTGAGATTAGCAGATCGACAATGATGGTTCCACAATTCGTCGTGGAAGGGGGCTTGAGGCACCGATTGTTGGCACATTGATAGGGCTGACCAACGAATGCTTGAGATGTAGTAATGGCTTCAACAGACATTGATAATTTATAGTTTTTTTCGCTACCGTGACTTAACACATATATCATTGAGAAGAAGAGGTTGGAAGAACGGCTTACATGACGTAGCTATGTGATCATGCAGGATCCCACAGTACAGGTACAGAACCACAGAGAGAGTGGTTAGTAGCCCAAATGACAGCAGGACATACACAAAAAAGAAAAAAGCGGTAGGGAGAGGCTTCCCACCACAAATAAACCTGACCGACTTGACTATGCAAGGAAGAATACATCAACGCAAGGCTACCAATATGACCAATGAAGTAGCGGTGGCAAAGCATCCACCGATCGAGAATAGACAGCATATGGTGACAAATCCACAAGGGAGGGACGAGCCAGCATGAACTCAACAAGTGCATTAGGGGGGCATAGCGACATCGGTGACAAAGTACCTGCCGAGCGCAAGCGGCTAGGTTGCCATTGCGAACAACCGATCAACTACGGCAACATCAAACACTAGGCTGGACAGACCAAAGCTAAGATTAAGCTCAAGCACATGCGGATATAACATTGGTCATTTTGACATTTCTAAATATATCGTATATCTTAGGTGTATAACAAAATCTATATAGATACTTAAAAAGGTCAAAACAATTTATAATTTAGAACATAGGGGTAGCACGATGTACTCAGATTTTTAGAGGTTCTACGAGAAATCTGGAAAATGGAAGTCGTACTCGATCGTGCAGTCCCTCCCGCCGGACGTAAACAGGTGACGCCAACTTAACCAGGAATCTAAGCGTAGTACTGTACGTGTTAGCAGTACTATATCTAGGACTGATGATCAAATAATCACATGCGCGCGTACACGTACTGTCGTCCGCGGTGACCGGCCGGTGTCCCGTGTCCGGTCCGGAAATCGATCTTTAATTGTACGTACCGAGCACAGCAGCTACGTCGTACCTTGTTGCTGCACATGCTGCGCTGTATAGTACTGCTCCAAGTGCATGGCATCGCTCGCGGTCGCGGAGGAGGTGCCGCAAGGCCCCGCGTTCGCGTGGCAGGGGGCACATCCGCGCGCGTGATGCGGGCCGGACCCGAAAGCGGCGGCGTCGCTACCCAACAAAGCCTTGTCGTCGCGCTGCCGGTGCCCGGTGGTGCGGCCACTGTGCGCGCGCGGCAGCCCACTGGCGCCTGGAGACGTGGAGAGGGTAGCCAGAATAGCCACTATTCCCCCAGCCCGGCTTGTCAGTTGGGGTTGGGGTTGGGCTGGGATGGGACGAAGCACAGCACACACAACGAGTCACATGCCAGACCTCACGCGTTGCGGCCTTTTGCGTCTACCACGCGAGCTGAAGATAGCCAAGTCCAGTCCAACTAACGGCCCATTTGTTCCGATGAAGTTGGATTTGCCTCCGCTAATTAGAAACTTGTTTTTTCTTTGGCTCTCGATCCATCTTTCGAAACCGTTTTTTTTTTCTTTCGATGGTTTTGACAATGGTTTTAGGCTTTCAGCTAACAATGACGTTATGTCTGCTGCAAAGGAAGTAAATCGGACCATGTTCATAGTTGAGGAAAACCAAATAGAATTTATCAGAAGTTATAAAAATAACTTCATAGAAATATATTTTCCTAGACCCCAAATCCGATTTAATTTAAAAATTCATATAAAATTTTATTGTAGCTCAAAAAATATGAAGCCAGTTTCAGAATTTTTTTAGAATAAATAATGATCTACCTTCTTCGTGCCTTGATTATAACTATTTGAATCTTTTTTTTTCTCAAAAACACAAAAGATTTATGTATCATTGTATTAAGGAGAAGAATTTAAACAAAACATACAACACGCTTCTATGTTCTATCCAGCGCCAAAAACAATTTGCACGTTGGGTATTACTAATTTCTGAAAAGCAAGCGAATCGAGTGTTAAATTAAGATGCGCGTATTGAGTCCGAGATAACAAAAGCTTTCCTACGCCGCCGGCCGCCGCACCAATCGAGCATCTCTGTCCCCGGCCTCGGCGCGGCGCTGTATCAAGCAGGAACGACCGGTGACGCCCGGTAAGCGAGGCTGCACTGCTGCCAGCGGGCGCATCCCGACGGGGCGCCGGAGCAACGGGCAACGGCGTGACTGCCGCGGTTCGTCGCTGCGCGAGCGACGGTGCTGGGACGCCCGACGACCCGCGTGCGTCGTGAGCTGCGAGGGAGGCCGCGGCTCGGTTGCTGCCCCGAGTGGTGGTAACTGGTAAGGCAATCTCTGTAATGCCTCTTTTGGTTGTCTGAACAAATTGCTCGGTTTCTACTCTGAGCAGATTTGATTTGGCACGCAATATTTACCAGCACCCAAACAAAACCGTTGTATAATCTGTATTTCTGTTCCTCCTTTGCTCATGCAATATAATTTATTTCTCAAGCTAACTTTGGTAGTAGAAATTAGCACGATAAAAAAAATTACATGTCTGTAGCTGGCAGATGTGGATCAGCTGAGACATCAGATTAATTCTTATTCTTAATATATGAATCAGATTTACAGTGACATTGTGATGCATGTCGTGCCATTTAAGTGTTGTGCCGGTTTGTGATTTATACCCTCAATCATAGTGTCTTCATCATGTGCTAGTTGTATTTATCTATGGCCCACTTTCAATACTACTACTGTTTCTCTTTATTGTTAATTATTGATCACTATTCTATTTCAGATTCAAGTATTCTCACGGGCACTATGCATTTGTGGTCATAGATGGATTAATTGCATTTGCAATGGCTGGTGGAGTTGCAATACAATTTTGCTGATTTGCTTCTGGATAGGGAATTTATCATCTATACTACAGGAACATATCTCCAAAAGAAGATCCACCAAAATTTGGGCACTAAATAAGGACTCCTGGTTCCTAATACAGAAACATAGTAGACATCAAGTGCCCAAATTTTGGTTCTAGACATCAATTGTTCTAGTCCTAGTCAATATGGCCTTTTTATTAGACACAGTGCTGATGATAAATTGTTTCTACAAACATTGCTCATTGATTTAAGAAAGTTCTTCTGATCTAGTGGTGAAAATTCCAATACATACTTCTGGCAGATTGAGCAATTGATGTCTACTATGTTTCTGTATACTGTTTAATCCTGCTACTGATCAATAGTACAACCGTGAGCATTACATACCACAACCAGCATTATATGCTTTATATAGTTCTATAAGCTTTGCATTTTGTTCTTTGTCGACTTAAATATATTTTCTATGGTGTCAACATGTTTCCTTATTTAGCGTTTACTCAACATTTGTACAAATTAGATTAGGTAGCAAATCTGTAGAAGAACAACACAACAACTTGTGCAGAGTGAAATCTATGATAACAATGTTTACTATGCTGTTATTCTTTCCTGTAATATTTTTCTCACTGGAGCATCATCTCAGTGGTTCTATTTGGCTGCACATCATCTATTATAGAAATAAAGGTCTTAGTGTTATTTCCCCTACCCATACTAAATGTTCCTATAGCTTGAATAAAATAATATATTTGCTGTGCAGCTGCTTTTCCCAGTTGATTCGATTAACGTTTCCATTATCATCTAATTCTTGTTCAACTTTAACTTTTAAGCATTTCTGGAACCATTCTTAGGAAATGCTGATAATAGTGTTTGCCTAATTAACATACTTTCAAGAAGGTGCAAGAAGCTGGGCTGTAGCATTCTGCTATCTCCAGGTAACCTTTTTTTTCTCTCTCTCTCTTGACATCTAGTTTTATAGCTTCTATTTATTAGGTCTTCAGTTGTGCATGCAGCATACTTATATGCTTCTTAAACCACCTGCCAATGGGATTGATCCTTATAAAGCATTATAGGAGCATAGGTAGATTGTGTTCACAAAATTGAGCTGGCAATTCCATTATATTATGCATTGCTATTTCATCCTATAATACAATTTCACCTTCGAGGGATAATTGGTGATGAAGCTGAAGCCACTATCTTCTGTTTGATTTATATTCTGACCATATTTTAAGGCAATATCCACCCTGTGACATTTCAAGAGACAGGACTGGCATTTTGACTATCATCTTCCAAATGCAGAGTTATCAATGCCTTTGACTTAGTGACTCCATATCACGACAGAAAGGCTCAAGAAGAGTCCGAAACTAACCTACAACTACAACCATATCATAGCCTGTCACATAAATGAACACAGACCAGCGATTCTCATTGGTGCATGTTATTTTCACTTATCATTGTCACCGTCCACCAACCTGTTCAGGTCACTAGTGGGCAACCTTCACGCATGACATCTTTCAAATTGAGCGTGAGCAAGCTGTCTGTCCTTCCCTTCAAGCTTCTATTCTTATATTATTCTAGTGGTTGACACATTTCAGTGAGAGTCAACTTGGAGTAAACAAAAGAACTCCTTTACCCGCCTGCCATCTAGACCACCATACACAGAGCATACTCCTAATGCGCTTTCCCTCTTCTATTTAGAATATATGATGCGCGTGCTTAATGCTGCCTATCCCTGTTTTGTCTCTCTAACTTTTCTAAAGGTGAAGGGTCCTTATGTAGTCATTCATGACATATAATATTACCACTTGAGAAGCTTTATTAGCTGGCGTGATGGACCTGAAGTAGTTGTTAATGGTCTTAACCATATTGTAAATGTGGATAGAGTAGGGAGGGTGATTCTTCATGTCTCTTGTCAAAATTCAAGTTGAAAACTTTTCCGCCCCACTTAGGTTGACACTCACCCCCAATCACCATTTGACGCTGTTAACTTTGAGCCTTGGAAGGAAAATTCTCATGGCCATGCTTTTCTCAGAAAACTACTCAGAGTGCGGAATGGGTCCCCTGCATCATGAATGGAGACACCTTAGGGGTATTGCAAACACAATGTGGTCCTATGTTTATCCCCTGCTAAATGAGCAGGTTGAAAATTTTTGCTACTGTCCCTCTCACAACATTCCTTTAGGTGGAGGAGAAAGCCAAATACCGGTAGCTGACCCCAGAGGACAATTAGATCACTGAGTATTATAGGTGCACGCCTCCACATCCTCTGTTTTATCAATTGTTAAAAGTGCCAATATTTATGGGTTAGATCAGGGAAGGGAGGTGATCAGTGATGAGTTTTGTAAGAATTTTATAGCCGAAGTGGATGTTGCCTTAATTTTGGTGGGAAGCCACCACTATTGCAGGTCTAAAATTCTTGAAATAAAGTACTGTATTGTTTCTGCATTTTAACAGATGAGAGGTGGTCATTCTGCCATTTGAGCGCAGACCAAATGTTCTGATACTGACAAGTGTCATGAGCAATTCTGGTTCCCACTGAAGTTCCGTTGTTAAATAAATAAGTTCCTGGCCTGTCCTCAATTTTTTCCCCTAGAATCTAGTTGGGGGTCCAGGATATCATTGATTTGAAGAAAGGCTATCTGAAGCATGCTGCTTTCGATGGGACACGTTTTGAGCTTGTAGTCCACTATATTCCCTTTTACGTGGCCACGTGCCAGAGTCCAATCGGTGGTGAATTATACCAGTGGTCAGTTTGTGTTTCAATTTGAGTATCATTACTCGGTAATAGTCGCACTAGCCGACTGCTCATAGTCTTGATGAAAAAGTATGACAGCTTCAGCATCCTGTAATCAAATTTCAGACTCATGTAAAAGTCCTGCGCATCCAAAAAAAAGTTTCAAGTAACAGTTTTATTTGAAACCTGAATATGATATCACTGCATTAGTGGGCTATTCCCTTGCTATAGAAGAAAGCTCTGCAGTTTCTTTTCAGTGGAAATATGCAGAGTGCTACTTTAGTAATAAGGTCACATGTTCCATTTATACGTTGCCCATATATTACTGAATGATAGACTTAGGCACCACACCATCTGCATGCTAATCATTTTTTCCTCATGTATTTAGGTTTTATTATTACAAACCAAACCACTTGCTTCAGAAGAGATGGGGCATCCTCAATTATGTAAAGGCAACAAAATATTATGCTGTTTGGCTGTTCCCCTTTCCGCAGCTGACCCGCCGTTGATTTTCATCTGTGTTCAGATTGCAGCTCCATGCTTTCCTGGCATTGACACACCTTATGTGACGCAAAGGAGTCAGAGATCAAGTGATTGCAGCCGTGAATGAAACCCCGCCCTCCTCGTCCACTGCCAGTGCCACCACCGTCGCTCACCAACCCTACAGCTACAGGCGAGCGAGCCCTTTCCGCTGCACTGCAAACTCTGCTCCAATGCTTGCCGAATGCCGAGTAAAAGGAGCTGGGCAAGGTGGCGCACGCAGTGCAGTGACAGCGTAGTGAACTGCCATGCGTAAACGACAGAGGTTTTTGTTTCCTGAGGGTCATGATCCAAGATTTTCAAGCTTCTGAATGCTGACCCACTCAAGTGGCAGCAAGACTTCTATATATAAAAAGCGTAGTGGCACTGATTACTGTTGTCTAGGAATATTCCCTCGATCTCTAACGGTTCAAGCTGAGTTATGATGTCTGTTGCTTCATTTAGCAATGATAAAACACCGGCCATGGTCACAGTGAAAGCCCAGGGGAAAAAGTCAGCTGGGATTGGTATATCATCAGAATTATGCAGTGACGTGATAGGACGCTTCAGTGGTGAGTGGCTCCTTTTACTCGGCATGAATGGCGTAGATGCCTACCCTCGGAGACATATCCTAACACTACTGGTACTCGTGTACTAGCAGCAGCATCTGCCTTGCCGTTGCTGGAATCATTCGGTGCAGACAGTGACATTTTCGGAGGGGGAGGATACAAAGTTCAGAGGATGCTTTTCGTTAGAGAATAGAGGATGCTTTTCGTTAGAGAACAGAGGATGTTTTTCGTTAGAGAACAAAGTTCGTGCATTTGTGGTGACCGAACCGAACTTACTGGGATCCTAATGGTGACCGAACAAAGTTCGCGCATGCCTAGACAATATTTGGGTGTCGTTTTGCATGAAACGACCCCTCCTATATATGTGCATGGGGAACCCTATACTAGTTGGTTCATGTGAGCTATTGCAAAAGTACCTTCCGTAGACCATCGGTTTCAGTCATCCATCGTCTAATATACAAGAGAGAATGATGCTAAGTTATGACTGCCATCTCACTGAAAGAATTCAGACTTGCCTTTATTCTGTTCTGTCCAACGCTGGCCATTTGCGACAGTGCTGGGATCTTCATGGATTGGAGTTGATGTGCTCTTCCACTGCTTCTACAAAACCTTATATCCTTCGTGACATATCAAGAAAAAAAAAAGATTCACGGGAGGTCATGATGTTGAAATTTTGCAGCAAGTGTTTGGATGGTGAAGTCGGATTAACATAGGGACTTAATCTCGTTCCTTTGTTTGAGACTGCGATATGGAGAGCTGTTACTATATAAGAACAAAACATGTTGAAAGCAAGGACAGAGAAAAAGTTCAGCAGAAAGTTAGTCTTTTTAGCGTTTTTTTAGCTCCCAGCTCTTTTGTTGTTGTTGTTGTTGTTGTTGTTGTTGTTGTTGTTGTTGTTGTTGTTGTTGTTGTTGTTGTTGTTTTATATTTTCCCCTCAGTTGTGAGGCTTTGAGCCTAAGAGCTCGTATAATTTCTGGCTATATATCACCTATGTGGATGTAGAGGCCAGATTTTTCTAAAAAAATAAAGAAAAAAAAGACATCTAAGACTGAAGAAATACTTGTGATGAGACTAACGTTACAACTATTCGGGGGCGAATAACCCACTCCGAGTCAATGAACTACACCTATATGCTTCGATGACGTGACGTGTTATGCGTGCAGCTTCAAAGTAGGCCTTGGAGACCCTCACCTCTACTAATTGGGTCGACATATCACAGGAAAATCTTGATTAAGCCACACAGAAGCACATCAGATCACTATACTACCCTCTTATATTAGTAAAAAAACATTGTACCTTTATTTGTTTCGAGAAAGCATGGCTATATTTTGCACCCTTTCATCATGTATTTGGGCCTTGTTTAGTTTCCAAAAAAATTTGCAAAATTTTTCAGATTCCCCGTCACATCGAATCTTTAGACACATGCATGAAGTATTAAATATAGACAAAAATAAAAACTAATTTCACAGTTTGGTCGAAATTGACGATACGAATTTTTTGAGTCTAGTTAGTCCATGATTGGACAATATTTGTCAAATACAAACGAAAGAGCTACAGTGTCGATTTTGTAAAATATTTTGGAACTAAACAATTGAAAACTGAAAGGGACCCCAAAATTCTGAATGATGTCTTGCCGCATGCTTGCATCATGGTGACGGCAGCATATCATCCTAAAAAAACCCACCGGAAAATATTCCAAGGACGTCCCCCCTACAAATAGGCCCCCACACGAATCAGCTTTGGTCCACGGCCCCGTCGCATGCCGCCCTTCGACCCGTAGACAGACACATGCGATGCACCTGCAGGCAGGCGGCGCCGTGCACCTCCACCTCCTCCAGTATTTCATGCCCCAGCACCAACCGCAGGAATCAGCCACCGACCTAGAGGCGCAGGAGTCGGCCGTGTGCAGGCGCAGCCGCTCGTCCACTTCGCCGGCGCCGGCTACCATGTGGGAGTATCACCAGCAGGCGGCGCATGCGGCGGCGGCCTTGCAGACGGCCTCGTCGCCGGCGTCTTCTTTCCCTTCCTGGAGCCCCTACGCCGGGACTACGGCTGCGCTCCTCGGCTCCAGCTCGGCCTTCGCCACCGATGCCGGCTCGTCGCCACCCGGCATGCGCCTTCCGGCAGCCGGGGAGCACGCCGTGCACGGCCACGCATGGAGCCAGCACGGCGAACAGTGAGTACATATATATGCATGCATGACCTGCTTATAGCAACTCTATATATACTAGCTATCGCATGTTTCTTGCTGTGAAAATCTCATGTAGGTTAACATAACACACACGACGACGGTTTGTGCTTTCAGAAGCAACATCACATGCTACAAGGAGAACTTCCTCGATCTGCTCGCGTCGAAGAACGTGACGCAGGAGATGTTCGAGGACGTCCCCGCTGGTCACTACGCCGCGCAGGCGATGTCAGGAAGATTCGGGGCAGCAGGCTCTGATGTTGCACCGATCAAGTACGAGGTCACCGCCGGCTCCTCCCCGCTGTTCTTCGGGAGCACTACTGCTGGTATGCACCAGCAGGGGATGGACATGGTGGGTTGCACGCCGCGGTACGCCTACGCCGCCGCCGACCACCATCAGATGAAGGAAGGCGGCGGCAGCCAGCAGCAAGAACTTGATGCAGCACCGGCCATGGCTTCCTTTCTTCAGCAACTGAGTTCGAATGCTAGTGTTGGCATGCATGCTAGCTTGGACTATTCAGGCACAGGAGGACTCGACAAGATTTGCCAGGAGAGCCGAGCATTGGAAACTAGCCCTTTTGGTATGAGGAGCTTGCCCGATCTCGGTTCTTTCGGTGGCTACAGCAGATCAACCGCAGAATCGACATCGTCAGTGCAACCATACCTGAGATCCAGCAATCTCGCTGAAACCAGTAAACAAGAGCCGGATATTGTGTCGGTAAGATCTGAACATGCATGCCATTCATTCATGCCAGTGATCAAAATGAATTTGTTGATGCATATATATGGCAGTTGTTCATGAACCATGCATGTGTGTTTAAACAAGTGAAATGAATGAATTTGGATGTGTTCCTTGCAGGCAAGGAGCAGCAGCAGTGGCAGTGGAGCGGCGAGCGATCGAAAGAAGCGGGCGTCCGAGGAAAGGACGAGCACCGTGAAGAAGTCTAAGCAAGAGGGCTCTAAACCATCTCCTCCCAAGGTAACAACGAATATGAAAAATGAGATGCTCAAGTTACCGTGAAATTGGTAGTCTGGTAGATCATTTCCACTTCGCATATATATGTCAACGAAATGATGATTTCATTTTTAAATAAAAAATGCAGCAACAAGTGCCTAAAGTGAAGATAGGAGAGAAGATCACAGCATTGCAACAGATCGTTTCACCATTTGGGAAGGTACTAGCATATATGTTTAATAAATTACTTTGTACAGGCAGAGCGAGAAATAAATCTGCCAAAAATGTTCAGTTATTAAACCATTTCTTATGAATCGCACCGTGTTGTCAGACTGATACAGCATCAGTGCTGTTTGAAACCATCAAGTACATCAAGTTTCTGCATGAACAAGTACAGGTAAATAAGTCCATTCCCCCCAAATCCCTTGCATTGCGTGCCTCTGCTCATTTTGACCTAACTATAAAAGCTTCCACAGAAAAGTAAAATATTCCTATGCTCATCCTGGCATTAGTAGTAAAAAGAGTGTGTCCTACAGTTCGGCAATGTACGTACACACTCACACAGAGCCAGGCATCTTCAGAGATACAATGAATCGTTTCAGCGACTGATGTATAGCTGGTTCCACATATGATATTGACCTAGTTGGACCCCTGTCCCCTTTTCATCAGTGGACTTCCTAGTCATGGCCCAGAAGAACATAAAGAATGTTCTCATCTCGTCGTGTCCCACACCACACACACAACACACACACCACCAAGACATGAGAAAAGGACAGCGCCTGCCTGCTTGTTGCATAGTTGCCTGTCGCAATCGCAAGACGGCCTCCTGCTTTTCTTTCAGTTGGGGCTAGCTAACGCACGCATGCAGCTGACGGCCTTCCTGCTTTTTCTTTCTCCGTGCAGCTACTCAGCGAGCCGTACACGAATTCGAGCAGGAGCAAGGTACAGATCGGGGTTCCAGATGCCTCCGTCGTTATCCGAGAGGATTGCAGAATCATTCTCACTTTCTCACACCAGCAGCTGCTGCTCGTTTCAGGGTAACCACCAGCTTCCATGGGGAGATCATGCTCATGCTGCAGCAGAGACGAGCAAGGGAGACGAGGCAGAGCACGACCTGAGAGACAGAGGGCTCTGCTTGGTCCCTGTCTCGTGGACACCTGAAGTCTACCGGGACGGGACTGCCATGGACTACTGGACGCCGGCGTACAGGGGCTGCCTGTACCGATGAGAACTCTCGTTCGTCTGACTAGTTGCTGAAATGTTCCTTCCTTACTGTCAGTGTCAGTCAGTGGCTCTGCCTCTGCCTCCAAGTTGAAGTTGCATAGGACGGCAGCGCAGTTGATCTGCTTTAATTATGTTGCTTGTGGTTTCCTAGCTAGTAGTTTGTAGTACTGGTTTGTCTGGTTTAAATTTGCAGTGTTGTGTTTGTTGATTTGTAGTACTAATGATGAGTGCTGAAGAAATTATCTGAACAAATCCACCTTAGCCTCTCATCTTTGTAACGAGATGCTGCACCACAGCACAAGAATTAGTCCAAGTTAAGTTTGTTTGCCTGTTTAATGAACTACCACTAGTGATTATTACAGAACTCACATGATGTCGGACATCTAGACTAACGTTGTGCATGAATCTAGCCTCGTCCTCCTACAGTGTCTTTTTTTTTTGGCGACTGTGCTATAGTGTCTCCTAGGCCTGAAGTCCTTCTTGATGACTCGGGAGGAGACCAGTCTTGAATCTGGAAACCTGATAGTTGGATACTGGTGGTGATCGATGATAGTTAGCTTCTGGAGGACAGCTTTTAATTTGGCTCTGCTTCTTTGTGTGACAGTCTTTCAATTATTGGCGAGGTTTTTGAGTGTTACCACTTACCAACGCTTAATGAACTTTGGATGGTATGCCATCCTCATTCCTCAATGCTCACTTAGCTTGCTCATTGACGGACCCATGATTTAAACACAAGGTGTCTAGCAAAATCATTCCACATTCAAAACAATCAAAACGTTATAATCCAAACCCAGCAGAGTCCAAGCGCAAAGGAAGTGTCAGCCAATTGGAGAGATGGTCTCAAGACAGGAGTACTTAACAATATTTGACCTTTTAGTTTAGATCGTTTAAATCTGACTAGTAGTACTAACAATTTCGGCCAAAATACAGGGTAGGCCTATGCCTAGCTGATCCCCCCTTGCCTTGCTGTAACATTTTAATTCGAGCCGCTGCCCTAAAACTCCTAAAAAAACATGCCTCTCGAAAAAAACAGAGCTGGTTGTACATAGGCATACTCTGACCATGCATGCCACAGCCCGAACACCGACTGTTGTAGCACCAACATGAGTCAGGCCTTGTTAGTTCCAAAATTTTTGATAAAATAAATACTACAGTATTTTCGTTTGTATTTGACAAATATTGTCCAATCATGGACTAATTAGGCTCAAAAGATTTGTTTCACAAATTACAGATAAACTGTGTAATTAGTTATTTTTTATCTATATTTAATACTTCATGCATGTGCCGCAACATTTGATATGACGAGAAATCTGAAAAATTTTGCAAAATTTTTTAGGAACTAGATAAGACCTCATTATAGACAGTGGCAGGCCGCTTGATTTTGAGCCTAGGTATTCAAAATGTGAATGGATGTTAAAAAAATATTTTGTGACAGCATAAAACCTAATATTTGACATGTATAATAGCACAGTTGCAATTATAGAATATATAATCGAGCATCATTCATATATTCATTAGCATTTGAGTACAACTTAAGATTATTAAGATGAAATACTAATAGCCACATCTGAAATATGTAGATTTGGCGTTATTTGTCATCTTTATTTTGGATGATGGCATGAGGCATGAATTAAGGGGTGTTTGGATGCAGATGCATGACTAAAGTTTAGCAGGTGTTCAAATAAGATGTCACATGGAATGTTTGGATAATAATCATAATAAAACAAATTATAAAGAAGCTCTTAGTAATTCAGAAGACGAATTTATTAAGCTATGGTAGTTAGGTTACCATATTAGCCTCTAAATTAAAATGCAACAGCTAAGATAGATTGAAGGGGGGGGGGGCGTTTAGCAACGCTTGAGATAGAGTTTCAATGGGGTTTCAATAAAGTTTTATGGACATTAAAGAATCGGACTCTGGAGGATACTTTATGGTCAGTGGTGAAAGGTGCAATTATATTGGACTCCCCAGCTCCATATGTCCTGGCTTGGCATATGGTTCACCCCCATATTTGTCTTGGCTTGGCATATGGTTCACGTGTGCTTTGGAATGCCCCCAAAACTCAAAGTCGCCATCTGTTTCCTCGTTACTACTACCTGATTGATTTTCTTTTAATTAAAAAGAAAAAAAGGCACAAAACGCTTTGCTTAGGACATCTTCAAAATCAAAGTAAAACCATCCTCATTTTTGATACAACACACCTCGATAGCTTCAACATGTCCAGTTGTTGGTATCATGGTTGAGTCAGACTCAGCTATACTTCTCTTTAGTTTCTCGAGGAAATGATGAAAAAGAACAAGATAATTGGTCGCACACAAGCAACCAGTATCATTCTATTCCCTGCCGCCCATGCATCATCTCCCTATCATCCATTCATTCCTTCCCTTTATCCCATCCATGTGACCATGTCCATCTCCTAACCCCGTAGTACTGGCACATCCTTTTCAGAGCATTTTCCTCCCCAGGGTGCCCTGTCATTGATGGATACCAAACCCCAAAGATTCACCAAAATCTAGCACATTAAGACCACATATGTAACCTTACACCGATTATCCGGACTTGCAAATGTACACCATCCTACAGCATGTACTGAGCTAAGCTAATCATGCTATGCCTAAATAAAATGGCTTTTCGGGTTCCAATCATCACACTGTTGTACAATGCACCAAAAAAATAGACATCCAATTCACACTATACTGGATACAATCGAATTTCTCAACTTAAATATTGATGAACACAAACAACACGCTCAGCTCTGATATAACAAACTTTTATTGAGCTTGAAATGAACAGAACATACAATCCTTTATTAAAACATTAACAGAGGAAACTGAATTTGACGGAAAATTTTCCAACAAATATGACTCACATATATTGGGACTGCGTGATTGATCAAGAGAACTTTAATCAATCTATATAATCGACAGAATTAAGAATTTACAGGAGTGAACTTATATATTGAAGGGGATTATTGCTGGTTCGAACTTCAAAGAACTATAGCAACTGCAAGGATACCGAATAAATTACCTAGAGCCATATATCAACACTGATTCCACAATAATGATGATGTCCAAGCTCTGCAGAGTCAGCCTTCATCCAAGCTCGGTACGATCCACGATGCCGTCTCACCACGCTTCGCCATCTCCCGGCCGTTGAGCAGGCACACAAGTTTCTTGGAGATACGGCTCTCAAGGCTAAATGCCGACACGCTGTAGTTCACCGTGGTGGGAGTGTGACGCCTATTGTTGTTCACATCCTTGCTGCTCACTGAATAGATTGTGTTGCCCTCAAGATTTCCGAACCCCGGCGTCGGCACTGCAAACCCGTGGAGTTTATCCACGAACAGCGCACGGTCGCCGATGCCTGTGAGCTCCTGCCAGACAGGATTGACGCCGCGGTGGTTGACGTGGAAGGCCTTGGAGAAGTCGACGTCGTCGCCGAAGAGGTACATCCACTTGGACTTGACGACGAGGAAGAGCTCGTCGCCGGCGACCGCGACGCGCGCCTCGGTGGGGACCTCGACGGCGGCGGGGGGCTGGATCACGGAGGCGACGGCGAGGGTGACCGCGTCGACGACGGTGGTGCGGCAGACGTCCTCCTCGAAGACGAAGAACTCGCCGCCGGCGTAGTTGATGCTGCTGGCGTTGCAGTCGGCCAGAGCGGGGATCGGGGCCCAGGAGGCGGCCGTCGTCGGGTCGGCGGCGCAGAAGAGGAGGCCCTCGCCGCAGGACACCATGACGCCGTGCGGAGACCAGTCCCAGGCCAGGTCGTCGGTCTCCTCGAAGAAGGCCGGGAGCGGCGGGAGCGGGCGGGTCGCGCCGGTGAAGGGGTGGACGAGGGAAGCAGTCTGATCTGTCGGGTCGGTGGCGAGGGTCCACCCATGCGGGGACGCGTAGAGGCGGCGGCGGCGGTGGTGGTGCGTCGCCGCGTCGGGGCGGGGCAAGCGGAGGTTCGGGTAGATTCGGTCCTCCCGGGGGCAGAAGAAGAGTCGGGACGGGGACGACGGGAGGAGAAGCCACGGCGGCTGCGGGGGCGGGGCGGCCGCGGCGGCCCGCGCCGCCAAGCGCCAGGAGGAGCAGACGGAGCGGAACCGAGCGATATCCGCGAGCTCGGTGATCCCACCGGCGATGTCGGTGAGGAGATCGGAGGGGAGGTCGGACCAGCCCATGGCGGCCATGGCGATCGCAATCGGCGGAACGATCGGTGATGGCGATCTGTTTCTAGGCTGCGGCGTTTGTGCGACGGAATGACTCGTTCGTTTCCCCCCATTTTTATGGGCGATTTTGGGAAATTCCGATGGCAGACGTGGCGCGCGCTGCGCCGTCGGCGAGGGAGAGGGCTCTCGTGGCTGTGGGAAGCGGTGCCGTGCGCTTTTTGGGTTTGGTGCTCCATTCCTTTCCTTGGCGCACGCGGCACGCGGCACGCGCCGTGCCCGTGCCCGTGCCGCCGTGCGGCGGCACCAGGGAGGCTGCTGGGGCTTAGCCGATTGGGTGTCTGCAGGCCTGTGGCTTCGTGACTCGCGTCGAATAAAGCGTCTACGCTTGCCACGCAAACAGGGCAGTGATAATGTGTGTGTTTGGCTGCCTTGGCAGGTTATTTTTTCGGGCTCCTCTCATTTGCTGTAGCAGTACTGTTCAAAAAAAAATGTTTTTCTCCCTTCTATCAAAATGAACTAGAGAATGGCCGAACGTTATCAGTCATATTCTTCATAGAGAATGGAGACGTGAAACGGGACGAGAACCTAGAGCCACACTTTATAGTGTGGAGATATAAATGTTTTAAGTCAGACATGTTTCATATTTCCAGTTATCGAGAACAACAGCAAGATATTCTCTATATCTTTTACTGAGATTTTGGTGAAAAAAAATATTGTCTAATAATCTTTTTAATTAGATCTCTAAATATGAACGTTTTCTATTTTAGATTTCTCGTTGTTAAAAGATAAAGATTGAGGATGACTCGTTAGAGTGCATATAAGATATAAAAACAAATCTGGAGGGTATAAAGATATATAAAAGTTTTGTTTAAATGACTTTTTAAATGGTGATGTGGAGAATAAATTTTGTTCTTAAGTAACTAGTGGAATTAAATTATTTTAATTTATTTAAATTAATATATTTAAAACTTTAGCTATTAAAGTAAGTAATGTTTAGCTGTTTAAAATTTATTGAGAGAAATGCCCCTAGAAAGGGTCACCCAGACCAGACGGGACATATTTCTATTTCGTCTGGGGTAAGCAGCCGAACGGTGCAAAACCCAACAGGCCCAACAATCTTTCAGCAGCGAAGGCCCATCGAACAGACACTACGAAAGAAAACATAAGTATGGTGGCCCTGACCACGAAATCGGCATGCACGTGATTAGGCCGAATGAGTTTTCCCGAATGCAAATGTACACTTTCGTGCTTATTCTATAAAATAGGAAAAAATATCTACTTTTCCTTCTCAACTTTTACTAAAGTTCGTTTTTCCTCCCTCAACTCTAAAATCAGGCAAATCACCATCCTCAATTTTTTAAACCGTACATTTTACCTCTCTGCAGCGGTTTTGAAGACAGTTTGTGCTATAGTGAACAGTGGTTTTGCTATATTAACAGTGGTTTTATCTTTTTTAAAAAATTATTTTTGTTAAATCTTTGAAAAATCATAGTAAATCATAGAAAAATCATAAAATATAAAATCTAATTTTTTGGACTTCATATAAGTAGATCTACATAGTAAACATATAATATGATATGCTTTAGTACAAAGTTTTTGCTATAAAGTTTTTGTTCTTTTATTTTATTTATTTATTTGGTTGAATCTTTGAAAAATCATAGTAAATCATAGAGAAACATAAAATAGAAAATCTAATTTTCTTAGACTCCACATGAGTATATATAGATAATGAACATATAATATATGTATGTTTTAGTCCGACAAAATAATTATAGAAGCTGCAACTATGAATTATTTCAATTAATTACAAAAAAGCATAGATCTAAAGGTACAACAAAAGAATTATACTAAAGAATACCATATTATATATTCACTATGTAGATATGCTCATGTGGAGTCTAACAAATTTATATTTTATATTTTATGATTATCCAATAATTTACTTTGATTTTTCAAATATTTAGCCAAAATAAATAAAAAAGAAAAAGACAAAACCTTTATAGCAAAAACTTTATACCAAAATATACCATATTATATGTTTATTGTGTAGATCTACTTATGTAGAGTTCAATAAAATTAGATTTTTTATTTGATAATTTTTCTATGATTTACTATGATGTTTTAAATATTCAGCCAAAATAATTTAAAAAGAAAAAGATAAAACCACCGTCACTGTAGCAAAACACTATTCACTGTAGCAAAACTGCTCTAGAGAGGTAAAATGCACGGTCTGAAAAGTTGAGGGAGGTGATTTATCCGATTTTAGAGTTAAGGGAGGAAAAGCAGACTTTCGTGAAAGTTGGAGGAGGAAAAGTAGACTTTTTCCTATTAAATATCTACTAGCCCATTAATGCGTATTTTAGTGAGGTATAAAAATCTTATGTACATAAGTTTCACAAATAAACCTATTATATAGAACTAATCTAATCTGATTATATTTACTCTATATTCATTTCCTAATACAATACCATTTATTTACTCTTGTTGTTCTCAGTAAATAATTCTCAGTAAGTGGAATTACTTTGCTCGATTTTATTCCTTGGTAACAGTTTATAGTGCCAACATTAAATTTCTTGGACCAAAATGCTCCTCCTCTGTCGCTACATTCAGAACATATTTCTACCTTTTGGTCTTTTCAACCCACTCCATAATAGAAAACCAAATCGGAATTTACTTTCGGCTCTCGCCAACCTTCTTCCCGCTCGTTGCTTGGTGCCTCAAAATTCTTGAGACTTTGGCTTCGCCCTTTCCATATATGCAATGCAAGGTGGGATGGTTGTCCGTACGTGAACCCGCAAATCCGCATAATTTTTCATAATAGATTGCCACAAAACCAATAAAAACTAAGTCCATATACGAGCTTGTAGATAACCAACCCATCTTTCACCTTGCATCCCTATTTAGATCACGTTTGACGTAACTCTAACTTTTGACTTTTTTTAAGTCCTTGCAAACGGCCATCAAAAACAGCTTCTTATAAAAACTGGGCCAAACGACCATCTAAAACCTCGTGTAGAAAGTGAGGCGAGACCCATCACCCATCCAATAGAAAATCGAAGTCATGATGAAGAGTCAGTCGAGGAACAGCGGCGCCTCGACACCACAAAAGGCGAAAAAGGCGAAGGCGTTCAGGGCCTCGTTTAGTTCAAAAAATTTTGCAAAATATGAATAGTAACGCTTTCGTTTGAATTTGATAAATATTATCTAATTATAGACTAACTAGACTCAAAAGATTCGTCTCGTCAATTCCGACCAAACTGAGCAATTAGTTTTTATTTTTATCTATATTTAATACTTCATGTATATGTCTAAAGATTCGATGTGACAGAGAATCTGAAAAAATTTGCAAAATTTTTGGAAAACTAAACAAGGCGCTGAACGGCCATCGCCCTTATCTTTGGTGACACTAACAGCTTTGGAGCGTTTCGCTATGATACATGACCCACAGAGACGATAAGCAAACTGATGGACAACACCCAAGGAAGATAAGACCAGATCTAACGTATGCAGAGCAGCGGAAGGTGACAAGGAGTTTCCATTACTTTTTTTTTTGGTCAGCGACACGTTTCTTTATGCTCGCTTGTCAACTGAGAAAAGGAATTTCAAAAAACAACGCAATACTTGACGTAAGCCGAACATCTTCCAGGGTATGACAGTTGAGTAGATAAGATTACCGGACGGATAGAGTCTTAGTATCTTGAGGAGCGAGAGGAGAGGAGACAGAAGAGTGACAGACTATAAAGTTTACATCTGACTTAAACATAAGAACTAAAAAACTTTTACGAGAGATAAAGTTGGTCATGTATTAAAAGGGAAGATCTATACGGCCAACAGCAGACTGTAATAGCATTGCTCGTAAGGACTGGATTGAGTATACCTTGACAAGTAGCGATACAATCCAGAATAGCCTTACAAATGAAAAGGAAACCGAAATTTAAGTGTACACATGAATCGTGATACAAACTCGGAACTTGTCCGTTAGACCTAGCAGCTAGGACTGCCTCGGAGGGGCAAAGGACCAATTCACAAGTGAAATTAGCACTGCAACCAAATATGTGGCCACTCACGAAGTGAAAATTCTTGTCCTTTCATCGAATCCATCGTGCACAGCAGGAGGAACGTCTAGGATACATTCACACGCTCCTAGAACAACTCCAACAGCTTTGCTATTCTTATTATGGAGGCCTTTTAGAATTTTTATAGTAGAAAATGTGCTATTTGGTTTTGTAAAATAGAAAGTTTGCTATCCCTTGATTTTCGTTGGCCATATATAGCCAACCACTGGCACTAGCTATCTGATAGCAAAGCTGTTATAAACCTCTTTTTTTTAAGAAGTTATCTATTTTACAAAATGGCTAAACATTAAAAATTTACCTACTCATTTTAACCAAGATGCTCTTACATTGCTATATCGGGAGTACCTGAAATCTGTCGTAACAAAAGTGTACAGATTTTACCTTCCCATCCCGTACAAGTCACTCGCGAACAACACCTGCACAGTAACCTGCTCTGCAAAATCCACAGGCCCAAATGGACGAGGACGAACTGCTGAGATTGGCGTTCGTTCCTCCTAATCCTCTAATCCACTTCTCTGAACACAGGAGCGCGACCAAGGTACCTGAATCTAGTGCGCGGAGGAAGGAAATTAATCCTCCGTGCGTAGCAGAAGGTGCGGCGATCAAGCGCTTGACGAGTGGAAGATTTGCAGCAGCGACGTGTACGTCCCGAACACGGCGAGCGAGAGGCCGATCACGACCAGCAGGACATCGGATACCACTCCGGGCCATTCCATCTCGCCGCCGAACACCTTGAGGTGGAACGAGGCCGGCAGCACGAAGCCGAGGAGGACGCAGACGCTGCTCCCGACGAGCGCCAGGAAGTCCGTGAAGTTGGGCACGTACATGGCGGCGAGTCCGACGACGATGACGAGCAGCCACCTCAGCCACCAGCAGTAGCGCTTCCCGTGGAGCAGGCGCTCGGCGACCTCGTACACGGGGTTCATCATCACCGGCATCGTGAAGAAGAGGTTGATGCAGAGCCCCAGCTGCACGGCGGCCGACAGCCACCCGGCGCCGAGGTTTGTGGTGATGATGTCCCGCGTGGCGTCGCCGAACGCGACGTACCCCATCACGCCGAACAGCCCGTACATGACGGCGATGAACGCCATGGACAGCCCCAGCGTGACGCCGAACTTCTTCTTGTTCGCCGCCTCGGCCTCCAGCGGCAGCACCATGCCGACGCCCTCGAACGCGTACACGGAGACGCCGAGACCGTAGAGAAGCGCGGCAGGCCCGCCGAAGGCGGCCACGGGCACGGGCTTAGCGACCCAGGCGGCAACGTCCTGGCCAAGCACCACGCCCATGGCGCCGAGGTCGACGACGTCGGCGAAGATGCTGAGTGGCGCGAGCAGCGTGAGCGTCTTGATGGAATTGAGCCCGAGCTGGAACGGCAGCATCGCCCAGATGACGAGCGCCTTGGGGGAGAGGAGGGCCGAGGAGGACGGCGCGGTAATCGGGTAGAGGTGCGCCATGGTGTTAGAGATGAAGATGAGGTAGCCGACGCAGAAGCTGACTTGGCTGAGCACCAGCATGACGTCGACGGCGAACCGGCCGTGCGCGCCGAACACGGCGTCCCCGAGGTCCCCGAACGAGGCGATCTTAGGGTGCTCGTCGGCGAGGCGGCGGCGGCACGCGACGAGCAGCATCATGCAGTAGAAGGTGAGCGCGGCGACGGAGAAGAGCAGCAGCGTCCCCGCCGCCCACCCGGTGTGCGAGAAGGTGTACGGCAGTCCCAGCACGCCGGCGCCCACCACCGCGATGAAGACGTTGGCGAACGTCTTGGGCTGCGACGACAGGCCGACCTCGCGGCTCCCGCTGCCGTGGTGCGGCAGCAGCGGCGCCGGGTCCAGCCGCGACGACGAGGAGCTCGCCCCGTTATTATTCCCCATTCCGAATCCCATGCCGAACCGCGCCCCAAATCAGAAATCTTATTATTGATTGATGAATGAACCAAAAAAAAAGTAAGGAAGAAAAAAAAAAATCAAATCAACAGACAACACAGGCACGCCGATCCGATGAATGAGATCGTGCCCGTCCTCTTCTCCGGCCGCCGTGCGCTAGAGAGATCAGGCGATCTCGCGACGGAGGGAAATCGAGGAGGAGAGAACGGAACCGGTGCTGCGAGGAGGAAACAAACGGAGGACTGCCGTGCTGCTGCGTCTGGGGAACATCGCATGGCACGCGTGGGCGCCGGCCTATTTTGTAGACCGCGTGTGGCTGCCATTATGGGGAGAAAATATCGTGGACCTGGTCCATGGGCGTGATGGACTTTCTGCGTGAATCGGGCCCACATGGAGATGTGCGTCGGTGTACAACTGGTGTATGGCTGTGCGGCAGCGTTTTCTACGGGCCGGGCTGCAACGTGTCATCGCGTGAAACCGTACAGGCTGTCAAGGGCTGGCGTTTCCTTTTGTTTTTTCACTGTTTTTCCTTCTGTCCTATTTTCCCGGGGATTTTTGTGGCAAGTGACAACCAGTTTCCTCATCAGTGAGTAGTCACACTCACACTGCGCTTGCACTTTTCTTACCGGTTTTAGATATTTTTCGCTAATATTAATTAGCTCTCTAAACACACCGTAACTAAAATGCTGGTGTGTATAGTAACTCAAAGCACCGTTTCATATCCAAATGCATGCCTATTTTTCACTACGCGCATCGTTTTTTTTTTTGATTCAACACTACGCGCATCGTTCGTTGCGTGCAACAGGTGTGAATGCTTGGTTGTTCAATCGGCTCGTTTATTAAGTAGTCCACAGGTGGTGAAAGCATACGACAATTGTGGCGTCTGTGTTATTGTAATCACTAATCAGCTCGCGTCTCCACCTGTGGATCAAGCCATATGATACTCAAAGGGCAGAGCTGGAGAAATTGGTTTGACGAACAGGTTTGGAAACGTTCGACTACTTATTGCCAGCTGTGAATTCCTCTCAACTGTCATGGTATAGTATATAGGAACTCTTCACGTGATCATTCTAACATTGGAGTTACTCAGTAAATATTGTTTTCCCTTTTTTGAGAACCATCTGCGGTGCTATTAGAAATGCTGAACTGTTGAGTTTTACTGGATTACTGCTAGCAGAATATATACAGCAGGACCATTTGACTGCAAGCCCATCGCTAGGGCGGAGTACTGTAGGGAAAATATCTCGCGCCTTCCGCCCAGAGAGAGAGAACAGAGAAATGATACAAGTCCACAACACACGTACGTGTACGACTGATATTTCACGCCCATGGCACTAGGCCGCTGCTTTCTTCTTGTCCATTTTTAAACACATCGATCAAGGCGGCAGCAAAGCATTCCAATCCCCCACTCCACCCTCCGAGTCCAAAGTGCTAATCTGTTTGTCGCGACTCGCAAATCATCATCTTGTTCGGTTCATGCACCGTACTCTCAATGGCGACTGGACTGGTGTAATATCCCTCACTCCACAAGTCCACAAGCGACAGTTTCAAGTTTGAGGCGAGTCCTCTCCCATCTCCCATGCATGCATGCATGCATGCATATGTTGGGTCTCTCTTCCTCTAGGCTAACGCTTGCTGACTGGTGCTAGCTATGGCTGCTCTGGTTATCTAATCTCGAGTTGGACACGGGAAAAGTTTGTCAGCACGGGCATATGATAGTGACGCCTCTGAGAGCAACGTCGATGGCATGGTGGTTCGCCCGTAGTTATCCGCATAAGATATGGCATATCAAGACAACTGACACAGTAGCAATAGCGAAGTTCGACTTTCTTGACTTTATTTGGACTGTGTGATAATCTGTTACCCATTAATACAGAGGTGACAGTGAGGTTTGACCATTACACAGATTTTGCCGTCTTATGAAGGCGACGAACGAGTTTCATCGCTTCGATCAAACTCCAATAACCTCACGAGATCGAGCTACTTATATTATTCTTTCAGACCTAGACCTTGTTAGGTGATACTACCTCCATCCCAATTTATAAGCCATTCCAAGGATCTTGAAGAGTTAAGCACCTCAAGTTTGACCAACGTTATAAAAAATAGAAAGATTTATGCGATCAAATAGATATTACTATGAAAATATAACTAATAATGAACCTAATGATACTTAGTTGGTATCATAAATATCATTATGTTATCATATAAATTTGGTGACCCTCCAAGATTCTCGGAATGACTTATAATTTGGGATGGAGGAAATATTATATAATCTACTTCATTTCATAAAAAAAAACAAAGTCAATTTTTACTTATTCTACTCCAACCCATATAGATTAGAGTATACTAAAGTATAACTAAACAAGCGCTCGAGTTTATTTCATGGTTCCATGGACGATGTTGCCACCACTATCATTCTGTGGCACTAAGAACAACTTCATGAGGTATCATATATATTGCTTCTCTTCCATGATTAGTTATAAGAGGTCCCTCTAAATAAAGGAAGGATATAGAAGTGCATCGCTGTAGTACATTACTCGAAGCTTGGCCTTTATAATCAAATCTGTATAGCAAATAATTACTCCATCTGTCTTCTATTGATTGTCGTTGCATTCAGAGCTTCTGTTCTGCACCTGACACTCCCACTCTCCATATTCATGGATTATGTATTGTACCTCCTCAAAAGCTATAAGGACACTGACAAAGAGATAGAGGGAGTAGTTAATTATAAGAGACCTCTCAAAATAAAGGATATAGAAGTGCATTTTGTAGTAAATTACTCAAAGTTTAGCCTTTATAGTCAAATTTGCATAGCAAAGAGGGTGTTTTGTCTTACCTCCAAAGTGTGATTGAGGTCTATGAGTAGTTGATGGTTTTCGAGTATATCTAGTCCCAAATCAATATCAGGTCATCAAGACCTCAAAATCGCCATGACATAGCGGGACAACTTCATGCAACGAATAAAAATAATTGAAACTCAGCTCCCTGCGAGGATCGAGAGTTGTTCACGCAAATAATAATAACAACAAAAAAATGAAACTCAGCTCCCAGCGAAGATCGCGAGTTACCAAAAAATTGTTCATGCAAACAATAAAAAAAATGAAACTCAGCTCCCAGCGAAGATCGCGAGTTACCAAAAAATTGTTCATGCAAACAATAAAAAAAATGAAACTCAGCTCCCAGCGAAGATCGCGAGTTACCAAAAAAGAAAAAAAATTATGCTCAGCTCCCGGCGAGGATCGAACTCGCGACCTTTCGCTTACGAAGCGAACGCACTACCACTATGCTACGGAAGCAGCACGTATTAATGTCCCTTATTCCCTTTTAGAAAATAATATTTTGAACATGAAACATATACAAACCAAAAGGAGTAACTTGTAAGCATATATAAAATCAAACGTCCCGCTCCTGCTAGACTCCATGCACAAAATACCATCCATGGACAATACTAGATTTGTAGACGGCTGGAGTATAAACAACACTAGAGTTGCGTCATATGGGTTAAAAAGAATTATATTACTTTTATAAGAGAAAAACACACTAGTAGTAGAAGAAGCATCAACAATAATTCTTTTGCTTTGATTAGAGCAAAATGCACTACGTAGTGACTCAAAAACACACTAGTAGAAAGGAAGCATCCAAAAGATGAGGGATTGGGTACGGACATGCTAAACAACGGCCCAGCCGCTGCGCCTTTTGATCTTTTCCGTGGTATCTTTGGGTGTTGTTTAGTTTCTAAAAAGTTTTGTAAAATTTTTCGGACCGTCACATCAGATCTTAGGATCTTAGGGTACATAGGATTGGGGTGTGATTCACGGGCGCACGAGGAAGCTCATCAATTGTTCTGTAGCGGCAGAGAAGTTGCGGAGGCACCGAAACACGACAATGACGACAGTGGCAGTAGAGGAGGGCCGTGCGAGCGAGGAGAGACGGAGAGCGCAGCCCTTTTGCGGCCTTGCTCTCCCGCGCCGCCGCGCCTGCTCGTCGCCGCTAGCAAGCCAGTGCAGCGTTGCAAGCGATGCGAGGAGCGGAGGTGTTTTTTAGGTAGAGATGGGCCAAAGTTCTTGATATCCTACTCCAGGTCGATTGGGCCCTGATGCGCAGCAGTTGCTATGAACTTAGTCTAGAAATATAGAGCCTAGCATGTTTGTTTGGCTAATAAGTCATAGCTAAAAATACAGTTTAGTGATTTGTTATGAGAGAGAAAAAATATTGACAAATTCGACGGGATAAGGTCAATTGTTCCCCCCGCGACATGTATTTCAGAAGATAGACGAATGAACGAAGCACTACGTTCGGCTGAACTCTTCAAGTTGCTAGCTCAGCATTTGAAACATTATCGAGCCCTCGAACCTGTCTACAGATTGTTTTCAACAGGGTTTCTCATGTCAGATTGTTATCAACTGATCAATAGTTTTCAGTTCTCATAAAGTGTGGAGCCGTGGACAAAATCACAAAAAATCAATTCACAGCTACCAAATTGCATTCACTAAATGTTGATGCATGTCGATCCTGAACAAAATCAACAGGTCCTGCAGAACAAATTGTTCTCGAGTATACGTACCAAACTGTCACAACAAGTGTAGCCTATAGATTCATTTCCAGCAGTTGATGAAGAAACAAGTGAATTTGATTATCTCAGAAAACGGCAACAGATCTCCAGCAGTTTATCACAAAACAGGTGAACTTGGTTATCTCAGGAAACATGAACAAAATATATATATATATATATATATATATATATATATATATATAGTGCTATTCTACACCCTAGGTGTAGAATACTATTTTACACCAAAATGTTATACTGAGCAAAATTCAGTATCACTCAGTATTTGTGTTTCAGTATTGTTCAGTATTTTGTGGTCCTGAGTGTTGGACAAGTTGATACTGAACACTATCTAGTACTGCTCGGTATTTTTTCTACTCAGTTTTGACTTGCGGTGTAGAATAATATTCTACACCTAGGGTGTAGAATAGCGCTACCGTGTGTGTGTGTATATATATATATATATATATATATATATATATATATAGAAGTATGCAAAAGAGCTAACTGGATCCATAATAAACACATAAATTAACCAAGTCTCAAACAAAGTCATGTAAATTAACCGTCACAAACAAAATCACTGAAATGAAACGAGCCACAAGCAGGCAAGCAATTATATTCACCATTCATACAGAACAGATCACCTCAACTTCCGTAGGGCGGACAGAATGCATGCAAAAAAGGAATATATAAAATCAAAACCAAACATTAAACCAATAACTGACTAGTCACTAGATTAGTCAATGAAACAGGTACAGAAAGTTGTGACAAGTGGTTAGCAAAAGAAAAGCAACAGAACAGCTAGCAGCAACAAAAGAAAAGCAACAGAACAGCTAGCAGCATTCAGCTTTTTCTTTGCTAATGCACTAAACTAACAACCTCACGAAACTAATAGATCCCCTTCATAAACACCTGTTCCAAACAACTTAACATTAAAGATAACAAGCCGGTAAGCTAGTTGGGGACCTAACACTCGATTTGCTATCTCATGACTGCGGAGACAGTATTTACTCATCGTCCTGCAGAGAGAAAACCAAACAGAACAATCATTTGTTAGCATAGTAGCTAAATAGGCAAATATCATTGGCAATGAAGACATCCAGAAAATAGATTCATTTTCTGTACCTCGTCATCCTCATCGTCAACCTCAGACTTTGAGCCATCGTCATCATCAGTCTTAGCCTTCTTTGAGCTTGTGCTCTCCTAAATAAAGGAAAACAAATACTCAAATTATGGCATAATGAACTAAAGAGACTTCACAGTTGAGAATGCGCCACAGTCCAAGATTTACCTTCTTCTCAAAGTTCGCCTTAGTCTTCTCATAGTCCTGCTTCTTCTGCCCAGCTTGGTCCACATATGGTTGCTTCTCCTAATGATTGATTGTTACAGAACAACAAACATACACATTAGTCACTGAAAAAAGAGTACGAGTGCTTTGAGAGATATAATTTAACTCTTAAGTGATAACTGGACTCTACTCTGTTTTCTTTTCTTGTTTTGAGAGGTAATACTAAACCTATCCAACCAAATAAACATCAACATTGTGCATAATCACCCATGTCGGGCTCAAAACAACGATTAAGGGCACACACAATAGAGAGATATATATATAAATCTAAATCTAAATATAAACACAAAGTCGATCTGGGTACGAGATAGAGATCTACTCACTTGCTCTGACATAGCACGCCACTTTTCCCCTGCTGCCTTGCTCACCTAATCCACCAACACTTAAAAATAAGACATCTGCAAACGCACAGGGAAAAAAAAAAAGGGGGAGAATAGAGTGCAAGGTGACTCACGGCCGCAACGCTCTTGTTGCCAGGGTGCTGTGCCTGGTACTCCTGCCTGAATTCAGACCTGAAAAGCAAAGAAACGCCACAGCACGCTGCACGCTCAATAATGGAGGGAATCCATGAACTGCTAACAAAAATAGAGAATAGATCTAGAGATCTGAGTAAAATGACTCGCCGAGGCAGCGAGAACTCACATGAAGACGAAGAAGGCGGAGGGCGGGCGCTTGGGCTTGCCGCTCGCAGCGGCCTTCTTGCGCTTTCCGGCGCCGCCGCCGGCCCGGAGCCTGCAACAACAACCGCACAACAGCTTAGCCAAGAGAATCGTCCAGCCATCATCATCACAAGGAAAAGAGGAACCATCGTTCCGCCACAAGACCAGCGCAAGGCGCGGAGATCGATCCTACCTGCCCTCATCCTTCTTGGAGGTGTCGGCCTTGCCCTTCATGGTGGTGGTGGCTGGAGCTAGGGTTTTTGCGAGGGGACAGGCCGGGGGGAGGGGCGCTTTCGAATCGGCAGCGGAGGCGGAGGGTGGTGGGATGGGACAGTGGTGGTTGGTTTGCTCTGCCTTTTGGGTGTGCGGTGCCGCGTGGGTGTGCGTGAACGGGAAAAAGCAGGGACGCGCGGGACCGGGTGGGTGCAGCATTCGCGACGCGTGGTTGCTTTTGGTGGATCGTGACAGGGCACCGGACCCCGGGAATCTTCGCGTCCGAACGTTCGGACCCGATGCATCTGCCGATGACGCGCGGGAACTGAGTGGGCGGGAACTGCAGCACAGGACGCGCGTGAATTGAGCGGACAGAAACTGCAGCATAGGCTCAGCTGCATGTACGTAAGTTTTCTGTTCTTTTTTTTTTCTTTTTTCTTTTTTTTCTTATTCTTCTCGTGTACGTAAGTTTCCTTGACTTTCAATTTTCTTTTTTTTTCTTATTTTCTCATTTCCTTCTTTTTCTTTTCTTTTTCTTTTCCTTTCTTTTTCTATCTCTTTTTCTTTCCGTGCTTCATTTTTTATTTATTTTTTGTTTAATGTGATTTTTTATTATTCTTTTCATTTATTATATTTCTTTTGTTTCTTTTATTTCTTTCATTTTATTTTATTATTATTTTTTATATCCTTCTTTAATTTATTTTTTTGTTTCATGTGATTTTTTATTTTTCTTTCCAACTTTTATATCTTTATTTATCTTATTCTATTTTTTGCTTGTACTTTAATTATTTATCTGTATTTTTACATTATTCTCTTCATTTTGTTATATATCTTGTTTGATTTTACTATAATTAATTATTTCTTTGTCTTATTTCATTTTTTATATTTTATTATTTTTTTCTTTATCTTTTTATCTTTGTCTTGATGTTTTTTATAGTTATTTTTATTTTTCTATTTCATATTACTTAGTTATTTATTTATTAAATGTTTACTTTTAAAATTTTTGTATTTCATGAGATGCTATGTTCATATGCTATACATGATGATATTTTATGGTGTTTTTTTTTTGCGATGTTCGTGTAATATACCAATGATGTTCTATAATGTATTTGATGATGCTCACATAATATATATGCGATGTTCTCTAATTTATTTAATAATGTTCTATATATGATGCATTCAGTAATGTTCAATTAGTATACATGTGATGTTCTCTAATTTATTTAATAATGTTCTTTGATGCATTCAGTAATGTTCAATTAGTATACATGTGATGTTCTATGATGTATTCAGTAATATTCACGTAATATACATGTGATGATGTATAATATACTTAGTGATATTCTATAGTGTATTTGGTGATGTTCACTTAGTACAAATATGGACATCTATAATATTTTTTAGTGATGCTCACGTAGTATAAATGCGATGTTTTATAGTGTATTCAATAAATGTTCTATGTTGTATTCAGCGATGTTCACTTAGTATGCTTGTGTTATTCTATAATATATTTTAGGATGTTTGAAAAGTACCCATGTGATGTTTCTTTAAAAAATTTCTCCACTAAATGTTTTTCCCTATGCTTTACTCTAGAATTTGTTATTTTTTATTTACATTATTTATTTCTTATATATATATATTAATTATAATATCAATTTTATAAATCTAAAACTAGAATATATATTGGAATAACAAATCATAAACCTAAACTGAGAACATTCTTCTATTAAGAAGGGAACATTATTCTTTTAAATCTAGAACATCATTCAATAAAAGAAAAATGTTCTATTTTCACATGACAAATGTTCATTAAAAGATATTATCTAAATATATACATGTGGGGTCTTATTTTGAAGGATTTATTGTAACAAATCCAATGATGTAATCAGAATTTCATTTTAATATTTGATTTAGTAGTTAAAACTTTTTAAAATTAGTTAAAAGCTAAAGATGAGGTGGGGCCCTTCCCTGACCAAATAGTTCCCGGGGCGCGAGATCCTGCCGCTCCCTTGCGCTCTGCATGTTGCGGCCTGTGGGCGGAAAGCAGCGAGCCTGGGCGGGAAATCATCGGCGTGCGGCTATGATCCGATCGTTCGGACTGTAGGAGCCCCCACCGGACCCCGAGCGTTTGGGAAGCGCGGACCGCGGATGTGTACTGGGCTCACTGGGAACCAAAAGTTGCTTAGGGCCGGTTACGATAACGTTGTGCTGGCCTGCTGGGCCATCGATTCTGCATTTCTGCTACCTGCTGGCCCAAACAGTATTAATATTATTCCTACAGTTAGTAATGGCAATATTTCGCTAAAAAAAGCTAGTAACAATATAATCATTCGACTATGTAGGGTGGAAAAGTCATGGTAGTGTTTTAATGGATGCTCTCACGGTAGAAAATGAACAGGAGAGCACAGGATGTAATCCCTTCGTCCTGTGGAGAGTATCATTTTTCACATAAAGGAGTAAAATGTTTTCAAGCCACTGTTGCATTCTAACAACACCAATAACTAGGACCATCTACTCCCACAAAACAAGGGTGGAACCATCTCAGCCCAGCATATCTCCAAACCAAACATAAGCTAAAGACATAAATACAAGTAACATATCAACATTAGATGTATGGAATCCATGCAATGGGACGCGTAGAGAGAGATCACTAAGGCCTTGTATGGATGTAGTCGAAGTCACATCAATCCACATGTGTTGAGGTGGATTGGAGTGAAATTTGAACTAAATTCCACCCCAATCCACACCAACACACATGGATTGAAGTGAATTCGACAACATCCAAACAAGACCTAAATACAATCAACAAAGGAAAAAATATTACTTTCAAATATGAAAAATAAAACTAGCTTGTTCCGCTATTTGCATGGGCCACCTTGTAGACGCGTCTTATGTTCCACACTTCGGACTTACCTGTCTAGCTCGTTGTCCATTACTTGGCTCGAAAATGACTACCAAATTTTCTTTACATTTTTCTCAACATTTTTCTACTAGTGCCACAGTGCAATTTCTCTAAAGCAGTGCGGTTTGATGTTGTGGACATCTGTTATCTATAGTCCACAGTCCACACCATAGCTTTATAGCTATGAGATGCTTCAGCTAGAAGCCATGGAGTAGCTGTGGATGAAAGTTGCCAAGAACCTGACTCGACCAAGTCCTTGGTTTCGCTAAAATTTAGCTTAAGTTGATTTTGTTGTGAAAGAAAAGAAATATTGTTCGTTTGATGAAAAGTACCATTGAAGTAGCGTTGCAGATAAGAAAAAAACTATGGCAGCAGATTGACCTGCCGGAGTGCACGTAAGTTTGCTGCCGTTCTGAACATGACGCGCGCGCGCGCTCGGGCTTGGCGTCGTCTCCGCCTGTCCGTGGACATATACGTGCCATGTGCTCCGCCCAGTACGGTTACCCCGCGCATGGGCGCATGATCCTTCCACTTCCCTAACGCAAACGCGTAGGCAGCCGTCCAATATCCACGGCCTGCGGGCCAGGCCATGATACACATTCGTATTCAACGAAGAACGTAACTGGAGAAGCCAAGCACTTAGCTGGTGTCTAGTGCCTCTTCCGGCCGGGGATCACGTTTTGCGCGACCGAGAGAGGACATAAAAGTATACTTCTCCGAGCTAGTAATAAAGGGCAAAGAAAGACAGGAGATCGAGATAGGAAGCAACAGTGCTGCTGGCTCCTGCCTCTGGCCATGGGCAATTGCTTTGGCTCCGACGTGCCCGAGGTTGGGGCCGTCAAAGCAATGGCGCACGCCCATCACGCGCACCCCCAAGGTATCATTCGCTTGCAGTTGCGACTGCCTCTGATCCTGAGCCACACTTCGTCGTGCTCTCATGTTCAATTTGTGCGATCCTTTGCAGTGGCAATGGCGAAGCGCGTCATGGCCGCGCCCAGTCCTGCCCATCACGCCGCGGTGAGCCAGCAAGGGGTGCCCGGGAAGAAGTCGCCGCCGAGCACGGCCACGACCACGACCACAGGAGGCACCGCCAGCAAGCGCCCCGCTGCGGGTGGCGGAGCCGCGACGAGCGGCGGCGGCGGCGGCGAGCCTAGTCGTCATCAGCCGGTGGACGGGAGGATCCTGGAGGTTCCGAACCTCCGGGTGTTCACGTTCGCGGAGCTCAGGGCGGCCACCCGGAACTTCAAGGCGGACACCGTGGTCGGCGAGGGCGGGTTCGGGCGGGTCCACAAGGGCTGGGTCGACGAGCGGACCATGAGCCCCGCCCGGAACGGCGCCGGCGTGCCCGTCGCCGTCAAGAAGCTCAACCCCGAGAGCTTGCAGGGCGTGCAGGAATGGCAGGTGAAAAAAACGCTTTCTGCTCAAGCCATTGCTTTCTGAACTTTCTGATGAGAGACTGCAGCTCCGCCTACATTTTTCTTGTTAAAATCGAGCAGGATATAGGACGGAAAAGAAGCGAGGAGAAATTAGGCATCGTCAAACCCTTGTCCGCGAAGCATAGGTTATGTCTGTCATAATAGTTCTTATTATCTTTGTTTCTAGATGCGGCCACCGTGTTCACATGCCCAGAAGACCATAATTTCTTTTCATCAGAGCATAATTCTCCACTGCTAAATATAGCTGTGCACTTCTTCGTTTTTTTTTTTAAAAAAAAACTCCTCTCAAATCGCTGGCAAATGCTACGCCACTCGCCACGTTCACAAGACAAACGCAACAAGGAACTCGAGTTGACATTGGTGGTTGGTTGGGACTGAGATCCGCACGGAAAATGTGCGCTTAGTGGTCGTCACGACGTCCGATTGTTTGTTTGTTTTTTTCTGCTAACGTATCATTGTAAATCTGTAATTGGTGATGACCTGTATATATGCAGTCTGAGGTGAATTTCCTGGGGAGGCTTTCGCATCCCAATCTGGTGAGGCTGCTGGGGTACTGCTGGGAGGACAAGGAGCTCCTGCTGGTGTACGAGTACATGGCCAAGGGCAGCCTGGAGAACCACCTGTTCAGAAGCGAGCCACGCAGTAAGTTTGTGGTCGTTGCCATCTTCTTTCTGATGCCCGGGTTGACTTTTATCGGTCGCGGTGGTCTCTGGGAATTGTTAGTTTGGTAACGGAGATCACGGGGTGCAATTTGAGATCGTTGCACGTTTTATTGTGTGCTTCGGCACATGTGCGGTAGGTAGGCTAGCTAGTCACATTATTTTTTTTTAATGAAAGCACACGCGGAGGCTACAATTTGTGTCGGTAAAAAAACATGATGTTCCTTCACTGTCCCATGCCATCGAATTAACCACGGTACGTCATTAACAAAGTCGCCTGTGCAATAAGCAGAGGGCGGAGCAGCCGTGCACCAGCCGCTGCTGCCGTGGAGCCTCCGGCTGCGCATCGCCATCGGCGCCGCCCGCGGGCTCGCCTTCCTCCACTCGTCGGAGAAGCACGTCATCTACCGGGACTTCAAGGCGTCCAACATCCTCCTGGACACGGTACGCTCATCTCGCCCGGCCCTGGCGCACGCGCCGCCGCCGCCGCCGCCGTCGACTAATAGCTCCCCTGTCCCTTCCCTCCCACCCGCAGCACTTCAACGCCAAGCTCTCCGACTTCGGGCTCGCCAAGGATGGCCCCGCCGGCGGCAGCAGCCACGTGACGACCCGGGTCATGGGAACCTACGGGTACGCGGCGCCGGAGTACGTCGCCACGGGCCACCTGTACGTGAAGAGCGACGTGTACGGCTTCGGCGTGGTGCTGCTGGAGATCCTGACGGGGCTGCGCGCGCTGGACACGGACCGGCCGGCGGCGCAGCACAACCTGGTGGACTGGGCCAAGCCCTACCTGGCGGACCGCAGGAAGCTGGCGCGCCTGGTGGACCCCCGCCTCGAGGGCCAGTACCCGTCGCGGGGCGCGCAGCGCGCGGCGCAGCTCACGCTGCGCTGCCTCGCCGCCGACCACAAGAACCGCCCTTCCATGCGGGAGGTCGTCGCCGTGCTCGAGGAGATCGAGTCCATGTCGTTGTCATCCAGGGCGGCGGCGCGGTTGGATGGCTCGGCGTCCCCGCGTCCCCCAACGGCGCGGAACGGGCACAGCCAGCGCCCTGGGTCGGGGTCCAGCTTGGACTGGGCTGGCCCGGCTCCGGCTGGCGGCCACAGTGCCCACCCGTCTGCTAGAGTGACAACAAGATAGCCACTTGCGTTGGAGCGGTTGAGCTTGAGCGAAACATTTTTTTTTTCCCTCCTTTCCTGTCGAGCGCGCAAAGATCCCAAGGTAGAGGCCGTCACGTCCTATTACTTCTGGTCTCGTATATTTGCGGTGTACAGTACCCCCATCATGAACAGAACTACAGGAGTGGAGCCTCCATGGCACCCGTTTTGGTCTTTTGGTTGAGTAATTGCATGTCTATGATGCATAGAAATAGACCACAAGTGATGGAACTTGGTGTGTGTTATTATCTCTACTTTCTAGTGCAAAATTAAAAGTAGGAGCATACTACGTACTACTAATTAATCACCGGACACGTACGGCACATCATGTTTGATGGATCGGACAGTCGCTCCAGCTGCTCGTTGTACACGTCGCGCGGCTTCGCGTCCTCTCCGTCTCTACTGCTGCCGCCTTCTCGGCCTCCCGCTATTTTTATTGAACTGGAGGGGCTTTTGCCTCTGCAGAAATTTATTTATAAAAGGAGGTTCAGAAATTACAAGATACAAGTCTTACAGAAACAGGGAAGCGGGGTTGTTGAGTTAAGAAAAAAAAAAGGAGATGAAGAAAATAAGAGCAAGGAGGCAAACTATTGTAGATTTTGACACCATTGATCAAACAAAAGGCTTAGACTTGTCTTGATACGGCATGAGACCTTCTCCAGTTTCATGGAAAAGGCTCGTTTGCATTCTTGGATTGACATTAAGCTATTGTTGAAGATTGCTTCATTTCTCGCTTTCCAAATCGTCCAACTCATCAAAATGATTGCTATCATGAAAAACTAGGATCGCAGTTGAGTTCTCGATGGCTGGATGTTTTGCACCGTGTCCCCATCTTCTATTATCTGTAAGCCAATAGTTCCCAACAGTGTTGTGCGTATGGGCATCCCCAGAACAAATGAAGTATTGTTTCTTCCTGGGCTGATGTACAGAAAGCACAATTGAATGAATCCAGTTGCATTTCCTTCTCTTCAGGATGTTTTTTATGCTCAATCTATCTTTCATCAGTAGCCAGAAGAAGACTCTATGCTTTGGCTGGCAGTAAGACTTCCATAACCATTTGAGGACAGGTTGAACCGGCTGATGACCCATCAGTAATTTGTATGTTGTTTGAACTTTGTAGCTAGCGCTTTGTGTTGAGTATGTCCATACATCTTTGTCCTGCTCGTTTCTGCTGTACGTTTCCATCTGCTGTTCTATTTCCTGGGTTTATTGAAAAGCTATTTGGGATAGTGGTAAATTGAACAGGTTGGTGATATCATCAATAGTGAAGGCTCTCATGACATTAATCTGTTTGTCCTTTGCAAAGGAGAACGCTTGCGGAAATTTATTCTGCAGAATTTCTGTTTCCCATTTGTCCTTCCTGAACTGGCAAGTCAGGCACCGTCGCCTCCGCTCTCAACGTGCTTCGCCCCGGCCCCGCTGTTGTCGGGAGGACGCGGGTCCTCGCTTCTCCAACCTTTTATCATCGTTGCAGTCTTGCAGATTAAGTGCCAATATAGATGATATACTAGTACGCAAACAAGCATGTATTTCAGGGTCCTACCTTCAGGCCTTCTTTAGTTTTCAAAAAATTTCAAGATTTCCCGTCAAATCAAATCTTACGATATTAAATATAGATAAAAATAAAAACTAATTACACAGTTTACCTATAAATCGTGAGATAAATCTTTTAAACTTAGTTAGTCCATAATTGGATAATATTTGTCAAATAAAAACGAAAGTGCTACAATGCCCAAAAACCCAAAATTTTAGGAACTGAACAAGGCCTCAGTTCTAAGGTCATGTTCACAGTTCACACTCAATTTGCAACAGTCTATGAAAGACCCAATTTTGAAAGGAAACATTCCACTCGGAAATTCAATCCGATGTTCCAGCTGACATCAACAAAAAGGAACTGGTAACTTTCCAACTCATGGACCTACAACTTCATTACATGTCCCACATACATCCTGTTGCCTGCAACTGAGGTAAGGATAAGAGACAATGGTGATCTGCCTAGCTCAAAACAACCAGACCAGATCCGGATCACTACAAATTTGAAGAAGGATGGGTCTCAAGGGGTTAAAAGCCAAAGACAAAGTTGTAACGTTTTCAAGTCGTCACTTCTTTTGCTTCTTTCCGGGCTTAGTCTTGATAACCTCGTCAATGTACAGGATCCCCTTCCCCTTGTACACCTCTGGAGGTTTACAGCTCCGGACAGCACCGGCGAACTGGTGCACCCTGTCCTTATCGATGCCGGTGCAGCAAATTATGTTGGGTTTGAAGCAGAAGACACGGACAGCTGGGGGAGCGGTGAACTGCACCTCATGGCTGAATCCCAGTTTCAGGAACAGCTCACGGCCTTGGCTCTCTGACCTTGCTTTGAAGCCGACCCCAACGAGCTTCAGGAAACGGAAAAACTTCGCTTCCATTGACGATAAATAAAGAGCTCTTCCAACAGAAAGACTTTGGGCGCCGAGTTATCTTTGACACAAACAGAAAGAAGATCAGAAGTTTCTCATCAGAACACTGGAAATTCAAGTGCAATTAAGAGTAAATTTTGTTTGCTTGACTATAAATTATCTAGATAATACCACACCAAACTGAATATCAAATCAGCTACACCATCACATAGCATTTATCCCACTTTGTGGCTTATTAATTATTATAGTGCAACATCCATAGCTGTTACTCAAATAGCAAACACTTTATAAGGTTTCCACAAGGCAAGAGAGGGTGATGACTGATGAATGACAATTGTGAGACCCTACTACAGAACTGTCACCCAATAATCCAAGGAGCAAAAGACAGCTGAAGTTGTGGTTATGCCAAATATGGGTAAGGGCACTCCCAATGGTATATTTATTGTAGTTTCTATTCCTATTAAATATCCTACCAACTAAGCATTTTACTGACGTGGCGTTAGATTTATTGAGGAGAGAGATAAAACAAGAGAAACGGTTTCTTCAAGAGGAAACCGAGTCCTGACGCATGCCGATGGTCTAGGAAACGGCAAAAACAGCGTTGGGAAGACCTAGGTCGTTTCTTTCCTCTTTCTCTCGGATCCCTTGTGCCACTGCCGGATCCCCTCCCTCGCGCCCTGTTCGCTAGAGGCCACTCTCACACGGGGCAAGAGGCATGGAGCAGCTACTTGCCACACGCAGGGGCTACTTCCCTTGCATGTTGCACGGCGCCATGCGCGGGCAGGCCTGCTCGCTACTGAAAGCCATTTGCCTCGCACAGCAGGGAGCCGATGCTAGATTGCTGATGACAGATTGTATGTTTTTTGTTTTTTTATATTAAGCTTGTGGGACTTATTTTTTTCTATATCGCCAGTGACGTAATGTCCTCAAATCGGCTCTTCGACGTTGTTATATTTTGAATGTGTTCAGAGTTGTTATCAACGTGATTGAGATGTGGCAACATGGGTTCCTATATGGATGTTTGGCACAGCTAATTGTTCTCAGTTTTTAATACATGCATCACCTTATTAAATGTTATTCTTTATAGAAACTGCTATAAGAAACTAAGCATTGGAAGAGTTAGATCTATACAAGAATTTATTACTCTTGGAAACTAAAACTAGAAATCACCATTGGGACTGCCCTAACAATAGCAATGAATTCTCTAAGTTAGTAAGCCAAGTAACGCTCTTGTAATAGAATGGCAGCTCTAAAATGGTTCTAGTTCAGACTGACATGGGAATGTTTCTTGCATGTGCAAAACAGAAGCTCCACATGATAGCTGATACAAGGATTATTGGCTGGCTGTTATGCTAGACCTAAACAGAAGCTCCACAGAACAGAATCGCACCTAAAAATTGCTTCTGTGACTGCAGCATCTACATTTAATCAGGATAAGGACAATCTAGATAGAATATTTCGAAATGAGACTCTGACTTGAGTTTTAAAACTGCTTCTGTAGGATTAGGAAAACTTATTTCGAAATGAGATCTCTTTTCGATTACATATATCCCTGCTTTTGCTAATGTAAGATTGGAGGATAACAACAACTACACAGTTCAAAAAAAATGGCAAGAGTGTTGTACCTCAATCTTCAGATTAAACCCTATGTAACCGACCATTCTTTTTCCTAATACCTCCTACGTTAAATTCAATTGCACTCCACAGTAAACCCTAGACTATCATGTGATCATCCTTTCTGTTCTCCAAGACAAATCAAAACTTTTGCTACAGCTTGCAGACCTACTCTGATCGGTATCACCAGAACAAAGCAAAGAAGAAGCAACAATGAAGCAAAGGGTATTATTCAGGTAGATATAAGATCTCTTTTATTGGAAAGACTAATTGACTGTTAGCCTACCTCATTTTTTTTTATCAGAAATGTTCCTAACCAAAATACTGAAATAGTGCTCATCAGCAATGAGTACCTCACAATTTTCTCCATCATAATTAAAACTTACCATGTCTATACATTATAATATGTTAGCCTATCCTACATCTGTACTGCGATTTTGTTTTGGTAGAAGCATACATGCAGGATAATGGCAAACAATGTTGATTATACAAATATGAAATGATATCTTAACAGCAGTTGCTGATTATTAACAATGTGCTCAGCGCCTTGCTCTTCAAGCTAAAACTCAGAGTCTTGCTGTCTTCAGTATTAATTCACCTAAATGTCATGATATAATCTGATGTCTTAGATATACTCAAAGGATTTATTTTCTTCATGGTTGTTTACTCAAAAGTTTCAACACACCATACTATTATCTTTAACCTGCGTACACATGGCGTGATTTAGAATCCAGTGGTACTATTTTCTTATATATATTTTTTCTTATATATATAGCCAAACAATCTATTTTTAACACTGGGTGTTTTCATCCTCAATTTCATTGCAAACTGAAGACCTAGCTTTCAAGTTACAACTCTCTACTACATACAATAAAACGATACTTGCTCTTTTTCTGAAAAAAAAACATAGTAGTAGATTGACAAAGAGCTAAGGAACTCCTAACAAAAATTAGAGCCCTTATCCAATCTACTAATACTTGACTAATAGTTAAGAGTATTTTTGATGCAAATTATAATGCAGCTACCCACAGCTACATAGAGATCATGCCCTGGGAAAAAATCTTTATGGAAGACCTATTACCATCTCCCTGACTGCTGCTTATTAACACTTGGTATAGAGAGTTTACAAATCTAGATAATGTGCTAGATTAAATTCTGACCATATTAGGCACTATGTGGTGTCATCATCATGCTCACAAAAAAAATGAACCTGATGATAAATCAATTGGAAGTACAAACAATCAGTGGCCATATCTCCTTCAGATTGAATAGTCTACATCTACATCTGAAAGCGCCAAACACACAAATCTAATCCATTAGAGAACTTTTCTTTAATTAAAAAATGCGACATCTCTGGATCATAAAATTAGGCTTTTACACAGTGCAAGATAGATATTATCTCCAACGACAAAACAGTAGTGGACACAATATATAATTTCGGCGCATACACACTTACAGGCCCCCTGGCCCTGCTACAAAGGTTGGAGCGCGGCAAGGCCGCGCCTAGCTTTCTAGCTTACCTGAAAAATCCTACCATTGCCAAACCAAACTCCGTCAGGTCTTGACAGCAGGCGTGGATCCAGTAAAAGGACATGGGTCTACACATGTATATACCAGATAATTTTTGCAGAAAGAAGATCGAGGTTAAGGCACCGTTCAAAAAGCCTAATAGCCATCTTAGGGTTGGGTGCTCGGTTCCTAACAGCAGGAAGGGAAGACAAGCAGTTGAATACCTGGTTGTTTGCTTGTTGCCGGCGATGGAGGAGCTACGAAGACCTCGGCACCAAGCGTACGGCGGCGGCGGTAGCCCAATCGTCGGTCGTCCCAGAGGGGCGACACCGCGAGAGAGTGCACGCGGGCTGAAGCCTGAAGGGCTGCGGCGGCCGGCGGTAGCCCAGTCCCGGGCTCTGGGATCGGTTGTTGGGTCGAGGGGAAAGCGGCGGAGGCGTGGAGCGCCCGCGCGGGGCTTCTCCTGGGCCTTCCCTTTTCCAAGCAGTTTTTTTTTCTTTCTCATTTTTTCTTTCTTTCTTCCTTTCTTTTTTCCAATTTTTAATTCTTCTGGATTTCATGTTTAATCCTTTTCGTTCATGGGACGCAGCCATCTTAAAACCGAAATTTCACTAGCCATTGGCAGCATTAGCCAATATTTCTTTCTTTCTTTCTTTTTTTCCCAATGGTAGAACCCATGTAAAATGTCAAACACAAACAGTGCAACAATACTGTTCAACAGAAAACAGTTGCTGTCAAGCACCGATCGAGCGATCATCAATGTATTAAATGGGCAGACACAATCCACGCAATGGACAACAAGGTGATCATAACAGATCAAACCTGCTTAACTTTAACCAAATTCACAGTTAATCATATTGACATTTGTGTCTCGAACTAAATTATAAAAAATACTTCATAATTCATTTAATGGTTATCGTTTGTGATGTGAACATTAGTATGTTTTTATATCATCAAAAAGTAATAGTTATGTTTTTTATGGACAGAGGGAGTAATATTTAGGATAAAGTCTATATTTGGCCTCGAACTATCATATAGTCGTCTGGTTTTGACACCCAAACTAAAAAAACTAAACACACACAACCATCCGACTATAGAAACCGGACAACTTTAACCCTCCCTTTCAATCCACCCTAGTCTTTTAAGTGTCAAGAGGGGGGAAAGACTTTCCATCTGGTTAGATTCCATCCCTAGTTTAGGTCTAACAGGTCGTCTTAGCCTATGTTTGTTTAGAAATGGAATAAAATAGGATAGTTCCATCACTATTTTTAAACAAGACTGTCTTAACTAGTGTTTGGTTAAAAGGAATAGAAGAGTCCTTATTTCTGTTAGGTTAACGTGATTAGATAAAATTGGATGGATGGAGATTTTAACAACCTTATTCATAGTTTGTTGTGGGCTCCACCTATCATGCGGCTGTTAGATTTGAATTCATCAAATTGAGACGTCAAGCTAATACTAGTGTTATCCTAAACGTTAATTGACAAATAGTTGGTCACCTTTTGTTCAGCGTTTAAGCCATTTAGACGGTGTCTACATAGGGTTACTGAATGTCCTAAAAGGTTTTGTATAATAATACCAAAATATACATGTTTATGTACATAGAAGTCAAATACGGTAGAAAGTATACATATTTATACATGTAAAAGATAAATATTCGGCCAAAAAGATTGGAAGAAAACTAAGTCACTTGATCTCGTATACTTATAATGTTAATTAGTTGGATCTGAAATCTGGTAGTTGTAACTCTCCTATAAACTAAATGATGAATTAAATGGTTGTTTAGCACATATCATGTTTAAACAGTTTTTAACAACAATTTTGGACCTAAGTGAGGTGGCTTTTGTTTAGTGTTTAAACATTGTTTAAATGGACTAAACAGCCGTTTAGGCGAACATTGGCTAATATCATACTGAGTTGCGTATACCCATCGGTAAGCCAAAATTTCAAGATGACAATTAACTTATACTTGACTACTTTAGCAGTTAGCAAACTGCATTCCATGGACAACACATTGTTCAACGCACTCAAGGATTCTTCTATATTAACATCAGCAACAAGCAAAATAACATACAGTGATACGAAACTCAATGCGCCTCGTTTGCATACCACCACCAAAAAGTGCACTTCGCCTATAAAAAAAACTTGCTGCTACATATATCTACTCTGATGAACGCCGATGAGAGCTTCGTCTAAACTACATCGACGAGACAGGGTCAGTTAAACTCAGAAGTCAGGATTTGTCCACCAAAAAATTCTATGTGAGCAGCATTTGCCCAGTATGTTCTGCGTCAACGCCTCCCAATGAGGACATGCTCATAATGTTACATTCTTGTTCACTATGAAACTTTGGCGCTCTCTCTGGATGACCTTTCCTCTTCGGCATGTCTCAGGGTCTGCTCTAATGCTTGCAGCGAATTGGAGGTGAAGCTTTCTAGGGCTTGGACTACGCGCTGCAAGCTACTCTGCAAACTGCTTGCGTCAAGAAGATGTTCCTGGTATGTTTGCGCGCTTGGAAGACGGCTGTGCCGGCCTGGTACCAGAGCCAACTTCCTGTTCAGCACATCTGCCTCCTTGTTGATCTCTACAGTCTTCTTTTCCAGTATTTTGTTCCACCTTTCTCTTTCCCGTGTAACAATCATCTGCTCCATTTGTTCAACATTTTGTTTCTCCAATAGCTTGCGCACACTGGACACAAGAGCTTGCATAGAGGTAACCACTTCCTTCTCGGAGAACCGATCCATGGCTTGAGACCAGCTGTTGCAGATGACAAACACAAGGGGAGCACCCACCCTTCCAGGTGAATAGGGAGGAACTCCATCGACTGTCTCTTCAGTCTTGTAGTCAAGACAAAGTGATAGCCATCCATTCAGTGCCTTGACGAAGCTCCTCTGTTCATTCACCCAGGAGGAAAAATTGACAATCCATTTCATCATCTCTAGTTCAAGCTCTAATGCCAATTCTCGACTTCTTCCGTCAGGGACAATTGAATCCAAGTTTTTTGCCTCTGAGATCACTTGACACTGTATCTGGTAGCAGTCCAGCTTGTCTCGCCACATTCTCACAAACCTACAAAGAGGGACATCAGTCTTCTAATGCGTGCTAGATTCCATGGGAATATTAAATGCAAGATTCTTATAAAATTCAAACTAACTAAAAGTTCTATTCCGATAAAAGCATACATGGCTCTTGATTTCAACCACAGAACGTGTTAAAAAAATTATGTGTAGTTGCTTAAAACAACCTCATAGAAATGCAGGACTACTGGGGTTGCTTCTACATTTGGTTGCTTCAAAACACAACTTAATGCAGAGGCCAGAATAAAAATTCCTTTATCTAAAAAACTGGGGTTGCTTCTATACACTAAGCTTATTCTGCTATCATCATGGCATTTTGTTTGTAATGCTGTATATTCCAATCCAATTACCTTCGCGACTCGGACAATTACTTTCTAATAGAGCATCTATATGATTATACATACTAGATAAGCATATAGCCAGTGTAAAGGAAGCAGACAGAGAACTCAAATGAAGCATATGTCAAAACACTTCAGGCTGAAAGGAGAGAGCATACCCTTGGATTAAGGCATTAATTTGTGGCCACAATTCCTCATCTCTTACTCTGTTTATCCTTTTGGAAACCTTGGTAATTACTCTTACAGATATTCTTAATTTTGCTGACAGCTTCCTGACCATATTTCGGGTCGTATCGATCTTCTGAGCTTCTGCACCTTTCAGATCCAAGTACTTCAGCCGCTTTGCATTCTTCGCAAGCAGCAGACGCATTTTCTCTTCAGCCTAAAACAAGAAAAGAGCAAGAAAATAATTAACATGACATAAAAATTACAAAGGTCACGCATTGCAAGTGACAATGTTAATATGGTATAGGAAAGAACAATGGCAACATGCATTACAAACAAATCCACCATCAGAAAACAAACTAAAAAAATGATCTATAAAATACATCTTCCATATAGCACTATTTTGGGACAAGCTTGACATTGGATACATATAATTTAATTCTGGCCATTTTTCTTGATTATTACTTCCAATTGTGGTTGGTCAGCCCCAAAAGGCACTTTACACGGTGTAAAGTCAATAAACTCTATTCATAAACAAGAAGCGCAATGGTACAAGATAGGCAGAACAGTTCTACCATTACATGGTTGGGGATGTGTGTCTGTTTGATAGCGAGGAGGGCCCCCTGCATGCTGGGAGCATGTGATTAACCTCAAGGATTCAGTTGTTACACAAGATAAGGCTATGGAATGATTCACAGTGCTCTCTCCCAACTTGAGATAAGAGACTCTCTGTTAAGACTTGTACTCAGTGGCTCCGAGTGGAGATCATGGGACCAGTATGGAGCAACAAATTAGCTTTCTGGTACTAGTGAATATCAATTTCATGTATCAGCCATTTGAGTTGGTTACTGAAAACAATGCACACATACCTTAACCTCATCGTACAATTTCTTCTCCCACATAAAGAGCTTCTCCAGTGTCAAAGACAGGCTTCTTCCTCCCAACACCTTCTCACTTCCACAATCCAAGAGCTCGATGCCTCCCAGGTCCGAATGCGGCAAGGCAATCGCTGACACCATACTAGATGAAACTATATCCAAATACCACCATAAGTCAAATAAAAGAATTGGGCATAAGCTGTTCCAAAGACGTGCTGAGTACAGGAAGAAAACGCTCACCATGGTACACTGAGCTTCGGTGGTGGTACCTCCGCCTCCCGACCTCAAGAAGTGGTGAAAGTGCCCTGACAGCGTCCGCAGCTCGAATAAACTGCGCCTTGATCTCCCCGGCAACGTCTGTAGTGTCAACGGGCCCCCGGGGTGTCGGCGCAGACGCTGCAGTGTTCCGTGGCGCCGGCGCGCCAATGACTTCCTTATCGACGACAGAATTCTCCTCTTCGTCGACCTCGGCAATGCTGCTGCTGACGCCGCCGAGCGAGCTGCGTCGGCTGCGCGCGCCACTCCCGGGGGCCGAGAACTCACCGGCCACCTGCTTGACGACGGCGTCGTCGTCCTCGAGGTCCGGGATGCCCTCTTCCTCCCGCACCTCTCGCGAGCTCCTGCTCGGCGTGTACGCCGCCGACGTGGCCCCACCAGCGCCGCCGCCAGCGTCGTAGCAGTAGTTGTCGTACACGTCGTAGTCGCCGAACACGTTGAAGAAGTCCCACGACGTCGTCCTCGGCGGGGACGGCGGCGGCGGCGTCGGCGCCGTCGCCCTGCCAGCGGGCTCGCCGCCGCCGTACGAGTAGTACCGCGTGTCCCCACCGGCCGTCGGCTCGACGGACCCGTAGTACACGCGCTCCGATGCCGCGGTGCGCTGCTCAACGACGGCGACCGAGGCCGGGGGCGGTCGGCTCCGCGCGTAGTAGAGCCGCAGCGATCCCGGCGGCTGCGGGTACCCACCACCGTAGGGGAAGGGCTCGGGCGCGTACCCGTAGCCGTAATGCGGGTACGGGAGCGGGAGAGATAGCGGGTGGTGTTGGGGAAGCTGGTCGTAGCCGGCGGCGAGGCGGCGGCGGTGGGGAGGCGAGGAGGTCACGGAGCCGGACTCGGAGTCGGAGGACGGCGCGAAGTTGATGTGCGACGACGAGTGCGGCGGCGAGGACGCGGCTGCGGCTGCGGCGGGCGCGGGCGCGGGCGGCGCGTCGACGTCCTTGCGCGCGGCGGGCAGCGCGAGGCGCTGCTGGCCGGGGGCCGTCATGAGGAGGTGGAGCGCGGCGGCGACGGACGCGAGCGAGTCCGCCAGCGCGTCGTGCGCGTCGGCGAGCGCGTAGCGGTGGCGCACGGCCGCCGCCAGCAGGTCGGCGCGGCCCCTGCACAGCGCCACCGCCTCCTGCTCGTCCAGCTTCGACCCCTTGCACCCCATCGCCTTGGCGCAAAGCCCGGAAACCGCTCGGCCGAAAAAAACTAGCCTTCACTCAAACCCTCGCGGCGCGGCGGCGGGGCATGGCGGTCGGCGAAGGCTTGGGCAGATTGTGAACAGGCAGGGGAGACACGAACGACGAGACGATGACGCCGCGAGCCAGCGAGAGCGGACCGTGGGCTGCTGCGGATGGTTATAACGGCTGCGGCTGCGGCTGCGGCTGCGGCGCGTGCGCTAGAGAGTAGAGACTGATCGGTCGGTCGCGCGCCGCCGGGGCGGGGGTGGTGTTGATGGGAGAATCTTCTCTTGGGTTTGTTTGCACTCGCGCGGCCGCGCTGCTTCGTGTTTCCAGGCTTGATGTGGCAGGCGGCGCTTGTTGGCATGCGGGGTGTGGGTGGGTGGGTTGGTGAGGCCGTGAGGGGATGGGGTGAAACGGACGAAAATCACGAAACGAAACAGGGGGGGTGGACGACGACGACGGTCTGGTATCCCTCTCGTCGCCTCTAGCGCGACGGCGACGCGAGTGCGGGGAACGTGAAGGGGGGGACGGAACGGACAGGCGAGCACAACGGGGCGGGGCAGGGCAGGGCAGGGAGGGAGGCAAGCAACCCGAGGGCACGGACGCACGGGGCCAACGGCCAAAGCCGCCTTCCTCTTTTGTCCGCTTCTCTTTGGAGGGACGTGCGTGGCCGAGCGACGCTCCCCGCCTCCCCCCTCCGGCCCTCCGCCACCGGAGGTTTTTACCGGTATGCCATTATAAAAGATTGATCAAACCATGAGACCACTAGAAAGTTGTTTCGTACCGCTGTGTCCAACTTCATCTTCGGCTATATCCGTGTGCCATTCCGTCCCTATTCCGTTCGTTTTCTTCCGTTTAAGGGGTCTGACATATGGATCCCGGATAGTACAATGTCCTTCTTGCCCTTCCAATCACGGGAGACACACGAGCGAGGGTAGCGCATGCTCTTCTGGACCCACTCGCCGACGTCAGAGTAGCAGCAACGGAGGGTGGCCGTGTCGCTGTCGATGAGCGGCAGGATCTCGGCGACCACGTAGCGGCCGATGCCGCCGGGACAGGCGAGGAGGCCGAGGAGCGGCTGGTGCTCGACGGGCTCCTGCGAAGCCGGGTCTGGGAGGCGGAGGCGCGGCAGGCGAGGCGATGGACGCGCGCCCACGACGGCGGAGGCCGCGCACGGCGGAGGAGGCGGCGGCGACGCTGCGGAAGGCGTGGTGCCGGCTGCGGCTGTCCGCGCGCGACCCGGCACGCGTGCCGCCCTGGGACGCCGTCGTGCTCACGGCCGCCAGCCCCCAGCAGGCCGCGCTCTACAACCGCCAGCTCGAGTGCGCCCGCGCCCTCGGCCGCTTTTCCGCATCCACCGCGGCCATCGCCGTTCCCGACCCCGACGGCGCTCGCATCGGCTCCGGCGCTGCCACGCTCCACGTCGTCGCCCGCCACCTCGCCGCCCAGTTCACGACCCACCTACCCTCCGCCCTACCTACTACCGCTACCTTGCTTTACTCTACTCGACCCGTGGTTCTAATGGCGTATTGGGATGTCAGGATTTTCTTCGCAGGCTTCCAAGGAAGAGATCGGCGAATTCCTTCTCGAAGCAGCAAATGGTGGTTCGGGGGATGAGGCCGCGATCGCCGCGACATCGAGCATCATGGCGAACAAGCACGTGCTCTTGCTTCACGCCGGGGGCGACAACAAGAGGGTTCCCTGGGCGAACCCCATGGGGAAGGCGTTTCTTCCTCTGCCTTACTTGGCCGGAGACAATCCCGATGGACCTGTTCCGCTTCTGTTCGATCACATTCTTGCCATCTCCTCCAGTGCAAGGTAAGCTTTCAACAACCAAGGTTGTAGCTCAGACAAAATTGACAGATTAGCGCACTTGTATAGTAATGTCTGAAAGAAGGGACGGTGCCCACCATTCCTATCATCTTTTCTGGTTTTCTATCTTTTTAGTTCAAAAAAAATTACAAATTTTTTCAAATTTTTCCTCAAATCGAATCTTTAGACGTATGTATGGAGCATTAAATATACACGAAAATTTGACACGCGGTATTTTGACCATACACCATATCCTGCATTTGCCATGGTAGTATCCAAAATAGGCATAGCGGTATCTAAAATTGCCAGTCAGTGGCACTGGGGACAAGAAAATTTTGTTGTCGAGACCAAGTAGCCTAGGGGTATTCAAGTCTATTGCCAGGTCACTTAACTGCCGTTAGGCTTCAAAATGGACGGAATGGCACACGGATATAGCCGAAGATGAAGTTGGATATAGCGGTGCGAAACAACTTTTTAGTGGCTTTCTGGTTTGGTCGATCTTTTATAATGGTATACAGTTAAAAGGCTCCCGCCACCGCCTGGGCTTGCGACTGCGGCGTCTGCATGCAGATGCCGCCGCAGCAGGGGTCGGTTTTGGTGTCAGGGGCTCAGGCATTGACGCCCGTCTTGATTGCGCCCGCTCTCACCACGTACGGGCTTGACCGGTCTCCATCACCGGATCCGCCAGGGTGCGACGCGCGCTGCCGTCTCTCATCCCATCCTCCCATAGTCCCATCCCAACCCAATGCTCTAGGATCCAGTGCTGGCATTCTCTCGGGACTGTTTACTTCCACTCTAAAATTTAAAATTTTTTAAGATTTTTCGTCACATTAAATCTTTAGACGCATACATAGAGTTTGTTTATAATTTACAAGACAAATCTTTTAAGCCTAATTAGTTCATAATTAAATAATATTTGTCAAATACAAATAAAAATATTATAGTATTAATTTTGCAAAAAAAATTGTAACTTTACAAGGCCTAACAGTTCCGCTACCACGCAGCCGTGCAGGCCATCACTATCCACTCCACGCCAAAGCGATTAGTGGTACAGTAGAGTCTAAGTTTCCAAAAGTCTCCATATCTTCGAGATTTTCAACGGCGATTTAATATTGTTATATTTTTTAAGGAAATATTTAATGTTGTTATTAATAGCGGTACTGAAAAATGTTCCGTGAAATGAAAAAGGAGCTGAAAACCAGAATCAAATAAAAAAAAAAGTTACCACCACCACACCACAATGATGGCCCGTGAAATGATCATGCACCAATGACAGGCTCGCTTTCCCTTTTCTTTTTTCCCCAACCCATGCTCTCCTTTAGCGTCGACCCATTTTTGACACTGTTTCACTGCTCCGTTCCGGAGTGGAAGCCGAGGACCACTCCGATCCGCCGGTCCCTTTGAGGACTGCAAAAACGCAGACGAGCCGACGAGGGGCCGAGAAGATTGTAGCACCAAAGATCGCAACGTTGCAACTCGCACAAGCGCTGCGCAGAGCATGTACCATGTAGGCCTCGTTGGCCATGACTTGGCCACTCCTATCTGCATAGGGTCTTGTCTAGTTCTCATAATATTTTGCAAAATTTTTCATATTCCTAATCACATCGAGTCTTACGACATATGCATGAAGCACTAAATATAGATAAAAAAAATAACTAATTACATAATTCATCCATAATTTGCGGATGAATCTTTTGAGTCTAGTTAGTACATAATTGGACAATATTTGTCAAATACAAACAAAAATGTCAATGTTTATATTTTGCAAAAAAATTGAAAGTAAAGCCTTGTTCAGGTGGAGAAAATTTTTCGTTTCGGATACTGTAGCACTTTCGTTTGTATTTAGTAATTATTATCTAATCATAAACTAAATAAGCTCAAAAGATTCGTCTCGCAAATTATAGACAAACTATATAATTAATTATTTTTTAATTTATATTTAGTGTTCCATACATATGCTCTAAAATTCGATGTGACGAAGAATCTAGAATTTTTTTGAACAAACAAGGCCTAAACAAGGCCCAGGTAGCATTGTTCCATTTCCGTGGGGGCACAAGCACAACATCTGCATGCGCAGGTTCTTTTTTACTCCATCACCCACTGTCTGGTTTCTTGGCTGAAAACCAAAAGGTTTTCAAGATTCCTCGTCACATCGAATCTTGTGTCACATGCATGAAACATTAAATATAGACGAAAATAAAAATTAATTATACAGTTTAGCTTTAAATTACGAGACGAATCTTTTAATCCTAGTTAGTCTATGATTAGATAATGTTTGTCACAAACAAACTAAAGTGTTACAGTACCGAAAACTTTTCACTTTTCGGAACTAAACAAGGCCTCAATCATGCATTTATCCCCATACTGTCATCTGAGCTTGGTGGTGGCCCTTTTTCTTTGGCTGACACTGTTGGAAATGGGACAGGCTCGCTGCTCATTCGAGCGTGCGTGCGGTGCGCCACCGTCTGAGGTTCAGTCACGCGTCACTGTTCACCGCACCTCCGTCTCTGTTACGACATGATAATTCATGGGCGTGCACACTGTAGCGAGAGTAGGGGTCTCCATTGCAAGCAAAGGAACGGGACCAGCTGACGGAGCTTCCGCTTCATGGCAAAGATGCTTGGCTTTGCACAAGAGGACATGCATACGTACCAATGAATATGAATGAATCAGAGACATGCACGGGCGCAAGCTCGCCGGTCCTCCATTCCATGCATGCATATGCATGGCGGCTCCAGTCCATCCGTCGTGCCAGGGGCGCCCTTATACACTGAATCCGTTCGTGTCTCATAACAAATTATCAGTGAACAACAATATTTTCAGTCATAGCTTTTCAGCGGCCTAGAGATGAGACGGTCCACGGAGAACGGGTCGAGGGGCGACGACTATGCTGGACACGGAAGAGAGCTAGCGCCATTGACGTGCGCCAATCAGGGGAACGACGAGGGAGCCATGTGCAGGTTAGCTTTGTTATTTTGCTCCTTTAATTTTACGTTGGTGATGGGCACCCCAAGTACAAGTTTTTTTTCTATATAGTTTGTTCCGTACGTTGAGATTTGGCACGCACAAGATCGACACTGTATTGACCAGCTGCAACGACGACGACGCAGGCAGACAGACAGACAGACACGATCTACTACTACAAAATGTTAGTAGGTTTTTGTGCGCGCGTGCATGGACCATAGTATTCTCAATGTGAGTACAAGCTGACAGGCACATGACTACAAGATAAGCACAGCATTGCTATAGATCTCCTGCATCGCAATCGCCACTTTCCAAAAGCCATGCATCCAGATCAGCGCCGGCCGCTTCCATTATCAACTCGCGATAACTAACCTTTACTCGATTGATCGCCAGCCATCTAGATTGAGCGCTTGCGATCGAGCACACATATAGGTAGCCACTCAACAAAAAAGTCCAATGTACTGTAGTACGCTCGTTGAAAGGAAAAAGAAGGATCGGACAAAGTCGACCGTATATTCGACCTTTGCCCAGCTGGGGTCCACACCACACGCAGCAACAATCCATGCTGGCAATGGTTAGGAGCAGGAGCCAGGAGGACTCGGAGGCAGGCGGCTCTCACTCACAGCTCAGCATGGCGCCCCACACCTGGTGACCAAAGGCAGGGGTTGCGGGTCACAACTGACAAGAGGTGCGGCCACACTCCAAGAAAATATTCACCGTAGATCGTCCACGGAACAAAGCCGCGGAGATGATGTTGTTGCTTGAATAATTTTCTACCGTCTCTTCTCCGTTTTATTGTAGTTAGATTTAACCATAATAAAGAACTAGAGAAAATAATTTTCAGATTAGTCATCCTTACTCTTCGGTGACAGAAAAAAGAAGAAAGACGACATCAGAAAGAAGAAGTTCCTCAATTCCGCCTTCGTTCGTTGGGCATTTGTTCTCACGTCATTTGCCAAGTGTTTGCCTATGCAGTCATCCATACTGCAAATCATCTAACAAGTTAGGTTTTGGTTTTGAGTTATGTTTTACACATCGTGAGTACTATATTGTAATCCAAAGTGCTTATAACGAAAAAAAAACTCATGAGGCACGGGGGACACTGCACGTAGGTGCGTGGAGGCTCATGCTCACCCTCAATTCTATTTCTATCCCATCGGGACCATGGCTTTACACGTTAGTATTTTTTTTCTTCTTCTTCACACTTGCACGTACCTTTGACACGCGCGCACTCCCAGGCCAAAAAAGGAATGGAAACCAAACTGTTGGGAAAGAACACTTAACAGTAGTTTATACTGTATTGTGTCGTGGCAATTGTGGTGAATGGACTGTAGTGGCATTGTGGCAAGGCAAATAAAGAGATGTTACAACTGCACAAGTGGCTGGCCACATGCACAGACGGGGATCTTTATTTTGGGCCCAATGCACCACTAGACGCTGCTGCTGCCCTTTCAGGCTTCATTATTCAGCTGACACTAACAGGAAGGAATAAATCTGATCTAAATCCCATAGGGACAGCGGTGAATTGGTGATCGATCGATCAAATGCGTATAACGCACATGCAAAGAGCCAAAGATGAAGGGCTCATGATTCTTGGATCAGTCTATGATTGCTGCTGCCTTTTGTAGGACAGGAGACCGTACCCTGCACGATTTCAGTGTGATTGGACGATGAGCAATTTGTTTTTCCTCTTTAATTTTGTCCGCTAGGGGATAAGGATGATTTGCCATGGAGCACGTGGGGCCTACACAAAAAGTATGTAAGCCATGCTCTTTGATTCTTTCTGCCTAGAATTCTTTCTTTATGGAAATATTAATGTTCCAGCACATACTGTACACGGATACATCGTGGAATATTCTCATCAAAACTCTGATCCGGCGGAGCGACATTTCTAACGACATCTCTATTAAGTATAGTACTGCCGTACAAATATGGTGGAAGAAAGACACTACTGCTTTCGGCATGCACCCGGCTATTGTGGTCGGTAGGTTTGAAGACTCAAGAGTGGTTACGGTTCTGTGAAAGAAGCTTGCAAACAAAAGAATGGAGTAGTACTACTAGCTAGGAGTAGATCACTGAACTGATGGAACTCTTTCACTTTACCTTTCCCTTTCTGGTAGAAGCACAACAGCTGGAAGATTTACCCTAGCTAGCTAGCTACTAGTACCCACCAAGTCCTCGAATGAGTGATGGCGGGGTGAGGAGTGAATTATCACCCTACTCGATTGACTGAAAAATTATGATAAAAAGTATTATTTGTTGATTTATTATAAGAGTAAAATACTAATAAACTTGGCTAATAAATTCAAACGAACAAGGCAGGACTGTACTCCGTAGATGACATGGACTGTAATATGACAACTAATAACTATCTTCACTGTAAATGGTGATCAAATGCTCTGTTTGAATCTACCCTACTAATAATTAGCTGCTACAGTTAATTAACTAGGATAAATCAAATATGACAGCTAATAACTATCTTCGCTAGCTGAATAAATATAGCTAACACCACCTAATAAGGCCTTGTTTAGTTCATGAAATTTTTTAGGGTCGGCTACTGTAGCACTTTCATTTGTATTTAGCAGTTATTGTCCAACCATAGACTAACTAGACTCAAAAGATTCGTCTCACAAATTACAGACAAACTATGCAATTAGTTATTTTTTATCTATATTTAATGTCCCACGCATGCTTTCAAAGATTCGATGTGATGAAAAATCTTGAAATTTTTTTGAAACTAAACAAGGCCTAAATTGAGAAACAATGGACTGCCCTTGACACTCCCAACCTTATCTATGTTGTGCCTCGTCTCTGTCCACACGCACATGTCCCAATTCAAGCATACTGCCGACTTGTCGCCTCCACCTCTCTTGTCACTAACTTCTACCATTGCACTATATATCCTTGCTAACTTCCGTCTTTACCTTTTTCCTCGCCAACCTCCTCTGCTGCAAACCCATCTCTATGCCAACTTCTGCCATGAAAATCAAAGACAATGGACGTTATGAGGATGGCGGCAAAGACGAGCAAAGCAGTGAAAGTAACCCATGATTGATGATGCATGACCACCACGTCCTAAGAAGATGCTCAACCGGTAGATCTCGTGTCAATTTGTGTGACGACACCATTGAGAGATCATGAATGAGAAACTTTGTTGCTTGCTCCTCTTTGCAGGTGGAGAAGGGGCATCAATGGGTGGATCTTCATTGGGCTCGAGCTGATCTTGGGGTCAATGGTCTATGCATATGGAGAAGAGGAGGTGGCTGAATTTGACTAGATGAGAAAAAAAGAGAGGCAAAGGTGCCTGAGAGAGGAAGAATAGAGAGAGGGTAGCCAATTAATCTAGTCGTCTAGTATTAGCTAATGGACCCAAACAAACTTTAGCTAATAGCTACACAAATAATATGTATTAGCTATGAGGTATTAGATAGTTAGTTGTTAGCTGCTACTGGCAATGAGCTATGGTTCAATTGATGGGGGAGCCGGGAGCGGCGCTAGCTTATATAGTTGTCTCACCCTATTCGTATGTCCAACGTTCACAAGACAGGGAGAGCTCCATCCAACTACTCGAAGCCATGCATGCTGCCCCGTGCCACACGTTGAAGCGGGCCATGCCTGTGTCGTGCCAACGTTCTGGCTTTGCGGTCCAGGCACGGGCACGTGAGAGGCCGAGGCGGGCTGTTTCGTACCGGGCCAAATAGATTTGTGCTCATGTCAGCCCTGCGGGCTTCGCCCATTTGGAAAAAATGTAGCTAGTAGTACATCCAAATAGGACCGTAGTTGTAAGTTTTAGAAACTCTTGTAGCTACTATTATTTCATTCTTGATGAATGAATCGAATCTTGGAATATCAATTTCTAGTTATATATAGTCTGATCATTGGAGATTGCTGCGGCTGCGGATGCACTACTCCTATGAGAAGAAAGTAGGTAGTTCTAACAACGAAAGCCTGAACATGGAAGCAAAACCCTCAGTGTTCGCATGCATTGCAATCCTACGACACAGTCTACACGTACTGTACCGGGTATAGTGCCATTTCTGTGGCACTTTGTGCCTACATACGCGCATAGGGAATGCAACCGGTCAGCTCAGTGTCCGAAGCTTCTATACTCAGCTCCTACGACGCTACAAGATCATTAAATATTCCTGGCCCTAAAAGGCAGGTATATTATACAAATCGGTTTTTGTCAGAGAGAAGGACGCAAACGCTTCCCAAATTGACCCCTGTTTAGACTGGGGATAACTCACATCGAATGTGTCGTAAGAATGTCGAGCGAGATTTTTAGAAACTAATAAAAAAATAAATTATATATCTCGTCTGGAAACTGCACGACAAATCTATTAAGCATAATTAATCTATCATTAGCACATGTGCGTTACTGTAGCACTTAAAGCTAATTGTAACACTCTGGTGTTAAGCAGACTAAAACGTGACATGTCATCATGAGCATTTCATAGTGTATTTGTTAAGCACACACTATGCACGAACTTAAAATAAGTTTAAATTGGATGAATGTGCTTAGGAATTTAAGTGTGTTTATTTTGTGTATGGATGCTTTTGTTAGTGTTTAAAACCCTTGGGTGAAAGTTTTCCGAGAGCTTAAGGGGGAAACCCTGATTTTCAAAACCCTGATTTTACCCCTTTTTGTGCAATTCAAAAACCAAGCAGAATTTGAAGTTGAGTTCAAAAGCAAAGTTGTAGATATTGTCAAGATGTACAACTTTGGTGTTTTGAGTTTTTGAAGATTCAGTACAAAATCCAAAGTAATTTTGAAAATACAGATTTCCGGAAAGTGTCCCCTTTTCTAATTTGAATCTCCAATTCAAAATCTATTTGGAATTTTGAAAAGTGGTCAACATGAAAGTTGTAGAGCTTGAAAAGTTGAACAACTTTCATGTTGGGAGTTTTTCAAGTTGTTATGCAAAATCAAAAGTAATTTTGGAAATTCTGTTTTGCCCCAATTCAAAAATTTGAGTTTCTTTGGATTGAGTTTAAGTTTCAAAACTGTTTGGCCAAATTAGCTGCTTTCCACTCAGATTTAGCTCTGGCCACCAAAAGATGTCTTGTAGCTCACAAAATTTTACACAAGTTTCTTTTTGGTGAAAATTTGACTTCAATTCAACTTTTGGTCGATTTTCGCAAAAGGACAGAAAGGGGTAAATGGGGAAGGGGGGGGATAAGTTCTAGCCCTGTTCATGGCGGTGGACAGCCGAGCTTGGGCCGGCGTTTGCCAGCGCGTGAGCACCGTGTCACCTCGTCCCAGCACGCATCCGTCTCCGTGGCATCGAGTAGCAGCTGCTGGCGCCTCTGCTTGCTTCGTGGCGTTCCATCCTGAGCTTGCCGACGCCGATTGCCACCGGAGCACCGACGGACAGCTTTCCACTCCAAACCAAAATTCACCGCAACGGTTGATCCATATCCAAATTCACCGTGGGCATATCTTTGTTACATCCTTGCGCATCTCCAGAACCCACTCTTCTGTTCTCGTTCGCACCAGATCACCGGAGTTCTTCGTTTTCCTTTCCGCCGGTGACGGAGCGCCACCGTGGTCAAGCTCACCGTGGTCAGCCCATCCGGGCAACTCTCTGCTCTCTCTGTCTCTCGTCTTTGCTTCGGCATGACCCCGTGATGCTCATCGGCTCGCTCTTTTATCTATTGCTTCACAGCTGTCGCCGGAACATCGTCTTCTTCGTCGGAGCTCGCCGCCGGAGTCACTGGTCGCGTGGACGAGTATCACCCGGTTGTTCTCCGCTCCTTCTCTCTGCGTCAGCACACCCAGGGTGAGATGCCGATGCTTCCTGACCTTTTCTTCCTATCTCTACCGGTTTAGGGTCACCGGCGTAAGCACCGCCGCGGCCATGTCCGCCGCCGCTCGTGGCCAGAGTTCGCTAGAACAGTAGAGTTAGGGTTTTCTGGCTCTTTCGGTTGCGTGTTGCTTGCTGGTGCTTGTGCTCGCCTCCGTTTGGTTCGGGGTGGCCGGAGTTGGCCGGCGTAAGCCGCGCCGCCGCATGGTGTCGCGCTCTGGACGGCCGGGGCGTCGGGGACCTCGCAGTTGTAAAGATGAGAAAGGGGAGGGGTTTGTTTGTGAAGTCGTAGACTCATGTGAATAGTAGTCTGGACTGCGGGTTGGCTTCTAAGGAAGCCGAGGGCTTTTCTGCAAATCTGTCAGCGCGCGCGGGGGAAGGCCGGCTGGGCCAATTTTCGCGCGAGCTTGGGCCGAGCTCCTGGGCCGCAGAGGCACAGTGTTGCTTTTCTTTTTCTTTTTGTTTAAAAATGATTGATGTTTGAATTTATGCTATAAATTATGTGTTGATCCAAAATTTATGAAAATTTTTGTATAAGTTCCAGAGTATATAAAGGGAACAGGAAAAATGTTAGATTTTATTTTCTGGTAACTTTCATGTAAATATAAATTGCCTTTGTTTATTAATAGATCAACATTCCATGAATTTTAATAATTTATGGGTATATCCAAAAATCATGAAATTTAATATGTGAACTTGTGTTACTGTTATCTAGCTTCAGGAATATTTTCAGCTCTTTTTGATAAACTATGCTCTGTTTCTTAATAAAGCTATTTAAAATAAGTATAAAAGACATAGAAATATTTAATCCCTTTAGGATTTGAGTGGTATTTTGGATTGATTGACAACCAGTGGTCACTTAGCATGATATGCTCCCTGGTTATGGTTTAATTCATATAAAGGATCTTTGTGGTATGATAGATTCACGACATTGTTTAATAAAGATGATAAAATTGGTCTAGTAATAATCCATGCTTTGATAGCTAGATTAGTTTGTTTCTTTACCATGAAGGTAAATTGTACTCGAGATAGTCATGTTTGTTGTTGTCATCCAAGAACATGTAACCTGTCTTTATCATGCCATGAGTATCTCATAATCATGCATATGCACTTTTACGTATAGAATACGCTCCGGAAGAATCTGATCCTCAGTGGGTTGATTCCGAGTTTGTGGATCCTTCGGGTTTTGCTGCGTTGCCGAACTTCCTTTCCGGTCAAGGCAAGCCCCGGACATTAAACCCTATCCTTGTATTTTCATAAAGTTATTTATATCACTTGAGTTAATATGATGCATTAGGTGAATAGGAGTTGAGTGAATCCTATTTGCTGCATTACCTACCTTGGTGATTCTTATATTAACCTTGATACTTGTTTTATGAAAATACTTAGTATGCTTAGCCATGCTTATTAGATAGGTTTTCAAATGAGGAAGTTTGAAGGGTTGTTGTGGAATACTATTAAGGTCAATACTGTTCAACTTGAGACCGGTCGGTGGACTTGCTTTAAGAATGGAGTCTTAAAGTAGTGTCTCCAACTGTGTCGATTAAGGACCGTTCCGTTGTTGGCCTGTTGTGATTGAGACCTTTGAGTACAGCCCACATGCGCTGGTAAGCCTTACCTATAGCTATTTCGATACTTGAGAACGGCTAACCGCGTACTGGGAGTGGAGAGATGGCGAGAGTAGCGTGTACCCACCTTACGGATCTGAGATGACCGGGAAACATCTAGATTGGCTGTAGGATGGTGGTGTACTGTACTCTCGGGTGACGCTGGACCCGTTCTTGTATGGGAGGATCTATAGAAACAGGTTGACATATGCAAGATTAAGTTCTACATATGTCGTGTGGTACTGAATCCCCAGCTGGGTTTAATCGATTCGAATCGCCGTGTTTCCTCGGATATGGAGCCTCAATCCTCGTACCATCATCGTAGTAATAAATGAATCTTTGGTATAAGAAAGATGTGGTATGCTTATGCAAGATTGATAATAGTTTTGGTTAGTCATAAATGATGATCTTGAGTTAAAACTTGAAAGTAGGTTTTACTCTTAGTAAGCTTTTATGCAAAAGAAATGCTTTGATCTTGCTAAAACTTTACCTAGAACCCCTATAGCCTGCATACCTGAGTCTTCATCTCTTTTATAGTCGGTTAAGCCTTGTTGAGTACTTTTGTACTCAGGGTTTATTAACCCCTGTTGCAGGTGAACCCTTTGATAACCCTTTTGATAGTCGTTGTTTCTTCACTCTTGTGGAGGAGAGTGATGATGAATAATCTGATGTGTGACCTTGGGCAAGTAAAGCAAGTTGTGTGACTTATGGTTTATGTAATAATAAGTTCCGAACCTTTTATGTACTAAATACTTATGGTTTGTAAACTATGAACTTAAGTTTCAATCTATGTTATGTAACCTTTCCGCTTTTACTCTGATTTACCTTATCTATGAAAATGTTGTAATACTGTAATGCTTGATGAGGGAATTCCTGAAAAGAATGCAACGTGGATGATTCGGGTCTTCCGAGGACACCCGACAGACTTCTTGAGTCATTTGGAACTCGTGCACGTCGATCAGAAGTCTTTGGGACAATGATGTGTGCATGTGGGCCACTTAATTCAGGAGGTTCTGCCACACTAATTATGGACTATCTAGGCTTAAAAGATTTGTCTCGCGATTTTCAATCATACTATGTAATTAGTTTATTTTTTATCTATATTTAATGTTCTATGCGTGTGTCTAAAGATTCGATGAGATGGATGAAAATTTTTTGGTTGCTAAACTAAACAGGGCCATAAATACAAATCGCCTGCTCCTCTCGATAAAGACCGTAGTTTATTTTGCTGCTGCTACGTTGCATCTCCATCCATTACGCATATTCTTCCACCATAGCAACTCCACTGACAGAGTTTAGCACTGTCGTCCATGCTCAGATGCGTGCATGTGAGATCACTGGTCATTCATCACTTGCGGCACTTCTAATCCAGCTCCAGCTTAAGCAGTGTCGTCGTCTCTGGAAAAAAAAACTATCACTACTCACCTCTGCTCTCAGTAGGAGGCACAAATTATTGTACGCATGCATGGAGCATCGAGTAATCGAGAGTATTATATTTCATGAATCATCCAGCACACGTACACTTGGAACTCGTCAGTTAATTGAGGCGCGAAACTCAAAGCAAGGACAACCATTTTTTTACCCTACATTTCTTAGGCCATGCTGTATAATATGGACATGCATGGCTAATGTACTGCCAGATAAATTACCACATCGTAGGACATTTCCACACCGAACCTATCCATCTGCTTAGGAATAAATACTCTGCCAAGACCCAAGACAGTCAAACTTATAAACGCATAAGGGTAAAATCTTACTTTCTTTTATTTATACGGTAAAATCTTGCATTGGAGGGCCATCCTCATCACTGATCATCAGTCACCACCTGATAAAAAAAAAGAGCCCATGCGGCCAGCCATGCCATCTCCATTTCTTTACTGCATTTCACACAACTTTTTCACATACCCCAAGCAAGTGAATGAGTGAAGTGCAGTTCCGGTTGGTCAAATCTTGCCTCGAGTTAAAGCTTTCGCCATGGGCAGCCGGCTCTGAGCTCTCCTCGTGCAGGCCATGAACTGATTCGCATATCCCTTTCGCTCGCTTTGCCCCTGCGCTTTTGCATGCATCCCCCCCTTCCCCTTGAATCTTTGTTAGCCCAGCAGCTTTCGCCATGCCATGGATTTCTTTCTTTCTTTCTTTCTTTCACCCCGCTTTACTGCTTTTCGTTTTGCATCTCTAGCTTCTGTCGTTCTTGCTTCTCTCCTCTTTTTCTTTCCTTGGCGTTTTTCGCAAAGTTCTGGGCTTCTGGCAAAGATCACTGGATGCTGCGTAGTGGATACGGCCATACCCCATACCATACGGGTTGGCCGGCCGGCCGGCCGGTCCCCCGTCCTGGCAGCTATATGTACCGTCGATTTCAATTCAAAGCGTATTTGAGCTAGGGTGACATGATTCAGCTGCTAGGATATAAGGAAAAGCTCACACTGCCCATGCGGTGCAACGATGACCACACTACACAAGCACGCATGCACGCACGCACTCAGCACGGTTAGTTTTGCAGCACTGGACTGAACAAGCTCAGCTTGGAAAAGGGAGTAAGGGAGTGCGGTACACTCTGCTACTGAGGGGGGGTAGGAATGCTTGAAACCGTTAAAAACTAGCGCCGCAAGGGTTAGTGGTTGGATCACGCACCTTTTGGTCAAGATTTGCACGGCAGCCAATGCAACAAGGACGCAGGCAAAATCACTCCCTCCACCACTAACAGTGTGCCTGAACTGAAACAAACAAACGTGGAGCCGTGCTGTGCTGCCCTGCTAAAAAGAAGGCATGCAGGGGGGGGAAGAAAAAAGCATTCATTCATCAGAGTGAAGAACATTGTTCACTGACTGAACATCCAGGTAAATAGCTTTTGTTTCGTGGTCGTGGGCACTTTGCTCAGTCATGTGTGACCAAATAACTCCGTCCCCGACCATTTAGATGCGCCATGTGCACATGAAAGAGTACATTCTCTGCATGAAACTCCAAAGGAACATCTGCTTGGCTGCTTCACTTCTTCATCTCGCCTGATCTGCGTACCTTGATGGTAGAGCGGTTGGCGGCTGACCAGCCAGCCTCCCGCAGATTCTTTAGGCCAAAACAAAGCAGCATGTGTAGTGGTATAGCTGCCAGGAGGACACCTGGCCCAGTTGAAATGATCGTACTCCGACTATATGCTAGTGTCATTTCCTGACATGGACTGATGGGTATAGAGCTGTAGCCGCCGCCATGATCGGACCGACGCAACCATGCACGCGGCACCACAGGCCCACCTACGGCCTCAGCCCACGAGCCGCAACAGTGCGGACGTGGACCGTTTGTAAAAGAGTGGCACGGGCTCGTGCAACACGGATTTCCTCGCAACAACCACTCTCTAGCTCGCTAGGCTCCGGATTGAGATGTACTCCAGGCAGAGATGTCGAGGCGTGGACCTAGTACTTGTGCGTATTCCCTGCAGGTGATCCAAATTCGTTTTTTTTTTTCGAGAACATGCTGTAGCAAATAATTGCCATGGCAGAACTCAGCACGAACACCCTTCACGACGAGCTCATACTCAGTACGTACCACCTTTTTTTTAGGGGTACTCAGTTATAGTACTACTAGTCTACTGCTAGCTACTAGTACTACACACTAGAGAATGTAGTGCAGTACGGGGGTGATTGGTTGCATGCAAAGGGCCATCCAGGTCGAAACGATGCATTTTGCTTGTGTTTGGTTCCTCTGCTCGCACGAAATCAATGCACGAGTCCATTCAATGGAGTATGTCCTCATACAGGAAAAGCGTATGCCCAACTCGAGCTTCCCATATGAGCCTGAACCACTTGGTGTATGGTTTGGGCAACCAAACACAGATTGGTGTATGGTTTGGGCATGGCTGAAATCAATCTGAACCACTACTCCATCCCAGCTCACCGAGGGAGAAGCAACCAATCACCCCTAAGTACACTGGACAAGAAGGGATAACACCGTCTTGCAGGCCGTCTTGTGTGCCAAACGAGCTTTAAATAAAATAGTAGCCCAGTGTTTTCTAAAAGGAAAAAGAATAGCCCAGCTAGAGGCCCATAAACGGTTGGCCCATTAAACCTATGACAGGAAGCCCACGTGCGAACTGGGAAAGGCCTATCGCCATGTGGTGTGGATGAGACAGCAGCAGGTTAGCCTGTCCGTGTGGATGATGACTTCGATGAGTCAGGCTCAGACGCCATGTACAAGAGGTGTAGACGCCATGTCAAAGGGCATGAGGCATGTTGGCTATTGAAAGTCCGGTTGACATGCTGGCCCAGAACACCAGTTTATGGGCTGGACAGATGTATTTTAAAGCAGGGAATACACATGGTTTCAGTAAAGAATGCATGCAAGCTGGGATGTGAGTTTGTGATAGAAATTGCCCGTGCTTCCATTAGTAGACCACCAGTAGTAGCTGGAGCTTGCATTGGTGTTAGCGAAGAAGCAAAGCTTCTCCAATTAGGTGGGGTCTCATGCTCATAATAACAGCTTGTCAAAAGCTCCGTGCTGAAACCAAATTTGAAAGTTCCCTTACATTCATATTTTTTCTAATAATGCAAGGACACATATACACTAGTTCGCTTAAACTTATTAGCCAAATCTACCGATCATTCAATAACGTTCTTCTCTTACAATAAATCAGTCAATAATATTTTTTGTCATGACTTATAAACCAAAACACACTAGCAAAGCTACAAGCCAAGCGGCTGGCCAGCAAAGCCGCAGCACGCGCGTGTGTCTCACCATGCTGGTCGCTCCACGGACCACGGTGAGGCGATCCCGCAAGTCCAGCTGCGTCCAGGGGCGCTCGGGCTCAACCTGTCGCCCACCCACCCACCCAGCAACGCCAACGCCCCCATTTCGTATCCCGACGCTGCCCGTGCCCTGCCGGCCGTGACTTGCGCGGCCTCGGCAAGATCTCGCATCCCATCCGCACGGGGGGGGAAAGAGCAGAGGCGCCGGGCGCGGGGGCGCCTGGCCACCGAACCGGTCGCGCGGGCCGTGGGAATTCAGCGAAGTCGCGCGGGATGCGCTGTGCCACCGATGATACTTCCTTCCTGGCTGCGAAAGCGCGTCCAATCTGCCACGTCCGGGTCCTGGTCCGGCGACCTGGGAAGATCCTGACGTGCCGAAACCGAGATGACTTTTCATGTGCGCCGCATCGGCTGGCGGATACGGAATCTGTGATCTGTCACAGCTCGGCGGGCGCGCGGAACCGTGTGCAAAGCAATGCGTGCGTTTGGGCCAGATCTTGGCTTGCTTCGCCACCAGTTATGCACGTATGTGTACGTCCCAGGTGTTGAATGACCGAACGAGGGGAAGTTGCTGGAGCCGGCCGGGACATGTCCAATTGCAAAGGCACCTGTGACAATAAGGTCTTGTTTAGTTTCGAAAAGATTTTGGATTTTGGTACTATAGCATTGTCGTTTGTTTGTGACAAATATTGTCCAATCATAAACTAACTAGGCTTAAAAGATTCGTCTCGTAAATTATAGACAAACTGTGTAATTAATTTTTGTTTTCTTCTATATTTAGTGCTTCATGCAGGTGTCACAAGATTTGATGTGACGAGAAATTTTGAAAAAGTTTTTGAATTTTGGAGTGAACTAAACAAGGCCTAAATTCAAAAGGCGAAACCTTTTCTTAACCCGGTCATTGAGTCGTCTCCAATAAACAAGACAAGCGAGGCCGAGCACAGGAAGGTGTAACTAGACACATACTTTTTTGTGGCCCTCTTGCTGAACAATGCCTACCCTTTATTAGTCTAACTAAAGCCAACCTTTTTTTTTTGTCCCAGACGTTATTGCATTGCATCATGGTATATGCTGGAACATGGCGCACGAACGTTATGGCACGTTGCGCATTTGTTTGGATACAAACCTGCACCGTCCATGCCCATGCGGATCAGTTTTGGAGAAGAAGCAACTTACGCCACTTCAGGCTTTGTTTATATCCAAAAAGTTTTTGAATTTTGACATTATAATATTTTCGTTTTTATTTGATAAACATTATTCAATCATAAAGTAACTAGGCTTAAAAAATTCGTTTCACGATTTAATACAAACTGTGCAATTAGTTTTTGTTTTTAACTATATTTAATGCTCAATACATGTACCACAAGATTCGATGTGACAGAGAATCTTGAAAAGTTTTTGTTTTTTTGATAAACTAAACGAGGCCTCAGTTTCAGCTAAGCCAGCATCTTGCTTCAAAGGAATGTACAAATTATCTTTATCTCAAGGTATCACCTGAGGAAGGGCTACCTGATGTACTTACTTCCATTTGCCAAGGCTTCGCTTATATAATATGTTATGTTGTCAGTTATCGTCATTTATACATACGTATTATACCCGTCTCTGTTCTCTCTATGCATGGCATCGCCTTCAAAATCAAGGAAGGTCCACCGAATTAGTATAATCGTTGTGTCTTATGTGTTACTCATCAAATTTGTGCTATCTATCAAATCTGGCAAACCGTCTTCCCGCAGTTTTGAGGCTGAAACCACCAAACCCAGCTAGAGAAGCGTATCTACTACGTCTCCTCCACGATCTCGACACATGTCACCCGTCGTCCTCGACCACTCGATCACCAAGTCCTTGCGCCTTCGCTTGACGCCGTCAACATGGTCTACACCATTTTCACATATACGCTTGCTTGTCGATGTCCCCGTGCTCATGTCTCTTAGCCCAACCCTTCATATCCGTCCTTCACCGCTCTCAGTCTGTCGGCACGAACTCGCTTGACCTCCTTCTCCACTGCTATCGACCGTCTTAGTGCTCCATACTTGCACATCACAAGACAAGATCATACACGTTTCACAACATCACACTCACGCTATGGCTAGTGTGGAACACTCACATATCAACCATGTGCTCACAATTCGAGTCACATGCTCATTAGGTTATTGATCCAAGACACTACTCCTGGTCTTAATAGCAAAAGCCATGCAGTTTGGGGGATGCATGGGATGGGACACAGCCACACCCCGTATACAGGGAAAAGAGCGATCCAAGCAAGTTAGGTGAACCGTGCACCCGTGGAAGCCAGGGGCTGGAATGAACTTCGAAGTCAGCAGCAGCTCATGCATATTCTGTTTTCTTGTGACTACTAACTGCGCCACGTTACATTATCCATGTGTTCCTCTCGGTCTTGTGTAGTGTTGCTGCCTCGCAGTCGCAGGTGCGTTAGGCGATGTGATCGATTAAAGAACAAGTACCGAATGAAGATACAACCGATTCCAAGTCAAATGGTTCCTCCAAATTTACTCTTGATCGATGATGATAGTCGTTGTTTAGGCTCGAGAACTTTCAGAAAGGCGTCGCAGAAATTGACCCGTGGAGGTGGAGTTGCTGCAACAAAGGTCATGCTCGATTCTATGGTCTTCACTTCTCCAGGTCCATCTCGTCCCTCGCTGAACACGTCCAATTCGTTTCCTTCTTTAGGCGCTCGGCTGGTTACCATCCACGATCGATCTCCTGCATTGCATATGCAATCGGTAGCCGCGCTGCTGGTCACTTCCCCCTCTGGTGTGGAAGTGTCGAGCAAGGCGAATCTGCAGCGCTTGCAACCTCGCAGCACGGCAACCTCGCTGGCCCCTGTCATAATTCTAATGCGATGTTCCTCTGGATGATGGAGCTGCCACGCATAGAAAAACGGTAAACGGTCCAGGCATCATCATCTCAAAGCAGCAGAGCAGCCACCTGGGCGCCATCATCGGCACGACGGCACCACGGTCCATTAGCATTAGCATTAGCGCGCACGCACAAGACCGGCGCGATTGGCGCCTACGGCATCACATCACTGATCGCACTGCGGATCGCGCTGGAAAAAGCCTGGTGCAGATCGCCACCCCGCCGGATCGAATCACTCGTGCCATCCGTCCACGTGACCTCACCCAACCCAACCAACGACCCGGAATCACCCGCCTCAACCTCACAGAGAGGAGATCACGAGCGCGACGATTGTACCCTCGTACAGCGCTCCTACCAGGCTACCACGTATGGCTTCAGCTCCACGAAGAGCCACCAAGCTGCACAAGATCCACTAATCAAGCTAGCCGTTTTTGCTTTGAAGCAATCTAACTTTTTTTTTTAATCTCAAGAACGCTCCGGAAATCGGCAGCACTGAAATGAACGATGCAAGCTTAATGGACAGAGAATGACACTTGAACAATCTTTTCTTCGTTCTGCAAGTAGTTCCATCGCTCCGATTCTGAATGCGACTGTACAAACAAAATCGAGCACGGCGAGCGCCCTAAAACGCATTGCTATATCGCATCATCCCACATTTCTATGTACAGATTTTTTTTATCCGAAGTCGCAAAATTTAATCGAGCTTGCTTGGTTCTGATGATTTGATTGTAGACTTGTTCGGGAGATCAGAAGGCTGGGCTCAGAATGTTGAGGAGGGAGACTCTGGTGTTGACGAGCGCTCTGAACACCTTCTCGCCGCTGCTCTCCACGTCCGCGATGCACCGTCCCAGGCTGTCTAGCCGCTCGAACGCCGCCTTCCGCTCCAGCTCCTCCGGGTCCACGGCGTTCTCCAATTCTGGCCCTGGCCGCCGACCGGCGGACGTGGCGGCGTGCTGCCTCCTGGCGGACCGGCGCTTGGCGCGCGACATCCATCGCATCAGGTCGGCGACCCACCAAATGCGCGGCATGGAGGACGAGGACGAAGAGACCCTGGTGGTGACGACCACGTGTCTCGGCGTGGCGGACGACGGCGCGCTGCTGAACCTGGCGGGGGAGGGCATCCAGCACGGCGTGGTGGCCTCGACCTCGACGCGCGCCGTGGCGGCGGCGGCGGAGAGGGCGGACACCCCGGAGAAGACGGCCGCGGAGGCCGAGGCCACGGCGGCGGCGGCGTCGACGACGGCCGCGGCGATGGCGGCCGCGTCGGCGGGGAGGTCGGCGGGCGGTGCGGGCGGGGGCTTGGCGGCCACGGCGCGCGCCGAGGAGGCCACCCGGGGGAGGTCCCGCGCGGCCCGGCGCAGCGCGCGCGCCGCGGACGCGAGGCGTGCGGGCTCCTCCCTGCGGAGCGCGGCGCGGGCCTCGGCCTGGAGCCCGGCCAGCGCGACCAGGGCGCCACGGAAGCTGCCGTGCGCGTCGGCGAGGCGGAGGAAGTCGTCCAGGAGGCGCTCCGCGAACGGGGACGGGCCGAGGCGGCGCAGCGGGTCCTGCGCCTGCGGGTGGTGCAGCAGGTCCGAGAGGGAGACGAGGACGCGGCCCAGCTGCGCCGCGCCCTCGGCCACGGCCTCCGCGGCGTGCGACTGCGACTGCGACGACGCGAGCAGGCGGCCCACCAGCGCGCGCAGGTCGGCCACGTCGTCGTCGAGCTGGAGCACCAGCGGGTGGAACCGGCACGGCAGGCTCGCCGATCGGGCGCGGTAGGCCGCGGACTTGTTGGCGGCGGCGGCGGCGCTGGGACCGGCGCCGGTGCCCGATGGCGGCGTCGGGGACCTGGGCGCCGGGAACGAGATGGTGCGGCGGAACCCGACCACCATCCTGATCCTCACACTAGTGACCACGACCCGGCGTAGTTCGGATCGATCGATTCCCTGAGACGATGGCTGATGGGTGGTGGTGGTAGTAACCTCCGGTGCGGAGGCGCGCGAGTACTTAAAGGGAGGGAGGCGGGGAGTGGATTGGGGAGATGGGATGGTCGGATGGAACACTCGAGGAAGCCGCCGTCAGCCGTGGAAGGCATGGATCGAGCGAGCGCACGGCCGCGCGCCTATATAATAGGGCTCGGCCGCTCGGGGGACGAAGGAACGCAGCAGCGGTGAAGCGGTCAGCCGTCGTCAGGTTTCTGGACTCTGGACCAGTTCTAATTCTTCGAGGCCGCCAGCCCGCCACGGCAGTCGCGCTAGGCACGCAGCAGAGCGTGCTGGGTGGGTGCGGGTCCCGGCTGCCAGTGGAGGAGGGGTGGGTGGGGGTTGGTCGGTCCCATTCCATTCGCAATGCAATGCTCCGTGACGGGCGGAGCGGGGGCGGGAGGAGGGAATTCGGTGGGGTCACGTGGACTGCCCGTGGGGCCTCGGTTTGATCGGTTCTTGAATTCTGGAGGGAGGCGGGACCGACCGGTCGCATCTTTTTCCGCACACCAGCCGCAGCCACTAGTCCACATCCTGGGGTTGCGGTAGCAGCCGATGCCGTGAACGTGTTAATATGGGTCTTGTTTAGTTTTTTTTTTAAAAAAAAAAAATTCGTCACATCGAATTTATATATATATAAAATAATAATTAACTATAGAGTTTATTTATAATTTGTGAGACGAATTTTTTAAACCTACTTAGTTCATGATTAAACAATATTTATTAAATACAAGCGAAAATGGTACAATATTTATTTTGCAATTCTTTTTTGGAAATAAACAAGGCCCTGATGCGCCGCCTGACGGTGCTCCAAGCCGAGTGCACGCACAAGTCGCATAATGCACCTACACCAGACGTGATATTACTGAGACGCTGTAACTCTCGTGGACACAACTCCTCGCCCGGCCCGTTAGTCGCGACTTGGTACCATGTTGCAGAGTCAGGCATATATGTTCTTGGACCGGAAGAACCACATCGAGCGACGGCGGCCACACGGCCGATCGATCGTTTCAGTTTCACACATGACTACTGGCTAGTGCAGCAGTGGCGTCGAGCTAAATGGCTTTCTCGGCTTCGTTCTTAGCCGCCGACCCTGGCTTGACTTTCACTGATGAATCGATTGTTTGGACTCGATCTGAAACGACGTTCAGGTTCAGAGTTCAGACCGAAGGCGAAACGGCGGAAACCCCCAACGCCACGAGTTCGTCCACATCTTCCTTCAGCGCATTCGAGTGGGTTCTTGATGTTGCCCTCGACCTCGAGTGGGTGCGTCATGTAACGATGAGGATGTCCTTTTTTTCTCTCACGGGCACACACAAACTTCCAGCGAGACCGCGATAGAACTCGACGTGTGTGCACCGCACCCTGCTCCCTGAAAGCATGGTGTCTTCTAATCGGCACGCCTCACGACACACGCTACTACATGTTAGGTGCATGTTTGTCTTGTGCAGAAAAAGAAATGCAAGAATAAGCAGGGACAGGAATTTGGTACCGTATATACTACTAGTAGCCACAAGCATGAAAGCAGGGGAAGGAAATTAAGACATGTGATGCAATTGGTCGTTGCGATCATCAGGATAAGGTACGGTGTACCTAACCTAGCTTGTTGTCACGGTTTTGCATGCATGGGATTTGAATGTTCAGTGGCTAACAACCATTCTACAACTTGCCAGCTGCCGTCATCTTGTCCAGCGTGCAGACAAGCAAAGCAAGGCCTGCGTCTCGAAGTATTCCGCGGCCTCCAGAACGACAAAAAAACAAAACAAAACAAAACAAAACAAAAAACAAAAACAGACACTCGTGCAGTTTGTGAACGGTCTCAAAGATACTCTGCCGATTTTGTTGCACAAACAATGTCTCTCGGGACCTGCCATTTGAAAAAAGAACAGCTGTTAGTTTCCGTCGTGATTTATGTGTGCAGTTAAGGTCCACAAAGAGATTTGGCGAATCAAAGCCATAGCACGCTGAGATCCAGTCAATTACGGGTTCATGGGTTTTGTCAGTAATTTGCTCAAACTTGCCGCTTTTATCCAGTTTCAGTTTCATTCCTGCCGATGTTGAGTCAACCAGTAACAGTTTGTTGAGACCATGACTTTATACAAAGCTTTGCATCCTTGACCTCACTAGCAGCCTAGCAGTAGCAGGCATCTCCAAGTGGACCTGGTCAAGTTGAAAGTCATGGAGGTTTGATCAGGACCGCTAAGCAGTACGCAGCGCGAGAATTTGACGCACTATCTTCTATCTGTTTGCTTAAGCTGAACGTGCTCTTAAAAAAATACAGTCGAGCAGAGACCGACAAGTTTGCTTACGTTCATGTTTGGCATGCGAAGCCAAGAGAAGATCCGTTGAAGGGTTCTGCTTGAGGTGCAAGTTGAGAACTCTGATATCTCTGATGTCATCCATCGATCTCTGAATTAAACAAACTTAGTAAAAGATCGAATTAGGTGGAGGAATGCAATCAAGAGTAAACTAATGGATGGTTTTGTTTTTGGTTCGTGGCTAGCCGATCACGATTATTATTGTAATATTCTTGCACAGACGTCGAATGGATCGATTGGGACCGTGTTAACTACTGTCGATTGACATGCTGACCGTATGCTGGAATGTTTAATGAAGGAGAGCAGCAAGATGTTGTGAAGCTGTTGGGACTAGAGGACATGGTGGAGGTATGCCAACATTGACCTCTACCAGGTGCAACCTATTTGACATGCGTGACGAATACAGGTGCGACTTGTGTGTTCGCTTGAATTTATCGGTACTACTTTTTAGCCGTGGAACATTATTTTTCTTGCATAACAAATCAACATCAGCATCAGCAAAAGCAGAACCCTTTTTTTCGCTTGAACTTCCTGAGACAGAATTGGAGAAGCAGTTGAAGGCTTGAAGCAGACAGGAGTGAACAGTGAACCGTGGAGTTCCTGAACTATATGCAGTGAAGTAACTGAGTACATAAACACTGCTGCTGTTTACATTACAGCTTTCGGCATAGAACTGGTAAAAGATGGTAACACTGACGAGTGCTTTGATGGCAACTTCAAAACGATCGGAAAAGAGAAAGAACTGCTTCATGTCAATGGCTCCATGATTTCTTTTAATCAGTTCTAGACGCAGGCCCCCCAACGCTAGCACTAACAGTGTAGGCAAAACTTTGGAGAACAGAAATTCTTGTTTTCCATTAGTTCCGTTATATTAAAAGGAAACGAGACACGTCGTAGTCTTCTTGGATATTCACATGGGTTAGTGCATCTCGGTGCAAGATACTCAAAGGCTACAGTGCTGATTGAACTGTTAAGCACTGCATATATTATCCCTTTGTTTTGTTGTAGCTCAGTGCATCAGTGCAATTGTGCAAGTTGCCCCTTCTCTTGTCTAGGGATGAAAACGGTACGGATATTTTCCGATCGTATTCGAGACCGAATTCGTTTAGAGGGGTTTAGATCTGTCTGTATGAGTCTGAATATTCAATATCCGATTCTGTATCTGTATTCGAATACTTAAATCGTATATTTATGATGTCGACATTCAATCCTATCTTATCCGACATGGTTGATATTATCCATATTCGAATCCGAATTCGATCAAAAATATGAAAACAAATATTATATCAGTCATCTGTTTGTATCCGATCCGTTTTCATCCATACTCTTGTCATAGGAAGGGGCAAACAGAGAGTGGAATGAAGTGATATACGACGAGTTTGCACTGCTTTACCAACCCCGTTAGCTCCTGAAATTGCTACCAGCTCCAATTCCAACTCCACTTTGAGCCGGCAGTGTCCTGTACCTATGGTCTGTGGAGGTAAACCTCTAGTACAAGTACTTTCTGAACTGGTGTATGGCTGGCGTCCCCCAGTTAGCATCACACTAACGTTATAGCGCACTGATTAGGCCTTTCAGAAAAGTAGTTGGATTTGGGTCTTTCTTTTTGGCATGTTTGGATAACATCAAAGAATCCATTCACTTAAGGGATTTAATAATTGACATTGAGATAAACGGGGATACTGGCCAGGTACTCATGCAGGATTTAAGTAGGCTCAACTCTCCCCCCACAAGAGAGAACTCTTCTCCAGCCTCCCACTCATTTAGGCCTTGTTTGGATGCACATGTGTCTATCTCAATCCATATGTGTCGAAGTGGAACTTAAACTAATTCTCACTCCAATCCACTTCAACACATGTGGATTGATGTATACATATGCATCCAAACAAAGCCTTAATGATTTTATTTATCCACAATTGATTGAATGTCCTCCCTTCTAAGCTTGGAGTAATGTTAAGGAACACCTAGTTGTAAAACAAAAAAAAAGGAACACCTAGTTATTTAAAAGAGGATATGTTCTTTTATAAAATTATCTACCATTAGCAAGCTAAATCCATGAGTGCCAAGATAGACCAAAAGACAACATAAACCTATCAAAGTGGGTTTCATAATAATTGGATTAAATATTAATCAAACAATATGTTTATACTTAAGTATTCCTTGAAATTTCAATAAAAAACTTTTGAGTCCTGACATTTTTTTACCATTCAGAAGATAATTATGTTGGTCTTGTCTCAATCATATATACATTATTTTCTACGGATCATACAAAACCTCAAGTGCATAAGTACTAAATTCACTTTAGTTGTTGTCCCCTCTGTCAAAAAGAATGTAATTCTAGTTTTATTCTAAGTCAATCCATATCAATCTAAGAAACTCTTACAAAAAAAGTATTAATATTCATAAAACAAAATAATTATCATCATATTCCTCATGGAATACATTTATTTGCATGCGATATATCTATTTAGAGTCATATGGATACTATTTATTATAAACTTGAATTTGATTCAGTTCGAACATAAAATTGCATTCTTAGGGGCTGGAAAGAAGGTTGTACCTTGATATCTTGTATTGTTGGTTCTTGTACCTAGTAGTGCCGACTGCCGACGTAGCTTCCCTCCGCATTAATTGATAAAATATAAAATATATGACTAGTAACACATATAATAAAGGCTTCAAATAATATTCTAAATTCCGAAATTACCAACCAAACCTCGAATGTACATTCGACACCAGAACTGAAAAGTACAGATCAATCCTATCTGTCCTTAAAACCTATTTGAATGCAGGGCCATACAGAATTTTACAGACAAACTGTCAACAACTTGATCTCAGGGCACACATTTTCTGAGTGAAATGTACAAATGACTATGCACAAATAATGAACTCTAGAGTATCTAACGGTCGCAGGTCACTAAAATTTGCTTCCATTAGCGAAAGGTTGGACAAAGAACAGCGGAACTGGCTATATGGGCAGAATGCTATTGTACAGCCTATCAGCAGCAACGGCAGCAAATGACATCTCGGCACGTGTAACGAGCAGCTCTAGCTTCCAGCTCCTCACTTGGGGGCACAGCTTCCAGAATATATCCCTTCTGGCTAGAACAGCAGAAGTCGTAGAGATTTCTGCATATGCCTCTACTGAATGGATGAACTCTTTCAGGTACTCCCCTGAAAGCGGTGCAGCCACAAGTTTCACGTATCTTAACTATACAAAAAATATACAGGTCACAAACTGAGTCCCTCCTATAGTGACATACCTTAGGTAGAATATTCGCTTTCTTCTGGCAACTTCGTAGGTTGTTTGATTTGTTAGAGCAATGTACCTGCAAAAAACATCAGATGAACACACATTTATATATGAAGTGCTTTTTTAGGGCTATATACAAAGTGTATTGATTTGGGTTCTTGAGCTATATACCATGTTGTAAAAATGCAAAAGTTTGTAAGTTTCAAGGTTTTAAGATGTGTAGCTTCGATGCTTTGAGAAAGCATTATTATCCAGGACAAAGTGGAATTGTTGGATTTGTTTTCCTCGAATGCCTTCATCATCACATAAAGTGGAGTTCTGGATGCTACAGTTTTTGTTTCATTGTTAGCTTGTAAATTGCATGCGCGGTGGTTGATCCATTTTTTTTTCTTTTGTTTTGCTTTCTTGTCAATTTTACTTATCTGCAATTAATATTTTCGTAAATGTTCCATCGCCTTTTGAATCAACAAATTGTTTTTACTTTTTCGATAGAAAAGGCAACTAGTCGCCCTAGATCTACTGACTCAAGGAAACAAATGTAAACTTGAAATTGCATTTTGATATTTAGCTTCAAAACTTGTAAGCCTATCTATTCAAAGACATTAGACATGGATAAAACTTACGAATGAAACAACCACAATAGTAGTAGGAATATTAGGATAAAAATAAGCACTGCCAACAGGATTACACCAACAAAGTCCTTCCACCTGTAATATGATGAAAATGAGCCTAAGCCAACATAACAGAAAAACCGACGTCCAAATTGAAAGCATAAAATTCACAACAGGTGAGCAGCCAAATGAAATTTTGAGGAGAACATATCATACCAGGCCTTGTCCATATCTAAACGCAATGACTCGATGTAGAGAGCAGCAGTCCAGATACACAAGATTGTTTCTTCAAATATGTACCACCTAGGAAAGGTGGTTATACAACCATAAGAACAAAGAGAACTTCAGTGATGGTATCATAATAATGAAAGTGCCCAGCATGACGAAAGACAATATGAAAGTCTCAATGTGTAATCACGATAATGTAGTAGAGTAGTTAGGTAGATCAATAAATAAGACAAATCATTATATCACCAGAGGAAGGGGTATTGATTCAAATACTCAGTGGCATTTAAGTTCTATCTGTCTAATGGTACACAGTGTAAATACTTCAGAGCACTGATCTGATCAATATGGGTCTGATTCATTGCCTGTATTAGGCTTAGCCTGCATTTGACATTATGCAAAACCACCTAAGCTGCCATAAATGTATGCAGTGCCTTCATGTTTGGTTGCCATGAATAGGCAAGCTGTGTCCGATAAAATTGTGTTTGTTTTTTTACATTTTATTGCATATAGTCACATTATATGTTCTATTAGACGTCTCATGTTTCTAGTAAAGGTAGAGAATGTGAAAATATTTTATTTCTATGTGCCCCTCGGCTTATGCAAATCTGCATTGTCTAATACAGAAAAATCTGGCGTACAAGCTAATGCTACATTGATCTACTTTGAGCATTGTGCAAGCCTGCATAAGTGCCTCTGCAGGCAACCAAACAAGGGCAAACTGCGCTGCACAAGCTTGGATACAGGCTAATGCAGACAACTAATCAGACCCTATGTACTTTCAGTCACAAAACTACAACTCTGGGAAACATCTGTGGACACAATAAGCTCCTCAGAATGTTCATTGATGTCCAATCAAATAAATAACTGTAATGTTTCTGCAACAAGTATGTAGTGTATAAAACATATGTGCAAGCACAGCACACAGCAACTGATGTGAAAGTGAATGGAACATGGAAGACACACATTAAGAACTCACCAAAAACGACAATGGTTCTTTTTGCCAATGCATGTTCCAAGCCATATGCAGTGATGATCAAATTGAAGGACACATTTATCACAGTCATGGCAGTGCCGGGTACGAGGTGGCTGCAAAGGATATTGGTAGCAAAACTTTAACTCTGACTATCAGAAGCAACAAGACATGGGAAATTTCTAAGAACATAATAGTTGACATTAGCATGACGCCATGAGATTTTGGGAGAACAGTTATGAACAAATAAGATAGCAGAAGTTGACAATGTAAGAGAGAGGTCCTGTGCCCACTGCAGTGCTAATAAGTTACTCATCAATTGATCAAGATCAATGCATTAAGTTTTAGAGGATTCTTAATGCACAAATAACCTTCATGATCAGAAATCAATCTTTGAATCTTTGAATGTGATAAAGAAACAACTAGTCATGCAAGGATCTGAAGAACAAACTTCTATAGTAGCTTTAAGTACACTAACAAATATATTACAAATTCATTTTCAGATTCTTACACAATTTTGGAAAAGGATGTACTGAACATCTATTCTTCTTAAAATTTAGTCGAACACACTTCTGCATAACCTAAAGACAAGTGATTCGTGCAACCAACTCAATTTGTGCATAACACAACTATAGTAATACCCACTTGCTTGTAAAAATTAGAACATGTAGCGCTTGAGGATGAAAGAATACCTGAACAACCCTGCAGTAAGTGCAGGTCCAATCCCTAGAAGACAATGATGGATATTAAACATATTACTGTGTGGCAAATACAAGAATGCTAAAACAAAAATACCATTAAAAAGATACAGCGCCACTTCTAAAGACATTGTTGCCTCAAATAAAAATAACTTCTCGATAGTCAAAGATATACCTGCTGCTTGACCCTGGAGGATAAAGATCCATAACCATCTGTGCCCACGAAGATGTAGGAGTCATCGTGCTAAGTTTCTGTAGTTGAGCACGACTCGTCGGGGAACTTGTGTTTCCATTTCTTGAATTTGACTGCCTTTTCTTAATCATCAAAAAGAGAGCAAAAGAAAGCATAAATATCAATGCATGCATCTGATACGCTTTCTTGATGCTAGAAAGATCAAATTACTAGGTGCAATGCTAGGGTTCTAAAGACATTACTTTGAAAGAGCAGTAGTGTTGACGAAGGTTGCATGCATCATGGAACCAGCTCTCATTACATCAACAACATACCTGATATCACGGAAGTACACAAAACACAGAGTCACACACTTCCTTGTTCCCATATCCAACATATTATTCCGTTAGTGAAGGATGAGGATAAAGTCAGAAACTAAAATAGCAATTACCCTGGAGATGAGCCAGCTGTGTAGAAGTATTGCACTAACGTGAGCAGGACAAGCACTCCATACAACCCTATATACCTGGAATAAAAAGTGATCTGTAAGACTAAACAGCATCACAACCCTTGCTCTAGATAAGAATAGAAAATTCTGCTTCATATTTTTGTCAAAATTCAGGAGTCAGAACACAACTTGCTGACATGAAAGGGAGCACGACATGGTACATAGTGGACAAAATGGAGAACTGCTAGTACTAGTATCACACAACTATAGATCAGGAAATTTTAGATGAATTGACACTTTGACAGTATAAACACTTGCACAAGGACTAAGACAATGTGTAACTATTTGATAAAAGTGATCTCAGAATAGCATGACCTATCAATCCAGATTTCCATGAATTGAACCATTCAGCTATATCAAAAATCAGATGCACAAACAATTGCTTATACAAACAAGACAAAAAGGTCTTTCACAGACAAATCAGGAAAGTTTATAGAATACATATATGAAACAGTTAAGGGTAGTACTAAAAACATACTCAGCTACTCCAGCCGGCAACCTGGAGATAGAGATAGTAAGGGGCAGGAAGAAAGGGCTAGAACACGCTTCTCCGCATCAAGTAGAGGCAAACGGCCTAATTTATACTCCAGGCGAGCAGAAAATAAGAAATTCAAAAAAAACTAAGAGTGAGAATCGTACCACGGCTCCTCGTGGATTCGCCAGTCGAGGGTCGGATCGAGGATGAAGACAGCGCCAACGAACAGCAAGTGCATCAGGAGCACCATGAATCTGAGTCCCAGCGACGACCTCTTCGCTGCGCAGAAGCCCCCAGAGAACCAGATCAGAAACCCCATGGGCACAACGAAGCACCAAATCGAGCCTAATAATCGCTGAATTTTCAACACACAAACAAAATCAGGCGTAGCCAGCGTACCTCGATCAGAGAGGCGGGAGCTGGGCTCGGCGGCAGAGGAGGACGCCATTGACGCCTTCTCCGTCGCATCCGACGGCGGGGTTCCGGCGGGGGGTCGGTTCTGTAGAAGGGCCACGGGATGGTCACCGGCGCGGCGCGGCCCTGGTGCGTCGGACGCGACGATTTCGGTAGAAGAAGCAGGGGATCCGGTCCGGCGGGTCCTACCTGGCAGACAGAACATACTATTGTCTCATCGAGGTGGATGGGGCCCATCTGGAAGTGTGATTGGGCCAGACCAGGCCGCGACGTGGGCTGGATTTATTGCTTTATTGTTCGTAGTAGTACACAAATTATAGAAAGCACATGTCGTGATTCATGCACGACGGCAGGAGAAGGATATCCATATCCTGAATACACACATTGGTGATTTGGCTGAAACTGATGAATAATAAAAAGGTCGTAAGGGGACTTGCCCTAGCAAGAGCTGCCGCCGCTGTAGCCTTCACTCTCGCTCGTCCCCTTTCTTTCCTCTCCGGACTCCGGTATGTTACCGGAGGCTAGAAGAAGGAGATCTAGCGTTTCAATAAATTTTGTTTCTCTTTAGACTTAGAGTTATAGATCGAGTTTTTTTAAGAGTTTCTTCATACCAAGTTTTTTTATGTTGAGATTTGTCTCATCTCTTTTACGGTGACGATGAAGGAGCAAAGTGGATTCATTTTCTTCATGGTGGTTTTGTTGAAGGTGAGGACAACAACTATAGCGTCAGCACCTTAACTTGGCATGATGGCATGGAGACTTGTTTTTCTGCAACATCAAGGCGGAGATGATGTTGCTGCCATAGAACAATTTTCTCCAGTGTCTTCTCCGTTTTTGTTATGGATAGATTTGACCACAACAAAGGACTGAGGAGAATAAGTTTCACACCAATCTTCCTTACTCTTTGGTGCAGAAAAAAAAAAAGAAAGACACAAGACAAAAGAAGCTTACCAACTTTGCCTGCAAGAATATTGGTCGTCGTTCATTGGACATCTATTCACAGACCTTTTGCCAAGTGCTTGCATGTGCGCTCATCGATACAAATCGTCATCCATGTTAGATTTGAGATTTGTATAGTTATACAAAGCATGGGTACAATGTAGTTGAATATTAGTTTCTAGATATACTTAGTGTATTCAAGAGTGTTTGTAATGTGATGATGTACTCAGCTATAATCTAATATAATTTTTCTTTCATCTATAAAAAAAGTGTTTGGTCTTGGCTTAGAAACAAGCGCAAGGTAGCTCAAGGTTTGGATAATATTACTGAATGACATCTAGGGCAGTCTAACTATGATTGGATTCATGGAGTTCTTCACGCTTTATGACTATCTTTAAGAGGTTAGGCTAACTAAGGAAGAGGACCAACATTTTTGGAAATTTGATGGTCGAGTTTACTTAGCTATATCATCATATAGAGCTTATTTTTGATGGTTCAGTGACTTTGAAGCTTGCCGCCGTATTTGGAAATCATGAGCCCTAGAAAAGTGTAAGTTTTTCATTTGTCTTATTCACAATCATTGTTGGACAATACATCACCTAGCTCGCCGAGGATTGCCGCATTCAGAAAGGTGTCCATTGTGTGATCAAGTTTGGTTCAACATTTTGTCACTTTTGGATTGTCTGGGCAGTGTAGCTTCTAGACATGGTGATCTTTGTTTTGTCAAGTGGTGTCGTGGTGGGCTAAGGTAATCCGCATGACCATTAGGGAGTACATGAAAAGAATCAAATTCTCTTGTCGTTTTGACTGCGTGGTTGCTACGAAAACACTTTAATGCATGTCTTTCATGGGGATTCCCCTTCTGTTAGTGATGTTTTGCCGAAGTTTAGGGATGAGTATATATTATGGTGTATAGTGAGGGCTGGATGCCTGGATAGGCTAGGAGCTCCCAGTTGAGTTTTTTCCTTGTTGTTTGGTCATTAACAGTGTTTTTCAGTTAATCTCATGTTGTAAGTACTACCAACCAGGTCATGGCATGTTGGTATTGTTTATGGACACTTTTTCCCTCTCTATAATAGAAAAATGCGTAGTTCTCCTGTGTATTTTTTTCAGAAAAAATGACACTGATAATCTTATGTAGAAATAAATATGGGAAAGCATGCATAAATAATTAGAGAGCCATATGGTAAAGATAAAAAGAACAATGGGTGACGATATTATTTTCCCCAAGCGCTATGACGTGAACGAAGAAAGAATCAGAAATGTCCAAATCGAGCTATCGTTTTCCGAATTAGAAACGAGTGAGAGAAATGCTCATGTTCCACACACAAATTAAATTTCACAACCCACTATTAGCCCCCATGACACCATCCCTCTGCATGAATGGTAGGTACGACACCCGTCGAACCGTTCAGAGGCTAAGGAGGCCGTTGCATGTACGTGGTAGCGGTATTGGATGCGCGGTACATGAACAGAAGCAGGATCGCCGTGGGAGCAGATCTTCTAGGCAGGATATGGAGTTTCATATTTTCCTTAAAAAAAGTCTGTCGAGGACTCAAGGTTTAGACATGATCCAACCACCCAACCAGATTCAGAAATCATGTTTGTTTGCAACACGGGCGTATACACATGGTTCAGCCAAGTTGGATGGAAGAATGGGCTGGATCATATCATCTGCATTGGTAGATGAGGCCCTATTTTGGCTCAGTTTACTGGCCGAAGCCGGTGAGTGTGTGAGAAACGTCCCAACTTGTCTCATGTTTCCTCTCAAAAAAAAGTTGTCTCATGTTTCCCTCGCCTCTATGGAGCTGACAGCTGCACTACTTGTTTCTTTAATATAACACTAAAACATTTCTATGTTACTCAGCTACGTCGCTGCGGCTTCTTCTCATTGGACACATAAATCTTCGCCGCGCAGATTTATTGTGTCGATATAGCTAATAGTTAGGCTAAAGTTTGGTCTAAATATTAGTAACTGACTGTTAGCTAGTTAAAAATTTTTCTTTTCAAAAAAATAAACTATCTATTAGCTCTCCTATTTAGATATACTATAACTACTTTTTATCTAGCTACTACTCTTGTATCAAACAGATCCTAATTATTGTTTTGTTCATTACTATTGTTATGTTTGTTTGTTTTCAGCTTAGAGCCTGTTTACATGGGCGTACTATGACTAGTTGTTAGCCATGGCTAAAAAATAGTCAGCTAAAATTTATATATATAGAAAGAGAAAGCGAGAGGAGAGAGCATAGGAAATATAACAATTTTAGCCTCTGATAGTTACGGCTTTAGCTAAACTTTAGCTCACCATTAGTCCTCTTATTTGATTTCAAGAGCTATAAATTTTAGTAACTAGTTGTTAGTTTATGGAATTCAAATAGGCTTGCCATGTGGGTGTGCGAACCTGTATGCAATGCAGCACCTAATGCGATTCGTTGTTGCTAGGAAGCCATGCTTTTTTTCTCTCCCTATTTTTTTTCTCGATCGGGTGATTAACCCGTATTTCATTAAGAGTCTCTCCCTATTTCTTTTTTCTATGCGAACTGTTCTATCCCTCCCACTTTTCTGCGGCTTTTTTTCTCTTGAGTTTAGATCACGTCTCATATAATGGATCTTATTTATATTAGACACTAAGTGAATCATCTAACACAACTGGTTAAAATTATATACACGATCATGTATCCTAACTATCTAGGTTCATTGGTTTGTTAGATCTTTTTTATTAAATTAAACTTTTTGCATGGAGGGCGTGGAGGTTTTGGCAAGTATAACATTACTAGTAGTTTGATGATTCTTTTAAATCTCTTCTTATTTTTTTAGAGAAGGTTCGCTTAGCACACCGTCTCTAGCTAAGATAGGAAGCATTGTACCTCATGAACCGCCTTGAAATGTATTTATTTTAGGGGATGGTTCACTTAATCCAATGACCTCTAGAAATAGGATCTTTGAGTAGTTAGCTAAGGAATGCCCCTGAAAATACCCCTATAACCCTTTCCTCCTTCTCGACTATTCAATCCTAGCTCAAGCTCCTTCATTGTTGATCTTACACTTGCAGGCCAAAAATTTGCAAAAATAGAAGAGAGGTTTTGCTCTTAGTATTTTTGAAAGAGTTGGCTTTAATAGGTAAATTAATGCCATACGCCCATGCTTAATGTATTTTGAGGTTGGCTCATAGATATGTTACTTGATTGGGGGTCTCTATCTAGATAGAGACATGCATGATGGTTTAGTTTTCATTTTGGTATCATTTTAGGCCAAATTATTTGGCCAACTTACTTGCATGGAGTAGGGTACATAATTGTATAGTTATTTTACATGATTTCTTTCTTCATATAGGATTTATACTAGTTCGAGTAGTTCCCCATGAATGAGGTTTATTTCTTGTTTGGTGCTCTCCTCTGCTACTAGCCGGATTGTACGGTGTTTTTATTTTGCATAGTTTCTTGTTTCATGCTCTTGGCAGACTCTACATTGATAGTTTGATATACCTTTTCTATAGGGTCATATCTCTTGTTTGAAGTCACTTCTAGTTTGAACCGTATGGTGCCTTCAGGTTCTTGCTTGTCTTTTAGGGTCTTCATTGCTCTTCTTTTATCTTCCTTCAATATGTTGATGGCTTGTTCTCTAGCTTAGCCTAGCTAAAGTTCATCTTTACATTCTAAAGACTAATGTACCTTATATATACCAAACATTGTTAGTACAAATGATTATATTGTCAAGCAACCACCAAAATCACTAAATCTTTGTTATGGTTGATATTTAAGATGTGAACAAACATATGGAATGTTAGAACCACATAGCATGGCAAGATTTGAATCCGATCATACGACACTTGGACAGGCTGGTTTTCATGGAACATCATGGTGAGAGACGTCCATCATTCCAATGAAGCAACCAAGAAGCCATTGCAAGTGAAGTAAGGGTTGCAGACGAGAGGCGGATGAAGAGTTCTACGATGCCACTCAATGTCATGATGGTAGGAGCGATGGTGGTGGCAAAGCTAATGGTGGTAAGGATGATGATGACCTGAAGATTTCCTCGACGATAGACGCCATGTTGTGCCACAGTGTTTGTAGAATTGCATATGAAGACTATGAAGGGATTATAGATAATTTAAAGATGCTAATGAAGGTAAGGAAGGAATATACGTATGATTCAAAAAGTTGTGAGGTAAGGCGGTCTTTGTAATGTTTCATGTTTGGTCCGATTCTGAATGCTAAATATGATTGGTCCGACAGAAGTTTGAATGACCTATTGCTTCTCTTATCTACAACTACGAACATATGATTCTTTATAGTTATGTAAAGAGAAGAGATTAACATTAAGGAAAAAAATAGAAAGAACAATAGCGTCATTTAATCGCTTGTGGCTAAAGCCATCTATTATATATCGTCTACATATAAATAACCCGGATCTATATTTCAAAGTCAAAGAGTTGTCTGCATCAATGTTCATGCCCTACGCCCGCAGTTACCCGGCAACAACTGCTGCAAGCATGCGACATGGTGCCCATACTCTGATCTATAGCCATGATTTCGGCAACAAGCGAAGTTTAATTTGGAGCTCTGGCCTTGCCGACGGGGCACTGATTAGTTCCATTGGGGCGCCATGCTTCCCTGCTGCGATCGGCCGGGGCGTCGGAGATCACGAGTCTTTGCCGCGCTTCCTCGATCCGGTGCCCGGCCGCTGCGTGAGATCGCCGTGCACGTGCCCGCTCTGTCCGGCTCCGACACTCCCTCTCCCTCGGTGGCCGAATTCGATTTGGTGCTCCGTGCATGAACTTGATTCTGAAGCAAGAGTAGAGTGTACATGCCAACATGGAGAATCAGATTAGTACCAGTAAGTACTACGTTGCAGATACCACAGAAAATAAGTACAGTGCATGCAGACATGCAATGTATCATATACAGTAGTATCATATACAGTAGTCTCGCCAATACACCACGCACGGCTGCATGTTGTTCATCTTCGATGCACTCCAGCAGGCAGGATTCGGCTCACCCTCCCCTTAAACAAAGGCCTTGTTTAGATGCGAAAAGATTTTGAATTTCGCTCCTGTAGCATTTTCGTTTGTTTGTGACAAATATTATGTAATCATGGACTAACTAGGATTAAAAGATTCATCTCGTGATTTACAAGTAAACTGTGCAATTAGTTTTTATTTTCGTTTATATTTAGTGCTTTATGCATGTGTCGAAAGATTCGATGTGACGAGAAAACTTGAAAATTTTTTGGTTTTCGGGGTGAACTGCAAAATGTTTTTGGATTTTGACAGTGTAGCATTTTTATTTTTATTTGACAAACATTGTTTAATTATGGAGTAACTAGGCTTAAAAGATTCGTCTCGTGATTTACAGGTAACATGTGCAATTAGTTATTTTTTTTATCTATATTTAATAATATTTTTATGTATGTGCCGTAACATTTAATGTGACGGGGAATCTTGTAAAATTTTGGATTTTTGGTTGTATGTAAAGGCCTAAACAAGGCCAAAGCCGCGAATCCGTGATCACGAAGTCGGCACAACGCTCTGTGCGTCGTGCGTACGTGCCGCGGGGGAAAATATCCTGGCGCCAAGGGGACGGAGGAGTACAGAGTCCCGCTGTGCTGTGCAGGCATGTGGCGAGGAATCAAGTGAGCGCCTCGGCGTGCCGCTGCGCTGAATCGATTCCTGGAGCCCGTGTCTGCTCCGTGGTACGACGCCGGTGCAAAGGCCGGAGGTCTTGCCTGCCCTGTCCCTGGTGCCCCTCGTCCCTTGCTTTCCAGATGCAGGCGGGATCCAATGCCTTGACTAGTTTATCCCCCCTCTCACTTCTCATCGACGCGCGTCGCGCGGTAAAAAGATCTCCACTCCAGGAGGACCAGGAACCAACACTCTGGTCCACAGGGTCCAGTCCAAATCGCGTCCTGCTCTCGCGGCGCCAAAACTTTTTCCCCTCGCACCGATCCACAGCCTCTGCATCTATCTTAACGCATCGAAAGTCAATAATCGATGCGAGCTGAAAGCGTACACGCCGGCCGGCGAAGGACGGCCAAAAGAGACCAAAAAGGCCGACACGCCACCGACATTTCCCCCAACGAAAGCTCATCAAAGCGAAAGGAAAACGGAGGGGGGCCAGCGTCACAACTCACAAAGTCCAGCCGGATTGCTTAGCCCGTAGTAGTCGTGCCAAATCCAGTCACCAGCCCCACCGCCAACGGCTTTTCTGCCGCCCGGCGACGGATCAGCGGGCCCGCTCCCCGGACCCACATGTCAACGTCGAGGCGTCTAGACTTCTCCCGTCGTCCGAGTCACGCACCCCCCGTGCAGTGCCAGTGCAATCACTCCGCGTCGCGTCGCCCATTGGCAGCTTGCAGACTTCAATCTCGCAACGCAAGGTGGAACTATCGAGTGCACATGACACGTCTTCCGAATTTCTGATAAAGAGGTGAAGAGCATCCGGCTCAAACTGATGCTAACGCCTGGGTGCCCCCAATTGAAGCCTGACGAATCCAAAGCAAACAAATAAAAAAAACGCTTACGTTTTCTCCATTACTTTAAATGAAATTATTATATATAGAAAACTGATGAACGGAAGACAAGCGTCGCGCGCGCAGCTGCGGAGCAGGTGGGTAATAACGCCAAGCGGGCAGTGGAGCAGAGCAGCAGAGAACCACGCCGACCGCCGACCGATGGCCGCGGGCCGTCCACGCTCTCTCCCGCGCGCGTCACCAGTCACCCTGCCGCCCGGGCCGTGCCCACATGGCGCCGACCTCTCCCGACGCCGTCCACCGCACCTCGATCGAGGCACCGCCACGTCGGAGCCAGGCCGGGGCCCGACACGCGTCGTGGCGCGACTGGCCACGGCCCTGCCCACCAGGCCATGCATGTCCCCGTCGGCCAACCGACCTCCGTTTCCCGCCCGCCGCTGATCTGTCCTGCCCTCCTCGCGTCGCGTAGCCTACGCGTACGAAAACGAAGCGTTGCCTTGCCTCCGTCGCATCGCATCAACACAGCTGGAACGCTGCTCTATAAAAGGACGCCTCCGGCCTCGCCACCTTCTCCATCCGAAAGCCAAAGGCATAGAAACCAGTCAAGACTCAAGAGCGAGTTCCAGTAGCTATAGCCGCGCCTGTTGGGAAAGCCATCTGTGTCGTCGGCGATCATGGAGGATGAGAGGAGCACCCAGCAGCACCAGGGCGGTGAGGTCCAGGAGAACGCCGCCGAGGTGAAGGACAGGGGACTCCTCGACAGCCTCCTCGGCAGGAAGAAGCACGAGGACCAGGACAAGAAGCAGGAGGAGGAGCTGGCCACTGGCATGGAGAAGGTCACGGTGGCCGAGCCCGAGAAGAAGGAGGAGGAGCACGAGGCCGCCGGCGAGAAGAAGGAGAGCCTTCTCGCCAAGCTGCACCGCTCCAGCTCCAGCTCCAGCTCGGTAAGTTCGTCATAAACATCATCGATCTCTGCTAATCAACTCCTTCGGATCTGTTAAAAAAACGGCTTCTCATAATACGTGTGTTGTGATCGTGCGTGCAGTCGAGCGACGAGGAAGAGGAGGTGATCGATGAGAACGGAGAGATCGTCAAGAGGAAGAAGAAGAAGGGCCTTAAGGAGAAGATCAAGGAGAAGCTGCCGGGCCACCACAAGGACCACGACGGCGACCACCACACGGCCGCCGTACCGGCCCCCGCGCCCGTGGTGGACGCGCACGCTCACCACCACCAGGAGGAAGAGCACAAGCCGCAGCACTTCCCGGCCCCGGCGCCACCCCCACACGTGGAGACGCACGTCCACCAGCATGACCACGGCGTCGTCGTCCAGAAGGTCGAGGACGACGTGAAGACCGAGACCCCACCCCCAGCGCCGGAGGAGGAGAAGAAAGGCCTGCTGGACAAGATCAAGGAGAAGCTCCCCGGTGGCCACAAGAAGCCCGAAGACGCTGCCGCTGCCGCACCGGCCGTCCACGCGCCGGCGCCGGCGCCGCACGCCGAGGAGGTGAGCAGCCCGGATGGCAAGGAGAAGAAGGGCTTGCTGGGCAAGATCATGGACAAGATACCCGGTTACCACAAGGGCGAAGACCACAAGGACGCCGCCGGCGAGCACAAGACCAGCTCCTAAGGTCGCCCGCAGCGTGTGTCCTCCTGGCCGGGCCATGATCGATCAGAAGCGTTGGCGTGCGTTTTGAGTTCTGGTTTGCTTTTAGCAAGTTAATTTGTTTCAAGGTGGATCGCGTGGTCAAGGTCCGTGTGTGTGCTTTAAGCCCGACCGGTGGTACTGGCAGTGACCAGTGAGTGTTGATGCTTGTGTTGGCTTTGGGACGGGCTTTAGTTTGGTTCCAAGTCAGGGTCTGGAACTCTGGATGTTGTGTACTTGGGTTTGTTGAATTATTATGAGCAGTTTCGTATTGTAATTGGGCTGGGTTACCTGGACATTGGTATTTGCATTAATAATTGCTTTGGTTCCTGCCCAGCACATATATATTATTGTCCCGTTGTGACGCTTGTCAATTATCATTTGGATGTTGGCATTGTAGAAACTTGTTATCCAGTGCATTGTCTCAATTTTATATCTTTCTTTTGCGATGTATCTTATCTGTATCTAGCATTCTGGCCGATGCACGGGATAATGGAGCCTAGCTCGGTTTGATATGAGTATTTATGTTTTTCTAGATTTATTTTACAATTTAATGATAGTTATTTTCAATGGTAGAATTGATGTATTCCACTAAGATTTGTGAGCTCAATCTCGCATTTATAGGGGTAGGGCATACATGCGTGTGCTGCTGTGCGCGTGGGGGGTTTCTAGGGTTGAGCATCTACATATATGTTTGTGTGTTGCGTTTTTTTTTTTTAAAAAAGACGTCCTTGCCTCTAGTGTGCAAAAGAGTGTTTATAATTTTCTAGAAATATTTTATATTTTAATGATCATTATTTTTAAGTGGTAGAAGATGTATTTTGTCGGCTCAATCTCACACTTATAGGGTAAGGCATGCATGCGTTTATGTGGGCGTCTATATTTGTGTTGTGATTTTTTTTAGAAAAAAATGACTTCCTTGCCTCTAGTGTGCAAACTAATTGTTATTTATCCAAGGTTTTGAGTTTGTGATTTTGTCTTCACTTTTACAACCCAAAGAACTATTGCCCTATAGAGTTCGAATGAAGAAACTAAAATGGGGAAAACATTCAAAGAATCATGACCTTGTAATTTATATTCATGCACTTTTAGGATTTTGAATTTAAGTGCTTGTCAAAGTTCGCACAGATTTGAAAATATATGCAAAATTTGTCAAATAGCTTATCAAAATTGATTTGGTATCATTCAAAATGCTCTATATGTTAAACTGGGTGTAACATAATAAAAGGAGATAGTTCCGAATAGACAAACTAGTCTTTTTAAATCTCAGTTCATACAAGTCCTCTTGACTCTTGTAGGAATAGGCAAACATTGTTGCCTTAAGTTGAAAAAAAAAAGAGGCAAAATCATAATGGAGATTTGTAAACAGATGCAATGCAATAACACATTAGAGCCCCTTATACATCTTTTTTCCCCTTAGCAAAGCCCCACGTACATCTGTACAGGTATTCTGATGGCAGATTCTCGATACGATACCTCCGTCATTTGCCTTATCCTTTCCTTACTGTTAATTGGGCCGAACAGTTCGATATCGGGCCAAAACTGGGTTGAGATAACATCTGGGCCTCGTTGTTTCACAAGTTCACGTGATAAAGTAGCAATGTAGCATTCCACTCAAAAACAGAAAAAAAAAAGGACGCCCCTGCCGTCCACCAACATTGTTCTCGCCTCTTCCCCTCCGAGGCATAAGAGAGTGAGTCAGTTTTAATAAATTTTCTAGTCGATCGAGTCTTCAGTGTTAGAGTCTTTTCATGCTTTTTTTTATATTAGTGATTTATCTCCTTCTCTCTAATGGTGGTGAGGGGTAGAGTGGAACTGTTTATTTTTCATGACAACTCTATTAAAGATGAGGTCCACAACTACCATGATAGTAACTTCACCGTCGTGACAACATAGAGTTTTCTTTCTCAACGACGATATCAATGAGGAGATGATGTTATCGTCATGGAATATTTTTCTACAAAGAATTCTCTGTTTTGTTGTAATTAATCTGACCATGATTAAGGATTAGGGGGAGTAAGTTTCAGATGAGTCTTCCTCATTCTCAGAACAAAAAAGAAGAAAGACATAAAAAAGAAGAAGTTTCTTAACTCCACCTGCAAAAATATTGGCCATTTTCCTGAGTGTTTACTTTATATGGTCATCCGTATAAAGCCTCATACATATTTGATTTTGATATATATTTGGAGCTATTCATAACATGAGTATAATTTAGTTAAACCCTAGTTTCTAGATATGCGTAGTGTATTCCACAATGTTTTAATGTGCTGATGTTCTAGCTATTATTTAATATAATTCTTTTTTTCTTTTAAAAAAACAAAGGAAAACATGCAAATGGGGCGAAAGAGTTTTCCTTTTCGGATATACTCCTTAGTTGTCTAGCTTGTCGCTGCGTTCTACAGTAGTTGTAGTATGCATTGAACCGATCGATCTCTACGGTACAAGATGACCAATTTTGGTCTGATGCACCATGCTTGCATTGAACCGATCGTTGGTTAGGGCGTGCAAGGCGCAAGTGGTCGCACGCGCACGGTACGATCGTACATGTGGTTGCACGCGCTTCCGCATGCACTGGGAAAAAACAAGAACAAAAATGTGGCCAGTTCCTGCAAGGCTGCAAGAGAACGATGATGACGCTTGTCCATAGTGTGCAGTAAGTTATAGAGCATCTTCAAAAATCTTTACAAATCTCACTTTCTAAATTATTATTTAGAGAACTATCTCTATAAAAATTATTTTTTATATTTTTTACTTTCCAATAACTTTTCTATCTCTCATATACATTCTACAGAGTTATTCCTATTTTCTATTTTTTTCCTAGTAAAAAATCCAAAATAAAAAATGATTATATTTGCATAACCATTTAAATAAATTGTTAAAGACTAATTTTTTTTATCAAAACCTTTTTTATTTCTAACCTTTAGAAAGAATTTACTTGGAGTTGCTCTCCAAGAGACTGCCATTGCCACATCGGAGTCACCCTATACATAGCCTAGGCCATGCCCACATCCGGGCGGTGCACGGCCGAACTCACATCATCCGTGTCCGACCGAGACTCGCCGAACGGGCCGTGGCGCGCGGCGGGGCACGGTTTGGTCCATCCTCATCACGACATCGGCGGTACGTATTTTTTACGCGGGTGACACGCTGACACACTCACGTCCCAGTGTCACCCACAAAGCAGGAGAGAGACGAGACGGGATGGAATCTCTCCATCGATCGACCTGTATCGGAATGATTACAGCTATCTACAACGTGCGCTGGCGTTCTTGTAGTGCGTGTTCGACGAACGGATCGAGTGCCTCGGACCGTCTGTACACACGGAAAAGAGCAGTAGGAAAAGATGCCTCGTAAGCTAATGCAGTTGCATGATACAATTATTTGTGCCTCTGTGTAGGAGTGGAGGAAAAGGAAGCAATAAAATACGACAGAACGAAAAGGCCTCACGGATTTCCGAACAGTATATTCATGGTGGAAGCTAATTTCTAAGTAATAGTTCGGCATGCCCACATGGTAGAATCATAACATCATATGTTAGTAGTATTTTAGACATGGGTTTGAGGAGTAAATTCAGCATTTTAACAATGTCAGGAGTGTAACTTAGAGACAAACTTAAGGAGTTACCTAGTTTATCTTTTTCTTATTGATGAGTTGAGTACAGGAAAACTTAGGGTCACTTTAGATTACGCTTCGATACACTAATAATGCAATTTTAGCATCCTATAATTTTTTCTGGAAAATAATATAATATTTTACTTTTATAGGCAATCCAGAGGGTCAATCATCCCGAAATAATGATCTATACTGGTTAGATAATAGCGAACCTGCCGTGACAATTTATAGGATTTACCTTTTTTTCTGTTTTACTGTAGCGTGATTAAAACATAGGCTCCATGGAATCTCTAGTTAGCATTTCAAAGATTTATTTTTTTTTCTAACGTGATACATGGCTTTAATCAAAATTTAAGATTACATTATATAAACTCTTGTCGCATACATTGTTGTGACATTATGAATCTATATATTAGCTTTTAACTTTTGTCTTGTTAGTTTTTACAATTATTTTAATCAATGTTAAGTTGAAGTTCTAGTGATTATTATATACTTTTGAAAAAAGTTCTATTTTTATACTAAGAAAATATTCTAGAATTTATGCTACACTTTTAGGTACTATGCCATAAACACTTATTTTAGCTTGAACTGTAAGCACTCGAGATGTTAAATTTACTAATCAAATAATTATATATGTAGTAGGATTATTTATAAAAATATAGTGTGTTTAAATTAAAATACCTCTACTATTGTGATATATTGTCTCAGATAAAATGTATAACTTTATTCAAAATTTGAATATGATATATTTATTGTTATTCTTTATAGATAAAAATAGAGATTTTGGTAAAAATGTATCCTCCAATCATTTTCTACAATTAGTTCTCACTAGTACAGAAAATACTTTCAGGTCATTTTTTAATTTAAGAAGAGGGCAAGCTATCTGCCTGCCCATCTATGAAAAATAAGAGGGGTGTTTGAAACTATCCTTACAGACTCTGCTCCACAAACTCTGGTCAACAAAAACTTAGAGTTTGTGGAGCACCACTCTTTTTCTTCGAACAAAGTGCGTGGAGCTAAAACCGTTTGAATAGAAAACGTAGAGCAGAGCAGAACCAAACCCTTCTCCTCATAAGTGCTTCTCTTTAAATCTTGTCATAAACCACAACTTTAGTATAAGATGTGTCTCTCCTCGAGATGAAATTTTTAAAAATTAATATGAAAATATGTGAATTTGAAATAAATTGTCGACACACTAAGAAACTTCAAATAAAAATCTCATCAACAACATTGAAGAATGTTTAGAAAATCAAAATTTTGAATTTCAAAAATACATGAACTTAAAACACATATTTGAAACTGTAAACGAGTTGAAAGAAAAATATTTCAACTACAAAGTTTTAAATTATATTGAGAGCTATATCTATCTCCAAACATTGTTTTTGTTTTTGTGGTAGTGTCCTTAGTTATTGCTCTACTCTATTTTGGATTCCTCGCTAGCTAAAAACAGAGAGTATGCACATGATATAGAAAAGTTGTTGGAGGATGAAAAATTATAGAGAATGACTCTTATTTAAGTTACTCTGAATGATAATTTAGACACAGTTTAAGAAAAAAGCTTAAAGATGCTATTAATCAACTACCCTATGTTGTTATGTGATTACATACTACTAAAAGCTTTTTTCAATCAACTAAAAGCAAAAAAAATTGGCCAAAAATTGGGGTCGCATTAGTCGTTCCACAGGTCCCCAAGCACATGCACGTAACTTACGAGAGCCGGACTCCTAGGATGAACCGATGCATTTGATGCGGCGACGTCTCGTGTCGATTGAACTGCCTCGTCTCCATTCCCTCCCGTTAGCGTCGTTGGGTATAAGATGTCCCTGCGCGCACGTATTCATGCTGCACCACGCCGCCGCACCATCTGACCACGCTCGCAGCACAAGTGAAACGGAAGCCTGGGCGCGCGCTTGACAGTGTTTGCAGCGGGGTTAGCGAGTAATTCAAGCGTCGCAGCATGTGGAGTAAATGGAAAGCGCCGATTTTGCATGCGCCGCCTTCCCTTGGTCATTGCACCCGAGCTTAATATGCCCCCGATAGATGGACGGAGGGAGTAAAAGATAATGGGTCTTACCGCTAAAAGCAACGCGCCTAGTACGTACGTAGTCGAAGATCCGGTAGGTAAAGATGCACGCTGCTGCAGCTTGAACAGCGACACGCGGTAAATAAAACAGGTAAAAGTTGTTATGTTCAGGGCATCAGATCATCAGAAAGTGAATCGCAGATCACCCTCTGGCCTCATCGCTCAAAAGAAAAAGGCGGCGCTGTCCACTGCTGTCGTTTTATTTTTGTTGCTTTGCAAAGGGCGAAAAAGGGTCACACGTATATATACATGCATCGGGATCTTCTTTTCTGTCCGCCAAGCAAAAAAGCTGCATCTGACACGCTAATAGCTTAAAACGTAAGGAATGGTAACAACAGTATGAAATGCACTAAGCGTAAAGGCAGAATTATTGGATGCTTTGAGCAAAGGAAAACCGATCAATAAAACGTACAAGAATAAGCATAAGCTAGAGCAATCCTGTGTGCGGTGTGCATCCCACTAGCTCGCTAGTGTACTATTAACTGCGGTACTTGTGGATCCCGTCTAGCCTCTTTTTTTTTTCAATCTTTCAAGGTTCGCAAGCGTGTTGGGGTTGTATTATGCGTGCACAAATGTATCAGTGGCAATTGGCATTGGTAGGTGGAATATATTCTTGTTGACACACTGATTGTTCGAAGTAATCCATTCAGTTAAGCCAAGATCCTCCAGGCCAGGTGTTTGTTTGTAGAATATATTCTGTTGACAATGCGACGGTTTCAAGTAACCAGTTCAGTTAAGCCATTTCAATCAGAAAACATAGGAAAACAAATCACATTGTTCTACGACTACGATGTGCATATAACCTATAGCAGAGGACCACAGCACTTGAGTGAGTGAGTGAATGAAGATCAAGAGGTAGAGATTCCAACATGTTCTGCTGCAACTAAAGCACGCACCTAGAGATCTGCCTTTGCACAGCACAATTCCTATCTGTGTTTTGTTTTCCCTTCTCCAGAGTACTCTAGCTCTACCAAACAAGAGAGATTCACAAGTACACATATGTAGGATCGAGATGCTGCCCACCGCGCGCTCCCGTCTACGACGGCGTGGATACGCGGCCCCCCTCGGACCCGAGGCGACGACGCGGTTGCCGAACGCAGCAGCCACATCACGCCACGCCCCTCTTTGCCAAAGCCGCCATTTTTTTGTACTAGCACCACCAGTCGTGGTGCCATGCCATGCCGCTGGCTGGCACGGTCATAAAGCGAGCCACTACGGCTTGCCACCTCCCTTTAAAGCGCCGAGCCCTGCCGGTCTCGGCTGGTCCGGCCCTTTCCCAAAGCCGAGCAGCAGCCACCATTGAGCGAGGGAGCCACCAGCCACCGCCCGCCCCCAGTCAGTCCCACAGGCCACAGGCCACAAACCCAGTAATCATCACTAGCTAGCTGCGCACTACGCCGATCGAGAGCATCATCAGCTGCTGGCAATCGCAGCCGTCCGGCCGGCCATGGCCACCGTGCCAGTAGTGCTAGTCCTGCATGTTCTGCTCGGTGCTGCGGCCGCCGCCTGCGCCGTGGCGGTGGACGCGGCAGCGGCAGCGGCAGGAAGTAGCAAGGTGGCAGCGGCAGGGAGTAGCAAGGTGCCGGCGATCTATGTGTTCGGCGACTCGACGGCGGACGTGGGCAACAACAACTACCTGCCGGGCGGCGGCGTGCCGCGGGCCAACTTCCCCCACAACGGCGTCGACTTCCCCACGTCGCGGCCCACCGGCAGGTTCAGCAACGGATACAACGGCGTCGACTTCTTGGGTAAAGCTCTCAACTCTCAACTACAGCCCGCGCCGAGGTCATTCACTCATTTGTGGTTGCGAGTTTTATGCGACCGGCCAGTATTACGAAGGATCGTGTGAGTTGCGTCGAGATCAATTTTGTTTGAACAGCATATATACTTCTGCTTGCTGCATGCATGATACAATACCGTGCTCATTTTCACTTGAATAGAGTTTTCCCCCAACGGACCTTAGCACTGGAAGATTTTTGATGGGGCTAGAGTTTGCAGTGAAGACTTGCAGCGTGCCTTTAAACTGCTTTAACGCTTTATTAGACAATTAGTCAAACTTCGCGAATAACAGAGAAAACATGTGTCAAACTGTTGGTTTGAGCTTATCTACGGAATCTTTCAGCCATCCAATAGTATTTTTTTTTCACAATAAAGCAGCGAATAATATTTCAGAGAAGAACTGCATCCAAACAAAAATGCTTGTCTGAATTCTGAAACGTCATTCAAAGTTGATTGGAGGGAGTTTGAATTTGCCAGAATCGGATATTTTGTGTCATGTACTAGTAAGTTTAAATAGGTTCATATTCCATATATGAGCCTAATTCATTGGCCAAAGTGACGGCAAGAAATATTTCTGAAATCACCAAACCAAACTGTGTAAGCTGCTCTCGCAGTGTTTCAGAGAATCGCTGGAGCTATACGTGATAAATTGCCACTGCACGCTGTGCTACTCTTAAAGCATTTGGCATTTGTCGCTCAGATAACGCACAGCGTCTGTCCGAGGCTCGGAGCACACTGACGACTCGCTTGGCGTTGGCGCTTGACACCACGCAGCCACTGCATGTCTGCACCTATTCTGCATGGCTTCCAAAAAACTGCATGACACATGTCACATGAGAAACAGTAAGGGTCTGTTTAGATTGAAAATGAAATTTTTTTTTGAATATCACATCGGATATATAGTAAGGATGTCGGGAGAGGTTTTTAGAAACTAATAAAAAAACAAATTACATAACTCGTCAGGAAACTGCAAGACGAATCTATTAAGTATAATTAATCTGTCATTAGCACATGTAGGTTACTGTAGCACTTAAGGCTAATCATGGACTAACTGGGCTTCAAAGATTCGTCTCGCGATTTTCAACCAAACAGTATAATTAGTTTATTTTTTTTATCTACATTTAATGTTTCATGCATGTGTCCAAAGATTCAATGGGATGGATGAAAATTTTTTGGATGGGAAACTAAACATGGCCTAAATATATCCACCCAATCACAGTTTAACAGACTCACGTCACCTCCACACATGCCACGACCGAGCACCTCAATGCTGGTAAAGTTAATTTTACCTTTAAGGGCATATGCCCTCACTCTCTCACCAATTGGATTCGTTTTGAGAATTGTGCAAACACACATCTCAATGCGAAATTGCTTTGAGATGTGTGTTTGCACACTTGTCAAAGTAAATCCAATGAGTAGGAGAATGAGGGCATGTGCCCTTAAGGGAAAAAAAACCGCCTCAAATGCTGGATGCACCTTTGAGACGCTAAAATCTAAATTGACCTGCTCAAGTGCTCTGAACATTTGCTCTTTGCCAATCATTTAGTTTTTGTCTGCAAATACAAGTAGGACACAGAACAGTTTCTGCTAAAACTTACAGGCTTTGGCTCAACTCTACCAGCTGTGAACATGGGGTTCAAGCGCAGCCCCCCGCCGTTCCTCGCCGTGGCCAACAAGACCAACAAGCAGGTTTTCAGAGGTCTCCTGGGAGTAAACTTCGCCTCTGCAGGATCAGGCATTCTCGACACAACAGTAAAGCCACTCGTGACCAGAGTTACCTTTTAATTTCCTGCACCGGCACTGCTGCAACTGCAAGCAAAGATGACACACTCACGTGGATGGATGACTCTGTTCGTGCTCGTGCAGGGGAGCTCCATCATCCCGCTTAGCAAGCAGGTGGAGCAATTCGCCGCCGTGCAGCGCAACATCTCCTCGCGCGTCGGCACCGGAGCCGCCGGCACCCTGCTGTCGCGTTCCCTGTTCCTCGTCAGCACCGGCGGCAACGACCTGTTCGCCTTCTTCTCGCGTAAGAACAGCACGCCGTCGGACGCCGACAAGCGGCGGTTCGTCGCCAACCTCGTCGCGCTGTACCAGAACCACGTCAAGGTACGCCGCCCCGCGCCGCTCTGATTCACTGAACGTGCATGATATGGTCCGCCGAGAAAATCTCGCTGAAATTAAACGAAACGGGCCGGCCGGCGCCGCGGCGGTTGGATCGTATCAGGCTCTGTACGTGCTCGGGGCGAGGAAGTTCGCGGTGATCGACGTGCCGCCGATCGGGTGCTGCCCCTACCCGCGGAGCCTGCACCCGCTGGGCGCCTGCATCGACGTCCTCAACGAGCTGGCGCGCGGGTTCAACAGGGGCGTCAAGGACGCCATGCACGGCCTCAGCTTGAGCTTCCAGGGGCTGAGGTACTCCGTCGGGAGCTCCCATGCCGTGGTGCAGAGCATCATGAAGCACCCTCAAAGGCTCGGGTTCAAGGACGTGACGACCGCGTGCTGCGGGTCGGGCCGGTTCAACGGCGAGTCCGGCTGCACGCCCAACGCGACGCTGTGCGACAACCGGCACCAGTACCTGTTCTGGGACCTGCTGCACCCGACGCACGCCACCTCCAAGATCGCCGCCGCCGCCATCTACAACGGCTCGCTCCACTTCGCCGCGCCCATAAACTTCAGGCAGCTGGTGGAAGACGACCGGTACTAGGTAGCGACGTGTGCCGTTGCTGCTGCTTTACTACTGTACGTGCCATAGAGTTACGGCCGTGTGTGTCTGTATGTGCTGGTGTTCATGATGTATGTTTCTCGCGGTTTAGATGATGATTATGGCGGCGTAGTTTGGACTCTGAGATAACATGTCACCTCTCGTGCCCTCTGTGATGATCTGAACGAATTGAGTACAGTGCGTCTAAGGCCTTGTTTAGTTCCGAAAAGTAAAAAGTTTTAGATACTGTAGCACTTTCGTTTGTTTGTGACAAATATTATCCAATCATAGACTAATTAGGATCAAAAGATTCGTCTCGTGATTTACAGCTAAACTGTGTAATTAGTTTTTGTTTTCGTTTAGATTTAATGTTTCATGTATGTGCCATAAGATTCGATATGACGGGGAATCTTGAAAACTTTTTGGTTTTCAGAGTGAACTAAACAAGGCCTAACATAAAATCTGCCAAGAGCGTCCTCGACTAGTACAGAATCTTTTGACGTGTTCTCGACACCCAAAAATCAAAAAGTTTTCTAAATTTTTCATCACATCGAATCTTACGACACATGCATAAAGCATTAAATATAGACGAAAATAAAAACTAATTACACAGTTTGCATGTAAATCGTGAGACGAATCTTTTGACCCTAGTTAGTCTATAATTGGACAATATTTACCACAAACAAACGAAAGTGTTACAGTAATGAAATCTAAAATATTTTCACATCTAAACAAGACCTAATAAGATGTAGCTGGATGAAGTGGAACTGTCTAGGAGAAGATTCACCTGGTCTAGTGGACGTGATTGCCCAACCCTAGAGAGGCTGGACAGGATGTTTGCATCTGCAGATTGGTTCGTTGAGTTTCCGCGTCATATTCTCAGACCACTCTCATCGGATTGCTCGGACCACTGCCCCTTATTGCTTACCCTACAGACGCTAGGGGGCGGTAAGCGCAGATTTCAGTTTGAGGCTTTCAGGGTGCGCATCTCGGGTTTCGCTGAGGTCGTCGCGGCGGCTTGGGCAATCACTGTGCGAGGAGCTGACCTGTTTCGGGTGCTTGACCAGAAGTTTCGGACGGTCACGCGGGAGCTCAAGAGGTGGAGCTCTGCGAAGATTGGTAGTGTCTAGTTGCAGCTGGCGAGGGTCCGCGCAGTAATCCTGAGGCTTGATGACGAACAGGAAAATCGAGCACTACATTAGTGGGAGCTACAACTACGTTGTGCTCTAAAACCACATGTGTTGGGGTTGGCTTCGCTGGCACGCACGATCGCCAGACAACGTTCACGCCTTATGTTTCTTGCTGAAGGCGATGCAAATACTAAGTTTTACCACCTGTAGGCATGTTATCGGGGACGTCAGAATAGAATCAACTCTCTTGTGGTTGAGGGAGAATAGGTCATCTCTGACCAGCATATGGCCTCGGCCATATTCGATTTGTACAACAATGTACTAGGAACCAACTTTTAGAGGTCCAGAAGGCTGGACCTACAGGCTATTGGGTTGTCGTCGCTAGATCTGTCAGCACTCGAGGTGACCTTCTCTGAGCAGGAGATTTGGGCTATAATCAAAGACCTTTCTAATGACAAGGCTCCTAGGCCGATGGGTTCACGGGCAGATTCTACAAGGTGGCCTAGGCCATGATCAAAATTGACGTGTTGAACGCTTTCAATGCCTTTTGGGCCAATGACTTCAGAAGCCTCAACCACCTTAACGATGCACATGTGATCCTGTTAAGGAAGAAGGAACAACCAGAACTGATCAGGGACTTTCGGCCCATTAGCCTCATCCACAGTTTTGGGAAGCTGGTCACTAAGTGTATGGCTAATCGCCTGGCTGAGGTTCTTGATCAGTTAGTACAAAATAACCAGATTGCCTTCATCAAAGGGAGAAGTCTACATGACAACTTTCGCAATGTCCAGCTTACCTGCAAGGCGTTGCATAGGGCCCGCAGGTCTTGTATCCTCCTCAAGGTTGACATAGCCAGAGCCTTTGACTCTGTGGATTGGGTGTTCCTCTTGGAGGTGTTGTCGCATATGGGCTTTGGTCAGCGATGGAGGGACTGGATGTCCGCAATCCTTGCAACTGCTAGCACTCACATACTATTGAATGGGCAGCCAAGGAGAAGGATTTGTCATGCTCGTGGCCTACGGCAGGGAGATTCCCTGTCACAATGCTTTTTGTCCTGGTCATGGAAGCGCTAAGTCATTTCTTGTGGTGGGTGGAACAACAACATCTGCAAACACCGGTGATTGGTATCGTGGGCTCTAGGGTCAGCCTATATGCTGATGATCTTGTGATTTTCGTTGCACCATGTGAGGAAGACCTGTGGACAGTAAGGATTGTCCTTTAGATCTTTGGCTCAGCCTCTGGTTTGTTCTCCAACCTAGATAAGAGCAAGGCCACACCTATCCACTGCACAGAGCAGAACATGGAGCAGGTTATACAGATTCTACAATGCTAGACTGAAGACTTCCCATCTCGCTACCTGGGGGTACCTCTATCAGTGTGTAAACTTAAAAGGTCTGATGAACAGCCACTGGTGGATAGGGTGGCACATCGAATACCTGGTTGGAAAGGGCACTTGCTCAATGAGGTAGGAAGAACAACACTGGTCAAGTCAACCCTCTCGGCCATCCTGGTTCGCACCTCCATCGTGTTGTGCCTCTTGCCATGGGCTATTAACATGATTGACAGACTTCGCGGGGCGTTCATGGAGGACGCTACAAGGGGACATGGCCACGAGTCTGTAGACCTAAAGAGCTTGGGGAGCTTGGCGTCACCGACCTTAGGCGTGCTGGAATCGCCCTACGTATGCGCTGGGTGTGGCATGATCGCCTCAATGGGAGGCACTGGAAACTAAGGATCGCGTGGCTCTGGCACTATTCCAGGCGGCTACGGTCTTCTATCTGGGGAACAGTCGTTCGACGTTCTTCTGGACCGATCGATGGCTCAACGGTTCTAGTGTTCAGATGTTGGCGCCGACTGTGTTCCAATCCGTCAAAGCAAGGAAGAGGAAGGCGACCGTGGAGGAGGCCTTACAGGACTTTGCCTGGGTTGGGCATATTCTGGGGCCGGCAACAATGCAGCTACTGGTTAAGTTTGCAGAACTATGTGATATGCTTGACCAGGTGCATCTATCCACGAAGCTGGATACCTTCATCTGGGGACTCACAGCAGATGGGACGTATTCGGCGGCATCGGCGTATGGTGCAATGTTCTTTGGTTCCTCAGCGATGCCGGGGGCCAAACAGTTGTGGAAGACTGCTGCGCCACCACGAGTACGCTTCTTCTTTTGGCTCATGATGCATGGAAGATGTTGGACCGGGGACCGCAGATTTAGGCATGGGCTACATGATTCCAATGTCTGCATTTCCTGCGATCAAACGCTAGAAACGATGGATCACATTCTGGGATGCGTGTTCAGTCGCCAAGTGTGGCTCATCTGCTTGGTGAAGGTTCACTTGCAGAACTTCATTGTCGTGGAAAAGGATCAGGCAATGTTGTGGTGGCTCAGAAGCAGGAAGCGTGTCCCCAAAGCTCTTCGACGTGGTTTTGACTCATTGTATTTCCTAATTAGATGGTCCCTCTCGAAGCAACGTAATGCTCGTATCTTCGACCGAACAACTGTGTCAGCGCCGTTGCTAGCGGAGTCCATCCTGGAGAAAGCTGCCTGCTGGAGTTCAGTTGGGAACAAGCGCCTTGGAGCTCTGCTTGCTCAGTTGTGAGCCTCTACGAGCCTAGAAGCAAAACTCTTTCATCTTGTAGCCGCTGCTAGCTCTTCTGCACTCTCCCTTCTTCTTTGTTTCCAGTTCCTTGCTCAGTTTATCCTGAGCTGTTGTGTGTTCTTCTGGGTAACCCTGTAGTTACCTAGTGTTTGTGCTGTCAAGACCTTTCCACTTAATAAAAACACGCTTCTGCGTGGTCTAAAAAAAAAAGAAATACCTGTAAGAGCCAAGAGCGTCACGCTCACGCCCTTGGATTGGATGCAGCTAGATCCGAGCGCAAGCTCTAAGCATGTCGGTACATTCCTGCAGGCCATGCTGATATGTCCTAAGCTGCTGCACCAGTTGTGCATCTGTCGCGACGTCGCTGTTGCTTCCGAGGCGCCACCGGTCCTGGCCATGTGGACTCGTTCAAACACATTAGACATTTTTTCCTTCGGCGAATACGACACATTTTCAGCCTTAGATTGGAGGAAAACGGCCTGCAGGCTGCAGATGATTCCATAGAACGTTCTTTGCACTGCATCGACGGATGTAATGACATTGTTGTACTATCTATGCTGGGTTTTAAACTTTTAATAATCCACATGCATCGGGATTGGGGACAATTCTATTCCAGAGTATATTGGCCAGCTAGCCGACGATAACTCTGCGCTGGTCTTCGTTAATTTCTGATGGAACCATGTGCATCCGGTGACAGTATATATATGCTCGGTCACGTATTCTCAAGCCCTCACCATCTGATACTGTCAAACTGAGCAGAGCACAAGCTAAGCAAAAGCTAGCCACAGAGACCGAGGCGATGGCCAAGCGGACTGCCTCGTCCGTGCTCGTGGCCCTGTGCCTGCTTGTGCTCGTGGCAACGGACGCCGAGGCGAGGCACCCGCGGCTTGTCCCCGCGGCGTTCGTGTTCGGCGACTCCACCGTGGACGTCGGCAACAACAACAACCTGAACGTCACCGCTGCGGCCAGAGCCAACTATCCGCACTACGGCATCGACTTTCCCGGGTCGCCGAAGCCCACCGGGCGGTTCAGTAATGGCTTCAACACGGCAGACCTGCTAGGTACGGACTATGCACACCTGTAGTCTGTGATTTTTTTCCCCCTACAGAGTTCAGCAATGCGATCTGTGTTCTGTGGTGTATGAGTATGACTGATCGTCTAGCGCACTCTACGCGATTTGATGGTGAACAGCTCGTGGTCTCGGCTTCAAAATGAGCCCACCGGCTTACCACTCTCTGTCAGAGAAGGCCCTCAAGTCTCAGATGTACAAGGGCATCAACTTCGCGTCCGGAGGGTCCGGGCTTGCCAATGGCACCGGCAAATCACTGGTATGCATGTGTCGTACTACTTGCCTCATATACAAAAACCTCAGCACATGTAGTAGGCGTAATAATACGGCTGCCTAATCCATCTGAACCCGTTCGTGCAGTTTGGCGAGGTGATCTCGATGTCCAAGCAGCTGGAGCACTTCTCAGGGGTTGTTGAGTGCATGGTCCAGCTCTTGGGTCAGAAGAAGACCGCCAGTCTCCTTGGCAGGTCCATCTTTTTCATCAGCACCGGCAGCAACGACATGTTCGAGTACTCCGCATCCCCTGGCGACGACATAGAGTTCTTGGGCGCCATGGTCGCTGCCTACAAGGAGTATATCTTGGCCTTGTATGACATGGGCGCGAGGAAGTTCAGCGTCATCAGCATCCCGCCGCTGGGGTGCATCCCGTCGCAGAGGCTGCGCCGGCTGTCGCAGCTGGGAACGCCGGGCTGCTTCGACCCGCTCAACGACCTCTCGCTGCGCTCCTACCCGATGCTCGCCGGGATGCTGAAGGAGCTCAGCTACGACCTGCCCGACATGGCCTACTCCCTCGCCAACGCCTACGCCATGGTCACCTTCGTCTTCGAGAACCCGCGGACCGACGCCTGGAGTAAGCGCGATCGATCGCCGCCCGCCTCCTTCCCTTCCCTTCCCTTCCCTTCCCTTCCCTTCCCTTACCTTACCTTCCCTCTGCGTCTGCGAATGTGCATGCCGGTTGATTCGCCGATCGCCATTTTTCTGATCGATCGGTCTCTGACTCTGATGCATGTATCGTTTTGCTCTCGACTGTGTGTGTGTACGTGCCTGCAGGCTTCACGAACCTAGAGGCGGCGTGCTGCGGCGGCGGCCCGTTCGGGGCGGCGTTCGCGTGCAACGAGACGGCGCCGGTGTGCGACAACCGCGACGATTACCTGTTCTGGGACGCCAACCATCCCTCGCAGGCCGTGTCAGCCATCGCCGCGCAGACGATCTTCGCCGGCAACCTGAGCTTCGTCTACCCCGTCAACGTTAGGGAGCTCGCAATGCTGTGATTCTGCGAAATTTTCTGGGGATTCCTGAAGACGCTTTGCTCCTACCAATAAGCACTAGTCCCACTACGGGACGGAGCCAGCAGCTAGCTGGTTCCGGTTCCGGACGCAGTCTGTCGTAGAGATGCGACATGGTGGCCGCCAGCCCGAGTGCTTCAAGCAGAAAATTTTGTTTGTTCTTGTGTTGTCGATTTCAAAACTTGAATGACCTTTCTTGCTCTCAATATAGCATAAACAAAGGAAATGTCCTTTTCTTTCTTTTTAAAAAGAAACTTTTGTTCCTGCGACGAAATCTTTGTTGTTGACAGCTCATTCAATTCATTAACGAAGATAATACTACTTTTTAGTTAGGGTTATAACAAATCAACATCAACATCAACAGCAAAAACAGAGAGCCGGAAAAGGCCAGCACCACGTAGTGCAATTTGGGCCCTGAGACGTATGGTGAACGATTTCAGTCTTGCTTATTGGGCCAAAAAAAAAATCCACTACTATCGTAACTGAATTCCTCACATTACTAGAACTAAAAGCAACGAAATTAGAGTTTTATGATACTCATGGCAAACCACACAAAAGTAGCCACCAGAGCCTAATAAAGAAACTAACATCCACGAGCTGTTAAAGTTTAGCAACACTCTAACTTCTATTAACCCCCTCCATTACAAGCCAACAGCTTATTGGGCCTAATGTGGGCTAAGAGAAGGACGTTTCCCATTAACCAGTTCCAGAGTTGGGCTTTTTAGGGAGAACATATACTTTATATAATCTCTTTAGAGGAGTATTTTAGTATTTATTATCTAATATAGCGTGCAGCTATTATTTTCCCAAAGTGTTTCAAGAGCAATTGGGGGTGGGGGTGGGGGGGGGGGGTAGAGTTCGGAAGTTGACTTTGGTTGTGAAGTTTGACCATAAACCCAACATGTTCAGAACTTCCGAACTTATTTAAAGTTATATTGATATATGTGACATACAATTCTAGAAATTGTTACCCATTTTATAGAAAACAATACAATACACATACAATTATTTTATAAGAAAAATAAAACATGCTGAAAAGGGGTTGTGTTAGAGCGTCTTCAAGTGTTCCCAAGAATTTCTTTCCAAAATCATGTAGTTTTCCAACTCGACAAAAAGTATTGGGAGGAATAAATAAGACCATCTCCAATAATTTTCAACAATTCACTCCTCAAATAGAGAAGACAATTTTACATCAGAAATACTATATACTAATTCCAAATTATCCTAACAGTTTTATTCTTTCTAGTATATTTGCATTAGGAACTCTTTACTGCTCTTTATATTTTCTGCACACCCTTCCGCCTTTGATTGGTAGACCGATACCGTGCCACACGCGGTATATGCACGCGTTCATTGAATTTTTCCAAGTGACAAAAGATAGGAAGGTAGGATTGGGAACTCTTGGAGATTGGTTTTCTCTATTCTTGCCAAAAAACGTTGATTGGGATGTTTTATTGGGAATTCTTGAAGATATTGTGCATACCAAAGATAGTTGTTTAGTTTTCAGAATTTTTTTGGATTTAACAATGATTACAAGGTTAAATGTTAATATCCTCTTAAGGTTAACATTGCTACCACATCCTTGATCTCATTTCTTGCCCTCAACAATCAAGGTGGCCTAAGCCCTCAAGGCCTCAACAATCAATGCACATAGGCCACCATGGCCTAATTTAAACTAGGTCATATGTCATGTATACCTCTCTCTACGGGTCTAACGTTCCTATCACCACAATGCACCTACAACTAGGCAAACATGACTAGAAACATTCCATCTTACCATACCCAATCATGCATCCCGTGTTGACACATGTACTATGTCATGCGCCACACCAGATCTACACATATGTGTCATGTGCCCCATGCCAGTATTGACACATGTACTATGTCATGCGCCACACCGGATCTACACATATGTGTCATGTGCCCTATGTCCATGCCCTTAACTCGCACGCGATCATGGTGCGAAGGTTGGCTTTAATACCATTATAATGTCCCATAGTCTAAATGGCTCAAATACACTATGAATGTTGCGTGGACTCCACATTTCCACAACCCTACTTACGCTTTCATCCTCACTTTAGAGAAAATGGTTAACTCGGGATGTTAGTAAGGAGTCTAGAAACTTTATATACTAGAAGCATACCTCATGCATTGCTGTAGGAATCATGGATGATTTAGAATGAAATTACACTATATATAATTCCTTATACGAAGAAAAAACTATTAGAAATCAATGCTAGTGGATTGGTTGTCACGTTTACATGGATAACAAAATGCTTGTATGTCTTGATGATGTGGACATCACAATTGCATGTGTTAGTAGATTTAAATTATATGTGATAGTGTATAGCTAAGGTGGATAGCATGTTGAGATATATTGCTAGTAGGGTTTAGAATTATAAGAGACTCGAAGCATAACCCGCGTGTTGCTACAGGAATTGCGCATTATTAGATTGCGTGGTATGAGGACATGGACAATAAAATGTTTATGTGTCTTGATGACGTGGATATTATAATTGCTTGTGCTAGTGGATTTAGTTTTATGTGATAGTGTATTGCCTAGTTACATATATAGCTTGCTTGTTGAGATAAATTCGAGTTTTGCTTAGTGGATTTTAATTGTATGTGATATTACATTGCCTAGTTGATAGCTTGCATGCTAAGATAAATAGCTAGGTTTTGCTTTATCAGTGTACTAGATGACACCCCACGCATTGTTGCGGAATTTTGTAGCGTTATATTTTTTTTGATGAAACATTTTGTAGCGTTATATGGAAAGAGAATTCATAGAGAGAGAAGTGATGTTCAATGTACAAATAACTGTATAGTGTGTTGCCATAGAAAAAAGAAATTTAGAGATAAACAATGAATAATGATGTGAATAGGACAGAGATTAACATCATTTTACTTGTTCAGCCTTTATGAAAACATTATGCAGAGTTCGCATATATGGCAGGAGCATCTATGCATTCTTTTTTTATACATATAGAGAAAAAGTCCCATTTTAGAATAATATTGGCCTTTTCATGATTTAGCTTGAAATCTTAAACGACATGGAAGATGGTCACTCATCTTCACTGAATAAGGAACTTGACAGAACGTAAATTTGTATCGGTGTTTAGGTAACCTCTTGTTAGATACTCAACAGCACCGTAAATTTGTATCGGTGTTTTCTTTATCTTATCCATTTTATGCTTCTTTGCGATTTTATGTCATTAAATGTAATAATTAGCTAAAGCTTCTAATCATTTTAAGCAAACACGATACTAGTATTGTAATATACTGTAAAATTTGACTATTATTTTTAATATTTTACTGTTTGAACTTAGTGTCTACTTTAGACCTGGTTCAGTTGGTAAATTTTTAAGATTTCAGGTATTGTAGCACTTTTGTTTATATTTAATAAATATTGTCCAATCATGAACTAACTAGACTCAAAAGATTCGTCTCACAAATTATAGATAAACTGTGTAATTAGTTTTTGTTTTCGTCTATATTTAATACTACATGCATATGCCTCAAGATTCGATGTGATGAGGAATCTAAAATTTTTAGTCAATTTTTTTGGAAATTAAACAAGGCCTTAGCACCCGCTATCCGCAATCCACTATATACACAGTAATCCGCTACGAAGCCGCTACCTTGCCATTTATTAGCTTGACAGAAGTACTCCCTCTATTTTTTTTTCATATCGTATTAGCTTTGTCCTAAGTAATACATTTATATCTTTGACCATCCATTTTGAAAAAAAAAAGATTCATAACATATGATTATAATTTTAGATTCACTATGGACAATACTTTCACAATACATAATTCATCTGCCCTAAAACTATAAGGATTTTTTTAGTTGGATGGTCAAAGATTATACTCGATTGGAGATTTTTTTAAAAAACAAACCTAATGTAGGGCCCCTAATGTAACCATTTTTTTAAAAGAAAAACGGAGGAATTCATCAATCATTCTGATTGACCGCTGGACAGGGTTGGGTTTCGTGGTCAGAACAAAGAGGCATCAATAATCCACTGGGCCGGTCCGATGCGATGCGATTGCATGCCAAAATCGACTCGCCAAGAACATCGCGATTCCCAAAAGTCCACACATGCCCTTGAGCTTTTCCAATCCTGCAGTAGTGATGCACTGCAGACACCCCGGAATTTCAACCGCGCGGCAGTGCAACTGCTAGAGCTGCTGCTGAGCTGCAGTAGCAGCAGACGAGGAGATGGGGATCAAAGCAGCAGGCAGCAGGGCAAATGGCATAATGGCGCATGCAGCGCTGTGCCGCTGTGGCCCTGTGGGGGGCGGATGGCATTGATCACGGGCTCATCACGGCGGTGTCGCTCGCGACGCCACAGTACGCTCCACCCTCTTGTGCTGGTGCGCTGCAGCTGCAGCCGGCTACGATCGGGATCGGGCATGAGATCCCTCGGCCATCATCAGGGAGATCTTTTGGTGTGATATGAGATGACCCTTGCCTCTCGTCTTTGTGCGGTTGCGCAAGCATTTCTGTGCGCGGCACAGGGCCAGGTTCGATCCATGGCCGGGGGCCGCTTGTTGACGAAGGCTGCTGCTGGCTTCTCCTTTTCAGAAGAGTTCAGAGACAGCTTGCAGTTTTCAACACCTTGATAGCTACGTGCGCCCAAATCTTTTGCTCCCCAAATTCTGAGCATTTCTCTGATCAGGATACGCGTGATTGACCGCAGGGTGGTGCACCTACTCCTACCAGCGTCTAGTCTCTAGTGGGGTACCGAGTTTTTCTTTACGATAAGGTCACATGTACATGGCTAATGGCTTGGATACGAGTCCGGGTGAGAGACGTATCCGAGTACTGCACTGTATGAGAATGGGAGAGAGACTATACAGAGGTTGGGAGGAGTACAGCAAAGACCCAAAAGTTGTCAGTCTTTCATAAGTAGTTCTGCAGTTGTTCAATCTTGGCCATGTCCATAATGATTTGGTTCCCATGGCGCCTGATCTCATCACACTACTCTATGCATGCTTGACACGAAAGAACATACAAAGATACACAGCACACACACACTCCATGCATCACTTTTCGCATTTCAGGAAAACCTGACTGAACTGAAATACTGAGCATGATTTTTGAGTAAAAAGTATTAGGTAGATTCCTATATCTAGACGCTTTTAATTTGATCTTGTTGCTTTTTTTTTTTTGACAATAGCAACTTTATTAGTTCAGCAGCAGATTGCTGCAGTAACAGAACAGTCATTACATAGGGTAGTGAGAACTGCTTTGAGGGGGCAAGTCGGTACATGATTCATGTTTGAGCACGATAATACAGGTTGGCCCCGCATCAGATTTGAAGCCGAGAATGCTAGTGCTATCTTTTTCGGCAACAAGCAATCCAGAAATTCATAACCACAGTAGCAACGAAATTAAAAATCGTTCGTCATATTATTAACCACACAGTACATTTGAGCTGCACAAACTAACTTCCATTACGGTGTCAGCCAGACAGATTGTTGGGCACAGTCTTGATCAAAAGATCTAAGTTGTTGTGCAAACCCTAATGACAGAATCTACACTTAATTGTGCTGCATTCTACACAGCATAGAAAACACAACGTCAGCAGCATACTCAGCTGCAGATACTGGAAAACAAGAATGGAAATATAGGTGGAGAACCTTTTTCCATCTTCCGTCCATAAACTCATAATCCAGATAGTTAACATATACAAGGACATGACTTTCAGAATCATACTGAGCTGAATATTATTGAGGTAGCATAAGGCCGTCGACATATATGCAGCTACTATATATTACTAAAAACCAATCGGGTATGATCCGAATGACGTTTGTAGGTAAGATTTTTCAGCCCAAAAAAACCCTGGATTTTTTTGGACCCAACCTGAAAATGCTCAGGTCTAATATAGCCCCTGTCAGCATATACTAGATACTCCTACTTTTCAATAATATTGCCAATGCACCAAAGAATCCCCCAAAATGAACATAGAATATCAATGGTTTAACATCAATCATATGAACAATGTGAATTAATCAAGGTTCAGGACACAAAAACATGATGAGGCAAGAAAAGAGAATTAATCAAAACCCAAAATCTTATTCAAAATTTTCACTCGATGATAGAATACAAGCAATTTTAGACATCAAGAGATCTATCTAGCATATGTTCAAGTGGATGTGAATTTAGTTCAAAAGCACACTAGGAGCGCCTAGTAGGAGTGGCAAGCCTCTGACCCACTTATTTATTTCCTCACGTTCAAGTAATATTAATAATGCATAGAAAAAGCAAACATGAGCTCAATAAAATAGATTTATAAATTGTACGTATATATTTCCATAGCCTTAGCTCTATCTCCTCCGAAGAAGCCATAGATTTGGCTCCTTCCCTCCTCCGTACAAAACAGCTCGGGCTCCTCTAAAATTTTGGTGCTAAAACCATTTTAGATATATAGCCTTAGCTCTATCTCCTTCGAAGAGGCGCATGAATGTTAGGACAATTTATACAAGTGTCCCATATAGCTATTACTAGAACCACACACCTATATATATCCGCATCCGAGCCAGAACAATATAGTAAAAGCTATATGTATGTACGTATAAGAGCCAGAACAATTCATAATTGGGAACAGGGGAGTAGTAAATAAATAGTAGAGTTAGAATGTATCCACATCTACAAGAGCCTGAATGACTTATAATTTGAAACTGAAAGAGTAAGAGGTTGATAGTAGAATTAGAATGTATAGCCACATGAAACATTTTGTGAAATTGAACGAGTAGCAGATCGATAGTAGAATTAGAATGTAAAGCCACATAAAACATTTGTGAAATTGAAGGAGTAGCAGATTGATAGAAGAATTAGAATGTATAGCCACACTAAACATTTTGTCAAAATCTCATATCTGTATATGACTGTATCATATCAGATACTTGGTGCAGATATGTGTAAGTTTTGTTCCGAGGAGTCAAACAATATCAACTTTGATTGAATATATAAAATGTAATAATATTTATGACGTGCAGTAAGTATCATAAGACTACATATTAAATATATTTTCATCATAAGTATATTTAACAATATAAATGTTTTATACTTTTCTCTATAAATCTAACTAGACTTAACATAGTCAAAATTAAACTTGAGATTTTGACTCATAGTAAACAAGATTTATAATTTTTTTTAGGACGCAAGGAGTAAGTAATAACAATTTTCATCTTTGTAACAACGACTAGACTGCATTGGTTGAAGCTATGACACGAGTCGAAGGAGGAGCAGACTTTGGACTGCCATACTACTAGTAGTTTCCTTACCAATACAAACAAAATTCCCACTCGGTCACAGACGGTACAGCTGGCGCTGGGCCTCAAGTCAGGAGGTCTGCGGGTGAAATCATGAAGAGCATGAAAACTTCTGCATTGCAACTTGAGCTCATGCATTGACACCAAAATTTATTGGAGCAAGCAAAAAATAAGGAGCAGAATCACGGGCTATGGGAAAATGATAAGCTATGCAAAAAGAATATGGCACATCTCATCATGACCATCACCAGTCACTGGCACAAAACCCTAGCTAAGGTATAATGGTTCATAGATTTACTATGCAAAACATATTCGAGCAGTATAATTCAAGTGTCGCGTACTACTAGTTGTGTGTGAGGATTGAGACAGCTGTTTCTGCACACTTACTGAGAGCTTCTTAATTTCTTCTCATCCCTGGCCCCTGGTGGCCTCATGATCAGATATTGCAGACGACTCCCTTCAAAGATCCAGGAACAGGCCTGCATCTGCATGCGGGAAATCAGAAAGAAAACATGAACTGCGGGGTTAGTCTTCCGAAGAACTTGGCTGCGCGCAAAAGAACGATTAGCGGCAAAATTGGTGGATCCGGAAGAAGGGCAGGAGGAAAAGGGGAAAACTATCTCTTTTCCCTCCCCCAACAAAAGGCCAAAACCAAGGCCGGCCGGCCGGCCTCGAAGCAGGCTAGATTAGGCCAGCCATAGAGCGGATCAGATTACCCCAAAAAACTTTCCCCCAAAGCACATCACGGGATCATGATGAACCTTAACCCCAACAAAAAAAACAAGAACCGGCCGGGGCACCTCGACATCAAAAGGTCCATCAAATGAACACGCAAGAAAAGGCAGCAAACAAGCTTAATGAAGGCGTTTCTGACACAGGTGATGATCAAATCTAACGTAGCTCTTGTTTATGTCATGCGGGCTTTACAAAGGGAGGCCTACACAGCTCCATTGGCAGTATGCCCACCTCCAAAAAAAAACTTTCTGCAAGATCGATCGGCAAGGAGGTGGACAGAATGCCAAGGAACTTTCAGTAAGCGCCCCTTTGATAAGCACGCATGACTGGTACTACTACTTGCTTTGCTCCGATCGAGCGATCCACCAACAGACCACGGCTGCTGCTCTTGCTTCACTGTAATGTGTGTGCCGCTTTACAGGGTGCGCTATTTATAGAGCTATGGAGTGGAGCTAGGGTTGCGGCTTGTGAGGGATTCCAGGGAGGGGGAGGGGGAGGGATGAGGGATGGGCATGCAGATCAGATGGATGGGATTGTGCTTTTCTTGGTCTCTGTGTGTGAGTTGTTGCGGGAGATCTGAGGGATTTGATACTAGACGATGGCTTCAACCAGATCTACCTGTTCTCTCTCCCCCATGCCTATAGGTTAAATTAAACTACTAGTAGTAGTGCAGGTACAGCGGAGTAGATTTTTGGTGCTACTGCTGCGCTCCTTTCTTCTCCACCTCTCCAGCCAAAACGAGGTAAAAATCATGGTTCTTTTGGCAGATGGAGTTCTCGTTTAGGGCCTGTTTAGATTGAAGATGAAAATTTTTGAGGTGTCACATCGGATATGTCGGAAGGATGTTGAGAGGGGTTTTTAGAAACTAATAAAAAAACAAATTACATAACTCGTTAGGAAACTGCAAGACGAATCTATTAAGTATAATTAATCTGTCATTAGCACATGTGGGTTACTGTAGCACTTAAGGCTAATTATGGACTAACTAGGCTTAAAAAATTCGTCTCGTGATTTTCAACCAAACTGTGTAATTAGTTTATTTTTTTTATCTACATTTAATATTTCATTCATGTGTCCAAAGATTCGATGTGATGGATGAAAATTTTTTGGATGAGGAACTAAACAGGGCCTTAGATCAAAAAGTTTTTTTTATTTTGATACTGTAGAATTTTCGTTTTTATTTTACAAATATTATCTAATCATAGAGTAATTAGACTTAAAAGATTCATCTCGCGATTTACAGACAAACTATGCAATTAGTTTTTGTTTTTATCTATATTTAATGTTTCATGCATATATCACAAGATTCGATGTGATAGTTTTTTTAAAAAAAATAGATTTTTAGGGCATGTACTTTTTTTGCGAACAGACGAATGTACTTTTATACTATTTTTATATTCACACGTTTTCATCGGATAAAAACAGATGATTGAACCTAAAAATTCTATACTTTGTTGTGTCATATATTTATATAACACACATTTTAAAGATACCGTATCTACTTATAAACTAGAATTATATTCATTTTTAGAACAACAAATGAATACTTTATAGGATGAAGCACGTACTAAAAAGGAGACGGATTCCGATACCATTAAAATCAAACTATTTTAAGTTTAATTTATAGAAAAGCTTATCAACATTTTTTTGAAACGCAAACGTCTACAACACACAAGCACGCTAGGCATCTCGCTGTTGATGGGGATTTAATCTACCATTGAAAGCATAATGTCATTAATTCTGGCAGAAAAATGCGAGCACTCGCGCCAAGTCTCGAGTACTTAAAGTTGAGTGGACAAGTTCTATCATAAGGAACATAACTAACTAATCTATGATCAGTTCGCAACTTATCACATGTATGACTGCTAGATATATACTTAAAAATATATCTAATGACAAATTTAATAATACTCATTTGGTATTTATTTCTTTTCATATAAATTTGGTTTAATCTTAAAGTGTTTGATTTAGCACTATTCTATTACATCTTTGAGAGATGGAGTATTATAATATTAGGGCTATGTGTGTTAGTGAGTGTGGTGGCTGAGATCTAAAATGGTGACTAACAACAAGTTTAATAATTGGCTTATAACTAAGCAAATGCTAATACGGAGGAGAGATGAGATGAAAGATGAGAGAAGTTGGTTCTAATTCTAGTACACAACAAGGTGGACACGAAAGCATGCATAAACAATGGTGGATGCAACACAACAAATAAATATGAGGTGGTTTAGAAAAGAGAAGGTGAGACATGAATAAAAAAGTAATAAAAAGCTTTTTATAGATAAGTAAGAGACAATTATTGTATAATTTGGATCTTATAATTTAACTTATACTTAGACATTTAGCTCTATTATTAAACTTGCTCTAAGACGAGTAGGGTGCAACCTGCAGTGTGCAATACTGCAATAGTCTTTTTTTTCTATACCTATTTGATACGTAAGGCTAATTGTTTGATATCTAATATTTGGCTCCAGTTTTTCGAATGAATCAGACGTTAATAGCTGGACTAACATTTAACTCTTGCGTCAACTAGTTGATAGCTCACTAGTGGGCAGGATCTATATTTTTAGTTAAAAGTAACAGCCAATGACGAAAATACCACCACACTAATGTTGTCAAAACAGCACACCTAGGAAGGAAAACAATTATAAGGCCAAACTGATTATATATTATCTCTTTGTATTAAATAACATTGTGCTAATTTAAGCCTACTAACAATTAGTTTTAGTCATTAGAGTAATCCCAACTATAGAACTATGAGATATTTTTCATAATTATCATAGACGCTATATTTACAATGGATGGTTTTCACGTTAAACTTATCCAATCTGCCTTCTCTCTCTTACCGCCTACATATATCAGTTTTTATGTCTCAGTTCCTATGTAGACATAGTTTTTTATATGATAACTACCCCTATAATGTGTGCGTCCATCGAGCTCCCACCTCTTACCAGCACTCTAAGGCCTTGTTTAAATTTAAAAACTTTTTGGATTTTGACATTGTGGCACTTTCGTTCTTATTTGACAAACATTATCCAATCATGGAGCAACTAGGCTTAAAAGATTCGTCTCGTGATTTAAAGATAAACTGTGCAATTAGTTATCTTTTTTATCTATATTTAATGTTCCATGCATGTGCCGTAAGATTCGATGTGATGAGGAATCTTGTAAAGTTTTGGGTTTTTAGATGTATCTAAACAAGGCCTAATACGTTTGTAATAACCCCTACATCTAGTAAGAACTCTCAAATCAATAGACTTGTGATCATAACTTGACAAGAGGATAAGATTTGCAAAATCCGAACCTTGGTGGTTTTCTTAACAACGTGATGTTAGACAAGTCTTAGTGATGAGCTGAATCACAGGATAAATCCTTTGTCTTTTGTGTTCTTGCATAGTATTATGCTCTCTACTTGTTTGTGTTGGTGAGGGTTTGTTCCTAATCTGCTTGTGTCTTAGCTTTCGATCTCATTCAAGTGGTGAAATAGACTCTATTTTGCATCAGAAATATCAGTAATTTACTCAATCTACTTTCCATTGCATAGATTTTGAATTATGTACACGAGCTACTCTACACGTGGCACCACCATAGTTTTGCCAAGAATTGCTACGACATGAGAGTCTCGCGTAAAAATGCAGATAGTGCCACACACTTGTTACTAGCCGCTTTGATCGAGTTTTATTTTAACAGGTCTGTTCAGTCCTCATCTAGGCTTACCAGAACCTTTTGAAGTATAACAAGCATTAATATTTTTGCATAATTTTAGGCCTCGTTTGACATGATTTCTCTGTCGGCTTTAGTAGTCGGTTGGAGCAGTTTTGTGCCAAATAGGTTAAAAGAAAATGGTTTTACCTAGAAAACCTCTTAAATCATGCTTTCACATGGGGTTTGAGATGAAATTGAGTAAAAAATAGCGGCTTCACATACTTTGTATCGTCCTTGTGGGTCACCATGAATTTATGTGAGAGCAAGTTTTAAGAAACAATATACGTAAAGCCGGTTGTACCAAAATATATCAGTTCTAACAATAAAACTGTTTATGGAGTTAAAAAAGACTTGACTAGTGAAGTAGAGCTACAGAATCTTAGTTAAATTTAGATAGTTTGACCGAGTGCTATTCTAAGGCCTTGTTCAGTTCGCAAAAACTTGTGAAAAACGGCACTGTAGCACTTTCGTTTTTATTTGATAAACATTGTCCAATTATAGAGTAACTAGGCTCAAAAGATTCATCTCGCGGTTTACAGATGAACTGTGCAAATAGTTTTTGTTTTCATGTATATTTAATGCTCCATGCATGTGCCGCAAGATTCGATGTGACGGGGAATCTTGAAAAATTTTGCGAACTAAACAAGGCCTAAAATTGCGTCGTTTTGGGACGGTGGAGTATAGAAGAGTTTGGCCTTGAAAACTTAAAAGTTTTGGAACTGTAGTACTTTCGTTTTTATTTGACAAATAGAGTAATTAGGCTTAAAAAATTCATCTCGTGATTTACAGGTAAACTGTGTAATTAGTTTTTATTTTTGTCTATATTTAATATTCTATGCATGTGGCGTAAGGTTCGATGTGACGGGGAATCTTGAAAAGATTTTGGTTTTTAAGTGAACTAAACAAGGCCTTTAACGGAGCAGCAATCAGTAATTTTGTGTCCGATGAATGCTGCACGTTTTGCATCGGTCTTGTTCAGTTCGGAAAAACGGGTGAAAAACGGCACTGTAGTACTTTCGTTTTTATTTGACAAATATTGTCCAATTATAGAGTAAGTAGGCTCAAAAGATTCATCTCGCGGTTTACAGATAAACTGTGTAAATAGTTTTTGTTTTCATGTATATTTAATGCTCCATGCATGTGCCGCAAGATTCGATGTAACGGGGAATCTTGAAAAATTTTGCGAACTAGGCCTTGTTTAGTTCCTAAAATTTTTCAAGATTCTCCGTCACATCGAACCTTGCGGCACATGCATGAAGCATTAAATATAGACGAAAACAAAAACTAATTACACAGTTTACCTGTAAATCACGAGACGAATCTTTTGATCCTAGTTAGTCTATGATTGGATAATATTTGCCACAAATAAACGAAAGTGCTAAAGTAGCGAAATCCAAATTTTTTCTCAAACTAAACAAGTCCTAAACAAGGCCCAAGAAACGAGAGGTTGTGTGATAGGTACCGAAAAGGGAGCATATCTCCTGTTCGGGTCCGATCGTCGTCCAAAGCGTCTGCGGCGACAGTAGAATTGAAGTGCATCATGGCCGCTTCTTAGGATACCCGGCCGATGCAACAGTGGATGCACTACTCGCCGCCTCGATGACGAGGTCGATGAGAAAGAAATGGTGCGGCGACCGAGCAAGAGGACTAGAGGAAGCATTCCACCATGCCAGAAGTGTGTGGGCCGCCGTGGGCGCACCTGATGATGCATGCATCCCAGCCCCACCTCCAATTCGATGGATCATCATAAATTCCATGCGCTTTCTCTACCACCCCTTGTCTGCCTGCACTGTGCAGTGCAGCTACCTGGTAGGCGGCAGGCAGTAGGCACCATCCATCGGATCCTGCTGGCTGGCTGCGGCTGAAATCTGAATCTATCCAGCCAGCCACATGAAAAGTTTGGTAAATTGTATATAAGATTTTTATCCTCCATAAAACTCTCTCTATTTTTATAAAACTCTTAATATCTCTCTTATTAACATATATATATATATAGTATCACATCAATATATTTAATATGTATAAAATTCTAATAAAACTCTAGCAAGATAGAGTATGCGGAGGCACGCCTGCGGCTGAAATCTGCATTGAATCGCTCCAGATCTGTATCACCAACCTATCATGGGCTCTCCAGTTGATGCCACACGATGTCGATCAGAGATTTCAGAGTAACGTCGCACGGTAGCCTTTTTTTTTTTTTGAGGGAACACACGGTACACATTGCATTGCACAGAGTTAATGTCTGTCAGCCTTGAAGTACTACAGGTTTGAACCCAATTGCAGCAATCAAGATAGCAGCATGCAAGCCAGTTTATGTTCCAATTGTGCCCTAACTTTTACATACGACATTTGCAAGTAGTAGTATAAAATAGATTTGTGCTAGCCTTTATACGCCGTGGAAGAGGCCAAAAAGTTCATCTTCACCTGCCGTGCGCAGGGCTATATAGTGGTAGATTGCGCACTTTCTTCTGGTCCTAGTCCAGCTAGCAAATCCTCGATGATCATAATCCATGCATGCAGCATGGTCCTATAGTCCTCGATCGATCGACATGCCTTTTGTTGCTGCACAACATACGCGAAATACAGAAAGAAAACATAGCATCCAACCAATCAGCTACTAGAAATTAGGAGTATTGTGATTGCACTAAACAAAAAGAACAGGTAGCGTAGCGACTGAAGTGATGACTTGCACTGGGGCCTTGTTTAGTTCCGAAAAAATTTCGGATTCTGCTACTGTAGCACTTTCGTTTTTATTTGACAAATATTATCCAATCATGAACTAACTAGGATCAAAAGATTCGTCTCACGATTTACAGACAAACTGTGTAATTAGTTTTTGTTTTCGTCTATATTTAATGCTTCATGCATTTGCCGCAAGATTCGATGTGATGGGAAATCTTGAAAACTTTTTGGATTTCGGGGTGAACTAAACAAGGCCTGGCTCACTGAGTACATAGTGTACGGGCTACTGCATGCCGTGAGCTCCCATCCCAAAGGTAATGAAAGCCATCAAGGGAAAGCGGCCGCTGCCATCTGGCTCATCTCCTCCGCTGCAAGAAAAAAGATCATTTCCCAAAGCGAAATCATTTCCACGAGTAGGCGATGTGCTATAGCCCCATCACCTCGCATTGATCCCACCATGCGTCCTGCTCTCTGTTCTTCTCTGCCGCCCTCGGCGAGGCGCTGGGTGGTGCTGGCATGCATGCCCGGTCGTTTAATCATGGGCAGCTGCATGCCATGCCGATGCTGTCCGCGGCGGAGGTCCGGACGCGAGCGGTTGCCGGCCGGTTGCCCCTGCCGTCTGTCGAGGCCGCTGTGCCCAGTACTGGCGCGTGCCGCAGCGCGCGGCCACTGACTGCCACACGGGGTATCATTGCGGCTGCTCCATCGTCTGCGTACCGCATTCATTCGCGCGTGTGCCGCTTTGACCGGAACCACCGGAGTCATCAGGTTTGAGTGCAGCAGCGTACGTACGTGATGGCCATGAACTGTTTTTATATTTTTACGGGGAGCTGTGTCAAAATGCACAATCACGGCAGGAGGAGGAGGATCATTACGGCTTTGCAGGCATGACGCCCACGGAGCTCAACCGTTTAAAAGTGTGGCGACGATCGATGATCGTACGTTCAAATCGTTCATGGCCTGGTCACGTTACTCTATGCCTTAGGGAGTTAGGGTCATCAAGCCATGGCTAAACGTACAGTTCGCTGATTTATTATGAGAAATAGCTATTAAATTCGACATATAAACTCAAGCAAATAAACAAATATATAGTCCATCGTGGGGTTGATTGATGAAGGACTCAGCCTCACGCTCGAACGGTTTAATTTGGTGTAGAATTCTTCCAAAATCTCTTAGAAAGTGACCAAAACAAATTACATAAACACATCTGAGGTGTTGCATCCTTGAAGCAACCAAGAACGAACGTTTATTTGAGGTGTTGCATCCAACGTCCTTTGAAAGGAGCTTGGGAGGGAGGGAGGCTAGGCAGAAGATGGCGGTGTGAGGCGCTAGGGTCGATAGGGCGAGGCGGCAGGGTGGTCACTGGCCAGGGAAGTGGATGGCGACGGTTGGGTCAGGAGGGGTGGGGGAGGCATGGACCTTGGTATGGCCCGATGACGTCAAGTTAGCATGGCGTGGGACAGCAGGGCTGGACGTCGCGACCAGGAGCCTGAGAGGTCACCATGGATGGGACAAGCCAGCAAGAGGCAGGGCCAAGCATTGCAGCCTCGAGCGTTAGAAGAAGCCGAACTGTTGGAAGTTGAAGACAACTTTGTAGCCACATCACAAAGATCTAATTGCCCTAGTTTATCGCTCGAATGAAAAGGAAAAATACAGAGTCACTACCCTTATACCCAAGGTGGAGTCCAATAACACAAAACAACATAGAATAATCTACTTTCTCAATGTAGATTATAGAGGTTGCACCAAGGTTTTAACAAACAACCTTACTCCCCTCGCCAAGGTGGTATTTGGGAGACAACACAGGGCTTTATCAAGGATAGAAATATTTTAGAAGGGATCATAGTGTTTTAGAAACTTTACATGAGTTAGGCAAATGTAATAGAAGAGGACTTATCATGAAAATAAACTTCAAAAAAACTTATGATAAAATACCATGGGAATTTCTGCAAGAAGTAAAGAAAAGAAAAGGGCTCCCTCACGAACGAAGTGAACAACGATATAATGGTTCAAGAACGCTTTCAACACTAGGGCAACACGGGAAGTTGCGTCTTGTCCTGAAGTACCTTGGAGCCCACCTCCTTGGCAATGGACGCTTTCGCATCCTAGGCACAGAGCCCCAAAAGTGCATCAATGTAAGCTTGTTTGCTTGAAATTATTAAGAAATCAGCGAACAATACTTTTAGCTATGACTTATTGGCCAAGCAAATAGGTTGGTACTCTAGCTCCATGACACGATACACCCTGGCTATGATGAGACGGTCATGCTGCCCCCCCCCCCCTAGCGTCGTCTTCATGATCTTCTTCATCGCAAAGCCAAAGAAAGGTGTGCGTCGGTGAAGGGGTCATGGACACGATCGAGGACGCTGCAAGCATGGACAACACAACTGGTGTCATGGACGTCGTTGAGTCGAAGCACTCGGGCGAAGTAGTCAATGACAACAATGGAACCAAAGCTATAGCGAGCGCAGGGGCACGGCTCATCTCCACGAGCTTCACTTCCATCATCTGCATCAACGCTGCCATCCTTTGAGAAAGGAAATTGATGCTTGTAGCAAGCGAATCGATGGCCACGATAGGTGGACGATGAGGAAAAAATAGGGTTGAGCCGAATTCATCAGCAAACAATATTTTCAGTCATAATTTATCAGTCAAGGGAACAGGTAAGAGAAAAAATTTAAGACCTATTTAGAACACAGGAATTTCATAGAAATTACGTAGTAATTTTACAGAAATCAATTTATTTTCACAAGAAAAACACACGTTCCAAACAGGGTTCCCCAAATATAGGCTCTAAATACCAATACGATCCGATCCGAACTCCTCACTTGATTGATTAGTAAATTTTTTAAAGGATATTCTCTGCTTTTAAGAAAGCAATAGAATACAATCATCCGCTGGGTTACCAGCTACAAGAGAAACCAGCGCGTTCTCAAGATCAAACAGTTAAGGAAGTTTAAATCTCAACTACGTTAGTGGCAGCTACTCCCTCCGTCCCAAATTATAAGTCATTCAATCTTGGAGAGTCAAAGTTTTTTTAAGTTTGACCAAATTTATATAGCAAAATAATAATATTTTTTGTAACAACCAAGTATCATTAGATTCTTTGTTAGTTATATTTTCATAGTGTATCTATTTTATGACATAAATCTTTATATTTCTCTCTATATTTTTTGTCAAACTTAAAAATGCTTTGACTCTTCATGATTTTTGGAATGACTTATAATTTGGAATGGAGGGAGTACTACACTAGGAGTAAAAGCCTTCAGCCAACCAGCAGAGCTTCCTTCACTTGTGAAATATATTTTCTGTGCTCCTTCGTTAGAGCAAGTAGTAAGAAGTTGTGACTAAATGTAAGGCCTTGTTTAGTTCCAAAATTTTTTGCAAAACAGGCACTGTAGCATTTTCGTTTGTATTTGACAAATATTTTTCAATCATGCACTAACTAGGCTCAAAAGATTCGTCTCGTCAATTTCGACCAAACTGTGCAATTAGTTTTTATTTTCGTCTATATTTAATACTCCATATATGCGTCTAAAGATTCGATGTGACGGGGAATGTGAAAAATTTTGCAAAATTTAATTTTCTGGGAAGTAAACAAGGCCTAAAGGTGAATGAGAGAAGAGAGGAGAGAAAAGAGAAGAAGATTGTAAGCTTAACGTTAGCTTATACACAAAAACCAAGAAATCTTGTGAGAAGAACATGTGGCCATGTATTAATAAGAAAGAACTAATTATTATATGAGTGAACTGTGAGAAGTAAGTATATAAGAAAACCTTATAGCCAGCTATTGGTTCACCTTGCTCTTAGCAGCACGCTCAATACATGACATCAGTAGTAGCTTTAGGGAAGATACATTCCAATCGCCATTTTGCTCCTGGATGTCCAGAGTGTCCAAGTAAATCCTGCAAAAATGAAGATAAGTAACCTAAGCCGGCATTGGCTCCTTGCCTTGCATCCAATCACTATTAAACTCCATCATTGAAGCAGCGACAGAGTCAAGAGTCCAAATCTCCCTAATAATGGAACAAATGAATTTGGCTAGACAACATTTTGATTGATCAGTAATCAACAGAAGAATCTAGTTAAGCATCTCCAAGAATATCCTATTTTTTCTCCTAAAAACATGTAGTTTTGTAAATCCTAAAAAAGTATTGAGAGGAAAAAAGAAGCCATCTCCAAGAGTTTCCAAGAATCCACTCCTAGAATATAGAAGATAATTTTACATCAACAATCCTATACTATTTCTAAATTATCGTAACCACTTTTAAATAATGTCTTTGGTAAATTTGCATTAGAAACCTTTTCCTATGTCTTATTTTTTTCCCACACCCTTCCACCTTTAGACTGCCCGACCGATACACACACAAAGTAGTATCCGCGTGACCATGACTACATGCAAAGTTACGCGCATCGCTGGAGGATTCCCAAGTGCGTAAATTTTAAGAGTATGGAGTAGGAGTTGTTGGAGAGGAGTTTTTTCTCGTCTTGCTAAAAACCTCTTAGAGGTTAAGATTAGAGAAGGTAGGACCGTCGGAGGAGCCAGTTCAAGGAATGGGATTCTGTTCAAACATAATTGTCTTCAAACGATACAAAATATATAGTTCTTGTTTTTTAGAAATCAAACAGTTTAACTTTAGTTTGTAAAAAAAAACAGTTTAACTTTGGCTAAATTTATGAAAAAAAGTACCAACATTCATGATATAAAATAAGTACGGTTAGATTAGTTGTAGATTATATTTTTATCATATTATAGAAGACATAAGTACTAATATTATTTCTTATAATATTAGTTAAATTTGAGCTAGTTTAACTGGCGCGGATCCAAAATTACATTCTTTCTTGGACCGAAAGAGTATATATGTACGCTGGTATGCAGGTCCATTTATTGGTCAGGTATTCAGCTTAGCTACTCCAGGCTCCAGTATCTTCCCCATTCAACGCCGTTGCTCATGACACCTTGAAAATAAAGTAGTTAGATCACGCGTGGACACGTTAGCGACTCCAGTCGCGGGAACAGAATCAGAAGGACGGAAGACGATAGTTCCCGGACGATGAGGTCCAAATTGGAGAAGAAGATCATATGTTGTTTTTTTTAAGCCTCTCATTTGAATGCAGCTGTAGTATCTATTTATAAATATAATATGTTTCGAGTTAATACAAATTGTTTTTTTTTTTGCAGGGAACTAATACAAATTGGTTGGTTCACTGCTCTCTCACGCTCTCCTCGCGCGCAGGCTGGCATGCGTTACAGACCCATTGTGGGCCACTCACTCGAGGGCTTTTGGACCGAGCCCGCTTGCTTCTTCTGGGCTGTGGTTCTTCAGGTAATGGGCTCAGGTGTGGGGCAGGTCGTGATGTGTGTTTTACCTATTATACAAATATAAAAAAAAGAATCACGATCCAATTATTTTCCTCAGAATAGTTTTTTAAACTTCCAGTTTGTTGCATCACTGCGATAATTATAAAAATTTTATGATGATTTTTTTTTTGTCATGTAATGTATCACCGCCTAATATATAAATATCATTCCGTTGCAACCAAAGTCGTCTAAAAAAAATGAAGCAAGCAGCAGATCGGTTCCGCTCCAGGCTCCAAGCGATAAGGCCACGCAGCTCATCCCGTCGGCCCAGATCGCGTGCAAGCTGCCGCCGCCCACAGAAACAAACAAGTACTGTACCTCCACACGCAAAATAACGTCCCCCGGTTTCCTGACCTCACTACTGACTCCCGGTTCCATCTGATCGATCGCGCGAGGCGAGACGAACGTGGCCGCGCCGCGCCGATCCAATCCGCTCCACTCCACGCCCCCCAAATCGAATTATCCGCAGCATATTCCGCGGGATCTCGCATCCACCGCCCGCGCCCATCCCCGCGCGCCACCCTACTCCGACTCCGACTCCTACTCCTACTCCTACTCCCAGTCCACGCCGAGCCGCTCGGACCGGGATCGGCCGTATTTAAACGCGCGCCCGTGTGACCACACCTCAACACGCAAATCGTACCGGTACGAACGGTGACCACGCACGCAAACCCACTCCTTCGAGAAGCCCAGCCAGGCCATGGTGGTTACCGTTGAGAAGGACGCGACGGGCGAGCCCGCGCTGCTGCTGCTGCTGGAGCGCAGCCGGGCGATCACCCTGCAGGGCCGTGACCGCAACGGCCGTGCCGTCGTCAGGATCGTCGGCAACTACTTCCCAGGCAGTAACCATTATTAGTACTATTATACATACTACCAGCGATTCCGATTTCGCCCAGATCGCATCGCAAGCGCTTCGCCGTGCCGTGGTGGAACTGACGGGCGGGCGCGCTTCTGTCTGCCTCATTTGTTGCAGCGCGCGCGCTGGGCGGCGGCGGGCGGGCGGAGGAGGCGCTGCGGTCGTACCTGCGGGACCGCGTGCTCCCGGAGATCGGCGGCCGGGAGTTCGTGGTGGTGTACATGCACTCCCGCGTGGACCGCGGCCACAACTTCCCCGGCGTCGGCGCGATCCGCGGCGCGTACGAGTCGCTGCCGGCCGAGGCCAAGGAGCGGCTGCGCGCCGTCTACTTCGTGCACCCGGCGCTCCGGTCCAGGCTCTTCTTCGCCACCTTCGGGCGCTTCCTCTTCAGCTCCGGGTACGGTAGCGAAGATTCCCTGGTCCGGTCACCTGCTGGTTTCATTTGCGCGGACGGAGGCAGCAGAAAGTTTACGGGGTTCGGGGTCTGTGCTGCAGGTTGTATGAGAAGCTGCGATACATGAGCCGGCTGGACTATGTGTGGGCGCACATAGACAAGGGGCAGCTGGAGGTCCCGGACTGCGTGCGCGAGCACGACGACGAGCTGGAGCGCCGCCCGCTGATGGACTACGGCATCGAGGCGACGGAGAGCCGCTGCATGTATGACGCCGCGTCCATGGACAGCTCGGCGTCCCTGCACTCGCTCCGCTGCGTCTCCTAGTCGCCTGGACAGTGGCATCCGGAACGGCGTGCTTCTGTGGTCTGGTTGGTAGGAGGTCGCTGCCTGGCTTCATAGAGCTTCGGTACCGTAGTTTAGCTGTGTATTTAAGTATATAGTATTAGTGTAAAAAAGGATAAAGAGATCCAAATGTTCTGTGGACTCACGAGATGACTTCTGCAAGTGTGCAAGAGTAACATGGAAAAGCTGATCAAAGAACGCGACCATCGGTACTAGAACAAGTGAACAACAATAAATTTGGGAGACGTGGATCCATGGGGGAAAACAACAAAATCCACAAACCTTGCCGAGCTAATCCACCAAACAAGAATCATGGATGTTTTTTTTCTTCTTCTTTCAAATGGATACTTTGAAGGTTAAATTACTTCCTGGATAAGACTAAGGGGCTCCACTTTCCTACATGACCGGCTTCAAATCATGAAGCGTTACATCATCACGGCATCACCTAATAAAATAGTACAGATATATCTGCAAGTGTTGCAATTATTGATTCTACTACTAAAGAAAAATGAATTGAAGATACTTTCCAATATTCAATTGCATCCTTGACAGTTCAGTTTCACCTACAACGACGACTCTTGGAGAATGGACATGTATTCAGTTATGGTGTTCCAAGCTCTACACATGCAGAGAACCAAGACTAATCAAGATAGATGGTAGGGTCCATATCCATGCCAGTAAGAGGCTTCGAACAAGTACCCGTGAGATTTCACAGGCCTAGAACAACTCTGACTCCATGTACTGAAACAAGGATCAAGTGCTGCACTTCAAACTAGTAAATTGAAATGCAGGTAGCCATCAGATAAGAGAGAGACTAATGAATCCCATAAACAATTCAGAAAACAAAATACTTTTAGTTTCAGGTGCCAATAATGGGCAATACAATTGTCTGGAGCATATAACAAAGTACACATCTATGATTAACATGTGCTACTATTTGGAGATAAAACAACTGTCTAGAAAATAAACTACCTGTCTCCCTAGTCCCTACCACTGTATCGCACTTACCCTAGCTAACTATCAGTAGGACAAGGGTTAATCAGATTCATTTTGGATCTTCAAGCTCACAATATTTGGCATGGCTGAAACAGCCTTTGGCTCCAACATGTGTTCAACAAAAATGTACTAACAAATATCAATAGATATTATGCTGCAAGTGAAATTTGACACACTATCAAGCGGACTAAGTAATATACAGCTATTATACCAAAAGAAAAAAATAAATCTATATGCTAGATAAGAGAAAATATAGTGAATCCCATAATAATTTCAGCAGACAAAAACATTGCTGAAGCATTTTCAGATGCCATCATTTGTCATACAACTGTCTGGAAGCAACGAATGAAGTTCAGATAAGACTAATATACCTATAGATTCTTATTTCAGAAGATTAATACAGGTATCATGATGGCATAAAGCCATGCACATTAACCTCTTGATGTTCATATTCCATTGGAGAATATGTGAGTCTTCATTCTCTATATTATGATATCTCACTAGAAATGCCTCAGGTCCCTCTCAGTACATACCACAAACAGATATCCTCATCGGTTTTGCATGCCCCATGGCAAAATTTATTACTCACTTAGATTACCGCTTGGCATTTGTGCTTCTTCAATATTATCAACTTCAGCCCCAACCTTGGCCTCTGGACCAGCATCGATACTCTTAACCTCAGCACCAACCTTGGGCTCAGCAGTTTCCATGTAGCGGAAATCTGGATAATTTCTGTGGTTCAATGAGTGCAACCACAAAGCTACAGCTCCCTCCTTGTGTTCCATCGCCGCAATATGAGGGAAAATATACTTGACCTTGAACTCTTCAGCCTCCTCATAATAAGGTTCCATGGAAACTGCCTCATGTGAATCCTTCCATTTCTTGTTGTATGATGTGAACATGCATTCATCTAGGTACAGTCCAACCTCAGGGGCAGTAGGCACATTCAGGTTGACATCCCTGCAACACACATGGCATAAGCTTGCAAACATACGTTATATGGATTGTTTAACACCTAAAAGCTTATAAGGTTCATACTTGCGAAAGGCAACATCATAAATTGTTTCAGGTGCACAGTTCCTCATCACAGCAACAGCAAGACCGATCATCTTCCGGATCTGATGGAGCATGAAACTCTGTCCAACAACTTCACACCTGACAAAATCAATCCCATCCAGGCTGACAACACGATCAGCGCCAAAGGAAATGATAAACCTTTTTGCTGCAGGATCCTCTGCCTTAGTTCTTGTGGTGAAGTTATGAAAATTGTGAGTACCAACATAGTACTTGAGAATCCTGTTGAACCTCTCCTTCACTTCATCAGTGTAAGAAAAGGCACTCTTAGTTGGCAGCTTCTCTTCTCCATTGCTCTTCTCGGAATCCATACCTTGTGCTTTCTCTTCAGTAGCTACAGGCTCAAGTTTCTTCTCCTCGTTCCCAATATAAATATCTGCATCAGCTGAATTTGTATTCAGATATAGGAACAAAAAAGCAATTAACACTAGCCAACACGGATTAGAAGTACAAGATTTGATTTCCATCCAGTACCTGATGGTACAACATCACCGCCACCATTCGATCCCGTCTCAGCATTTGCAACTTCAGTTCCATCACCAGAGACCGGTAAATCAAGCTTCTCTTTGCTGTTCGATCCAACCTCCCCATGTGCACATGGGTTACCACCATCTGGACTTGTATGGTCACATTTTGCATCCCCAAGTGTTCCAGACTCATCATGGCTGGCCACACTTCCTTCCGCGGAAGCATCAACACCATTCTGCCCGGGGCTGGGCAATTTCCCCTCCCGGCCCATGACACCAGGCACCTTCCTGCCTCTCTCGGAGCACTCCAGGCACTTGGTAAGCTCGCTCCCACTCCCCATGCTCGCCATGACGGCCTCGCGGTCCGGGTGCGCGCTGGGATCAAGAGCAAACACGGGGAGCAGGTACAGGTACCTCCGGCGGTCGCAGAACTTCTTCGCGCTGAACGAGTTGGTGACGCGCACGTAGCCGTAGGCACGGATCTGCGACGCGAGCTGGGCGTTCAAGCGATCGATGAAGCCCGGCGGGTCGACGTAGAAGCGCCCGGACACCACCTGCGCCGCGGCGCTGACGCCCTTGTCGGTGCGCGCAGCACGTGCCCAGTCGTAACGGCGCGGCGCGGCCCGGTCGGCCTCGGGCACGGCGCCCGCCTGGTAGAGCGCCTCCTCGAGGTCCCCCTCGATGGTGCGCGCGCCCGGGTTCTTCTGCATGCCCTGGTACCCCGCGCCGCAGTACCCGAGGAGGATGGCAACTTTGCGGCGCTTGTACCTGGGGCGACGCTGCGCAGGATCGGCGCCCTCAGCGGCGGCGGAGGCCGAGGTAGGCTCAGCATCGGCTTCCGGGTCGGAGGAAGAGGACATCTTGGGGCGCTTTGCGTGGGGTGGGGAGGGCGGCGGCGAGGCGGCGGCCATCGGAGTGCGAAACGGGGGTTTTAGATGGTTAGGGTTTGGTGGCGGATCGGACTAAAGCAGGGGACAAGGAATCGAAGCGGAGGTGAAAGAAATGAGACAATCGGAGGCAGATAAAAGAAAGAAATGTGCTCTACAGTCTACAGTACAAACAGGAGCGCGATAAACTGCTGTGCTAATTGTGGCTCTGTTTGAATCTCGGAATCTCCTACTAAAACTGAGACATTATGAAAGAAAAATAAGAATAAGAATGAGTTCCAAACACTTTAGAGCTATTTGGATCCTTTTATTTAGAGAAATTGAAATCTACTTAATAAATTAGATTATTTGGCTTAGGATTTGACATTTCACCACTTTACAAAATTCATATATAAGCCTATCTTAAATATATAGGTGAGAGATAAAAATTAATTCTATAGATAACTATTTTATGTTTCTATTTTGCAACTTATCAACTCGCTCCCCTACGATAGAAATGCACACATTACACATAAATATCTCCCTCGTATAACAATAATAAATATAATTCATACACAACCACATTAGCTTAATTAATATGTGACTAAACTATGATTATAAAAATAGATTCAATTTTAAAGATCTAGATGGAGCCTTAAATATTCTAAAATAAGAACAAGATTCTAAAATTCAACTATTTATCCTAAATCTATTATTTAGAGATTTTCACTATGCAAAATCAATAATCACTATGATAACGAGATCCAACACGTCTCTTTTTCTTTAATCTAGAATTCAGATTTAATATTTATATGTCTAAATTCCAAATTATAAATATACAAATGAGATCAAATATGCCCTATGTATCATTAGTCAAATGACACATTGGTCCCACCTAATGTGACTTGGTAACACTAACCGCCAAGGTTTGGTTTAGCGTCCGTCCTCTCCAATTCATCTCTAATTCGTATCCACCTCTATCTGTTACCTCCAATTCTTCAACATTTGTGGATTGAGCTGTATACGAGCACAGTCAAATAAGATTTGTTTGGATTTACTCATATCCACTTCAATACATGTCCCTTAAAGTGAACTGGGTAATATTTGGTTCAAATTTTTCACACAAACAACGGTTTCCCACATTGCAGTGTGAATTCTTTCGACCCACTAGAACACCGGTATCCCTCTCCTACAGACGCATCCACTTCCTTCATGGAGTCGTAGTCCTGTGAAAAATGAGTCTGGCTAGGCCCGAGCCTACTGGGTTTTCAGTTTTCGCCCGCCCATGAGCTTGGACAGGGTCTGGAGCAGAGGTATAGTTGTTCAAAAAAATTTAAAACGATGGTATTGCAACCATCATCAGATAAATAATTAGTCAATTGGGGCTCAATTGAAATTCACATCACACAAAGACAAATACGGAACACTGCAAGGTTTACTAAGTTTAGACTCGCTGCAATTGGAGGCAGCAAATACAAAAGCGTGTTTCGTTTGTCCCTGCTCCTTTTAAGCTCCACCACAAGTACCTCGCTCGCTACAAACCATGACACCCCGGTTTCACCTCGCCCTCCTCATCGTTCTGTGTTCGTCTCACCTCATTTCCTCCATCCGTCGAGCGTCCGACAATGGCAACCCGCTCGCCGCATACCTCGTCGCCGTCCGCCGTCCGGACGGTCTGGTTGGCGTCGACGAGCCGGACGCGCTCGAGCTGTGGCACACGCAGCTCCTCGAGCAGGTGTGCAACACTAGCGACCCCGCCACGGCTGAGCGGTTCCCGACGGCGGAGTCGCGCCTCATCTACTCGTATAGCCATGTGGTGAGCGGGTTCTCGGCGTGGCTCACGCGGAAGGAGGTCGAGGACATGGCGAGGCTCCCCTGGTTCGTCGAGGTCATCCCGGACAAGAGCTACAAGCTCATGTCCGTCGACACGCCGGCTTCTTCGCAGCTTTCGTGGCTTGACAATGCTAGGGACGGCGTGTGGAACGAGGGCAACATGGGCGAGGGTATGATCATTGGCATCCTTGACGCCGGCGTCGCCGCTGGCCACATCACTGCCAGCTCCGAAGCCGAAGGGATGCCGCCGCCTCCGGCCAAGTGGAAGGGCAGGTGTGACGATAACCAAGCTTGCAACAACAAGCTGATTGGGTTCAGAACATTCGTGGAGACGAGTGATGAGCATGGGAATTCCCTGCGGCGCGCATCTGTTCTTGGAATCGACTACGACGAGGCGTTCGCGGTGGCGCCCATGGCGCACGTCGCGATGTACCACGTGTGCAACGAGGAGTGCCACCCGAAGGAAGTAGGAGCAGGGATGGACGCCGCGGTGGACGACGGCGTCGACGTCGTATCCATGTCCTTCAACAGCACCGAGGACAGCACGGCGTTCCACGACGATGCCGTGACCGCACCGTCGTACGGTGCAGTCGCCCAGGGCGTGTTGGTCTGCACGCCGGCCGGGAGCAGCAGCCCGGACATGTTCAAGGTCGAGAGCAACGCGCCTTGGCTGCTCACCGTGGCCGCCAGCGACGCCGACCGCCGTGTCGTCACGAACGTCGAGCTCGGCAGCGGGATCTTGAAGCCCGACGTCAGCGCGCCGTGCGCGAACACGCTGGACGTGGCGCCACACGGCGACGTGGACCACACCGACACGCTGATCAAGGTGGCCACGTCGTTGGCGGCGGCGCACGTCAGCGGCGTCGCGGCGTTGATCAAGAAGGCGCACCCGGAGTGGTCGCCCGCCGCGATCAAATCGGCGATCGTCACGACAGCCGACCCGGTCGGCCCTGAGGACGCCATGGCCGGCGACGGCGGGAGCTACTTCGTGACGGGCGCCGGCGAGGTGAACCCCACGAAGGCCATGGACCCGGGCCTCGTATATGACCTCACCGCCGGTGACTTCATCCCGTATCTATGCGGCATGGGCCTCGGCGAGGACCGGATACGCAAGATCGTCGAGCCGGCGCACCACGCCTCGTCGTGCGCGGAGACCGGGGAGATCGCGGCGAAGGACCTGAACTACCCTTCCATCATGATCGTCACGGGCGACGACGTGCGGCAGGTGGAGTCGGAGGCGAAGCGGACGGTGACGAACGTGGGGGAGCGCGAGGAGACGTACAGCGCGGAGGTGTTCGCTCCGGGCGTCGTCGTAGCGGTGAACCCGTCGACTCTGGCGTTCGGCGACATTGGCCAGAAGAGGGACTTCGTTGTCACGGTCAAGAGGGCGGCGAACACGCCGGCGAAAGCGGTGGTCGAGGGGGAGCTGAAGTGGGTGTCCGAGAAGCATGTCGTGCGGAGCCCCATGGTCATCGTCGTTGGAGAAACTTCTGCGTCTACTGCCGGTCACTCTTATGGTGCCGATGTACCAGCAGGTACCGAGAGTTCGATGAGGATTGTTGTTTGGGGAAGCGAGAAATAGCATGCGTCTGAAGCAGTTAAGAAGGGATGGATGCTTGAACAGGCCGGGATTTGAACTCGTCTTATAGCCTATACCAAGCCGTCTCTCGTGTTTGTGCTTGTCGATCGGAGAAGCTGATGCTTTGATTGACAGCTTGAGGTCGAGGCTTGAATTTTGATTGAATACCTGGGTAATCCGTCTCTTAGCTACGTATTAGTACTACTACTATCCGACATGACCCATCCTGATCCAAATGAGACGTCTTTCTTTATCAGATATCGAAAAATGTGTAAATTTACACTTGATCTCGCCTGGCCTCTATGGGTTGTCGACTTATGGCCAATTGAAGCTTTTGCACTTTGCACAATTTGGAAACGTGACAAGTGAGTCAATTCTCACGTCACCACTTCACTTTGAGAGAAATCTCTACTTCGAGAGTATATTTTGATTTGAGGCTCTATGATTTTTTTTAAAACTAGGGTTCATACTCCCTTCTTAAAATATGAAACGTGATGATGCGGTCTTCAAAGACAGGCTTTATGACTAATTTCTCTCATAATATATAATTTGCAACAACAAAAGTTTGATCACTAAAGAGAAATACAAATCCGATATATCCACTTTTGTATTATATATTTTTTTGTAGGTAAACTAATTGTTAATTAGAGATCATGAAGTTTGGATTTTGAAATATGTACATACTTATATTTCGATACGTTTTTTATGTCTGGTTTACTAAGTTACTATAATTTTCAGATATAATGTAATAGTGAACTATTATTCATGCAAAAGAACTCATTTGGCCACTTGTGATTTGTAGTTGATGAGAAAAACAAGCAGCCTGCAACCTTTTGGTCATGTCTACAGGACATACAAGAGGGGCTTTAGGTGATTTACTATTCCTGAAATGTATATTCATTTTCAGCTACTTTGTGAAGTCTTATAATAGAAAACTAAGTTCATGTTTATCCTATTTTGTAGGAACTTAAAATATGAGGACTGGGGATAAGTGAAGTTGCCATGAGATGGTCTTATGGCGTGCTTTTGGTCGTAGGAACAAGACACATGATGCAAGCTTCTGATGTCTAATTTGTTAATTGCATTTGTGAACTTGTAACATCATTAATTTATAATATTTAGTATGTGATGGAAACTGGGAACCGGGTGGCTGAACTTGGGATTTGCTGAGCGGCAAGTGTGCTAGTGGCCTAGTGCTACTATTAATTTGTAAATTTAGTATGTGCTGGAGACTGCGAACTGATTGGCTGAATGTGGGAAGTGTTGAGCAGCTGGTGTGTTACTAGTGCTGCAATTAATTTGCTGAAAGTTGTTATGTTTAATTTTCTGAAAGTTGTGATATTTAACTTGCTGAAAGTTGTTATATTTCTATTAAACTAGTATATTTTCGCATATGGATGGGTAAGAATTATCCGTTAGGTGCGAGTATAGAATGAATTCCTTACCTGTCTGCTTTCGCGGATAGACCGATGGAATAGGTTTTGACCTGACGGATGCTGGTATGGGTGGCCAGTATCCATCGGGTACCATTTTGAGCACAGGGACTAAACAAAGGGAAGATGGAGCTGTGTGTCGTTGGAGAGAACGTTAGCTTCAGTAGCACTTTTCATTCATGGAACACATCTTTTTCTTGGAGCTTGACGCTAATGAAAATCCCAGGTTTAAAAAAAAACAAATTGTCCTTGCAGGGCTATACATGGCCATCGTGCCGGCACTACAGCGTGTCGGCCGTGCCGGTCGTGTCGTGCCTACCCGTGCCATGGGCCAGGTCATCGGCCCACAGCACGGCACATGGACCGGATTTCCGTGCCGTGCCGCCCATGGGCCACGACCATTTTCACCGTGCCGTGCTGGCTCACGGCCCGTCGGCAGAGTATACTCTAAATTACCAGTTTTAACTTCACAGATGACAGATCAGACCACATTCATAAGTCATTCATAGTCTCATAGATGCATCAACATCACAGAAATATATAGAAATTTAGAAAGTAAAGAACTAAAGAACAAGTGATTGAACAACAGATAACAGATTATCAAACTTCAAAAGGAGCTGTTGTGCAATGCTGCCTCATTAAAATCTTTCTAGATAAAACTCACTCTTGTGAGAAACCCTAGAAAGGAGAAAAAAAGTACAGCCAGCTCAGCCTTAGTCATAGTTCTTAGTTTAGACAGTTCTATCCTATTAAAATATACTGCCAAGTGCCAACATGGCAAGTTGGCAACATCAGTGGCAAATGAGTGAGTTCACACTTCACAACAGGAAGTGAGGAAGTTGCTGCAATGCAAATGTCCTTCTATCCTATTACAAAAGCCCAATAGTGGCAACTGGCAATTTGCAAGGTTCTGGTTCATGCTTCATGGTGACTCACTTCTTGACAACCACAACCAAAAGTCCAAAAGTACCTGCAAAATGGAACAAGGTTTAGTGAACAGTTATGGGACTTGAATACTTGATTCATGATGTATAGGTTCAGTGAGACAGTGATGACTACCTCTCCTTCTGGAGACTTCTTCTATTCTATCCAGCACCAGCACCCGCAGTACCGCCGCTGCCGCTGCCTTCACCTTCATCCAGGTGCATGCTCTCGAACAACTCCTCCAGGTCGACGTCCTCAGGTGCATGTTGTTCTTTTCTTGCTGCTTGATCCCAATCCTTGATGTAGGTAAGCATCTTCACATGCCCAGGCAACAAGCGTCGCCGCCGGTCTTCGAGTATCCTTGCTGTACAGCTGAAACACGACTCCGAAGACACAGTAGATATAGGAACAGACAAGATATCGCGAGCCATTATCTATAAGATGGGATAGGTTAGCTTGTGGTCGCGCCACCACAACAGTATGTCAAAAGTCTCCCCCCAATCAGTGACAGTGTCACTGTCCAAGTAAGTTGTCAGCTCATTGACGCCAGATGTAGAAGATGAACTGGGGAAACAGCCAGAGGAAGCACCACGACCACCATAGATCTTTCCCCATACCTGCTTCCTTTTATTTGAAGGAGCACTAGGCATAGGAGGCCTTTGAGACCGAGCTACACCATATCTCTCCTCATACTTGCTAAACAATCTGGTCATCTTATCTTTCACATCACCATAGTAAACACCATATTAGGTACTAGTCTGTTTAGCAAGTAACTCAAGCACATTAAAAAAGCATTTCATCTTAGCTCTAGGATCTAGAATGAATGCATAAGAATATAGCAATGGAATGTCCCCCAATACTTAAGGAACTTAAGTTTCATAGGAGCTGCAATGCTTCTGAATCCAGGATCACGTTCAGCTTTATGCAAATGCTCAGCAAAGTCAAGGATATGATGCATCATAAGTGGAGCAGTGGAATAGTAAACACCAGACAAAGCAACAGTTGCATCATAAAACATCTCCAGGAATTTCATAATGTGGTCAGCAGCATACCAGTGCTGGGGAGTCAACGGTTGCTCACCATAGTTTGACTCAATCCACACAAAAAACACATCTTTAATGACAGCAAATGTTTAACCATCAAATAGGTGGAATTCCATCTAACATCCATATCCAATCCAAACTTTCTAGGTCTAACACCCTTAGCAATGCAATAGTTCTTAAACAATGCAATCCTTTAATTAGAGGAATTCAAATAGTTGATTGCTGTCCTAAAAGCATCAAGATAAGGACTGAACCTTTTTAAGCCAGACTTAACAATCAGATTAATAATATGGCATGCACAGCGCTGATGCACAAGCAAATACTTGACTTTGTGAGGATCATCCTTAGTAGGTGCAGGATAAGAGCCGAGGTAACCAGACAACATAGGTTACAAGATATCAAAAGCCTTAGAATTAGCAGAAGCATTATCAAGACTCACAGCAAGACCTTATCAATCAAGGCCTTGTTTAGTTCCCAAAAAGTTTTGTAAAATTTTTCAAATTTCTCGTCACATCGAATCTTTAGATGCATGCATGGAGTATTAAATATAGATGAAAATAAAAACTAATTGCACAGTTTAGTCGAAATTGACGAGACGAATCTTTTGAGCCTAGTTAGTTCATGATTGGACAATTTTTGTCAAATACAAACGAAAGTGCTACAGTGTCGATTTTGTAAATTTTTTGGAACTAAACAAAGCCCAAACCAAACTCCTCAACCACAGGGCAAATTGTCCTTGCAGGGCTGATTGCTGAGGCCTCGATATCGATAGTAGTGGGGAGAAAAAACCAATCCAACGACTGGCGACATCACAGTCACCACGCACCCAAAATTCCAAAACGTTCAGGAAACCGCATCCGAACCCCAATCCTCCCAAATTCTCCATCGCCATGGCTCTCTCCTCCCTCTTCATCACCCTCCCCGTCCCCAAGGTCCCTTCCTCCAACTCCCGCCGCTTGCTCACCGCCCGGGCGTCCTCCGCCGCCGCTCCCGCCGCCTCTGCTTCCTTCGACCTGCGCCGCTACTGGACCTCTCTGATCGCCGATGTGGAGTCCGAACTCGACGCCGCGATGCCCATGCAGCCTCCGGAGAGCATCCACTCCGCCATGCGCTACGCGGTGCTCCCGGGCGCCGGCAAGGAGGGCGCCGCCAAGCGGGCGCCCCCCGTGCTGTGCGTCGCCGCGTGCGAGCTCCTCGGGGGCCCGCGCGCGGCCGCGCTCCCGGCCGCCGCGGCGCTGGAGATGCTCCACGCGGCGTCGCTCGTGCACGACGACCTGCCCTGCTTCGACGCAGCCCCGACGCGGCGCGGGCGCCCGTCCACGCACGCGGCGTACGGCACCGACATGGCCGTCCTCGCGGGGGACGCTCTCTTCCCGCTCGCCTACACCCACGTCATCTCCCACACCCCGTCCCCGGACCCGGTCCCGCACGCCGTCCTCCTGCGCGTCCTCGCGGAGCTCGCGCGCGCCGTCGGATCCACCGGCATGGCGGCCGGCCAGTTCCTCGATCTGGCCGGCGCCACCGCCCTTGGCGAGGCCGAGGTCATGCAGGTCCTGACGAAGAAGTTCGGCGAGATGGCCGAGTGCTCCGCCGCCTGCGGCGCCATGCTCGGTGGGGCAGGGCCCGACGAGGAGGCCGCGCTGCGGCGCTACGGCCGCACCATCGGCGTCCTGTACGAGCTCGTCGACGACGTCCGGAGCGCGTCGGGCAACGGAAAGATGAGGAGGAACGCCAGCGTCCTGCGCTCCCTGGGGATGGACCGCGCGCTGGGCATTGTGGAGGAGCTCAAGGCTCAGGCCAAGACAGAGGCTGACAGGTTCGGGGACAAGTATGGCGATCGGGTGCTGCCCTTGTACAGCTTCGTGGACTACGCGGTGGAGAGAGGGTTTGAGCTCCAGGGTGCAGCGGCAACTTCATAGAGTGGACGATTGCAGTTGCTACTGAACATTGGAGGCTTGGAGCTAGCGAGATGTATATGTTCCGGGAATTTGGTGAGAGCTTTATCTGGCATAGATGTAATCCCTCTTTTATCTAGATGTTCTGAAGCTCATAATTCTGGGGTTGGTTCATATGGACAGTTGTTATCCCTGCCCCAGCATTAGATTAGATGTTTAGAACTTGAAACTGGCTTTGATGTTTGTAGTAAGTTAATAAAACAAAATGGTAAATGAACGGAAGGTCTCACTTCAGGCTCATGCAACCACTCGGTTCTTCTGCTGTTTAAGTTTGGTGTTCGGATGAATTGATGTTCTGAAGATCCGATTCGTGATTCGGGGTTAGATCCAATTCGTAATGAACATAAGGTCTCACTTCAAGCGCATCCAACCACTCGGTGATGTTTAACTTTGGATGAACTCACCAGCGATGGTAGATCGTAGATAGATAGGTTGAGTTCTCAAGTTCACCATGATGAAACTGAAAACATCTGCTTCGTGTAAAATATTTTTCTCCAATCAGAAATGTGAGGTTCACCTTGCCAAACCTAATTTTCTGAATTCTGATTCTGCAAGAAGTGAAGTATACAAGGTATTTCGTCACAACTCAAAGCTAGAACAGAGCACTGCATTGCCAATTTGAATTCTGCAAGAAGTTCAGACTTTCGTACACAAGATATTTCGTCACAGCTCACAGATAGAACAGAGCACTACGGCCTGGTTTAGTTCCGGAACCGTAGCACTTTCGTTTTTATTTGACAAACATTGTCCAATCATAGAATAACTAGACTTAAAAGATTTATCTCGTAATTTACAGATAAACTGTGCGATTAGTTTTTATTTTCGTCTATATTTAGTGTTCCACACATATGGCGTAAGATTCGATATGATGAAAAAATTTTGGTTTTTAGGGTGAACTAAACAAGGCCGTATTGCCAATTTGCCATGTCTTCACCACCCCGCAATGTGCACCTAGATAAAGCATCTTCGTTGTCGCTGTCGCATCCGGCATGCTCGTATCCATTCTGCTTTGCCGCCCGGCCGGGGCCGACGGCAGAGCATCTTCACAACGGTCAGCAGTGATGGCAACCGGGAATAAGCCAGGTTACATTCGCGTACACAATACCATGCCATCTTCAATTACTTCTCTTTCCAAGCCGTCATTTTCCATCAAATGTACAGAAAATTATCATCACGAAAGAGAGAGTACAGTAATTACAAGGTGCACAAGTGACGACTGCAGGCACAGCTAACAGCTCTCTCTACATGCTAATATGCTACTCTCTACCTCTATTTGCTTTACCAAGCACCTGCAGCTTAAACCACTTGCGCTGCCACCAGGATCCATGGAGGAAGATAGCAAGTCCTCATCTGCAATGTCACGGCCAAATGGTCTGGCCCTGTCACCGCTTCACGAATAGCTCCATGTTGTAGGCATCCTTGTGGACTGAATTGCAGGCGCATTGCGAACATTCACATCAAGTGGCAGCATCCGATACTCAATCTCGAGGTCCCTCAGGACTTTGATCATCTCCTGGAGCACTAGCTCTCGCCTCACGAACCGCATACCCATGTCCTGCCAGTTGAGCGTGTGCCGCAGCCATATTGATACTTTCAGTTTGTTGGTGTCATCGACGTCTCGGAGTACAACCATCGCACCCGGGTACCAGTGTTCCTTCTTGTTATCAATATAGCTGGAAATACAAGCAGAACTTATAATTAGTTCAGTGTAGTAAAATAGACCAAATCATGTATGCTTTGATGAATTGTATGATCTACTAAACTAGGTCTGAATTTGTATACTCCAAAACATGATTACTTTGAAAGGTTTTCAGATAAAAGCCCTCTTTAAACTAAGCCAGGGCCTAGTGCTGGCCCCTCTATACTGTCGACTCTCTTGGGAAGTCTGATTGAACAAAACAACTGATGAAGACAGATACATACCGCAGTAGTCGTTCCTTCATGAGGGCCAGTTTCTCAACAGGAGTTGCAACATGAATGGAGAAGTCAATTGCTTCTCCCATATCAGGACTTCTGTAGTAATTCATAATTGGTTTTGTTGCAAGCACGCTGTTTGGATAATATATCTTCAGGTTATCATATCGGAGAAACACCGTTGTCATGATATTCATTTCCTCAACAACCATCTGAAATCAAGGTAGTGAAAACTTAAGCCAACGACTGCAGTGACATATTTGGTGGACAAAGAGCAAGGAGATTTCAACTACCTGAACACCTTCAATTTCACATCGATCACCAACATCAAATGGATGCATCACAAACAAGAAGACAATTGCCTCAAAAACTGTCTTCAATGTATTCCCAAATACGAAAACTGCCAGGAGAAGCTGTGAACTGAGGAAGACAAAGAAATGTGTTGTTGCTATTCCCAGAATAAGAAGCCAGAGAGCAAACACGATGATCCCCACAACGACATTAGCCATCTGGTTCAGCTTGTTTACTGCAGTTTTTGTATCATTAAGTGTAAGGGCAAGAGCTTTACGCTCTCTAAATGCATTCACCTACAGAAAATCCATACGACAATGTTAAGCAAGACACATGGAGATTGTTATGACCCCATACGGCCATACTGTGAAGTGCAGTGATAAGATCATTACCACCCAGTTCTTGAGAGACCTCTTGCTGACCCTGTTGTGCTCCTGTGCTCCTTCAAAAAGATCCATTGCTTTAACAGCCTCTTCCTGCCTCATGAATCTCATCATGTCCGACAAGTATATGTACCTGCATGTTTCACACATTCAAAACCAATAATCTGGATGAGAGCAACATGCTGTAACACTATGAACTTCAACATTTGGACCATTGAAGCAGGAGCATTTTGGTTAATAACTCTTTTGAACTTCTGCAGTTCATATTTGCATGTACCATTAGACAACAGCATAGTACTATCACGGTAACTGGAACAGTATATTTAAGAAATAATTGCATCATTGGTTTTGTACCGCAACCTCATTTCTCTACATCAATAAAACTTTATTTGTATATATGATCGTGACTAAAAACAATAATGGAACCAGCAAACATCTAACTAAGATAACAACGAAAGACTTACTTGGAACCTGGCTTTGCTACATTGTGAAAGATCTTCTTGGCAGCTATCTTTGCCTCATATTCACTTCGTATCTGTGTTGCTGATTCATCCCCCTGACCTGTTGCCTGCTGTATCTGCTCATCCATAGTCGTTAATGTCCCAAATCGAACAATCCTCATCAGCCTCTTCATGTTCCAAGCTGAGATGTTTTTCTGGTTGAGTTTATGAAGTGCATCAATAGAGATCCCCTCCCCTTTCTCCTTTGACAGCTGCTTGCTACCTTCTCCCTTAGGCATGACCCCTGATAACTGAATGTTCCTTTGCCCAGACACATGCTTGGTTGGTACTGCATCACGCAGCTCCTTTGGTATAGTTGCGCCTGCACGTTGCAGCTCATGCACCTCCTCAAGCACATGGTTTTCATCCACTAGTGGCGGCCCAGAGAGTGTCTCGATGACGTACTGGTTGAACAATGCCTCTTGAATCCGATCAAAATATGTGGAGACATGGAAGGATGAGGCCAGTACCTTGACCAGCAATGTCTTGACAAGGCGGATGAGCGTGGCAACAAGGAAGCAGAATAAGATCTTCGTCACATAGGGCAGCACCGCAGAGTTCGTCTCCTGCTGGACGTTCTTGTCAAACAAGAAGTGCCAAGAGGCAAGCACCAGGCCGAGCCAGAGCGCGTTCTGCACGGCGCTGCGCACGCCATACACGAAGTAGAGCACACGCTTCCTCAGCAAGAAGTTGCGTTCGACACCGAAGACGGCAATCCTGATGACCCATCCGGAGACAAGACGGCCACAGATGAGCACGAACACGAGGAGCAACCACTTCCAGAGGTGCAAACCCAGCACTTTCTTCGTGGACAAGATCTTTATGCTGAGACTGCAAGCCAAGGCCGCGATGATGAGGAACAAGCCGAGCCACTGCAAGACGGTCAAAGCGTCAAGCTTCCCACGCTTGAATTCATCGGGGATGTCCTCGTCCACGAATGGGTCGTCCTCCTCCTCGTCGATGGGACCTGACTTGCCACCCATGGGGCCGGACTTGTTGCCGGACATAAGCCCGGAGAAGAGGCGGCCGGACTTTGTAGGAGTCCGCAAGCCTGAAGATTTCCGCTCCTCGTCGAAGACAGGAGATGCTGCAGGTGCCGATGCCGGCGCCGGCGCGGGCTGCGACTGCGGCGGCGGGTCCATTAGCCTGGAACGCGTCTTGACCCGCAGCAACGGCCCCGCTCCCGCCGCAGTAGAGGAGGACGTGCACCGAACGACCTCGCCGTCGTCGCCGCGGCGCTTCCGGCCGTCGTCGGTGTCGGAATCGGAGGAACCGGACGACGTTGAGTGCCGCTTCTGGGGTTCCTGGAACGAGACGCGGCCGTCCCTTTCTAGCGAGCTGGAGAAGGATGGCTGCTCGCGCAGTTGCGCCGTCCTCCCGAGCTCCTCCATCTCCAGGTCGAGGTCGAGCGACATCTCCCCACCGGACGCCGCCTGCTTCCGGAGGAAGTTGCCGATGAGCCGCGTGGGCGGGTCCACGCCGCCGCCCTCCGGCGGCGGCTGCTGCTGCTGCGGGGGCGGCGACATCGAAGGCGACGACGCCTGCGGCGCCTGCGGCGGACGGTTCTTGAAGCTGAACGCCTCGGCGGCGGCGGGTCGTCCGTTGGTGCCGGCGCCGCCACCATCATTGTTCCAGAACTCGTAGCTCCCCTCCCGCCACACCTTGGCCGGTGACCGAGGCGAGCTGGTCTCGCTCGACCTCGGCCTGCTCTCGGTCCGCGGCGTGGTCGCCGTGGAGTTGGTGCCGGAGGTCGCATTCCCCGCCTTCCCACCGTCGCGGCCTGCGTCCGCGCCATGGAAAGAGAACGGCGCGCGCCCGATCTTCACGACCACCTCTCGGCCGCCGCCGCCGCGGTCGGCCAGCATCGGTTCCTCCTCCGGGGATCCCAGCGTCCCCGACCCCGGCCGCGACGATGCCTTGCCGCCGGACCCGTGCGACCTCAGGCCGCTCTTGCTCCGCGCCTGCTCCATGGCCTCGGCAGTCGCCGCCGGCTGTGCTGAACACCAAACGCTCGCTCCCCGAAGATAGACGGACACCGCAGCTACTCCGCCCGCACCCACTTTCCGTTCCGCGCCTGCTATACTTGGCTCGCAGTGATGAGTTGTGGGCTGGATTAATAGCGCGTCGCCGGTAATATGCTGGCGGTGCTGCTCCTGCCCGCGAGACGGCGGAGCGGAAGCGGAAAGTTCCGGAACAACGTGGAGCAGCCGCATGCCTCCAACGCTCGTCTGCCTTTATGCCTGTCCGTGCTGCCTCGCAACTCGCATCGAGCCGGGCGCCGGGACCGTGTGGTCTGGTCAGCGTGTGTCGTGGGGGCGCGCGCACTGGCACCCGCACCCGCGACCGAGCGCCGCGCCCAGCCAGCCAGCCGGGCGCGGGCGGGCGGGGCGCAACTGCAGAGGCCACACAGGTTCGGTGGCCACGTCGTGTACGTGGCATGGCATGGCAGGGGTTCGGTACGAGGGTGCGATTAGAGAATGGGGTTAGTGGGGGGATGGAAAAGATTTGGGAGCGTGATTTTGGGCTTGGGCGCGAGCGTGCCGCCGTGCGCGAGACTGGCGGCGCGGAAGCGGGAATGCGTGTCCCAGTTAGCGAGTGACAGTCAGAAAGTGTCGTTAACCAGGCAGGTTGCGTCCTCTCTCCAGTGTTCCTTCGACTTGTCTGCTGAATAATATTTTTTTATAATAAATTAGTAAATAATATTTTTTATCATGGCTCAGCAAAGAGCAGGTGGGATGACGGTATTACCATCAAAGCCGTCGTGGTTATCGTTCTCACGGCCACGGTTAGAGGAAATCGTCAGGATTAATTAATTTCGCATTATCGCCGGTCCCGGGCAGAAGAGAGCGAAAGGGTTACGGTTGTGCACCGGTACGATAGTAGAAAAGTGGAAACCCACGCGCACCATGTGATCTCTGCTTTCGGCTTCGTGTGTGATCGGGTCAGACGTGAAATTAACCCGGTCCCGGCTGTAGTGTCACCCGGTGCACCACTGGCACGTCCGTTTCTCGGCTACTGTCGCGTTTCTCGTGACCCTCACTGGTCATGATATTCATACAGTGGCAGTGCATGCATGAGTTGGGTTTGGACTGCTGCACTGCTACTGGAGTAGTACGCGGTTAGCCCTTGTTTTGTTGGGCAGGAAACGGACGATCGATTAACCATCGTGGAACCTAATCAGACATGATCGGGTACCAGCTAAGGCCTTGTTTACTTCCCAAAAAATTTTGCAAAATTTTTCAGATTCTCCGTCACATCGAATTTTTAAACACATACATAAAGTATTAAATATAAATAAAAATAAAAACTAGTTGAGATAGGAACCGATAAATCCACAACACAGACACGAAAATCACCATATATAGGGGACACGTGGAACCACAACAACCATGGCCGATCGAAGGGCCGTGAAACCGAGCGGGGATCCAATCGGATGCAAGATATGGCTGATTTGCTAGACAGATAGGGGAGATTATACCATGGCAGCCGAAGAGTATGCATGGCTGCGGCAAAGACGTGTAGTACTATGCAACATGCTTTTTTTTTTAATAACGTCCATGAGGATCGATCGCGATTAAGTAAGGCCTTGTTTAGTTCCTAAAAAATTTTACAAAATTTTTCAGATTTCCGTCACATCAAATCTTTAGACACATGCATGAAGTATTAAATATAGACAAAAATAAAAACTAATTGCACAGTTTGGTCGAAATTGACGAGACGAATCTTTTGAGCCTAGTTAGTCCATGATTAGATAATATTTGTCAAATACAAACGAAAGAGCTACAGTTTCGATTTTGCAAAATATTTTGGAACTAAACAAGGCCTAAGTTTATTACGTTCTACATGCAGGACACGCGTCCACCGCCACCGTAACTCTCGCATCATCTATCTGTCCCCTCCTCGTCCCTTTCTGACCACGCCGCATTCGGTCCAGCGATAAGGTTCGTCTTATCTTGCCCCCCCCGGTTCATGATACCGGTAAAAAGAAAATGCCTTCTTCACCTTCCACACGACGGAAAAATGGAATACCCGCTAGCTACGTGTACGGACGACACCTCGCGACAACGACAGTGCGTTCTTACGCAAGAGGCGTTTTGTATGTGCTTAAATGCATGCGTTCGTGTTGTGCCAGTTAAACGCGCTGTCCGCCTGTCCCGTAGCAAGTATAACAACTACAGTACGAGTCCACTTTTACAAACGATCGATGCCAGATTGCCAGCTACGCCACGCCTCGGCCCACGGCCGCGGACGCAGGGCAAGGCAGGGCCCTGCAAAAATGTAGGCTCCGCGGCAGAATGGCAAGCTGGGCGGGCACTCGACGCTTCCAGGGTGCCGGTGCTGTGCCTGTCCTGGCCTGGCCAGAAGGGCGTTATGGCTTGCGCCGGCATGGCCCGTTTCACACCGGCCGGCCGCCGGACGCGTCGGCCCTGTTGCATTAGACTGTTGGCCACGGCTTCTTCAACCGAGATATGATCGCGCGCGCCGCGCGGAACAGTTGTATGGGCGAGAAGCGGCCGGCCCCGTGTGGGTGTTGGCGGTGGCCGACTGGCCGTGTGCCGGTGCAAATTCTAGACGGATTTTTTTTTCCCCCTGTGGCCTGTGGCGTCTTCGCTTGACGGTGACGTGCCCATGCATCGTCCATCACGCGCCCTCGTATATCCTATCGTTTTCAGCTGGAGGAAGGCGTCACGCTTGGGCTTTTCGGTCGTCGTGACATGACATCATCGTCTTGCTGCGACGTTGGAGTACGTGTGTGCATGAAGTGGTTTGCGGGTTGTTAGCGTCAGGTGAAGCAGTTTTGTTTGCGCGCGGCGCGGAAGCTGAACCAGGGATATTAACACGAGTTACGAGGTGGTTATGAGCACGTCAAAAGGAAGGATCATCGTCGGCTACGACTTTCTCTAGTGGCGTGGTCAACCTCTTGATCTTATTTAACCGTCTATGCTGATCGGCAGATTGCCAACGCATGGGCTATGGCCATCCATGTAACATTTGGATTATGGCACAATTTACCGTTTTTAGTGTACGTAGGCCTTGTTTAGATGTACCCAAAAACTCAAAACTTTACAAGATTCTCCATCACATCGAATCTTGCGGCATATGCATGGAACATTAAATATAGATAAAAAAGATAACTAATTATACAATTTACCTGTAAATCACGATATAAATCTTTTAAGCCTAGTTACTCCATAATTGGACAATGTTTGTTAAATAAAAACAAAAGTGCTACAGTGTCTAAATAAAAAAAATGAATCTAAACAAGGTCGTAGACAAAACCTCTTTTTTTTCATTTTTTCACTTATTAGTAGACTTATATTTTAATTAGGCATACCCTTGGAACACAAATGAGAGGTTCTATAGGGGCCTCTTTTCCACCAATGAATACCTTGAGGGCCAAGATTTTTTTTCTTTTTTTTCTCTTGCTCTATATTGTCTTGGAGGTTGCTGGTCCTCAAGGAAACTATGATTTCCTTGACGATTAGAATATTTTCTTGATGGTTACAAAATTTCCTTCGATGTTGCTGGCATTCAAAAAACTATTTCACCTAGTGGTTGTAACATTTTCTTGTTGCTTTGGCAACCAATCTTTAAAAAAATCATCCTTGAGTACCAAAAACGCCAAAGAGAGTAATTATTTATCCTCTATCCTTGGCAGAGTTTGCTTGATGGTTTGTGGCTAAAGATCATTACCTAGGTGGCTTAGTTTTTTTTACGGTTTTGGTCACTCAAAAATTTAGGATTCTGGTAGCGTGTGTCTATAACTACCACACATATATTCATGTTGTTTCTATTGTTACCGTGTGGTCTATGTTGATGGTGCTTCGTCATCCACATTAATATATGATTATTATAGTGGAGTAAATTAGACTTAAACTATTATACCACTTTGATCCAGGTCTCCAAATTATAATAATACTAACTGAGATCCCTAAACTTCCTAATAAAATACATAAGTATTAATTTGTTTGTATGTAAACCCCCCTATAAACTCTTAAATTTAATACAAAATCGCACTATGGGTATCTCCCCCATAGTTTTTGTCGTAAAAAAAATACATAAGTACTATTCCTAGTATATATAAAGTACAAACGCCATAACATATTAGCCACAATCAATATTTTAGACTTATCCTAGTGACTTGGGTTTCTTCTAGTGTTTTAGCATTTGAAATTAAGTATAAATCCCCCCTGCTAAAAGCTCTTAGTGAGATTCTCATGTGCTATGGCTAGTGGTAGTGTTTTACTAATAATACTTAAAAATATTAGGAGAAGTCCACCGTTTTAATAGTGAGCTGACGTGGCATTTCTGCATAAAATGAACATACATGTTCTCAGCTCATAATTATGCAAGTGATCCCTAAATTGTATGTGATTCTCATTAAATGCCAAAACTATGGAATTGTAAATATGGATACTTAATTTATTATAGAGTATCTCGAGTGAAACGCAACTCAAACTTTTCTTCCCAGCCTGATTGAATTTTTTTCTTGCACAAATATTTGTCACTCATACTTAGACCAATTTTAGTGAGAGTTTTATAAGAGAATTGTTTGCATTTAATAGTCTACCACATATGTAGTTTTGATCATATGACAATGTTTTAATGAGTTTTATGAGGATGAAACTCTCTTGACACGATTAACAGCTCTCTACGAGTCTGATAATTAAATGCCTATAAAACTCAAGAAACAAACTTTATATTAAGAATAGATGTTTTATCCAAATTTAATTTTATTCTATATAAATTTTATTCTATATGATATGATAGTCTTAGAAACAGCGTAATAAAACTCTACACCACCAAGAATGACCTTATGACGTGCCATGCTTTCAGTGAATCACTAGACGAAAATCCGAGCGGACAAGCAAAAATCATCCGACTGGCGGCTTAGATTTTGGACAGTCCAAAAGGAAACCAACCACCGGGGAATACTAGTGTTTCTTATGGGTCCATTAGATGCCCAGTTAGTTAAGTTGGGCCAACTAGTTTATATTCCGGAGTGGGCCTCTCTTCTTGTATGACTAGCTGCTGAAATCGAGCCTGCACTCATGGCCTCAAATAGCTCGATCGTCTAACAAGCCGTGGGCTTATAAATATAGAAATGCTCAGAAATAGAGAGCGACTAGGGCTTATTTTTACATCTAAATCTATGCTACAGTTGTTTCTCAAAAGTCCCCTAAAAGAAGTCGTTTCTCCAAAAAAAATCACTCCAGTTTGTAGCTATTTTGAAGAGTCCAAGTACCGTTTTATCCCTGTCTAAATATACAACTATACTGGCTACTAGCCTACGCGTTGCTATGTACATACAGAATTTGAATAAAATAACAATCATTCCAAAGAAAACATATCTAACACTTAGTGAATATTTCATGGCTCACAGAGACACAAAAGCAAAGTGTTGTCAAATAAGGCTAAATCTGTGCATCATAAAAACAAAATTCAACTCACAAAAGATATATTCCCATTATCCCAACATAATTGCATCATTTCGAGGAGTCAAACTTTGTTTTATTCCTTGCACCCTTTTCGTCTACAAGTGCTATATTAGGCAGTCTTAATGCATAGTTTTATGGTACAGTTACCAAGACTATAAACTAAGTAACCGAGCCACATGAGTTTTATGGGGATAAAACTCCTCTCTCATTTGATAAAACTCCTTCGTTTAATGACCCTGCCAAATCAGTATTTTTGTTTATGTGGCATCATATTTAATGTGCATGACACTTTCATGAAATATGCATTGAGACTGGCCTTAGTGTCAATCTATTAACTAGATCTTCAGTTGAAGCTCTAGCCCACACATTTGTTGCTTGCCGCTAGCTTTAGCCTCCTGGCCCGTTGCCCCTAGCTAGATCCATATCCACACACCTCAACACCCTAGATCTACTAGTATTTGATGCACTTCACCATAAAGGAGCTCGTCAACACATCATAATCTAGCAGTTAGTTTCTTACAATATGGTGGAGTGCATGCAATTGAGCATCACTGAAAACTGGTGCCAGGCCATGGAGCAGATGTGATACTATGCGCTAACTGCAAACACCAGAAATGTTGTGGTATTCGCACCCTTATTTGAGTGTGGGTTCGTGGTCCACACTCACCATTTTCTTTTGACATTTGCTTCACTACTACAATCTCGAGTTGCAGCACCGAAATCCGAATGGCATCCTAAATATTATCAAGGTGCACACACACGTCGCTTCACACGTTAGTGTTAAAAATACACATAATTTCATCTATTCTAATGACTACAACTCTTTGAGCGTAGTTATGGGTACAAAATCTTGCCTGCTACTAGACCTACTACGAGTATGGGTATAAAATTTTACTCGATATAGGTAATATGTTGCGAACAATTATTTACCAGATCTGGTACCATAACTGTAGAAAGTATTGAAAAGGCGTCCTTGCAACAAAACATTTGGCAGGGCTCCTCCGGAGCAGCCTTGCCAAACGGGTGAACAATTGAAGTTATAGTCTACAAAGAAATCATTATATTGTGATCCATGTGTTGATGTTTTACCACTGATAGCCTGTCATGGGGGTACCTGAGACAACTGTTCGGGCTTCGGCGTATGCTAGAACTCAACGGTTAACACAACAGACAATCGATTTATCCTAGTTCAGACCCTCAAGTTCAATCTCGAGTAATAGCCTTTACGTCCAGTCGACATTAGCCTTTGCGTTGTATTGAGTGTATGGTCTTGTTCATTGTTATTCTCTGTGCCCTCAGTCTCTCTTTATATTAGTAGTATGGGGTTTAGACCGTGAGGTCTGATCTAGCCTAATCTAATCTCGGATCCACCGATCTAGGGAGCCCTAACCTCCCTTATATATTCCAGGAGACAGGTTTCCTAGTCGGCTACAAGTTATGAGTCATAATAGGACTACAATATAGCAATTCTAGTAGGACTATATACGAGAAATCATAGTCAAACTAGATCTTCTCACTTCCTTACGAGGTACCCCAGGTACTATGTACCAACACCATGTCATTTTCTACCTTCTAGCTCAAGTTATCAGCTCCTTCTACCTCAGAATTCATTTATTATACACATGTCTTCAATCTATCTTGCTACTATGTATGCCATTGTGGGCTCTTGGTCTTTGTTATTGCTAGTGACTCTAGTTTACGTTCCAAAACACTAGCACCATCCACACCGCCCGCGAGCAACCCATGGTATTAGTGACACTACCATTACCTCTCACCGACCCCTCAGCCTAACCATCAACTTGTGGTATCAGCACCGACGGAGCTATGTTAAGGCAAAACTAGGTTGTTGCCTCCTTGCCTCGGAGTAGATCTCCATGCATACATGCAAAGCAAAGTTGGTTCCTGCACTTGTGCACATGTTGTATATAGATAGTTGGAAACTTAGAGGTCATATTATCATGCAGAGATGGAACTTTCTTTCATACATGCATAGTCACTGCTAGAATTAACCCTCCTTAATTTCTTCACACGCTCCACCACTATCAGCACCGCTACCATTGTGTGCCACTGATCCCTCCTTCGGTTGCTAGTTTCCACAACTGTGGTTGTGGCTGCCGTAGCTTTTGCTATAATATTTTATAGATGCTTGCTGCTAGAGGCACAACCATAGGAACTAACAGTCGAACGATGGGTGGGTCGGACGCAATGGTAGTGGCAATGATATCACAGGTTGATATTAGGGTTGATGGTTAGGCCAAGGTACCATTCGAAATACGCGAGCAAGAGCCAAATCATCCGAAGAATGGTGAACACGAAGTAAAACCATTTAGTCCCATTTAGTAATAGTGTTTGGCTAAAAATGACTAAATGAGACTAAAATTAGCTAATTTTAAACTTTAGCAGCCCTGACCAAACACCTCCTTAAATTTTTTTTTGGAAAAAATATATGACACAGGATGTTTTGACACACGCAAGTTCAAATAGATGGCAACCCAGCTGGTTGTGACATGATCACACGAGCTTTCCCGAATGGCCAAATCTCAAATCGGGCAGGCCATGGCCGCTGGTTGGTCTACCAGTCTAGCGCTATCTGGCGGCTATCAACAACTTCCTAGCTCGCTCGTCTTGTATCTGCATGGACAGGTTCACATCTCACTGGCACAGCCGACCCCAAACCGCGCGCACCCGTCTCAAAAGCAAAAACACCCCTCGCGTGCTCAGGCAGCTTCAAAACCATCATCAAACACCCGTTGCGGCTTGCGCCAGCGGGCAGCCCGCTCTCCTCACCTCGGCTCCTCTCCCGCAGTCCCACACACTCCCACGCGCATTCCGCCGCGCGGCTCCCGAGAGAAAGAAAGAGAGAGAGGAGATGGCCAGGCACGCCAAGACGGACTCCGACGTGACGAGCCTGGCGGCGTCCACGCCGCCGCGGTCCCCGCGTGGCCGCCCGGCCTACTACGTGCTCAGCCCCGCCGCCTCCCACCCGGACGTCCACGTCGGCGGCGTCGCGGGGACCACCCCGGCCGAGTCGCCGCTCCACTACCACTTCCACCACCACCACCGTGGCTCGAGCGGCGGCGTCGGCGACGGCGGAGCCGGCGCCGGGGGCGGCGGCATGCACCACTCCCGGGAGTCCTCCACGGGGCGGCTCCTCTTCTCCGACCAGCTCCGCTCCGGCGGCGACGTCGCCGCCGTGGTGAGCGTCCCCTGGCGCCGGCTCGGGCACGGCGGCAGCGGCGCGGGCAGCGTCGGGGACGACGACGGCGGCGCGTCCCTGACGCGCGGCGGGTTCGCGGACTCGCCGTGGCGGTGCTACGCGCTCGGCGCGTTCGCGTTCGTCGCCGTGTTCGCCTTCTTCCTGCTCGTGCTCTGGGGCGCCAGCAGGTCGTACAAGCCTCATGTCGTCGTCAAGGTCCGTCCCTCCTCACTCCCTCTTTGCTCCCGTGGTCGTACTCCTGTTGGCCTCGTTTGTTCCGTGTTCACTGAGAAACAAAAAACTATCTGTGGTGGGCGAGTAGAGTACAATGCGTCGTCTTCCAAGTTCTTGGATTTGGCTTCATTTTCAAAACGAACTCTAAATTTAGACTGATCCTCTAGCAGCAGCCAGCAGCCGTACTAATGTCCACTTGTTCATTTCTGCAATCCAGAGTTGTACTGTAATCTGTTCTACTACACATGAGAAACCTGTACTTCCATTCCATGCGTACTGTACCTCTCGATTCCATTCAAGAAAATAGCATTTCCCAGCAGTCCGCGTACTGTACCTCTCGATTCCATTCAAGAAAATAACATTTTGGCTACCGATCGAAACGTTTTGGAATTTGGAAGCGCGTCCGCGTGTGGCCAAGAAAAACAGCTGGTCGCCGCCGCGAAACCCGCATTCCTTATTTGTTGCAATTTAAGGGCTGCGAGGCGGCGGCGCGCACAGATTGCGGCCAATTTTAGTCTCATCACGTCCGTTTGTGTTTTGTTTTTGCATTGCTGACGCATGGTTTTCACCCGCTGCAGAGCGTGGTGTTCGAGTCGTACCACATCCAGGGCGGCACGGACCGGACGGGCGTCCCGACGAAGATGATGTCGGTGAACGCGACGGTGCGGCTGCGCTTCCGCAACCGGGGCACCTTCTTCAGCCTGCACGTCACGGCCACGCCGTTCCTCCTCTTCTACGGCGACCTCACCGTCGCCTCCGGAGACGTACGTATACTCTCTCTCTACCATATCTATCTGATCTGCCCCTCCTGAATGAATTGATTTGAGAATCATATGGGTGCCTGGATTGGATGGGAAGGAGATGTGGACGGCCGCTCTGATTAGGCAAGTGAATCCCCTGTGATTATTGCTATCGCTACTGCTAGTAATAACGGCCGAATATGGATGGCCAGCCTTCAATTAGATGGCGCGCGCGCATGTGAGGAGGCAGAGCCTGGAGCTACATATGCAGGTTCGGGTTCAGGTCTCATGTGCACAAGAACAGGTCGAATAAAAAGGGCTACTTTGGAGGAGCTCCGATCAGCACCGGCTTTGTGTGCTGCGTACTACTGTATAGAACTGAGAGATGAATGGAGACAGTGGAAACAGATAGAGGAAGGTTTTCGTAGTCGATTAAGCTATGCTGAGGCCATGTGATTGGGGGTTTTATTAGGTTGTCTTCTTGACTGGCTTTATGGGGGGGCGGCCAAATGGAACTTCATTATCCTGGCCGTAATCCCACGCGCCGTAGAATTTTTGCCGGTATGGCGTCCGGTGTTTCAGCGGTAGTGCCGTGCAGCAGGCCTAATGCCGTGGTGGTAGTACTGTATCCTATGACCTTGGTAATGGAGAAAGCGAAACCTAACAGCACGGTCCCCTTCTCTCTTGTCCCTGTTCTCCATGGTACAACCTGTTTGAAAAAGCCGGCGTCGTCCAATATTATCGTTGGCTCCTCGTTGGTCCCTCGATACAGAGACCAGGCCGTCAGATGTTTACTGACTTGTTGGCCTAGTACTAGACATTGGCCCATCCGCCATCCTGTGGTTCGGCTAGATTCTAGTGGCATGAGTGCACAGAGCTGCATTCACGTAGGACGAGCTACTACTACAAACATCACGCAGGAACGAAATGGCTAGAGAGAACTCGTGATTCAGAAGGGAACAAAATCATCTTTCAGTTCACGGCTAGAAACAAAAGACATCATAAAAAACACTTGCCTAGTTGATTCACATGTGCAATATTTGCATGTAGATGTGTATATTTTCATAATAAATAATGGGCTAGAGCACCGTGTCAATTGTGGTAGTAGGAGTACTAGCTGCTAAATCCAAATCCAAATCCAAGTGTGAAACTGGAATGTAATAACACACGCGGACCCAATGGCAGTGGTTTTTATCCGCGAGTGGCCATGGCCTTCACGTGACTCGAGCCAGAGCCATTAACGACTTTTCTCTCCTCCAGTGTCCCGTCCAAGGAAGGACCGGCCGGTACCTCACTGGCGATCAGTACACAGAGAGAAGCGCGGGGACGACTAGCCAATAGTCTTTGCTGCAGCCCACTGGCCACTGCCGCAGCATGGTCCGTGCTGCAGGAGCTCCTCCTGCGCTGCGCCGCACTGCCACAGCCTGCTCCCTTGGCAATGGCTGGCCCGGTGATGTCGCGCTTCCTGGGTTTCAGACATCACGGCTTTTTTCCTGCGATTTTACGATCCGACTCCTATACGTCAGCAGGCTGCTGCTCGCTGTGGAATCCTATGGTGGACAGGATGATGGCCCTCAATGTGCAGCCGCCCAGCGCCATCATGGGTTCATCATCCATGGCTTTTGCCTTTAAGTTACTGTTCATTTAACCTTCTGGTTTTGGATCACACGGCCAAAAGATCACTCGTCGTCGCTCATGTGGTGATGATGCTGATGCACTCTTGCAGATGGCGGAGTTCTACCAGCCGCGGAAGAGCGGGCGGATGGTGACGGTGTCCGTGGTGGGGAAGCAGGTGCCGCTCTACGGCGCGGGCGCGGGCCTGCACAGCAAGCCCAACAACGGCCGCCTCGGCGCCGCGGTGGTGCCCGTCGAGCTCGACCTCGTGCTGCGCGCGCGCGCCCACATCCTCGGCCTCCTCGTCAAGTCCAAGTTCTACCGCCGCGTGCACTGCCGCCTCCACATCCACGAGGCGCACCTCGGCAGGCCCGCACGCGGCGTCGCCGCCGGATGCCAGTACCACGACGGCCTCCGATGATCGACATCATTGGGTCGGGTCCGGCTCCGGCAGGGTTGTTGAACTGGGACTTTCGATGTGGGTCCATTGGGTCTGATGATGGATTCATGACAGGAAAATGAACCCGTTCTAATGTAACGGGGCCGTCGACAGTCTGGGTGTAGCTTGGCTAGTGTGACAGTATATTGCATTATAATTAATTCCTCTGCCGAAACCATGAAGAACCGCAGTGACTGGTGGCTAATGCGACGAGTATTGCTACGGGCGGCTTCCGTTAATATTCTAGTTCCCGTATCACGTTCCCGCTCTCCCAATCGTGGGAGCGGGGGTCTCCCACTCTCTCTGGAAACTGCCCTATCAAAGACATGTATAAATACATTTATATTGTTTATCAATAAAGTAGATCCTTTCACTTTTACTGTAGGAGCAGTTCGTAAAATAAGAACAGGGCGAGTTCGTCAAAGAAGGAAAGCGAAAGGTACAAAGCCTCCAATGCAGTATGTTCCTTCGCCGCAACTTGCTTATCAATTAATTACTATTTTTTAAAATAAAAATGAAAAGTGTAAAATTGCCTTCAAAATCAAAGTCACTTCAAACAAGTCAGAAATGTGTGTTAAGATGTCTGGTTCGGTTCGAGTATAGCAATTAAGCTACATGTATAATTTATAGGGACGTAAAATACACTTCTCCTTTTTTTCTAGCATATTATAAACCACTACTGTTCTCCAAATTCTCAAAGCCCACATGACTCTAGGCCGAAATGCTAGGCCTACTATTGTCTGGTCGTGAAGTCGTGAACAGAAGAGAAAAGGCCCAAGTTGAAAACTCCGAACAGAGTTGCTGCTCGGACTCTGAGTATGAGTAGGTCGGTTGCCTGTTTAGTACCACATCGCGTGGTTTAGCTAACACACGCCCAAAGGAACCTATATATTGAGGCTGTGGGCGTTCAAATAAACTCATCTTTGCGCTTGGGGCAATGACGCAGCTCATGAGGTAATACCGAGGCGCGTCAATTGCTGGTTGAAAACTATTTCCAAACCCCCTCTGCGGCCCACCCGGGCCACAGAGAATTTCTGGAAGGGCTCCCTCTAACCAGGGTAAAGCCCTACAATTGTAATCTAAATTCTTTGAAATTGTTTGACACTGGAAGCCCTTAAAGCCTAACAATTTTAATAACAATTCTTTGCTGATTGTTGACACCCTGATCTCTAATCTTTGGTACAGTATATGCAGGAAATCAAATAAACTTTTTATTACTACATTCGATTAAGAAAATCATAGGAAATATGCTTCCCTCGGAATGAAGAAAAGAGATCGTTTATGATAGCTGGTGAATCTGATTTCTTTTCATCAATCAAATTTTGACCGCGGTTGTTTCAGGTGGATCTGGTACCTGTGTGTTGCGCTGTTGCCTGAAACCAAAATTCTGACTACACAGATTTAGCAATGTGTGGACAAACAAAAACATATTTAACTGCCCCAAGAAAACATTGGAAAAAGTTTAAATAACCAGGCAAACATTGAAACATTGTAGAGCGTTGTTGCCTCACACCAAAATTCTGATTACACAGATTTAGCATTTTGTGGACAAACAAAAACATATTTAACTGCCCAAAGAAAGCATTGAAAAAAAAGTCTTAATAACCAGTAAAACACTGAAACAAATATTAGAGGAAATATATTTACCATTATATGAAACATACAAAGCAGAACTTAAAAGGATGACCTATAAAGGGGGAACATGTTCTACATATTTAACTGGTCAAAGCAACTTAACTGCATACAAAAATTATTAGTGGATAATGCAAATTACCTCCACTGAGAGTACAGAAACACTAATTCATGGATAATCCGAAGAAATGAAGCATCATGCAAAAGACAAATAATATTTGCAAATAACTGAATTACTTTCTATTAGGAACATATTTACAAACGACTGAACATGCTCGACGGCATGGCAGTTGCCAATTTTGCAATGCTTAGCATTCCAGTGAAGGATAAAATGCCTAATTGCATAGAAATTCCTTCTCTTTGAACATACGAAATCGAGCATATTTCTATAGCAGTTTCTGTCATTATACCTTTTTTTTTTTTGCTTCAAGTGACGTTTTTTCCATCCTGTCCTTTTCTGTCTATGTACTTGGGCAGAATAAAAAACAGTAAGTGGCACCATACTATATTCTGTTATGCTTGCTCATGCTGAACCGTGGTCTTCTTGCACGTACTAGATTGAGCTCCACGCATCCTCAAACTGATAATAAACGCAATGAGCTGCAAAATATACCAAGCCATTAGTACTACATGTCAGATTTACATTAAACAAAATTGCAAAACATTTTCCATTGAAGACTTACGGTGCAAAAGCCAGCACACAAAATACTGAAACCTTTGAAGTCGAAGGGCCCTGTTTCAGAAAGAAACCATGCTGGCAGAACAAAGCGAGATGAGACTTTGCCAGCTATAACTCACTAAATAAATACTTGTTATTCTTTCTCTAATTTCTATAACAAATGCTTACCAGTTAAAGGAGTAAATATGAGGGGACCTAGTATACTTCCAAAAGAACTAATCCCAGATATACATCCTTGAGCAATTCCCTAGAAGGCAACACCAAAACATCAATTTGGTAGCAAAACATAGTACTGTCAACTGTCAGGTAATATATGGTGAACATCATGAGTTCACTGCTATAAGAAAATCAATACCTGCTCATTTGATCCAACATTTTTTGATACATTGGTCCTTATCTGTAAAAAATGAAATCACCGCTCAAGATTTTTGTGCAGTCTCATATACGGTAAAGGAATTATAAAAATGACCAGCTAACAGTGGCTTACAGATGGGTGAACAAAAGCACTCAAAATTACAAATGCTGCAGCAAAATAAGGTACCTGCAAGATTAAGAAATAAGAAACAAATGAATTGAGATGCTCAACAGAAGATTGGCATCATTTCTAAACACTTGGAAAGCAGTGCTGAACTATGAAGCCAGCACACTTTTACAATTTTAAATATGGGGTCATGTCAGTGGGACAGGAATATCATCTCAAACGTGACCATTTAAAGAAATTGTCAAGTGCAAAGAAAGTACCCAGTATGACCATGCAATGCCATACAAGAAAACCTGCAATATTTGATAATTTATTTATTTAGCCAAAAAAAAATCAAAGGATCTTCTGATTAAGAATTGAATAAAAGTTGTTGAAAGCTATTACATGAGTACATCCACCTAGCAGCCCAACAATAAGCAGCACCTCTTCACCCAGAATCGGAGCCAAGATAGGCATTACAGTGAGCTGCAAACATTAAGTGTGAGAAAAATAAATTGCATCTCCAGAATGAACAAATACTATTGGGGCCTTGAAATGATTGAAATTTCAATGCTATAACTTCCACATAACTAAAATTCAAGGGAGCAATTCCAAAATCATGTCACATTTCTTTTATGTCGTTTTGGTACCTGTGATAGCATTCCGGCAGCACCGGCAATTAGAAGCAGATTAGCAAATTCATCTTTGCTGTAACCAAATTGTGCCTTCAGGTAGTACTGCATAGGATTTGACTATAGATAAGCATATAGCATTTGAAAGCATATAAAATCATGGCTGGTAGATGCAACTGATCAAAATAAAATACAATTCAAAAGTGGCGGTGATAAACTACTGCTATATGTCCAGTGCTGGAACTTCTCCTAGACTGAAAAACTATAAATCACAAAAGTTAATGAAATCTATACAAATTATCAGATGGGAAAAATTCATACCAGCAATGCAGTATTAAGCCCATGTTCACCTAGACTGTAAAAGAAAGTGACGACTGCTGCCCCTGACAAGGCCAAACTACATGGAGGAGTAAAACAACCATCAGTAGATTACTCAGAAACTCCAAAGCCCTGTTTGGTTCCCAGGAACTGAAAAGAACTGGAAAGTAATCTACTAATGAAATAGGAAGCACTTTCTAGATATTGGTTTCAATCATGGGATCCAAAAACTCTTAAAAACGATTCTGTAGAGACTAGATAAGTTAGAGAGCAGAGTCACAAAAACTGTCATACACCAAGAGATTTCACCTGCTAGTGAGAAGCGCGACCATGTCGGATAGAGACGGCAGCCCGCTCTTATGCGGCGGCAGCCGAGGCGAGAGCTCTTCATCGGAGGATGATGCGGACGAGGTGCAGGACGAATCCTGGAGGAGCGGATCGCAGGCTTCGTCAGCGCAGGAGACGCCGCCTGCGTCGGGGAGGAAGGCCCTGAGGTAGAGCGCTGACGCCACGGCCACGGCGGCGGCGACCTGGAAGGTGGATGCAGTTGGGAGGAAGCGCGCGGTCAAGGTCCCCGACACGAACCCCGCTGCCGACACACCGGAGAGGAGACCGAACGCTGCCGCGCGACGCCTGGGGCCCACGTGGTCAGCCTGCGTCCACACACTCGACCTGGTCAAGAACTCGCCGTTTGCTCCAAAAATTTTTGCAAAATATAAATAGTAGTATTTTCGTTTGTATTTGACAAATATTGTCTAATTATAAACTAACTAGACCCAAAAGATTCGTCTCATCAATTCCGACCAAACTGTGTAATTAGTTTTTATTTTTATCTATATTTAATACTCCATGCATACGTCTAAAGATTCGATGTGACGGAGAATATGAAAAGTTTTGCAAAATTTTTGAAAAACTAAACAAGGCCTAAACTGACACGTGGGCCCTATAGAAAAAAAAATCAGTTCGTCGCTTGTTTTTAGAGATAGAGTTTTTTATTTTTTTTCTTTCTACTGTAGCTTATTATTATTATTATTCTATGTCCTACTTTTTTTACAGTGTTATTTTTACGTTTGTTGGCACTATACTGACTTCGGTTGTTGCAGTCCGTAGTATTTACCACGTAGGCAAGGCAGAGACAGTGCATGGTGCCCTCGCAGAAGATCCCGGCGATGATCTTGGCCACGTAGTACACGTAGAAGTACACCTCCGAGCGGTTGCAAGCCAGTATAACTGCCAAAAACAAAGGTGATAAACTTCTCTAAAATCTGAGCAGAGGCGGCATGATTTCTCATCGCAAAAATATGGCCAAGCTCTACTTACACAGCGGCGCGACGGCCACCGTCACCGGCAGCGTCATGAGCGCCTTCCGGCCGTACCTGTCCGACAGGTTGCCGACGATGGGGGTGACGACGAGCGCCCCCAGCCCGGTGACCTGCATTATATTGGCCGTCCAGAACGGCGCCGTTGGTGTCATGGATCCTGGCATCATTATCAGCTGCTGGAACCGAAGCAAGCGTGGCCGCGAGGCATGCACGCGAGAATGCTCACCGCGTTCTGGAAGCCGGTGAGGTAGATGGCGACGGAGCACTCGTCGCGGCCGGGGCAGACGGCCTCCATGGTGACGTCGGTGACCGCCGGGATCACCATGAAGGATGCGAAGTGGAACAGGAACGTCACCACGAACAGGTGCCCCAGCCCCGCCAAGTCCTTCATCTTTGCTCGTCGTGCAGACCAGAGAGAACTGGAGCTGCTTCTTTCTCCTCCACGAGCTGAGAGCTGAGGTGATAATCAAATTGCATGCGTTTATGTCACTCTGTTCCGGTCCCTTATACCCTCACAGACGCAGGGTAGACGCCACGCTGTCAGCTGCGGCTAATGACCAAGTAAAGTAATACAACGCTTCCAAGTAACGGCACGGGTCTCACATCAACACCACACTTGAATTCACCGTTGCTTAGGGCGTTGGTCTCCTGTCCGGCCTGTGCCTGATCCCCATCAGTAATCAGTAGAAGGTGACAATCGCCGGTAATTGCCGGATTCGCGCGGCGTGTGCCCGAACGAGGCAAGCAGAGCCCACTTGTAACCGCAGCACCCCCTGTTTGTTACAGCGTCTGTTGATCACCTCACCGGAGTGCGATGCGATGGCGACCGGCCCGGGGCGAAACGGAGCTCCGGAGTTCCAGTGCCTTGTACGCATGGGGCATCGACAGTGCGTGGCGCCGCTTTGGAGTGCACTCCACCCTACTCGCCGGGAGATGATTGGGTCCCGCCGGTGGCTTGCTGCGCCGGAATTCCTGACGGGAATGGAAGGGTGCAGCGGCGCGGTCGGATCTGGTTCACCGGGCTGGGTGACGTTTGGTCTTGCTTTCGGGAAATGCTGATGAATTGGCCACTGGCCAGTGATGAGCGATGCGACGACGAGCCCTGTCGCTCGCGACCCCTGTGCTGTGCGCGCAGCGCGCTCTCGTCGGTTGCGCTCGAGCAGCCGACCTAATTTTTTTGTCCGGTGCTAGCGCTAGGAGCAGGTTGCTTGTTCAGTGGGGGAAGCCGGCCGCTTCATCAGGTTCGTTGCCGATTCTGCTCTAACAGCTTGATGCCGTGTCACGTGGAGACTCGCGCAGTAGTTTCGCGTGCTATTCTTATGAGTCGCAGAGTGGGCTTGGATTTTTCATTTATTTCTCCTGCTTCCTAATCGAGGGGAATCTCAATGTTTAGTACACTCTAGTCGGAGAATTGCCAGATCAGGGACTTTGCTGCAAGTACTTTTGGCCAGCTTATTAAGTACACATCCGCATTGTTGTTAAAAAAGAGTACACAACTACGCATGTGAAATCAGCGAGACATGCTCAATCTTTTTTTTCAGATACAGAAGGATCATGCTGAATCTACAGTTTTCAGATACCGAAGGATCACGCTGAAAGAAAAAAAAAAGGTGGACTGGGCCTGCTAATGTTAGGTGGACTTCCTAACCGTCGGAGTGTTCCCCTCCCCACGTTTGGGGACAATCTTCGAGTGGATCGTATTCAAAGGGCTGGGCCTCACAGCCTCAGAGACGATGATAGATTGATAGCCCAACGTTAAGTGGGCTTCACCTACAGAAATCTACGAGAAATTAACCGCCGCAGAAACAGGACTTCTAATTCGTGCGTGGAGACGCATACATTCCTGTTCTTCTTCTTCTGTTGAAGTCAATGACTGTAACGTGTCAAATGTTAAGCTAGCCCGATCAAAAAAAATTTGTTAAGCTAGCCAGCCTGTTCTCTGTAAGAACAAACGATGCTTAATCCTCACAGTGGAACTGCTTGACTGCTAACGTATATATATCACAAATATGCTAGCTAGCAGTCAACACGACAACGCCGATCATTATCCCAGGAGCCTGCCCAGCCCATTCTCGGTCATCATATTTTATGAGCAGCAGCCTCATCTGCAGCAAACTGCAAACGTTATCCCTGCAAAATTATAATTTCTCCATGACTGGACAGCAGTGGCCGGGGTTGAGAATATTCGTCGAAACAATGAAATGAAATATGAAACGAACAACGCGTTGTCCAGCTCATCTAGCTAGCTCTCTAGCCGGCCACCGCCCCGTACGTACTGCGTCGCCTGATGATGGGGTCGCTCGTGCTCCGATCCGCACCGGCCAGCAGCCTCCACGGGATCGAGATCAATCATGAGCAGTAGAGCACCGAGTGCTCAACGGCCGTGGCCGTGTGGGCGCGAATTTGAAGTCGGTGTGGTGTGGACGTGTGGTACAGTACGTACCTGTATTTCTCCCCGTTCTTGGCTGCACGATGTGTGAAATTTTCTGTTTGCGTCCTTCGACGTGTGAGTAACCCCGGCCCTATTCGGGTCCGATCCATCAATAACTAAAACGGAGTAATACTGCACGAGAGCTCCGATCCTTCAGATAACTATAGCAGCAGAAATCAAATGTACAGTCGTAGTTACATTCGTTAACGCCAAACTGTGCCAGGTGCATGCGCCGTGCATACGAGTACATATACTACAGTACAACGAGAGCTCCTGCAGATAATTATGTGTAGGTATGCGACTGTCACAATATGCCTGCTCGTACTTGTAGTACTAGCATGCTAGCTACTGCACGTATCATACCATGGCATCAAGGACGACGTTCAGATCTGTACATATACATAAAAAAATTAAATAATCACTTCTATTTCTATAATTATAGGAATAATAAAAAAAAAGAACTCTGGTAACATTCAGAGCTGTACATGCCTCTGTGGGCTGCATCATAGTGTTGCGTTTTTGCTGGGGAGATGGCACATGAGTCCACTTGTAAAGCTGACGTGAAATCCAGATCAGACCTGTAGGGACGCGCGCACTGGTGCTAGTCTTCAGAAATTCTCCCGGTGGCATGTGATGCGTGGGGCCCGCCGGCTGCCCATGCATCGTCCGTAAGGTCCGAGTTTGACACGCTGCGACGTACCAGTACCATTAGTACATCTGTAATATCCGCAGTATTTAAACAACCCATCGAACTAAACATAATTAATCTATTATTAGCACATGTGAGTTACTGTAGCACTTAAGGCTAATCATAAAGTAACTAGGTGTAAAAGATTTGTCTCACGTTTTTCAATCAAACTGTGTAATTAGTTTATTTTTTTTATGTACATTTAATGTTCCATGCACGTATCCAAAGATTCGATGGGATGGACGAAAAAATTTTGGGTGGGGAAGGCCTAACTAATCCCGTGGAAAATGGGAAAAAGATTCCACCCTGTTGCGTCCCTTTCCGATCTTTACACAGACAGTTACCTCTGAGCTGTCTCACTCGTAAACCCCTCTAGGGCCTCTCTATATAAAAACCCTAGCTTTGGACACGCACAGGTGTTATATATATTCCTCCGTTGTTCTCTAGCTACTGGCGTTACAACAACTAGACAGCGAGACCAGGAGAGAGAGCTCAGCAGAGCAAACGAGAGCAGAGAGAGGCATCAGAGATCATCAGATCGGATCCATGGAGCTCGAGGCTGCTGCCGCGCCGGCGACGTGCAGCAGGAGGGGCGGGCGGAAGCTGGTGAGGTGCCCGCGGCTGCATCTGGACACCAAGACGGTCACGGCCATCGAGCAGTCCACGGGGGAGAGCGTCGCCGACGCGGTGGCCGTGACCGCCGCCGAGGGCGGCGCAGGCGCGATGCGCGTCAAGATCGTGCTCAGCAAGCAGCAGCTGAAGCAGGTGGCAGCGGCCGTCGCCGCGGGGGGCGGCGGCGCCTTCGCCGCGCTGCCGCCGGCGCTGGAGCAGCTCGTCAGCGTGCTGAAGCGCCAGCACGCCAAGAAGCAGCAGGCCGCGGCTGCGGCCGGAAGGCGCCGGGGCCGGTGGTCGCCGGCGCTGCAGAGCATCCCGGAGGAATGCTTTTAGCTAGGCGTGCGTATGTGTGTGCAGTAGTCTGCATTTCTTGTATAGCCATCTTTCGCCAAATTTTCGGGCTCTTCTTCCTGGGTCGCAACCTGCCGATTGATTGGGCCAAAATGAGCGCCCGATCGATGGGTTGCATCCCAAATTTGAAATGTCACGTATTTTAATCTGGCATTTGCCATTTGGATCCATCCATCGATCCAAAAAAGTTTTCCTCTCTGTGTTCCGAGATCATCATGTACATATTTTGATTCGATCAATAAATAAAAGGACAATGAACTGGGAAAAGAACCATAGCAGCGTGTCAAGTCCCTTTCTTTGCCGTCAAGCTGTTGTCCTGCTCCATGTGTGTGGCAGTGATGAATAGTACAGTACTAGTGATCTTGCAGATGCTTGCCCTGCTGGCTGGCCGCTGCAGGGGAATGAGAAATGGCCAAATGGTTGCCAGGCCACAAGATTCCTCTTAAGTACTAGTACGATAAGATCTATGTACACGAGAGGGTTACAGTTGTGGTTTATGCATGACCAGGAGGGAGCAATTAGTACAACGCCATGGCCTACTGGGTGGCCTGAGTGGTGTGTATCATCATTTGCCAACGTCTAATCAGCTTCAGTGCCGAGTCGATCGGATCGGATGTCATGAGAGTTTGCTCGCCTTGGTTCCTTAGGCTTGCACAGAGACAAGACAAGGCAATGCAGTGCTGTGGCTTGACGCTGTTGTTCATCGCCTGGACGATGTAAAAAGTGAGGTTTTCTCTAGCAACAATGGAGTACGTACGGGCGAGACAAGGTTAACTGTGGAAATAAAGAGAAACGAAGGACCAGCAGATCGTCAGAGGGTCTCAAGCCGTGCAAACTTTTTGAAGCACAGGCACAGCCGCCTGGTCCTACGTACCGGGTGTGCGTTCAGCGGCCGCTCTTGATGTAGGAAAAAAGTTTTCTGTTTACATGCAATCAATTACGCCCGAATGAATTAATTGCCGCCCTACCCAGAGAGTTACTCCTCCAAAACAAAAAAAAAAACATATTTGTTCATAAAAAAAGAGTCAAATAAAATAGATCTTGTTCCTTAACTTTTCTTATAATGTTATCATTTGTTAAAACATCAATTTTGTCTCATATTCGCTTTGAATACATATCTATTGATGCAAATTTATGTCATATACATATATATATATACTTTATCTGCGTCAAATTATAAGATATTTTGGATTTTCTAAATTTATAGGTTTTACTATATACTTAGACATAATGTATATTCAGGTGCATAGCAAAAATTGTGAATCTAGAAAAGCAAAAACGTTTTATAATTTGAATGGAGAGAGTAACTTAAATAATTGTTGATCAGATTTTATAAATATCGTTATCATCCTAGCTAGGATAGATGGAGTGAACACTTATCCAGGCTCTTTGGCGCCATGAAGCCGAGCTAATTATTCCCATGTTACTGAAAATGGCTAGTCTGACGTACGTACCCCGCAACGATATTACTGGCCTCCGCGAGTACCTGAAGTAGCGAAGTGGGGGATGTCAAAATGGCAGAGCCCGCCACAGGCCACACGCGTATGCCGCCCGATCTATTGACAGTTTGATGACTTAATTATTCACCGGTTGCAATTCAGAAACCAGCACAGAATAATGGTCTCAACTAATAGAAATGTACAATCGCAGTCCTATATAGACCAGTTCACACACACACATATACTCCCCACCCGTACCAAATTGAAGCAGCAAGCAATCAAACCACTTTTCTGACTGCCGCTATATATTCCACGAGCCAGGCAGGCGCAACTATCACCATCAGACCACCGCCGGGCGACGGGAGCATTCGGTTACCAGTTATACCACGCAGCCGCGATCGACCGGCGACCGGTGGCCGCGTAGACAAAAATGACGCAAAAAGAGCCGATAAACCAGCGAAAATCCAGGCAGGCTCCACGGCCGCCCGCCCACCAACGACGCGCACATGGGCCACGGCGTGGCGAGGCCATCATCCCTCGTCGCTTTGGCGAACTGTCCGGGCCACCACCGCTCGAGCCCAAAAAAGCCTCGCGTTCGCGGTCGCGGCGACAGGCTGACAGCGGACGCCGCGCCGAAGCGCAACCCGTCGCGACGACAGCCGTGTTGGTGACGACGCGCGCATGTCATGTACATGCACACAAGCGCTCGCGCGCGCCGAGCGGCAGCAGCCAGCCCGCGCCGCTGTGTGCCTGTGTCGATTTCCGATCGCGAGCGGCAGCCAGGCAGGGCCAGGCCGCGCATGTGACGGCCTACCCTGAAAACGACCGCGCGTGCCCCCCCCCCGATCGCGAGAGCTCCCGAGCACATCGCCATCGGAGACTTCAGGAGAGGCGCGGGCGGACGCGCAGCGCGACACGCAACGACCTCGGTCCGGGGCACGGAGCCACGGGGGAGCACGGACAGCAAAGCCTCGGTAGCATAGCAAGCGCACACGGGCACAGGTCTCGTACGCCGGGGGTGCGCACGCGTCCGGGGGCCGTGCGTCGCCGCATGGGCGGCCCGGCGATCGCGCGCAGGCGCGCGTTGCCCTGCCCCTGATCCGCCCCGCCGGCGCCGGGGCGCGCGATCCGGCGGCTGGGTCCGCGGGATGGCGGAACGGTCCGCTCGCCCGTGCACAGCCCTGGGACCCCTCGCCTGATCAGGCCAGGTCGCTGCCGCCGTGTCTGTTAGCACAACTGCACAGGGGTGTGTGGTGGTGTACTGGATGGTTGGACGCGTCCTGCTTATCCGCAATAATTTCGTTTGGCCCGACGCCGATCGGGACGTGGAGTCGGGAGCTGAGGGTGAGGAGGGCCCCACCTAGAGGTTGAGCATGGGTACGTCACGCTAGCATCAGCCTTGCGTCACGATATTTCCTCTCTTTTTTTTTATTGTTCGGGTTCCCTCATCTTTTGTTTATTTATTATTCGGCGGTGGGGCCCGGAGGTACTCGGAGTGCATGTTACCTGTGTGTCAAGACAATTCGTTGTACGAATATCTAAGAACTTGTACTGTAGTGAGGTAGCTATGTACGTACGCCTCAGTTGTGTTTTGTGTATGCCAAGGTTGATCACGTTCACCGCTTGTACGTTACTTGCTGAATAAGATGATCATCAATCGATTGGTCAACCTAGGGTTCAGCAGTACGCTAATTTTACCGTCATCACGTTCTTCATCGCGAAGTAACTTTGCAGCTTCTCTAAGCTTCGTCGGCCGGGTATTTCGCAAGAAACATCTACGTGTCAAGAAATGAGCATCACTCAACTTCGATCCCTGCCAGGTAGACCGACAGGTCGATCATCGTTGCGGCCGCAACGCTGCAAATCGTGCTCGATCACATCACACACACAGCCTCGCTAATTAACCGGTTGGACGGATCCGTCTCACGGAGACGAGACGATTCCATCGTACATCTAGAGCCGTACCGCCAAATAAACAGGTGTTAACGCAAATCTGGGATCGCAGGCAGAGCTCCTCTTCTGCAACATAGAACAATTCGCTTCCATGAAAAGGGGCGCCCTCTTCACATGCGTCTTGTCCGTAGTGTGTACAACTCACGTACTTGCCTGCATGGATTCCGGCCGCAAGCAATCAATTCAAACAGCAGCAGCTGCTCGGCTCCGGCTCGTATTTCACTACGGTTCCCGCGGCTGTACAGTACAGTAGTGTGCTCGTATAAACTGCACAGTAGAGGGATCGGATTCGGACCCCTGCTGCTTCCTGGAAGCAACCTCAACATGCATGCCCGCAGCCGCAGGCTGCTGCAGCTAGCAGCAAATGAATAATAGAGATTCAGCAAGATCCAACTAATCTGGCGGGGCTCGTGTATTAGCTTCCTATTCTAAGCATCTTTATTTATATCTATATATATATATATACTTTATTATTAAAATGCTAGCTGTCGCCGAGCGATGAGTCTGGCATGTGGGCCACTGCGACGATGGCGACGCTCTGTGCAGCACATAGACCTGTCCATGGTGCATGTGAAGAAAGCTAGGCGACCAGGCCAATGTTTATTTTATTGGAATATTTTTTGTGCGATGGTTTGCATTGCACCCAAAGAAAAACGGTTGCTCCGAGCTGCCTGCCAGTTCTCCACTGCATGTTACCTCTTCCTCCAAACACGGCAGGGCCATTGTACACTGCCACAGAAAACCAGATTGGGTCGATGCCCCCTTGCAGAAGCCAAATGACTGCGTACTTCCGTTGACAAGTTAGTTATAGCACTAATCATAAGCAAGCAGAGGACACCAACTAACCCTTCACAAGATTGCCACGTCTAATAAGCATCAGTAGCAGCGGCATGCAGCAGAGGATCGAGAATTCGTTTCACACAACCCCGCCCCGGCCCGGCGGCAGCTGCGGTGTGTAACTTGGCTCGTCTACGCACTCAACTCAACTCCCATATCTGAGCTGGTGTTGCGATCTTGTTCGTCTTTGTACAGCCACTTGGCGTGCCGGGAATAATAATAAGGCTGCCGCTACCGGCGGCCCGGCGCCGTCGTCGCGCGTCGCGTCGCGTCGCTAGGCTCGGCCGAGTCGTCACAGGATGGGCTAGCTAGCAGCTAGACGCTCCAGCTTTCAGGGCTTGGACCCGTGTTTTTGCCTGCATTATTGCGGGGGGAAATCGACCGGCTCCGCGTTACTATACGGCAATCAATCATGCAGGGTTGGTTCACCGTCCGCGTTGATCTTTCGGGGTGCTAATAATTAATCAACATGCTCGTTGGTGGTTTGATCTGATGGCCCTGATTTAGGAGAGAATTTTCTTTCGAGTTCTAATCCTCGTGGTGGTTAACTGGCGGTTATGTGCTAATCTGACGTCTTTTTCTAATTTGTTGGATTGGAGTGTATAAAAATTGCAGGATCAGTTTTCATCAGTGCCCCTGCGGCGACCGTGCGTTCGACTAGTGCTATCAGCACAACCTAGCTAGCTTGGTGATCATGCGGGTGCTCGATTCATCAATCGACGTCCCGTGTACACGCAAGGATTCGATCATCCGGAGCGCTGAAAGCGACAGTGCTACTAGCTAATAATATCTGAAGATTTCGATTTTTGCCCAAAACACCTGCCGCCGTTTCAGACGACGCCCGGCCGGCAAGCACCAGTATTGGCTTTGTGTACGTACCTCCAATGCCAATGTACTTGATCTGGAGCGTCTAAATATGAGCTCTGATCCTGATCGACCACACAATGCAACTGGAGATGCGTACGTGTACTTGTACGTGCAGCTGGAGTACTATCTAGGTATAGGCAGAAATGCGGCAGCAGACCGAAATATATAGTATGCGGGACATCAGTGGGAAGAAGCGGTAGCAACTAGCTAACGATGGATGTCTATGTCAAATACGCCACCTTAACCGAATGTACGTAGACTCCACGAGTCATCGGGGGACGGGGGGGCGCTTTGTGGCAACACGTTACTTGCAAGGGCCTCATCTCCAATGATTCCTCCATCTCACTCCGCGAGGAGAGGGACAGCCATGTGAGGCGCCCATATCTTTATTCAGCTCCCATCTCAATTAGTCCCTGTCTCATGATTGTTTTAATTTAGAGTCCTCATTAAAAAAAAGGTACCACCACCTCAGTTTTTGTTATTTTTACTTTGTCAAGCGCTACAATTAAGCGAAATTTTAATCGGACAGATCACAGGTGACGGAGTATGGTCAGGGTCGGCTGGTCCTGGTCGAGGCCCCACGTGTCATAGACATGGCTCAGCGTATTTGGAGACAGTTGTGGCTGCGCTCACCAAAACGGCCCGTGCCTTGGCCAGCTAGTATATAAGGCATGTTGGTATGGGGCGTCACATTACTCGGCAGCCCACACATTCACTTTGCCTTCGCTTTTGCCTTTGTGCTGTAACTTGCAAGGAACGTCGGCGAGAGAGCGGGGGTCAGGCGCACAGAAACTCCGTCGCCCGTGCGCGCGGCCACCCGCCGCCCCGGAGACCACACCGGCCACCGGCGCTCCCGACGATGGCGTCCAGGTGCTTCTTCCCGAGGGACGCGGCCGCCGACGGCGGCCGGCACCAGCAGTCGAAGGCCGCGGCGGAGGCGCTCGAGCAGCTGCACCACGGCGGGCGCCTCCTGTCCAGGGAGGACGTGGGCGGCGCGGTGCGCGTCAAGATCGTGGTCAGCAAGCGCGAGCTCAAGCAGATGGTCGCGGCGCTCGGCGACGGCGCTGGCGGCGCGGTGACCGCGGCAGCGGCGGCGGCGGCGGCCACCAGCGAGCGGCACCGGCGGCAGCGCGCGGCGACGGCGGGGGGCGGCTCGTCGTGCGCGGCGGGAGCGGCAGGAGGGCCGGGCGCCGAGCAGAGGCTGCAGTCGCTGCGGCGGCGCAGCATGCGGAGGGCCGCCGAGGCCGCGCGCCGGATGCAGGCCAGCGGGGAGTGGGAGCCCGGCCTGCAGAGCATCCCCGAGGAGGTTTTCTGAACTGATGATGACTGCCAGTACCAGACCAGTAGATGATGGTGGCGTTCTTTTCTTTGATGGGCTAGTAGTAATCTCTCTTGACTAATTAATGGGTTGGGGTTGGGTACGTTTTGATCACTGCCTTGATGCTAAGTGCTACTAGTAGATGCATGTGTACAGCGCTGTTTTGCTTTGGGCCCTCGTTATCATGGCTCCAATGGCTGCTTCATAGTCCTCGGCGAGTTTCTGCATTTTGCTGCCCTGTGAATTTTTTTTGCTTTTGTTTGTTTTTGGTATGAACCAACCAAAAGAGGAGGAAATTAAGAGATGTGTTTTGGACCTTGGATCACAATGCAAGTGCTGATGATTGATGAACTGCGGGCATGATCTCAATTCTGTAGTCTAACCTGTTGATGAAATGATGGGGTGATGGGTTATGTGAGGAGGTGGTGGTTCAGAGTAGCTGACGCCTGCCGGTGCCAGGATTTTCTTCTGTTTTCTCTCTTGTCCGGCAGTGAAATCTTTTGCCGGTGTTCTGTTCTGTCATGTGTGCGTGCCACTGTGAGGCTGTGTGAGCCCGTGAGTGAACGAAAGGGTGGTGAATCGTGAGCTCGACATGTGCATGTACCCCTACTTTTTACTGTCGAGAAATAGTTTTATCTTGTGTTGTCTGTCTCGCGGCCTTTTGGTTGGGCTTGGTTATGGAACATAACCAAAAGTATCCAGTGGTTAGCTAGGAGATGAGCAAAGGGGTACAGCGGTGCCAAGATTCCATCGCACATGGCCAGATGGCTGTCGAATTAAAGAAACCGATGGCTGCTTGTTGTTTCTGTAATCATCTGGTTGGCTACATGGCTTTGCCGGCATGTTGTGGCTCCTGTCGATTCTGTACGTACGGGGTTTCCATTTTTCTCTGCGTGGTATTGTATAGGATTTCGAATCAAAGTAAGGTGAGCAGATGCATAAACCTATGTTGTTTTGAGATTTTTTTTACAACGAAGCACACCAGCGTCTTTCATCGCTTTCGGTTTATGTGCTGATGTGGGGCTTCAACTTTATTTGAAGTACCAAAGTGTTGTGTAGTCTCTTACGTATGATCTTTTCTGCGACCTTTTAGGTAGTCTCTGAGTTTAATAAAGCATAGAAAAATGGGGTTCACCAGAAAAGCCTTTCTGTGTCAGAATCATGTACATATATACTCCTACTCCGCATTGCATGTAATCCGATGATCGGCCTCGAGTAGTCTTGTGCTCCATAGCTAAGCAACGGGCTACAGACTTGAATTCAGGTTTGGCAAACACATATCCTGAATCGTGAACGGTGAACCCAACATCAGCAGCAAATCATTGCGAACTTTTGACGAGCTTCCAATGATGCGTGTCCAAACCTGAACATCTAACCTCCCTGCTTTCAATCTCTGATAGTACCATCAGGCCAGACCTCCATGAACCACCGTTCTGCTTCTGCTGCCGGCCAAGTTCGCAGCAGGGATTCGGCAGCATTTATGTCCTGCTTTTGCCTTCTGTACTGGGGGGGCTTTGACATGCAGCACCGAACCGCTCTTGCCGGTGGACTGACAAATCAAGCTGACAACCGACGGTGCAGCGTCGATCGGTCCCGAAACCCGCTTCGATCTTTTGTGCACGCACGTCTAGAACGCGCGTTGGTTTCTGCAGAGTGCAGACACGTGTGTGGGAGATTGATCGAAATTTTGACGCCGCGTCGTCCTCGAGAGCCAAGCCACGGCCTTGTTTACTTCCCAAAAAATTTTGCAAAATTTTTCAGATTGCCCGTCACATCGAATCTTTAGACGCATGCATGGAGTATTAAATATAAATAAAAATAAAAACTAATTGCATAGTTTGGTCGGAATTGATGAGATGAATCTTTTGAGCCTAGTTAATCCATGATTGGACAATATTTGTCACAAACAAACGAAAGTGCTACAGTACCTGTTTTGCAAAATTTTTTGGAACTAAACAAAGCCCAAGAAGGCGATGACCGGGGACTGTGCTCCTCAATCTAGGAACATTTTGGAGATCGAAAAACGGAGTGTACGAGACTACGGGTTACTCGAGTTGACATTCAGACTGCTGCATCTTCCCATGTTCTCTCGTTGCAGTTTACTGTACTATACTGGCTTTCTTTTTTGAGATTTACTATACTGGCTTTTGGCGTATGGTTGCTGCAACGAACCTACGTTTGTAGACTTGGAAGTTTACACACAGTAGGTCAACACTCAAAACCGCTGCTGTATTATACTCTTCTTTCACTAGATAGCGTGGACCAATGCTCGCGTCGCGTGAATGCCATCACATGGTTTGCTCCCTCTTGTTTTTAACATGTTAGTATTAATTAGGTTTATACTAAATTAAACGTTTATATTTTTAACCATTAATTTTAAAATTTTGTACATGTTAATAACATAAGGTTTAGAGTAAAAGTCCGATTCACCCGGAAATAATTGATGAATTTGAAGGACCCCTCAAATTTCAATACCTACCACACAAAATACTTACCTTCCAATGATACACCTAGATAAAAGTTCATGGGTATCAAAGTTCATCTTCAACCTCAAACCTCTTCTTCTCGAAGCAGCATGACAATAAAATCTTGGAAGGACTCTAAGAGGGTTCCATGGGGTTAGTGGCGGTAGAGGGCAGGGCTTCAACCCTCTCCCCCGCCCCACCGCTAGATTGATCCCTAACATAGTGTCTGGTTTCTTATGATACATACGTTTGATACTTATAGGAAATGATATCCATCTATTGGCCAACAAGGTTCTGTGGGTGTTGTGCTGTTTTCACTCGGGTTTACCAAACTTGGTCTGCATGACTGATGGAGCTTTCGGATACTCTTGGCGACTGACGACGACACGAGGGCGTGAGACGCCTCCTCCTCAAGGTAGTAGTAATGCAATCTCCTCATCAACTCTCTTTACAGTCAATTTTAATCTAACACAATAACCTAACCTTTGCTAAACGTTGCTATGTAGTTTGTTGGAGGCATGATTCACCACCTCACTCCTCTGGTCCTGCTGGTCATACAAACTAGCATCATCAGATACCACCTCACAGATCCTCCTCGTTCCTTCGCTCACCTTCATCGTCCTTTCCATTGTGTTCGCCATGTTCAGGAGGACTCGTGCGGAGCTAGCAGCCACACCTGTGTGACCCCTATCTTTTCTTTCTTGTGTTAGAGTTTAGGCTGTGAACAAAAAATGTGGCGGCGGTTTTCTGTGGATAATTTTAAGTGTTTCTGAATGGTGTCCATATTTAAATCGAATAATATGATATGCATCCGTATCTTGGCTAGCTGATGTGTGATGGAAGGCCCAAAATAGATGTGGGCTAGTAGCGGGAAGAGGCAGTAAAAAGCCCAGTCGTGCGGGGAAAATAAAATCAATATATTATATAGTAAAAAACCTCCGCTAAACCAATTTGTGTACAAGGACCAACAATTGATTCTTTCTCATACATATGAACCGAATTAGATCTACAGGTTCATATTTAGGTCTCTTTGGCATGGTTTAAGCTCCTTCTGAAAGGGCTCTTTGTTGATTCCTTCTAAAAAGGCTTCGTCTTCGGTTCTTTTGTAAATGGCTATAGCCTATAGCCGCTCCTCTTATGAAGCACCGGTGGAGACAAAGTGGATTTGGATAACGTTTGGCAAAAAGGTTTCAATATAATTTGTATCAAGTCTGTGAGAAGTTAGAAGTCATATTTTTTCCTGGTTTTGGCTCTTATATATAGTAAAAAAACGTCAGTTCCTCCATTCTCCTTGTAAGGACTTGATTTTTAATGACCTTTTACAAAGCTCGTTGCAAGGAAATGCAGGAAACCAATAAAGGCGTACAAAAAAAGGTCTTATTAAACAATACAAAAATAATACAGAGAACAAACATGTTTATCATAATAAGGTATACAAGTGAAACTTTCAATCAGCTTGGTTGCAAGCTAATTTTTACCGTACCTTTTCACTGGTGATGGAATTTGTTTCCTGTCACTAGGGTTTGTTTGGCACAGCTCAACTTCACTAGTAAAGCTGTTTTTTTAGAAAATAGCTTCATGAGTGACTTTCTAGATGAAACTAAGCTGTTTTGGAAAAAATGTTTGGCAAAATAGCTTCACCAACTACTTCATGCATAGTTGAGAGAGAGAAATGAGGGAGAAGCTACAATAAGCTACTATTTTTCAGCTTCATCCAATTTATGTTTTTGTGAGAGAAGGAGAAAAACAGCTTCACCAATAAAATTGTTTATTGTTTTGGAAATAAGTAACAGCTCACAACACTTCATGAAGCTGTTGTGAGCCCAAGCCGGGGTTTGTTTCTGCGATCACTCATGGGCCGTGATTGCTTGCATGACGAGATGGTCCATTGGAGTTGGGCCCAAACTCGGCTGTTCCTGGCCTGAACGAACATGGCCTCACTGTGACCCTAGGGAGGGGTCATCGGCCGCAGAGCAGGAAGCCAGGAAGGCAGCAGCAGGCGGCACATCCTCCTCCCCTAGCTACGGCTCCTCCACCGTCTCCACTCGCCGCCCTTCTCCGCACCCGCCTCTGACCTCTCCTCGGTGAGGCACCGCCACCGCCCACTACTTGTTCCTTGTTCCTTGTTCCTTCTCCAGTAGTATGCCTTGGCTGCTGTCTTTCCCGCACACAGCCTTGTGAGCGAGCCTCAAATCTTGTGCGATGATCATAGCGGGCCAAGCAGGCAAGGAGCAAAGGTGCCAAAGGAGCGAGCGAGGAGATAGTTAGGCAGCGGCCATCGACGGCAGCTCGCGGAAAAGCGACGGAGCAGGCAGACATCCCAGCAGTGACGCGGCTGCAAGTTGGTTAGTGACGCGACCGCCGCAAGTTGGTCCGAAGGCGTTGCCCAGGTGCTGAGGCTTTCCTTGGTCTCTTCGCCGGCGACGAGCACCCATCAGGTACTCCCACTCCTCTTCCCTTCCCTTATGCTGTGCGAAGCTGAGCACCGAAACCCTAACCTGAAGCCATTTGCAAAAATTATTGGCCCTTTACTGGATCCGCCCCTGCGTGTGAGCTTACTTTCAGTGTATTAGTAGAATTTAGGCAACCTACACTGATTGTTCCGCGGGAACTGATGGAAAGTGGACTGCACTTGGTAAAATCCTCTCTATGGGCACATGATTTCATAAGAGATCTATATTTTTCAGACCAGTGGCTTAACCTTCTTGTATCGGCATGCCCTCGTTCATGAAAAATTCAAGATGAGATACTTTTGTTGAGTCTAGGCAATAGATTCTTTTAGTATCTATCCTAGTGAATAATGCATGATTATGCAAAGTTTTTTTTTTATGGAACTGGAGGGGCGGGAAAGCCCCTACAGGAGATTTATTATTAAAAAAAAGTAGAAGGTAAACAACTTACAATACAAAATTCAGAACAGGTAGGCTCAAGAAACAAAAAAAGAGGAAGAAAATTAGAAAGAGAAGACAAATTACAACAAGTTTTGGATCCATAAATCGAAAGTTTCAGAGAATCTGGTCTTCGCCCTTGGGGAGAGGAGCTTCAATTCCTTCAAGAAAAGAGCTTTGACTGAGAGAAAACTTGCTGGAGTCCTTTTGAAAATTACATCATTTCTAGCTGTCCAAATAGCCCAACACATTAGAATTATCACGGCCATAAAGAAGACAGGATGAGATTGATCTCTTATCTGGTTGATTGCTGTGAAAACATCATTGTCTGTCTGAATTGCGATCCCAATCAGATTCCAGCAGTCCTTGGCAAACTGACAGCTCAAGAATAGATGTTGAGTTGACTCCTCAACTGTATTTTGGCAGAGAACACAGTTGTATGACTCTAAGTGCATGTTCCTTCTTCTTAAGACATGCAAAGTTTTTGCAGTATGTCAGTGGTTGTTGAGTTTTGACTATGAGAAGTTCAGTATGCATAATAAACTTGTGTGGCATAAAGATGTCAAAGATACTATTAACTTCATGACCATTATATTTATATGATTGTAGAATTTCCAGCTTGCTGGGAGGTTTCACATGGATTGATTATTACTTGGCATTAAGTTGTTCTTCAATGGTGCATTTCATGGATTTACGGGCTTTCATCCTACGTACACATGTCTTGAAGCTTTATAGACAGGCATTGCGTATTACTCACAGAGCCCCTGTACATGCTCGAGGTTAGGCTGCTTTCTCTCTTACCTCTGCTGTGTGCTTGCTATATTTCAAGGTGACAAGGTGCAACTAATTATTCATTGACATGGTTTGTCCAGATGAGTTGAGGCAGACCGCAAGGGACGAGTTTGAGAAATATCGCCATTGTGATGATAAACAAAAGATTAGGTTTTTGATCAGTGAAGGGAAGCAGAGACTAAAAGGTCTTGATGAACTGCTTGACATGACAGGGAACAGCTAATCTGAGTTCTCTGTCTTTGCTTCTGTAATCAGCTTGTTCCAGAATCCAAATAACTAAATTCCATTTTTTATGAGAATATTGTTACAGAGATGCAGATTTCTTGATAAATCTTTCTAGTCTTCCATCATGTGAATGTTTCCATAGTCCATGCTGAGAAATACTGCTATACGCTTTGCAACTTTAACGGTATCTGGTGACATGGAGGCATATTGTTTTTCTTGCTTCTGCAAATTTGATTTCATACCCTATTGCTCTTTTACATGAAATGAGTAACTGAAATTGACTGTCATTTTTTGCCCCAAGGCTAACTTTGCTCTCTGCTGGAGAAACATCATTCCTTCCATTTTGCTTTCTCTCTGTGATACCATAGGCAATGACAGGTTCTTCACCTATAGCCCTATAGGCTATAGCCAGGAGCCCAGCATCCAATGACCTGGGGGAGGGGACACCCTGAAGTCCATCTAAGGCCTTGTTTAGTTCCAAATTTTTTTACAAAACAGGTACTGTAGCACTTTCGTTTGTTTGTGATAAATATTGTCCAATTATGGACTAACTAGGTTCAAAAGATTCATCTCATCAATTCCGACCAAACTATGCAATTAGTTTTTATTTTCGTCTATATTTAATACTCCATGCATGCATCTAAAGATTCGATGTGACGGAAAATCTGAAAAATTTTGCAAAATTTTTTGGGAACTAAACAAGCCTTAACATTATTAGAAGGCCCAGTCCGCTTTTTTCTCCCATGATGATGAATCGTCTTTTAAAAAAGGGTAACCCTCCAACCAAAAGGGGGGAAGAACACATATAAATCCCACTGCGAAAATTGTAAATTCAATTTCGTTCAGCATGACGATCCTTGTGCATCTGAAAAACTCGAGCATGTCTCGCTATTTCTTTTTTATCTCAATGTCTCGCTATTTCTTACAACATGTACAGTTGCGTTTGCGTACTTCTTCTACAACAATATACTCCCACTTCAGCAAAAGAATCCCTGAGCTGTGGTCATTCTCC